>NW_027464611.1:0-1235833 GCF_043290135.1 Rhipicephalus microplus | reverse complement strand
CTTCAAAGCTATCAGCCCAAAGAAAAAAAAGCGCCGCACGACCCCCCCCCGTTTGCTCGAACCTCCAACCTTTCGGTTAACAGCCGATCGCGCTAGCCAATTGCACCACGGAGACATTCCTGCTCCACTCTCACCACCATCAGAACATATCTTCAAAGCTATCAGCGCAAAGAAAAAAGCTACACACCACTCCCGGGAGGGCTCAAACCCATATTTTTTTGGTTAACAGCCGAACGTGCTAGCCAATTGCGCCACGGAGACAGTCGTGCTCTACTCTCCCCACCGTAAGAACATTTCTTCAGAGCTATCAGCCCAAAGAAAAAAAGCGTCGCACCACCACCGGGTGGGCTCGAACCTCCAACCTTTCGGTTAACAGCCGATCGCGCTAGCCAATTGCGCCACGGAGACAGTCGTGCTCCACTCTCCCCACCGTCAGAACATTTCTTCAGAGCTATCAGCCCTAAGAAAAAAAAAGCGTCGCACCACCACCGGGTGGGCTCGAACCTCCAACCTTTCGGATAACAGCCGACCGCGCTAGCCAATTGCGCCACGGAGACAGTCGTGCTCCACTCTACCCACCGTCAGAACATTTCTTCAGAGCTATCAGCCCAAACAAAAAAAGCGTCGCAGCACCACCGGGTGGGCTCGAACCTCCAACCGTTCGGTTAACAGCCGATTGCGCTAGCCAATTGCGCCACGGAGACAGTCCTGCTCCACTCTCAGCACCATCAGAACATATTTTCAAAGCTATCAGCGCAAAGAAAAAAAAGCGTCGCACCACCACCGGGTGGGCTCGAACCTCCAAACTTTCGGTTTACAGCCGATCGCGCTAGCCAATTGCGCCACGGAGACAGTCGTGCTCCACTCTCACCACTAACAGAACATATCTTCAAAGCTATCAGCGCAAAGAAAAAAGCAACACACCACTCCCGGGAGGGCTCGAAAAGCTCCAACCTTTCGGTTAACAGCCGATCGCGCTAGCCAATTGCGCCACGCAGACAGTCGTGCTCCACTCTCCCCACCATCAGAACATTTCTTCAGAGCTATCAGCCCAAAGAAAAAAAAGTGTCGCAACACCACCGGGTGGGCTCGAACCTCCAACTTTTCGGTTAACAGCCGATCGCGCTAGCCAATTGCGCCACGGAGACAGTCGTGCTCCACTCTCACCACCAACAGAACATATCTTCAAAGCTATCAGCGCAAAGAAAAAAAGCAACACACCACTCCTGGGAGGGCTCGAACCTCAAACCTTTCGGTTAACAGTCGATCGCGCTAGCCAATTGCGCCACGGAGACAGTCCTGCTCCACTCTCACCACCATCAGAACATATCTTCAAAGCTATCAGCCCAAAGAAAAAAAAGCGCCGCACCACACCCGGTTGGGCTCGAACCTCCAACCTTTCGGTTAACAGCCGATCGCGCTAGCCATTTGCGCCACGGAGACAGTCGTGCTCCACTCTCACCACCGTCAGAACATTTCTTCAGAGCTATCAGCCCAAAAAAAAAAGCGCCGCAACACCACCGGGTGGGCTCGAACCTCAAGCCTTTCGGTTAACAGCCGATCGCGCTAGCCAATTGTGCCAAGGAGACAGTCGTGCTTCGCTCTCACCACCATCAAAACATTTCTTCAGAGCTATCAGCCCAAAGAAAAAGAAGCACCGAACCACCACCGGGTGGGCTCGAACCTCCAACCTTTCGGTCATCGACCGATCGCGCTAGCCAATTGCACCACGGAGACAGTCGTGCTCCACTCTCACCACCATCAGAACATATCTTCAAAGCTATCAGCCCAAAGAAAGAAAAGCGCCGCACGACCCCCCAGTTTGCTCGAACCTCCAACCTTTCGGTTAACAGCCGATCGCGCTAGCCAATTGCGAAACGGAGACAGTCGTGCTCCACTCTCACCACCAACAGAACATATCTTCAAAGCTATCAGCCCAAAGAAGAAGAAGCGCCGGACCACCACCGGGTGGGCTCGAACCTCCAACCTTTCGGTTAAAGACCGAACGCGCTACCCGATTTCGCCACGAAGACAGTCCTGCTCCACTCTCACCACCTTTAGGACATATCTTCAAAGCTATCAGCGCAAAGAAAAAAAAGCGTCGCACCACCACCGTGTGGGCTCGAACCTCCAACTTTTCGGTTAACAGCCGATCGCGCTAGCCAATTGAGCCACGGAGACAGTCGTGCTCCACTCTCACCACCAACAGAACATATCTTCAAAGTTATCAGCGCAAAGAAAAAAGCAACAAACCACTCCCGAGAGGGCTCGAAAAGCTCGAACCTTTCGGTTAACAGCCGATCGCGCTAGCCATTTGCGCCACGTAGACAGTCGTGCTCCACTCTCCCCACGGTCAGAACATTTCGTCAGAGCTATCAGCCCAAAGAAAAAACAGCGTCGCACCACCACCGGGTGGGCTCGAACCGCCAACCTTTCGGCTAACAGCTGATCGCGCTAGCCAATTGCGCCACGGAGACAGTCGTGCTCCACTCTCACCACCAACAGAACATATCTTCAAAGCTATCAGCGCAAAGAAAAAAGCAACACACCACTCCCGGGAGGGCTCGAACTTCCAACATTTCGGTTAACAGCCGATCGCGCTAGCCAATTGCGCCATGGAGACAGTCGTGCTCCACTCTCCCCACCGTCAGAACATTTCTTCAGAGCTATCAGCCCAAAAAAAAGCGTCGCACCACCACCGGGTGGGCCCGAACCTCCAACCTTTCGGTTAGCAGCCGATCGCGCTAGCCAATTGCGCCACGGAGACAGTCGTGCTCCACTCTCACCACCGTCAGAACATTTCTTCAGAGCTATCAGCCCAAAGAAAAAAAAGCGTCGCACCACCACCGGGTGGGCTCGAACCTCCAAACTTTCGGTTAACAGGCGATCGCGATAGCCTATTGCGCCACGGAGACAGTCGTGCTCCACTCTCACCACCAACAGAATATATCTTCAAAGCTATCAGCGCAAAGAAAAAAGCAACACACCATTCCCGGGAGGGCTCGAACCTCCAACCTTTCGGTTAACAGCCAATCGCGCTAGCCAATTGCGCCACGGAGACAGTCGTGCTCCACTCTCCCCACCGTCAGTACTTTTCTTCAGAGCTATCAGCGCAAAGAAAAAAAAGCGCCGCACCGCCACCGGGTGGGCTCGAACCTTCAACCTTTCGGTTAACAGCCGATCTTGCTAGCCAATTGCGCCAAGGAGACAGTCGTGCTCTACTCTCACGACCAACAGGACATATCTTCAAAGCTATCAGCGCACAGAAAAAAGCAACACACCACTCCCGGGAAGGCTCGAACCTCAAACCTTTCGGTTAACAGCCGATCGCGCTAGCCAATTGCGCCACGGAGACAGTCGTGCTCCACTCTCCCCACCGTCAGAACATTTCTTCAGAGCTATCAGCCCAAAGAAAAAAAAGCGTTGCACCACCACCGGGTGGGCTCGAACCTCCAACCTTTCGGTTAACAGCCGATCGCGCTAGCCAATTGCGCCACGGAGACAGTCGTGCTCCACTCTCACCACCAACAGAACATATCTTCAAAGCTATCAGCGCAAAGAATAAAGCAACACACCACTCCCGGGAGGACTCGAACCTCCAACCTTTCGGTTAACAGCCGATCGCGCTAGCCAGTTGCGCCACGGAGACAGTCGTGCTCTATTCTCCCCACCGTCAGAGCATTTTTTCAGAGCTATCAGCCCACAGAAAAAGAAGCGTCGCACCACCACCGGGTGGGCTCGAATCTCCAACCTTTCGGTTAACCGCCGGTCGCGCTAGCCGATTGCGCCACGGAGACAGTCGTGCTCCACTCTCACCACCAACAGAACATATCTTCAAAGCTATCAGCGCAAAGAAAAAGCAACACACCTCTTCCGGGAGGGCTCGAAACTCCAACCTTTCGGTTAACAGCCGATCGCGCTAGCCGATTGCGCCACGGAGACAGTCCTGCTCCACTCTCCCCACCGTCAGAACATTTCTTCAGAGCTATCCACCCAAAGAAAAAAAAGCGCCGCACCACCCCCGGTTGGGCTCGAACCTCCAACCTTTCGGTTAACAGCCGATCGCGCTAGCCATTTGCGCCATGGAGACAGTCGTGCTCCACTCTCACCACCGTCAGAACATTTCTTCAGAGCTATCAGCCCAAAGAAAAAAAAAGCGCCGCACCACCACCGGGTGGGCTCGAACCTCAAGCCTTTCGGTTAACAGCCGATCGCGCTAGCCAATTGTGCCACGGAGACAGTCGTGCTCTGCTCTCACCACCATCAAAACATTTCTTCAGAGCTATCAGCCCAAAGAAAAAGAAGCGCCGAACCACCACCGGGTGGGCTCGAACCTCCAACCTTACGGTCAACAACCGATCGCGCTAGCCAATTGCACCACGGAGACAGTCGTGCTCCACTCTCACCACCATCAGAACATATCTTCAAAGCTATCAGCCCAAAGAAAAAAAAGCGCCGCACCACCCCCCGGTTTGCTCGAACCTCCAACCTTTCGGTTAACAGCCGATCGCGGTAGCCATTTGCAACACGGTGACAGTCGTGCTCCACTCTCACCACCGTCCGAACATTTCTTCAGAGCTATCAGCCCAAAGAAAAAGAAGCACCGCACCACCACCGGGTGGGCTCGAACCTCCAACCTTTCGGTCAACAGCCGATCGCGCTAGCCAGTTGCGCCACGGAGACAGTCGTGCTCCACACTCCCCACCGTCAGAACATTTCTTCAGAGCTATCAGCCCAAAGAAAAAAAAAGCGTCGCACCACCACCGGGTGGGCTCGAATCTCCAACCTTTCGGTTAACCGCCGATCGCGCTAGCCAATTGCGCCACGGAGACAGTCGTGCTCCACTCTCCCCACCGTCAGAACAAGTCTTCAGAGCTATCAGCCCAAAGAAAAAACAGCGTCGCACCACCACCGGGTGGGCTCGAACCTCCAACCTTTCGGTTAACAGCCGATCGCGCTAGCCAATTGCGCCACGGAGACAGTCGTGCTCCACTCTCACCACCAACAGAACATATCTTTAAAGCTATCAGCGCAAAGAAAAAAGCAACAAACCACTCCCGGGAGGGCTCGAACCTCCAACCTTTCGGTTAACAGCCGATCGCGCTAGCCAATTGCGCCACGGAGACAGTCGTGCTCCACTCTCACCACCAACAGAACATATCTTCAAAGCTATCAGCGCAAAAAAAGCAACACACCACTCCTGGGAGGGCTCGAACCTCCAACCTTTCAGTTAACAGCCGATCGCGCCAGCCAATTGCGCCACGGAGACAGTCCTGCTCCACTCTCACCACCATCAGAAAATATCTTCAAAGCTATCAGCCCAAAGAAAAAAAGCGCCGCACCACCCCCGGTTGGGCTCGAACCTCCAACCTTTCGGTTAACAGCCGATCGTGCTAGCCAATTGCCCCACGGAGACAGTCGTGCTCCACTCTCACCACCGTCAGAACATTTCTTCAGAGCTATCAGCCCAAAGAAAAAGAAGCGCCGCACCACCACCGGGTGGGCTCGAGCCTCCAGTTTTCGGTTAACAGCCGATCGCGCTAGCCAATTGTGCCACGGAGACAGTCGTGCTCCGCTCTCACCACCGTCAAAACATTTCTTCAGAGCTATCAGCCCAAAGAAAAAGAAGCGCCGCACAACCACCGGGTGGGCTCGAATCTCCAACCTTTCTGGTAACCGCCGATCGCGCTAGCCAATCGCGCCACGGAGACAGTCGTGCTCCACTCTCCCCACCGTCAGAACAAGTCTTCAGAGCTATCAGCCCAAAGAAAAAACAGCGTCGCACCACCACCGGGTGGGCTCGAACCTCCAACCTTTCGGTTAACAGCCGATCGCGCTAGCCAATTGCGCCACGGAGACAGTCGTGCTCCACTCTCACCACCAACAGAACATATCTTCAAAGCTATCAGCCCAAAGAAAAAAAAAGCGCCGCACCCCCCCCCCGTTTGCTCGAACCTCCAACCTTTCGGTTAACAGCTGATCGCGCTAGCCAATTGCACCACGGAGACATTCCTGCTCCACTCTCACCACCATCAGAACATATCTTCAAAGCTATCAGCGCAAAGAAAAAAGCTACACACCACTCCCGGGAGGGCTCAAACCTATAATTTTTTGGTTAACAGCCGACCGCGCTAGCCAATTGCGCCACGGAGACAGTCGTGCTCCACTCTACCCACCGTCAGAACATTTCTTCAGAGCTATCAGCCCAAACAAAAAAAAAAAGCGTCGCAGCACCACCGGGTGGGCTCGAACCTCCAACCGTTCGGTTAACAGCCGATTGCGCTAGCCAATTGCGCCACAGAGACAGTCCTGCTCCACTCTCAGCACCATCAGAACATATTTTCAAAGCTATCAGCGCAAAGAAAAAAAAGCGTCGCACCACCACCGGGTGGGCTCGAACCTCCAACCTTTCGGTTAACAGCCGATCGCGCTAGCCAATTGCGCCACGGAGACAGTCGTGCTCCACTCTCACCACTAACAGAACATATCTTCAAAGCTATCAGCGCAAAGAAAAAAGCAACACACCACTCCCGGGAGGGCTCGAAAAGTTCCAAACTTTTGGTTAACAGCCGATCGCGCTAGCCAATTGCGCCACGCAGACAGTCGTGCTCCACTCTCCCCACCGTCAGAACATTTCTTCAGAGCTATCAGCCCAATAAAAAAAAAGCGTCGCACCACCACCGGGTGGGCTCGAACCTCCAACTTTTCGGTTAACAGCCGATCGCGCTAGCCAATTGCGCCACGGAGACAGTCGTGCTCCACTCTCACCACCTTCAGAACATATCTTCAAAGCTATCAGCGCAAAGAAAAAAAGCGACACACCACTCCTGGGAGGGCTCGAACCTCAAACCTTTCGGTTAACAGTCGATCGCGCTAGCCAATTGCGCCACGGAGACAGTCCTGCTCCACTCTCACCACCATCAGAACATATCTTCAAAGCTATCAGCCCAAAGAAAAAAAAGCACCGCACCACACCCGGTTGGGCTCGAACCTCCAACCTTTCGGTTAACAGCCGATCGCGCTAGCCATTTGCGCCACGGAGACAGTCGTGCTCCACTCTCACCACCGTCAGAACATTTCTTCAGAGCTATCAGCCCAAAGAAAAAAAAGCGCCGCAACACCACCGGGTGGGCTCGAACCTCAAGCCTTTCGGTTAACAGCCGATCGCGCTAGCCAATTGTGCCACGGAGGCAGTCGTGCTCCGCTCTCACCACCATCAAAACATTTCTTCAGAGCTATCAGCCCAAAGAAAAAGAAGCACCGAACCACCACCGGGTGGGCTCGAACCTCCAACCTTTCGGTCATCGACCGATCGCGCTAGCCAATTGCACCACGGAGACAGTCGTGCTCCACTCTCACCACCATCAGAACATATCTTCAAAGCTATCAGCCCAAAGAAAAAAAAGCGCCGCACGACCCCCCAGTTTGCTCGAACCTCCAACCTTTCGGTTAACAGCCGATCGCGCTAGCCGATTGCGAAACGGAGACAGTCGTGCTCCACTCTCACCACCAACAGAACATATCTTCAAAGCTATCAGCGCAAAGAAAAAAAAAGCGTCGCACCAC
The DNA here is from genome assembly GCF_043290135.1 of Rhipicephalus microplus. Lineage (NCBI taxonomy): Eukaryota > Metazoa > Arthropoda > Arachnida > Ixodida > Ixodidae > Rhipicephalus > Rhipicephalus microplus. The sequence continues at coordinate 1,228,267 of NW_027464611.1, read as the reverse complement.
CACCGGGTGGGCTCGAACCTCCAAATTTTCGGTTAACAGCCGATCGCGCTAGCCAATTGAGCCACGGAGACAGTCGTGCTCCACTCTCACCACCAACAGAACATATCTTCAAAGTTATCAGCGCAAAGAAAAAAGCAACACACCACTCCCGAGAGGGCTCGAAAACCTCGAACCTTTCGGTTAACAGCCGATCGCGCTAGCCATTTGCGCCACGTAGACAGTCGTGCTCCACTCTCCCCACCGTCAGAACATTTCGTCAGAGCTATCAGCCCAAAGAAAAAACAGCGTCGCACCACCACCGGGTGGGCTCGAACCTCCAACCTTTCGGCTAACAGCCGATCGCGCTAGCCAATTGCGCCACGGAGACAGTCGTGCTCCACTCTCACCACCAACAGAACATATCTTCAAAGCTATCAGCGCAAAGAAAAAAGCAACACACCACTCCCGGGAGGGCTCGAACTTCCAACATTTCGGTTAACAGCCGATCGCGCTAGCCGATTGCGCCACGGAGACAGTCGTGATCCACTCTCCCCACCGTCAGAACATTTCTTCAGAGCTATCAGCCCAAAGAAAAAAAGCGTCGCACCACCACCGGGTGGGCTCGAACCTCCAACCTTTCGGTTAACAGCCGATCGCGCTAGCCAATTGCGCCACGGAGACAGTCGTGCTCCACTCTCCCCACCGTCAGAACATTTCTTCAGAGCTATCAGCCCAAAGAAAAAAAAAGCGTCGCACCACCACCGGGTGGGCTCGAACCTCCAACCTTTCGGCTAACAGCCGATCGCGCTAGCCAATTGCGCCACGGAGACAGTCGTGCTCCACTATCACCACCAACAGAACATATCTTCAAAGCTATCAGCGCAAAGAAAAAAGCAACACACCACCACCGGGTGGGCTCGAATCTCCAACCTTTCGGTTAACCGCCGATCGCGCTAGCCAATTGCGCCATGGAGACAGTCGTGCTCCACTCTCCCCACCGTCAGAACAAGTCTTCAGAGCTATCAGCCCAAAGAAAAAACAGCGTCGCACCACCACCGGGTGGGCTCGAACCTCCAACCTTTCGGTTAACAGCCGATCGCGCTAGCCAATTGCGCCACGGAGACAGTCGTGCTCCACTCTCACCACCAACAGAACATATCTTCAAAGCTATCAGCGCAAAGAAAAAAGCAACACACCACTCCCGGGAGGGCTCGAACCTCCAACCTTTCGGTTAACAGCCGATCGCGCTAGCCAATTGCGCCACGGAGACAGTCGTGCTCCACTCTCACCACCAACAGAACATTTCTTCAGAGCTATCAGCCCAAAGAAAAAGAAGCGCCGCACCACCACCGGGTGGGCTCGAGCCTCCAGTTTTCGGTTAACAGCCGATCGCGCTAGCCAATTGTGCCACGGAGACAGTCGTGCTCCGCTCTCACCACCAACAGAACATATCTTCAAAGCTATCAGCGCAAAGAAAAAAGCAACACACCACTCCCGGGAGGGCTCGAACCTCCAACCTTTCGGTTAACAGCCGATCGTGCTAGCCAATTGCGCCACGGAGACAGTCGTGCTCCACTTTCACCACCATCAGAACATTTCTTCAGAGCTATCAGCCCAAAGAAAAAGAAGCGCCGCACCACCACCGGGTGGGCTCGAGCCTCCAGTTTTCGGTTAACAGCCGATCGCGCTAGCCAATTGTGCCACGGAGACAGTCGTGCTCCGCTCTCACCACCGTCAAAACATTTCTTCAGAGCTATCAGCCCAAAGAAAAAGAAGCGCCGCACAACCACCGGGTGGGCTCGAACCTCCAACCTTTCGGTCAACAGCCGATCGCGCTAGCCAATTGCACCACGGAGACAGTCGTGCTCCACACTCACCACCCACCATCAGAACATATTTTCAAAGCTATCAGCGCAAAGAAAAAAAAGCGTCGCACCACCACCGGGTGGGCTCGAATCTCCAACCTTTCTGTTAACCGCCGATCGCGCTAGCCAAGTGCGCCACGGAGACAGTCGTGCTCCACTCTCCCCACCGTCAGAACAAGTCTTCAGAGCTATCAGCCCAAAGAAAAAACAGCGTCGCACCACCACCGGGTGGGCTCGAACCTCCAACCTTTCGGTTAACAGCCGATCGCGCTAGCCAATTGCGCCACGGAGACAGTCGTGCTCCACTCTCACCACCAACAGAACATATCTTCAAAGCTATCAGCCCAAAGAAAAAAAAAGCGCCGCACCACCCCCCCCCCCGTTTGCTCGAACCTCCAACCTTTCGGTTAACAGCTGATCGCGCTAGCCAATTGCACCACGGAGACATTCCTGCTCCACTCTCACCACCATCACAACATATCTTCAAAGCTATCAGCGCAAAGAAAAAAGCTACACACCACTCCCGGGAGGGCTCAAACCTATAATTTTTTGGTTAACAGCCGAACGTGCTAGCCAATTGCGCCACGGAGACAGTCGTGCTCCACTCTCCCCACCGTCAGAACATTTCTTCAGAGCTATCAGCCCAAAGAAAAAAAGCGTCGCACCACCACCGGGTGGGCTCGAACCTCCAACCTTTCGGTTAACAGCCGATCGCGCTAGCCAATTGCGCCACGGAGACAGTCGTGCTGCACTCTCCCCACCGTCACAACATTTCTTCAGAGCTATCAGCCCAAAGAAAAAAAAAGCGTTGCACCACCACCGGGTGGGCTCGAACCTCCAACCTTTCGGATAACAGCCGACCGCGCTAGCCAATTGCGCCACGGAGACAGTCGTGCTCCACTCTACCCACCGTCAGAACATTTCTTCAGAGCTATCAGCCCAAACAAAAAAAAAAGCGTCGCAGCACCACCGGGTGGGCTCGAACCTCCAACCGTTCGGTTAACAGCCGATTGCGCTAGCCAATTGCGCCACGGAGACAGTCCTGCTCCACTCTCAGCACCATCAGAACATATTTTCAAAGCTATCAGCGCAAAGAAAAAAAAGCGTCGCACCACCACCGGGTGGGCTCGAACCTCCAACCTTTCGGTTAACAGCCGATCGCGCTAGCCAATTGCGCCACGGAGACAGTCGTGCTCCACTCTCACCACTAACAGAACATATCTTCAAAGCTATCAGCGCAAAGAAAAAAGCAACACACCACTCCCGGGAGGGCTCGAAAAGTTCCAAACTTTCGGTTAACAGCCGATCGCGCTAGCCAATTGCGCCACGCAGACAGTCCTGCTCCACTCTCACCACCATCAGAACATATCTTCAAAGCTATCAGCCCAAAGAAAAAAAAGCGCCGCACCACACCCGGTTGGGCTCGAACCTCCAACCTTTCGGTTAACAGCCGATCGCGCTGGCCATTTGCGCCACGGAGACAGTCGTGCTCCACTCTCACCACCGTCAGAACATTTCTTCAGAGCTATCAGCCCAAAGAAAAAAAAAGCGCCGCAACACCACCGGGTGGGCTCGAACCTCAAGCCTTTCGGTTAACAGCCGATCGCGCTAGCCAATTATGCCACGGAGGCAGTCGTGCTCCGCTCTCACCACCATCAAAACATTTCTTCAGAGCTATCAGCCCAAAGAAAAAGAAGCACCGAACCACCACCGGGTGGGCTCGAACCTCCAACCTTTCGGTCATCGACCGATCGCGCTAGCCAATTGCACCACGGAGACAGTCGTGCTCCACTCTCACCACCATCAGAACATATCTTCAAAGCTATCAGCCCAAAGAAAAAAAAGCGCCGCACGACCCCCCAGTTTGCTCGAACCTCCAACCTTTCGGTTAACAGCCGATCGCGCTAGCCAATTGCGAAACGGAGACAGTCGTGCTCCGCTCTCACCACCAACAGAACATATCTTCAAAGCTATCAGCGCAAAGAAAAAAAAGCGTCGCACCACCACCGGGTGGGCTCGAACCTCCAACTTTTCGGTTAACAGCCGATCGCGCTAGCCAATTGAGCCACGGAGACAGTCGTGCTCCACTCTCACCACCAACAGAACATATTGTTACGGAGCTCGCAAACACACGGAAGAGAGGAATGAGCGTATTTCCTATATTTACATGCCAAAGTGACGCTTCAGAGCTGCCAGTCTCTCGCGCGGCGAGTCCACTTCTTTTTCATCGAACTGTTGTCCACGACGGTAGAGCCATGCCCACTGCCTCGTAATATCACCCCCGGCGAACAAAGCGCCGTCACGGCGCCCCTAAGTCAATCAGGACTGGCAGTATAGTAGGGCTTTAGGCGCGACACATGAACAACATCAGTAGATGGTGTAGCAGAGGATGAGTGCGGTTGAACGGGAGTGATGAGGTAGTCGACGTCGGTGACCTTGCGGAGAACTTTGTAGGGTCCTGTGTATCGTGGGAGGAGCTTCTCGCACAAACCTTCACGTCGATACGGCGTCCAGAGTAGGACAAGAGAGTCATCAGGGTAGTCAACGTCGCGGTGCGAGTCATCGTAGCGGACTTTTTGTGCGGCCTGAGAAGCACTGAGCCGAGTGTGCGCGATTTGGCGAGCGACGCGGGCTCGAGAAGCAGCGTCCTGCGCATACACCGTTGGTTGGATAGTAGCAAAAGGAAGGAGTGTGTCGAATGGCAACGCAGGGTTGCAGCCGTACAAAAGAAAGAATGGAGAGTAGCCGGCGGTGTCATGTCTTGACGAATTATATGCAAATGTAACGTAGGGGAGCATTGCGTCCCAGTCACGGTGGTCAGCAGAGACGTACATAGACAACATGTCTGTAAGAGTTCGGTTGAGACGCTCCGTGAGACCGTTAGTCTGGGGATGGTAGGCCGTAGTAAGGTGATGTTCGGTAGAGCAGCTCCGGAGGATTTCGTCGATAACTTTTGCGAGGAAGCAGCGGCCCCGATCCGTCAAAAGCTGGCGCGGAGCTCCATGCCGCAGAATGACGTCATTTAGGAGAAAGTCTGCGACGTCTGTAGCGCAGCTAGTTGGCAATGCACGAGTTATCGCGTATCTGGTCGCATAGTCGGTTGCGACAGCGATCCACTTGTTGCCTGACACGGACGTCGGGAAAGGTCCGAGCAAGTCGAGGCCGATGCGGAAGAATGGTTCCGGGGGAATGTCGATAGGTTGGAGCAGGCCAGCCGGACGGAGAGCAGGACGTTTCCGACGCTGGCAGCGCTCGCAAGCAGCGACATAACGGCGCACAAATTTATACATGCCAGGCCAAAAGAACCGTTGCCGCACGCGGTGATAGGTGCGTGAAAAACCCAGGTGTCCCGCCGTCGGTGCGTCATGCAGATGTTGAAGAATAGTGGCACGCATGTGTTGGGGAATAACTAACAAATATTCCGGGCCATCAGACTTCATGTTGCGACGATACAGAATGTCGTTGCGAAGGACATATTGACGGAGAGAAGGGTCGGAATGTCCTGAAGATACTCGCTGAATGACCTTCTTGAGGGTTGCGTCCCGGCGCTGCTCTGTGCCGATGTCGTGCAAATCAGATATGGCGAGCACACAAGAATCGCCTTCATGGACAGCGAGGCTAGCAGGGTCCACCGGATAACGCGAGAGACAATCAGCATCTTGGTGCAACCTGCCCGACTTATAAATTACGTCGAAGTTATACTCCTGGAGACGTAGAGCCCAGCGACCTAGGCGACCAGTTGGGTCCTTGAGCGACGACAGCCAACACAGAGCGTGGTGGTCCGTAATAACTGAAAACTCGCGGCCATACAAGTAGGGGCGAAATTTCGCTACAGCCCAGACCAACGCAAGACACTCGCGCTCTGTTATCGAATAGTTTCGCTCAGATGTGGAGAGAAGGCGGCTGGCATACGCAATAACACGCGTTTGGCCTCCCTGGTGTTGAGCGAGGACGGCGCCGATTCCGTGAGCACTGGCGTCTGTGCGTACTTCAGTCGTCGCAGACGGGTCAAAGTGAGCCAGTATTGGTGGTGAAATGAGCAGGTCGATCAGCGTGGAAAACGCAGCTGCTTGGTCTTGGCCCCACGAGAAGGGCACGTTCTTTTTGAGAAGATCAGTTAGTGGTCGTGCAATTGTAGCGAAATCGCGTATAAAGCGGCGGAAGTACGAGCATAAGCCCACAAAACTCCGAACATCTTTGGTTGAAGAAGGCAGAGGGAAATTCTTGACAGCGCTAATCTTGTCAGGGTCAGGTCGGACGCCAGCAGCACTTACAAGATGACCAAGGATCGTGATTTGTTGTCGGCCGAAATTGCACTTTTTCGAGTTCAGCTGGAGTCCTGCTCGACGAAAAACGGCTAAAATGGTCGACAAACGAGTTAAGTGAGTTTCAAATGTTGGGGAAAAAACAATCACATCGTCGAGGTAGCAAAGACAGATGGACCATTTATAACCACGAAGAAGAGAGTCCATCATGCGTTCGAACGTTGCCGGGGCGTTGCACAGCCCAAAAGGCATAACCTTGAACTGATAAAGGCCGTCCGGTGTGATGAAGGCAGTCTTTTCTCGGTCTAAGTCGTCGACAGAAATTTGCCAGTAGCCCGAACGCAGATCAATAGATGAGAAGTATCGCGCGCCATGAAGGCAATCAAGGGCGTCGTCGATTCGTGGCAGCGGATATACGTCTTTGCGGGTTATCTTGTTCAAGGCACGGTAGTCAACGCAAAATCTCCAGCTGCCATCCTTCTTTTTCACTAAAACAACAGGTGACGCCCATGGACTTGAAGAGGCCTCTATGACTCCTTTGGAGAGCATTTTCTCGACTTCTCGTTGTATGACCTGGCGTTCGGACTGGGAAACACGATACGGTCGCCGTCTAACAGGATTAGCATCGCCGGTATGTATTTGATGACGCACGAAGGACGTTTGCCCTAAAGGGCGGTCATCGAAGTCGAAAATATCTCGGTAGGTAGTCAGAACGTGGTGAAGTTGCGCCAACTGACAGGGCAGAAGATCAGGGGCGATCATCATCGTGATTTCGTCGCTAGGTGCGTTTGCTCGGCTGGCTGCAGTAGGGGACGAACAGTCTTCAGGGTCCAATGCCACGATGCTACATGCATCAAGTGGGGAAACGTGGGCTAACGAAATGCCTTGCGGGAGAACTTGGGTCGAACTACTGAAGTTAAGGAGCGGAAGCTGAACGTAGTTGTCCACAATAGTCACGATTGTATGCGGCACAGCAACACTTCGAGCCAAGAGCACATCCACCAATGGAGACACTATGTAGTCACCGTCAGGAAGAGCTGGTGATATCGTTAAGGCAACACACGTGGTGGCTTGCGGTGACAGCCGAACATAATCAACAGCGCACAAGCGGTGTGACGGTGAGGACGGCACAGGTCCAAGTCGAGGCAGTTCAAGTTGAAGAACGCCGGTTGCACAGTCGATGAGAGCAGCATGGGTGGACAAGAAATCTAAACCAAGAATTAGGTCATTTGGGCACTGCTCAATAACTGCAAAGAGAACAGATGTGGGGTGATCGGCGATAGTGATGCGTGCTGTGCACATTCCTGTGATGGCAAGACTTCTTCCGTCGGCGACACGAATAACGCCAGGGGCAGCCGGTGTGAGCACTTTCTTCAGGCGGCGACGAAGTCGGGCACTCATCACAGAAATATGCGCCCCAGTGTCAACAAGTGCAGAAACAGTCAGGCCGTCAACGTCGACGTCGATCAAATTTCGTCGTGTCGGCAGTACAAGGAGAGGATTTGAGGTCGGTACCGAGGATGCAGCTTCACCTCCAAGAGCTGCACCGCTTAGTTTCCCTGGTGAGAATTGAGTGGGGAGGTCGGGCGTCGTCGTAGAGGAGAAGGGGACGACGGGCGACGTCCTGGCGGCGAACGAGACTGGTGACGTCGAGGCGACGGTGAGCGGCTGTGCTGCGTATCAGGGGCATCGCAGGCGTAGGAATCGACGGGCAGAGGCCGGCGGTAGTTGTCGGCGATCGGCTCAGGAGGTTGGAAACGACGGTAGCTATCGGTGCGGCGAGCAGTGTTATACTGGTTTCGGGACGAAGACCAATGGTTGTGGCAATACCGTGCGACGTGACCTATGCGGCGGCAGTTAAAGCAGATCGGCCGATCATCCGCAGTTCTCCATTCGGCCGGATTGCGAGAGCGTGGATAAGACCTTTCTTGGGGTGGTGACCTGGGGCGAGGCGGCGACCTTGAACGGAAGCCAATTGGTCGAGACTGAGCAACGGCGCAGACATCGAAGCCCAAATTGCTCAGTTCTTCCCGCACAATCGACTGTACCAAGCAAACCTGAGGTACTTGCAAATCGACGTGGCCGTTGGCGGGAAGAGTAGGTGTAATTGCTTCGATTTCCCGCCGGACAATTCGCGTAATTTCAGACGCTGGTGAAGACTGCCGATGGGAGGACAGTCCATCTTCGCAGGAGGACGTCGCTGCGGTGTTCGGCAGTCGAGTAAATGATCTTGAAATCCGCCTGCTTTTGGCCAGTTCAAAACGCCGGCATTCCTCAATAATTTCGTCGACGGTCGCACAGTTCCGGCACATTAGCAGGTTGAACGCGTCGTCCGCTATGCCCTTGAGGACGTGGCCAACCTTGTCAGACTCCGACATGTCGTTGTCAACTTTACGACATAGAGCCAGCACGTCCTGTATATATGAGATATACGGCTCTGTGGACGTCTGAGCACGTATAGACAACTCCTTCTTTGCAGCCGCCTTTCGACCGATGGGCTTCCCAAATAAGTCGCGAAGCTTTTCCTTGAAGGTGTCCCAACTGCCGATCTCCTCCTCATGGTTCTCGTACCAGACTTTGGCCGTGCCTTTCAGGTAAAACAGCACATTGGCCAGCATAAGAGTCGGATCATACCGGTTGAGAGCACTGGTGCGTTCGTAGTCGGCTATCCAGTCGTCGACATCAACTTGGTCCGTACCGCAGAACGTTCCAGGATGCTTCGGATGCGTCAGCACGTACGTGGGTGGGGGTGGGGCCAGTGGAGGCGTTGCCGTGGATGGTGCGGGCGTCGCCGAAGCCGATGGAGAGGTGGCCGTGGGATCAGTCCCGTGTTCCATCACGGAAACTCCGATTTGACGACCACTGCGGAGCTCCGTTGTATGGCGCTTCGTTACCCAGCACTCCCACCAATTTGTTACGGAGCTCGCAAACACACGGAAGAGAGGAATGAGCGTATTTCCTATATTTACATGCCAAAGTGACGCTTCAGAGCTGCCAGTCTCTCGCGCGGCGAGTCCACTTCTTTTTCATCGAACTGTTGTCCACGACGGTAGAGCCATGCCCACTGCCTCGTAATAATATCTTCAAAGTTATCAGCGCAAAGAAAAAAGCAACACACCACTCCCGAGAGGGCTCGAAAACCTCGAACCTTTCGGTTAATAGCCGATCGCTCTAGCCATTTGCGCCACGTAGACAGTCGTGCTCCACTCTCCCCACCGTCAGAACATTTCGTCAGAGCTATCAGCCCAAAGAAAAAACAGCGTCGCACCACCACCGGGTGGGCTCGAACCTCCAACCTTTCGGCTAACAGCCGATCGCGCTAGCCAATTGCGCCACGGAGACAGTCGTGCTCCACTCTCACCACCAACAGAACATATCTTCAAAGCTATCAGCGCAAAGAAAAAAGCAACACACCACTCCCGGGAGGGCTCGAACTTCCAACATTTCGGTTAACAGCCGATCGCGCTAGCCAATTGCGCCACGGAGACAGTCGTGCTCCACTCTCCCCACCGTCAGAACATTTCTTCAGAGCTATCAGCCCAAAGAAAAAAAAAGCGCCGCACCACCACCGGGTGGGCTCGAACCTCAAGCCTTTCGGTTAACAGCCGATCGCGCTAGCCAATTGTGCCACGGAGACAGTCGTGCTCTGCTCTCACCACCATCAAAACATTTCTTCAGAGCTATCAGCCCAAAGAAAAAGAAGCGCCGAACCACCACCAGGTGGGCTCGAACCTCCAACCTTTCGGTCAACAACCGATCGCGCTAGCCAATTGCACCACGGAGACAGTCGTGCTCCACTCTCACCACCATCAGAACATATGTTCAAAGCTATCAGCCCAAAGAAAAAAAAGCGCCGCACCACCCCCCGGTTTGCTCGAACCTCCAACCTTTCGGTTAACAGCCGATCGCGCTAGCCAATTGCGAAACGGAGACAGTCCTGCTCCACTCTCAGCACCATCAGAACATATTTTCAAAGCTATCAGCGCAAAGAAAAAAAAGCGTCGCACCACCACCGGGTGGGCTCGGATCTCCAACCTTTCGGTTAACAGCCGATCGCGCTAGCCAATTGCGCCACGGAGACAGTCGTGCTCCACTCTCACCACTAACAGAACATATCTTCAAAGCTATCAGCGCAAAGAAAAAAGCAACACACCACTCCCGGGAGGGCTCGAAAAGTTCCAAACTTTCGGTTAACAGCCGATCGCGCTAGCCAATTGCGCCACGCAGACAGTCGTGCTCCACTCTCCCCACCGTCAGAACATTTCTTCAGAGCTATCAGCCCAAAGAAAAAAAAGCGTCGCACCACCACCGGGTGGGCTCGAACCTCCAACTTTTCGGTTAACAGCCGATCGCGCTAGCCAATTGCGCCACGGAGACAGTCGTGCTCCACTCTCACCACCAACAGAACATATCTTCAAAGCTATCAGCGCAAAGAAAAAAAGCAACACACCACTCCTGGGAGGGCTCGAACCTCAAACCTTTCGGTTAACAGTCGGTCGCGCTAGCCAATTGCGCCACGGAGACAGTCCTGCTCCACTCTCACCACCATCAGAACATATCTTCAAAGCTATCAGCCCAAAGAAAAAAAAGCGCCGCACCACACCCGGTTGGGCTCGAACCTCCAACCTTTCGGTTAACAGCCGATCGCGCTGGCCATTTGCGCCACGGAGACAGTCGTGCTCCACTCTCACCACCGTCAGAACATTTCTTCAGAGCTATCAGCCCAAAGAAAAAAAAAGCGCCGCAACACCACCGGGTGGGCTCGAACCTCAAGCCTTTCGGTTAACAGCCGATCGCGCTAGCCAATTATGCCACGGAGGCAGTCGTGCTCCGCTCTCACCACCATCAAAACATTTCTTCAGAGCTATCAGCCCAAAGAAAAAGAAGCACCGAACCACCACCGGGTGGGCTCGAACCTCCAACCTTTCGGTCATCGACCGATCGCGCTAGCCAATTGCACCACGGAGACAGTCGTGCTCCACTCTCACCACCATCAGAACATATCTTCAAAGCTATCAGCCCAAAGAAAAAAAAGCGCCGCACGACCCCCCAGTTTGCTCGAACCTTCAACCTTTCGGTTAACAGCCGATCGCGCTAGCCAATTGCGAAACGGAGACAGTCGTGCTCCACTCTCACCACCAACAGAACATATCTTCAAAGCTATCAGCGCAAAGAAAAAAAAGCGTCGCACCACCACCGGGTGGGCTCGAACCTCCAACTTTTCGGTTAACAGCCGATCGCGCTAGCCAATTGAGCCACGGAGACAGTCGTGCTCCACTCTCACCACCAACAGAACATATCTTCAAAGTTATCAGCGCAAAGAAAAAAGCAACACACCACTCCCGAGAGGGCTCGAAAACCTCGAACCTTTCGGTTAACAGCCGATCGCGCTAGCCATTTGCGCCACGTAGACAGTCGTGCTCCACTCTCCCCACCGTCAGAACATTTCGTCAGAGCTATCAGCCCAAAGAAAAAACAGCGTCGCACCACCACCGGGTGGGCTCGAACCTCCAACCTTTCGGCTAACAGCCGATCGCGCTAGCCAATTGCGCCACGGAGACAGTCGTGCTCCACTCTCACCACCAACAGAACATATCTTCAAAGCTATCAGCGCAAAGAAAAAAGCAACACACCACTCCCGGGAGGGCTCGAACTTCCAACATTTCGGTTAACAGCCGATCGCGCTAGCCAATTGCGCCACGGAGACAGTCGTGCTCCACTCTCCCCACCGTCAGAACATTTCTTCAGAGCTATCAGCCCAAAGAAAAAAAAAGCGCCGCACCACCACCGGGTGGGCTCGAACCTCAAGCCTTTCGGTTAACAGCCGATCGCGCTAGCCAATTGTGCCACGGAGACAGTCGTGCTCTGCTCTCACCACCATCAAAACATTTCTTCAGAGCTATCAGCCCAAAGAAAAAGAAGCGCCGAACCACCACCAGGTGGGCTCGAACCTCCAACCTTTCGGTCAACAACCGATCGCGCTAGCCAATTGCACCACGGAGACAGTCGTGCTCCACTCTCACCACCATCAGAACATATGTTCAAAGCTATCAGCCCAAAGAAAAAAAAGCGCCGCACCACCCCCCGGTTTGCTCGAACCTCCAACCTTTCAGTTAACAGCCGATCGCGCTAGCCAATTGCGAAACGGAGACAGTCGTGCTCCACTCTCACCACCAACAGAAAATATCTTCAAAGCTATCAGCGCAAAGAAAAAAAAAGCGTCGCACCACCACCGGGTGGGCTCGAACCTCCAACTTTTCGGTTAACAGCCGATCGCGCTAGCTAACTGCGCCACGGAGACAGTCGTGCTCCACTCTCACCACCAACAGAACATATCTTCAAAGCTATCAGCCCAAAGAAAAAAGCAACACACCACTCCCGGGAGGGCTCGAAAAGCTCGAACCTTTCGGTTAACAGCCGATCGCGCTAGCCAATTGCGCCACGGAGACAGTCGTGCTCCACTCTCCCCACCGTCAGAACATTTCTTCAGAGCTATCAGCCCAAAGAAAAAAAAGCGTCGCACCACCACCGGGTGGGCTCAAACCTACAACCTTTCGGTTAACAACCGATCGCGCTAGCCAATTGCGCCACGGAGACAGTCGTGCTCCACTCTCACCACCAACAGAACATATCTTCAAAGCTATCAGCGCAAAGAAAAAAGCAACACACCACTCCTGGGAGGGCTCGAACCTCCAACCTTTCGGTTAACAGCCGATCGCGCTAGCCAATTGCGCCATGGAGACAGTCCTGCTTCACTCTCACCACCATCAGAACATATCTTCAAAGCTATCAGCCCAAAGAAAAAAAAGCGCCGCACCACCCCCGGTTGGGCTCGAACCTCCAACCTTTCGGTTAACAGCCGATCGCGGTAGCCATTTGCGCCACGGTGACAGTCGTGCTCCACTCTCACCACCGTGCGAACATTTCTTCAGAGCTATCAGCCCAAAGAAAAAGAAGCACCGCACCACCACCGGGTGGGCTCGAACCTCCAACTTTCGGTTAACAGCCGATCGCGCTTGCCAATTGCGCCACGGAGACAGTCGTGCTCCGCTCTCACCACCAACAGAACATATCTTCAAAGCTATCAGCGCAAAGAAAAAAGCAACACACCAATCCCGGGAGGGCTCGAACCTCCAACCTTTCGGTTCACAGCCGATCGCGCTAGCCAATTGCGCCATGGAGACAGTCGTGCTCCATTCTCCCCACCGTCAGAGCATTTCTTCAGAGCTATCAGCCCAAAGAAAAAGAAGCGTCGCACCACCACCGGGTGGGCTCGAATCTCCAACCTTTCGGTTAACCGCCGATCGCTCTAGCCGATTGCGCCACGGAGACAGTCGTGCTCCACTCTCACCACCAACAGAACATATCTTCAAAGCTATCAGCGCAAAGAAAAAGCAACACACCTCTTCCGGGAGGGCTCGAAACTCCAACCTTTCGGTTAACAGCCGATCGCGCTAGCCGATTGCGCCACGGAGACAGTCCTGCTCCACTCTCCCCACCGTCAGAACATTTCTTCAGAGCTATCCACCGAAAGAAAAAAAAGCGCCGCACCACCCCCGGTTGGGCTCGAACCTCCAACCTTTCGGTTAACAGCCGATCGCGCTAGCCATTTGCGCCACGGAGACAGTCGTGCTCCACTCTCACCACCGTCAGAACATTTCTTCAGAGCTATCAGCCCAAAGAAAAAAAAAGCGCCGCACCACCACCGGGTGGGCTCGAACCTCAAGCCTTCCGGTTAACAGCCGATCGCGCTAGCCAATTGTGCCACGGAGACAGTCGTGCTCTGCTCTCACCACCATCAAATCATTTCTTCAGAGCTATCAGCCCAAAGAAAAAGAAGCGCCGAACCACCACCAGGTGGGCTCGAACCTCCAACCTTTCGGTCAACAACCGATCGCGCTAGCCAATTGCACCACGGAGACAGTCGTGCTCCACTCTCACCACCATCAGAACATATCTTCAAAGCTATCAGCCCAAAGAAAAAGAAGCGCCGCACCACTCCCCGGTTTGCTCGAACCTCCAACCTTTCGGTTAACAGCCGATCACGCTAGCCAATTGCGAAACGGAGACAGTCGTGCTCCACTCTCACCACCAACAGAAAATATCTTCAAAGCTATCAGCGCAAAGAAAAAAAAAGCGTCGCACCACCACCGGGTGGGCTCGAACCTCCAACCTTTCGGTTAACAGCCGATCGCGCTAGCCAATTGCGCCACGGAGACAGTCGTGCTCCACTCTCACCACCAACAGAACATATCTTCAAAGCTATCAGCGCAAAGAAAAAAGCAACACACCACTCCTGGGAGTGCTCGAACCTCCAACCTTTCGGTTAACAGCCGATCGCGCTAGCAAATTGCGCCATGGAGACAGTCCTGCTTCACTCTCACCACCATCAGAACATACCTTCAAAGCTATCAGCCCAAAGAAAAAAAGCGCCGCACCACCCCCGGTTGTGCTCGAACCTCCAACCTTTCGGTTAACAGCCGATCGCGGTAGCCATTTGCGCCACGGTGACAGTCGTGCTCCACTCTCACCACCGTCCGAACATTTCTTCAGAGCTATCAGCCCAAAGAAAAAGAAGCACCGCACAACCACCGGGTGGGCTCGAACCTCCAACTTTCGGTTAACAGCCGATCGCGCTAGCCAATTGCGCCACGGAGACAGTCGTGCTCCGCTCTCACCACCAAGAGAACATATCTTCAAAGCTATCAGCGCAAAGAAAAAAGCAACACACCATTCCCGGGAGGGCTCGAACCTCCAACCTTTCGGTTCACAGCCGATCGCGCTAGCCAATTGCGCCACGGAGACAGTCGTGCTCCACTCTCCCCACCGTCAGAACTTTTCTTCAGAGCTATCAGCGCAAAGAAAAAAAAGCGCCGCACCACCACCGGGTGGGCTCGAACCTCCAACCTTTCGGTTAACAGCCGATCTTGCTAGCCAATTGCGCCAAAGAGACAGTCGTGCTCTACTCTCACCACCAACAGGACATATCTTCAAAGCTATCAGCGCACAGAAAAAAGCAACACACCACTCCCGGGAGGGCTCGAACCTCAAACCATTCGGTTAACAGCCGATCGCGCTAGCCAATTGCGCCACGGAGACAGTCATGCTCCACTCTCCCCACCGTCAGAACATTTCTTCAGAGCTATCAGCCCAAAGGAAAAAAAGCGTTGCACCACCACCGGGTGGGCTCGAACCTCCAACCTTTCGGTTAACAGCCGATCGCGCTAGCCAATTGCGCCACGGAGACAGTCGTGCTCCACTCTAACCACCAACAGAACATATCTTCAAAGCTATCAGCGCAAAGAAAAAAGCAACACACCACTCCTGGGAGTGCTCGAACCTCCAACCTTTCGGTTAACAGCCGATCGCGCTAGCCAATTGCGCCATGGAGACAGTCCTGCTTCACTCTCACCACCATCAGAACATACCTTCAAAGCTATCAGCCCAAAGAAAAAAAGCGCCGCACCACCCCCGGTTGTGCTCGAACCTCCAACCTTTCGGTTAACAGCCGATCGCGGTAGCCATTTGCGCCACGGTGACAGTCGTGCTCCACTCTCACCACCGTCCGAACATTTCTTCAGAGCTATCAGCCCAAAGAAAAAGAAGCACCGCACAACCACCGGGTGGGCTCGAACCTCCAACTTTCGGTTAACAGCCGATCGCGCTAGCCAATTGCGCCACGGAGACAGTCGTGCTCCGCTCTCACCACCAAGAGAACATATCTTCAAAGCTATCAGCGCAAAGAAAAAAGCAACACACCATTCCCGGGAGGGCTCGAACCTCCAACCTTTCGGTTCACAGCCGATCGCGCTAGCCAATTGCGCCACGGAGACAGTCGTGCTCCACTCTCCCCACCGTCAGAACTTTTCTTCAGAGCTATCAGCGCAAAGAAAAAAAAGCGCCGCACCACCACCGGGTGGGCTCGAACCTCCAACCTTTCGGTTAACAGCCGATCTTGCTAGCCAATTGCGCCAAAGAGACAGTCGTGCTCTACTCTCACCACCAACAGGACATATCTTCAAAGCTATCAGCGCACAGAAAAAAGCAACACACCACTCCCGGGAGGGCTCGAACCTCAAACCATTCGGTTAACAGCCGATCGCGCTAGCCAATTGCGCCACGGAGACAGTCATGCTCCACTCTCCCCACCGTCAGAACATTTCTTCAGAGCTATCAGCCCAAAGGAAAAAAAGCGTTGCACCACCACCGGGTGGGCTCGAACCTCCAACCTTTCGGTTAACAGCCGATCGCGCTAGCCAATTGCGCCACGGAGACAGTCGTGCTCCACTCTCACCACCAACAGAACATATCTTCAAAGCTATCAGCGCAAAGAAAAAAGCAACACACCACTCCCGGGAGGGCTCGAACCTCCAACCTTTCGGTTAACAGCCGATCGCGCTAGCCAGTTGCGCCACGGAGACAGTCGTGCTCCATTCTCCCCACCGTCAGAACATTTCTTCAGAGCTATCAGCCCAAAGAAAAAGAAGCGTCGCACCACCAACGGGTGGGCTCGAATCTCCAATCTTTCGGTTAACCGCCGATCGCGCTAGCCAATTGCGCCACGGAGACAGTCGTGCTCCACTCTCACCACCAACAGAACATATCTTCAAAGCTATCAGCGCAAAGAAAAAAAGCAACACACCACTCCTGGGAGGGCTCGAACCTCAAACCTTTCGGTTAACAGTCGATCGCGCTAGCCAATTGCGCCACGGAGACAGTCCTGCTCCACTCTCACCACCATCAGAACATATCTTCAAAGCTATCAGCCCAAAGAAAAAAAAGCGCCGCACCACACCCGGTTGGGCTCGAACCTCCAACCTTTCGGTTAACAGCCGATCGCGCTAGCCATTTGCGCCACGGAGACAGTCGTGCTCCACTCTCACCACCGTCAGAACATTTCTTCAGAGCTATCAGCCCAAAGAAAAAAAAAGCGCCGCAACACCACCGGGTGGGCTCGAACCTCAAGCCTTTCGGTTAACAGCCGATCGCGCTAGCCAATTGTGCCACGGAGACAGTCGTGCTCCACTCTCACCACCATCAGAACATATCTTCAAAGCTATCAGCCCAAAGAAAAAAAAGCGCCGCACGACCCCCCAGTTTGCTCGAACCTCCAACCTTTCGGTTAACAGCCGATCGCGCTAGCCAATTGCGAAACGGAGACAGTCGTGCTCCACTCTCACCACCAACAGAACATATCTTCAAAGCTATCAGCGCAAAGAAAAAAAAGCGTCGCACCACCACCGGGTGGGCTCGAACCTCCAACTTTTCGGTTAACAGCCGATCGCGCTAGCCAATTGAGCCACGGAGACAGTCGTGCTCCACTCTCACCACCAACAGAACATATCTTCAAAGTTATCAGCGCAAAGAAAAAAGCAACACACCACTCCCGAGAGGGCTCGAAATCCTCGAACCTTTCGGTTAACAGCCGATCGCGCTAGCCATTTGCGCCACGTAGACAGTCGTGCTCGACTCTCCCCACCGTCAGAACATTTCGTCAGAGCTATCAGCCCAAAGAAAAAACAGCGTCGCACCACCACCGGGTGGGCTCGAACCTCCATCTTTTCGGCTAACAGCCGATCGCGCTAGCCAATTGCCCCACGGAGACAGTTGTGCTCCACTCTCTCCACCAACAGAACATATCTTCAAAGCTATCAGCGCAAAGAAAAAAGCAACACACCACTCCCGGGAGGGCTCGAACTTCCAACATTTTGGTTAACAGCCGATCGCGCTAGCCAATTGTGCCACGGAGACAGTCGTGCTCCACTCTCCCCACCGTCAGAACATTTCTTCAGAGCTATCAGCCCAAAAAAAAGCGTCGCACCACCACCGGGTGGGCTCGAACCTCCAACCTTTCGGTTAGCAGCCGATCGCGCTAGCCAATTGCGCCACGGAGACAGTCGTGCTCCACTCTCACCACCAACAAAACATATCTTCAAAGCTATCAGCGCAAAGAAAAAAGCAACACACCACTCCCGGGAGGGCTCGAACCCCCAACCTTTCGGTTAACAGCCAATCGCGCTAGCCAATTGCGCCACGGAGACAGTCGTGCTCCACTCTCCCCACCGTCGGTACTTTTCTTCAGAGCTATCAGCGCAAAGAAAAAAAATCGCCGCACCGCCACCGGGTGGGCTCGAACCTTCAACCTTTCGGTTAACAGCCGATCTTGCTAGCCAATTGCGCCAAGGAGACAGTCGTGCTCTACTCTCACGACCAACAGGACATATCTTCAAAGCTATCAGCGCACAGAATAAAGCAACACACCACTCCCGGGAGGGCTCGAACCTCAAACCGTTCGGTTAACAGCCGATCGCGCTAGCCAATTGCGCCACGGAGACAGTCGTGCTCCACTCTCCCCACCGTCAGAACATTTCTTCAGAGCTATCAGCCCAAAGGAAAAAAAGCGTTGCACCACCACCGGGTGGGCTCGAACCTCCAACCTTTCGGATGACAGCCGATCGCGCTAGCCAATTGCGCCACGGAGACAGTCGTGCTCCACTCTCACCACCAACAGAACATATCTTCAAAGCTATCAGCGCAAAGAATAAAGCAACACACCACTCCCGGGAGGGCTCGAACCTCCAACCTTTCGGTTAACAGCCGATCGCACTAGCCAGTTGCGCCACGGAGACAGTCGTGCTCCATTCTCCCCACCGTCAGAGCATTTCTTCAGAGCTATCAGCCCAAAGAAAAAGAAGCATCGCACCACCACCGGGTGGGCTCGAATCTCCAACCTTTCGGTTAACCGCCGATCGCGCTAGCCGATTGCGCCACGGAGACAGTCGTGCTCCACTCTCACCACCAACAGAACATATCTTCAAAGCTATCAGCGCAAAGAAAAAGCAACACACCTCTTCCGGGAGGGCTCGAAACTCCAACCTTTCGGTTAACAGCCGATCGCGCTAGCCGATTGCGCCACGGAGACAGTCCTGCTCCACTCTCCCCACCGTCAGAACATTTCTTCAGAGCTATCCACCGAAAGAAAAAAAAGCGCCGCACTACCCCCGGTTGGGCTCGAACCTCCAACCTTTCGCTTAACAGCCGATCGCGCTAGCCATTTGCGCCACGGAGACAGTCGTGCTCCACTCTCACCACAGTCAGAACATTTCTTCAGAGCTATCAGCCCAAAGAAAAAAAAAGCGCCGCACCACCACCGGGTGGGCTCGAACCTCAAGCCTTTCGGTTAACAGCCGATCGCGCTAGCCAATTGTGCCACGGAGACAGTCGTGCTCTGCTCTCACCACCATCAAAACATTTCTTCAGAGCTATCAGCCCAAAGAAAAAGAAGCGCCGAACCACCACCGGGTGGGCTCGAACCTCCAACCTTTCGGTCAACAACCGATCGCGCTAGCCAATTGCACCACGGAGACAGTCGTGCTCCACTCTCACCACCATCAGAACATATCCTCAAAGCTATCAGCCCAAAGAAAAAAAAGCGCCGCACCACCCCCCGGTTTGCTCGAACCTCCAACCTTTCGGTTAACAGCCGATCGCGCTAGCCAATTGCGAAACGGAGACAGTCGTGCTCCACTCTCACCACCAACAGAAAATATCTTCAAAGCTATCAGCGCAAAGAAAAAAAAAGCGTCGCACCACCACCGGGTGGGCTCGAACCTCCAACTTTTCGGTTAACAGCCGATCGCGCTAGCTAACTGCGCCACGGAGACAGTCGTGCTCCACTCTCACCACCAACAGAACATATCTTCAAAGCTATCAGCGGAAAGAAAAAAGCAACACACCACTCCCGGGAGGGCTCGAAAAGCTCGAACCTTTCGGTTAACAGCCGATCGCGCTAGCCAATTGCGCCACGGAGACAGTCGTGCTCCACTCTCCCCACCGTCAGAACATTTCTTCAGAGCTATCAGCCCAAAGAAAAAAAAGCGTCGCACCACCACCGGGTGGGCTCGAACCTCCAACCTTTCGGTTAACAGCCGATCGCGCTAGCCAATTGCGCCACGGAGACAGTCGTGCTCTACTCTCACCACCAACAGAACATATCTTCAAAGCTATCAGCGCAAAGAAAAAAGCAACACACCACTCCTGGGAGGGCTCGAACCTCCAACCTTTCGGTTAACAGCCGATCGCGCTAGCCAATTGCGCCATGGAGACAGTCCTGCTTCACTCTCACCACCATCAGAACATATCTTCAAAGCTATCAGCCCAAAGAAAAAAAAGCGCCGCACCACCCCCGGTTGGGCTCGAACCTCCAACCTTTCGGTTAACAGCCGATCGCGGTAGCCATTTGCGCCACGGTGACAGTCGTGCTCCACTCTCACCACCGTCCGAACATTTCTTCAGAGCTATCAGCCCAAAGAAAAAGAAGCACCGCACCACCACCGGGTGGGCTCGAACCTCCAACTTTCGGTTAACAGCCGATCGCGCTAGCCAATTGCGCCACGGAGACAGTCGTGCTCCGCTCTCACCACCAACAGAACATATCTTCAAAGCTATCAGCGCAAAGAAAAAAGCAACACACCATTCCCGGGAGGGCTCGAACCTCCAACCTTTCGGTTCACAGCCGATCGCGCTAGCCAATTGCGCCACGGAGACAGTCGTGCTCCACTCTCCCCACCGTCAGAACTTTTCTTCAGAGCTATCAGCGCAAAGAAAAAAAAGCGCCGCACCACCACCGGGTGGGCTCGAACCTCCAACCTTTCGGTTAACAGCCGATCTTGCTAGCCAATTGCGCAAAAGAGACAGTCGTGCTCTGCTCTCACCACCAACAGGACATATCTTCAAAGCTATCAGCGCACAGAAAAAAGCAACACACCTCTCCCGGGAGGGCTCGAACCTCAAACCATTCGGTTAACAGCCGATCGCGCTAGCCAATTGCGCCACGGAGACAGTCATGCTCCACTCTCCCCACCGTCAGAACATTTCTTCAGAGCTATCAGCCTAAAGGAAAAAAGGCGTTGCACCACCACCGGGTGGGCTCGAACCTCCAACCTTTCAGTTAACAGCCGATCGCGCTAGCCAATTGCGCCACGGAGACAGTCGTGCTCCACTCTCACCACCAACAGAACATATCTTCAAAGCTATCAGCGCAAAGAAAAAAGCAACACACCACCCCCGGAAGGGCTCGAACCTCCAACCTTTCGGTTAACAGCCGATCGCGCTAGCCAGTTGCGCCACGGAGACAGTCGTGTTCCATTCTCCCCACCGTCAGAACATTTCTTCAGAGCTATCAGCCCAAAGAAAAAGAAGCGTCGCACCACCACCGGGTGGGCTCGAATCTCCAATCTTTCGGTTAACCACCGATCGCGCTAGCCAATTGCGCCACGGAGACAGTCGTGCTCCACTCTCACCACCAACAGAACATATCTTCAAAGCTATCAGCGCAAAGAAAAAGCAACACACCACTTCCGGGAGGGCTCGAAACTCCAACCTTTCGGTTCACAGCCGATCGCGCTAGCCGATTGCGCCACGGAGACAGTCCTGCTCCACTCTCCCCACCGTCAGAACATTTCTTCAGAGCTATCAGCCCAAAGAAAAAAAAAGCGTCACACCACCACCGGGTGGGCTCGAATCTCCAACTTTTCGGTTAACAGCCGATCGCGCTAGCCAATTGCGCCACGGAGACAGTCCTGCTCCACTCTCACCACCGTCAGAACATTTCTTCAGAGCTATCAGCCCAAAGAAAAAGAAGCGTCGCACCACCACCGGGTGGGCTCGAATCTTCAACCTTTCGGTTAACCGCCGATCGCACTAGCCAATTGCGCCACGGAGACAGTCGTGCTCCACTCTCACCACCAACAGAACATATTTTCAAAGCTATCAGCGCAAAGAAAAAGCAACACACCACTTCCGGGAGGGCTCGAAACTCCAACCTTTCGGTTAACAGCCGATCGCGCTAGCCGATTGCGCCACGGAGACAGTCCTGCTCCACTCTCCCCACCGTCAGAACATTTCTTCAGAGCTATCAGCCCAAAGAAAAAAAGCGCCGCAGCACCCCCGGTTGGGCTCGAACCTCCAACCTTTCGGTTAACAGCCGATCGCGCTAGCCATTTGCGCCACGGAGACAGTCGTGCTCCACTCTCACCACGGTCAGAACATTTCTTCAGAGCTATCAGCCCAAAGAAAAAAAAGCGCCGCACCACCACCGGGTGGGCTCGAACCTCAAGCCTTTCGGTTAACAGCCGATCGCGCTAGCCAATTGTGCCGCGGAGACAGTCGTGCTCCGCTCTCACCACCATCAAAAGATTTCTTCAGAGCTATCAGCCCAAAGAAAAAGAAGCGCCGAACCACCACCGGGTGGGCTCGAACCTCCAACTTTTCGGTTAACAGCCGATCGCGCTAGCCAATTGCGCCACGGAGACAGTCGTGCTCCACTCTCACCACCAACAGAACATATCTTCAAAGCTATCAGCGCAAAGAAAAAGCAACACACCACTTCCGGGAGGGCTCGAAACTCCAACCTTTCGGTTAACAGCCGATCGCGCTAGCCGATTGCGCCACGGAGACAGTCCTGCTCCACTCTCCCCACCGTCAGAACATTTCTTCAGAGCTATCAGCCCAAAGAAAAAAAAGCGTCACACCACCACCGGGTGGGCTCGAATCTCCAACCTTTCGGTCAACAGCCGATCGCGCTAGCCAATTGCGCCACGGAGACAGTCGTGCTCCACTCTCCCCACCGTCAGAACATTTCTTCAGAGCTATGAGCCCAAAGGAAAAAAAGCGTTGCACCACCACCGGGGGGCCTCGAACCTCCAACCTTTCGGTTAACAGCCGATTGTGCTAGCCAATTGCGCCACGGAAAAAGTCGTGCTCCACTCTCACCACCAACAGAACATATCTTCAAAGCTATCAGCGCAAAGAAAAAAGCAACACACCACTCCCGGGAGGGCTCGAAAAGCTCCAACCTTTCGGTTAACAGCCGATCGCGCTAGCCAATTGCGCCACGCAGACAGTCGTGCTCCACTCTCCCCACCGTCAGAACATTTCTTCAGAGCTATCAGCCCAAAGAAAAAAAAGCGTCGCACCACCACCGGGTGGGCTCGAACCTCCAACTTTTCGGTTAACAGCCGATCGCGCTAGCCAATTGCGCCACGGAGACAGTCGTGCTCCACTCTCACCACCAACAGAACATATCTTCAAAGCTATGAGCGCAAAGAAAAAAAGCAACACACCACTCCTGCGAGGGCTCGAACCTCAAACCTTTCGGTTAACAGTCGATCGCGCTAGCCAATTGCGCCACGGAGACAGTCCTGCTCCACTCTCACCACCATCAGAACATATCGTCAAAGCTATCAGCCCAAAGAAAAAAAAGCGCCGCACCACACCCGGTTGGGCTCGAACCTCCAACCTTTCGGTTAACAGCCGATCGCGCTAGCCATTTGCGCCACGGAGACAGTCGTGCTCCACTCTCACCACCGTCAGAACATTTCTTCAGAGCTATCAGCCCAAAGAAAAAAAAAGCGCCGCAACACCACCGGGTGGGCTCGAACCTCAAGCCTTTCGGTTAACAGCCGATCGCGATAGCCAATTGTGCCCCGGAGACAGTCGTGCTCCGCTCTCACCACCATCAAAACATTTCTTCAGAGCTATCAGCCCAAAGAAAAAGAAGCACCGAACCACCACCGGGTGGGCTCGAACCTCCAACCTTTCGGTCATCGATCGATCGCGCTAGCCAATTGCACCACGGAGACAGTCGTGCTCCACTCTCACCACCATCAGAACATATCTTCAAAGCCATCAGCCCAAAGAAAAAAAAGCGCCGCACGACCCCCCAGTTTGCTCGAACCTCCAACCTTTCGGTTAACAGCCGATCGCGCTAGCCAATTGCGAAACGGAGACAGTCGTGCTCCACTCTCACCACCAACAGAACATATCTTCAAAGCTATCAGCGCAAAGAAAAAAAAGCGTCGCACCACCACCGGGTGGGCTCCAACCTCCAACTTTTCGGTTAACAGCCGATCGCGCTAGCCAATTGAGCCACGGAGACAGTCGTGCTCCACTCTCACCACCAACAGAACATATCTTCAAAGCTATCAGCGCAAAGAAAAAAGCAACACACCACTCCCGGGAGGGCTCGAACTTCCAACATTTCGGTTAACAGCCGATCGCGCTAGCCAATTGCGCCACGGAGACAGTCGTGCTCCACTCTCCCCACCGTCAGAACATTTCTTCAGAGCTATCAGCCCAAAAAAAGCGTCGCACCACCACCGGGTGGGCTCGAACCTCCAACCTTTCGGTTAGCAGCCGATCGCGCTAGCCAATTGCGCCACGGAGACAGTCGTGCTCCACTCTCCCCACCGTCAGTACTTTTCTTCAGAGCTATCAGCGCAAAGAAAAAAAAAGCGCCGCACCGCCACCGGGTGGGCTCGAACCTTCAACCTTTCGGTTAACAGCCGATCTTGCTAGCCAATTGCGCCAAGGAGACAGTCGTGCTCTACTCTCACGACCAACAGGACATATCTTCAAAGCTATCAGCGCACAGAAAAAAAAGCGTTGCACGACCACCGGGTGGGCTCGAACCTCCAACCTTTCGGTTAACAGCCGATCGCGCTAGCCAATTGCGCCACGGAGACAGTCGTGCTCCACTCTCACCACCAACAGAACATATCTTCAAAGCTATCAGCGCAAAGAATAAAGCAACACACCACTCCCGGGAGGGCTCGAACCTCCAACCTTTCGGTTAACAGCCGATCGCACTAGCCAGCTGCGCCACGGAGACAGTCGTGCTCCATTCTCCCCACCGTCAGAGCATTTCTTCAGAGCTATCAGCCCAAAGAAAAAGCAACACACCTCTTCCGGGAGGGCTCGAAACTCCAACCTTTCGGTTAACAGCCGATCGCGCTAGCCGATTGCGCCACGGAGACAGTCCTGCTCCACTCTCCCCACCGTCAGAACATTTCTTCAGAGCTATCAGCCCAAAGAAAAAAAAAGCGCCGCACCACCACCGGGTGGGCTCGAACCTCAAGCCTTTCGGTTAACAGCCGATCGCGCTAGCCAATTGTGCCACGGAGACAGTCGTGCTCTGCTCTCACCACCATCAAAACATTTCTTCAGAGCTATCAGCCCAAAGAAAAAGAAGCGCCGAACCACCACCGGGTGGGCACGAACCTCCAACCTTTCGGTCAACAACCGATCGCGCTAGCCAATTGCACCACGGAGACAGTCGTGCTCCACTCTCACCACCATCAGAACATATCTTCAAAGCTATCAGCCCAAAGAAAAAAAAGCGCCGCACCACCCCCCGGTTTGCTCGAACCTCCAACCTTTCGGTTAACAGCCGATCGCGCTAGCCAATTGCGAAACGGAGACAGTCGTGCTCCATTCTCACCACCAACAGAACATATCTTCAAAGCTATCAGCGCAAAGAAAAAAAAAGCGTCGCACCACCACCGGGTGGGCTCGAACCTCCAACGTTTCGGTTAACAGCCGATCGCGCTAGCTAACTGCGCCACGGAGACAGTCGTGCACCACTCTCACCACCAACAGAACATATCTTCAAAGCTATCAGCGCAAAGAAAAAAGCAACACACCACTCCCGGGAGGGCTCGAAAAGCTCGAACCTTTCGGTTAACAGCCGATCGCGCTAGCCAATTGCGCCACGGAGACAGTCGTGCTCCACTCTCCCCACCGTCAGAACATTTCTTCAGAGCTATCAGCCCAAAGAAAAAAAAGCGTCGCACCACCACCGGGTGGGCTCGAACCTCCAACCTTTCGGTTAACAGCCGATCGCGCTAGCCAATTGCGCCACGGAGACAGTCGTGCTCCACTCTCACCACCAACAGAACATATCTTCAAAGCTATCAGCGCAAAGAAAAAAGCAACACACCACTCCTGGTAGGGCTCGAACCTCCAAGCTTTCGGTTAACAGCCGATCGCGCTAGCCAATTGCGCCATGGAGACAGTCCTGCTTCACTCTCACCACCATCAGAACATATCTTCAAAGCTATCAGCCCAAAGAAAAAAAAGCGCCGCACCACCACCGGGTGGGCTCGAACCTCCATCCTTTCGGTTAACAGCCGATCTTGCTAGCCAATTGCGCCAAAGAGACAGTCGTGCTCTACTCTCACCACCAACAGGACATATCTTCAAAGCTATCAGCGCACAGAAAAAAGCAACACACCACTCCCGGGAGGGCTCGAACCTCAAACCATTCGGTTAACATCCGATCGCGCTAGCCAATTGCGCCACGGAGACAGTCATGCTCCACTCTCCCCACCGTCAGAACATTTCTTCAGAGCTATCAGCCCAAAGGAAAAAAAGCGTTGCACCACCACCGGGTGGGCTCGAACCTCCATTCTTTCGGTTAACAGCCGATCGCGCTAGCCAATTGCGCCACGGAGACAGTCGTGCTCCACTCTCACCACCAACAGAACATATCTTCAAAGCTATCAGCGCAAAGAAAAAAGCAACACACCACTCCCGGGAGGGCTCGAACCTCCAACCTTTCGGTTAACAGCCGATCGCGCTAGCCAGTTGCACCACGGAGACAGTCGTGGTCCATTCTCCCCACCGTCAGAACATTTCTTCAGAGCTATCAGCCCAAAGAAAAAGAAGCGTCGCACCACCACCGGGTGGGCTCGAATCTCCAACCTTTCGGTTAACCGCCGATCGCGCTAGCCAATTGCGCCACGGAGACAGTCGTGCTCCACTCTCACCACCAACAGAACATATCTTCAAAGCTATCAGCGCAAAGAAAAAGCAACACACCACTTCCGGGAGGGCTCGAAACTCCAACCTTTCGGTTAACAGCCGATCGCGCTAGCCGATTGCGCCACGGAGACAGTCCTGCTCCACTCTCCCCACCGTCAGAACATTTCTTCCGAGCTATCAGCCCAAAGAAAAAAAAGCGTCACACCACCACCGGGTGGGCTCGAATCTCCAACCTTTCGGTCAACAGCCGATCGCGCTAGCCAATTGCGCCACGGAGACAGTCGTGCTCCACTCTCCCCACCGTCAGAACATTTCTTCAGAGCTATCAGCCCAAAGAAAAAAAAGCGTTGCACCACCACCGGGTGGGCTCGAACCTCCATTCTTTCGGTTAACAGCCGATCGCGCTAGCCAATTGCGCCACAGAGACAGTCGTGCTCCACTCTCACCACCAACAGAACATATCTTCAAAGCTATCAGCGCAAAGAAAAAAGCAACACACCACTCCCGGGAGGGCTCGAACTTCCAACATTTCGGTTAACAGCCGATCGCGCTAGCCAATTGCGCCACGGAGACAGTCGTGCTCCACTCTCCCCACCGTCAGAACATTTCTTCAGAGCTATCAGCCCAAAAAAAAGCGTCGCACCACCACCGGGTGGGCTCGAACCTCCAACCTTTCGGTTAGCAGCCGATCGCGCTAGCCAATTGCGCCACGGAGAAAGTCGTGCTCCACTCTCACCACCAACAGAACATATCTTCAAAGCTATCAGCGCAAAGAAAAAAGCAACACAACACTCCTGGGAGGGCTCAAACCTCCAACCTTTCGGTTAACAGCCGATCGCGCTAGCCAATTGCGCCACGGAGACAGTCGTGCTCCACTCTCACCACCAACAGAACATATCTTCAAAGCTATCAGCGCAAAGAATAAAGCAACACAGCATTCCCGGGAGGGCTCGAACCTCCAACCTTTCGGTTAACAGCCAATCGCGCTAGCCAATTGCGCCACGGAGACAGTCGTGCTCCACTCTCCCCACCGTCAGTACTTTTCTTCAGAGCTATCAGCGCAAAGAAAAAAAAGCGCCGCACCGCCACCGGGTGGGCTCGAACCTTCAACCTTTCGGTTAACAGCCGATCTTGCTAGCCAATTGCGCCAAGGAGACAGTCGTGCTCTACTCTCACGACCAACAGGACATATCTTCAAAGCTATCAGCGCACAAAAAAAGCAACACACCACTCCCGGGAGGGCTCGAACCTCAAACCTTTCGGTTAACAGCCGATCGCGCTAGCCAATTGCGCCACGGAGACAGTCGTGCTCCACTCTCCCCACCGTCAGAACATTTCTTCAGAGCTATCAGCCCAAAGGAAAAAAAGCGTTGCACGACCACCGGGTGGGCTCGAACCTCCAACCTTTCGGTTAACAGCCGATCGCGCTAGCCGATTGCGCCACGGAGACAGTCCTGCTCCACTCTCCCCACCGTCAGAACATTTCTTCAGAGCTATCAGCCCAAAGAAAAAAAAAGCGCCGCACCACCACCGGGTGGGCTCGAACCTCAAGCCTTTCGGTTAACAGCCGATCGCGCTAGCCAATTGTGCCACGGAGACAGTCGTGCTCTGCTCTCACCACCATCAAAACATTTCTTCAGAGCTATCAGCCCAAAGAAAAAGAAGCGCCGAACCACCACCGGGTGGGCTCGAACCTCCAACCTTTCGGTGAACAACCGATCGCGCTAGCCAATTGCACCACGGAGACAGTCGTGCTCCACTCTCACCACCATCAGAACATATCTTCAAAGCTATCAGCCCAAAGAAAAAAAAGCGCCGCACCACCCCCCGGTTTGCTCGAACCTCCAACCTTTCGGTTAACAGCCGATCGCGCTAGCCAATTGCGAAACGGAGACAGTCGTGCTCCATTCTCACCACCAACAGAACATATCTTCAAAGCTATCAGCGCAAAGAAAAAAAAATCGTCGCACCTCCACAGGGTGGGCTCGAACCTCCAACATTTCGGTTAACAGCCGATCGCGCTAGCTAACTGCGCCACGGAGACAGTCGTGCACCACTCTCACCACCAACAGAACATATCTTCAAAGCTATCAGCGCAAAGAAAAAAGCAACACACCACTCCCGGGAGGGCTCGAAAAGCTCGAACCTTTCGGTTAACAGCCGATCGCGCTAGCCAATTGCGCCACGGAGACAGTCGTGCTCCACTCTCCCCACCGTCAGAACATTTCTTCAGAGCTATCAGCCCAAAGAAAAAAAAGCGTCGCACCACCACCGGGTGGGCTCGAACCTCCAACCTTTCGGTTAACAGCCGATCGCGCTAGCCAATTGCGCCACGGAGACAGTCGTGCTCCACTCTCACCACCAACAGAACATATCTTCAAAGCTATCAGCGCAAAGAAAAAAGCAACACACCACTCCTGGTAGGGCTCGAACCTCCAAGCTTTCGGTTAACAGCCGATCGCGCTAGCCAATTGCGCCATGGAGACAGTCCTGCTTCACTCTCACCACCATCAGAACATATCTTCAAAGCTATCAGCCCAAAGAAAAAAAAGCGCCGCACCACCACCGGGTGGGCTCGAACCTCCAACCTTTCGGTTAACAGCCGATCTTGCTAGCCAATTGCGCCAAAGAGACAGTCGTGCTCTACTCTCACCACCAACAGGACATATCTTCAAAGCTATCAGCGCGCAGAAAAAAGCAACACACCACTCCCGGGAGGGCTCGAACCTCAAACCATTCGGTTAACAGCCGATCGCGCTAGCCAATTGCGCCACGGAGACAGTCATGCTCCACTCTCCCCACCGTCGGAACATTTCTTCAGAGCTATCAGCCCAAAGGAAAAAAAGCGTTGCACCACCACCGGGTGGGCTCGAACCTCCATTCTTTCGGTTAACAGCCGATCGCGCTAGCCAATTGCGCCACGGAGACAGTCGTGCTCCACTCTCACCACCAACAGAACATATCTTCAAAGCTATCAGCGCAAAGAAAAAAGCAACACACCACTCCCGGGAGGGCTCGAACCTCCAACCTTTCGGTTAACAGCCGATCGCGCTAGCCAGTTGCACCACGGAGACAGTCGTGCTCCATTCTCCCCACCGTCAGAACATTTCTTCAGAGCTATCAGCCCAAAGAAAAAGAAGCGTCGCACCACCACCGGGTGGGCTCGAATCTCCAACCTTTCGGTTAACCGCCGATCGCGCTAGCCAATTGCGCCACGGAGACAGTCGTGCTCCACTCTCACCACCAACAGAACATATCTTCAAAGCTATCAGCGCAAAGAAAAAGCAACACACCACTTCCGGGAGGGCTCGAAACTCCAACCTTTCGGTTAACAGCCGATCGCGCTAGCCGATTGCGCCACGGAGACAGTCCTGCTCCACTCTCCCCACCGTCAGAACATTTCTTCCGAGCTATCAGCCCAAAGAAAAAAAAGCGTCACACCACCACCGGGTGGGCTCGAATCTCCAACCTTTCGGTCAACAGCCGATCGCGCTAGCCAATTGCGCCACGGAGACAGTCGTGCTCCACTCTCCCCACCGTCAGGACATTTCTTCAGAGCTATCAGCCCAAAGAAAAAGAAGCGTCGCACCACCACCGGGTGGGCTCGAATCTTCAACCTTTCGGTTAACCGCCGATCGCGCTAGCCAATTGCGCCACGGAGACAGTCGTGCTCCACTCTCACCACCAACAGAACATATCTTCAAAGCTATCAGCGCAAAGAAAAAGCAACACACCACTTCCGGGAGGGCTCGAACCTCCAACTTTTCGGTTAACAGCCGATCGCGCTAGCCAATTCCGCCACGGAGACAGTCGTGCTCCACTCTCACCACCAACAGAACATATCTTCAAAGCTATCAGCGCAAAGAAAAAAGCAACACACCACTCCCGGGAGGGCTCGAACTTCCAACATTTCGGTTAACAGCCGATCGCGCTAGCCAATTGCGCCACGGAGACAGTCGTGCTCCACTCTCCCCACCGTCAGAACATTTCTTCAGAGCTATCAGCCCAAAGAAAAAAAAGCGTCGCACCACCACCGGGTGGGCTCGAACCTCCAACTTTTCGGTTAACAGCCGATCGCGCTAGCTAACTGCGCCACGGAGACAGTCGTGCTCCACTCTCACCACCAACAGAACATATCTTCAAAGCTATCAGCGCAAAGAAAAAAGCAACACACCACTCCCGGGAGGGCTCGAAAAGCTCGAAACTTTCGGTTAACAGCCGATCGCGCTAGCCAATTGCGCCACGGAGACAGTCGTGCTCCACTCTCCCCACCGTCAGAACATTTCTTCAGAGCTATCAGCCCAAAGAAAAAGAAGCGCCGAACCACCACGGGGTGGGCTCGAACCTCCAACCTTTCGGTCAACAACCGATCGCGCTAGCCAATTGCACCACGGAGACAGTCGTGCTCCACTCTCACCACCATCAGAACATATCTTCAAAGCTATTAGCCCAAAGAAAAAAAAGTGCCGCACCACCCCCCGGTTTGCTCGAACCTCCAAC
Source organism: Rhipicephalus microplus (assembly GCF_043290135.1). Lineage (NCBI taxonomy): Eukaryota > Metazoa > Arthropoda > Arachnida > Ixodida > Ixodidae > Rhipicephalus > Rhipicephalus microplus. The sequence continues at coordinate 1,197,057 of NW_027464611.1, read as the reverse complement.
CTTTCGGTTAACAGGCGATCGCGCTAGCCAATTGCGAAACGGAGACAGTCGTGCTCCATTCTCACCACCAACAGAACATATTTTCAAAGCTATCAGCGCAAAGAAAAAAAAAGCGTCGCACCACCACCGGGTGGGCTCGAACCTCCAACTTTTCGGTTAACAGCCGATCGCGCTAGCTAACTGCGCCACGGAGACAGTCGCGCTCCACTCTCACCACCAACAGAACATATCTTCAAAGCTATCAGCGCAAAGGAAAAAGCAACACACCACTCCCGGGAGGGCTCGAAAAGCTCGAACCTTTCGGTTAACAGCCGATCGCGCTAGCCAGTTGCGCCACGGAGACAGTCGTGCTCCACTCTCCCCACCGTCAGAACATTTCTTCAGAGCTATCAGCCCAAAGAAAAAAAAGCGTCGCACCACCACCGGGTGGGCTCGAACCTGCAACCTTTCGGTTAACAGCCGATCGCGCTAGCCAATTGCGCCACGGAGACAGTCGTGCTCCACTCTCACCACCAACAGAACATATCTTCAAAGCTATCAGCGCAAAGAAAAAAGCAACACACCACTCCTGGGAGGGCTCGAACCTCCAACCTTTCGGTTAACAGCCGATCGCGCTAGCCAATTGCGAAACGGAAACAGTCGTGCTCCACTCTCACCACCAACAGAACATATCTTCAAAGCTATCAGCGCAAAGAAAAAAAAGCGTCGCACCACCACCGGGTGGGCTCGAACCTCCAACTTTTCGGTTAACAGCCGATCGCGCTAGCCAATTGCGCCACGGAGACAGTCGTGCTCCACTCTCACCACCAACAGAACATATCTTCAAAGCTATCAGCGCAAAGAAAAAAGCAACACACCACTCCCGGGAGGGCTCGAAAAGCTCGAACCTTTCGGTTAACAGCCGATCGCGCTAGCCAATTGCGCCACGTAGACAGTCGTGCTCCACTCTCCCCACCGTCAGAACATTTCTTCAGAGCTATCAGCCCAATGAAAAAACAGCGTCGCACCACCACCGGGTGGGCTCGAACCTCCAACCTTTCGGCTAACAGCCGATCGCGCTAGCCAATTGCGCCACGGAGACAGTCGTGCTCCACTCTCACCACCAACAGAACATATCTTCAAAGCTATCAGCGCAAAGAAAAAAGCAACACACCACTCCCGGGAGGGCTCGAACTTCCAACATTTCGGTTAACAGCCGATCGCGCTAGCCAATTGCGCCACGGAGACAGTCGTGCTCCACTCTCCCCACCGTCAGAACATTTCTTCAGAGCTATCAGCCCAAAGAAAAAAAAGCGTCGCACCACCACCGGGTTGGCTCGAACCTCCAACTTTTCGGTTAACAGCCGATCGCGCTAGCTAACTGCGCCACGGAGACAGTCGTGCTCCACTCTCACCACCAACAGAACATATCTTCAAAGCTATCAGCGCAAAGAAAAAAGCAACACACCACTCCCGGGAGGGCTCGAACTTCCAACATTTCGGTTAACAGCCGATCGCGCTAGCCAATTGCGCCACGGAGACAGTCGTGCTCCACTCTCCCCACCGTCAGAACATTTCTTCAGAGCTATCAGCCTAAAAAAAGCGTCGCACCACCACCGGGTGGGCTCGAACCTCCAACCTTTCGGTTAGCAGCCAATCGCGCTAGCCAATTGCGCCACGGAGACAGTCGTGCTCCACTCTCACCACCAACAGAACATATCTTCAAAGCTATCAGCGCAAAGAAAAAAGCAACACAACACTCCTGGGAGGGCTCAAACCTCCAACCTTTCGGTTAACAGCCGATCGCGCTAGCCATTTGCGCCACGGAGACAGTCGTGCTCCACTCTCACCACCAACAGAACATATCTTCAAAGCTATCAGCGCAAAGAAAAAAGCAACACACCATTCCCGGGAGGGCTCGAACCTCCAACCTTTCGGTTAACAGCCAATCGCGCTAGCCAATTGCGCCACGGAGACAGTCGTGCTCCACTCTCCCCACCGTCAGTACTTTTCTTCAGAGCTATCAGCGCAAAGAAAAAAAGCGCCGCACCGCCACCGGGTGGGCTCGAACCTTCAACCTTTCGGTTAACAGCCGATCTTGCTAGCCAATTGCGCCAAGGAGACAGTCGTGCTCTACTCTCACGACCAACAGGACATATCTTCAAAGCTATCAGCGCACAGAAAAAAGCAACACACCACTCCCGGGAGGGCTCGAACCTCAAACCTTTCAGTTAACAGCCGATCGCGCTAGCCAATTGCGCCACGGAGACAGTCGTGCTCCACTCTCCCCACCGTCAGAACATTTCTTCAGAGCTATCAGCCCAAAGGAAAAAAAGCGTTGCACAACCACCGGGTGGGCTCGAACCTCCAACCTTTCGGTTAACAGCCAATCGCGCTAGCCAATTGCGCCACGGAGACAGTCGTGCTCCACTCTCACCACCAACAGAACATATCTTCAAAGCTATCAGCGCAAAGAATAAAGCAACACACCACTCCCGGGAGGGCTCGAACCTCCAACCTTTCGGTTAACAGCCGATCGCACTAGCCAGTTGCGCCACGGAGACAGTCGTGCTCCATTCTCCCCACCGTCAGAGCATTTCTTCAGAGCTATCAGCCCAAAGAAAAAGCAACACACCTCTTCCGGGAGGGCTCGAAACTCCAACCTTTCGGTTAACAGCCGATCGCGCTAGCCGATTGCGCCACGGAGACAGTCCTGCTCCACTCTCCCCACCGTCAGAACATTTCTTCAGAGCTATCCACCCAAAGAAAAAAAAGCGCCGCACCACCCCCAATTGGGCTCGAACCTCCAACCTTTCGGTTAACAGCCGATCGCGCTAGCCATTTGCGCCACGGAGACAGTCGTGCTTCACTCTCACCACCGTCAGAACATTTCTTCAGAGCTATCAGCCCAAAGAAAAAAAAAAGCGCCGCACCACCACCGGGTGGGCTCGAACCTCAAGCCTTTCGGTTAACAGCCGATCGCGCTAGCCAATTGTGCCACGGAGACAGTCGTGCTCTGCTCTCACCACCATCAAAACATTTCTTCAGAGCTATCAGCCCAAAGAAAAAGAAGCGCCGAACCACCACCGGGTGGGCTCGAACCTCCAACCTTTCGGTCAACAACCGATCGCGCTAGCCAATTGCACCACGGAGACAGTCGTGCTCCACTCTCACCACCATCAGAACATATCTTCAAAGCTATCAGCCCAAAGAAAAAAAAGCGCCGCACCACCCCTCGGTTTGCTCGAACCTCCAACCTTTCGGTTAACAGCCGATCGCGCTAGCCAATTGCGAAACGGAGACAGTCGTGCTCCATTCTCACCACCAACAGAACATATCTTCAAAGCTATCAGCGCAAAGAAAAAAAAACGTCGCACCACCACCGGGTGGGCTCGAACCTCCAACGTTTCGGTTAACAGCCGATCGCGCTAGCTAACTGCGCCACGGAGACAGTCGTGCTCCACTCTCACCACACACAGAACATATCTTCAAAGCTATCAGCGCAAAGAAAAAAGCAACACACCACCCCCCGGTTTGCTCGCACCTCCAACCTTTCGGTTAACAGCCAATCGCGCTAGCCAATTGCGAAACGGAAACATTCGTGCTCCACTCTCACCACCAACAGAACATATCTTCAAAGCTATCAGCGCAAAGAAAAAAAAAGCGTCGCACCACCACCGGGTGGGCTCGAACCTCCAACTTTTCGGTTAACAGCCGATCGCGCTAGCCAATTGCGCCACGGAGACAGTCGTGCTCCACTCTCACCACCAACAGAACATATCTTCAAAGCTATCAGCGCAAAGAAAAAAGCAACACACCACTCCCGGGAGGGCTCGAAAAGCTCGAACCTTTCGGTTAACAGCCGATCGCGCTAGCCAATTGCGCCACGTAGACAGTTGTGCTCCACTCTCCCCACCGTCAGAACATTTCTTCAGAGCTATCAGCCCAATGAAAAAACAGCGTCGCACCACCACCGGGTGGGCTCGAACCTCCAACCTTTCGGCTAACAGCCGATCGCGCTAGCCAATTCCGCCACGGAGACAGTCGTGCTCCACTCTCACCACCAACAGAACATATCTTCAAAGCTATCAGCGCAAAGAAAAAAGCAACACACCACTCCCGGGAGGGCTCGAACTTCCAACATTTCGGTTAACAGCCGATCGCGCTAGCCAATTGCGCCACGGAGACAGTCGTGCTCCACTCTCCCCACCGTCAGAACATTTCTTCAGAGCTATCAGCCCAAAGAAAAAAAAGCGTCGCACCACCACCGGGTGGGCTGGAACCTCCAACTTTTCGGTTAACAGCCGATCGCGCTAGCTAACTGCGCCACGGAGACAGTCGTGCTCCACTCTCACCACCAACAGAACATATCTTCAAAGCTATCAGCGCAAAGAAAAAAGCAACACACCACTCCCGGGAGGGCTCGAAAAGCTCGAACCTTTCGGTTAACAGCCGATCGCGCTAGCCAATTGCGCCACGGAGACAGTCGTGCTCCACTCTCCCCACCGTCAGAACATTTCTTCAGAGCTATCAGCCCAATGAAAAAACAGTGTCGCACCACCACCGGGTGGGCTCGAACCTCCAACCTTTCGGCTAACAGCCGATCGCGCTAGCCAATTGCGCCACGGAGACAGTCGTGCTCCACTCTCACCACCAACAGAACATATCTTCAAAGCTATCAGCGCAAAGAAAAAAGCAACACACCACTCCCGGGAGGGCTCGAACTTCCAACATTTCGGTTAACAGCCGATCGCGCTAGCCAATTGCGCCACGGAGACAGTCGTGCTCCACTCTCCCCACCGTCAGAACATTTCTTCAGAGCTATCAGCCCAAAGAAAAAAAAGCGTCGCACCACCACCGGGTTGGCTCGAACCTCCAACTTTTCGGTTAACAGCCGATCGCGCTAGCTAACTGCGCCACGGAGACAGTCGTGCTCCACTCTCACCACCAACAGAACATATCTTCAAAGCTATCAGCGCAAAGAAAAAAGCAACACACCACTCCCGGGAGGGCTCGAACCTCAAACCTTTCGGTTAACAGCCGATCGCGCTAGCCAATTGCGCCACGGAGACAGTCGTGCTCCACTCTCCCCACCGTCAGAACATTTCTTCAGAGCTATCAGCCCAAAGGAAAAAAAGCGTTGCACAACCACCGGGTGGGCTCGAACCTCCAACCTTTCGGGTAACAGCCGATCGCGCTAGCCAATTGCGCCACGGAGACAGTCGTGCTCCACTCTCACCACCAACAGAACATATCTTCAAAGCTATCAGCGCAAAGAATAAAGCAACACACCACTCCCGGGAGGGCTCGAACCTCCAACCTTTCGGTTAACAGCCGATCGCACTAGCCAGTTGCGCCACGGAGACAGTCGTGCTCCATTCTCCCCACCGTCAGAGCATTTCTTCAGAGCTATCAGCCCAAAGAAAAAGCAACACACCTCTTCCGGGAGGGCTCGAAACTCCAACCTTTCGGTTAACAGCCGATCGCGCTAGCCGATTGCGCCACGGAGACAGTCCTTCTCCACTCTCCCCACCGTCAGAACATTTCTTCAGAGCTATCCACCCAAAGAAAAAAAAGCGCCGCACCACCCCCAATTGGGCTCGAACCTCCAACCTTTCGGTTAACAGCCGATCGCGCTAGCCATTTGCGCTAGGAGACAGTCGTGCTTCACTCTCACCACCGTCAGAACATTTCTTCAGAGCTATCAGCCCAAAGAAAAAAAAGCGCCGCACCACCACCGGGTGGGCTCTAACCTCAAGCCTTTCGGTTAACAGCCGATCGCGCTAGCCAATTGTGCCACGGAGACAGTCGTGCTCTGCTCTCACCACCATCAAAACATTTCTTCAGAGCTATCAGCCCAAAGAAAAAGAAGCGCCGAACCACCACCGGGTGGGCTCGAACCTCCAACCTTTCGGTCAACAACCGATCGCGCTAGCCAATTGCACCACGGAGACAGTCGTGCTCCACTCTCACCACCATCAGAACATATCTTCAAAGCTATCAGCCCAAAGAAAAAAAAGCGCCGCACCACCCCTCGGTTTGCTCGAACCTCCAACCTTTCGGTTAACAGCCGATCGCGCTAGCCAATTGCGAAACGGAGACAGTCGTGCTCCATTCTCACCACCAACAGAACATATCTTCAAAGCTATCAGCGCAAAGAAAAAAAAACGTCGCACCACCACCGGGTGGGCTCGAACCTCCAACGTTTCGGTTAACAGCCGATCGCGCTAGCTAACTGCGCCACGGAGACAGTCGTGCTCCACTCTCACCACCAACAGAACATATCTTCAAAGCTATCAGCGCAAAGAAAAAAGCAACACACCACTCCCGGGAGGGCTCGAAAAGCTCGAACCTTTCGGTTAACAGCCGATCGCGCTAGCCAATTGCGCCACGGAGACAGTCGTGCTCCACTCTCCCCACCGTCAGAACATTTCTTCAGAGCTATCAGCCCAAAGAAAAAAAAGCGTCGCACCACCACCGGGTGGGCTCGAACCTCCAACCTTTCGGTTAACAGCCGATCGCGCTAGCCAATTGCGCCACGGAGACAGTCGTGCTCCACTCTCACCACCAACAGAACATATCTTCAAAGCTATCAGCGCAAAGAAAAAAGCAACACACCACTCCTGGGAGGGCTCGAACCTCCAACCTTTCGGTTAACAGCCGATCGCGCTAGCCAATTGCGCCATGGAGACAGTCCTGCTTCACTCTCACCACCATCACAACATATCTTCAAAGCTATCAGCCCAAAGAAAAAAAAGCGCCGCACCACCACCGGGTGGGCTCGAACCTCCAACCTTTCGGTTAACAGCCGATCTTGCTAGCCAATTGCGCCAAAGAGACAGTCGTGCTCTACTCTCACCACCAACAGGACATATCTTCAAAGCTATCAGCGCACAGAAAAAAGCAACACACCACTCCCGGGAGGGCTCGAACCTCAAACCATTTGGTTAACAGCCGATCGCGCTAGCCAATTGTGCCACGGAGACAGTCATGCTCCACTCTCCCCACCGTCAGAACATTTCTTCAGAGCTATCAGCCCAAAGGAAAAAAAAAGCGTTGCACCACCACCGGGTGGGCTCGAACCTCCAACATTTCGGTTAACAGCCGATCGCGCTAGCCAATTGCGCCACGGAGACAGTCGTGCTCCACTCTCACCACCAACAGAACATATCTTCAAACTATCAGCGCAAAGAAAAAAGCAACACACCACTCCCGGGAGGGCTCGAACCTCCAACCTTTCGGTTAACAGCCGATCGCGCTAGCCAGTTGCGCCACGGAGACAGTCGTGCTCCGTTCTCCCCACCGTCAGAACATTTCTTCAGAGCTATCAGCCCAAAGAAAAAGAAGCGTCGCACCACCACCGGGTGGGCTCGAATCTCCAACCTTTCGGTTAACCGCCGATCGCGCTAGCCAATTGCGCCACGGAGACAGTCGTGCTCCACTCTCACCACCAACAGAACATATCTTCAAAGCTATCAGCGCAAAGAAAAAGCAACACACCACTTCCGGGAGGGCTCGAAACTCCAACCTTTCGGTTAACAGCCGATCGCGCTAGCCGATTGCGCCACGGAGACAGTCATGCTCCACTCTCCCCACCGTCAGAACATTTCTTCAGAGCTATCAGCCCAAAGGAAAAAAAAAGCGTTGCACCACCACCGGGTGGGCTCGAACCTCCAACATTTCGGTTAACAGCCGATCGCGCTAGCCAATTGCGCCACGGAGACAGTCGTGCTCCACTCTCCCCACCGTCAGAACATTTCTTCAGAGCTATCAGCCCAAAGAAAAAGAAGCGTCGCACCACCACCGGGTGGGCTCGAATCTTCAACCTTTCGGTTAACCGCCGATCGCGCTAGCCAATTGCGCCACGGAGACAGTCGTGCTCCACTCTCACCACCAACAGAACATATCTTCAAAGCTATCAGCGCAAAGAAAAAGCAACACACCACTTCCGGGAGGGCTCGAAACTCCAACCTTTCGGTTAACAGCCGATCGCGCTAGCCGATTGCGCCACGGAGACAGTCCTGCTCCACTCTCCCCACCGTCAGAACATTTCTTCAGAGCTATCAGCCCAAAGAAAAAAAGCGCCGCACCACCCCTGGTTGGGCTCGAACCTCCAACCTTTCGGTTAACAGCCGATCGCGCTAGCCATTTGCGCCACGGAGACAGTCGTGCTCCACTCTCACCACCGTCAGAACATTTCTTCAGAGCTATCAGCCCAAAGAAAAAAAAAGCGCCGCACCACCACCGGGTGGGCTCGAACCTCAAGCATTTCGGTTAACAGCCGATCGCGCTAGCCAATTGTGCCGCGGAGACAGTCGTGCTCCGCTCTCACCACCATCAAAACATTTCTTCAGAGCTATCAGCCCAAAGAAAAAGAAGCGCCGAACCACCACCGGGTGGGCTCGAACCTCCAACCTTTCGGTCAACAACCGATCGCGCTAGCCAATTGCACCACGGAGACAGTCGTGCTCCACTCTCACCACCATCAGAACATATCTTCAAAGCTATCAGCCCAAAGAAAAAAAAGCGCCGCACCACCCCCCGGTTTGCTCGCACCTCCAACCTTTCGGTTAACAGCCGATCGCGCTAGCCAATTGCGAAACGGAAACATTCGTGCTCCACTCTCACCACCAACAGAACATATCTTCAAAGCTATCAGCGCAAAGAAAAAAAAGCGTCGCACCACCACCGGGTGGGCTCGAACCTCCAACTTTTCGGTTAACAGCCGATCGCGCTAGCCAATTGCGCCACGGAGACAGTCGTGCTCCACTCTCACCACCAACAGAACATATCTTCAAAGCTATCAGCGCAAAGAAAAAAGCAACACACCACTCCCGGGAGGGCTCGAAAAGCTCGAACCTTTCGGTTAACAGCCGATCGCGCTAGCCAATTGCGCCACGTAGACAGTCGTGCTCCACTCTCCCCACCGTCAGAACATTTCTTCAGAGCTATCAGCCCAATGAAAAAACAGCGTCGCACCACCACCGGGTGGGCTCGAACCTCCAACCTTTCGGCTAACAGCCGATCGCGCTAGCCAATTGCGCCACGGAGACAGTCGTGCTCCACTCTCACCACCAACAGAACATATCTTCAAAGCTATCAGCGCAAAGAAAAAAGCAACACACCACTCCCGGGAGGGCTCGAACTTCCAACATTTCGGTTAACAGCCGATCGCGCTAGCCAATTCCGCCACGGAGACAGTCGTGCTCCACTCTCCCCACCGTCAGAACATTTCTTCAGAGCTATCAGCCCAAAGAAAAAAAAGCGTCGCACCACCACCGGGTGGGCTCGAACCTCCAACTTTTCGGTTAACAGCCGATCGCGCTAGCTAACTGCGCCACGGAGACAGTCGTGCTCCACTCTCACCACCAACAGAACATATCTTCAAAGCTATCAGCGCAAAGAAAAAAGCAACACACCACTCTCGGGAGGGCTCGAAAAGCTCGAACCTTTCGGTTAACAGCCGATCGCGCTAGCCAATTGCGCCACGGAGACAGTCGTGCTCCACTCTCCCCACCGTCAGAACATTTCTTCAGAGCTATCAGCCCAAAGAAAAAGAAGCGCCGAACCACCCCCCGGTTTGCTCGAACCTCCAACCTTTCGGTTAACAGCCGATTGCGCTAGCCAATTGCGAAACGGAGACAGTCGTGCTCCATTCTCACCACCAACAGAACATATTTTCAAAGCTATCAGCGCAAAGAAAAAAAAAGCGTCGCACCACCACCGGGTGGGCTCGAACCTCCAACTTTTCGGTTAACAGCCGATCGCGCTAGCTAACTGCGCCACGGAGACAGTCGTGCTCCACTCTCACCACCAACAGAACATATCTTCAAAGCTATCAGCGCAAAGAAAAAAGCAACACACCACTCCCGGGAGGGCTCGAAAAGCTCGAACCTTTCGGTTAACAGCCGATCGCGCTAGCCAATTGCGCCACGGAGACAGTCGTGCTCCACTCTCCCCACCGTCAGAAAATTTCTTCAGAGCTATCAGCCCAAAGAAAAAAAAGCGTCGCACCACCACCGGGTGGGCTCGAACCTCCAAACTTTCGGTTAACAGCCGATCGCGCTAGCCAATTGCGCCACGGAGACAGTCGTGCTCCACTCACACCACCAACAGAACATATCTTCAAAGCTATCAGCGCAAAGAAAAAAGCAACACACCACTCCTGGGAGGGCTCAAACCTCCAACCTTTCGGTTAACAGCCGATCGCGCTAGCCAATTGCGAAACGGAAACAGTCGTGCTCCACTCTCACCACCAACAGAACATATCTTCAAAGCTATCAGCGCAAAGAAAAAAAAGCGTCGCACCACCACCGGGTGGGCTCGAACCTCCAACTTTTCGGTTAACAGCCGATCGCGCTACCCAATTGCGCCACGGAGACAGTCGTGCTCCACTCTCACCACCAACAGAACATATCTTCAAAACTATCAGCGCAAAGAAAAAAGCAACACACCACTCCCGGGAGGGCTCGAAAAGCTCGAGCCTTTCGGTTAACAGCCGATCGCGCTAGCCAATTGCGCCACGTAGACAGTCGTGCTCCACTCTCCCCACCGTCAGAACATTACTTCAGAGCTATCAGCCCAATGAAAAAACAGCGTCGCACCACCACCGGGTGGGCTCGAACCTCCAACTATTCGGCTAACAGCCGATCGCGCTAGCCAATTGCGCCACGGAGACAGTCGTGCTCCACTCTCACCACCAACAGAACATATCTTCAAAGCTATCAGCGCAAAGAAAAAAGCAACACACCACTCCCGGGAGGGCTCGAACTTCCAACATTTCGGTTAACAGCCGATCGCGCCAGCCAATTGCGCCACGGAGACAGTCGTGCTCCACTCTCCCCACCGTCAGAACATTTCTTCAGAGCTATCAGCCCAAAGAAAAAAAAGCGTCGCACCACCACCGGGTGGGCTCGAACCTCCAACTTTTCGGTTAACAGCCGATCGCGCTAGCTAACTGCGCCACGGAGACAGTCGTGCTCCACTCTCACCACCAACAGAACATATCTTCAAAGCTATCAGCGCAAAGAAAAAAGCAACACACCACTCCCGGGAGGGCTCGAAAAGCTCGAACCTTTCGGTTAACAGCCGATCGCGCTAGCCAATTGCGCCACGGAGACAGTCGTGCTCCACTCTCCCCACCGTCAGAACATTTCTTCAGAGCTATCAGCCCAAAGAAAAAAAAGCGTCGCACCACCACCGGGTGGGCTCGAACCTCCAACCTTTCGGTTAACAGCCGATCGCGCTAGCCAATTGCGCCACGGAGACAGTCGTGCTCCACTCTCACCACCAACAGAACATATCTTCAAAGCTATCAGCGCAAAGAAAAAAGCAACACACCACTCCTGGGAGGGCTCGAACCTCCAACCTTTCGGTTAACAGCCGATCGCGCTAGCCAATTGCGCCATGGAGACAGTCCTGCTTCACTCTCACCACCATCAGAACATATCTTCAAAGCTATCAGCCCAAAGAAAAAAAAGGGCCGCACCACCACCGGGTGGGCTCGAACCTCCAACCTTTCGGTTAACAGCCGATCTTGCTAGCCAATTGCGCCAAAAAGACAGTCGTGCTCTACTCTCACCACCAACAGGACATATCTTCAAAGCTATCAGCGCACAGAAAAAAGCAACACACCATTCCCGGGAGGGCTCGAACCTCAAACCATTCGGTTAACAGCCGATCGCGCTAGCCAATTGCGCCACGGAGACAGTCATGCTCCACTCTCCCCACCGTCAGAACATTTCTTCAGAGCTATCAGCCCAAAGGAAAAAAAGCGTTGCACCACCACCGGGTGGGCTCGAACCTCCAACCTTTCGGTTAACAGCCGATCGCGCTAGCCAATTGCGCCACGGAGACAGTCGTGCTCCACTCTCACCACCAACTGAACATATCTTCAAAGCTATCAGCGCAAAGAAAAAAGCAACACACCACTCCCGGGAGGGCTCGAACCTCCAACCTTTCGGTTAACAGCCGATCGCGCTAGCCAGTTGCGCCACGGAGACAGTCGTGCTCCATCCTCCCCACCGTCAGAACATTTCTTCAGAGCTATCAGCCTAAAGAAAATGAAGCGTCGCACCACCACCGGGTGGGCTCGAATCTCCAACCTTTCGGTTAACCGCCGATCGCGCTAGCCAATTGCGCCACGGAGACAGTCGTGCTCCACTCTCACCACCAACAGAACATATCTTCAAAGCTATCAGCGCAAAGAAAAAGCAACACACCACTTCCGGGAGGGCTCGAAACTCCAACCTTTCGGTTAACAGCCGATCGCACTAGCCGATTGCGCCACGGAGACAGTCCTGCTTCACTCTCCCCACCGTCAGAACATTTCTTCAGAGCTATCAGCCCAAAGAAAAAAAAGCGTCACACCACCACCGGGTGGGCTCGAATCTCCAACCTTTCGGTCAACAGCCGATCGCGCTAGCCAATTGCGCCACGGAGACAGTCGTGCTCCACTCTCCCCACCGTCAGAACATTTCTTCAGAGCTATCAGCCCAAAGAAAAAGAAGCGTCGCACCACCACCGGGTGGGCTCGAATCTTCAACCTTTCGGTTAACCGCCGATCGCGCTAGCCAATTGCGCCACGGAGACAGTCGTGCTCCACTCTCACCACCAACAGAACATATCTTCAAAGCTATCAGCGCAAAGAAAAAGCAACACACCACTTCCGGGAGGGCTCGAAACTCCAACCTTTCGGTTAACAGCCGATCGCGCTAGCCGATTGCGCCACGGAGACAGTCCTGCTCCACTCTCCCCACCGTCAGAACATTTCTTCATAGCTATCAGCCCAAAGAAAAAACGCGCCGCACCACCCCTGGTTGGGCTCGAACCTCCAACCTTTCGGTTAACAGCCGATCGCGCTAGCCATTTGCGCCACGGAGACAGTCGTGCTCCACTCTCACCACCGTCAGAACATTTCTTCAGAGCTATCAGCCCAAAGAAAAAAAAAAGCGCCGCACCACCACCGGGTGGGCTCAAACCTCAAGCCTTTCGGTTAACAGCCGATCGCGCTAGCCAATTGTGCCGCGGAGACAGTCGTGCTCCGCTCTCACCACCATCAAAACATTTCTTCAGAGCTATCAGCCCAAAGAAAAAGAAGCGCCGAACCACCACCGGGTGGGCTCGAACCTCCAACCTTTCGGTCAACAACCGATCGCGCTAGCCAATTGCACCACGGAGACTGTCGTGCTCCACTCTCACCACCATCAGAACATATCTTCAAAGCTATCAGCCCAAAGAAAAAAAAGCGCCGCACCACCCCCCGGTTTGCTCGCACCTCCAACCTTTCGGTTAACAGCCGATCGCGCTTGCCAATTGCGAAACGGAAACAGTCGTGCTCCACTCTCACCACCAACAGAACATATCTTCAAAGCTATCAGCGCAAAGAAAAAAAAAGCGTCGCACCACCACCGGGTGGGCTCGAACCTCCAACTTTTCGGTTAACAGCCGATCGCGCTAGCCAATTGCGCCACGGAGACAGTCGTGCTCCACTCTCACCACCAACAGAACTTATCTTCAAAGCTATCAGCGCAAAGAAAAAAGCGACACACCACTCCCGGGAGGGCTCGAAAAGCTCCAACCTTTCGGTTAACAGCCGATCGCGCTAGCCGATTGCGCCACGGAGACAGTCCTGCTCCACTCTCCCCACCGTCAGAACATTTCTTCATAGCTATCAGCCCAAAGAAAAAACGCGCCGCACCACCCCTGGTTGGGCTCGAACCTCCAACCTTTCGGTTAACAGCCGATCGCGCTAGCCATTTGCGCCACGGAGACAGTCGTGCTCCACTCTCACCACCGTCAGAACATTTCTTCAGAGCTATCAGCCCAAAGAAAAAAAAAAGCGCCGCACCACCACCGGGTGGGCTCAAACCTCAAGCCTTTCGGTTAACAGCCGATCGCGCTAGCCAATTGTGCCGCGGAGACAGTCGTGCTCCGCTCTCACCACCATCAAAACATTTCTTCAGAGCTATCAGCCCAAAGAAAAAGAAGCGCCGAACCACCACCGGGTGGGCTCGAACCTCCAACCTTTCGGTCAACAACCGATCGCGCTAGCCAATTGCACCACGGAGACTGTCGTGCTCCACTCTCACCACCATCAGAACATATCTTCAAAGCTATCAGCCCAAAGAAAAAAAAGCGCCGCACCACCCCCCGGTTTGCTCGCACCTCCAACCTTTCGGTTAACAGCCGATCGCGCTTGCCAATTGCGAAACGGAAACAGTCGTGCTCCACTCTCACCACCAACAGAACATATCTTCAAAGCTATCAGCGCAAAGAAAAAAAAAGCGTCGCACCACCACCGGGTGGGCTCGAACCTCCAACTTTTCGGTTAACAGCCGATCGCGCTAGCCAATTGCGCCACGGAGACAGTCGTGCTCCACTCTCACCACCAACAGAACTTATCTTCAAAGCTATCAGCGCAAAGAAAAAAGCGACACACCACTCCCGGGAGGGCTCGAAAAGCTCGAACCTTTCGGTTAACAGCCGATCGCGCTAGCCAATTGCGCCACGTAGACAGTCGTGCTCCAGAGAGAGAAACAACATTTTTCGTGCATCCGGCGTGCGGGAAGTCCGCGCAGGGCGCGGGTATTCCCTATCTAAAAACTATAGCTAATAGTCCTATAGTCCCAGGCTCTAGATCTTGAGGACGTTGTGCTCTGGCTAGGCATTGGATACTCGGGCTCCTCCGCTCCCGTTGTCCGGGGCGTCGGTTCCCTTTCTCGTCTGCTTTGCCAGGGCCTCCTCAAGCCGCTGGATGGCCCTTCGTTGTGTGTTTAGGTCTTGGGAGCGTATCCATGCTCCCACCTCATCGGGATACGTGGCGTCCTGGCACTGCCCATTCCCATTGTTCACACCACTGTTACACCCGCCCCACATGATGTGGCGGAGGGTGGCTAGTTCACGTTCGCACGCGCTACACTTAGCGTCCACAAACATGTCGGGGCATACGTGCCGGGCCAATGCTGGCGTTAGCACGCATTCCGTTTGCAGTTGTCGGAGCTTCACTGCTTCCGCACGTGACAGTTCACGATGCGGGGGCGGAAAGGCTCTCCTGGCCTCTCTGTAGGCCGCCAGGATCCCTCCGTAGTCGGTGAGGGGGTCGAGGTCTTCTCGTTCTTCACCGCTGGTTTCAGGGAGACGGGCTGCCGCGGTCCGGCACGTGATGAGATCACGGGCCACAGCGTCCGCCTCCTCGTTGCGGTTCTCGATGTCGGGAGCCAGGTGTCGTCCCATGTGGGCTGGGAACCATTTGAGGGCGATGGTTGGTCCTGCAGCGGCGCCGCGAGCAGCCCGCGAGGCCGCGATGGACGTCACTAGCCGCTCCGTGCCCCGCCAGACCATGCCTCGGGCAAAATTCCTAATTGCCTGCTTTGAGTCGCTTAGCACCGTGCGCGTGCCCGGCCTACCTGTGGCCAGGGCTATCGCCGCCTCCTCTGCCTGGCCGGCTGTTCGGGCGCGCACGGTGCTTGCTGTTAGTAGTTTACCGGTAGTGGCGCTGACCACCACTGCTGCGAAGGCGTTGCGTCTTCCCGAATATCTTGCGGCGTCCACGTAGACTGCGCCCTCGTCTCTCTGATGTTGACGGGCCAGCGCCACTGCTCTCACCGCTCGCCTGCCCGCGTCCCTTTCTGGGTCCATGTTCTTTGGCAGCGGGTAGACAATGATTTTCCTCGCTGCCTCATCGCTCAGGGGGACTTGCTTTTCTAGCTCCCCGTCCGGTCCTGCGCCCGGGTGTTCTCCAGGAGGTAATAATCCTACCTGATCGAGTAATCCTCTGCCCGCGGCTGTGTCGCTCAGGCGGCTCAGCTGCGAAGCTCTCTGGGCCTCGCTGATCTCCGAGAGCGTGTTGTGTGTTCCCAGAGACAGCAAGGCCGTTGTCTTTGTGCCTGGTAGGAGCCCAAGAGCCCCCGCGTAAGCCTTCCGGATGGCAGCGTCGATCTTGGCTCGTTCCGCGCCGGTCCAGCGGTGAAAGGCCCCCGCATATGCCGCGTGGCTTATAACGAAAGCCTGCAGCAGATGCAGGAGCCCCCTCTCTTTCATGCCCCGGTAGCGGGACGACATTCGCTTGACCAGGCGCGCTGCGATGCCCATCTTGGTTGTGATGTTCTTGACCGCCGTGGCGTTGGTTTGGGTGCCGTCCACGAACATCCCCAGGACTCGAAGCCCCGGGACGTGCGGGATCTGCATACCGTCACTGGTGCGCACGATGATGTTCTCGGCCGCCTCTCGACTTGCCTTCTTTCTGTGCCTCCCAGGTGGTGGCAGGATGAGTAGCTGTGATTTTTGTGGCGAACACCGCAAGCCCGTGCCCAAGAGTGCGGACTCCACGGCGTCCACCGCCGCCTGCAGACCCGCCTCGATGTCTCCGTCGCTTCCACCCATGGCCCAGATGGTTACGTCGTCGGCGTAGAGGCAATGTCGTATCCCCGGGCCCAGCGCCTCCAGACGCCTGGCCACCTCGATCATGACAATGTTAAACAGGAACGGGGAGATGACCGAGCCTTGTGGGGTCCCGACACTGCCCAGCTCTCGTTCTTCGAGCTTCGTTCCTCCCACCTCCAGCCTGGCCGTGCGGCGAGAAAGGAAGGCTCTGATGTAGTTGTACGATCTTGCGCCCAGCCCCAGGCGGGACACCTGAGCCAGGACCGACGAGTGTCTAACGTTGTCGAAGGCGCTCTGCAGGTCCAGGCTCAAGATCGCTCGGTTGTCATTCTTTGGAGTCCCGCCCGGTGGGTCAAGGACTTCTCGTTGGATCAGGAGCATGGCGTCTTGCGTTCCCAATTTGGCCCGGAAGCCAAGCATTGAGTCCGGGTAGACATGGTGCGCTTCCATGTAATGGTTCCACCGGGTGTTAAGAACGTGCTCCAGTACCTTTCCCACGCAGGACGTGAGCGAGATGGGACGCAGGCCCTCTATACCCGGTGGCTTGTTTGGTTTTGGCAGCAGGATCGTCTTTGCTGTCTTCCAGGCCTTGGGCAGCTTGCCGTTACGCCAGCATTCGTTGTAGTAGCGTGTCAGTGATGTGATGGCTGAGTCACTCAGGTTGCGTAGAGCTTTGTTAGTAACTCTGTCGGGTCCGGCGGCCGAACGACAGTTCAGGTCCTGGGCCGCCTGCCTCACTTCCCATTCCTCTAGATCTCGGTCGAGGTGGAGGTTCGGCTGGCCGGCGTAGTCTGGGTGATCTTCGTGACTGGTGATGGGGAGGTAGCGCTCGTTGAGTCGCTTGAACATCTCCTCTTCGCCCAGTTGACGAGCGGTGGTGTGTAGGATTTGGGCCATGCGTGTACGTTGGTATTCGCAGCTCTTGGTCTCATCCATCAGTTGCCTGAGGAGTTTCCAAGTGCCGCCATGGTGAAGCTGTCCATCAGCCTGGCTGCAGAGTGCAAACCACTGCTGTGAGCAGAGCTGCCTGCTGTGTCGCTCGATCTCTCGGCCGATTTCTGCGATCTTCTTTCGTAGCTTTCTGTTGTGACGTTGCCGCCGCCAACGCTTTTGGAGCGAGCGCCTGGCTTCGAGGAGGTGGGCTAGTCTCGGGTCCATGGTTTCGATTTCCTCGGGTGCATCGATCTCTTCTGTGGCCCCTTCTGTTGCCGCCAGCAGCTTCGCTCACCACTCGTCAATATTGTCGACTTCGCCGAGTTCTGTGTTACGGAACTTGCTCCAGTCGACGAGTTTGTGCTTTATTGTTTTGTCGCGGTTCGGGTTTCTGTTGAGATGAGCCAGCGGTAATTCAATTTCGATGATGAAGTGATCGCTGCCCAGGTTGATTCCCGTATTCCTCCACTTCGCGGTGCCACCTTCGGGCAGCATCGCAAAGGTGAGGTCTGGATTTGTATCCCGAGCAACCGATGTTCCGACCGATCCTTGATGGATGGGCTGGATTGATCAGTAACGTGAACTCGGCTTCGCCGGCATCTTCAAGAAGGTTCCTTCCCTTGGACGTAGTGGTCGTGTAGCCGAGCTCTCGATGTTGCGCGTTGAAATCACCGCATATTACCGCGGCAGCGTCTCCTCTTTTGGCCAGGTCTTTCTGTGCTTGTGATGTGGCGCTCTTGATCTTATGGAAAAGAGTTTTGAATTTCTGCTTTCCATGTCTTGGATTGCTATAGATGTTAGCGATGAAGACGGTGGTTGATGTCTTCTTCTTTCGTGCACCCCGGGTTCCTCGTCCTTTGCCGCTAATCGCTAGCTCGGTGACGCACAGCTCGATGGCGGTGTCCCTGCTGCCCAGGAACTGTTGGTGTTTCACGTGGGCGATGCCTTTCCGGATGAACGTGCACACGCCCTGCGCCGCACCCTTCCCGCATGTGCGAGCGGACGGGGGGCAGGCGTGTGTCCGATACCCTGGCAGCGTCGGCGTGTCTTCAGTGTGGGTTTCGTGAACCGCTATCACGTCCGGGCGAGCCGTCGGTGCCAGCGATCTCAAGTACTGTTGTAGGATTGCTTTTCGGCACCGGAACCCGTTGGCGTTCCAGTGCCAGATCTTGATCTTATTGTTGCTGTCCATTATGAGGGAGAGCCTTTTGTGTTTGGCAATATTGATGCGCCGCTTCACCAATTAGCGGCTGCAGCTTCTCGGGGCTCAGTGCCCTCTCCACTCTCCTCACCGTCAGAACATTTCTTCAGAGCTATCAGCCCAATGAAAAAACAGCGTCGCACCACCACCGGGTGGGCTCGAACCTCCAACCTTTCGGCTAACAGCCGATCGCGCTAGCCAATTGCGCCACGGAGACAGTCGTGCTCCACTCTCACCACCAACAGAACATATCTTCAAAGCTATCAGCGCAAAGAAAAAAGCAACACACCACTCCCGGGAGGGCTCGAACTTCCAACATTTCGGTCAACAGCCGATCGCGCTAGCCAATTGCGCCACGGAGACAGTCGTGCTCCACTCTCCCCACCGTCAGAACATTTCTTCAGAGCTATCAGCCCAAAGAAAAAAAAGCGTCGCACCACCACCGGGTGGGCTCGAACCTCCAACTTTTCGGTTAACAGCCGATCGCGCTAGCTAACTGCGCCACGGAGACAGTCGTGCTCAACCCTCACCACCAACTGAACATATCTTCAAAGCTATCAGCGCAAAGAAAAAAGCAACACACCACTCCCGGGAGGGCTCGAAAAGCTCGAACCTTTCGGTTAACAGCCGATCGCGCTAGCCTATTGCGCCACGGAGACAGTCGTGCTCCACTTTCACCACCAACAGAACATATCTTCAAAGCTATCAGCGCAACGAAAAAAGCAACACGCCACTCCTAGGAGGGCTCAAACCTCCAACCTTTCGGTTAACAGCCGATCGCGCTAGCCAATTGCGCCATGGAGACAGTCCTGCTTCACTCTCACCACCATCAGAACATATCTTCAAAGCTATCAGCCCAAAGAAAAAAAAAGCGCCGCACCACCCCCGGTTGGGCTCGAACCTCCAACCTTTCGGTTAACAGCCGATCGCGGTAGCCATTTGCGCCACGGTGACAGTCGTG
Organism: Rhipicephalus microplus; assembly: GCF_043290135.1. Taxonomy (NCBI): domain Eukaryota; kingdom Metazoa; phylum Arthropoda; class Arachnida; order Ixodida; family Ixodidae; genus Rhipicephalus; species Rhipicephalus microplus. The sequence goes on along the minus strand of NW_027464611.1, from coordinate 1,177,600 downwards.
CTCCACTCTCACCACTGTCCGAACATTTCTTCAGAGCTATCAGCCCAAAGAAAAAGAAGCACCGCACCACCACCGGGTGGGCTCGAACCTCCAACTTTCGGTTAACAGCCGATCGCGCTAGCCAATTGCGCCACGGAGACAGTCGTGCTCCGCTCTCACCACCAACAGAACATATCTTCAAAGCTATCAGCGCAAAGAAAAAAACAACACAACACTCCCGGGAGGGCTCGAACCTCCAACCTTTCGGTTAACAGCCGATCGCGCTAGCCAGTTGCGCCACGGAGACAGTCGTGGTCCATTCTCCCCACCGTCAGAACATTTCTTCAGAGCTATCAGCCCAAAGAAAAAGAAGCGTCGCACCACCACCGGGTGGGCTCGAATCTCCAACCTTTCGGTTAACCGCCGATCGCGCTAGCCAATTGCGCCACGGAGACAGTCGTGCTCCACTCTCACCACCAACAGAACATATCTTCAAAGCTATCAGCGCAAAGAAAAAGCAACAAACCACTTCCATGAGGGCTCGAAACTCCAACCTTTCGGTTAACAGCCGATCGCGCTAGCCGATTGCGCCACGGAGACAGTCCTGCTCCACTCTCCCCACCGTCAGAACATTTCTTCAGAGCTATCAGCCCAAAGAAAAAAAAGCGTCACACCACCACCGGGTGGGCTCGAATCTCCAACCTTTCGGTCAACAGCCGATCGCGCTAGCCAATTGCGCCACGGAGACAGTCGTGCTCCACTCTCCCCACCGTCAGAACATTTCTTCAGATCTATCATCCCAAAGGAAAAAAAGCGTTGCACCACCACCGGGTGGCCTCGAACCTCCAACCTTTCGGTTAACAGCCGATCGTGCTAGCCAATTGCGCCACGGAGACATTCGTGCTCCACTCTCACCACCAACAGAACATATCTTCAAAGCTATCAGCGCAAAGAAAAAAGCAACACACCACTCCGGGGAGGGCTCGAACCTCACTCTCTTCGGTTAACAGCCGATCGCGCTAGCCAATTGCGCCACGGAGACAGTCCTGCTCCACTCTCACCACCGTCAGAACATTTCTTCAGAGCTATCAGCCCAAAGAAAAAGAAGCGTCGCACCACCACCGGGTGGGCTCGAATCTTCAACCTTTCGGTTAACCACCGATCGCGCTAGCCAATTGCGCCACGGAGACAGTCGTGCTCCACTCTCACCACCAACAGAACATATCTTCAAAGCTATCAGCGCAAAGAAAAAGCAACACACCACTTCCGGGAGGGCTCGAAACTCCAACCTTTCGGTTAAAAGCCGATCGCGCTAGCCGATTGCGCCACGGAGACAGTCCTGCTCCACTCTCCCCACCGACAGAACATTTCTTCATAGCTATCAGCCCAAAGAAAAAAAAAGCGCCGCACCACCACCGGGTGGGCTCGAACCTCAAGCCTTTCGGTTAACAGCCGATCGCGCTAGCCAATTGTGCCGCGGAGACAGTCGTGCTCCGCTCTCACCACCATCAAAACATTTCTTCAGAGCTATCAGCCCAAAGAAAAGAAGCGCCGAACCACCACCGGGTGGGCTCGAACCTCCAACCTTTCGGTCAACAACCGATCGCGCTAGCCAATTGCACCACGGAGACAGTCGTGCTCCACTCTCACCACCATCAGAACATATCTTCAAAGCTATCAGCCCAAAGAAAAAAAAGCGCCGCACCACCCCCCGGTTTGCTGGCACCTCCAACCTTTCGGTTAACAGCCGATCGCGCTAGCCAATTGCGAAACGGAGACAGTCGTGCTCCACTCTCACCACCATCAGAACATATCTTCAAAGCTATCAGTGCAAAGAAAAAAAAGCGTCGCACCACCACCGGGTGGGCTCGAACCTCCAACTTTTCGGTTAACACCTGATCGCGCTAGCCAATTGCGCCACGGAGACAGTCGTGCTCCACTTTCACCACCAACAGAACATATCTTCAAAGCTATCAGCGCAAAGAAAAAAGCAACACACCACTCCCGGGAGGGCTCGAACTTCCAACATTTCGGTTAACAGCCGATCGCGCTAGCCAATTGCGCCACGGAGACAGTCGTGCTCCACTCTCCCCACCGTCAGAACATTTCTTCAGAGCTATCAGCCCAAAGAAAAAAAAGCGTCGCATCACCACCGGGTGGGCTCGAACCTCCAACCTTTCGGTTAACAGCCGATCGCGCTAGCCAATAGCGCCACGGAGACAGTCGTGCTCCACTCTCACCACCAACAGAACATATCTTCAAAGCTATCAGTGCAAAGAAAAAAGCAACACACCACTCCTGGGAGGGCTCGAACCTCCAACCTTTCGGTTAACAGCCGATCGCGCTAGCCGATTGCGCCCCGGAGACAGTCCTGCTTCACTCTCACCACCATCAGAACATATCTTCAAAGCTATCAGCCCAAAGAAAAAAAAGCGCCGCACCACCCCCGGTTGGGCTCGAACCTCCAACCTTTCGGTTAACAGCCGATCGCGGTAGCCATTTGCACCACGGTGACAGTCGTGCTCCACTCTCACCACCGTCCGAACATTTCTTCAGAGCTATCAGCCCAAAGAAAAAGAACCACCACACCACCACCGGGTGGGCTCGAACCTCCAACTTTCGGTTAACAGCCGATCGCGCTAGCCAATTGCGCCACGGAGACAGTCGTGCTCCGCTCTCACCACCAACAGAACATATCTTCAAACCTATCAGCCCAAAGAAAAAGCAACACACCACTTCCGGGAGGGCTCGAAACTCCAACCTTTCGGTTAACAGCCGATCGCGCTAGCCGATTGCGCCACGGAGACAGTCCTGCTCCACTCTCCCCACCGTCAGAACATTTCTTCAGAGCTATCAGCCCAAAGAAAAAAAGCGCCGCACCACCCCCGGTTGGGCTCGAACCTCCAACCTTTCGGTTAACAGCCGATCGCGCTAGCCATTTGCGCCACGGAGACAGTCGTGCTCCACTCTCACCACCGTCAGAACATTTCTTCAGAGCTATCAGCCCAAAGAAAAAAAAAGCGCCGCACCAACACCGGGTGGGCTCGAACCTCAAGCCTTTCGGTTAACAGCCGATCGCGCTAGCCAATTGTGCCGCGGAGACAGACGTGCTCCGCTCTCACCACCATCAAAACATTTCTTCAGAGCTATCAGCCCAAAGAAAAAGAAGCGCCGAACCACCACGGGGTGGGCTCGAACCTCCAACCTTTCGGTCAACAACCGATCGCGCTAGCCATTTGCGCCACGGAGACAGTCGTGCTCCACTCTCACCACCGTCAGAACATTTCTTCAGAGCTATCAGCCCAAAGAAAAAAAAAAGCGCCGCACCACCACCGGGTGGGCTCGAACCTCCAACCTTTCGGTCAACAACCGATCGCGCTAGCCAATTGCATTACGGAGACAGTCGTGCTCCACTCTCACCACCATCAGAACATATCTTCAAAGCTATCAGCCCAAAGAAAAAAAAGCGCCGCACCACCCCCCTGTTTGCTCGCACCTCCAACCTTTCGGTTAACAGCCGATCGCGCTAGCCAATTGCGAAACGGAGACAGTCGTGCTCCACTCTCACCACCAACAGAACATATCTTCAAAGCTATCAGCGCAAAGAAAAAAAAAGCGTCGCACCACCACCGGGTGGGCTCGAACCTCCATCTTTGCGGTTAACAGCCGATCGCGCTAGCCAATTGCGCCACGGAGACAATCGTGCTCCACTTTCACCACCAACAGAACATATCTTCAAAGCTATCAGCGCAAAGAAAAAAGCAACACACCACTCCCGGGAGGGCTCGAACCTCCAACCTTTCGGTTAACAGCCGATCGCGCTAGCCAGTTGCGCCACGGAGACAGTCGTGCTCCATTCTCCCCACCGTCAGAACATTTCTTCAGAGCTATCAGCCCAATGAAAAAACAGCGTCGCACCACCACCGGGTGGGCTCGAACCTCCAACCTTTCGGCTAACAGCCGATCGCGCTAGCCAATTGCGCCATGGAGACAGTCGTGCTCCACTCTCACCAACAACAGAACATATCTTCAAAGCTATCAGCGCAAAGAAAAAAGCAACACACCACTCCCGGGAGGGCTCGAACTTCCAACATTTCGATTAACAGCCGTTCGCGCTAGCCAATTGCGCCACGGAGACAGTCGTGCTCCACTCTCCCCACCGTAAGAACATTTCTTCAGAGCTATCAGCCCAAAGAAAAAAAAGCGTCGCATCACCACCGGGTGGGCTTGAACCTCCAACCTTTCGGTTAACAGCCGATCGCGCTAGCCAATAGCGCCACGGAGACAGTCGTGCTCCACTCTCACCACCAACAGAACATATCTTCAAAGCTATCAGTGCAAAGAAAAAAGCAACACACCACTCCTGGGATGGCTCGAACCTCCAACCTTTCGGTTAACAGCCGATCGCGCTAGCCAATTGCGCCACGGAGACAGTCCTGCTTCACTCTCACCACCATCAGAACATATCTTCAAAGCTATCAGCCCAAAGAAAAAGAAGCGCCGAACCACCACCGGGTGGGCTCGAACCTCCAACCTTTCGGTCAACAACCGATCGCGCTAGCCATTTGCGCCACGGAGACAGTCGTGCTCCACTCTCACCACCGTCAGAACATTTCTTCAGAGCTATCAGCCCAAAGAAAAAAAAAGCGCCGCACCACCACCGGGTGGGCTCGAACCTCAAGCCTTTCGGTTAACAGCCGATCGCGCTAGCCAATTGCGCCACGGAGACAGTCGTGCTCCACTCTCCACACCGTCAGAACATTTCTTCAGAGCTATCAGCCCAAAGGAAAAAAAGCGTTGCACCACCACCGGGTGGGCTCGAACCTCCAACCTTTCGGTTAACAGCCGATCGTGCTAGCCAATTGCGCCATGGAGACAGTCGTGCTCCACTCTCACCACCAACAGAACATATCTTCAAAGCTATCAGCGCAAAGAAAAAAGCAACACACCACTCCCGGGAGGGCTCGAACCTCCAACCTTTCGGTTAACAGCCGATCGCGCTAGCCAGTTGCGCCACGGAGACAGTCGTGCTCCATTCTCCCCACCGTCAGAACATTTCTTCAGAGCTATCAGCCCAAAGAAAAAGAAGCGTCGCACCACCACCGGGTGGGCTCGAATCTCCAACCTTTCGGTTAACCGCCGATCGCGCTAGCCAATTGCGCCACGGAGACAGTCGTGCTCCACTCTCACCACCAACAGAACATATCTTCAAAGCTATCAGCGCAAAGAAAAAGCAACACACCACTTCCGGGAGGGCTCGAAACTCCAACCTTTCGGTTAACAGCCGATCGCGCTAGCCGATTGCGCCACGGAGACAGTCCTGCTCCACTCTCCCCACCGTCAGAACATTTCTTAAGAGCTATCAGCCCAAAGAAAAAAAGCGCCGCACCACCCCCGGTTGGGCTCGAACCTCCAACCTTTCGGTTAACAGCCGATCGCGCTTGCCATTTGCGCCACGGAGACAGTCGTGCTCCACTCTCACCACCGTCAGAACATTTCTTCAGAGCTATCAGCCCAAAGAAAAAAAAAGCGCCGCACCACCACCGGGTGGGCTCGAACCTCAACCCTATCGGTTAACAGTCGATCGCGCTAGCCAATTGTGCCGCGGAGACAGACGTGCTCCGCTCTCACCACCATCAAAACATTTCTTCAGAGCTATCAGCCCAAAGAAAAAGAAGCGCCGAACCACCACCGGGTGGGCTCGAACCTCCAACCTTTCGGTCAACAACCGATCGCGCTAGCCAATTGCACCACGGAGACAGTCGTGCTCCACTCTCACCACCATCAGAACATATCTTCAAAGCTATCAGCCCAAAGAAAAAAAAGCGCCGCACCACCCCCCGGTTTGCTCGAACCTCCAACCTTTCGGTTAACAGCCGATCTTGCTAGCCAATTGCGCCAAAGAGACAGTCGTGCTCTACTCTCACCACCAACAGGACATATCTTCAAAGCTATCAGCGCACAGAAAAAAGCAACACACCACTCCCGGGAGGGCTCGAACCTCAAACCATTCGGTTAACAGCCGATCGCGCCAGCCAATTGCGAAACGCAGACAGTCGTGCTCCACTCTCACCACCAACAGAACATATCTTCAAAGCTATCAGCGCAAAGAAAAAAAAGCGTCGCACCACCACCGGGTGGGCTCGAACCTCCAACTTTTCGGTTAACAGCCGATCGCGCTAGCCAATTGCGCCAAGGAGACAGTCGAGCTCCACTCTCACCACCAACAGAACATATCTTCAAAGCTATCAGCGCAAAGAAAAAAGCAACACACCACTCCCGGGAGGGCTCGAAAAGCTCGAACCTTTCGGTTAACAGCCGATCGCGCTAGCCAATTGCGCCACGGAGACAGTCGTGCTCCACTCTCCCCACCGTCAGAACATTTATTCAGAGCTATCAGCCCAAAGAAAAAACAGCGTCGCACCACCACCGGGTGGGCTCGAACCTCCAACTTTTCGGCTAACAGCCGATCGCGCTAGCCAATTGCGCCACGGAGACAGTCGTGCTCCACTCTCACCACCAACAGAACATATCTTCAAAGCTATCAGCGCAAAGAAAAAAGCAACACACCATTCCCGGGAGGGCTCGAACCTCCAACCTTTTGGTTCACAGCCGATCGCGCTAGCCAATTGCGCCACGGAGACAGTCGTGCTCCACTCTCCCCACCGTCAGAACTTTTCTTCAGAGCTATCAGCGCAAAGAAAAAAAAGCGCCGCACCACCACCGGGTGGGCTCGAACCTCCAACCTTTCGGTTAACAGCCGATCTTGCTAGCCAATTGCGCCAAAGAGACAGTCGTGCTCTACTCTCACCACCAACAGGACATATCTTCAAAGCTATCAGCGCACAGAAAAAAGCAACACACCACTCCCGGGAGGGCTCGAACCTCAAACCTTTCGGTTAACAGCCGATCGCGCTAGCCAATTGCGCCACGGAGACAGTCATGCTCCACTCTCCCCACCGTCAGAACATTTCTTCAGAGCTATCAGCCCAAAGGAAAAAAAGCGTTGCACCACCACCGGGTGGGCTTGAACCTCCAACCTTTCGGTTAACAGCGGATCGCGCTAGCCAATCGTGCCACGGAGACAGTCGTGCTCCACTCTCACCATTAACAGAACATATCTTCAAAGCTATCAGCGCAAAGAAAAAAGCAACACACCACTCCCGGGAGGGCTCGAACCTCCAACCTTTCGGTTAACAGCCGATCGCGCTAGCCAGTTGCGCCACGGAGACAGTCGTGCTCCATTCTCCCCACCGTCAGAACATTTCTTCAGAGCTATCAGCCCAAAGAAAAAGAAGCGTCGCACCACCACCGGGTGGGCTCGAATCTCCAACCTTTCGGTTAACCGCCGATCGCGCTAGCCAATTGCGCCACGGAGACAGTCGTGCTCCACTCTCACCACCAACAGAACATATCTTCAAAGCTATCAGCGCAAAGAAAAAGCAACACACCACTTCCGGGAGGGCTCGAAACTCCAACCTTTCGGTTAACAGCCGATCGCGCTAGCCGATTGCGCCACGGAGACAGTCCTGCTCCACTCTCCCCACCGTCAGAACATTTCTTAAGAGCTATCAGCCCAAAGAAAAAAAGCGCCGCACCACCCCCGGTTGGGCTCGATCCTCCAACCTTTCGGTTAACAGCCGATCTTGCTAGCCAATTGCGCCAAAGAGACAGTCGTGCTCTACTCTCACCACCAACAGGACATATCTTCAAAGCTATCAGCGCACAGAAAAAAGCAACACACCACTCCCGGGAGGGCTTGAACCTCAAACCTTTCGGTTAACAGCCGATCGCGCTAGCCAATTGCGCCACGGAGACAGTCATGCTCCACTCTCCCCACCGTCAGAACATTTCTTCAGAGCTATCAGCCCAAAGGAAAAAAAGCGTTGCACCACCACCGGGTGGGCTTGAACCTCCAACCTTTCGGTTAACAGCGGATCGCGCTAGCCAATCGTGCCACGGAGACAGTCGTGCTCCACTCTCACCATTAACAGAACATATCTTCAAAGCTATCAGCGCAAAGAAAAAAGCAACACACCACTCCCGGGAGGGCTCGAACCTCCAACCTTTCGGTTAACAGCCGATCGCGCAAGCCAGTTGCGCCACGGAGACAGTCGTGCTCCATTCTCTCCACCGTCAGAACATTTCTTCAGAGCTATCAGCCCAAAGAAAAAGAAGCGTCGCACCACCACCGGGTGGGCTCGAATCTCCAACCTTTCGGCTAACAGCCGATCGCGCTAGCCAATTGCGCCACGGAGACAGTCGTGCTCCACTCTCACCACCAACAGAACATATCTTCAAAGCTATCAGCGCAAAGAAAAAAGCAACACACCATTCCCGGGAGGGCTCGAACCTCCAACCTTTTGGTTCACAGCCGATCGCGCTAGCCAATTGCGCCACGGAGACAGTCGTGCTCCACTCTCCCCACCGTCAGAACTTTTCTTTAGAGCTATCAGCGCAAAGAAAAAAAAGCGCCGCACCACCACCGGGTGGGCTCGAACCTCCAACCTTTCGGTTAACAGCCGATCTTGCTAGCCAATTGCGCCAAAGAGACAGTCGTGCTCTACTCTCACCACCAACAGGACATATCTTCAAAGCTATCAGCGCACAGAAAAAAGCAACACACCACTCCCGGGAGGGCTCGAACCTCAAACCTTTCGGTTAACAGCCGATCGCGCTAGCCAATTGCGCCACGGAGACAGTCGTGCTCCACTCTCCCCACCGTCAGAACATTTCTTCAGAGCTATCAGCCCAAAGGAAAAAAAGCGTTGCACCACCACCGGGTGGGCTTGAACCTCCAACCTTTCGGTTAACAGCGGATCGCGCTAGCCAATCGTGCCACGGAGACAGTCGTGCTCCACTCTCACCATTAACAGAACATATCTTCAAAGCTATCAGCGCAAAGAAAAAAGCAACACACCACTCCCGGGAGGGCTCGAACCTCCAACCTTTCGGTTAACAGCCGATCGCGCTAGCCAGTTGCGCCACGGAGACAGTCGTGCTCCATTCTCCCCACCGTCAGAACATTTCTTCAGAGCTATCAGCCCAAAGAAAAAAAAAGCGCCGCACCACCACCGGGTGGGCTCGAACCTCAACCCTATCGGTTAACAGTCGATCGCGCTAGCCAATTGTGCCGCGGAGACAGACGCGCTCCGCTCTCACCACCATCAAAACATTTCTTCAGAGCTATCAGCCCAAAGAAAAAGAAGCGCCGAACCACCACCGGGTGGGCTCGAACCTCCAACCTTTCGGTCAACAACCGATCGCGCTAGCCAATTGCACCACGGAGACAGTCGTGCTCCACTCTCACCACCATCAGAACATATCTTCAAAGCTATCAGCCCAAAGAAAAAAAAGCGCCGCACCACCCCCCGGTTTGCTCGAACCTCCAACCTTTCGGTTAACAGCCGATCGCGCCAGCCAATTGCGAAACGCAGACAGTCGTGCTCCACTCTCACCACCAACAGAACATATCTTCAAAGCTATCAGCGCAAAGAAAAAAAAGCGTCGCACCACCACCGGGTGGGCTCGAACCTCCAACTTTTCGGTTAACAGCCGATCGCGCTAGCCAATTGCGCCACGGAGACAGTCGAGCTCCACTCTCACCACCAACAGAACATATCTTCAAAGCTATCAGCGCAAAGAAAAAAGCAACACACCACTCCCGGGAGGGCTCGAAAAGCTCGAACCTTTCGGTTAACAGCCGATCGCGCTAGCCAATTGCGCCACGGAGACAGTCGTGCTCCACTCTCCCCACCGTCAGAACATTTATTCAGAGCTATCAGCCCAAAGAAAAAACAGCGTCGCACCACCACCGGGTGGGCTCGAACCTCCAACCTTTCGGCTAACAGCCGATCGCGCTAGCCAATTGCGCCACGGAGACAGTCGTGCTCCACTCTCACCACCAACAGAACATATCTTCAAAGCTATCAGCGCAAAGAAAAAAGCAACACACCATTCCCGGGAGGGCTCGAACCTCCAACCTTTTGGTTCACAGCCGATCGCGCTAGCCAATTGCGCCACGGAGACAGTCGTGCTCCACTCTCCCCACCGTCAGAACTTTTCTTCAGAGCTATCAGCGCAAAGAAAAAAAAGCGCCGCACCACCACCGGGTGGGCTCGAACCTCCAACCTTTCGGTTAACAGCCGATCTTGCTAGCCAATTGCGCCAAAGAGACAGTCGTGCTCTACTCTCACCACCAACAGGACATATCTTCAAAGCTATCAGCGCACAGAAAAAAGCAACACACCACTCCCGGGAGGGCTCGAACCTCAAACCTTTCGGTTAACAGCCGATCGCGCTAGCCAATTGCGCCACGGAGACAGTCATGCTCCACTCTCCCCACCGTCAGAACATTTCTTCAGAGCTATCAGCCCAAAGGAAAAAAAGCGTTGCACCACCACCGGGTGGGCTTGAACCTCCAACCTTTCGGTTAACAGCGGATCGCGCTAGCCAATCGTGCCACGGAGACAGTCGTGCTCCACTCTCACCATTAACAGAACATATCTTCAAAGCTATCAGCGCAAAGAAAAAAGCAACACACCACTCCCGGGAGGGCTTGAACCTCCAACCTTTCGGTTAACAGCCGATCGCGCTAGCCAGTTGCGCCACGGAGACAGTCGTGCTCCATTCTCCCTACCGTCAGAACATTTCTTCAGAGCTATCAGCCCAAAGAAAAAGAAGCGTCGCACCACCACCGGGTGGGCTCGAATCTCCAACCTTTCGGTTAACCGCCGATCGCGCTAGCCAATTGCGCCACGGAGACAGTCGTGCTCCACTCTCACCACCAACAGAACATATCTTCAAAGCTATCAGCGCAAAGAAAAAGCAACACACCACTTCCGGGAGGGCTCGAAACTCCAACCTTTTGGTTTTGGTGCTATTGAAGATTGGAATATGCTGCCAGAGTCTATAATTGGTTGTTCCTCGCTTACATCATTTGAACAGAATCTAAAACGTTTATTTTCCGAATAACAGTGACATATGTTTTTTTTGGCATGTGTGTGTACTTTTTGTTGGTTGCATGATTCTGCAGTAGTTGTCTTTCAAATCTTCAGCGCGGTGCAAAAGTGCCGCCTCAAATGCGTCATGTGCTGTTCTGCGCGTATGTATTGCATCGCATGTGTGTTCCATTTATGTATGTTATGTATAACTTCGAGTTGCTGGTCACAATAATACCGAGAAATTATCTCGAGACCTGTACGGTACTTCTTTTTTGCAAATAATTGTTTGTACTTCCACCCTGTAACGGCCCACTTCTGGGCTAACAGTATAAATAAATGAAATGAAATGAAATAACAGCCGATCGCGCTAGCCATTTGCTCCACGGAGACAGTCGTGCTCCGCTCTCACCACCATCAAAACATTTCTTCAGAGCTATCAGCCCAAAGAAGCGCCGAACCACCACCGGGTGGGCTCGAACCTCCAACCTTTCGGTCAACAACCGATCGCGCTAGCCAATTGCACCACAGAGACAGTCGTGCTCCACTCTCACCACCATCAGAACATATCTTCAAAGCTATCAGCCCAAAGAAAAAAAAGCGCCGCACCACCCCCCGGTTTGCTCGAACCTCCAACCTTTCAGTTAACTGCTGATCGCGCTAGCCAATTGCGAAACGGAAACAGTCGTGCTCCACTCTCACCACCAACAGAACATATCTTCAAACTATCAGCGCAAAGAAAAAAAAGCGTCGCACCACCACCGGGTGGGCTCGAACCTCCAACTTTTCGGTTAACAGCCGATCGCGCTAGCGAATTGCGCCACGGAGACAGTCGTGCTCCACTCTCACCACCAACAGAACATATCTTCAAAGCTATCAGCGCAAAGAAAAAGCAACACACCACTTCCGGGAGGGCTCGAAACTCCAACCTTTCGGCTAACAGCCGATCGCGCTAGCCAATTGCGCCACGGAGACGGTCGTGCTCCACTCTCACCACCAACAGAACATATCTTCAAAGCTATCAGCGCAAAGAAAAAAGCAACACACCACTCCCGGGAGGGCTCGAAAAGCTCGAACCTTTCGGTTAACAGCCGATCGCGCTAGTCAATTGCGCCACGGAGACAGTCGTGCTCCACTCTCCCCACCGTCAGAACATTTATTCAGAGCTATCAGCCCAAAGAAAAAACAGCGTCGCACCACCACCGGGTGGGCTCGAACCTCCAACCTTTCGGCTAACAGCCGATCGCGCTAGCCAATTGCGCCACGGAGACAGTCGTGCTCCACTCTCACCACCAACAGAACATATCTTCAAAGCTATCAGCGCAAAGAAAAAAGCAACACACCACTCCTTGGAGTGCTCGAACCTCCAACCTTTCGGTTAACAGCCGATCGCGCTAGCCAATTGCGCCACGGAGACAGTCCTGCTTCACTCTCACCACCATCAGAACATATCTTCAAAGCTATCAGCCCGAAGAAAAAAAAGCGCCGCACCACCCCCGGTTGGGCTCGAACCTCCAACCTTTCGATTAACAGCCGATCGCGGTAGCCATTTGCGCCACGGTGACAGTCGTGCTCCACTCTCACCACCGTCAGAACATTTCTTCAGAGCTATCAGCCCAAAGAAAAAGAAGCACCGCACCACCACCGGGTGGGCTCGAACCTCCAACTTTCGGTTAACAGCCGATCGCGCTAGCCAATTGCGCCACGGAGACAGTCGTGCTCCACTCTCACCACCAACAGAACATATCTTCAAAGCCATCAGCGCAAAGAAAAAAGCAACACACCACTCCCGGGAGGGCTCGAACCTCAAACCTTTCGGTTAACAGCCGATCGCGCTAGCCAATTGCGCCACGGAGACAGTCATGCTCCACTCTCCCCACCGTCAGAACATTTCTTCAGAGCTATCAGCCCAATAGGAAAAAAAGCGTTGCACCACCACCGGGTGGGCTTGAACCTCCAACCTTTCGGTTAACAGCCGATCGCGCTAGCCAATCGCGCCACGGAGACAGTCGTGCTCCACCCTCACCATTAACAGAACATATCTTCAAAGCTATCAGCGCAAAGAAAAAAGCAACACACCACTCCCGGGAGGGCTTGAACCTCCAACCTTTCGGTTAACAGCCGATCGCGCTAGCCAGTTGCGCCACGGAGACAGTCGTGCTCCATTCTCCCTACCGTCAGAACATTTCTTCAGAGCTATCAGCCCAAAGAAAAAGAAGCGTCGCACCACCACCGGGTGGGCTCGAATCTCCAACCTTTCGGTTAACCGCCGATCGCGCTAGCCAATGGCGCCACGGAGACAGTCGTGCTCCACTTTCACCACCAACAGAACATATCTTCAAAGCTATCAGCGCAAAGAAAAAGCAACTCACCACTTCCGGGAGGGCTCGAAACTCCAACCTTTTGGTTAACAGCCGATCGCGCTAGCCAATTGCTCCACGGAGACAGTCCTGCTCCGCTCTCACCACCATCAAAACATTTCTTCAGAGCTATCAGCCCAAAGAAAAAGAAGCGCCGAACCACCACCGGGTGGGCTCGAACCTCCAACCTTTCGGTCAACAACCGATCGCGCTAGCCAATTGCACCACGGAGACAGTCGTGCTCCACTCTCACCACCATCAGAACATATCTTCAAAGCTATCAGCCCAAAGAAAAAAAAGCGCCGCACCACCCCCCGGTTTGCTCGAACCTCCAACCTTTCAGTTAACAGCTGATCGCGCTAGCCAATTGCGAAACGGAGACAGTCGTGCTCCACTCTCACCACCAACAGAACATATCTTCAAAGCTATCAGCGCAAAGAAAAAAAAGCGTCGCACCACCACCGGGTGGGCTCGAACCTCCAAATTTTCGGTTAACAGGCGATCGCGCTAGCCAATCGCGCCACGGAGACAGTCGTGCTCCACTCTCACCACCAACAGAACATATCTTCAAAGCTATCAGCGCAAAGAAAAAAGCAACACACCACTCCCAGGAGGGCTCGAAAAGCTCAAAAATTTCGGTTAAACCCGATCGCGCTAGCCAATTGCGCCACGGAGACAGTCGTGCTCCACTCTCCCCACCGTCAGAACATTTCTTCAGAGCTATCAGCCCAAAGAAAAAAAAGCACCGCGCCACCACCAGGTGGGCTCGAACCTCAAGCCTTTCGGTTAACAGCCGATCGCGCTAGCCAATTGTGCCACGGAGAGAGTCGTGCTCCGCTCTCACCACCATCAAAACTTTTCTTCAGAGCTATCAGCCCAAAGAAAAAGAAGCGCCGAACCACCACCGGTTGGGCTCGAACCTCCAAACTTTCGGTCAACAACCGATCGCGCTAGCCAATTGCACCATGGAGACAGTCGTGCTCCACTCTCACCACCATCAGAACATATCTTCAAAGCTATCAGCCCAAAGAAAAAAAAGCGCCGCACCACCCCCCGGTTTGCTCGAACCTCCAACCTTTCGGTCAACAGCCGATCGCGCTAGCCAATTGCAAAACGGAGACAGTCGTGCTCCACTCTCACCACCAACAGAACATATCTTCAAAGCTATCAGCGCAAAGAAAAAAGCAACACACCACTCCCGGGAGGGCTCGAAAAGCTCGAACCTTTCGGTTAACAGCCGATCGCGCTAGCCATTTGCGCCACGGAGACAGTCGTGTTCCACTCTCCCCACCGTCAGAACATTTCTTCAGAGCTATCAGCTCAAAGAAAAAACAGCGTCGCACCACCATCGGGTGGGCTCGAACCTCCAACCTTTCGGCTAACAGCCGGTCGCGCTAGCCAATTGCGCCACGGAGACAGTCGTGCTCCACTCTCACCACCAACAGAACATATCTTCAAAGCTATCAGCGCAAAGAAAAAAGCAACACACCTTTCCTGGGAGGGCTCGAACCTCCAACCTTTCGGTTAACAGCCGATCGCGCTAGCCAATTGCGCCACGGAGACAGTCCTGCTTCAGTCTCACCACCATCAGAACATATCTTCAAAGCTATCAGCCCAAAGAAAAAAAAGCGCCGCACCACCCCCGGTTGGGCTCGAACCTCCAACCTTTCGGTTACCAGCCGATCGCGGTAGCCATTTGCGCCACGGTGACAGTCGTGCTCCACTCTCACCACCGTCAGAACATTTCTTCAGAGCTATCAGCCCAAAGAAAAAAAAAGCGCCGCACCACCACCGGGTGGGCTCGAACCTCAAGCCTTTCGGTTAACAGCCGATCGCGCTAGCCAATTGCGCCACGGAGACAGTCGTACTCCACTCTCCACACCGTCAGAACATTTCTTCAGAGCTATCAGCCCAAAGGAAAAAAAGCGTTGCACCACCACCGGGTGGGCTCGAACCTCCAACCTTTCGGTTAACAGCCGATCGTGCTAGCCAATTGCGCCACGGAGACAGTCGTGCTCTACTCTCACCACCAACAGAACATATCTTCAAAGCTATCAGCGCAAAGAAAAAAGCAACACACCACTCCCGGGAGGGCTCGAACCTCCAACCTTTCGGTTAACAGCCGATCGCGCTAGCCAGTTGCGCCACGGAGACAGTCGTGCTCCATTCTCCCCACCGTCAGAACATTTCTTCAGAGCTATCAGCCCAAAGAAAAAGAAGCGTCGCACCACCACCGGGTGGGCTCGAATCTCCAACCTTTCGGTTAACCGCCGATCGCGCTAGCCAATTGCGCCACGGAGACAGTCGTGCTCCACTCTCACCACCAACAGAACATATCTTCAAAGCTATCAGCGCAAAGAAAAAGCAACACACCACTTCCGGGAGGGCTCGAAACTCCAACCTTTCGGTTAACAGCCGATCGCGCTAGCCGATTGCGCCACGGAGACAGTCCTGCTCCACTCTCCCCACCGTCAGAACATTTCTTCAGAGCTATCAGCCCAAAGAAAAAAAGCGCCGCACCACCCCCGGTTGGGCTCGAACCTCCAACCTTTCGGTTAACAGCCGATCGCGCTAGCCATTTGCGCCACGGAGACAGTCGTGCTCCACTCTCACCACCGTCAGAACATTTCTTCAGAGCTATCAGCCCAAAGAAAAAAAAAGCGCCGCACCACCACCGGGTGGGCTCGAACCTCAACCCTATCGGTTAACAGTCGATCGCGCTAGCCAATTGTGCCGCGGAGACAGACGTGCTCCGCTCTCACCACCATCAAAACATTTCTTCAGAGCTATCAGCCCAAAGAAAAAGAAGCGCCGAACCACCACCGGGTGGGCTCGAACCTCCAACCTTTCGGTCAACAACCGATCGCGCTAGCCAATTGCACCACGGAGACAGTCGTGCTCCACTCTCACCACCATCAGAACATATCTTCAAAGCTATCAGCCCAAAGAAAAAAAAGCGCCGCACCACCCCCCGGTTTGCTCGAACCTCCAACCTTTCGGTTAACAGCCGATCGCGCCAGCCAATTGCGAAACGCAGACAGTCGTGCTCCACTCTCACCACCAACAGAACATATCTTCAAAGCTATCAGCGCAAAGAAAAAAAAGCGTCGCACCACCACCGGGTGTTCTCGAACCTCCAACTTTTCGGTTAACAGCCGATCGCGCTAGCCAATTGCGCCACGGAGACAGTCGAGCTCCACTCTCACCACCAACAGAACATATCTTCAAAGCTATCAGCGCAAAGAGAAAAGCAACACACCACTCCCGGGAGGGCTCGAAAAGCTCGAACCTTTCGGTTAACAGCCGATTGCGCTAGCCAATTGCGCCACGGAGACAGTCGTGCTGCACTCTCCCCACCGTCAGAACATTTATTCAGAGCTATCAGCCCAAAGAAAAAACAGCGTCGCACCACCACCGGGTGGGCTCGAACCTCCAACCTTTCGGCTAACAGCCGATCGCGCTAGCCAATTGCGCCACGGAGACAGTCGTGCTCCACTCTCACCACCAACAGAACATATCTTCAAGCTATCAGCGCAAAGAAAAAAGCAACACACCACTCCTTGGAGGGCTCGAACCTCCAACCTTTCGGTTAACAGCCGATCGCGCTAGCCAATTGCGCCACGGAGACACTCCTGCTTCACTCTCACCACCATCAGAACATATCTTCAAAGCTATCAGCCCGAAGAAAAAAAAGCGCCGCACCACCCCCGGTTGGGCTCGAACCTCCAACCTTTCGGTTAACAGCCGATCGCGGTAGCCATTTGCGCCACGGTGACAGTCGTGCTCCACTCTCACCACCGTCAGAACATTTCTTCAGAGCTATCAGCCCAATGAAAAAGAAGCACCGCACCACCACCGGGTGGGCTCGAACCTCCAACTTTCGGTTAACAGCCGATCGCGCTAGCCAATTGCGCCACGGAGACAGTCGTGCTCCGCTCTCACCACCAACAGAACATATCTTCAAAGCTATCAGCGCAAAGAAAAAAGCAACACACCATTCCCGGGAGGGCTCGAACCTCCAACCTTTTGGTTCACAGCCGATCGCGCTAGCCAATTGCGCCACGGGGACAGTCGTGCTCCACTCTCCCCACCGTCAGAACTTTTCTTCAGAGCTATCAGCGCAAAGAAAAAAAAGCGCCGCACCACCACCGGGTGGGCTCGAATCTCCAACCTTTCGGTTAACCGCCGATCGCGCTAGCCAATTGCGCCACGGAGACAGTCGTGCTCCACTTTCACCACCAACAGAACATATCTTCAAAGCTATCAGCGCAAAGAAAAAGCAACTCACCACTTCCGGGAGGGCTCGAAACTCCAACCTTTTGGTTAACAGCCGATCGCGCTAGCCAATTGCTCCACGGAGACAGTCCTGCTCCGCTCTCACCACCATCAAAACATTTCTTCAGAGCTATCAGCCCAAAGAAAAAGAAGCGCCGAACCACCACCGGGTGGGCTCGAACCTCCAACCTTTCGGTCAACAACCGATCGCGCTAGCCAATTGCACCACGGAGACAGTCGTGCTCCACTCTCACCACCATCAGAACATATCTTCAAAGCTATCAGCCCAAAGAAAAAAAAGCGCCGCACCACCCCCCGGTTTGCTCGAACCTCCAACCTTTCAGTTAACAGCTGATCGCGCTAGCCAATTGCGAAACGGAGACAGTCGTGCTCCACTCTCACCACCAACAGAACATATCTTCAAAGCTATCAGCGCAAAGAAAAAAAAAGCGTCGCACCACCACCGGGTGGGCTCGAACCTCCAAATTTTCGGTTAACAGGCGATCGCGCTAGCCAATCGCGCCACGGAGACAGTCGTGCTCCACTCTCACCACCAACAGAACATATCTTCAAAGCTATCAGCGCAAAGAAAAAAGCAACACACCACTCCCAGGAGGGCTCGAAAAGCTCGAAAATTTCGGTTAAACCCGATCGCGCTAGCCAATTGCGCCACGGAGACAGTCGTGCTCCACTCTCCCCACCGTCAGAACATTTCTTCAGAGCTATCAGCCCAAAGAAAAAAAAGCACCGCGCCACCACCAGGTGGGCTCGAACCTCAAGCCTTTCGGTTAACAGCCGATCGCGCTAGCCAATTGTGCCACGGAGAGAGTCGTGCTCCGCTCTCACCACCATCAAAACTTTTCTTCAGAGCTATCAGCCCAAAGAAAAAGAAGCGCCGAACCACCACCGGTTGGGCTCGAACCTCCAAACTTTCGGTCAACAACCGATCGCGCTAGCCAATTGCACCATGGAGACAGTCGTGCTCCACTCTCACCACCATCAGAACATATCTTCAAAGCTATCAGCCCAAAGAAAAAAAAGCGCCGCACCACCCCCCGGTTTGCTCGAACCTCCAACCTTTCGGTCAACAGCCGATCGCGCTAGCCAATTGCGAAACGGAGACAGTCGTGCTCCACTCTCACCACCAACAGAACATATCTTCAAAGCTATCAGCGCAAAGAAAAAAGCAACACACCAGACCCGGGAGGGCTCGAAAAGCTCGAACCTTTCGGTTAACAGCCGATCGCGCTAGCCATTTGCGCCACGGAGACAGTCGTGTTCCACTCTCCCCACCGTCAGAACATTTCTTCAGAGCTATCAGCTCAAAGAAAAAACAGCGTCGCACCACCATCGGGTGGGCTCGAACCTCCAACCTTTCGGCTAACAGCCGGTCGCGCTAGCCAATTGCGCCATGGAGACAGTCGTGCTCCACTCTCACCACCAACAGAACATATCTTCAAAGCTATCAGCGCAAAGAAAAAAGCAATACACCTTTCCTGGGAGGGCTCGAACCTCCAACCTTTCGGTTAACAGCCGATCGCGCTAGCCAATTGCGCCACGGAGACAGTCCTGCTTCAGTCTCACCACCATCAGAACATATCTTCAAAGCTATCAGCCCAAAGAAAAAAAAGCGCCGCACCACCCCCGGTTGGGCTCGAACCTCCAACCTTTCGGTTACCAGCCGATCGCGGTAGCCATTTGCGCCACGGTGACAGTCGTGCTCCACTCTCACCACCGTCAGAACATTTCTTCAGAGCTATCAGCCCAAAGAAAAAAAAAGCGCCGCACCACCACCGGGTGGGCTCGAACCTCAAGCCTTTCGGTTAACAGCCGATCGCGCTAGCCAATTGCGCCACGGAGACAGTCGTACTCCACTCTCCACACCGTCAGAACATTTCTTCAGAGCTATCAGCCCAAAGGAAAAAAAGCGTTGCACCACCACCGGGTGGGCTCGAACCTCCAACCTTTCGGTTAACAGCCGATCGTGCTAGCCAATTGCGCCACGGAGACAGTCGTGCTCTACTCTCACCACCAACAGAACATATCTTCAAAGCTATCAGCGCAAAGAAAAAAGCAACACACCACTCCCGGGAGGGCTCGAACCTCCAACCTTTCGGTTAACAGCCGATCGCGCTAGCCAGTTGCGCCACGGAGACAGTCGTGCTCCATTCTCCCCACCGTCAGAACATTTCTTCAGAGCTATCAGCCCAAAGAAAAAGAAGCGTCGCACCACCACCGGGTGGGCTCGAATCTCCAACCTTTCGGTTAACCGCCGATCGCGCTAGCCAATTGCGCCACGGAGACAGTCGTGCTCCACTCTCACCACCAACAGAACATATCTTCAAAGCTATCAGCGCAAAGAAAAAGCAACACACCACTTCCGGGAGGGCTCGAAACTCCAACCTTTCGGTTAACAGCCGATCGCGCTAGCCGATTGCGCCACGGAGACAGTCCTGCTCCACTCTTCCCACCGTCAGAACATTTCTTCAGAGCTATCAGCCCAAAGAAAAAAAGCGCCGCACCACCCCCGGTTGGGCTCGAACCTCCAACCTTTCGGTTAACAGCCGATCGCGCTAGCCATTTGCGCCACGGAGACAGTCGTGCTCCACTCTCACCACCGTCAGAACATTTCTTCAGAGCTATCAGCCCAAAGAAAAAAAAAGCGCCGCACCACCACCGGGTGGGCTCGAACCTCAACCCTATCGGTTAACAGTCGATCGCGCTAGCCAATTGTGCCGCGGAGACAGACGTGCTCCGCTCTCACCACCATAAAAACATTTCTTCAGAGCTATCAGCCCAAAGAAAAAGAAGCGCCGAACCACCACCGGGTGGGCTCGAACCTCCAACCTTTCGGTCAACAACCGATCGCGCTAGCCAATTGCACCACGGAGACAGTCGTGCTCCACTCTCACCACCATCAGAACATATCTTCAAAGCTATCAGCCCAAAGAAAAAAAAGCGCCGCACCACCCCCCGGTTTGCTCGAACCTCCAACCTTTCGGTTAACAGCCGATCGCGCCAGCCAATTGCGAAACGCAGACAGTCGTGCTCCACTCTCACCACCAACAGAACATATCTTCAAAGCTATCAGCGCAAAGAAAAAAAAAGCGTCGCACCACCACCGGGTGTTCTCGAACCTCCAACTTTTCGGTTAACAGCCGATCGCGCTAGCCAATTGCGCCACGGAGACAGTCGAGCTCCACTCTCACCACCAACAGAACATATCTTCAAAGCTATCAGCGCAAAGAAAAAAGCAACACACCACTCCCGGGAGGGCTCGAAAAGCTCGAACCTTTCGGTTAACAGCCGATTGCGCTAGCCAATTGCGCCACGGAGACAGTCGTGCTGCACTCTCCCCACCGTCAGAACATTTATTCAGAGCTATCAGCCCAAAGAAAAAACAGCGTCGCACCACCACCGGGTGGGCTCGAACCTCCAACCTTTCGGCTAACAGCCGATCGCGCTAGCCAATTGCGCCACGGAGACAGTCGTGCTCCACTCTCACCACCAACAGAACATATCTTCAAGCTATCAGCGCAAAGAAAAAAGCAACACACCACTCCTTGGAGGGCTCGAACCTCCAACCTTTCGGTTAACAGCCGATCGCGCTAGCCAATTGCGCCACGGAGACACTCCTGCTTCACTCTCACCACCATCAGAACATATCTTCAAAGCTATCAGCCCGAAGAAAAAAAAGCGCCGCACCACCCCCGGTTGGGCTCGAACCTCCAACCTTTCGGTTAACAGCCGATCGCGGTAGCCATTTGCGCCACGGTGACAGTCGTGCTCCACTCTCACCACCGTCAGAACATTTCTTCAGAGCTATCAGCCCAAAGAAAAAGAAGCACCGCACCACCACCGGGTGGGCTCGAACCTCCAACTTTCGGTTAACAGCCGATCGCGCTAGCCAATTGCGCCACGGAGACAGTCGTGCTCCGCTCTCACCACCAACAGAACATATCTTCAAAGCTATCAGCGCAAAGAAAAAAGCAACACACCATTCCCGGGAGGGCTCGAACCTCCAACCTTTTGGTTCACAGCCGATCGCGCTAGCCAATTGCGCCACGGGGACAGTCGTGCTCCACTCTCCCCACCGTCAGAACTTTTCTTCAGAGCTATCAGCGCAAAGAAAAAAAAGCGCCGCACCACCACCGGGTGGGCTCGAACCTCCAACCTTTCGGTTAACAGCCGATCTTGCTAGCCAATTGCGCCAAAGAGACAGTCGTGCTCTACTCTCACCACCAACAGGACATATCTTCAAAGCTATCAGCGCACAGAAAAAAGCAACACACCACTCCCGGGAGGGCTCGAACCTCAAACCTTTCGGTTAACAGCCGATCGCGCTAGCCAATTGCGCCACGAAGACAGTCATGCTCCACTCTCCCCACCGTCAGAACATTTCTTCAGAGCTATCAGCCCAAAGGAAAAAAAGCGTTGCACCACCACCGGGTGGGCTTGAACCTCCAACCTTTCGGTTAACAGCGGATCGCGCTAGCCAATCGCGCCACGGAGACAGTCGTGCTCCACTCTCACCATTAACAGAACATATCTTCAAAGCTATCAGCGCAAAGAAAAAAGCAACACACCACTCCCGGGAGGGCTTGAACCTCCAACCTTTCGGTTAACAGCCGATCGCGCTAGCCAGTTGCGCCACGGAGACAGTCGTGCTCCATTCTCCCTACCGTCAGAACATTTCTTCAGAGCTATCAGCCCAAAGAAAAAGAAGCGTCGCACCACCACCGGGTGGGCTCGAATCTCCAACCTTTCGGTTAACCGCCGATCGCGCTAGCCAATTGCGCCACGGAGACAGTCGTGCTCCACTCTCACCACCAACAGAACATATCTTCAAAGCTATCAGCGCAAAGAAAAAGCAACACACCACTTCCGGGAGGGCTCGAAACTCCAACCTTTTGGTTTTGGTGCTATTGAAGATTGGAATATGCTGCCAGAGTCTATAATTGGTTGTTCCTCGCTTACATCATTTGAACAGAATCTAAAACGTTTATTTTCCGAATAACAGTGACATATGTTTTTTTTGGCATGTGTGTGTACTTTTTGTTGGTTGCATGATTCTGCAGTAGTTGTCTTTCAAATCTTCAGCGCGGTGCAAAAGTGCCGCCTCAAATGCGTCATGTGCTGTTCTGCGCGTATGTATTGCATCGCATGTGTGTTCCATTTATGTATGTTATGTATAACTTCGAGTTGCTGGTCACAATAATACCGAGAAATTATCTCGAGACCTGTACGGTACTTCTTTTTTGCAAATAATTGTTTGTACTTCCACCCTGTAACGGCCCGCTTCTGGGCTAACAGTATAAATAAATGAAATGAAATGAAATAACCGCCGATCGCGCTAGCCATTTGCTCCACGGAGACAGTCGTGCTCCGCTCTCACCACCATCAGAACATATCTTCAAAGCTATCAGCCTAAAGAAAAAAAAGCGCCGCACCACCACCGGGTGGGCTCGAACCTCCAACCTTTCGGTTAACGACCGAACGCGCTACCCGATTTCGCCACGAAGACAGTCGTGCTCCACTCTCACCACCATCAGAACATATCTTCAAAGCTATCAGCCCAAAGAAAAAAAAGCGCCGCACCACCCCCCGGTTTGCTCGAACCTCCAACCTTTCAGTTAACTGCTGATCGCGCTAGCCAATTGCGAAACGGAAACAGTCGTGCTCCACTCTCACCACCAACAGAACATATCTTCAAACTATCAGCGCAAAGAAAAAAAAGCGTCGCACCACCACCGGGTGGGCTCGAACCTCCAACTTTTCGGTTAACAGCCGATCGCGCTAGCGAATTGCGCCACGGAGACAGTCGTGCTCCACTCTCACCACCAACAGAACATATCTTCAAAGCTATCAGCGCAAAGAAAAAGCAACACACCACTTCAGGGAGGGCTCGAAACTCCAACCTTTCGGTTAACAGCCGATCGCGCTAGCCGATTGCGCCACGGAGACAGTCGTGCTCCACTCTCACCACCATCAGAACATATCTTCAAAGCTATCAGCCCAAAGAAAAAAAAAGCGCCGTACCACCCCCCGGTTCGCTCGAACCTCCAACCTTTCGGTTAACAGCCGATCGCGCTAGCCAATTGCGAAACGGAGACAGTCGTGCTCCACTCTCACCACCAACAGAACATATCTTCAAAGCTATCAGCGCAAAGAAAAAAAAAGCGTCGCACCACCACCGGGTGGGCTCGAACCTCCAACTTTTCGGTTAACAGCCGATCGCGCTAGCCAATTGCGCCACGGAGACGGTCGTGCTCCACTCTCACCACCAACAGAACATATCTTCAAAGCTATCAGCGCAAAGAAAAAAGCAACACACCACTCCCGGGAGGGCTCGAAAAGCTCGAACCTTTCGGTTAACAGCCGATCGCGCTAGTCAATTGCGCCACGGAGACAGTCGTGCTCCACTCTCCCCACCGTCAGAACATTTATTCAGAGCTATCAGCCCAAAGAAAAAACAGCGTCGCACCACCACCGGGTGGGCTCGAACCTCCAACCTTTCGGCTAACAGCCGATCGCGCTAGCCAATTTCGCCACGGAGACAGTCGTGCTCCACTCTCACCACCAACAGAACATATCTTCAAAGCTATCAGCGCAAAGAAAAAAGCAACACACCACTCCTTGGAGTGCTCGAACCTCCAACCTTTCGGTTAACAGCCGATCGCGCTAGCCAATTGCGCCACGGAGACAGTCCTGCTTCACTCTCACCTCCATCAGAACATATCTTCAAAGCTATCAGCCCGAAGAAAAAAAAGCGCCGCACCACCCCCGGTTGGGCTCGAACCTCCAACCTTTCGATTAACAGCCGATCGCGGTAGCCATTTGCGCCACGATGACAGTCGTGCTCCACTCTCACCACCGTCAGAACATTTCTTCAGAGCTATCAGCCCAAAGAAAAAGAAGCACCGCACCACCACCGGGTGGGCTCGAATCTCCAACCTTTCGGTTAACCGCCGATCGCGCTAGCCAATTGCGCCACGGAGACAGTCGTGCTCCACTTTCACCACCAACAGAACATATCTTCAAAGCTATCAGCGCAAAGAAAAAGCAACTCACCACTTCCGGGAGGGCTCGAAACTCCAACCTTTTGGTTAACAGCCGATCGCACTAGCCAATTGCTCCACGGAGACAGTCCTGCTCCGCTCTCACCACCATCAAAACATTTCTTCAGAGCTATCAGCCCAAAGAAAAAGAAGCGCCGAACCACCACCGGGTGGGCTCGAACCTCCAACCTTTCGGTCAACAACCGATCGCGCTAGCCAATTGCACCACGGAGACAGTCGTGCTCCACTCTCACCACCATCAGAACATATCTTCAAAGCTATCAGCCGAAAGAAAAAAAAGCGCCGCACCACCCCCCGGTTTGCTCGAACCTCCAACCTTTCAGTTAACAGCTGATCGCGCTAGCCAATTGCGAAACGGAGACAGTCGTGCTCCACTCTCACCACCAACAGAACATATCTTCAAAGCTATCAGCGCAAAGAAAAAAAAAGCGTCGCACCACCACCGGGTGGGCTCGAACCTCCAAATTTTCGGTTAACAGCCGATCGCGCTAGCCAATTGCGCCACGGAGACAGTCGTGCTCCACTCTCACCACCAACAGAACATATCTTCAAAGCTATCAGCGCAAAGAAAAAAGCAACACACCACTCCCAGGAGGGCTCTAAAAGCTCGAACATTTCGGTTAAACCCGATCGCGCTAGCCAATTGCGCCACGGAGACAGTCGTGCTCCACTCTCCCCACCGTCAGAACATTTCTTCAGAGCTATCAGCCCAAAGAAAAAAAAGCACCGCACCACCACCAGGTGGGCTCGAACCTCAAGCCTTTCGGTTAACAGCCGATCGCGCTAGCCAATTGTGCCACGGAGAGAGTCGTGCTCCGCTCTCACCACCATCAAAAGATTTCTTCAGAGCTATCAGCCCAAAGAAAAAGAAGCGCCGAACCACCACCGGTTGGGCTCGAACCTCCAACCTTTCGGTCAACAACCGATCGCGCTAGCCAATTGCACCATGGAGACAGTCGTGCTCCACTCTCACCACCATCAGAACATATCTTCAAAGCTATCAGCCCAAAGAAAAAAAAGCGCCGCACCACCCCCCGGTTTGCTCGAACCTCCAACCTTTCGGTCAACAGCCGATCGCGCTAGCCAATTGCGAAACGGAGACAGTCGTGCTCCACTCTCACCACCAACAGAACATATCTTCAAAGCTATCAGCGCAAAGAAAAAAGCAACACACCACTCCCGGGAGGGCTCGAAAAGCTCGAACCTTTCGGTTAACAGCCGATCGCGCTAGCCATTTGCGCCACGGAGACAGTCGTGTTCCACTCTCCCCACCGTCAGAACATTTCTTCAGAGCTATCAGCTCAAAGAAAAAACAGCGTCGCACCACCATCGGGTGGGCTCGAACCTCCAACCTTTCGGCTAACAGTCGGTCGCGCTAGCCAATTGCGCCACGGAGACAGTCGTGCTCCACTCTCACCACCAACAGAACATATCTTCAAAGCTATCAGCGCAAAGAAAAAAGCAACACACCTTTCCTGGGAGGGCTCGAACCTCCAACCTTTCGGTTAACAGCCGATCGCGCTAGCCAATTGCGCCACGGAGACAGTCCTGCTTCAGTCTCACCACCATCAGAACATATCTTCAAAGCTATCAGCCCAAAGAAAAAAAAGCGCCGCACCACCCCCGGTTGGGCTCGAACCTCCAACCTTTCGGTTACCAGCCGATCGCGGTAGCCATTTGCGCCACGGTGACAGTCGTGCTCCACTCTCACCACCGTCAGAACATTTCTTCAGAGCTATCAGCCCAAAGAAAAAGAAGCACCGCGCCACCACCGGGTGGGCTCGAACCTCCAACTTTCGGTTAACAGCCGATCGCGCTAGCCAATTGCGCCACGGAGACAGTCGTGCTCCACTCTCACCACCAACAGAACATATATTCAAAGCTATCAGCGCAAAGAAAAAAGCAACACACCATTCCCGTGACGGCTCGAACCTCCAACCTTTCGGTTCACAGCCGATCGCGCTAGCCAATCGCGCCACGGAGACAGTCGTGCTCCACTCTCCCCACCGTCAGAACTTTTCTTCAGAGCTATCAGCGCAAAGAAAAAAAAGCGTCGGACCACCACCGGGTGGGCTCGAACCTCCAACTTTTCGTGTAACAGCCGATCGCGCTAGTCAATTGCGCCACGGAGACAGTCGTGCCCCACTCTCACCACCAACAGAACATATCTTCAAAGCTATCAGCGCAAAAAAAAGCCACACACCACTCTCAGGAGGGCTCGAAAAGCTCGAATATGTCGGTTAACAGCCGATCGCGCTAGCCAATTGCGCCACGGAGACAGTCGTGCTCCACTCTCCCCACCATCAGAACATTTCTTCAGAGCTGTCAGCCCAAAGAAAACACAGCGTCGCACCACCACCGGGTGGGCTCGAACCTCCAACCTTTCGGCTAACAGCCGATCGCGCTAGCCATTTGCGCCACGGAGACAGTCGTGCTCCCCTCTCACCACCGTCAGAACATTTCTTCAGAGCTATCAGCCCAAAGAAAAAAAAAGCGCCGCACCACCACCGGGTGGGCTCGAACCTCAAGCCTTTCGGTTAAAAGCCGATCACGCTAGCCAAGTGTGCCACGGAGACAGTCGTGCTCCGCTCTCACCACCATCAAAACAATTCTTCAGAGCAGCCTAAAGAAAAAGAAGCGCCGAACCACCACCGGGTGGGCTCGAACCTCCAACCTTTCGGTCAACAACCGATCGCGCTAGCCGATTGCACCACGGAGACAGTCGTGCTCCACTCTCACCACCATCAGAACATATCTTCAAAGCTATCAGCCCAAAGAAAAAAAAGCGCCGCACCACCCCCCGGTTTCCTCGAACCTCCAACCTTTCGGTTAACAGCCGATCGCGCTAGCCAATTGCGAAACGGAGACAGTCGTGCTCCACTCTCACCACCAACAGAACATATCTTCAAAGCTATCAGCGCAAAGAAAAAAAAGCGTCGCACCACCACCGGGTGGGCTCGAACCTCCAACTTTTCGGTTAACAGCCGATCGCGCTAGCCAATCGCGCCACGGAGACAGTCGTGCTCCACTCTCACCATTAACAGAACATATCTTCAAAGCTATCAGCGCAAAGAAAAAAGCAACACACCACTCCCGGGAGGGCTTGAACCTCCAACCTTTCGGTTAACAGCCGATCGCGCTAGCCAGTTGCGCCACGGAGACAGTCGTGCTCCATTCTCCCTACCGTCAGAACATTTCTTCAGAGCTATCAGCCCAAAGAAAAAGAAGCGTCGCACCACCACCGGGTGGGCTCGAATCTCCAACCTTTCGGTTAACCGCCGATCGCGCTAGCCGATTGCGCCACGGAGACAGTCGTGCTCCACTCTCACCACCAACAGAACATATCTTCAAAGCTATCAGCGCAAAGAAAAAGCAACACACCACTTCCGGGAGGGCTCGAAACTCCAACCTTTTGGTTTTGGTGCTATTGAAGATTGGAATATGCTGCCAGAGTCTATAATTGGTTGTTCCTCGCTTACATCATTTGAACAGAATCTAAAACGTTTATTTTCCGAATAACAGTGACATATGTTTTTTTTGGCATGTGTGTGTACTTTTTGTTGGTTGCATGATTCTGCAGTAGTTGTCTTTCAAATCTTCAGCGCGGTGCAAAAGTGCCGCCTCAAATGCGTCATGTGCTGTTCTGCGCGTATGTATTGCATCGCATGTGTGTTCCATTTATGTATGTTATGTATAACTTCGAGTTGCTGGTCACAATAATACCGAGAAATTATCTCGAGACCTGTACGGTACTTCTTTTTTGCAAATAATTGTTTGTACTTCCACCCTGTAACGGCCCACTTCTGGGCTAACAGTATAAATAAATGAAATGAAATGAAATAACCGCCGATCGCGCTAGCCATGTGCTCCACGGAGACAGTCGTGCTCCGCTCTCACCACCATCAGAACATATCTTCAAAGCTATCAGCCTAAAGAAAAAAAAGCGCCGCACCACCACCGGGTGGGCTCGAACCTCCAACCTTTCGGTTAACGACCGAACGCGCTACCCGATTTCGCCACGAAGACAGTCGTGCTCCACTCTCACCACCATCAGAACATATCTTCAAAGCTATCAGCCCAAAGAAAAAAAAGCGCCGCACCACCCCCCGGTTTGCTCGAACCTCCAACCTTTCAGTTAACTGCTGATCGCGCTAGCCAATTGCGAAACGGAAACAGTCGTGCTCCACTCTCACCACCAACAGAACATATCTTCAAACTATCAGCGCAAAGAAAAAAAAGCGTCGCACCACCACCGGGTGGGCTCGAACCTCCAACTTTTCGGTTAACAGCCGATCGCGCTAGCGAATTG
This sequence comes from Rhipicephalus microplus, assembly GCF_043290135.1. Classification (NCBI taxonomy): domain Eukaryota; kingdom Metazoa; phylum Arthropoda; class Arachnida; order Ixodida; family Ixodidae; genus Rhipicephalus; species Rhipicephalus microplus. Next base: position 1,148,658 of record NW_027464611.1, on the reverse strand, counting down.
CGCCACGGAGACAGTCGTGCTCCACTCTCACCACCAACAGAACATATCTTCAAAGCTATCAGCGCAAAGAAAAAGCAACACACCACTTCCGGGAGGGCTCGAAACTCCAACCTTTCGGTTAACAGCCGATCGCGCTAGCCGATTGCGCCACGGAGACAGTCGTGCTCCACTCTCACCACCATCAGAACATATCTTCAAAGCTATCAGCCCAAAGAAAAAAAAAATCGCCGTACCACCCCCCGGTTCGCTCGAACCTCCAACCTTTCGGTTAACAGCCGATCGCGCTAGCCAATTGCGAAACGGAGACAGTCGTGCTCCACTCTCACCACCAACAGAACATATCTTCAAAGCTATCAGCGCAAAGAAAAAAAAAGCGTCGCACCACCACCGGGTGGGCTCGAACCTCCAACTTTTCGGTTAACAGCCGATCGCGCTAGCCAATTGCGCCACGGAGACGGTCGTGCTCCACTCTCACCACCAACAGAACATATCTTCAAAGCTATCAGCGCAAAGAAAAAAGCAACACACCACTCCCGGGAGGGCTCGAAAAGCTCGAACCTTTCGGTTAACAGCCGATCGCGCTAGTCAATTGCGCCACGGAGACAGTCGTGCTCCACTCTCCCCACCGTCAGAACATTTATTCAGAGCTATCAGCCCAAAGAAAAAACAGCGTCGCACCACCACCGGGTGGGCTCGAACCTCCAACCTTTCGGCTAACAGCCGATCGCGCTAGCCAATTTCGCCACGGAGACAGTCGTGCTCCACTCTCACCACCAACAGAACATATCTTCAAAGCTATCAGCGCAAAGAAAAAAGCAACACACCACTCCTTGGAGTGCTCGAACCTCCAACCTTTCGGTTAACAGCCGATCGCGCTAGCCAATTGCGCCACGGAGACAGTCCTGCTACACTCTCACCTCCATCAGAACATATCTTCAAAGCTATCAGCCCGAAGAAAAAAAAGCGCCGCACCACCCCCGGTTGGGCTCGAACCTCCAACCTTTCGATTAACAGCCGATCGCGGTAGCCATTTGCGCCACGGTGACAGTCGTGCTCCACTCTCACCACCGTCAGAACATTTCTTCAGAGCTATCAGCCCAAAGAAAAAGAAGCACCGCACCACCACCGGGTGGGCTCGAACCTCCAACTTTCGGTTAACAGCCGATCGCGCTAGCCAATTGCGCCACGGAGACAGTCGTGCTCCACTCTCACCACCAACAGAACATATCTTCAAAGCCATCAGCGCAAAGAAAAAAGCAACACACCATTCCCTTGAGGGCTCGAACCTCCAACGTTTCGGTTCACAGCCAATCTTGCTAGCCAATTGCGCCAAGGAGACAGTCGTGCTCTACTCTCACCACCAACAAGACATATCTTCAAAGCTATCAGCGCACAGAAAAAAGCAACACACCACTCCCGGGAGGGCTCGAACCTCAAACCTTTCGGTTAACAGCCGATCGCGCTAGCCAGTTGTGCCACGGAGACAGTCGTGCTCCATTCTCCCTACCGTCAGAACATTTCTTCAGAGCTATCAGCCCAAAGAAAAAGAAGCGTCGCACCACCACCGGGTGGGCTCGAATCTCCAACCTTTCGGTTAACCGCCGATCGCGCTAGCCAATTGCGCCACGGAGACAGTCGTGCTCCACTTTCACCACCAACAGAACATATCTTCAAAGCTATCAGCGCAAAGAAAAAGCAACTCACCACTTCCGGGAGGGCTCGAAACTCCAACCTTTTGGTTAACAGCCGATCGCGCTAGCCAATTGCTCCACGGAGACAGTCCTGCTCCGCTCTCACCACCATCAAAACATTTCTTCAGAGCTATCAGCCCAAAGAAAAAGAAGCGCCGAACCACCACCGGGTGGGCTCGAACCTCCAACCTTTCGGTCAACAACCGATCGCGCTAGCCAATTGCACCACGGAGACAGTCGTGCTCCACTCTCACCACCATCAGAACATATCTTCAAAGCTATCAGCCCAAAGAAAAAAAAGCGCCGCACCACCCCCCGGTTTGCTCGAACCTCCAACCTTTCAGTTAACAGCTGATCGCGCTAGCCAATTGCGAAACGGAGACAGTCGTGCTCCACTCTCACCACCAACAGAACATATCTTCAAAGCTATCAGCGCAAAGAAAAAAAAAGCGTCGCACCACCACCGGGTGGGCTCGAACCTCCAAATTTTCGGTTAACAGCCGATCGCGCTAGCCAATTGCGCCACGGAGACAGTCGTGCTCCACTCTCACCACCAACAGAACATATCTTCAAAGCTATCAGCGCAAAGAAAAAAGCAACACACCACTCCCAGGAGGGCTCTAAAAGCTCGAACATTTCGGTTAAACCCGATCGCGCTAGCCAATTGCGCCACGGAGACAGTCGTGCTCCACTCTCCCCACCGTCAGAACATTTCTTCAGAGCTATCAGCCCAAAGAAAAAAAAGCACCGCACCACCACCAGGTGGGCTCGAACCTCAAGCCTTTCGGTTAACAGCCGATCGCGCTAGCCAATTGTGCCACGGAGAGAGTCGTGCTCCGCTCTCACCACCATCAAAACATTTCTTCAGAGCTATCAGCCCAAAGAAAAAGAAGCGCCGAACCACCACCGGTTGGGCTCGAACCTCCAACCTTTCGGTCAACAACCGATCGCGCTAGCCAATTGCACCATGGAGACAGTCGTGCTCCACTCTCACCACCATCAGAACATATCTTCAAAGCTATCAGCCCAAAGAAAAAAAAGCGCCGCACCACCCCCCGGTTTGCTCGAACCTCCAACCTTTCGGTCAACAGCCGATCGCGCTAGCCAATTGCGAAACGGAGACAGTCGTGCTCCACTCTCACCACCAACAGAACATATCTTCAAAGCTATCAGCGCAAAGAAAAAAGCAACACACCACTCCCGGGAGGGCTCGAAAAGCTCGAACCTTTCGGTTAACAGCCGATCGCGCTAGCCATTTGCGCCACGGAGACAGTCGTGCTGCACTCTCCCCACCGTCAGAACATTTATTCAGAGCTATCAGCCCAAAGAAAAAACAGCGTCGCACCACCACCGGGTGGGCTCGAACCTCCAACCTTTCGGCTAACAGCCGATCGCGCTAGCCAATTGCGCCACGGAGACAGTCGTGCTCCACTCTCACCACCAACAGAACATATCTTCAAGCTATCAGCGCAAAGAAAAAAGCAACACACCACTCCTTGGAGGGCTCGAACCTCCAACCTTTCGGTTAACAGCCGATCGCGCTAGCCAATTGCGCCACGGAGACACTCCTGCTTCACTCTCACCACCATCAGAACATATCTTCAAAGCTATCAGCCCGAAGAAAAAAAAGCGCCGCACCACCCCCGGTTGGGCTCGAACCTCCAACCTTTCGGTTAACAGCCGATCGCGGTAGCCATTTGCGCCACGGTGACAGTCGTGCTCCACTCTCACCACCGTCAGAACATTTCTTCAGAGCTATCAGCCCAAAGAAAAAGAAGCACCGCACCACCACCGGGTGGGCTCGAACCTCCAACTTTCGGTTAACAGCCGATCGCGCTAGCCAATTGCGCCACGGAGACAGTCGTGCTCCGCTCTCACCACCAACAGAACATATCTTCAAAGCTATCAGCGCAAAGAAAAAAGCAACACACCATTCCCGGGAGGGCTCGAACCTCCAACCTTTTGGTTCACAGCCGATCGCGCTAGCCAATTGCGCCACGGGGACAGTCGTGCTCCACTCTCCCCACCGTCAGAACTTTTCTTCAGAGCTATCAGCGCAAAGAAAAAAAAGCGCCGCACCACCACCGGGTGGGCTCGAACCTCCAACCTTTCGGTTAACAGCCGATCTTGCTAGCCAATTGCGCCAAAGAGACAGTCGTGCTCTACTCTCACCACCAACAGGACATATCTTCAAAGCTATCAGCGCACAGAAAAAAGCAACACACCACTCCCGGGAGGGCTCGAACCTCAAACCTTTCGGTTAACAGCCGATCGCGCTAGCCAATTGCGCCACGAAGACAGTCATGCTCCACTCTCCCCACCGTCAGAACATTTCTTCAGAGCTATCAGCCCAAAGGAAAAAAAGCGTTGCACCACCACCGGGTGGGCTTGAACCTCCAACCTTTCGGTTAACAGCGGATCGCGCTAGCCAATCGCGCCACGGAGACAGTCGTGCTCCACTCTCACCATTAACAGAACATATCTTCAAAGCTATCAGCGCAAAGAAAAAAGCAACACACCACTCCCGGGAGGGCTTGAACCTCCAACCTTTCGGTTAACAGCCGATCGCGCTAGCCAGTTGCGCCACGGAGACAGTCGTGCTCCATTCTCCCTACCGTCAGAACATTTCTTCAGAGCTATCAGCCCAAAGAAAAAGAAGCGTCGCACCACCACCGGGTGGGCTCGAATCTCCAACCTTTCGGTTAACCGCCGATCGCGCTAGCCAATTGCGCCACGGAGACAGTCGTGCTCCACTCTCACCACCAACAGAACATATCTTCAAAGCTATCAGCGCAAAGAAAAAGCAACACACCACTTCCGGGAGGGCTCGAAACTCCAACCTTTTGGTTTTGGTGCTATTGAAGATTGGAATATGCTGCCAGAGTCTATAATTGGTTGTTCCTCGCTTACATCATTTGAACAGAATCTAAAACGTTTATTTTCCGAATAACAGTGACATATGTTTTTTTTGGCATGTGTGTGTACTTTTTGTTGGTTGCATGATTCTGCAGTAGTTGTCTTTCAAATCTTCAGCGCGGTGCAAAAGTGCCGCCTCAAATGCGTCATGTGCTGTTCTGCGCGTATGTATTGCATCGCATGTGTGTTCCATTTATGTATGTTATGTATAACTTCGAGTTGCTGGTCACAATAATACCGAGAAATTATCTCGAGACCTGTACGGTACTTCTTTTTTGCAAATAATTGTTTGTACTTCCACCCTGTAACGGCCCGCTTCTGGGCTAACAGTATAAATAAATGAAATGAAATGAAATAACCGCCGATCGCGCTAGCCATTTGCTCCACGGAGACAGTCGTGCTCCGCTCTCACCACCATCAGAACATATCTTCAAAGCTATCAGCCTAAAGAAAAAAAAGCGCCGCACCACCACCGGGTGGGCTCGAACCTCCAACCTTTCGGTTAACGACCGAACGCGCTACCCGATTTCGCCACGAAGACAGTCGTGCTCCACTCTCACCACCATCAGAACATATCTTCAAAGCTATCAGCCCAAAGAAAAAAAAGCGCCGCACCACCCCCCGGTTTGCTCGAACCTCCAACCTTTCAGTTAACTGCTGATCGCGCTAGCCAATTGCGAAACGGAAACAGTCGTGCTCCACTCTCACCACCAACAGAACATATCTTCAAACTATCAGCGCAAAGAAAAAAAAGCGTCGCACCACCACCGGGTGGGCTCGAACCTCCAACTTTTCGGTTAACAGCCGATCGCGCTAGCGAATTGCGCCACGGAGACAGTCGTGCTCCACTCTCACCACCAACAGAACATATCTTCAAAGCTATCAGCGCAAAGAAAAAGCAACACACCACTTCAGGGAGGGCTCGAAACTCCAACCTTTCGGTTAACAGCCGATCGCGCTAGCCGATTGCGCCACGGAGACAGTCGTGCTCCACTCTCACCACCATCAGAACATATCTTCAAAGCTATCAGCCCAAAGAAAAAAAAAGCGCCGTACCACCCCCCGGTTCGCTCGAACCTCCAACCTTTCGGTTAACAGCCGATCGCGCTAGCCAATTGCGAAACGGAGACAGTCGTGCTCCACTCTCACCACCAACAGAACATATCTTCAAAGCTATCAGCGCAAAGAAAAAAAAAGCGTCGCACCACCACCGGGTGGGCTCGAACCTCCAACTTTTCGGTTAACAGCCGATCGCGCTAGCCAATTGCGCCACGGAGACGGTCGTGCTCCACTCTCACCACCAACAGAACATATCTTCAAAGCTATCAGCGCAAAGAAAAAAGCAACACACCACTCCCGGGAGGGCTCGAAAAGCTCGAACCTTTCGGTTAACAGCCGATCGCGCTAGTCAATTGCGCCACGGAGACAGTCGTGCTCCACTCTCCCCACCGTCAGAACATTTATTCAGAGCTATCAGCCCAAAGAAAAAACAGCGTCGCACCACCACCGGGTGGGCTCGAACCTCCAACCTTTCGGCTAACAGCCGATCGCGCTAGCCAATTTCGCCACGGAGACAGTCGTGCTCCACTCTCACCACCAACAGAACATATCTTCAAAGCTATCAGCGCAAAGAAAAAAGCAACACACCACTCCTTGGAGTGCTCGAACCTCCAACCTTTCGGTTAACAGCCGATCGCGCTAGCCAATTGCGCCACGGAGACAGTCCTGCTTCACTCTCACCTCCATCAGAACATATCTTCAAAGCTATCAGCCCGAAGAAAAAAAAGCGCCGCACCACCCCCGGTTGGGCTCGAACCTCCAACCTTTCGATTAACAGCCGATCGCGGTAGCCATTTGCGCCACGATGACAGTCGTGCTCCACTCTCACCACCGTCAGAACATTTCTTCAGAGCTATCAGCCCAAAGAAAAAGAAGCACCGCACCACCACCGGGTGGGCTCGAATCTCCAACCTTTCGGTTAACCGCCGATCGCGCTAGCCAATTGCGCCACGGAGACAGTCGTGCTCCACTTTCACCACCAACAGAACATATCTTCAAAGCTATCAGCGCAAAGAAAAAGCAACTCACCACTTCCGGGAGGGCTCGAAACTCCAACCTTTTGGTTAACAGCCGATCGCACTAGCCAATTGCTCCACGGAGACAGTCCTGCTCCGCTCTCACCACCATCAAAACATTTCTTCAGAGCTATCAGCCCAAAGAAAAAGAAGCGCCGAACCACCACCGGGTGGGCTCGAACCTCCAACCTTTCGGTCAACAACCGATCGCGCTAGCCAATTGCACCACGGAGACAGTCGTGCTCCACTCTCACCACCATCAGAACATATCTTCAAAGCTATCAGCCGAAAGAAAAAAAAGCGCCGCACCACCCCCCGGTTTGCTCGAACCTCCAACCTTTCAGTTAACAGCTGATCGCGCTAGCCAATTGCGAAACGGAGACAGTCGTGCTCCACTCTCACCACCAACAGAACATATCTTCAAAGCTATCAGCGCAAAGAAAAAAAAAGCGTCGCACCACCACCGGGTGGGCTCGAACCTCCAAATTTTCGGTTAACAGCCGATCGCGCTAGCCAATTGCGCCACGGAGACAGTCGTGCTCCACTCTCACCACCAACAGAACATATCTTCAAAGCTATCAGCGCAAAGAAAAAAGCAACACACCACTCCCAGGAGGGCTCTAAAAGCTCGAACATTTCGGTTAAACCCGATCGCGCTAGCCAATTGCGCCACGGAGACAGTCGTGCTCCACTCTCCCCACCGTCAGAACATTTCTTCAGAGCTATCAGCCCAAAGAAAAAAAAGCACCGCACCACCACCAGGTGGGCTCGAACCTCAAGCCTTTCGGTTAACAGCCGATCGCGCTAGCCAATTGTGCCACGGAGAGAGTCGTGCTCCGCTCTCACCACCATCAAAAGATTTCTTCAGAGCTATCAGCCCAAAGAAAAAGAAGCGCCGAACCACCACCGGTTGGGCTCGAACCTCCAACCTTTCGGTCAACAACCGATCGCGCTAGCCAATTGCACCATGGAGACAGTCGTGCTCCACTCTCACCACCATCAGAACATATCTTCAAAGCTATCAGCCCAAAGAAAAAAAAGCGCCGCACCACCCCCCGGTTTGCTCGAACCTCCAACCTTTCGGTCAACAGCCGATCGCGCTAGCCAATTGCGAAACGGAGACAGTCGTGCTCCACTCTCACCACCAACAGAACATATCTTCAAAGCTATCAGCGCAAAGAAAAAAGCAACACACCACTCCCGGGAGGGCTCGAAAAGCTCGAACCTTTCGGTTAACAGCCGATCGCGCTAGCCATTTGCGCCACGGAGACAGTCGTGTTCCACTCTCCCCACCGTCAGAACATTTCTTCAGAGCTATCAGCTCAAAGAAAAAACAGCGTCGCACCACCATCGGGTGGGCTCGAACCTCCAACCTTTCGGCTAACAGTCGGTCGCGCTAGCCAATTGCGCCACGGAGACAGTCGTGCTCCACTCTCACCACCAACAGAACATATCTTCAAAGCTATCAGCGCAAAGAAAAAAGCAACACACCTTTCCTGGGAGGGCTCGAACCTCCAACCTTTCGGTTAACAGCCGATCGCGCTAGCCAATTGCGCCACGGAGACAGTCCTGCTTCAGTCTCACCACCATCAGAACATATCTTCAAAGCTATCAGCCCAAAGAAAAAAAAGCGCCGCACCACCCCCGGTTGGGCTCGAACCTCCAACCTTTCGGTTACCAGCCGATCGCGGTAGCCATTTGCGCCACGGTGACAGTCGTGCTCCACTCTCACCACCGTCAGAACATTTCTTCAGAGCTATCAGCCCAAAGAAAAAGAAGCACCGCGCCACCACCGGGTGGGCTCGAACCTCCAACTTTCGGTTAACAGCCGATCGCGCTAGCCAATTGCGCCACGGAGACAGTCGTGCTCCACTCTCACCACCAACAGAACATATATTCAAAGCTATCAGCGCAAAGAAAAAAGCAACACACCATTCCCGTGACGGCTCGAACCTCCAACCTTTCGGTTCACAGCCGATCGCGCTAGCCAATCGCGCCACGGAGACAGTCGTGCTCCACTCTCCCCACCGTCAGAACTTTTCTTCAGAGCTATCAGCGCAAAGAAAAAAAAGCGTCGGACCACCACCGGGTGGGCTCGAACCTCCAACTTTTCGTGTAACAGCCGATCGCGCTAGTCAATTGCGCCACGGAGACAGTCGTGCCCCACTCTCACCACCAACAGAACATATCTTCAAAGCTATCAGCGCAAAAAAAAGCCACACACCACTCTCAGGAGGGCTCGAAAAGCTCGAATATGTCGGTTAACAGCCGATCGCGCTAGCCAATTGCGCCACGGAGACAGTCGTGCTCCACTCTCCCCACCATCAGAACATTTCTTCAGAGCTGTCAGCCCAAAGAAAACACAGCGTCGCACCACCACCGGGTGGGCTCGAACCTCCAACCTTTCGGCTAACAGCCGATCGCGCTAGCCATTTGCGCCACGGAGACAGTCGTGCTCCCCTCTCACCACCGTCAGAACATTTCTTCAGAGCTATCAGCCCAAAGAAAAAAAAAGCGCCGCACCACCACCGGGTGGGCTCGAACCTCAAGCCTTTCGGTTAAAAGCCGATCACGCTAGCCAAGTGTGCCACGGAGACAGTCGTGCTCCGCTCTCACCACCATCAAAACAATTCTTCAGAGCAGCCTAAAGAAAAAGAAGCGCCGAACCACCACCGGGTGGGCTCGAACCTCCAACCTTTCGGTCAACAACCGATCGCGCTAGCCGATTGCACCACGGAGACAGTCGTGCTCCACTCTCACCACCATCAGAACATATCTTCAAAGCTATCAGCCCAAAGAAAAAAAAGCGCCGCACCACCCCCCGGTTTCCTCGAACCTCCAACCTTTCGGTTAACAGCCGATCGCGCTAGCCAATTGCGAAACGGAGACAGTCGTGCTCCACTCTCACCACCAACAGAACATATCTTCAAAGCTATCAGCGCAAAGAAAAAAAAGCGTCGCACCACCACCGGGTGGGCTCGAACCTCCAACTTTTCGGTTAACAGCCGATCGCGCTAGCCAATCGCGCCACGGAGACAGTCGTGCTCCACTCTCACCATTAACAGAACATATCTTCAAAGCTATCAGCGCAAAGAAAAAAGCAACACACCACTCCCGGGAGGGCTTGAACCTCCAACCTTTCGGTTAACAGCCGATCGCGCTAGCCAGTTGCGCCACGGAGACAGTCGTGCTCCATTCTCCCTACCGTCAGAACATTTCTTCAGAGCTATCAGCCCAAAGAAAAAGAAGCGTCGCACCACCACCGGGTGGGCTCGAATCTCCAACCTTTCGGTTAACCGCCGATCGCGCTAGCCGATTGCGCCACGGAGACAGTCGTGCTCCACTCTCACCACCAACAGAACATATCTTCAAAGCTATCAGCGCAAAGAAAAAGCAACACACCACTTCCGGGAGGGCTCGAAACTCCAACCTTTTGGTTTTGGTGCTATTGAAGATTGGAATATGCTGCCAGAGTCTATAATTGGTTGTTCCTCGCTTACATCATTTGAACAGAATCTAAAACGTTTATTTTCCGAATAACAGTGACATATGTTTTTTTTGGCATGTGTGTGTACTTTTTGTTGGTTGCATGATTCTGCAGTAGTTGTCTTTCAAATCTTCAGCGCGGTGCAAAAGTGCCGCCTCAAATGCGTCATGTGCTGTTCTGCGCGTATGTATTGCATCGCATGTGTGTTCCATTTATGTATGTTATGTATAACTTCGAGTTGCTGGTCACAATAATACCGAGAAATTATCTCGAGACCTGTACGGTACTTCTTTTTTGCAAATAATTGTTTGTACTTCCACCCTGTAACGGCCCACTTCTGGGCTAACAGTATAAATAAATGAAATGAAATGAAATAACCGCCGATCGCGCTAGCCATGTGCTCCACGGAGACAGTCGTGCTCCGCTCTCACCACCATCAGAACATATCTTCAAAGCTATCAGCCTAAAGAAAAAAAAGCGCCGCACCACCACCGGGTGGGCTCGAACCTCCAACCTTTCGGTTAACGACCGAACGCGCTACCCGATTTCGCCACGAAGACAGTCGTGCTCCACTCTCACCACCATCAGAACATATCTTCAAAGCTATCAGCCCAAAGAAAAAAAAGCGCCGCACCACCCCCCGGTTTGCTCGAACCTCCAACCTTTCAGTTAACTGCTGATCGCGCTAGCCAATTGCGAAACGGAAACAGTCGTGCTCCACTCTCACCACCAACAGAACATATCTTCAAACTATCAGCGCAAAGAAAAAAAAGCGTCGCACCACCACCGGGTGGGCTCGAACCTCCAACTTTTCGGTTAACAGCCGATCGCGCTAGCGAATTGCGCCACGGAGACAGTCGTGCTCCACTCTCACCACCAACAGAACATATCTTCAAAGCTATCAGCGCAAAGAAAAAGCAACACACCACTTCCGGGAGGGCTCGAAACTCCAACCTTTCGGTTAACAGCCGATCGCGCTAGCCGATTGCGCCACGGAGACAGTCGTGCTCCACTCTCACCACCATCAGAACATATCTTCAAAGCTATCAGCCCAAAGAAAAAAAAAATCGCCGTACCACCCCCCGGTTCGCTCGAACCTCCAACCTTTCGGTTAACAGCCGATCGCGCTAGCCAATTGCGAAACGGAGACAGTCGTGCTCCACTCTCACCACCAACAGAACATATCTTCAAAGCTATCAGCGCAAAGAAAAAAAAAGCGTCGCACCACCACCGGGTGGGCTCGAACCTCCAACTTTTCGGTTAACAGCCGATCGCGCTAGCCAATTGCGCCACGGAGACGGTCGTGCTCCACTCTCACCACCAACAGAACATATCTTCAAAGCTATCAGCGCAAAGAAAAAAGCAACACACCACTCCCGGGAGGGCTCGAAAAGCTCGAACCTTTCGGTTAACAGCCGATCGCGCTAGTCAATTGCGCCACGGAGACAGTCGTGCTCCACTCTCCCCACCGTCAGAACATTTATTCAGAGCTATCAGCCCAAAGAAAAAACAGCGTCGCACCACCACCGGGTGGGCTCGAACCTCCAACCTTTCGGCTAACAGCCGATCGCGCTAGCCAATTTCGCCACGGAGACAGTCGTGCTCCACTCTCACCACCAACAGAACATATCTTCAAAGCTATCAGCGCAAAGAAAAAAGCAACACACCACTCCTTGGAGTGCTCGAACCTCCAACCTTTCGGTTAACAGCCGATCGCGCTAGCCAATTGCGCCACGGAGACAGTCCTGCTACACTCTCACCTCCATCAGAACATATCTTCAAAGCTATCAGCCCGAAGAAAAAAAAGCGCCGCACCACCCCCGGTTGGGCTCGAACCTCCAACCTTTCGATTAACAGCCGATCGCGGTAGCCATTTGCGCCACGGTGACAGTCGTGCTCCACTCTCACCACCGTCAGAACATTTCTTCAGAGCTATCAGCCCAAAGAAAAAGAAGCACCGCACCACCACCGGGTGGGCTCGAACCTCCAACTTTCGGTTAACAGCCGATCGCGCTAGCCAATTGCGCCACGGAGACAGTCGTGCTCCACTCTCACCACCAACAGAACATATCTTCAAAGCCATCAGCGCAAAGAAAAAAGCAACACACCATTCCCTTGAGGGCTCGAACCTCCAACGTTTCGGTTCACAGCCAATCTTGCTAGCCAATTGCGCCAAGGAGACAGTCGTGCTCTACTCTCACCACCAACAAGACATATCTTCAAAGCTATCAGCGCACAGAAAAAAGCAACACACCACTCCCGGGAGGGCTCGAACCTCAAACCTTTCGGTTAACAGCCGATCGCGCTAGCCAGTTGTGCCACGGAGACAGTCGTGCTCCATTCTCCCTACCGTCAGAACATTTCTTCAGAGCTATCAGCCCAAAGAAAAAGAAGCGTCGCACCACCACCGGGTGGGCTCGAATCTCCAACCTTTCGGTTAACCGCCGATCGCGCTAGCCAATTGCGCCACGGAGACAGTCGTGCTCCACTTTCACCACCAACAGAACATATCTTCAAAGCTATCAGCGCAAAGAAAAAGCAACTCACCACTTCCGGGAGGGCTCGAAACTCCAACCTTTTGGTTAACAGCCGATCGCGCTAGCCAATTGCTCCACGGAGACAGTCCTGCTCCGCTCTCACCACCATCAAAACATTTCTTCAGAGCTATCAGCCCAAAGAAAAAGAAGCGCCGAACCACCACCGGGTGGGCTCGAACCTCCAACCTTTCGGTCAACAACCGATCGCGCTAGCCAATTGCACCACGGAGACAGTCGTGCTCCACTCTCACCACCATCAGAACATATCTTCAAAGCTATCAGCCCAAAGAAAAAAAAGCGCCGCACCACCCCCCGGTTTGCTCGAACCTCCAACCTTTCAGTTAACAGCTGATCGCGCTAGCCAATTGCGAAACGGAGACAGTCGTGCTCCACTCTCACCACCAACAGAACATATCTTCAAAGCTATCAGCGCAAAGAAAAAAAAAGCGTCGCACCACCACCGGGTGGGCTCGAACCTCCAAATTTTCGGTTAACAGCCGATCGCGCTAGCCAATTGCGCCACGGAGACAGTCGTGCTCCACTCTCACCACCAACAGAACATATCTTCAAAGCTATCAGCGCAAAGAAAAAAGCAACACACCACTCCCAGGAGGGCTCTAAAAGCTCGAACATTTCGGTTAAACCCGATCGCGCTAGCCAATTGCGCCACGGAGACAGTCGTGCTCCACTCTCCCCACCGTCAGAACATTTCTTCAGAGCTATCAGCCCAAAGAAAAAAAAGCACCGCACCACCACCAGGTGGGCTCGAACCTCAAGCCTTTCGGTTAACAGCCGATCGCGCTAGCCAATTGTGCCACGGAGAGAGTCGTGCTCCGCTCTCACCACCATCAAAACATTTCTTCAGAGCTATCAGCCCAAAGAAAAAGAAGCGCCGAACCACCACCGGTTGGGCTCGAACCTCCAACCTTTCGGTCAACAACCGATCGCGCTAGCCAATTGCACCATGGAGACAGTCGTGCTCCACTCTCACCACCATCAGAACATATCTTCAAAGCTATCAGCCCAAAGAAAAAAAAGCGCCGCACCACCCCCCGGTTTGCTCGAACCTCCAACCTTTCGGTCAACAGCCGATCGCGCTAGCCAATTGCGAAACGGAGACAGTCGTGCTCCACTCTCACCACCAACAGAACATATCTTCAAAGCTATCAGCGCAAAGAAAAAAGCAACACACCACTCCCGGGAGGGCTCGAAAAGCTCGAACCTTTCGGTTAACAGCCGATCGCGCTAGCCATTTGCGCCACGGAGACAGTCGTGTTCCACTCTCCCCACCGTCAGAACATTTCTTCAGAGCTATCAGCTCAAAGAAAAAACAGCGTCGCACCACCATCGGGTGGGCTCGAACCTCCAACCTTTCGGCTAACAGTCGGTCGCGCTAGCCAATTGCGCCACGGAGACAGTCGTGCTCCACTCTCACCACCAACAGAACATATCTTCAAAGCTATCAGCGCAAAGAAAAAAGCAACACACCTTTCTTGGGAGGGCTCGAACCTCCAACCTTTCGGTTAACAGCCGATCGCGCTAGCCAATTGCGCCACGGAGACAGTCCTGCTTCAGTCTCACCACCATCAGAACATATCTTCAAAGCTATCAGCCCAAAGAAAAAAAAGCGCCGCACCACCCCCGGTTGGGCTCGAACCTCCAACCTTTCGGTTACCAGCCGATCGCGGTAGCCATTTGCGCCACGGTGACAGTCGTGCTCCACTCTCACCACCGTCAGAACATTTCTTCAGAGCTATCAGCCCAAAGAAAAAGAAGCACCGCGCCACCACCGGGTGGGCTCGAACCTCCAACTTTCGGTTAACAGCCGATCGCGCTAGCCAATTGCGCCACGGAGACAGTCGTGCTCCACTCTCTCCATCAACAGAACATATATTCAAAGCTATCAGCGCAAAGAAAAAAGCAACACACCATTCCCGTGACGGCTCGAACCTCCAACCTTTCGGTTCACAGCCGATCGCGCTAGCCAATCGCGCCACGGAGACAGTCGTGCTCCACTCTCCCCACCGTCAGAACTTTTCTTCAGAGCTATCAGCGCAAAGAAAAAAAAGCGTCGGACCACCACCGGGTGGGCTCGAACCTCCAACTTTTCGTGTAACAGCCGATCGCGCTAGTCAATTGCGCCACGGAGACAGTCGTGCCCCACTCTCACCACCAACAGAACATATCTTCAAAGCTATCAGCGCAAAAAAAAGCCACACACCACTCTCAGGAGGGCTCGAAAAGCTCGAATATTTCGGTTAACAGCCGATCGCGCTAGCCAATTGCGCCACGGAGACAGTCGTGCTCCACTCTCCCCACCATCAGAACATTTCTTCAGAGCTGTCAGCCCAAAGAAAACACAGCGTCGCACCACCACCGGGTGGGCTCGAACCTCCAACCTTTCAGCTAACAGCCGATCGCGCTAGCCATTTGCGCCACGGAGACAGTCGTGCTCCCCTCTCACCACCGTCAGAACATTTCTTCAGAGTTATCAGCCCAAAGAAAAAAAAAGCGCCGCACCACCACCGGGTGGGCTCGAACCTCAAGCCTTTCGGTTAACAGCCGATCACGCTAGCCAAGTGTGCCACGGAGACAGTCGTGCTCCGCTCTCACCACCATCAAAACATTTCTTCAGAGCAGCCTAAAGAAAAAGAAGCGCCGAACCACCACTGGGTGGGCTCGAACCTCCAACCTTTCGGTCAACAACCGATCGCGCTAGCCGATTGCACCACGGAGACAGTCGTGCTCCACTCTCACCACCATCAGAACATATCTTCAAAGCTATCAGCCCAAAGAAAAAAAAGCGCCGCACCACCCCCCGGTTTGCTCGAACCTCCAACCTTTCGGTTAACAGCCGATCGCGCTAGCCAATTGCGAAACGGAGACAGTCGTGCTCCACTCTCACCACCAACAGAACATATCTTCAAAGCTATCAGCGCAAAGAAAAAAAAGCGTCGCACCACCACCGGGTGGGCTCGAACCTCCAACTTTTCGGTTAACAGCCGATCGCGCTAGCCAATTGCGCCACGGAGACAGTCGTGCTCCACTCTCACCACCAACAGAACATATCTTCAAAGCTATCAGCGCAAAGAAAAAAGCAACACACCACTCCCAGGAGGGCTCGAAAAGCTCGAACAGTTCGGTTAACAGCCGATCGCGCTAGCCAATTGCGCCACGGAGACAGTCGTGCTCCACTATTCCCACCGTCAGAACATTTCTTCAGAGCTATCAGCCCAAAGAAAAAACAGCGTCGCACCACCACCGGGTGGGCTCGAACCTCCAACCTTTCGGCTAACAGCCGATCGCGCTAGCCAATTGCGCCACGGAGACAGTCGTGCTCTACTCTCACCACCAACAGAACATATCTTCAAAGCTATCAGCGCAAAGAAAAAAGCAACACACCACTCCTGGGAGGACTCGAACCTCCAAACTTTCGGTTAACAGCCGATCGCGCTAGCCAATTGCGCCACGGAGACAGTCCTGCTTCACTCTCACCACCATCAGAACATATCTTCAAAGCTATCAGCCCAAAGAAAAAGAAGCACCGCACCACCACCGGGTGGGCTCCAACCTCCAACTTTCGGTTAACAGCCGATCGCGCTAGCCAATTGCGCCACGGAGACAGTCGTGCTCTACTCTCACCACCAACAGAACATATCTTCAAAGCTATCAGCGCAAAGAAAAAAGCAACGCACCATTCCCGTGATGGCTCGAACCTCCAACCTTTCGGTTCACAGCCGATCGCGCTTGCCAAATGCGCCACGGAGACAGTCGTGCTCCACTCTCCCCACCGTCAGAACTTTTCTTCAGAGCTATCAGCGCAAAGAAAAAAAAGCGCCGCACCACCACCGGGTGGGCTCGAACCTCCAACTTTCGGTTAACAGCCGATCGCGCTAGCCAATTGCGCCACGGAGACAGTCGTGCTCCACTCTCACCACCAACAGAACATATCTTCAAAGCTATCAGCGCAAAGAAAAAAGCAACACACCCTTCCCGGGAGGGCTCGAACCTCCAACCTTTCGGTTCACAGCCGATCGCGCTTGCCAAATGCGCCACGGAGACAGTCGTGCTCCACTCTCCCCACCGTCAGAACTTTTCTTCAGAGCTATCAGCGCAAAGAAAAAAAAGCGCCGCACCACCACCAGGTGGGCTCGAATCTCCAACCTTTCGGTTAACCGCCGATCGCGCTAGCCAATTGCGCCACGGAGACAGTCGTGCTCCACTCTCACCACCAACAGAACATATCTTCAAAGCTATCAGCGCAAAGAAAAAGCAACACACCACTTCCGGGAGGGCTCGAAACTCCAACCTTTCGGTTAACAGCCGATCGCGCTAGCCAATTGCGCCACGGAGACAGTCCTGCTTCACTCTCACCACCATCAGAACATATCTTCAAAGCTATCAGCCCAAAGAAAAAAAAGCGCCGCACCACCCCCGGTTTGGCTCGAACCTCCAACTTTCGGTTAACAGCCGATCGCGCTTGCCAAATGCGCCACGGAGACTGTCGTGCTCCACTCTCACCACCAACAGAACATATCTTCAAAGCTATCAGCGCAAAGAAAAAGCAACACACCACTTCCGGGAGGGCTCGAAACTCCAACCTTTCGGTTAACAGCCGATCGCGCTAGCCGATTGCGCCACGGAGACAGTCCTGCTCCACTCTCCCCACCGTCAGAACATTTCTTCAGAGTTATCAGCCCAAAGAAAAAAAAGCGTCGCACCACCACCGGGTGGGCTCGAACCTCCTACCTTTCGGTTAACAGCCGATCGCGCTAGCCAATTGTGCCACGGAGACAGTCGTGTTCCACTCTCACCACCAACAGAACACATCTTCAAAGCTATCAGCGCAAAGAAAAAAGCAACACACCACTCCTGGGAGGGCTCGAACCTCCAACCTTTCGGTTAACAGCCGATCGCGCTAGCCAATTGCGCCACGGAGACAGTCCTGCTCCACTTTCACCACCATCAGAACATATCATCAAATCTATCAGCCCAAAGAAAAAAAAAGCGCCGCACCACCACCGGGTGGGCTCGAACCTCAAACCTTTCGGTTAACAGCCTATCGCGCTAGCCAATTAGGCCACGGAGACAGTCGTGCTCCACTCTCACCACAAACAGAACATATCTTCAAAGCTATCAGCGCAAAGAAAAAAGCTACACACCACTCCCGGGAGGGCTCAAACCTCCAATTTTTTGGTTAACAGCCGAACGTGCTAGCCAATTGCGCCACGGAGACAGTCGTGCTCCACTCTCCCCACTGTCAGAACATTTCTTCAGAGCTATCAGCCCAAAGAAAAAAAAAGCGTCGCACCAGCACCGGGTGGGCTCGAACCTCCAACCTTTCGGTTAACAGCCGATCGCTCTAGCTAATTGCGCCACGGAGACATTTGTGCTCCACTCTCACCACCAACAGAACATATCTTCAAAGCTATCAGCGCAAAGAAAAAAGCAACACACCACACCCGGCAGGGCTCGAACCTCCAACCTTTCGGTTAACAGCCGATCGCGCTAGCCAATTGGGTCACGGAGACAGTCGTGCTCCACTCTCCGCACCGTCAGAACATTTCTTAAGAGCTATCAGCCCAAAGAAAAAAAAGCGTCGCACCACCACCGGGCTGGCTCGAACCTCCAACCTTTCGGTTAACAGCCGATCGCGCTAGCCAATTGCGCCACGGAGACAGTCGTGCTCCACTCTCACCACCAACAGAACATATCTTCAAAGCTATCAGCGCAAAGAACAAAGCAACACACCACTCCCGTCAGTGCTCGAACCTCCAACCTTTCAGTTAACAGCCGATCGCGCTAGCCAGTTGCGCCACGGAGACAGTCGTGCTCCATTCTCCCCACCGTCAGAACATTTCTTCAGAGCTATCAGCCCAAAGAAAAAGAAGCGTCGCACCACCACCGGGTGGGCTCGAATCTCCAACCTTTCGGTTAACCGCCGATCGCGCTAGCCAATTGCGCCACGGAGACAGTCGTGCTCCACTCTCACCACCAACAGAACATATCTTCAAAGCTATCAGCGCAAAGAAAAAGCAACACACCACTTCCGGGAGGGCTCGAAACTCCAACCTTTCGGTTAACAGCCGATCGCGCTAGCCGATTGCGCCACGGAGACAGTCCTGCTCCACTCTCCCCACCGTCAGAACATTTCTTCAGAGCTATCAGCCCAAAGAAAAAAAACAGCGCCGCACCACCACCGGGTGGGCTCGAACCTCAAGCCTTTCGATTAACAGCCTATCGCGCTAGCCAATTAGGCCACGGAGACAGTCGTGCTCCGCTCTCACCACCGTCAAAACATTTCTTCAGAGCTATCAGCCCAAAGAAAAAGAAGCGCCGCACCACCACCGGGTGGGCTCGAACCTCCAACCTTTCGGTCAACAGCCGATCTCGCTAGCCAATTGCACCACGGAGACAGTCGTGCTCCACTCTCACCACCATCAGAACATATCTTCAAAGCTATCAGCCCAAAGAAAAAAAAAGCGCCGCACCACCCCCCGGTTTGCTCGAACCTCCAACCTTTCGGTTAACAGCCGATCACGTTAGCCAATTGCACCACGGAGACAGTCCTGCTCCACTCTCACCACCAACAGAACATATCTTCAAAGCTATCAGCGCAAAGAAAAAAGCTACACACCACTCCCGGGAGGGCTCAAACCTCCAATTTTTTGATTAACAGCCGAACGTGCTAGCCAATTGCGCCACGGAGACAGTCGTGCTCCACTCTCCCCACTGTCACAACATTTCTTCAGAGCTATCAGCCCAAAGAAAAAAAAAGCGTCGCACCAGCACTGGGTGGGCTCGAACCTCCAACCTTTCGGGTAACAGCCGACCGCGCTAGCCAATTGCGAAACGGAGACAGTCGTTCTCCACTCTCACCACCTACAGAACATATCTTCAAAGCTATCAGCCCAAAGAAAAAAGCAACACACCACTCCCGGGAGGGCTCGAACCTCCAACCGTTCGGTTAACAGCCGATCGCGCTAGCCAATTGCGCCACGGAGACAGTCGTGCTCCACTCTCACCACCGTCAGAACATTTCTTCAGAGCTATCAGCCCAAAGAAAAAAAAAGCGTCGCACCAGCACCGGGTGGGCTCGAACCTCCAACCTTTCGGTTAACAGCCGATCGCTCTAGCCAATTGCGCCACGGAGACAGTTGTTCTCCACTCTCACCACCAACAGAACATATCTTCAAAGCTATCAGCGCAAAGAAAAAAGCAACACACCACACCCGGCAGGGCTCGAACCTCCAACCTTTCGGGTAACAGCCGATCGCGCTAGCCAATTGGGTCACGGAGACAGTCGTGCTCCACTCTCCCCACCGACAGAACATTTCTTAAGAGCTATCAGCCCAAAGAAAAAAAAGCGTCGCACCACCAACGGGCTGGCACGAACCTCCAACCTTTCGGTTAACAGCCGATCGCGCAAGCCGATTGCGCCACAGAGACAGTCGTGCTCCACTCTCACCACCAACAGAACATATCTTGAAAGCTATCAGCGCAAAGAAAAAAGCAACACACCACTACCGGGAGGGCTCGAAGCTTTAACCTTTCGGTTAACAGCCGACCACGCTTGCCCATTGCGCCACGGAGACAGTCGTGCTCCACTCTCCTCACCGTCAGAACATTTGTTCAGAGCTATCAGCCCAAACAGAAAAAAGCGTCGCACCACCACCGGGTGTTCTCGAACCTCCAACCTTTCGGGTAACAGCCGACCGCGCTAGCCAATTGCGAAACGGAGACAGTCGTTCTCCACTCTCACCACCTACAGAACATATCTTCAAAGCTATCAGCCCAAAGAAAAAAGCAACACACCACTCCCGGGAGGGCTCGAACCTCCAACCGTTCGGTTAACAGCCGATCGCGCTAGCCAATTGCGCCACGGAGACAGTCGTGCTCCACTCTCACCACCGTCAGAACATTTATTCAGAGCCATCAGCCCAAAGAAAAAGAAGCGCCGCACCACCACCGGTGGGGCTCGAACCTCCAACCTTTCGGTCAACAGCCGATCGCGCTAGCCAATTGCGCCACGGAGACAGTCGTGCTCCACTCTCACCACCATCAGAACATATCTTCAAAGCTATCAGCGCAAAGAAAAAAGCAACACACAACTCCCGGGAGGGCTCAAACCTCCAATTTTGGGTTAACAGCCGAACGTGCTAGCCAATTGCACCACGGAGACAGTCGTGCTCCAATCTCACCACCGTCAGAACATTTCTCCAAAGCTATCAGCGCAAAGAAAAAAGCAAAACACCACTCCCGGGAGAGCTCGAAACTCCAACCTCTTGGTTAACAGCCGATCGCGCTAGCCAAATGCGCCACGAAGACAGTCGTGCTCCACTCTCACCACCATCAGAACATATCTTCAAAGCTATCAGCGCAAAGAAAAAAGCAACACACAACTCCCGGGAGGGCTCAAACCTCCAATTTTGGGTGAACAGCCGATCACGCTATCCAATTGCGCCACGTAGACAGTCCTTGCTCCGCTCTCACCACCATCACAACATAACTTCAAAGCTATCAGTGCAAAGAAAAAAGCAACACACCACTCTCGGGAGGGCTCGAAACTCCAACCTTTTGGTTAACAGCCGATTGCGCTAGCCAATTGCGCCACGGAGACAGTCCCGCTCCACTATCATCACCATCAGAACACATCTTTAAAGCTATCAGCCTAAAGAAAAAAAGGCGCCGCACCACCACCGGGTGGGCTCGAACCTCCAAACTTTCGGTTAAGAGCCGATCGCGCTAGCCTATTGCGCCACGGAGACAGTCGTGCTCCACTCTCACCACCATCAGAACATATCTTCAAAGCTATCAGCGCAAAGAAAGAAGCAACACACCCCTCCCGGGAGGGCTCAAACCTCCAATTTTTCGGTTAACAGCCGAAAGTGCTAGCCAATTGCACCACGGAGACAGGCGTGCTCCAATCTCATCACTGTCAGAACATTTCTCCAAAGCTATCAGCGCAAAGAAAAAAGCAACACACAACTCCCGGGAGGGCTCGAAACTCCAACCTTTCAGTTAACAGCCGATCGCTCTAGCCGATTGCGCCACGCAGACAGTCATGCTCCACTCTCACCACCATCAGAACATATCTTCAACGCTATCAGCCTAAAGAAAAAAACCGCCGGAACACCACCGGGTGGGCTCGAACCTCCAAGCTTACGGTTAACAGACGATCGCGCTAGCCAATTGCGCCACGGAAACAGTCGCGCTCCACTCTCACCACCATCAGAACATGTCTTCAAAGCTATCAGCCCAAAGAAAAAAAAGCGCCGCACCACCACCGGGTGGGGTCGAAACTCCAACCTTTCGGTTAACCGGCGATCGCGCTAGCCAATTGCGCCACAGAGACAGTCCTGCTTCACTCTCACCACCATCAGAACATATCTTCAAAGCTATCAGCCCAAAGAAAAAAAAGCGCCGCACCACCACCGGGTGGGGTCGAAACTCCAATCTTTCGGTTAACAGCCGATTGCGCTAGCCAATTGCGCCACGGAGACAGTCCTCCTCCACTCCCACCACCATCAGAACATATCTTCAAAGCTATCATCCCATAGAAAAAAAAGTGCCGCATCACCACCGGGAGGGCTCGAACCTCCAACCTATCGGTTAACAGCCGATCACGCTAGCCAATTGCGCCACGGAGACAGTCGTGCTCCACTCTCACCAGCGTCAGAACATTTCTTCAGAGCTATCAGCGCAAAGAAAAAGAAGCGCCGCACCACCACCGGGTGGGCTCGAAACTCCAACCATTCAGTCAACAGCCGATTGCGCTAGCCAATTGCGCCATGGAGACAGTCGTGCTCTACTCTCACCACCATCAGAACATATCTTCAAAGCTATCAGCGCAAAGAAAAAAAAGCGACACACCGTCCCTGGGTGGGCTCAAACCTCCAACTTTTCGGTTACCAGCCGATCGCGCTAGCCAATTGCGCCACGGAGACAGTCCTACTCCACCCTTACCACCATCATAACATATCTTCAAAGCTATCAGCCCAAAGAAAAAAAAAGCGCCGCACCACCATGGGGTGGGCTCGAACCTCCAAACTTTCGGATAACGGCCGAACGCGCTTCCCAATTGCGCCACGGAGACAGTCGTGCTTCACTCTCACCACCATCAGAACATATCTTCAAAGCTATCAGCTCAAAGAAAAAAAAGCAACACACCACTCCTGGGAGGGCTGGAACCTCCAACCTTTCGGTTAACAGCCGATCGCGCTAGCCAATTGTGCCATGGAGATAGTCGTGCTCCACTCTCACCACCATCAGAACATATCTTCAAAGCTATCAGCCCAAAGAAAAAAAGCGCCGCACCACCACCGGGTGGGGTCGAAACTCCAACCTTTCGGTTAACAGCCGATCACGCTAGCCAATTGCGCCACGGAGACAGTCGTGCTCCACTCTCACCACCGTTAGAACATTTCTTCAGAGCTATCAGCCCAAAGAAAAAAAACGCCGCACCACCACCGGGCGGGCTCGAAACTCCAACCTTTCGATTAACAGCCGATCGCACTAGCCAATTGCGCCATGGAGAAAGTCGTGCTCCACTCTCACCACCATCAGAACATATCTTCAAAGCTATCAGCGCAAAGAAAAAAAGCGACACGCCGTCCCTGGGTGGGCTCAAACCTCCAACCTTTCGGTTACCAGCCGATCGCGCTAGCCAATTGCGCCCCGGAGACAGTCCTGCTCCACTCTTACCACCATCATAACATATCTTCAAAGCTATCAGCCCAAAGAAAAAAAAGCGCCGCACCACTGCCAGGTGGGCTCGAACCTCCAACCTTTCGGTTAACAGCTGATCGCGCTAGCCAATTGCGCCACGGAGACAGTCGTGCTCCACTCTCCCCACCATCAGACCATATCTTCAAAGCCATCAACGCAAAGAAAAAAGCAACGCACCACACCCGGCAGGGCTCGAACCTCCAACCTTTCGGTTAACAGCCGATCGCGCTAGCCAATTGGGTCACGGAGACAGTCGTGCTCCACTCTCCCCACCGTCAGAACATTTCTTAAGAGCCATCAGCCCAAAGAAAAAAAAGCGTCGCACGCACACCACCGGGCTGGCTCGAACCTCCAACCTTTCGGTTAAGAGCCGATCGCGCTAGCCGATTGCGCCACGGAGACAGTCGTGCTCCACTCTCACCACCAACAGAACATATCTTGAAAGCTATCAGCGCAAAGAAAAAAGCAACACACCACTACCGGGAGGGCTCGAAGCTTTAACCTTTCGGTTAACAGCCGACCACGCTTGCCCATTGCGCCACGGAGACAGTCGTGCTCCACTCTCCTCACCGTCAGAACATTTGTTCAGAGCTATCAGCCCAAACAGAAAAAAGCGTCGCACCACCACCGGGTGTTCTCGAACCTCCAACCTTTCGGGTAACAGCCGACCGCGCTAGCCAATTGCGAAACGGAGACAGTCGTTCTCCACTCTCACCACCTACAGAACATATCTTCAAAGCTATCAGCCCAAAGAAAAAAGCAACACACCACTCCCGGGAGGGCTCGAACCTCCAACCGTTCGGTTAACAGCCGATCGCGCTAGCCAATTGCGCCACGGAGACAGTCGTGCTCCACTCTCACCACCGTCAGAACATTTCTTCAGAGCCATCAGCTCAAAGAAAAAGAAGCGCCGCACCACCACCGGTGGGGCTCGAACCTCCAACCTTTCGGTCAACAGCCGATCGCGCTAGCCAATTGCGCCACGGAGACAGTCGTGCTCCACTCTCACCACCATCAGAACATATCTTCAAAGCTATCAGCGCAAAGAAAAAAGCAACACACAACTCCCGGGAGGGCTCAAACCTCCAATTTTGGGTTAACAGCCGAACGTGCTAGCCAATTGCACCACGGAGACAGTCGTGCTCCAATCTCACCACCGTCAGAACATTTCTCCAAAGCTATCAGCCCAAAGAAAAAAAAAGCAAAACACCACTCCCGGGAGAGCTCGAAACTCCAACCTTTTGGTTAACAGCCGATCGCGCTAGCCAAATGCGCCACGAAGACAGTCGTGCTCCACTCTCACCACCATCAGAACATATCTTCAAAGCTATCAGCGCAAAGAAAAAAGCAACACACAACTCCCGGGAGGGCTCAAACCTCCAATTTTGGGTTAACAGCCGATCACGCTATCCAATTGCGCCACGTAGACAGTCCTTGCTCCGCTCTCACCACCATCACAACATAACTTCAAAGCTATCAGCGCAAAGAAAAAAGCAACACACCACTCTCGGGAGGGCTCGAAACTCCAACCTTTTGGTTAACAGCCGATTGCGCTAGCCAATTGCGCCACGGAGACAGTCCCGCTCCACTATCATCACCATCAGAACACATCTTTAAAGCTATCAGCCTAAAGAAAAAAAAGGCGCCGCACCACCACCGAGTGGGCTCGAACCTCCAAACTTTCGGTTAAGAGCCGATCGCGCTAGCCTATTGCGCCACGGAGACAGTCGTGCTCCACTCTCACCACCATCAGAACATATCTTCAAAGCTATCAGCGCAAAGAAAGAAGCAACACACCTCTCCCGGGAGGTCTCAAACCTCCAATTTTTCGGTTAACAGCCGAAAGTGCTAGTTAATTGCACCACGGAGACAGGCGTGCTCCAATCTCATCACTGTCAGAACATTTCTTCAAAGCTATCAGCGCAAAGAAAAAAGCAACACACAACTCCCGGGAGGGCTCGAAACTCCAACCTTTCAGTTAACAGCCGATCGCTCTAGCCGATTGCGCCACGCAGACAGTCATGCTCCACTCTCACCACCATCAGAACATATCTTCAACGCTATCAGCTTAAAGAAAAAAAGCGCCGCAACACCACCGGGTGGGCTCGAACCTCCAAGCTTTCGGTTAACAGACGATCGCGCTAGCCAATTGCGCCACGGAAACAGTCGCGCTCCACTCTCACCACCATCAGAACATGTCTTCAAAGCTATCAGCCCAAAAAAAAAGCGCCGCACCACCACCGGGTGGGGTCGAAACTCCAACCTTTCGGTTAACCGGCGATCGCGCTAGCCAATTGCGCCACGGAGACAGTCCTGCTTCACTCTCACCACCATCAGAACATATCTTCAAAGCTATCAGCCCAAAGAAAAAAAAAGCGCCGCACCACCACCGGGTGGGGTCGAAGCTCCAATCTTTCGGTTAACAGCCGATCGTGCTAGCCGATTGCGCCATGGAGACGGTCCTGCTCCACTCTCACCACCATCAGAACATATCTTCAAAGCTATCAGCCCAAAGAAAAAAAGCGCTGCACCACCACCGGGCGGGCTCGAAACTCCAACCTTTCGATTAACAGCCGATCGCGCTAGCCAATTGCGCCACGGAGACAGTCCTGCTCCACTCTCACCACCATGAGAACATATCTTCAAAGCTATCAGCCCAAAGAAAAAAAAGCGCCGCCCCACCACGGGGTGGGCTCGAAACTCCAACCTTTCGGTTAACAGCCGATTGCGCTAGCCAATTGCGCCACGGAGACAGTCCTCCTCCACTCCCACCACCATCAGAACATATCTTCAAAGCTATCATCCCATAGAAAAAAAAGTGCCGCATCACCACCGGGAGGGCTCGAACCTCCAACCTATAGGTTAACAGCCGATCACGCTAGCCAATTGCGCCACGGAGACAGTCGTGCTCCACTCTCACCAGCGTCAGAACATTTCTTCAGAGCTATCAGCGCAAAGAAAAAGAAGCGCCGCACCACCACCGGGTGGGCTCGAAACTCCAACCTTTCAGTCAACAGCCGATTGCGCTAGCCATTTGCGCCATGGAGACAGTCGTGCTCCACTCTCACCACCATCAGAACATATCTTCAATGCTATCAGCGCAAAGAAAAAAAAGCGACACACCGTCCCTGGGTGGGCTCAAACCTCCAACTTTTCGGTTACCAGCCGATCGCACTAGCCAATTGCGCCACGGAGACAGTCGTGCTTCACTCTCACCACCATCAGAACATATCTTCAAAGCTATCAGCCCAAAGAAAAAAAAGCGCTGCACCACCACCGGGTGGGGTCGAAACTCCAACCTTTCGGTTAACAGCCGATCGTGCTAGCCTATTGCGCCACGGAGACGGTCCTGCTCCACTCTCACCACCATCAGAACATATCTTCAAAGCTATCAGCACAAAGAAAAAAAAGCGCCGCACCACCACCGGGTGGGCTCGAAACTCCAAACTTTCGGTTAACAGGCAATCGCGCTAGCCAATTGCGCCCCGAGACAGTCCTGCTCCACTCTCACCACCATCAAACATATCTTCAAAGCTATCAGCCCAAAGAAAAAAAAGCAACACACCATTCCCGGGAGGGCTCGAACTTCCAACCTTTCAGTTAACAGCTGATCGCGCTAGCCAACTGCGCCAAGGAGACAGTCGTGCTCCACTCTCACCACCATCAGAACATATCTTCAAAGCTTTCAGCGATAAGAAAAAAGCAACACGCCACTCCCAGGAGGGCTTGAAACTCCAACCTTTCGGTTAACAGACGATCCCGCTAGCCAATCGCGCCACGGAGACAGTCGTGCTTCACTCTCACCACCATCAGAACATATCTTCAAAGCTATCAGCCCAAAGAAAAAAAAGCGCTGCACCACCACCGGGTGGGGTCGAAACTCCAACCTTTCGGTTAACAGCCGATCGTGCTAGCCTATTGCGCCACGGAGACGGTCCTGCTCCACTCTCACCACCATCAGAACATATCTTCAAAGCTATCAGCACAAAGAAAAAAAAGCGCCGCACCACCACCGGGTGGGCTCGAAACTCCAAACTTTCGGTTAACAGGCAATCGCGCTAGCCAATTGCGCCCCGAGACAGTCCTGCTCCACTCTCACCACCATCAAACATATCTTCAAAGCTATCAGCCCAAAGAAAAAAAAGCAACACACCATTCCCGGGAGGGCTCGAACTTCCAACCTTTCAGTTAACAGCTGATCGCGCTAGCCAACTGCGCCAAGGAGACAGTCGTGCTCCACTCTCACCACCATCAGAACATATCTTCAAAGCTTTCAGCGATAAGAAAAAAGCAACACGCCACTCCCAGGAGGGCTTGAAACTCCAACCTTTCGGTTAACAGACGATCCCGCTAGCCAATCGCGCCACGGAGACAGTCGTGCTCCACTCTCACCTCCATCAGAACATATCTTCAAAGCTTTCAGCGCAAAGAAAAAAGCAACACGCCACTCCCAGGAGGGCTCGAAACTCCAACCTTTCGGTTAACAGCCGATCGCGATAGCCAATTTCGCCACAGAGACAGTCCTGCTCCACTCTCACCACCATCAGAACATATCTTCAAAGCTATCAGCCCAAAGAAAAAAAAAGCGACACACCGTCCCCGGGTGGGCTCGAAACTCCAACCTTTCGGTTAACAGCCGATCGTGGTAGCCAATTGCGCCACGGATACAGTTGTTCACCACTCTCACCACCAACAGAACATATCTTCAAAGCTATCAGCGCAAAGAAAAAAGCAACACACCACACCCGGCAGGGCTCGAACCTCCAACCTTTCGGTTAACAGCCGATCGCGCTAGCCAATTGGGTCACGGAGACAGTCGTGCTCCACTCTCCCCACCGTCAGAACATTTCTTAAGAGCTATCAGCCCAAAGAAAAAAAAGCGTCGCACCACCACCGGGCTGGCTCGAACCTCCAACCTTTCGGTTAACAGCCGATCGCGCTAGCCGATTGCGCCACGGAGACAGTCGTGCTCCACTCTCACCACCAACAGAACATATCTTGAAAGCTATCAGCGCAAAGAAAAAAGCAACACACCACTACCGGGAGGGCTCGAAGCTCCAACCTTTCGGTTAACAGCCGACCACGCTTGCCCATTGCGCCACGGAGACAGTCGTGCTCCACTCTCCTCACCGTCAGAACATTTGTTCAGAGCTATCAGCCCAAACAGAAAAAAGCGTCGCACCACCACCGGGTGGGCTCGAACCTCCAACCTTTCGGGTAACAGCCGACCGCGCTAGCCAATTGCGAAACGGAGACAGTCGTTCTCCACTCTCACCACCTACAGAACATATCTTCAAAGCTATCAGCCCAAAGAAAAAAGCAACACACCACTCCCGGGAGGGCTCGAACCTCCAACCGTTCGGTTAACAGCCGATCGCGCTAGCCAATTGCGCCACGGAGACAGTCGTGCTCCACTCTCACCACCGTCAGAACATTTCTTCAGAGCCATCAGCCCAAAGAAAAAGAAGCGCCGCACCACCACCGGTGGGGCTCGAACCTCCAACCTTTCGGTCAACAGCCGATCGCGCTAGCCAATTGCGCCACGGAGACAGTCGTGCTCCACTCTCACCACCATCAGAACATATCTTCAAAGCTATCAGCGCAAAGAAAAAAGCAACACACAACTCCCGGGAGGGCTCAAACCTCCAATTTTGGGTTAACAGCCGAACGTGCTAGCCAATTGCACCACGGAGACAGTCGTGCTCCAATCTCACCACCGTCAGAACATTTCTCCAAAGCTATCAGTGCAAAGAAAAAAGCAAAACACCACTCCCGGGAGAGCTCGAAACTCCAACCTTTTGGTTAACAGCCGATCGCGCTAGCCAAATGCGCCACGAAGACAGTCGTGCTCCACTCTCACCACCATCAGAACATATCTTCAAAGCTATCAGCGCAAAGAAAA
The DNA here is from genome assembly GCF_043290135.1 of Rhipicephalus microplus. Lineage (NCBI taxonomy): Eukaryota > Metazoa > Arthropoda > Arachnida > Ixodida > Ixodidae > Rhipicephalus > Rhipicephalus microplus. The sequence continues at coordinate 1,119,322 of NW_027464611.1, read as the reverse complement.
AAGCAACACACAACTCCCGGGAGGGCTCAAACCTCCAATTTTGGGTTAACAGCCGATCACGCTATCCAATTGCGCCACGTAGACAGTCCTTGCTCCGCTCTCACCACCATCACAACATAACTTCAAAGCTATCAGCGCAAAGAAAATAGCAACACACCACTCTCGGGAGGGCTCGAAACTCCAACCTTTTGGTTAACAGCCGATTGCGCTAGCCAATTGCGCCACGGAGACAGTCCCGCTCCACTATCATCACCATCAGAACACATCATTAAAGCTATCAGCCTAAAGAAAAAAAAGGCGCCGCACCACCACCGGGTGGGCTCGAACCTCCAAACTTTCGGTTAAGAGCCGATCGTGCTAGCCTATTGCGCCACGGAGACAGTCGTGCTCCACTCTCACCACCATCAGAACATATCTTCAAAGCTATCAGCGCAAAGAAAGAAGCAAAACACCCCTCCCGGGAGGGCTCAAACCTCCAATTTTTCGGTTAACAGCCGAAAGTGCTAGCCAATTGCACCACGGAGACAGGCGTGCTCCAATCTCATCACTGTCAGAACATTTCTCCAAAGCTATCAGCGCAAAGAAAAAAGCAACACACAACTCCCGGGAGGGCTCGAAACTCCAACCTTTCAGTTAACAGCCGATCGCTCTAGCCGATTGCGCCACGCAGACAGTCATGCTCCACTCTCACCACCATCAGAACATATCTTCAAAGCTATCAGCTTAAAGAAAAAAAGCGCCGCAACACCACCGGGTGGGCTCGAACCTCCAAGCTTTCGGTTAACAGACGATCGCGCTAGCCAATTGCGCCACGGAAACAGTCGCGCTCCACTCTCACCACCATCAGAACATGTCTTCAAAGCTATCAGCCCAAAGAAAAAAAAGCGCCGCACCACCACCGGGTGGGGTCGAAACTCCAACCTTTCGGTTAACCGGCGATCACGCTAGCCAATTGCGCCACGGAGACAGTCCTGCTTCACTCTCACCACCATCAGAACATATCTTCAAAGCTGTCAGCCCAAAGAAAAAAAAGCGCCGCACCACCACCGGGTGGGGTCGAAACTCCAATCTTTCGGTTAACAGCCGATCGTGCTAGCCGATTGCGCCATGGAGACGGTCCTGCTCCACTCTCACCACCATCAGAACATATCTTCAAAGCTATCAGCCCAAAGAAAAAAAGCGCTGCACCACCACCGGGCGGGCTCGAAACTCCAACCTTTCGATTAACAGCCGATCGCGCTAGCCAATTGCGCCACGGAGACAGTCCTGCTCCACTCTCACCACCATGAGAACATATCTTCAAAGCTATCAGCCCAAAGAAAAAAAAGCGCCGCACCACCACGGGGTGGGCTCGAAACTCCAACCTTTCGGTCAACAGCCGATTGCGCTAGCCAATTGCGCCACGGAGACAGTCCTCCTCCACTCCCACCACCATCAGAACATATCTTCAAAGCTATCATCCCATAGAAAAAAAAGTGCCGCATCACCACCGGGAGGGCTCGAACCTCCAACCTATCGGTTAACAGCCGATCACGCTAGCCAATTGCGCCACGGAGACAGTCGTGCTCCACTCTCACCACCATCAGAACATATCTTCAAAGCTATCAGCGCAAAGAAAAAAAAGCGACACACCGTCCCTGGGTGGGCTCAAACCTCCAACTTTTCGGTTACCAGCCGATCGCGCTAGCCAATTGCGCCACGGAGACAGTCCTACTCCACCCTTACCACCATCATAACATATCTTCAAAGCTATCAGCCCAAAGAAAAAAAAAAGCGCCGCACCACCATTGGGTGGGCTCGAACCTCCAAACTTTCGGATAACGGCCGAACGCGCTTCCCAATTGCGCCACGGAGACAGTCCTGCTTCACTCTCACCACCATCAGAACATATCTTCAAAGCTATCAGCCCAAAGAAAAAAAAGCAACACACCACTCCTGGGAGGGCTCGAACCTCCAACCTTTCGGTTAACAGCCGATCGCGCTAGCCAATTGTGCCATGGAGACAGTCGTGCTCCACTCTCACCACCATCAGAACATATCTTCAAAGCTATCAGCCCAAAGAAAAAAAGCGCCGCACCACCACCGGGTGGGGTCGAAACTCCAACCTTTCGGTTAACAGCCGATCACGCTAGCCAATTGCGCCACGGAGACAGTCGTGCTCCACTCTCACCACCGTTAGAACATTTCTTCAGAGCTATCAGCCCAAAGAAAAAAAAAACGCCGCACCACCACCGGGCGGGCTCGAAACTCCAACCTTTCGATTAACAGCCAATCGCGCTAGCCAATTGCGCCATGGAGAAAGTCGTGCTCCACTCTCACCACCATCAGAACATATCTTCAAGGCTATCAGCGCAAAGAAAAAAAGCGACACGCCGTCCCTGGGTGGGCTCAAACCTCCAACCTTTCGGTTACCAGCCGATCGCGCTAGCCAATTGCGCCACGGAGACAGTCCTGCTCCACTCTTACCACCATCATAACATATCTTCAAAGCCATCAACGCAAAGAAAAAAGCAACACACCACACCCGGCAGGGCTCGAACCTCCAAACTTTCGGTTAACAGCCGATCGCGCTAGCCAATTGGGTCACGGAGACAGTCGTGCTCCACTCTCCCCACCGTCAGAACATTTCTTAAGAGCCATCAGCCCAAAGAAAAAAAAGCGTCGCACCACCACCGGGCTGGCTCGAACCTCCAACCTTTCGGTTAACAGCCGATCGCGCTAGCCGATTGCGCCACGGAGACAGTCGTGCTCCACTCTCACCACCAACAGAACATATCTTGAAAGCTATCAGCGCAAAGAGAAAAGCAACACACCACTACCGGGAGGGCTCGAAGCTTCAACCTTTCGGTTAACAGCCGACCACGCTAGCCAATTGCGCCACGGAGACAGTCGTGCTCCACTCTCCGCACCGTCAGAACATTTGTTCAGAGCTATCAGCCCAAACAGAAAAAAGCGTCGCACCACCACCGGGTGGGCTCGTACCTCCAACCTTTCCGGTAACAGCTGACCGCGCTAGCCAATTGCGAAACGGAGACAGCCGTTCTCCACTCTCACCACCTACAGAACATATCTTCAAAGCTATCAGCCCAAAGAAAAAAGCAACACACCACTCCCGGGAGGGCTCGAACCTTCAACCTGTCGGTTAACAGCCGATTGCGCTAGCCAATTGCGCCACGGAGACAGTCCTGCTCCGCTCTCACCACCATCAGAACATATTTTCAAAGCTATCAGCGCAACGAAAAAAAAGCGTCGCACCACCACCGGGTGGGCTAGAACCTCCAATTTTCGGTTAACAGCCGATCGCGCTAGCCAATTGCGCCAACGAGAAAGTCGTGCTCCACTCTCACCACCAACAGAACATATCTTCAAAGCTATCAGCGCAAAGAAAAAAAAGCGCCGCACCACCACCGGGTGGGCTCGAACCTCCAAACTTTCGTTAACAGCCGATCGCGCAAGCCAATTGCACCACGGAGACAGTCGTGCTCCGCTCTTACCACCATCAGAACATATCTTCAAAGCTATCAGCCCAAAGAAAAAAAAGCGCTGCACCACCCCCCGGTTTGCTCGTACCTCAAACCTTCCGGTTAACAGCCGATCGCGCTAGCCAATTGCACCACGGAGACAGTCCTGCTTCACTCTCACCACCATCAGAACATATCTTCAAAGCTATCAGCGCAAAGAAAAAAGCTACACACCACTCCCGGGAGGGCTCAAACCTCCAATTTTTTGGTTAACAGCCGAACGTGCTAGCTAATTGCGCCACGGAGACAGTCGTGCTCCACTCTCCCCACCGTCAGAACATTTCTTCAGAGCTATCAGCCCAAAGAAAAAAAAGCGTCGCACCACCACCGGGTGGGCTCGAACCTCCAACCTTTCGGTTAACAGCCGATCGCTCTAGCCAATTGCGCCACGGAGACAGTTGTGCTCCACTCTCACCGCCAACAGAACATATCTTCAAAGCTATCAGCGCAAAGAAAAAAGCAACACACCACACCGGGCAGGGCTCGAACCACCAACCTTTCGGTTAACAGCCGATCGCGCTAGCCAATTGGATCACGGAGACAGTCGCGCTCCACTCTCCCCACCGTCAGAACATTTCTTAAGAGCTATCTGCCCAAAGAAAAAAAAACGTCGCACCACCACCAGGTGGGCTCGAACCTCCAACCTTTCGGTTAACAGCCGATTGCGCTAGCCGATTGCGCCACGGAGACAGTCGTGCTCCACTCTCACCACCAACAGAACATATGTTCAAAGCTATCAGCGCAAAGAAAAAAGCAACACACCAATACCGGGAGGGCTCGAAGCTCCAACCTTTCGGTTAACAGCCGACCGCGCTAGCCAATTGCGCCACGGAGACAGTCGTGCTCCACTCTACCCACCGTCAGAACATTTCTTCAGAGCTATCAGCCCAAAGGAAAAAAAGCGTTGCACCACCACCGGTTAGGCTCGAACCTCCAACCTTTCGGTCAACAGCCGATCGTGCTAGCCAATTGCGCTACGGAGACAGTCGTGCTCCCCTCTCACCACCATCAGAACATATCTTCAAAGCTATCAGCGCAAAGAAAAAAGCAAAACACCACTCCCGGGAGAGCTCAAAACTCCAACCTTTTGGTTAACAGAAGATCGCGCTAGCCAAATGCGCCACGAAGACAGTCGGGCTCCACTCTCACCACCGTCAGAACATTTCTCCAAAGCTATCAGCGCAAAGAAAAAAAAAGCGACACACCGTTCCGTGTGGGCTCAAACCTACAACCTTTCGGTTAACAGCCGATCACGCTATCCAATTGCGCCACGTAGACAGTCCTTGCTCCGCTCTGACCACCATCACAACATATCTTCAAAGCTATCAGCGCAAAGAAAAAAGCAACACACCACTCTCGGGAGGGCTCGAAACTCCAACCTTTTGGTTAACAGCCGATTGCGCTAGCCAATTGCGCCACGGAGGCAGTCCCGCTCCACTATCATCACCATCAGAACACATCTTTAAAGCTATCAGCCTAAAGAAAAAAAAGCGCCGCACCACCACCGGGTGGGCTCGAACCTCCAAACTTTCGGTTAAGAGCCGATCGCGCTAGCCTATTGCGCCACGGAGACAGTCGTGCTCCACTCTCACCACCATCAGAACATATCTTCAAAGCTATCAGCGCAAAGAAAAAAGCAACACACCCCTCCCGGGAGGGCTCAAACCTCCAATTTTTCGGTTAACAGCCGAAAGTGCTAGCCAATTGCACCACGGAGACAGGCGTTCTCCAATCTCATCACTGTCAGAACATTTCTCCAAAGCTATCTGCGCAAAGAAAAAAGCAACACACAACTCCCGGGAGGGCTCGAAACTCCAACCTTTCAGTGAACAGCCGTTCGCTCTAGCCGATTGCGCCACGCAGACAGTCATGCTCCACTCTCACCACCATCAGAGCATATCTTCAAAGCTATCAGCTTAAAGAAAAAAAGAGCCGCAACACCACCGGGTGGGCTCGAACCTCCAACCTTTCGGTTAACAGACGATCGCGCTAGCCAATTGCGCCACGGAAACAGTCGCGCTCCCCTCTCACCACCATCAGAACATGTCTTCAAAGCTATCAGCCCAAAGAAAAAAAAGCGCCGCACCACCACCGGGTGGGGTCGAAACTCCAACCTTTCGGTTAACCGGCGATCGCGCTAGCCAATTGCGCCACGGAGACAGTCCTGCTTCACTCTCACCACCATGAGAACACATCTTCAAAGCTATCAGCCCAAAGAAAAAAAGCGCCGCACCACCACCGGGTGGGGTCGAAACTCCAACATTTCGGTTAACAGCCGATCGTGCTAGCCGATTGCGCCACTGAGACGGTCCTGCTCCACTCTCACCACCATCAGAACATATCTTCAAAGCTATCAGCCCAAAGAAAAAAAGCGCTGCACCACCACCGGGCGGGCTCGAAACTCCAACCTTTCGATTAACAGCCGATCGCGCTAACCAATTGCGCCACGGAGACAGTCCTGCTCCACTCTCACCACCATGAGAACATATCTTCAAAGCTATCAGCCCAAAGAAAAAAAAGCGCCGCACCACCACGGGGTGGGCTCGAAACTCCAACCTTTCGGTTAACAGCCGATTGCGCTAGCCAATTGCGCCACGGAAACAGTCCTCCTCCACTCCCACCACCATGAGAACATATCTTCAAAGCTATCGTCCCATAGAAAAAAAAGTGCCGCATCACCACCGGGAGGGCTCGAACCTCCAACCTATCGGTTAACAGCCGATCACGCTAGCCAATTGCGCCACGGAGACAGTCGTGCTCCACTCTCACCAGCGTCAGAACATTTCTTCAGAGCTATCAGCGCAAAGAAAAAGAAGCGCCGCACCACCACCGGGTGGGCTCGAAACTCCAACCTTTCGGTCAACAGCCGATTGCGCTAGCCAATTGCGCCATGGAGACAGTCGTGCTCTACTCTCACCACCATCAGAACATATCTTCAAAGCTATCAACGCAAAGAAAAAAAGCGACACACTGTCCCTGGGTGGGCTCAACCCTCCAACTTTTCGGTTACCAGCCGCTCGCGCTTGCCAATTGCGCCACGGAGACAGTCCTACTCCACTCTTACCACCATCATAACATATCTTCAAAGCTATCAGCCCAAAGAAAAAAAAAGCGCCGCACCACCATGGGGTGGGCTCGAACCTCCTAACTTTCGGTTAACGGCCGAACGCGCTTCCCAATTGCGCCACGGAGACAGTCCTGCTTCACTCTCACCACCATCGGAACATATCTTCAAAGCTATCAGCCCAAAGAAAAAAAAGCAACACACCACTCCTGGGAGGGCTCGAACCTCCAACCTTTCGGTTAACAGCCGATCGCGCTAGCCAATTGTGCCATGGAGACAGTCGTGCTCCACTCTCACCACCATCAGAACATATCTTCAAAGCTATCAGCCCAAAGAAAAAAAAGCGCCGCACCACCACCGGGTGGGGTCGAAACTCCAACCTTTCGGTTAACAGCCGATCGTGCTAGCCGATTGTGCCACGGAGACGGTCCTGCTCCACTCTCACCACCATCAGAACATATCTTCAAAGCTATCAGCCCAAAGAAAAAAAACGCCGCACCACCACCGGGCGGGCTCGAAACTCCAACCTTTCGATTAACAGCCGATCGCGCTGGCCAATTGCGCCACGGAGACAGTCCTGTTCCACTCTCACCACCATCAGAACATATCTTCAAAGCTATCAACCCATAGAAAAAGAAGTGCCGCATCACCACCGGGAGGGCTCGAACCTCCAACCTTTCGGTTAACAGCCGATCACGCTAGCCAATTGCGCCACGGAGACAGTCGTGCTCCACTCTCACCACCGTTAGAACATTTCTTCAGAGCTATCAGCCCAAAGAACAAGAAGCGCCGCACCACCACCGGGTGGGTTCAAAACTCCAAGCTTTCGTTCAACAGCCGATCGCGCTAGCCAATTGCGCCATGGAGACAGTCGTGCTCCACTCTCACCACCATCAGAACATATCTTCAAAGCAATCAGCGCAAAGAAAAAAACGACACACCGTCCCTGGGTGGGCTCAAACCTCCAACCTTTCGGTTACCAGCCGATCGCGCTAGCCAATTGCGCCACGGATACAGTCCTGCTCCACTCTTACCACCATCATAACATATCTTCAAAACTATCAGCCCAAAGAAAAAAAAGCGCCGCACCACTGCCGGGTGGGCTCGACCCTCCAACCTTTCGGTTAACAGCTGATCGCGCTAGCCAATTGCGCCACGGAGGCAGTCGTGCTCCACTCTCACCACCATCAGAACATATCTTCAAAGCCATCAACGCAAAAAAAAGAAAAAAGCAACACACCGTCCCCGGGTGGGCTTGAAACTCCAACCTTTCGGTTAACAGCCGATCGTGCTAGCCAATTGCCCCACGAAGACAGTCTCTCCACTCTCACCACCTTCAGAACATATTTTCAAAGCTATCAGCCCAAAGAAAAAAAAAGCGACACACCACTCCCGGGAGGGTTCGAACCTCCAACCTTTCGGTTAACAGCCGATCGCGCTAGCCGATTGCGCCACGGAGACAGTCGTGCTCCACTCTCACCACCCTCAGAACATTTCTTCAGAGCTATCCGCCCAAAGGAAAAAAAGCGCCGCACCACCACCGAGTGGGCTCGAACCTCCAACCTTTCGGTCAAAAGCCGATCGCGCTAGCCAATTGCGCCACGGAGACAGTCGCACTCCACTCTCACCACCATCAAAACATATCTTCAAAGCTATTAGCGCAAAGAAAAAAAAGCGACACACCACCCAAGGGTGGGTTCGAACCTCCAACCTTTCGGTTAACAGCCGATCGCGCTAGCCAATTGCGCCACGGAGACAGTCGTGCTCCACTCTCACCACCATCAGAACATATCTTAAAAGTCATCAACGCAAAGAAAAGAAAAAGCGACACACCGTCCCCGGGCGGGCTCGAAACTTCAGCTTTTCGGTTAACAGGCGATCGCGCTAGCCAATTGCGCCACGGAGACAGTCCTGCTTCACTCTCACCACCATCAGAACATATCTTCGAAGCTATCAGCCCAAAGAAAAAAAAGCGCCGCACCACCACCGGGTGGGGTCGAAACTCCAACCTTTCGGTTAACAGCCGATCGTGCTAGCCGATTGCGCCACGGAGACAGTCCTGCTCCACTCTCACCACCATCAGAACATATCTTCAAAGCTATCAGCACAAAGAAAAAAAAGCGCCGCACCACCACCGGGTGGGCTCGAAACTCAAAACTTTCGGTTAACAGCCAATCGCGCTTGCCAATTGCGCCACGCAGACAGTCATGCTCCACTCTCACCACCATCAGAGCATATCTTCAAAGCTATCAGCTTAAAGAAAAAAAGAGCCGCAACACCACCGGGTGGGCTCGAACCTCCAACCTTTCGGTTAACAGACGATCGCGCTAGCCAATTGCGCCACGGAAACAGTCGCGCTCCACTCTCACCACCATCAGAACATGTCTTCAAAGCTATCAGCCCAAAGAAAAAAAAGCGCCGCACCACCACCGGGTGGGGTCGAAACTCCAACCTTTCGGTTAACCGGCGATCGCGCTAGCCAATTGCGCCACGGAGACAGTCCTGCTTCACTCTCACCACCATGAGAACATATCTTCAAAGCTATCAGCCCAAAGAAAAAAAGCGCCGCACCACCACCGGGTGGGGTCGAAACTCCAACATTTCGGTTAACAGCCGATCGTGCTAGCCGATTGCGCCATGGAGACGGTCCTGCTCCACTCTCACCACCATCAGAACATATCTTCAAAGCTATCAGCCCAAAGAAAAAAAGCGCTGCACCACCACCGGGCGGGCTCGAAACTCCAACCTTTCGATTAACAGCCGATCGCGCTAACCAATTGCGCCACGGAGACAGTCCTGCTCCACTCTCACCACCATGAGAACATATCTTCAAAGCTATCAGCCCAAAGAAAAAAAAGCGCCGCACCACCACGGGGTGGGCTCGAAACTCCAACCTTTCGGTTAACAGCCGATTGCGCTAGCCAATTGTGCCACGGAAACAGTCCTCCTCCACTCCCACCACCATCAGAACATATCTTCAAAGCTATCGTCCCATAGAAAACAAAGTGCCGCATCACCACCGGGAGGGCTCGAACCTCCAACCTATCGGTTAACAGCCGATCACGCTAGCCAATTGCGCCACGGAGACAGTCGTGCTCCACTCTCACCAGCGTCAGAACATTTCTTCAGAGATATCAGCGCAAAGAAAAAGAAGCGCCGCACCACCACCGGGTGGGCTCGAAACTCCAACCTTTCGGTCAACAGCCGATTGCGCTAGCCAATTGCGCCATGGAGACAGTCGTGCTCCACTTTCACCACCTTCAGAACATATCTTCAAAGCTATCAGCGCAAAGAAAAAAAAGCGACACACCGTCCCTGGGTGGGCTCAACCCTCCAACTTTTCGGTTACCAGCCGCTCGCGCTAGCCAATTGCGCCACGGAGACAGTCCTACTCCACTCTTACCACCATCATAACATATCTTCAAAGCTATCAGCGCAAAGAAAAAAGCAACACACCACTCTCGGGAGGGCTCGAAACTCCAACCTTTTGGTTAACAGCCGATTGCGCTAGCCAATTGCGCCACGGAGGCAGTCCCGCTCCACTATCATCACCATCAGAACACATCTTTAAAGCTATCAGCCTAAAGAAAAAAAAGCGCCGCACCACCACCGGGTGGGCTCGAACCTCCAAACTTTCGGTTAAGAGCCGATCGCGCTAGCCTATTGCGCCACGGAGACAGTCGTGCTCCACTCTCACCACCATCAGAACATATCTTCAAAGCTATCAGCGCAAAGAAAAAAGCAACACACCCCTCCCGGGAGGGCTCAAACCTCCAATTTTTCGGTTAACAGCCGAAAGTGCTAGCCAATTGCACCACGGAGACAGGCGTTCTCCAATCTCATCACTGTCAGAACATTTCTCCAAAGCTATCTGCGCAAAGAAAAAAGCAACACACAACTCCCGGGAGGGCTCGAAACTCCAACCTTTCAGTGAACAGCCGTTTGCTCTAGCCGATTGCGCCACGCAGACAGTCATGCTCCACTCTCACCACCATCAGAGCATATCTTCAAAGCTATCAGCTTAAAGAAAAAAAGAGCCGCAACACCACCGGGTGGGCTCGAACCTCCAACCTTTCGGTTAACAGACGATCGCGCTAGCCAATTGCGCCACGGAAACAGTCGCGCTCCACTCTCACCACCATCAGAACATGTCTTCAAAGCTATCAGCCCAAAGAAAAAAAAGCGCCGCACCACCACCGGGTGGGGTCGAAACTCCAACCTTTCGGTTAACCGGCGATCGCGCTAGCCAATTGCGCCACGGAGACAGTCCTGCTTCACTCTCACCACCATGAGAACACATCTTCAAAGCTATCAGCCCAAAGAAAAAAAGCACCGCACCACCACCGGGTGGGGTCGAAACTCCAACATTTCGGTTAACAGCCGATCGTGCTAGCCGATTGCGCCATGGAGACGGTCCTGCTCCACTCTCACCACCATCAGAACATATCTTCAAAGCTATCAGCCCAAAGAAAAAAAGCGCTGCACCACCACCGGGCGGGCTCGAAACTCCAACCTTTCGATTAACAGCCGATCGCGCTAACCAATTGCGCCACGGAGACAGTCCTGCTCCACTCTCACCACCATGAGAACATATCTTCAAAGCTATCAGCCCAAAGAAAAAAAAGCGCCGCACCACCACGGGGTGGGCTCGAAACTCCAACCTTTCGGTTAACAGCCGATTGCGCTAGCCAATTGCGCCACGGAAACAGTCCTCCTCCACTCCCACCACCATGAGAACATATCTTCAAAGCTATCGTCCCATAGAAAAAAAAGTGCCGCATCACCACCGGGAGGGCTCGAACCTCCAACCTATCGGTTAACAGCCGATCACGCTAGCCAATTGCGCCACGGAGACAGTCGTGCTCCACTCTCACCAGCGTCAGAACATTTCTTCAGAGCTATCAGCGCAAAGAAAAAGAAGCGCCGCACCACCACCGGGTGGGCTCGAAACTCCAACCTTTCGGTCAACAGCCGATTGCGCTAGCCGATTGCGCCACGGAGACGGTCCTGCTCCACTCTCACCACCATCAGAACATATCTTCAAAGCTATCAGCCCAAAGAAAAAAAACGCCGCACCACCACCGGGCGGGCTCGAAACTCAAACCTTTCGATTAACAGCCGATCGCGCTGGCCAATTGCGCCACGGAGACAGTCCTGTTCCACTCTCACCACCATCAGAACATATCTTCAAAGCTATCAACCCATAGAAAAAGAAGTGCCGCATCACCACCGGGAGGGCTCGAACCTCCAACCTTTCGGTTAACAGCCGATCACGCTAGCCAATTGCGCCACGGAGACAGTCGTGCTCCACTCTCACGACCGTTAGAACATTTCTTCAGAGCTATCAGCCCAAAGAAAAAGAAGCGCCGCACCACCACCGGGTGGGTTCAAAACTCCAAGCTTTCGTTCAACAGCCGATCGCGCTAGCCAATTGCGCCATGGAGACAGTCGTGCTCCACTCTCACCACCATCAGAACATATCTTCAAAGCTATCAGCGCAAAGAAAAAAACGACACACCGTCCCTGGGTGGGCTCAAACCTCCAACCTTTCGGTTACCAGCCGATCGCGCTAGCCAATTGCGCCACGGATACAGTCCTGCTCCACTCTTACACCCTCATAACATATCTTCAAAACTATCAGCCCAAAGAAAAAAAAGCGCCGCACCACTGCCGGGTGGGCTCGACCCTCCAACCTTACGGTTAACAGCTGATCGCGCTAGCCAATTGCGCCACGGAGGCAGTCGTGCTCCACTCTCACCACCATCAGAACATATCTTCAAAGCCATCAACGCAAAAAAAGAAAAAGCAACACACCGTCCCCGGGTGGGCTTGAAACTCCAATCTTTCGGTTAACAGCCGATCGTGCTAGCCAATTGCGCCACGAAGACAGTCTCTCCACTCTCACCACCTTCAGAACATATTTTCAAAGCTATCAGCCCAAAGAAAAAAAAAGCGACACACCACTCCCGGGAGGGTTCGAACCTCCAACCTTTCGGTTAACAGCCGATCGCGCTAGCCGATTGCGCCACGGAGACAGTCGTGCTCCACTCTCACCACCCTCAGAACATTTCTTCAGAGCTATCCGCCCAAAGGAAAAAAAGCGCCGCACCACCACCGAGTGGGCTCGAACCTCCAACCTTTCGGTCAAAAGCCGATCGCGCTAGCCAATTGCGCCACGGAGACAGTCGCACTCCACTCTCACCACCATCAAAACATATCTTCAAAGCTATTAGCGCAAAGAAAAAAAAAGCGACACACCACCCAAGGGTGGGTTCGAACCTCCAACCTTTCGGTTAACAGCCGATCGCGCTAGCCAATTGCGCCACGGAGACAGTCGTGCTCCACTCTCACCACCATCAGAACATATCTTCAAAGTCATCAACGCAAAGAAAAGAAAAAGCGACACACCGTCCCCGGGTGGGCTCGAAACTTCAGCTTTTCGGTTAACAGGCGATCGCGCTAGCCAATTGCGCCACGGAGACAGTCCTGCTTCACTCTCACCACCATCAGAACATATCTTCGAAGCTATCAGCCCAAAGAAAAAAAAGCGCCGCACCACCACCGGGTGGGGTCGAAACTCCAACCTTTCGGTTAACAGCCGATCGTGCTAGCCGATTGCGCCACGGAGACGGTCCTGCTCCACTCTCACCACCATCAGAACATATCTTCAAAGCTATCAGCACAAAGAAAAAAAAGCGCCGCACCACCACCGGGTGGGCTCGAAACTCCAAACTTTCGGTTAACAGCCAATCGCGCTAGCCAATTGCGCCCCGGAGACAGTCCTGCTCCACTCTCACCACCATCAGAACATATCTTCAAAGCTATCAGCACAAAGAAAAAAAAGCGCCGCACCACCACCGGGTGGGCTCGAAACTCAAAACTTTCGGTTAACAGCCAATCGCGCTTGCCAATTGCGCCACGGAGACAGTCCTGCTCCACTCTCACCACCATGAGAACATATCTTCAAAGCTATCAGCCCAAAGAAAAAAAAGCGCCGCACCACCACGGGGTGGGCTCGAAACTCAAAACTTTCGGTTAACAGCCAATCGCGCTTGCCAATTGCGCCACGCAGACAGTCATGCTCCACTCTCACCACCATCAGAGCATATCTTCAAAGCTATCAGCTTAAAGAAAAAAAGAGCCGCAACACCACCGGGTGGGCTCGAACCTCCAACCTTTCGGTTAACAGACGATCGCGCTAGCTAATTGCGCCACGGAAACAGTCGCGCTCCACTCTCACCACCATCAGAACATGTCTTCAAAGCTATCAGCCCAAAGAAAAAAAAAGCGCCGCACCACCACCGGGTGGGGTCGAAACTCCAACATTTCGGTTAACAGCCGACCGTGCTAGCCGATTGCGCCATGGAGACGGTCCAGCTCCACTCTCACCACCATCAGAACATATCTTCAAAGCTATCAGCCCAAAGAAAAAAAGCGCTGCACCACCACCGGGCGGGCTCGAAACTCCAACCTTTCGATTAACAGCCGATCGCGCTAACCAATTGCGCCACGGAGACAGTCCTGCTCCACTCTCACCACCATGAGAACATATCTTCAAAGCTATCAGCCCAAAGAAAAAAAAGCGCCGCACCACCACGGGGTGGGCTCGAAACTCAAAACTTTCGGTTAACAGCCAATCGCGCTTGCCAATTGCGCCACGCAGACAGTCATGCTCCACTCTCACCACCATCAGAGCATATCTTCAAAGCTATCAGCTTAAAGAAAAAAAGAGCCGCAACACCACCGGGTGGGCTCGAACCTCCAACCTTTCGGTTAACAGACGATCGCGCTAGCCAATTGCGCCACGGAAACAGTCGCGCTCCACTCTCACCACCATCAGAACATGTCTTCAAAGCTATCAGCCCAAAAAAAAAAGCGCCGCACCACCACCGGGAGGGCTCGAACCTCCAACCTATCGGTTAACAGCCGATCACGCTAGCCAATTGCGCCACGGAGACAGTCGTGCTCCACTCTCACCAGCGTCAGAACATTTCTTCAGAGCTATCAGCGCAAAGAAAAAGAAGCGCCGCACCACCACCGGGTGGGCTCGAAACTCCAACCTTTCGGTCAACAGCCGATTGCGCTAGCCAATTGCGCCATGGAGACAGTCGTGCTCCACTTTCACCACCATCAGAACATATCTTCAAAGCTATCAGCGCAAAGAAAAAAAAGCGACACACCGTCCCTGGGTGGGCTCAACCCTCCAACTTTTCGGTTACCAGCCGCTCGCGCTAGCCAATTGCGCCACGGAGACAGTCCTACTCCACTCTTACCACCATCATAACATATCTTCAAAGCTATCAGCCCAAAGAAATAAAAAAGCGCCGCACCACCATGGGGTGGGCTCGAACCTCCAAACTTTCGGTTAACGGCCGAACGCGCTTCCCAATTGCGCCACGGAGACAGTCCTGCTTCACTCTCACCACCATCGGAACATATCTTCAAAGCTATCAGCCCAAAGAAAAAAAAGCAACACACCACTCCTGGGAGGGCTCGAACCTCCAACCTTTCGGTTAACAGCCGATCGCGCTAGCCAATTGTGCCATGGAGACAGTCGTGCTCCACTCTCACCACCATCAGAACATATCTTCAAAGCTATCAGCCCAAAGAAAAAAAAAGCGCCGCACCACCACCGGGTGGGGTCGAAACTCCAACCTTTCGGTTAACAGCCGATCGTGCTAGCCGATTGCGCCACGGAGACGGTCCTGCTCCACTCTCACCACCATCAGAACATATCTTCAAAGCTATCAGCCCAAAGAAAAAAAACGCCGCACCACCACCGGGCGGGCTCGAAACTCCAACCTTTCGATTAACAGCCGATCGCGCTGGCCAATTGCGCCAAGGAGACATTCCTGTTCCACTCTCACCACCATCAGAACATATCTTCAAAGCTATCAACCCATAGAAAAAAAAGTGCCGCATCACCACCGGGAGGGCTCGAACCTCCAACCTTTCGGTTAACAGCCGATCACGCTAGCCAATTGCGCCACGGAGACAGTCGTGCTCCACTCTCACCACCGTTAGAACATTTCTTCAGAGCTATCAGCCCAAAGAAAAAGAAGTGCCGCACCACCACCGGGTGGGTTCAAAACTCCAACCTTTCGTTCAACAGCCGATCGCGCTAGCCAATTGCGCCACGGAGACAGTCGCACTCCACTCTCACCACCATCAAAACATATCTTCAAAGCTATTAGCGCAAAGAAAAAAAAAGCGACACACCACCCAAGGGTGGGTTCGAACCTCCAACCTTTCGGTTAACAGCCGATCGCGCTAGCCAATTGCGCCACGGAGACAGTCGTGCTCCACTCTCACCACCATCAGAACATATCTTCAAAGCTATCAGCACAAAGAAAAAAAAGCGCCGCACCACCACCGGGTGGGCTCGAAACTCCATACTTTCGGTTAACAGCCAATCGCGCTAGCCAATTGCGCCCCGGAGACAGTCCTGCTCCACTCTCACCACCATCAGAACATATCTTCAAAGCTATCAGCCCAAAGAAAAAAAGCAACACACCATTCCCGGGAGGGCTCGAACTTCCAACCTTTCAGTTAACAGCTGATCGCGCTAGCCAACTGCGCCAAGGAGACAGTCGTGCTCCACTCTCACCACCATCAGAACATATCTTCAAAGCTTTCAGCGCAAAGAAAAAAGCAACACGCCACTCCCAGGAGGGCTTGAAACTCCAACCTTTCGGTTAACAGACGATCCCGCTAGCCAATCGCGCCACGGAGACAGTCGTGCTCCACTCTCACCACCATCAGAACATATCTTCAAAGCTTTCAGCGCAAAGAAAAAAGCAACACGCCACTCCCAGGAGGGCTCGAAACTCCAACCTTTCGGTTAACAGCCGATCGCAATAGCCAATTTCGCCACAGAGACAGTCCTGCTCCACTCTCACCACCATCAGAACATATCTTCAAAGCTATCAGCCCAAAGAAAAAAGCAACACACCACTCCCGGGAGGGCTCGAAACTCCAACCTTTTGGTTAACAGCCGATTGCGCTAGCCAATTGCGCCACGGACACAGTCCTGCTCCACTTTCATCACCATCAGAACATTTCTTCAGAGCTATCAGCCCAAAGAAAAAGAAGCGCCGCACCACCACCGGGTGGGTTCAAAACTCCAACCTTTCGTTCAACAGCCGATCGCGCTAGCCAATTGCGCCATGGAGACAGTCGTGCTCCACTCTCACCACCATCAGAACATATCTTCAAAGCTATCAGCGCAAAGAAAAAAACGACACACCGTCCCTGGGTGGGCTCAAACCTCCAACCTTTCGGTTACCAGCCGATCGCGCTAGCCAATTGCGCCACGGATACAGTCCTGCTCCACTCTTACCACCATCATAACATATCTTCAAAACTATCAGCCCAAAGAAAAAAAAGCGCCGCACCACTGCCGGGTGGGCTCGAACCTCCAACCTTTCGGTTCACAGCTGATCGCGCTAGCCAATTGCGCCACGGAGGCAGTCGTGCTCCACTCTCACCATCATCAGAACATATCTTCAAAGCCATCAACGCAAAAAAAGAAAAAGCAACACACCGTCCCCGGGTGGGCTTGAAACTCCAACCTTTCGGTTAACAGCCGATCGTGCTAGCCAATTGCGCCACGAAGACAGTCTCTCCACTCTCACCACCTTCAGAACATATTTTCAAAGCTATCAGCCCAAAGAAAAAAAAAGCGACACACCACTCCCGGGAGGGTTCGAACCTCCAACCTTTCGGTTAACATCCGATCGCGCTAGCCGATTGCGCCACGAAGACAGTCGTGCTCCACTCTCACCACCCTCAGAACATTTCTTCAGAGCTATCCGCCCAAAGAAAAAAAAGCGAGGCACCACCACCGAGTGGGCTCGAACCTCCAACCTTTCGGTCGAAAGCCGATCGCGCTAGCCAATTGCGCCACGGAGACAGTCGCACTCCACTCTCACCACCATCAAAACATATCTTCAAAGCTATTAGCGCAAAGAAAAAAAAGCGACACACCACCCAAGGGTGGGTTCGAACCTCCAACCTTTCGGTTAACAGCCGATCGCGCTAGCCAATTGCGCCACGGAGACAGTCGTGCTCCACTCTCACCACCATCAGAACATATCTTCAAAGTCATCAACGCAAAGAAAAGAAAAAGCGACACACCGTCCCCGGGCGGGCTCGAAACTTCAGCCTTTCGGTTAACAGGCGATCGCGCTAGCCAATTGCGCCACGGAGACAGTCCTGCTTCACTCTCACCACCATCAGAACATATCTTCAAAGCTATCAGCCCAAAGAAAAAAAAGCGCCGCACCACCACCGGGTGGGGTCGAAACTCCAACCTTTCGGTTAACAGCCGATCGTGCTAGCCGATTGCGCCACGGAGACGGTCCTGCTCCACTCTTTCCACCATCAGAACATATCTTCAAAGCTATCAGCACAAAGAAAAAAAAGCGCCGCACCACCACCGGGTGGGCTCGAAACTCCAAACTTTCGGTTAACAGCCAATCGCGCTAGCCAATTGCGCCCCGGAGACAGTCCTGCTCCACTCTCACCACCATCAGAACATATCTTCAAAGCTATCAGCCCAAAGAAAAAAAAGCAACACACCATTCCCGGGAGGGCTCGAACTTCCAACCTTTCAGTTAACAGCTGATCGCGCTAGCCAACTGCGCCAAGGAGACAGTCGTGCTCCACTCTCACCACCATCAGAACATATCTTCAAAGCTTTCAGCGCAAAGAAAAAAGCAACACGCCACTCCCAGGAGGGCTTGAAACTCCAACCTTTCGGTTAACAGACGATCCCGCTAGCCAATCGCGCCACGGAGACAGTCGTGCTCCACTCTCACCACCATCAGAACATATCTTCAAAGCTTTCAGCGCAAAGAAAAAAGCAACACGCCACACCCAGGAGGGCTCGAAACTCCAACCTTTCGGTTAACAGCCGATCGCGATAGCCAATTTCGCCACAGAGACAGTCCTGCTCCACTCTCACCACCATCAGAACATATCTTCAAAGCTATCAGCCCAAAGAAAAAAGCAACACACCACTCCCGGGAGGGCTCGAAACTCCAACCTTTTGGTTAACAGCCGATTGCGCTAGCCAATTGCGCCACGGACACAGTCCTGCTCCACTTTCATCACCATCAGAACATATCTTCAAAGCTATCAGCCCAAAGAAAAAAAAAGCGACACACCGTCCCCGGGTGGGCTCGAAACTCCAACCTTTCGGTTAACAGCCGATCGTGGTAGCCAATTGCGCCACGGATACAGTCCTGCTTCACTCTCACCACCATCAGAACATATCTTCAAAGCTATCAGCCCAAAGAAAAAAAGCGCCGCACCACCACCGGGTGGGCTCGAAACTCCAACCTTTCGGTTAACAGCCGATCGTGGTAGCCAATTGCGCCACGGATACAGTCCTGCTTCACTCTCACCACCATCAGAACATATCTTCAAAGCTATCAGCCCAAAGAAAAAAAAGCGCCGCACCACCACCGGGTGGGCTCGAAACTCCAACCTTTCGGTTAACAGCCGAACGCGCTAGCCAATTGCGCCACGGAGACAGTCCTGCTCCACTCTCACCACCATCAGAACATATCTTCAAAGCTATCAGCCCAAAGAAAAAAAAAGCGACACACCGTCCCCGGGTGGGCTCGAAACTCCAACCTTTCGGTTAACAGCCGATCGTGGTAGCCAATTGCGCCACGGATACAGTCCTGCTTCACTCTCACCACCATCAGAACATATCTTCAAAGCTATCAGCCCAAAGAAAAAAAAGCGCCGCACCACCACCGGGTGGGCTCGAACCTCCAACCTTTCAATTAACAGCCGACCGCGCTAGCCAATTGCGCCACGGAGACAGTCCTGCTCCACTCTCACCACCATCAGAACTTATCTTCTAAGCTATCAGCCCAAAGAAAAAAAAAGCGCCGCACCACCATGGGGTGGGCTCGAACCTCAAACCTTTCGGTTAACGGCCGAACGCGCTTCCCAATTGCGCCACGGAGACAGTCCTGCTTCACTCTCACCACCATCAGAACATATCTTCACAGCTATCAGCCCAAAGAAAAAAAAAGCAACACACCACTCTTGGGAGGGCTCGAACCTCCAACCTTTCGGTTAACAGCCGATCCGGCTAGCCAATTGTGCCATGGAGACAGTCGTGCTCCACTCTCACCACCATCAGAAAATATCTTCAAAGCTATCAGCCCAAAGAAAAAAAAGCGCCGCACCACCACCGGGTGGGGTCAAAACTCCAACCTTTCGGTTAACAGGCGATCGCGCTAGCCAATTGCGCCACGGAGACAGTCCTGCTTCACTCTCACCACCGTCAGAACATATCTTCAAAGCTATCAGCCCAAAGAAAAAAAAGCGCCGCACCACCACCGGGTGGGCTCGAAACTCCAAACTTTGGGTTAACAGCCAATCGCGCTAGCCAACTGCGCCAAGGAGACAGTCGTGCTCCACTCTCACCACCATCAGAACATATCTTCAAAGCTTTCAGCGCAAAGAAAAAAGCAACACGCCACTCCCAGGAGGGCTTGAAACTCCAACCTTTCGGGTAACAGACGATCCCGCTAGCCAATCGCGCCACGGAGACAGTCGTGCTCCACTCTCACCACCATCAGAACATATCTTCAAAGCTTTCAGCGCAAAGAAAAAAGCAACACGCCACTCCCAGGAGGGCTCGAAACTCCAACCTTTCGGTTAACAGCCGATCGCGATAGCCAATTTCGCCACAGAGACAGTCCTGCTCCACTCTCACCACCATCAGAACATATCTTCAAAGCTATCAGCCCAAAGAAAAAAGCAACACACCACTCCCGGGAGGGCTCGAAACTCCAACCTTTTGGTTAACAGCCGATTGCGCTAGCCAATTGCGCCACGGACACAGTCCTGCTCCACTTTCATCACCATCAGAACATTTCTTCAGAGCTATCAGCCCAAAGAAAAAGAAGCGCCGCACCACCACCGGGTGGGTTCAAAACTCCAACCTTTCGTTCAACAGCCGATCGCGCTAGCCAATTGCGCCATGGAGACAGTCGTGCTCCACTCTCACCACCATCAGAACATATCTTCAAAGCTATCAGCGCAAAGAAAAAAACGACACACCGTCCCTGGGTGGGCTCAAACCTCCAACCTTTCGGTTACCAGCCGATCGCGCTAGCCAATTGCGCCACGGATACAGTCCTGCTCCACTCTTACCACCATCATAACATATCTTCAAAACTATCAGCCCAAAGAAAAAAAAGCGCCGCACCACTGCCGGGTGGGCTCGAACCTCCAACCTTTCGGTTAACAGCTGATCGCGCTAGCCAATTGCGCCACGGAGGCAGTCGTGCTCCACTCTCACCACCATCAGAACATATCTTCAAAGCCATCAACGCAAAAAAAAGAAAAAGCAACACACCGTCCCCGGGTGGGCTTGAAACTCCAACCTTTCGGTTAACAGCCGATCGTGCTATCCAATTGCGCCACGAAGACAGTCTCTCCACTCTCACCACCTTCAGAACATATTTTCAAAGCTATCAGCCCAAAAAAAAGCGACACACCACTCCCGGGAGGGTTCGAACCTCCAACCTTTCGGTTAACATCCGATCGCGCTAGCCGATTGCGCCACGAAGACAGTCGTGCTCCACTCTCACCACCCTCAGAACATTTCTTCAGAGCTATCCGCCCAAAGGAAAAAAACGCCGCACCACCACCGAGTGGGCTCGAACCTCCAACCTTTCGGTCAAAAGCCGATCGCGCTAGCCAATTGCGCCACGGAGACAGTCGCACTCCACTCTCACCGCCATCAAAACATATCTTCAAAGCTATTAGCGCAAAGAAAAAAAAGCGACACACCACCCAAGGGTGGGTTCGAACCTCCAACCTTTCGGTTAACAGCCGATCGCGCTAGCCAATTGCGCCACGGAGACAGTCGTGCTCCACTCTCACCACCATCAGAACATATCTTCAAAGTCATCAACGCAAAGAAAAGAAAAAGCGACACACTGTCCCCGGGCGGGCTCGAAACTTCAGCCTTTCGGTTAACAGGCGATCGCGCTAGCCAATTGCGCCACGGAGACAGTCCTGCTTCACTCTCACCACCATCAGAACATATCTTCAAAGCTATCAGCCCAAAGAAAAAAAAGCGCCGCACCACCACCGGGTGGGGTCGAAACTCCAACCTTTCGGTTAACAGCCGATCGTGCTAGCCGATTGCGCCACGGAGACGGTCCTGCTCCACTCTCACCACCATCAGAACATATCTTCAAAGCTATCAGCACAAAGAAAAAAAAGCGCCGCACCACCACCGGGTGGGCTCGAAACTCCAAACTTTCGGTTAACAGCCAATCGCGCTAGCCAATTGCGCCCCGGAGACAGTCCTGCTCCACTCTCACCACTATCAGAACATATCTTCAAAGCTATCAGCCCAAAGAAAAAAAAGCAACACACCATTCCCGGGAGGGCTCGAACTTCCAACCTTTCAGTTAACAGCTGATCGCGCTAGCCAACTGCGCCAAGGAGACAGTCGTGCTTCACTCTCACCACCATCAGAACATATCTTCAAAGCTTTCAGCGCAAAGAAAAAAGCAACACGCCACTCCCAGGAGGGCTTGAAACTCCAACCTTTCGGTTAACAGACGATCCCGCTAGCCAATCGCGCCACGGAGACAGTCGTGCTCCACTCTCACCACCATCAGAACATATCTTCAAAGCTTTCAGCGCAAAGAAAAAAGCAATACGCCACTCCCAGGAGGGCTCGAAACTCCAACCTTTCGGTTAACAGCCGATCGCGATAGCCAATTTCGCCACAGAGACAGTCCTGCTCCACTCTCACCACCATCAGAACATATCTTCAAAGCTATCAGCCCAAAGAAAAAAGCAACACACCACTCCCGGGAGGGCTCGAAACTCCAACCTTTTGGTTAACAGCCGATCGTGGTAGCCAATTGCGCCACGGATACAGTCCTGCTTCACTCTCACCACCATCAGAACATATCTTCAAAGCTATCAGCCCAAAGAAAAAAAAGCGACACACCGTCCCCGGGTGGGCTCGAAACTCCAACCTTTCGGTTAACAGCCGATCGCGCATCCAATTGCGCCACGGAGACAGTCCTGCTCCACTCTCACCACCATCAGAACATATCTTGAAAGCTATCAGCCCAAAGAAAAAAAGCGCCGCACCACCACCGGGTGGGCTCGAAGCTCCAACCTTTCTATTAACAGCCGATCGCGCTAGCCAATCCCGCCACGGAGGCAGTCCTGTTCCACTCTCACCACCATCAGAACATATCTTCAAAGATATCAGCCCATAGAAAAATAGGCGCCGCACCACCACCGGGTGGGCTCGAACCTCCAACCTTTCGGTTAACGGCCGAACGCGCTAGCCAATTGCGCCACGGAGACAGTCCTGCTCCACTCTCACCACCATCAGAACATATCTTCAAAGCTATCAGCCCAAAGAAAAAAAAAGCGACACACCGTCCCCGGGTGGGCTCGAAACTCCAACCTTTCGGTTAACAGCCGATCGTGGTAGCCAATTGCGCCACGGATACAGTCCTGCTTCACTCTCACCACCATCAGAACATATCTTCAAAGCTATCAGCCCAAAGAAAAAAAAGCGCCGCACCACCACCAGGTGGGCTCGAAACTCCAACCTTTCGGTTAACAGCCGGTCGTGCTAGCCAATTGCGCCACGGAGACAGTCTCTCCACTCTCGCCACCTTCAGAACATATCTTCAAAGCTATCAGCCCAAAGAAAGAAAAGCGCCGCACCACCACCGGGTGGGCTCGAACCTCCAACCTTTCGATTAACAGCCGATCGCGCTAGCCAATTGCGCCACGGAGACAGTCCTGCTCCACTCTCACCACCATCAGAACTTATCTTCTAAGCTATCAGGCCAAAGAAAAAAAAAGCGCCGCACCACCATGGGGTGGGCTCGAACCTCCAACCTTTCGGTTAACGGCCGAACGCGCTTCCCAATTGCGCCAAGGAGGCAGTCCTGCTTCACTCTCACCACCATCAGAACATATCTTCACAGCTATCAGCCCAAAGAAAAAAAAGCAACACACCACTCTTGGGAGGGCTCGAACCTCCAACCTTTCGGTTAACAGCCGATCGCGCTAGCCAATTGTGCCATGGAGACAGTCGTGCTCCACTCTCACCACCATCAGAAAATATCTTCAAAGCTATCAGCCCAAAGAAAAAAAAGCGCCGCACCACCACCGGGTGGGGTCAAAACTCCAACCTTTCGGTTAACAGGCGATCGCGCTAGCCAATTGCGCCACGGAGACAGTCCTGCTTCACTCTCACCACCGTCAGAAAATATCTTCAAAGCTATCAGCCCAAAGAAAAAAAGCGCCGCACCACCACAGGGTGGGGTCGAAACTCCAAGCTTTCGGTTAACAGCCGATCGTGCTAGCCGATTGCGCCACGGAGACGGTCCTGCTCCCCTCTCACCACCATCAGAACATATCTTCAAAGCTATCATCCCATAGAAAAAAAAGTGCCGCATCACCACCGGGAGGGCTCCAACCTCCAACCTTGCGGTTAACAGCCGATCACGCTAGCCAATTGCGCCACGGAGACAGTCGTTCTTCACTCTCACCACCGTCAGAACATTTCTTCAGAGCTATCAGCCCAAAGAAAAAGAAGCGCCGCACGACCACCGGGTGGGCTCGAAAATCCAACCTTTCGGTCAACAGCCGATCGCGCTAGCCAATTGCGCCATGGAGACAGTCGTGCTCCACTCTCACCACCATCAGAACATATCTTCAAAGCTATCAGCGCAAAGAAAAAAAAGCGACACACCGTCCCTGGGTGGGCTCAAACCTCCAACCTTTCAGTTACCAGCCGATCGCGCTAGCCAATTGCGCCACGGAGACAGTCGTGCTCCACTCTCACCACCCTCAGAACATTTCTTCAGAGCTATCCGCCCAAAGGAAAAAAAGCGCCGCACCACCACCGAGTGGGCTCGAACCTCCAACCTTTCGGTCCAAAGCCGATCGCGCTAGCCAATTGCGCCACGGAGACAGTCGCACTCCACTCTCACCACCATCAGAACATATCTTCAAAGCTATTAGCGCAAAGAAAAAAAAGCGACACACCACCCCAGGGTGGGTTCGAACCTCCAACCTTTCGGTTAACAGCCGATCGCGCTAGCCAATTGCGCCACGGAGACAGTCGTGCTCCACTCTCACCACCATCAGAACATAACTTCAAAGTCATCAACGCAAAGAAAAGAAAAAGCGACACACCGTCCCCGGGCGGGCTCGAAACTTCAGTCTTTCGGTTAACAGGCGATCGCGCTAGCCAATTGCGCCACGGAGACAGTCCTGCTTCACTCTCACCACCATCAGAACATATCTTCAAAGCTATCAGCCCAAAGAAAAAAAAGCGCCGCACCACCACCGGGCGGGGTCGAAACTCCAACCTTTCGGTTAACAGCCGATCGTGCTAGCCGATTGCGCCACGGAGACGGTCCTGCTCTACTCTCACCACCATCAGAACATATCTTCAAAGCTATCAGCACAAAGAAAAAAAAGCGCCGCACCACCACCGGGTGGGCTCGAAACTCCAAACTTTCGGTTAACAGCCAA
The DNA here is from genome assembly GCF_043290135.1 of Rhipicephalus microplus. Taxonomy (NCBI): domain Eukaryota; kingdom Metazoa; phylum Arthropoda; class Arachnida; order Ixodida; family Ixodidae; genus Rhipicephalus; species Rhipicephalus microplus. Next base: position 1,094,176 of record NW_027464611.1, on the reverse strand, counting down.
TCGCGCTAGCCAATTGCGCCCCGGAGACAGTCCTGCTCCACTCTCACCACCATCAGAACATATCTTCAAAGCTATCAGCCCAAAGAAAAAAAAGCAACACACCATTCCCGGGAGGGCTCGAACTTCCAACCTTTCAGTTAACAGCTGATCGCGCTAGCCAACTGCGCCAAGGAGACAGTCGTGCTCCACTCTCACCACCATCAGAACATATCTTCAAAGCTTTCAGCGCAAAGAAAAAAGCAACACGCCACTCCCAGGAGGGCTTGAAACTCCAACCTTTCGGTTAACAGACGATCCCGCTAGCCAATCGCGCCACGGAGACAGTCGTGCTCCACTCTCACCACCATCAGAACATATCTTCAAAGCTTTCAGCGCAAAGAAAAAAGCAACACGCCACACCCAGGAGGGCTCGAAACTCCAACCTTTCGGTTAACAGCCGATCGCGATAGCCAATTTCGCCACAGAGACAGTCCTGCTCCACTCTCACCACCATCAGAACATATCTTCAAAGCTATCAGCCCAAAAAAAAAGCAACACACCACTCCCGGGAGGGCTCGAAACTCCAACCTTTCGATTAACAGCCGATCGCGCTAGCCATTCGCGCCACGGAGGCAGTCCTGTTCCACTCTCACCACCATCAGAACATATCTTCAAAGCTATCAGCCCAAAGAAAAAAAAGTGCCGCATCACCACCGGGAGGGCTCCAACCTCCAACCTTTCGGTTAACAGCCGATCACGCTAGCCAATTGCGCCACGGAGACAGTCGTTCTTCACTCTCACCACCGTCAGAACATTTCTTCAAAGCTATAAGCCCAAAGAAACAAAAGCGCCGCACCACCTCCGAGTGGGCTCGAACCTCCACCTTTCGGTTAACAGCCGATAGCGCTAGCCAATTGCGCCACAGAGACAGTTGTGCTCCACTCTCACCACCATCACAACATATCTTCAAAGCTATCAGCGCAAACAAAAAAGCAACATACCACTCCCGGGAGGGCTCGAAACTCCAACCTTTCGGTTAACAGCCGATCGCGCTAGCCAATTGCGCCACGGAGGCAGTCCTGCTCCACTCTCACCACCATCAGAACATATCTTCAAAGCTATCAGCCCAAAGAAAAAAAGCGCCGCACCACCACAGGGTGGGCTCGAAGCTCAAACCTTTCGATTAACAGCCGATCGCGCTAGCCAATTGCGCCACGGAGACAGTCCCGTTCCACTCTCACAACCATCAGAACATATCTTCAAAGCTATCAGCCCATAGAAAAAAAGGCGCCGAGCCACCACCTTGTGGGCTCGAACCTCCACCTTTCGGTTAACAGCCGATCGCGCTAGCCAAATGCGCCACGAAGACAGTCGGGCTCCACTCTCACCACCGTCAGAACATATCTTCAAAGCTATCATCCCATAGAAAAAAAAGCGCCGCATCACCACCGGGAGGGCTCGAACCTCCAACCTTTCGGTTAACAGCCGATCGCGCTAGCCAATTGCGCCACGGAGACAGTCCTGCTCCACTCTTACCACCATCAGAACATATCTTCAAAGCTATAAGCCCAAAGAAACAAAAGCGCCGCACCACCTCCGAGTGGGCTCGAACCTCCACCTTTCGGTTAACAGCCGATCGCGCTAGCCAAATGCGCCACGAAGACAGTCGGGCTCCACTCTCACCACCGTCAGAACATTTCTCCAAAGCTATCAGCGCAAAGAAAAAAAAGCGACACACCGTTCTGGGTGGGCTCAAACCTCCAACCTTTCGGTTAACAGACGATCACGCTAGCCAATTGCGTCACGTAGACAGTCCTGCTCCGCTCTCACCACCATCAGAACATATCTTCAAAGCTATCAGCCCCAAGAAACAAAATCACCGCACCACCACCGAGTGGGCTCGAACCTCCACCTTTCGGTTAACAGCCGATCGCGCTAGCAAATTGCGCCACAGAGACAGTCGTGCTCCACTCTCACCACCATCACAACATATGTTCAAAGCTATCAGCGCAAACAAAAAAGCAACATACCACTCCCGGGAGGGCTCGAAACTCCAACCTTTTGGTTAACAGCCGATTGCGCTAGCCAAATGTGCCACGAGAACAGTCGGGCTCCACTCTCACCACCGTCAGAACATTTCTCCAAAGCTATCAACGCGAAGAAAAAAAAAGCGACACACCGTTCTGGTTGGGCTCAAAACTCCAACCTTTCGGTTAACAGCCGATCGTGCTAGCCAATTGCGCCACGGAGACGGTCCTGCTCCACTCTCACCACCATCAGAACATATCTTCAAAGCTATCAGCACAAAGAAAAAAAAGCGCCGCACCACCACCGGGTGGGCTCGAAACTCCAAACTTTCGGTTAACAGCCAATCGCGCTAGCCAATTGCACCCCGGAGACAGTCCTGCTCCACTCTCACCACCATCAGAACATATCTTCAAAGCTATCAGCCCAAAGAAAAAAAAGCAACACACCATTCCCGGGAGGGCTCGAACCTCCAACCTTTCAGTTAACAGCCGATCGCGCTAGCCAACTGCGTCAAGGAGACAGTCGTGCTCCACTCTCACCACCATCAGAACATATCTTCAAAGCTGTCTCCGTTGCGAAATGCCCAAAGAAAAAAAAAGCAACGCACCACCACCCGCTGGGCTCAAACCTCCAACCTTTCGGTTAACAGACGATCCCGCTAGCCAATCGCGCCACGGAGACAGTCGTGCTCCACTCTCACCACCATCAGAACATATCTTCAAAGCTATCAGCCCAAAGAAAAAAGCAACACACCACTCCCGGGAGGGCTGTAAACTCCAACCTTTTGGTTAACAGCCGATTAGGCTAGCCAATTGCGCCACGGACACAGTCCTGCTCCACTCTCACCACCATCAGAACATATCTTCAAAGCTATCAGCCCAAAGAAAAAAAGCGCCGAACCACCACAGGGTGGGCTCGAAGCTCAAACCTTTCGATTAACTGCCGATCGCGCTAGCCGATTGCGCCACGGAGACAGTCCTGTTCCACTCTCACAACCATCAGAACATATCTTCAAAGCTATCAGCCCATAGAAAAAAAGGCGCCGCACCACCACCGGGTGGGCTCGAACCTCCAAACTTTCGGTTAACGGCCGAACGCGCTAGCCAATTGCGCCACGGAGACAGTCCTGCTCCACTCTCACCACCATCAGATCATATCTTCAAAGCTATCAGCCCAAAGAAAAAAAGCGCCGCACCACCACGGGGTGGGCTCGAAACTCCAACCTTTCGGTTAACAGCCGATCGCGCTAGCCAATTGCGCCACAGAGACAGTCCTCCTCCACTGCCACCACCATCAGAACATATCTTCAAAGCTATCATCCCATAGAAAAAAAGCGCCGCATCACCACCGGGAGGGCTCGAACCTCCAACCTTTCGGTTAACAGCCGATCGCGCTAGCCAATTGCGCCACGGAGACAGTCCTGCTCCACTCTTACCACCATCAGAACATATCTTCAAAGCTATAAGCCCAAAGAAACAAAAGCGCCGCACCACCTCCGAGTGGGCTCGAACCTCCACCTTTCGGTTAACAGCCGATCGCGCTAGCCAAATGCGCCACGAAGACAGTCGGGCTCCACTCTCATCACCGTCAGAACATTTCTCCAAAGCTATCAGCGCAAAGAAAAAAAAGCGACACACCGTTCTGGGTGGGCTCAAACCTCCAACCTTTCGGTTAACAGACGATCACGCTAGCCAATTGCGGCACGTAGACAGTCCTGCTCCGCTCTCACCACCATCAGAACATATCTTCAAAGCTATCAGCCCCAAGAAACAAAATCGCCGCACCACCACCGAGTGGGCTCGAACCTCCACCTTTCGGTTAACAGCCGATCGCGCTAGCAAATTGCGCCACAGAGACAGTCGTGCTCCACTCTCACCACCATCACAACATATGTTCAAAGCTATCAGCGCAAACAAAAAAGCAACATACCACTCCCGGGAGGGCTCGAAACTCCAACCTTTTGGTTAACAGCCGATTGCGCTAGCAAAATGCGTCACGAGAACAGTGGGCTCCACTCTCACCACCGTCAGAACATTTCTCCAAAGCTATCAACGCGAAGAAAAAAAAGCGACACACCGTTCTGGGTGGGCTCAAACCTCCAACCTTTCGGCTAACAGCCGATCGTGCTAGCCGATTGCGCCACGGAGACGGTCCTGCTCCACTCTCACCACCATCAGAACATATCTTCAAAGCTATCAGCACAAAGAAAAAAAAGCACCGCACCACCACCGGGTGGGCTCGAAACTCCAAACTTTCGGTTAACAGCCAATCGCGCTAGCCAATTGCACCCCGGAGACAGTCCTGCTCCACTCTCACCACAATCAGAACATATCTTCAAAGCTATCAGCCCAAAGAAAAAAAAGCAACACACCATTCCCGGGAGGGCTCGAACCTCCAACCTTTCAGTTAACAGCCGATCGCGCTAGCCAACTGCGTCAAGGAGACAGTCGTGCTCGACTCTCACCACCATCAGAACATATCTTCAAAGCTGTCTCCGTGGCGAAATGCCCAAAGAAAAAAAAAGCAACGCACCACCACCCGGTGGGCTCAAACCTCCAACCTTTCGGTTAACAGACGATCCCGCTAGCCAATCGCGCCACGGAGACAGTCGTGCTCCACTCTCACCACCATCAGAACATATCTTCAAAGCTTTCAGCGCAAAGAAAAAAGCAACACACCACTCCCAGGAGGGCTCGAAACTCCAACCTTTCGGTTAACAGCCGATCGCGCTAGCCAATTGCGCCACGGAGACAGTCCTGCTTCACTCTCACCACCATCAGAACATATCTTCAAAGCTATCAGCCCAAAGAAAAAAGCAACACACCACTCCCGGGAGGGCTGTAAACTCCAACCTTTTGGTTAACAGCCGATTGGGCTAGCCAATTGCGCCACGGACACAGTCCTGCTCCACTCTCATCACCATCAGAACATATGTTCAAAGCTATCAGCCTAAAAAAAAGGCGCCGCACCACCACCGGGTGGGTTCGAACCTCCAAACTTTCGGTTAACAGCCGATCGCGCTAGCCGATTGCGCCAAGGAGACAGTCGTGCTCCACTCTCACCACCATCAGAACATATCTTCAAAGCTATCAGCGCAAAGAAAAAAGGCGCCGCACCACCACCGGGTGGGCTCGAACCTCCAACCTTTCGGTTAACGGCCGAACGCGCTGGCCAATTGCGCCACGGAGACAGTCCTGCTCCACTCTCACCACCATCAGATCATATCTTCAGAGCTATCAGCCCAAAGAAAAAAAAGCGCCGCACCACCACGGGGTGGGCTCGAAACTCCAACCTTTCGGTTAACAGCCGATCGCGGTAGCCAATTGCGCCACGGAAACAGTCCTCCTCCACTCCCACCACCATCAGAACATATCTTCAAAGCTATCATCCCATAGAAAAAAAAGCGCCGCATCACCACCGGTAGGGCTCGTACCTCCAACCTTTCGGTTAACAGCCGATCGCGCTAGCCAACTGCGCCATGGAGGCAGTCGTGCTCCACTCTCACCACCATCAGAACATATCTTCAAAGCTATCAGCCCAAAGAAAAAAAGCGCCGCACCACCACAGGGTGGGCTCGAAGCTCAAACCTTTCGATTAACATTTGATCGCGCTAGCCAATTGCGCCACGGAGACAGTCCTGTTCCACTCTCACAACCATCAGAACATATCTTCAAAGCTATCAGCCCATAGAAAAAAAGGCGCCGCACCACCACCGGGTGGGCTCGAACCTCCAACCTTTCGGTTAACGGCCGAACGCGCTAGCCAATTGCGCCACGGAGACAGTCCTGTTCCACTCTCACCACCATCAGAACATATCTTCGAAGCTATCAGCCCATAGAAAAAAAGGCGCCGCACCACCACCGGGTGGGCTCGAGCCTCCAACCTTTCGGTTAACGGCCGAACGCGCTGGCCAATTGCGCCACGGAGACAGTCCTGCTCCACTCTCACCACCATCAGATCATATCTTCAGAGCTATTAGCCCAAAGAAAAAAAAGCGCCGCACCACCACGGGGTGGGCTCGGAACTCCAACCTTTCGGTTAACAGCCGATCGCGGTAGCCAATTGCGCCACGGAGACAGTCCTCCTCCACTCCCACCACCATCAGAACATATCTTCAAAGCTATCATCCCATAGAAAAAAAAGCGCCGCATCACCACCGGTAGGGCTCGAACCTCCAACCTTTCGGTTAACAGCCGATCGCGCTAGCCAACTGCGCCATGGAGACAGTCGTGCTCCACTCTCACCACCATCAGAACATTTCTTCAGAGCTATCAGCCCAAAGAAAAAGAAGCGCCGCACCACCTCCGGGTGGACTCGAACCTCCAAGTTTTCGGTTAACAGCCGATCGCGCTAGCCAATTGCGCCACGGAGACAGTCCTGCTCCACTCTTACCACCTTCAGAACATATCTTCAAAGCTATAAGCCCAAAGAAACAAAAGCGCCGCACCACCTCCGAGTGGGCTCGAACCTCCACCTTTCGGTTAACAGCGGATCGCGCTAGCCAAATGCGCCACAAAGACAGTCGGGCTCCACTCTCACCACCGTCAGAACATTTCTCCAAAGCTATCAACGCAAAGCAAAAAAGCGACACACCGCTCTGGGTGGTCTCAAACCTCCAACCTTTCGGTTAACAGACGATCACGCTAGCTAATTGCGCCACGTAGACAGTCCTGCTCCACTCTCACCACCGTCAGAACATATCTTCAAAGCTATCAGCCCAAAGAAACAAAAGCGCCGCACCACCACCGAGTGGGCTCGAACCTCCACCTTTCGGTTAACAGCCGATCGCGCTAGCCAATTGCGCCACAGAGACAGTCGTGCTCCACTCTCACCACCATCACAACATATCTTCAAAGCTATCAGCGCAAACAAAAAAGCAACATACCACTCCCGGGAGGGCTCGAAACTCCAACTTTTCGGTTAACAGCCGATCGCGCTAGCCAATTGCGCCAGAGAGACAGTCCTGCTCCACTCTCACCACCATCAGAACATATCTTCAAAGCTATCAGCCCAAAGAAAAAAAGCGCCGCACCACCACAGGGTGGGCTCGAAGCTCCAACCTTTCGATTAACAGCCGATCGCGCTAGCCAATTGCGCCACGGAGACAGTCCTGTTTCACTCTCACCACCATCAGAACATATCTTCAAAGCTATCAGCCCATAGAAAAAAAGGCGCCGCACCACCACCGGGTAGGCTCGAACCTCCAAACTTTCGGTTAACAGCCGATCGCGATAGCCAATTTCGCCACAGAGACAGTCCTGCTCCACTCTCACCACCATCAGAACATATCTTCAAAGCTATCAGCCCAAAAAAAAAAGCAACACACCACTCCCGGGAGGGCTCGAAACTCCAACCTTTCGATTAACAGCCGATCGCGCTAGCCATTCGCGCCACGGAGGCAGTCCTGTTCCACTCTCACCACCATCAGAACATATCTTCAAAGCTATCAGCCCAAAGAAAAAAAAGTGCCGCATCACCACCGGGAGGGCTCCAACCTCCAACCTTTCGGTTAACAGCCGATCACGCTAGCCAATTGCGCCACGGAGACAGTCGTTCTTCACTCTCACCACCGTCAGAACATTTCTTCAAAGCTATAAGCCCAAAGAAACAAAAGCGCCGCACCACCTCCGAGTGGGCTCGAACCTCCACCTTTCGGTTAACAGCCGATAGCGCTAGCCAATTGCGCCACAGAGACAGTTGTGCTCCACTCTCACCACCATCACAACATATCTTCAAAGCTATCAGCGCAAACAAAAAAGCAACATACCACTCCCGGGAGGGCTCGAAACTCCAACCTTTCGGTTAACAGCCGATCGCGCTAGCCAATTGCGCCACGGAGGCAGTCCTGCTCCACTCTCACCACCATCAGAACATATCTTCAAAGCTATCAGCCCAAAGAAAAAAAGCGCCGCACCACCACAGGGTGGGCTCGAAGCTCAAACCTTTCGATTAACAGCCGATCGCGCTAGCCAATTGCGCCACGGAGACAGTCCCGTTCCACTCTCACAACCATCAGAACATATCTTCAAAGCTATCAGCCCATAGAAAAAAAGGCGCCGAGCCACCACCTTGTGGGCTCGAACCTCCACCTTTCGGTTAACAGCCGATCGCGCTAGCCAAATGCGCCACGAAGACAGTCGGGCTCCACTCTCACCACCGTCAGAACATATCTTCAAAGCTATCATCCCATAGAAAAAAAAGCGCCGCATCACCACCGGGAGGGCTCGAACCTCCAACCTTTCGGTTAACAGCCGATCGCGCTAGCCAATTGCGCCACGGAGACAGTCCTGCTCCACTCTTACCACCATCAGAACATATCTTCAAAGCTATAAGCCCAAAGAAACAAAAGCGCCGCACCACCTCCGAGTGGGCTCGAACCTCCACCTTTCGGTTAACAGCCGATCGCGCTAGCCAAATGCGCCACGAAGACAGTCGGGCTCCACTCTCACCACCGTCAGAACATTTCTCCAAAGCTATCAGCGCAAAGAAAAAAAAGCGACACACCGTTCTGGGTGGGCTCAAACCTCCAACCTTTCGGTTAACAGACGATCACGCTAGCCAATTGCGTCACGTAGACAGTCCTGCTCCGCTCTCACCACCATCAGAACATATCTTCAAAGCTATCAGCCCCAAGAAACAAAATCACCGCACCACCACCGAGTGGGCTCGAACCTCCACCTTTCGGTTAACAGCCGATCGCGCTAGCAAATTGCGCCACAGAGACAGTCGTGCTCCACTCTCACCACCATCACAACATATGTTCAAAGCTATCAGCGCAAACAAAAAAGCAACATACCACTCCCGGGAGGGCTCGAAACTCCAACCTTTTGGTTAACAGCCGATTGCGCTAGCCAAATGTGCCACGAGAACAGTCGGGCTCCACTCTCACCACCGTCAGAACATTTCTCCAAAGCTATCAACGCGAAGAAAAAAAAAGCGACACACCGTTCTGGTTGGGCTCAAAACTCCAACCTTTCGGTTAACAGCCGATCGTGCTAGCCAATTGCGCCACGGAGACGGTCCTGCTCCACTCTCACCACCATCAGAACATATCTTCAAAGCTATCAGCACAAAGAAAAAAAAGCGCCGCACCACCACCGGGTGGGCTCGAAACTCCAAACTTTCGGTTAACAGCCAATCGCGCTAGCCAATTGCACCCCGGAGACAGTCCTGCTCCACTCTCACCACCATCAGAACATATCTTCAAAGCTATCAGCCCAAAGAAAAAAAAGCAACACACCATTCCCGGGAGGGCTCGAACCTCCAACCTTTCAGTTAACAGCCGATCGCGCTAGCCAACTGCGTCAAGGAGACAGTCGTGCTCCACTCTCACCACCATCAGAACATATCTTCAAAGCTGTCTCCGTTGCGAAATGCCCAAAGAAAAAAAAAGCAACGCACCACCACCCGCTGGGCTCAAACCTCCAACCTTTCGGTTAACAGACGATCCCGCTAGCCAATCGCGCCACGGAGACAGTCGTGCTCCACTCTCACCACCATCAGAACATATCTTCAAAGCTATCAGCCCAAAGAAAAAAGCAACACACCACTCCCGGGAGGGCTGTAAACTCCAACCTTTTGGTTAACAGCCGATTAGGCTAGCCAATTGCGCCACGGACACAGTCCTGCTCCACTCTCACCACCATCAGAACATATCTTCAAAGCTATCAGCCCAAAGAAAAAAAGCGCCGAACCACCACAGGGTGGGCTCGAAGCTCAAACCTTTCGATTAACTGCCGATCGCGCTAGCCGATTGCGCCACGGAGACAGTCCTGTTCCACTCTCACAACCATCAGAACATATCTTCAAAGCTATCAGCCCATAGAAAAAAAGGCGCCGCACCACCACCGGGTGGGCTCGAACCTCCAAACTTTCGGTTAACGGCCGAACGCGCTAGCCAATTGCGCCACGGAGACAGTCCTGCTCCACTCTCACCACCATCAGATCATATCTTCAAAGCTATCAGCCCAAAGAAAAAAAGCGCCGCACCACCACGGGGTGGGCTCGAAACTCCAACCTTTCGGTTAACAGCCGATCGCGCTAGCCAATTGCGCCACAGAGACAGTCCTCCTCCACTGCCACCACCATCAGAACATATCTTCAAAGCTATCATCCCATAGAAAAAAAGCGCCGCATCACCACCGGGAGGGCTCGAACCTCCAACCTTTCGGTTAACAGCCGATCGCGCTAGCCAATTGCGCCACGGAGACAGTCCTGCTCCACTCTTACCACCATCAGAACATATCTTCAAAGCTATAAGCCCAAAGAAACAAAAGCGCCGCACCACCTCCGAGTGGGCTCGAACCTCCACCTTTCGGTTAACAGCCGATCGCGCTAGCCAAATGCGCCACGAAGACAGTCGGGCTCCACTCTCATCACCGTCAGAACATTTCTCCAAAGCTATCAGCGCAAAGAAAAAAAAGCGACACACCGTTCTGGGTGGGCTCAAACCTCCAACCTTTCGGTTAACAGACGATCACGCTAGCCAATTGCGGCACGTAGACAGTCCTGCTCCGCTCTCACCACCATCAGAACATATCTTCAAAGCTATCAGCCCCAAGAAACAAAATCGCCGCACCACCACCGAGTGGGCTCGAACCTCCACCTTTCGGTTAACAGCCGATCGCGCTAGCAAATTGCGCCACAGAGACAGTCGTGCTCCACTCTCACCACCATCACAACATATGTTCAAAGCTATCAGCGCAAACAAAAAAGCAACATACCACTCCCGGGAGGGCTCGAAACTCCAACCTTTTGGTTAACAGCCGATTGCGCTAGCAAAATGCGTCACGAGAACAGTGGGCTCCACTCTCACCACCGTCAGAACATTTCTCCAAAGCTATCAACGCGAAGAAAAAAAAGCGACACACCGTTCTGGGTGGGCTCAAACCTCCAACCTTTCGGCTAACAGCCGATCGTGCTAGCCGATTGCGCCACGGAGACGGTCCTGCTCCACTCTCACCACCATCAGAACATATCTTCAAAGCTATCAGCACAAAGAAAAAAAAGCGCCGCACCACCACCGGGTGGGCTCGAAACTCCAAACTTTCGGTTAACAGCCAATCGCGCTAGCCAATTGCACCCCGGAGACAGTCCTGCTCCACTCTCACCACAATCAGAACATATCTTCAAAGCTATCAGCCCAAAGAAAAAAAAGCAACACACCATTCCCGGGAGGGCTCGAACCTCCAACCTTTCAGTTAACAGCCGATCGCGCTAGCCAACTGCGTCAAGGAGACAGTCGTGCTCGACTCTCACCACCATCAGAACATATCTTCAAAGCTGTCTCCGTGGCGAAATGCCCAAAGAAAAAAAAAGCAACGCACCACCACCCGGTGGGCTCAAACCTCCAACCTTTCGGTTAACAGACGATCCCGCTAGCCAATCGCGCCACGGAGACAGTCGTGCTCCACTCTCACCACCATCAGAACATATCTTCAAAGCTTTCAGCGCAAAGAAAAAAGCAACACACCACTCCCAGGAGGGCTCGAAACTCCAACCTTTCGGTTAACAGCCGATCGCGCTAGCCAATTGCGCCACGGAGACAGTCCTGCTTCACTCTCACCACCATCAGAACATATCTTCAAAGCTATCAGCCCAAAGAAAAAAGCAACACACCACTCCCGGGAGGGCTGTAAACTCCAACCTTTTGGTTAACAGCCGATTGGGCTAGCCAATTGCGCCACGGACACAGTCCTGCTCCACTCTCATCACCATCAGAACATATGTTCAAAGCTATCAGCCTAAAAAAAAGGCGCCGCACCACCACCGGGTGGGTTCGAACCTCCAAACTTTCGGTTAACAGCCGATCGCGCTAGCCGATTGCGCCAAGGAGACAGTCGTGCTCCACTCTCACCACCATCAGAACATATCTTCAAAGCTATCAGCGCAAAGAAAAAAGGCGCCGCACCACCACCGGGTGGGCTCGAACCTCCAACCTTTCGGTTAACGGCCGAACGCGCTGGCCAATTGCGCCACGGAGACAGTCCTGCTCCACTCTCACCACCATCAGATCATATCTTCAGAGCTATCAGCCCAAAGAAAAAAAAGCGCCGCACCACCACGGGGTGGGCTCGAAACTCCAACCTTTCGGTTAACAGCCGATCGCGGTAGCCAATTGCGCCACGGAAACAGTCCTCCTCCACTCCCACCACCATCAGAACATATCTTCAAAGCTATCATCCCATAGAAAAAAAAGCGCCGCATCACCACCGGTAGGGCTCGTACCTCCAACCTTTCGGTTAACAGCCGATCGCGCTAGCCAACTGCGCCATGGAGGCAGTCGTGCTCCACTCTCACCACCATCAGAACATATCTTCAAAGCTATCAGCCCAAAGAAAAAAAGCGCCGCACCACCACAGGGTGGGCTCGAAGCTCAAACCTTTCGATTAACATTTGATCGCGCTAGCCAATTGCGCCACGGAGACAGTCCTGTTCCACTCTCACAACCATCAGAACATATCTTCAAAGCTATCAGCCCATAGAAAAAAAGGCGCCGCACCACCACCGGGTGGGCTCGAACCTCCAACCTTTCGGTTAACGGCCGAACGCGCTAGCCAATTGCGCCACGGAGACAGTCCTGTTCCACTCTCACCACCATCAGAACATATCTTCGAAGCTATCAGCCCATAGAAAAAAAGGCGCCGCACCACCACCGGGTGGGCTCGAGCCTCCAACCTTTCGGTTAACGGCCGAACGCGCTGGCCAATTGCGCCACGGAGACAGTCCTGCTCCACTCTCACCACCATCAGATCATATCTTCAGAGCTATTAGCCCAAAGAAAAAAAAGCGCCGCACCACCACGGGGTGGGCTCGGAACTCCAACCTTTCGGTTAACAGCCGATCGCGGTAGCCAATTGCGCCACGGAGACAGTCCTCCTCCACTCCCACCACCATCAGAACATATCTTCAAAGCTATCATCCCATAGAAAAAAAAGCGCCGCATCACCACCGGTAGGGCTCGAACCTCCAACCTTTCGGTTAACAGCCGATCGCGCTAGCCAACTGCGCCATGGAGACAGTCGTGCTCCACTCTCACCACCATCAGAACATTTCTTCAGAGCTATCAGCCCAAAGAAAAAGAAGCGCCGCACCACCTCCGGGTGGACTCGAACCTCCAAGTTTTCGGTTAACAGCCGATCGCGCTAGCCAATTGCGCCACGGAGACAGTCCTGCTCCACTCTTACCACCTTCAGAACATATCTTCAAAGCTATAAGCCCAAAGAAACAAAAGCGCCGCACCACCTCCGAGTGGGCTCGAACCTCCACCTTTCGGTTAACAGCGGATCGCGCTAGCCAAATGCGCCACAAAGACAGTCGGGCTCCACTCTCACCACCGTCAGAACATTTCTCCAAAGCTATCAACGCAAAGCAAAAAAGCGACACACCGCTCTGGGTGGTCTCAAACCTCCAACCTTTCGGTTAACAGACGATCACGCTAGCTAATTGCGCCACGTAGACAGTCCTGCTCCACTCTCACCACCGTCAGAACATATCTTCAAAGCTATCAGCCCAAAGAAACAAAAGCGCCGCACCACCACCGAGTGGGCTCGAACCTCCACCTTTCGGTTAACAGCCGATCGCGCTAGCCAATTGCGCCACAGAGACAGTCGTGCTCCACTCTCACCACCATCACAACATATCTTCAAAGCTATCAGCGCAAACAAAAAAGCAACATACCACTCCCGGGAGGGCTCGAAACTCCAACTTTTCGGTTAACAGCCGATCGCGCTAGCCAATTGCGCCAGAGAGACAGTCCTGCTCCACTCTCACCACCATCAGAACATATCTTCAAAGCTATCAGCCCAAAGAAAAAAAGCGCCGCACCACCACAGGGTGGGCTCGAAGCTCCAACCTTTCGATTAACAGCCGATCGCGCTAGCCAATTGCGCCACGGAGACAGTCCTGTTTCACTCTCACCACCATCAGAACATATCTTCAAAGCTATCAGCCCATAGAAAAAAAGGCGCCGCACCACCACCGGGTAGGCTCGAACCTCCAAACTTTCGGTTAACAGTTGATCGCGCTAGCCGATTGCGCCACGGAGACAGTCGTGCTCCACTCTCACCACCATCAGAACATATTTTCAAAGCTACCAGCGCAAAGAAAAAAGCAACACACCGCTCTCAGGAGGGCTCAAACCTCCAATTTTTGGGTTAACAGCCGAACGTGCTAGCCAATTGCACCACGGAGACATTCGTGGTTCAATCTCATCACTGTCAGAACATTTGTCCAAAGCTATCAGCGCAAAGAAAAAAGCGACACACCACTCCCGGGAGAGCGCGCGCGAAACTCCAACCTACCAGTTAACAGCCGATCGCGCTAGCCAATTGCGCCACGGAGACAGTCGTGCTCCACTCTCACCACTATCAGAACATACCTTCAAAGCTATCAGCTTAAAGAAAAAAAGCGCCGCACCACCACCGGGTGGGCTCGAGCCTCCAACCTTTCGGTTAACAGCCGATCGCGCTAGCCAATTGCGCTACAGAGACAGTCCTGCTCCACTCTCACCACCATCAGAACATATCTTCAAAGCTATCAGCCCAAAGAAAAAAAAGCGCCACACCACCACCGGGTGGGCTCGAAGCTCCAACCTTTCGATTAACAGCCGATCGCGCTAGCCAATCGCGCCACGGAGACAGTCCTGTTCCACTCTCACCACCATCAGATCATATCTTCAGAGCTATCAGCCCAAAGAAAAAAAAGCGCCGCACCACCACGGAGTGGGCTCGAAACTCCAACCTTTCGGTTAACAGCCGATCGCGGTAGCCAATTGCGCCACGGAGACAGTCCTCCTCCACTCTCACCGCCATCAGAACATTTCTTTAGAGCTATCAGCCCAAAGAAAAAAAAGCGCCGCACCACCACCGGGTGGGCTCGAACCTCCAACCTTTCGGTTAACAGCCGATCGCGCTAGCCAATTGCGCCACGGAGACAGTCCTGGTCCACTCTTACCACCATCAGAACATATCTTCAAAGCTATAAGCCCAAAGAAACAAAAGCGCCGCACCACCTCCGAGTGGGCTCGAACCTCCACCTTTCGGTTAACAGCCGATCGCGCTAGCCAATTGCGCCACAGAGACAGTCGTGCTCCACTCTCACCACCATCACAACATATCTTCAAAGCTATCAGCGCAAACAAAAAAGCAACATACCACTCCCGGGAGGGCTCGAAGCTCCAACCTTTCGATTAACAGCCGATCGCGCTAGCCAATTGCGCCACGGAGACAGTCCTGTTCCACTCTCACCACCATCAGAACATATCTTCAAAGCTATCAGCCCATAGAAAAAAAGGCGCCGCACCACCACCGGGTGGGCTCGAACCTCCAACCTTTCGGTTAACGGCCGAACGCGCTAGCCAATTGCGCCAAGGAGACAGTCCTGCTCCACTCTCACCACCATCAGATCATATCTTCAAAGCTATCAGCCCAAAGAAAAAAAGCGCCGCACCACCACGGGGTGGGCTCGAAACTCCAACCTTTCGGTTAACAGCCGATCGCGCTAGCCAATTGCGCCACGGAGACAGTCCTCCTCCACTGCCACCACCATCAGAACATATCTTCAAAGCTATCATCCCATAGAAAAAAAAGCGCCGCATCACCACCGGGAGGGCTCGAACCTTAAACCTTTCGGTTAAGAGCCGATCGCGCTAGAAAATTGCGCCACGGAGACTGTCCTGCTCCACTCTTACCACCATCAGAACATATCTTCAAAGCTATAAGCCCAAAGAAACAAAAGCGCCGCACAAACTCCGAGTGGGCTCGAACCTCCACCTTTCGGTTAACAGCCGATCGCGCTAGCCAAATGCGCCACGAAGACAGTCGGGCTCCACTCTCACCACCGTCAGAACATATCTTCAAAGCTATCAGCCCAAAGAAACAAAAGCGCCGCACCACCACCGAGTGGGCTCGAACCTCCACCTTTCGGTTAACAGCCGATCGCGCTAGCCAATTGCGCCACAGAGACAGTCGTGCTCCACTCTCACCACCATCACAACATATGTTCAAAGCTATCAGCGCAAACAAAAAAGCAACATATCACTCCCGGGAGGGCTCGAAACTCCAACCTTTTGGTTAACAGCCGATTGCGCTAGCCAAATGCGCCACGAGGACAGTCGGGCTCCACTCTCACCACCGTCAGAACATTTCTCCAAAGCTATCAGCGCAAAGAAAAAAAGCGACACACCGTTCTGGGTGGGCTCAAGCCTCCAACCTTTCGGTTAACAGACGATCACGCAAGCCAATTGCGCCACGTAGACAGTCCTGCTCCGCTCTCACCACCATCAGAACATATCTTCAAAGCTATCAGCCCAAAGAAACAAAAGCGCCGCACCACCACCGAGTGGGCTCGAACCTCCACCTTTCGGTTAACAGCCGATCGCGCTAGCCAATTGCGCCACAGAGACAGTCGTGCTCCACTCTCACCACCATCACAACATATGTTCAAAGCTATCAGCGCAAACAAAAAAGCAACATATCACTCCCGGGAGGGCTCGAAACTCCAACCTTTTGGTTAACAGCCGATTGCGCTAGCCAAATGCGCCACGAGGACAGTCGGGCTCCACTCTCACCACCATCAGAACATTGCTCCAAAGCTATCAACGCAAAGAAAAAAAAGCGACACCCCGTTCTGGGCGGGCTCAAACCTCCAACCTTTCGGTTAACAGACGATCACGCTAGCTAATTGCGCCACGTAGACCGTCCTGCTCCGCTCTCACCACCATCAGAACATATCTTCAAAGCTATCAGCCCAAAGAAACAAAAGCGCCGCACCACCACCGAGTGGGCTCGAACCTCCACCTTTCGGTTAACACCCGATCGCGCTAGCCAATCGCGCCACAGAGACAGTCGTGCTCCACTCTCACCACCATCACAACATAACTTCAAAGCTGTCAGCGCAAACAAAAAAGCAACATACCACTCCCGGGAGGGCTCGAAACTCCAACCTTTCGGTTAACAGCCGATCGCGCTAGCCAATTGCGCCACGGAGACAGTCCTGCATCACTCTCACCACCATCAGAACATATCTTCAAAGCTATCAGCCCAAAGAAAAAAGCGCCGCACCACCACAGGGTGGGCTCGAAGCTCCAACCTTTCGATTAACAGCCGATCGCGCTAGCCAATTGCGCCACGGAGACAGTCCTGTTCAACTCTCACCACCATCAGAACATATCTTCAAAGCTATCAGCCCATAGAAAAAAAGGCGCCGCACCACCACCGGGTGGGCTCGAACCTCCAACCTTTCGGTTAACGGCCGAACGCGCTAGCCAATTGAGACACGGAGACAGTCGTGCTCCACTCTCACCACCATCAGAACATATCTTCAAAGCTATCAGCACAAAGAAAAAAGCAACACACCACTCCCGGGAGGGCTCTAAACTCCAAACTTTTGGTTAACAGCCAATTGCGCTAGCCAATTGCGCCACGGAGACAGTCCTGCTCCACTCTCATCACCATCAGAACATATCTTCAAAGCTATCAGCCTAAAAAAAAGGCGCCGCAACACCACCGCGTGGGCTCGAACCTCCAAACTTTCGGTTAACAGTTGATCGCGCTAGCCGATTGCGCCACGGAGACAGTCGTGCTCAACTCTCATCACCATCAGAACATATTTTCAAAGCTATCAGCGCAAAGAAAAAAGCAACACACCACTCCCGGGAGGGCTCGAAACTACAACCGTTCGGTTAACAGCCGATCGCGCTAGCCAATTGCGCCACGGAGACAGTCCTGCTCCACTCTTACCACCATCAGATCATATCTTCAAAGCTATCAGCCCAAAGAAAAAAAAAGCGCCGCACCACCACGGGGTGGGCTCGAAACTCCAACTTTTCGGTTAACAGCCGATCGCGCTAGCCAATTGCGACACGGAGACAGTCCTCCTCCACTGCCACCACCATCAGAACATATCTTCAAAGCTATCATCCCATAGAAAAAAAAGCGCCGCATCACCACCGGGAGGGCTCGAACCTCCAACCTTTCGGTTAACAGCCAATCGCGCTAGCCAATTGCGCCACGGAGACAGTCCTGCTCCACTCTTACCACCATCAGAACATATCTTCAAAGCTATAAGCCCAAAGAAACAAAAGCGCCGCACCACCTCCGAGTGGGCTCGAACCTCCACCTTTCGGTTAACAGCCGATCGCGCTAGCCAAATGCGCCACGAAGACAGTCGGGCTCCACTCTCACCACCGTCAGAACATTTCTCCAAAGCTATCAGCGCAAAGAAAAAAAAGCGACACACCATTCTGGGTGGGCTCAAACCTCCAACCTTTCGGTTAACAGACGATCACGCTAGCCAATTGCGCCACGTAGACAGTCTTGCTCCGCTCTCACCACCATCAGAACATATCTTCAAAGCTATCAGCCCAAAGAAACAAAAGCGCCGCACCACCACCGAGTGGGCTCGAACCTCCACCTTTCGGTTAACAGCCGATCGCGCTAGCCAGTTGCGCCACGGAGACAGTCATGCTCCACTCTCACCACCATCACAACATATCTTCAAAGCTATCAGCGCAAACAAAAAAGCAACATACCACTCCCGGGAGGGCTCGAAACTCCAACCTTTCAGTAAACAACCGATCGCGCTAGCCTATTGCGCCACGGAGACAGTCGTGCTCCACTCTCACCACCATCAGAACATATCTTCAAAGCTATCAGCTTAAAGGAAAAAAAGCGCCGCACCACCACCGGGTGGGCTCGAAACTCCAAACTTTCGATTAACAGCCGATCGCGCTAGCCGATTGCGCCACGGAGGCAGTCCTGTTCCACTCTCACCACCATCAGAACATATCTTCAAAGCTATCAGCCCATAGAAAAAAAGGCGCCGCACCACCACCGGGTGGGCTCAAACCTCGAACCTTTCGCTTAACGGCCGAACGCGCTAGCCAATTGCGCCACGGAGACAGTCCTGCTCCACTCTCACCACCATCAGAACATATCTTCAAAGCTATCAGCCCAAAGAAAAAAAGCGCCGCACCACCAGTGGGTGGGCTCGAAGCTCCAACCTTTCGATTAACAGCCGATCGCGCTAGCCAATTGCGCCACGGAGACAGTCCTGTTTCACTCTCACCACCATCAGAACATATCTTCAAAGCTATCAGCCCATAGAAAAAAAGGCGCCGCACCACCACCGGGTAGGCTCGAACCTCCAAACTTTCGGTTAACAGTTGATCGCGCTAGCCGATTGCGCCACGGAGACAGTCGTGCTCCACTCTCACCACCATCAGAACATATTTTCAAAGCTACCAGCGCAAAGAAAAAAGCAACACCCCGCTCTCAGGAGGGCTCAAACCTCCAATTTTTTGGTTAACAGCCGAACGTGCTAGCCAATTGCACCACGGAGACATTCGTGGTCCAATCTCATCACTGTCAGAACATTTGTCCAAAGCTATCAGCGCAAAGAAAAAAGCGACACACCACTCCCGGGAGGGCGCGCGCGAAACTCCAACCTACCAGTTAACAGCCGATCGCGCTAGCCAATTGCGCCACGGAGACAGTCGTGCTCCACTCTCACCACCATCAGAACATATCTTTAAAGCTATCAGCTTAAAGAAAAAAAAGCGCCGCACCACCACCGGGTGGGCTCGAACCTCCAACCTTTCGGTTAACAGCCGATCGCGCTAGCCAATTGCGCTACAGAGACAGTCCTGCTCCACTCTCACCACCATCAGAACATATCTTCAAAGCTATCAGCCCAAAGAAAAAAAAGCGCCACACCACCACCGGGTGGGCTCGAAGCTCCAACCTTTCGATTAACAGCCGATCGCGCTAGCCAATTGCGCCACGGAGACAGTCCTGTTCCACTCTCACCACCATCAGAACATATCTTCAAAGCTATCAGCCCATAGAAAAAAAGGCGCCGCACCAACACCGGGTGGGCTCGAACCTCCAAACTTTCGGTTAACGGCCGAACGCGCTAGCCAATTGCGCCACGGAGACAGTCCTGCTCCACTCTCACCACCATCAGATCATATCTTCAGAGCTATCAGCCCAAAGAAAAAAAAGCGCCGCACCACCACGGAGTGGGCTCGAAACTCCAACCTTTCGGTTAACAGCCGATCGCGGTAGCCAATTGCGCCACGGAGACAGTCCTCCTCCACTCTCACCGCCATCAGAACATTTCTTTAGAGCTATCAGCCCAAAGAAAAAGAAGCGCCGCACCACCACCGGGTGGGCTCGAACCTCCAACCTTTCGGTTAACAGCCGATCGCGCTAGCCAATTGCGCCACGGAGACAGTCCTGGTCCACTCTTACCACCATCAGAACATATCTTCAAAGCTATAAGCCCAAAGAAACAAAAGCGCCGCACCACCTCCGAGTGGGCTCGAACCTCCACCTTTCGGTTAACAGCCGATCGCGCTAGCCAATTGCGCCACAGAGACAGTCGTGCTCCACTCTCACCACCATCACAACATATCTTCAAAGCTATCAGCGCAAACAAAAAAGCAACATACCACTCCCGGGAGGGCTCGAAACTCCAACCTTTCGGTTAACAGCCGATCGCGCTAGCCAATTGCGCCACGGAGACAGTCCTGCTCCACTCTCACCAGCATCACAACATATCTTCAAAGCTATCAGCCCAAAGAAAAAAAGCGCCGCACCACCACAGGGTGGGCTCGAAGCTCCAACCTTTCGATTAACAGCCGATCGCGCTAGCCAATTGCGCCACGGAGACAGTCCTGTTCCACTCTCACCACCATCAGAACATATCTTCAAAGCTATCAGCCCATAGAAAAAAAGGCGCCGCACCACCACCGGGTGGGCTCGAACCTCCAACCTTTCGGTTAACGGCCGAACGCGCTAGCCAATTGCGCCAAGGAGACAGTACTGCTCCACTCTCACCACCATCAGATCATATCTTCAAAGCTATCAGCCCAAAGAAAAAAAAGCGCCGCACCACCACGGGGTGGGCTCGAAACTCCAACCTTTCGGTTAACAGCCGATCGCGCTAGCCAATTGCGCCACGGAGACAGTCCTCCTCCACTGCCACCACCATCAGAACATATCTTCAAAGCTATCATCCCATAGAAAAAAAAGCGCCGCATCACCACCGGGAGGGCTCGAACCTTAAACCTTTCGGTTAAGAGCCGATCGCGCTAGAAAATTGCGCCACGGAGACTGTCCTGCTCCACTCTTACCACCATCAGAACATATCTTCAAAGCTATAAGCCCAAAGAAACAAAAGCGCCGCACCACCTCCGAGTGGGCTTGAACCTCCACCTTTCGGTTAACAGCCGATCGCGCTAGCCAAATGCGCCACGAAGACAGTCGGGCTCCACTCTCACCACCGTCAGAACATTTCTCCAAAGCTATCAGCGCAAAGAAAAAAAAGCGACACACCGTTCTGGGTGGGCTCAAACCTCCAACCTTTCGGTTAACAGACGATCACGCAAGCCAATTGCGCCACGTAGACAGTCCTGCTCCGCTCTCACCACCATCAGAACATATCTTCAAAGCTATCAGCCCAAAGAAACAAAAGCGCCGCACCACCACCGAGTGGGCTCGAACCTCCACCTTTCGGTTAACAGCCGATCGCGCTAGCCAAATGCGCCACGAAGACAGTCGGGCTCCACTCTCACCACCGTCAGAACATTTCTCCAAAGCTATCAACGCAAAGAAAAAAAAGCGACACCCCGTTCTGGGTGGGCTCAAACCTCCAACCTTTCGGTTAACAGACGATCACGCTAGCTATTTGCGCCACGTAGACCGTCCTGCTCCGCTCTCACCACCATCAGAACATATCTTCAAAGCTATCAGCCCAAAGAAACAAAAGCGCCGCACCACCACCGAGTGGGCTCGAACCTCCACCTTTCGGTTAACACCCGATCGCGCTAGCCATTCGCGCCACAGAGACAGTCGTGCTCCACTCTCACCACCATCACAACATATCTTCGAAGCTGTCAGCGCAAACAAAAAAGCAACATACCACTCCCGGGAGGGCTCGAAACTCCAACCTTTCGGTTAACAGCCGATCGCGCTAGCCAATTGCGCCACGGAGACAGTCCTGCTCCACTCTCACCGCCATCAGAACATATCTTCAAAGCTATCAGCCCAAAGAAAAAAGCGCCGCACCACCACAGGGTGGGCTCGAAGCTCCAACCTTTCGATTAACAGCCGATCGCGCTAGCCAATTGCGCAACGGAGACAGTCCTGTTCAACTCTCACCGCCATCAGAACATATCTTCAAAGCTATCAGCCCATAGAAAAAAAGGCGCCGCACCACCACCGGGTGGGCTCGAACCTCCAACCTTTCGGTTAACGGCCGAACGCGCTAGCCAATTGAGCCACGGAGACAGTCGTGCTCCACTCTCACCACCATCAGAACATATTTTCAAAGCTATCAGCGCAAAGAAAAAAGCAACACACCACTCCCGGGAGGGCTCTAAACTCCAAACTTTTGGTTAACAGCCGATTGCGCTAGCCAATTGCGCCACGGAGACAGTCCTGCTCCACTCTCATCACCATCAGAACATATCTTCAAAGCTATCAGCCTAAAGAAAAAAAGGCGCCGCAACACCACCGCGTGGGCTCGAACCTCCAAACTTTCGGTTAACAGTTGATCGCGCTAGCCGATTGCGCAACGGAGACAGTCGTGCTCAACTCTCACCACCATCAGAACATATTTTCAAAGCTATCAGCGCAAAAAAAAAGCAACACACCACTCCCGGAAGGGCTCGAAACTCCAAACTTTCGATTAACAGCCGATCGCGCTAGCCGATTGCGCCACGGAGGCAGTCCTGTTCCACTCTCACCACCATCAGAACATATCTTCAAAGCTATCAGCCCATAGAAAAAAAGGCGCCGCACCACCACCGGGTGGGCTCAAACCTCGAACCTTTCGCTTAACGGCCGAACGCGCTAGCCAATTGCGCCACGGAGACAGTCCTGCTCCACTCTCACCACCATCAGAACATATCTTCAAAGCTATCAGCCCAAAGAAAAAAAGCGCCGCACCACCACAGGGTGGGCTCGAAGCTCCAACCTTTCGATTAACAGCCGATCGCGCTAGCCAATTGCGCCACGGAGACAGTCCTGTTTCACTCTCACCACCATCAGAACATATCTTCAAAGCTATCAGCCCATAGAAAAAAAGGCGCCGCACCACCACCGGGTAGGCTCGAACCTCCAAACTTTCGGTTAACAGTTGATCGCGCTAGCCGATTGCGCCACGGAGACAGTCGTGCTCCACTCTCACCACCATCAGAACATATTTTCAAAGCTACCAGCGCAAAGAAAAAAGCAACACCCCGCTCTCAGGAGGGCTCAAACCTCCAATTTTTTGGTTAACAGCCGAACGTGCTAGCCAATTGCACCACGGAGACATTCGTGGTCCAATCTCATCACTGTCAGAACATTTGTCCAAAGCTATCAGCGCAAAGAAAAAAGCGACACACCACTCCCGGGAGGGCGCGCGCGAAACTCCAACCTACCAGTTAACAGCCGATCGCGCTAGCCAATTGCGCCACGGAGACAGTCGTGCTCCACTCTCACCACCATCAGAACATATCTTCAAAGCTATCAGCTTAAAGAAAAAAAAGCGCCGCACCACCACCGGGTGGGCTCGAAACTCCAACCTTTTGGTTAACAGCCGATTGCGCTAGCCCATTGCGCCACGGAGACAGTCCTGCTTCACTCTCATCACCATCAGAACATATCTTCAAAGCTATCAGCCTAAAGAAAAAAAGGCGCCGCACCACCACCGGGTGGCCTCGAACCTGCAAACTTCCGGTTAACAGCCGATCGCGCTAGCCGATATCGCCACGGAGACAGTCGTGCTCCACTCTCACCACCATCAGAACATATCTTCAAAGCTAGCAGCGTAAAGAAAAAAGCAACACACCACTCCCGGGAGGGTTCGAAACTCCAACCTTTCAGTAAACAACCGATCGCGCTAGCCTATTGCGCCACGGAGACAGTCGTGCTCCACTCTCACCACCATCAGAACATATCTTCAAAGCTATCAGCTTAAAGGAAAAAAAGCGCCGCACCACCACCGGGTGGGCTCGAACCTCCAACCTTTTGGTTAACAGACGATCGCGCTAGCAAATCGCGCCTTGGAAACTGTCGCGCTCCACTCTCACCACCATCAGAACATATCTTCGAAGCTATCAGCGCAAAGAAAAAAGCAACACACCACTCCTGGGAGGGCTCGAAACTCCAACCTTTCGGTTAACAGCCGATCGCGCTAGCCAATTGCGCCACGGAGACAGTCCTGCTCCACTCTTACCACCATCAGAACATATCTTCAAAGCTATCAGCCCAAAGAAAAAAAAGCGCCGCACCACCACCGGGTGGGCTCGAAACTCCAAACTTTCGATTAACAGCCGATCGCGCTAGCCAATTGCGCCACGGAGGCAGTCCTGTTCCACTCTCACCACCATCAGAACATATCTTCAAAGCTATCAGCCCATAGAAAAAAAGGCGCCGCACCACCACCGGGTGGGCTCAAACCTCGAACCTTTCGCTTAACGGCCGAACGCGCTAGCCAATTGCGCCACGGAGACAGTCGTGCTCCACTCTCACCACCATCAGAACATATCTTCAAAGCTATCAGCGCAAAGAAAAAAGCAATACACCACTCCCGGGAGGGCTCGAAATTCCAACCTTTCGATTAACAGCCAATCGCGCTAGCCAATCGCGCCACGGAGACAGTCCTGCTCAACTCTCACCACCATCAGAACATATCTTCAAAGCTATCAGCCAAAAGAAAAAAAATCGCCGCACCACCACGGGGTGGGCTCGAAACTCCAACCTTTCGGTTAACAGCCGATCGCGCTAACCAATTGTGTCACGGAGACAGTCCTCCTCCACTCCCACCACCATCAGAACATATTATCAAAGCTATCATCCCACAGAAAAAAAAGCGCCGCATCACCACCGGGAGGGCTCGAACCTCCAAC
Source organism: Rhipicephalus microplus (assembly GCF_043290135.1). Classification (NCBI taxonomy): domain Eukaryota; kingdom Metazoa; phylum Arthropoda; class Arachnida; order Ixodida; family Ixodidae; genus Rhipicephalus; species Rhipicephalus microplus. The sequence goes on along the minus strand of NW_027464611.1, from coordinate 1,069,272 downwards.
CTTTCGGTTAACAGCCGATTGCGCTAGCCAATTGCGCCACGGAGATAGTCGTGCTCCACTCTCACCACCGTCAGAACACTTCTTCAGAGCTATCAGCCCAAAGAAAAAGAAGCGCCACCCCACCACTGGGTGGGCTCGAACCTCCAACCTTTCGGTCAACAGCCGATCGCGCTAGCCAATTGCGCCACGCAGACAGTCGTGCTCCACTCTCACCACCGTCAGAACATTTCTCCGAAGCTATCAGCGCAAACAAAAAAGAGACACACCGTTCCGGGTGGGCTCAAACCTCCAACCTTTCGGTTAACAGACGATCGCGCTAGCCAATTGCGCCACAGAGACAGTCGTGCTCTACTCTCACCACCATCACAACATATCTTCAAAGCTATCAGCCCAAAGAAAAAAGCAACACACCATTCCCGGGAGGGCTCGAAACTCCAACCTTTTGGTTAACAGCCGATTGGGCTAGCCAATTGCGCCACGGACACAGTCCTGCTCCACTCTCATCACCATCAGAACATATGTTCAAAGCTATCAGCCTAAAGAAAAAAAGGCGCCGCACCACCACCGGGTGGGTTCGAACCTCCAAACTTTCGGTTAACAGCCGATCGCGCTAGCCGATTGCGCCAAGGAGACAGTCGTGCTCCACTCTCACCACCATCAGAACATATCTTCAAAGCTATCAGCGCAAAGAAAAAAGCAACACACCACTCCCGGGAGGGCTCGAAACTCCAACCTTTCGGTTAACAGCCGATCGCGCTAGCCAATTGCGCCACGGAGACAGTCCTGCTCCACTCTCGCCACCATCAGAACATATCTTAGAAGCTATCAGCCCAAAGAAAAAAAGCGCCGCACCGCCACCGGGTGGGCTCGAAGCTCCAACCTTTCGATTAACAGCCGATCGCGCTAGCCAATCGCGCCACGGAGGCAGTCCTGTTCCACTCTCACCACCATCAGAACACATCTTCAAAGCTATCAGCCCATAGAAAAAAAGCAACACAACACTACCGGGAGGGCTCGAAACTCTAAACTTTTGGTTAACAGCCGATTGCGCTAGCCAAGTGCGCCACGGAGACAGTCCTGCTCCACTCTCATCACCATCAGAACATTTCTCCGAAGCTATCAGCGCAAAGAAAAAAAGAGACACACCGTTCCGGGTGGGCTCAAACCTCCAACCTTTCGGTTAACAGACGATCGCGCTAGCCAATTGCGCCACAGAGACAGTCGTGCTCTACTCTCACCACCATCACAACATATCTTCAAAGCTATCAGCCCAAAGAAAAAAGCAACACACCGCTCTAGGGAGGCCTCAAACCTCCAATTTTTTGGTTAACAGCCGAACGTGCTAGCCAATTGCACCACGGAGACAGTCGTGCTCCAATCTCATCACTGTCGGAACATTTGTCCAAAGCTATCAGCGCAAAGAAAAAAGCGACACACCACTCCCGGGAGGGCGCGAAACTCCAACCTTTCAGTTAACAGCCGATCGCGCTAGCCAATTGCGCCACGGAGACAGTCGTGCTCCACTCTCACCACCATCAGAACATATCTTCAAAGCTATCAGCTTAAAGAAAAAAAAGCGCCGCACCTCCACCGGGTGGGCTCGAACCTCCAACCTTTCAGTTAACAGCCGATCGCGCTAGCCAATTGCGCCACAGAGACAGTCCTGCTCCACTCTCACCACCATCAGAACATATCTTCAAAGCTATCAGCCCAAAGAAAAAAAAAGCGCCACACCCCCACCGGGTGGGCTCGAAGCTCCAAACTTTCGATTAACAGCCGATCGCGCTAGCCAATTGCGCCACGGATATAGTCGTGCTCCACTCTCACCACCGTCAGAACATTTCTTCAGAGCTATCAGCCCAAAGAAAAAGAAGCGCCGCCTCACCACTGGGTGGGCTCGAACCTCCAACCTTTCGGTCAACAGCCGATCGCGCTAGCCAATTGCGCCACGCAGACAGTCGTGCTCCACTCTCACCACCGTCAGAACATTTCTCCAAAGCTATCAGCGCAAAGAAAAAAAAGAGACACACCGTTCCGGGTGGGCTCAAACCTCCAACCTTTTGGTTAACAGACGATCACGCTAGCCAATTGTGCCACGTAGACAGTCCTGGTCCGCTCTCACCACCATCAGAACATATCATCAAAGCTATCAGCCCAAAGAAACAAAAGCGCCGCACCACCACCGGGTGGGCTCGAACCTCCACCATTCGGTCAACAGCCGATCGCGCTAGCCAATTGCGCCACAGAGACAGTCGTGCTCCACTCTCACCACCATCACAACATATCTTCAAAGCTATCAGCGCAAACAAAAAAGCAACATATCACTCCCGGGAGGGCTCGAAACTCCAACCTTTTGGTTAACAGCCGATTGCGCTAGCCAATTGCGCCACGGAGAAAGTCGTGCTCCACTCTCACCACCAACAGAACATATCTTCAAAGCTATCAGCGCAAAGAAAAAAGCAACACACCCCTCCCGTGAGGGCTCGAACCTACAACCTTTCGGTTAACAGCCGATCGCGCTAGCCGATTGCGCCAAGGAGACAGTCGTGCTCCACTCTCACCACCATCAGAACATATCTTCAAAGCTATCAGCGCAAAGAAAAAAGCAACACACCATTCCCAGGGGGCTCGAAACTCCAACCTTTCGAATAACAGCCGATCGCGCTAGCTAATTGCGCCACGGAGACAGTCCTGCTCCACTCTCACCACCATCAGAACATATCTTCAAAGCTATCAGCCCAAAGAAAAAAAGCGCCGCACCACCACCGGGTGGGCTCGAACCTCCAAACTTTCGGTTAACAGTTGATCGCGCTAGCCGATTGCGCATCGGAGACAGTCGTGCTCCACTCTCACCACCATCAGAACATATCTTCAAAGCTATCAGCGCAAAGAAAAAAGCAACACACCGCTCCCGGGAGGGCTGAAACCTCCAATTTTTTGGTTATCAGCCGAACGTGCTAGCCAATTGCACCACGGAAACAGCCGTGCTCCACTTTCACCACCATCAGAACATATCTTCAAAGCTTTCAGCGCAAAGAAAAAAGCAACACACCACTCCCAGGAGGGCTCGAAACTCCAACCTTTCGGTTAACAGCCGATCGCGCTAGCCAATATCGCCACGGAGACAGTCCTGCTTCACTCTCACCACCATCAGAACATACCTTCAAAGCTATCAGCCCAAAGAAAAAAACAACACACCACTCCCGGGAGGGCTCGAAACTCCAACCTTTTGGTTAACAGCCGATTGGGCTAGCCACTTGCGCCACGGACACAGTCCTGCTCCACTCTCATCACCATCAGAACATATGTTCAAAGCTATCAGCCTAAAGAAAAAAAGGCGCCGCACCACCACCGGGTGGGTTCGAACCTCCAAACTTTCGGTTAACAGCCGATCGCGCTAGCCGATTGCGCCAAGGAGACAGTCGTGCTCCACTCTCACCACCATCAGAACATATCTTCAAAGCTATCAGCGCAAAGAAAAAAGCAACACACCACTCCCGGAAGGGCTCGAAACTCCAACCTTTCGGTTAACAGCCGATCGCGCTAGCCAATTGCGCCACGGAGACAGTCCTGCTCCACTCTCACCACCATCAGAACATATCTTCAAAGCTATCAGCCTAAAGAAAAAAAGGCGCCGCACCACCACCGGGTGGGCTCGAGCCTCCAACCTTTCGGTTAACAGTTGATCGCGCTAGCCGATTGCGCCACGGAGACAGTCGTGCTCCACTCTCACCACCATCAGAACATATTTTCAAAGCTATCAGCGCAAAGAAAAAAGCAACACACCGCTCTCGGGAGGGCTCAAACCTCCAATTTTTTGGTTAACAGCCGAACGTGCTAGCCAATTGCACCACGGAGACAGTCGTGCTCCAATCTCATCACTGTCAGAACATTTGTCCAAAGCTATCAGCGCAAAAATAGCGACACACCACTCCCGGGAGGGCGCGAAACTCCAACCTTTCAGTTAACAGCCGATCGCGCTAGCCAATTGCGCCACGGAGACAGTCGTGCTCCACACTCACCACCATCAGAACATATCTTCAAAGCTATCAGCTTAAAGAAAAAAAAAGCGCCGCACCTCCACCGGGTGGGCTCGAACTTCCAACCTTTCGGTTAACAGCCGACCGCGCTAGCCAATTGCGCCACAGAGACAGTCCTGCTCCACTCTCACCACCATCAGAACATATCTTCAAAGCTATCAGCCCAAAGAAAAAAAAGCGCCATACCCCCACCGGGTGGGCTCGAAGCTCCAACCTTTCGATTAACAGCCGATCGCGCTAGGCAATTGCGCCACGGAGACAGTCCTGTTCCACTCTCACCACCATCAGAACTTATCTTCGAAGCTATCAGCCCATAGAAAAAAAGGCGCCGCACCACCACCGGGTGGACTCGAACCTCCAACCTTTCGGTTAACGGCCGAACGCGCTGGCCAATTGCGCCATAGAGACAGTCCTGCTCCACACTCACCACCATCAGATCATATCTTCAGAGCTATCAGCCCAAAGAAAAAAAAGCGCCGTACCACCACGGGGTGGGATCGAAACTCCAACCTTTCGGTTAACAGCCAATCGCGGTAGCCAATTGCGCCACGGAGACAGTCCTCCTCCACTCCCACCACCATCAGAACATATCTTCAAAGCTATCATCCCATAGAAAAAAAAGCGCCGCATCACCACCGGGAGGGCTCGAACCTCCAACCTTTCGGTTAACAGCCGATCGCGCTAGCCAACTGCGCCATGGAGACAGTCGTGCTCCACTCTCACCACCATAGAACATTTCTTCAGAGCTATCAGCCCAAAGAAAAAGAAGCGCCGCACCACCACCGGGTGGGCTCGAACCTCCAAGTTTTCGGTTAACAGCCGATCGCGCTAGCCAATTGCGCCACGGAGACAGTCCTGCTCCACTCTTACCACCATCAGAACATATCTTCAAAGCTATAAGCCCAAAGAAACAAAAGCGCCGCACCACCTCCGGGTGGGCTCGAACCTCCAAACTTTCGGTTAACAGTTGATCGCGCTAGCCGATTGCGCCACGGAGACAGTCGTGCTCCACTCTCACCACCATCAGAACATATCTTCAAAGCTATCAGCGCAAAGAAAAAAGCAACACACCGCTCCCGGGAGGGCTGAAACCTCCAATTTTTTGGTTAACAGCCGAACGTGCTAGCCAATTGCACCACGGAAACAGTCGTGCTCCACTTTCACCACCATCAGAACATATCTTCAAAGCTTTCAGCGCAAAGAAAAAAGCAACACACCACTCCCAGGAGGGCTCGAAACTCCAACCTTTCGGTTAACAGCCGATCGCGCTAGCCAATATCGCCACGGAGACAGTCCTGCTTCACTCTCACCACCATCAGAACATATCTTCAAAGCTATCAGCCCAAAGAAAAAAGCAACACACCACTCCCGGGAGGGCTCGAAACTCCAATTTTTTGGTTAACAGCCGATTGGGCTAGCCAATTGCGCCACGGACACAGTCCTGCTCCACTCTCATCACCATCAGAACATATGTTCAAAGCTATCAGCCTAAAGAAAAAAAGGCGCCGCACCACCACCGGGTGGGTTCGAACCTCCAAACTTTCGGTTAACAGCCGATCGCGCTAGCCGATTGCGCCAAGGAGACAGTCGTGCTCCACTCTCACCACCATCAGAACATATCTTGAAAGCTATCAGCGCAAAGAAAAAAGCAACACACCACTCCCGGAAGGGCTCAAACCTCCAATTTTTTGGTTAACAGCCGAACGTGCTAGCCAATTGCACCACGGAGACAGTCGTGGTCCACTCTCACCACCATCATAACATATCTTCAAAGCTATCAGCCCAAAGAAAAAAAAGCGCCGCACCACCACCGGGTGGGCTCGAACCTCCAACCTTTCGGTTAACAGCCGATCGCGCTAGCCAATTGCGCCACGGAGACAGTCCTCCTCCACTCCCACCCCCATCAGAACATATCTTCAAAGCTATCATCCCATAGAAAAAAAAAGCGCCGCATCACCACCGGGAGGGCTCGAAGCTCCAACCTTTCAGTTAACAGCCGATCGCGCTAGCCAATTGCGCCACGGAGACAGTCGTGCTCCACTCTCACCACCATCAGAACATATCTTCAAAGCTATCAGCTTAAAGAAAAAAAAGCGCCGCACCACCACCGGGTGGGCTCGAACCTCCAACCTTTCGGTTAACAGCCGATCGCGCTAGCCAATTGCGCCACGGAGACAGTCCTCCTCCACTCCCACCCCCATCAGAACATATCTTCAAAGCTATCATCCCATAGAAAAAAAAAAGCGCCGCATCACCACCGGGAGGGCTCGAACCTCCAACCTTTCGGTTAACAGCCGATCGCGCTAGCCAACTGCGCCATGGAGACAGTCGTGCTCCACTCTCACCACCATCAGAACATTTCTTCAGAGCTATCAGCCCAAAGAAAAAGAAGCGCCGCACCACCACCGGGTGGCCTCGAACCTCCAACCTTTCGGTTAACAGCCGATCGCGCTAGCCAATTGCGCCACGAAGACCGTCCTGGTCCACTCTTACCACCATCAGAACATATCTTAAAAGCTATAAGCCCAAAGAAACAAAAGCGCCGCACCACCTCCGAGTGGGCTCGAACCTCCACCTTTCGGTTAACAGCCGATCGCGCTAGCCAATTGCGCCACAGAGACAGTCGTGCTCCACTCTCACAACCATCACAACATATCTTCAAAGCTATCAGCGCAAACAAAAAAGCAACATACCACTCCCGGGAGGGCTCGAAACTCCAACCTTTCGGTTAACAGCCGATCGCGCTAGCCAATTGCGCCACGGAGACAGTCCTGCTCCACTCTTACCACTATCAGAACATATTTTCAAAGCTATAAGGCCAAAGAAACAAAAGCGCCGCACCACCACGGGGTGGGCTCGAAACTCCAACCTTTCGGTTAACAGCCGATCGCGCTAGCCAATTGCGCCACGGAGACAGTCCTCCTCCACTGCCACCACCATCAGAACATATCTTCAAAGCTATCATCCCATAGAAAAAAAAGCGCCGCATCACCACCGGGAGGGCTCGAACCTCCAACCTTTCGGTTAACAGCCGATCGCGCTAGCCAATTGCGCCACGGAGACAGTCCTGCTCCACTCTTACCACTATCAGAACATATTTTCAAAGCTATAAGGCCAAAGAAACAAAAGCGCCGCACCACCTCCGAGTGGGCTCGAACCTCCACCTTTCGGTTAACGGCCGAACGCGCTAGCCAATTGCGCCACGGAGACAGTCCTGCTCCACTCTCACCACCATCAGATCATATCTTCAAAGCTATCAGCCCAAAGAAAAAAAGCGCCGCACCACCACGGGGTGGGCTCAAAACTCCAACCTTTCGGTTAACAGCCGATCGCGCTAGCCAATTGCGCCACGGAGACAGTCCTCCTCCACTGCCACCACCATCAGAACATATCTTCAAAGCTATCATCCCATAGAAAAAAAAGCGCCGCATCACCACCGGGAGGGCTCGAACCTCCAACCTTTCGGTTAACAGCCGATCGCGCTAGCCAATTGCGCCACGGAGACAGTCCTGCTCCACTCTTACCACTATCAGAACATATTTTCAAAGCTATAAGGCCAAAGAAACAAAAGCGCCGCACCACCTCCGAGTGGGCTCGAACCTCCACCTTTCGGTTAACAGCCGATCGCGCTAGCCAAATGCGCCACGAAGACAGTCGGGCTCCACTCTCACCACCGTCAGAACATTTCTCCAAAGCTATCAGCGCAAAGAAAAAAAAGCGACACACCGTTCTGGGTGGGCTCAAACCTCCAACCTTTCTGTTAACAGACGATCACGCTAGCCAATTGCGCCACGTAGACAGTCCTGCTCCGCTCTCACCACCATCAGAACATATCTTCAAAGCTATCAGCCAAAAGAAACAAAATCGCCGCACCACCACCGAGTGGGCTCGAACCTCCACCTTTCGGTTAACAGCCGATCGCGCTAGCAAATTGCGCCACAGAGACAGTCGTGCTCCACTCTCACCACCATCACAACATATGTTCAAAGCTATCAGCGCAAACAAAAAAGCAACATACCACTCCCGGGAGGGCTCGAAACTCCAACCTTTTGGATAACAGCCGATTGCGCTAGCCAAATTCCCTACGAGGACAGTCGGGCTCCACACTCACCACCATCAGAACATTTCTCCAAAGTATCAACGCAAAGAAAAAAAAGCGACACACCGTTCTGGGTGGGCTCAAACCTCCAACCTTTCGGTTAACAGCCGATCGTGCTAGCCGATTGCGCCACGGAGACGGTCCTGCTCCACTCTCACCACCATCAGAACATATCTTCAAAGCTATCAGCGCAAAGAAAAAAGCAACACACCACTCCCAGGAGGGCTCGAAACTCCAACCTTTCGGTTAACAGCCGATCGCGCTAGCCAATTGCGCCACGGAGACAGTCCTGCTTCACTCTCACCACCATCAGAACATATCTTCAAAGCTATCAGCCCAAAGAAAAAAGCAACACACCACTCCCGGGAGGGCTGTAAACTCCAACCTTTTGGTTAACAGCCGATTGGGCTAGCCAATTACGCCACGGACACAGTCCTGCTCCACTCTCATCACCATCAGAACATATGTTCAAAGCTATCAGCCTAAAGAAAAAAAGGCACCGCACCACCACCGGGTGGGTTCGAACCTCCAAACGTTCGGTTAACAGCCGATCGCGCTAGCCGATTGCGCCAAGGAGACAGTCGTGCTCCACTCTCACCACCATCAGAACCTATCTTCAAAGCTATCAGCGCAAAGAAAAAAGCAACACACCACTCCCGAGAGGGCTCGAAACTCCAACCTTTCGGTTAACAGCCGATCGCGCTAGCCAATTGCGCCACGGAGACAGTCCTGCTCCACTCTCACCACCATCAGAACATATCTTCAAAGCTATCAGCCCAAAGAAAAAAGCGCCGCACCACCACCGGGTGGGCTCGAAGCTCCAACCTTTCGATTACCAGCCGATCGCGCTAGCCAATCGCGCCACGGAGGCAGTCCTGTTCCACTCTCACCACCATCAGAACATATCTTCAAAGCTATCAGCCCATAGAAAAAAAGGCGCCGCACCACCACCGGGTGGGCTCGAACCTCCAACCTTTCGGTTAACGGCCGAACGCGCTAGCCAATTGCGCCACGGAGACAGTCGTGCTCCACTCTCACCACCATCAGAACATATCTTCAAAGCTATTCGCGCAAAGAAAAAAGCAACACACCACTCCCGGGAGGGCTCGAAACTCTAAACTTTTGGTTAACAGCCGATTGCGCTAGCCAATTGCGCCACGGAGACAGTCCTGCTCCACTCTCATCACCATCAGAACATATCTTCAAAGCTATCAGCCTAAAGAAAAAAAGGCGCCGCACCCCCACCGGGTGGGCTCGAACCTCCAACCTTTCCGTTAACAGTTGATCGCGCTAGCCGATTGCGCCACGGAGACAGTCGTGCTCCACTCTCACCACCATCAGAACATTTTTTCAAAGCTATCAGCGCAAAGAAAAAAGCAACACACCGCTCTCGGGAGGGCTCAAACCTCCAATTTTTTGGTTAACAGCCGAACGTGCTAGCCAATTGCACCACGGAGACAGTCGTGCTCCAATCTCATCACTGTCAGAACATTTGTCCAAAGCTATCAGCGCAAAGAAAAAAGCGACACACCACCACCGGGGGGGCTGGAACCTCCAACCTTTCGGTTAACGGCCGAACGCGCTGGCCAATTGCGCCACGGAGACAGTCCTGCTCCACTCTCACCACCATCAGATCATATCATCAGAGCTATCAGCCCAAAGAAAAAAAAGCGCCGCACCACCACGGGGTGGGCTCGAAACTCCAACCTTTCTGTTAACAGCCGATCGCGGTAGCCAATTGCGCCACGGAGACAGTCCTCCTCCACTCCCACCACCATCAGAACATATCTTCAAAGCTATCATCCCATAGAAAAAAAAGCGCCGCATCACCACCGGGAGGGCTCGAACCTCCAACCTTTCGGTTAACAGCCGATCGCGCTAGCCAACTGCGCCATGGAGACAGTCGTGCTCTACTCTCACCACCATCAGAACATTTCTTCAGAGCTATCAGCCCAAAGAAAAAGAAGCGCCGCACCACCACCGGGTGGGCTCGAACCTCCAAGTTTTCGGTTAACAGCCGATCGCGCTAGCCAATTGCGCCACGGAGACAGTCCTGCTCCACTCTTACCACCATCAGAACATATCTTCAAAGCTATAAGCCCAAAGAAACAAAAGCGCCGCACCACCTCCGAGTGGGCTGGAACCTCCACCTTTCGGTTAACAGCGGATCGCGCTAGCCAAATGCGCCACGAAGACAGTCGGGCTCCACTCTCACCACCGTCAGAACATTTCTCCAAAGCTATCAACGCAAAGCAAAAAAGCGACACACCGCTCTGGGTGGGCTCAAACCTCCAACCTTTCGGTAACAGACGATCACGCTAGCTAATTGCGCCACGGAGACAGTCCTGCTCCACTCTCACCACCATCAGAACATATCTGCAAAGCTATCAGCCCAAAGAAAAAAAGCGCCGCACCACCACAGGGTGGGCTCGAAGCTCCAACCTTTCGATTAACAGCCGATCGCGCTAGCCAATTGCGCCACGGAGACAGTCCTGTTCCACTCTCACCACCATCAGAACATATCTTCAAAGCTATCAGCCCATAGAAAAAAAAGGCGCCGCACCACCACCGGGTGGGCTCGAACCTCCAAACTTTCGGTAACAGTTGATCGCGCTAGCCGATTGCGCCACGGAGACAGTCGTGCTCCACTCTCACCACCATCAGAACATATTTTCAAAGCTATCAGCGCAAAGAAAAAAGCAACACACCGCTCTCAGGAGGGCTCAAACCTACAATTTTTTGGTTAACAGCCGAACGTGCTAGCCAATTGCACCACGGAGACAGTCGTGGTCCAATCTCATCACTGTCAGAACATTTGTCCAAAGCTATCAGCGCAAAGAAAAAAGCGACACACCACTCCCGGGAGGGGGCGCGCGAAACTCCAACCTTTCAATTAACAGCCGATCGCGCTAGCCAATTGCGCCACGGAGACAGTCGTGCTCCACTATCACCACCATCAGAACATATCTTCAAAGCTATCAGCTTAAAGAAAAAAAAGCGCCGCACCACCACCGGGTGGGCTCGAACCTCCAACCTTTCGGTTAACAGCCGATCGCGCTAGCCAATTGCGCCACATAGACAGTCCTGCTCCACTCTCACCACCATCAGAACATATCTTCAAAGCTATCAGCCCAAAGAAAAAAAAAGCGCCACACCACCACCGGGTGGGCTCGAAGCTCCAACCTTTCGATTAACAGCCGATCGCGCTAGCCAATTGCGCCACGGAGACAGTCCTGTTCCACTCTCACCACCATCAGATCATATCTTCAGAGCTATCAGCCCAAAGAAAAAAAAGCGCCGCACCACCACGGAGTGGGCTCGAAACTCCAACCTTTCGGTTAACAGCCGATCGCGGTAGCCAATTGCGCCACAGAGACAGTCGTGCTCCACTCTCACCACCATCACAACATATGTTCAAAGCTATCAGCGCAAACAAAAAAGCAACATACCACTCCCGGGAGGGCTCGAAACTCCAACCTTTTGGTTAACAGCCGATTGCGCTAGCCAAATGCGCCACGAGGACAGTCGGGCTCCACTCTCACCACCGTCAGAACATTTCTCCAAAGCTATCAACGCAAAGAAAAAAAAGCGACACACCGTTGTGGGTGGGCTCAAACCTCCAACCTTTCGGTTAACAGATGATCACGCTAGCCAATTGCGCCACGTAGACAGTCCTGCTCCGCTCTCACCACCATCAGAACATATCTTCAAAGCTTTCAGCCCAAAGAAACAAAAGCGTCGCACCACCACCGAGTGGGCTCGAACCTCCAACCTTTCGGTTAACGGCTGAACGCGCTAGCCAATTGCGCCACGGAGACAGTTCTGCTCCACTCTCACCACCATCAGATCATATCTTCAAAGCTATCAGCCCAAAGAAAAAAAGCGCCGCACCACCACGGGGTGGGCTCGAAACTCCAACCTTTCGGTTAACAGCCGATCGCGCTAGCCAATTGCGCCACGGAGACAGTCCTCCTCCACTGCCACCACCATCAGAACATATCTTCAAAGCTATCATCCCATAGAAAAAAAAGCGCCGCATCACCACCGGGAGGGCTCGAACCTCCAACCTTTCGGTTAACAGCCGATCGCGCTAGCCAATTGCGCCACGGAGACAGTCCTGCTCCACTCTTACCACTATCAGAACATATTTTCAAAGCTATAAGGCCAAAGAAACAAAAGCGCCGCACCACCTCCGAGTGGGCTCGAACCTCCACCTTTCGGTTAACAGCCGATCGCGCTAGCCAAATGCGCCACGAAGACAGTCGGGCTCCACTCTCACCACCGTCAGAACATTTCTCCAAAGCTATCAGCGCAAAGAAAAAAAAGCGACACACCGTTCTGGGTGGGCTCAAACCTCCAACCTTTCTGTTAACAGACGATCACGCTAGCCAATTGCGCCACGTAGACAGTCCTGCTCCGCTCTCACCACCATCAGAACATATCTTCAAAGCTATCAGCCCAAAGAAACAAAATCGCCGCACCACCACCGAGTGGGCTCGAACCTCCACCTTTCGGTTAACAGCCGATCGCGCTAGCAAATTGCGCCACAGAGACAGTCGTGCTCCACTCTCACCACCATCACAACATATGTTCAAAGCTATCAGCGCAAACAAAAAAGCAACATACCACTCCCGGGAGGGCTCGAAACTCCAACCTTTTGGATAACAGCCGATTGCGCTAGCCAAATTCCCTACGAGGACAGTCGGGCTCCACACTCACCACCATCAGAACATTTCTCCAAAGTATCAACGCAAAGAAAAAAAAGCGACACACCGTTCTGGGTGGGCTCAAACCTCCAACCTTTCGGTTAACAGCCGATCGTGCTAGCCGATTGCGCCACGGAGACGGTCCTGCTCCACTCTCACCACCATCAGAACATATCTTCAAAGCTATCAGCGCAAAGAAAAAAGCAACACACCACTCCCAGGAGGGCTCGAAACTCCAACCTTTCGGTTAACAGCCGATCGCGCTAGCCAATTGCGCCACGGAGACAGTCCTGCTTCACTCTCACCACCATCAGAACATATCTTCAAAGCTATCAGCCCAAAGAAAAAAGCAACACACCACTCCCGGGAGGGCTGTAAACTCCAACCTTTTGGTTAACAGCCGATTGGGCTAGCCAATTACGCCACGGACACAGTCCTGCTCCACTCTCATCACCATCAGAACATATGTTCAAAGCTATCAGCCTAAAGAAAAAAAGGCACCGCACCACCACCGGGTGGGTTCGAACCTCCAAACGTTCGGTTAACAGCCGATCGCGCTAGCCGATTGCGCCAAGGAGACAGTCGTGCTCCACTCTCACCACCATCAGAACCTATCTTCAAAGCTATCAGCGCAAAGAAAAAAGCAACACACCACTCCCGGGAGGGCTCGAAACTCCAACCTTTCGGTTAACAGCCGATCGCGCTAGCCAATTGCGCCACGGAGACAGTCCTGCTCCACTCTCACCACCATCAGAACATATCTTCAAAGCTATCAGCCCAAAGAAAAAAGCGCCGCACCACCACCGGGTGGGCTCGAAGCTCCAACCTTTCGATTACCAGCCGATCGCGCTAGCCAATCGCGCCACGGAGGCAGTCCTGTTCCACTCTCACCACCATCAGAACATATCTTCAAAGCTATCAGCCCATAGAAAAAAAGGCGCCGCACCACCACCGGGTGGGCTCCAACCTCCAACCTTTCGGTTAACGGCCGAACGCGCTAGCCAATTGCACCACGGAGACAGTCGTGCTCCACTCTCACCACCATCAGAACATATCTTCAAAGCTATTCGCGCAAAGAAAAAAGCAACACACCACTCCCGGGAGGGCTCGAAACTCTAAACTTTTGGTTAACAGCCGATTGCGCTAGCCAATTGCGCCACGGAGACAGTCCTGCTCCACTCTCATCACCATCAGAACATATCTTCAAAGCTATCAGCCTAAAGAAAAAAAGGCGCCGCACCCTCACCGGGTGGGCTCGAACCTCCAACCTTTCCGTTAACAGTTGATCGCGCTAGCCGATTGCGCCACGGAGACAGTCGTGCTCCACTCTCACCACCATCAGAACATTTTTTCAAAGCTATCAGCGCAAAGAAAAAAGCAACACACCGCTCTCGGGAGGGCTCAAACCTCCAATTTTTTGGTTAACAGCCGAACGTGCTAGCCAATTGCACCACGGAGACAGTCGTGCTCCAATCTCATCACTGTCAGAACATTTGTCCAAAGCTATCAGCGCAAAGAAAAAAGCGACACACCACCACCGGGGGGGCTGGAACCTCCAACCTTTCGGTTAACGGCCGAACGCGCTGGCCAATTGCGCCACGGAGACAGTCCTGCTCCACTCTCACCACCATCAGATCATATCATCAGAGCTATCAGCCCAAAGAAAAAAAAGCGCCGCACCACCACGGGGTGGGCTCGAAACTCCAACCTTTCTGTTAACAGCCGATCGCGGTAGCCAATTGCGCCACGGAGACAGTCCTCCTCCACTCCCACCACCATCAGAACATATCTTCAAAGCTATCATCCCATAGAAAAAAAAGCGCCGCATCACCACCGGGAGGGCTCGAACCTCCAACCTTTCGGTTAACAGCCGATCGCGCCAGCCAACTGCGCCATGGAGACAGTCGTGCTCTACTCTCATCACCATCAGAACATTTCTTCAGAGCTATCAGCCCAAAGAAAAAGAAGCGCCGCACCACCACCGGGTGGGCTCGAACCTCCAAGTTTTCGGTTAACAGCCGATCGCGCTAGCCAATTGCGCCACGGAGACAGTCCTGCTCCACTCTTACCACCATCAGAACATATCTTCAAAGCTATAAGCCCAAAGAAACAAAAGCGCCGCACCACCTCCGAGTGGGCTGGAACCTCCACCTTTCGGTTAACAGCGGATCGCGCTAGCCAAATGCGCCACGAAGACAGTCGGGCTCCACTCTCACCACCGTCAGAACATTTCTCCAAAGCTATCAACGCAAAGCAAAAAAGCGACACACCGCTCTGGGTGGGCTCAAACCTCCAACCTTTCGCTAACAGACGATCACGCTAGCTAATTGCGCCACGGAGACAGTCCTGCTCCACTCTCACCACCATCAGAACATATCTGCAAAGCTATCAGCCCAAAGAAAAAAAGCGCCGCACCACCACAGGGTGGGCTCGAAGCTCCAACCTTTCGATTAACAGCCGATCGCGCTAGCCAATTGCGCCACGGAGACAGTCCTGTTCCACTCTCACCACCATCAGAACATATCTTCAAAGCTATCAGCCCATAGAAAAAAAGGCGCCGCACCACCACCGGGTGGGCTCGAACCTCCAAACTTTCGGTAACAGTTGATCGCGCTAGCCGATTGCGCCACGGAGACAGTCGTGCTCCACTCTCACCACCATCAGAACATATTTTCAAAGCTATCAGCGCAAAGAAAAAAGCAACACACCGCTCTCAGGAGGGCTCAAACCTACAATTTTTTGGTTAACAGCCGAACGTGCTAGCCAATTGCACCACGGAGACAGTCGTGGTCCAATCTCATCACTGTCAGAACATTTGTCCAAAGCTATCAGCGCAAAGAAAAAAGCGACACACCACTCCCGGGAGGGCGCGCGCGAAACTCCAACCTTTCAATTAACAGCCGATCGCGCTAGCCAATTGCGCCACGGAGACAGTCGTGCTCCACTCTCACCACCATCAGAACATATCTTCAAAGCTATCAGCTTAAAGAAAAAAAAAGCGCCACACCACCACCGGGTGGGCTCGAAGCTCCAACCTTTCGATTAACAGCCGATCGCGCTAGCCAATTGCGCCACGGAGACAGTCCTGTTCCACTCTCACCACCATCAGATCATATCTTCAGAGCTATCAGCCCAAAGAAAAAAAAGCGCCGCACCACCACGGAGTGGGCTCGAAACTCCAACCTTTCGGTTAACAGCCGATCGCGGTAGCCAATTGCGCCACAGAGACAGTCGTGCTCCACTCTCACCACCATCACAACATATGTTCAAAGCTATCAGCGCAAACAAAAAAGCAACATAACACTCCCGGGAGGGCTCGAAACTCCAACCTTTTGGTTAACAGCCGATTGCGCTAGCCAAATGCGCCACGAGGACAGTCGGGCTCCACTCTCACCACCGTCAGAACATTTCTCCAAAGCTATCAACGCATAGAAAAAAAAGCGACACACCGTTGTGGGTGGGCTCAAACCTCCAACCTTTCGGTTAACAGATGATCACGCTAGCTAATTGCGCCACGTAGACAGTCCTGCTCCGCTCTCACCACCATCAGAACATATCTTCAAAGCTTTCAGCCCAAAGAAACAAAAGCGTCGCACCACCACCGAGTGGGCTCGAACCTCCACCTTTCGGTTAACACCCGATCGCGCTAGCCAATCGCGCCACAGAGACAGTCGTGCTCCACTCTCACCACCATCACAACATATGTTCAAAGCTATCAGCGCAAACAAAAAGCAACATACCACTCCCGGGAGGGCTCGAAACTCCAACCTTTTGGTTAACAGCCGATTGCGCTAGCCAAATGCGCCACGAGGACAGTCGGGATCCACTCTCACCACCGTCAGAACATTTCTCCAAAGCTATCAACGCAAAGAAAAAAAAGCGACACACCGTTCTGGGTGGGCTCAAACCTCCAACCTTTCGGTTAACAGATGATCACGCTAGCTAATTGCGCCACGTAGACAGTCCTGCTCTGCTCTCACCACCATCAGAACATATCTTCAAAGCTATCAGCCCATAGAAAAAAAGGCGCCGCACCACCACCGGGTGGGCTCGAACCTCCAAGTTTTAGGTTAACAGCCGATCGCGCTAGCCAATTGCGCCACGGAGACAGTCCTGCTCCACTCTTACCACCAACAGAACATATCTTCAAAGCTATAAGCCCAAAGAAACAAAAGCGCCGCACCACCTCCGAATGGGCTCGAACCTCCATCTTTCGGTTAACAGCGGATCACGCTAGCCAAATGCGCCACGAAGACAGTCGGGCTCCACTCTCACCACCGTCAGAACATTTCTCCAAAGCTATCAACGCAAAGCAAAAAAGCGACACACCGCTCTGGGTGGGCTCAAACCTCCAACCTTTCGGTTAACAGACGATCACGCTAGCTAATTGCGCCACGTAGACAGTCCTGCTCCACTCTCACCACCATCAGAACATATCTTCAAAGCTATCAGCCCAAAGAAACAAAAGCGCCGCACCACCACCGAGTGGGCTCGAACCTCCACCTTTCGAATAACAGCCGATCGCGCTAGCCAATTGCGCCACAGAGACAGTCGTGCTCCACTCTCACCACCATCACAACATATCTTCAAAGCTATCAGCGCAAACAAAAAAGCAACATACCACTCCCGGGAGGGCTCGAAACTCCAACTTTTCGGCTAACAGCCGATCGCGCTAGCCAATTGCGCCACGGAGACAGTCTTGCTCCACTCTCACCACCATCAGATCATATCTTCAGAGCTATCAGCCCAAAGAAAAAAAAGCGCCGCACCACCACGGAGTGGGCTCGAAACTCCAACCTTTCGGTTAACAGCCGATCGCGGTAGCCAATTGCGCCACGGAGACAGTCCTCCTCCACTCCCACCACCATCAGAACATATCTTCAAAGCTATCATCCCAAAGAAAAAAAGAGCGCCGCATCACCACCGGGAGGGCTCGAACCTCCAACCTTTCGGTTAACAGCCGATCGCGCTAGCCAACTGCGCCATGGAGACAGTCGTGCTCCACTCTCACCACCATCAGAACATATCTTCAAAGCTATAAGCCCAAAGAAACAAAAGCGCCGCACCACCTCCGAGTGGGCTGGAACCTCCACCTTTCGGTTAACAGCGGATCGCGCTAGCCAAATGCGCCACGAAGACAGTCGGGCTCCACTCTCACCACCGTCAGAACATTTCTCCAAAGCTATCAACGCAAAGCAAAAAAGCGACACACCGCTCTGGGTGGGCTCAAACCTCCAACCTTTCGGTAACAGACGATCACGCTAGCTAATTGCGCCACGGAGACAGTCCTGCTCCACTCTCACCACCATCAGAACATATCTGCAAAGCTATCAGCCCAAAGAAAAAAAGCGCCGCACCACCACAGGGTGGGCTCGAAGCTCCAACCTTTCGATTAACAGCCGATCGCGCTAGCCAATTGCGCCACGGAGACAGTCCTGTTCCACTCTCACCACCATCAGAACATATCTTCAAAGCTATCAGCCCATAGAAAAAAAGGCGCCGCACCACCACCGGGTGGGCTCGAACCTCCAAACTTTCGTTAACAGTTGATCGCGCTAGCCGATTGCGCCACGGAGACAGTCGTGCTCCACTCTCACCACCATCAGAACATATTTTCAAAGATATCAGCGCAAAGAAAAAAGCAACACACCGCTCTCAGGAGGGCTCAAACCTACAATTTTTTGGTTAACAGCCGAACGTGCTAGCCAATTGCACCACGGAGACAGTCGTGGTCCAATCTCATCACTGTCAGAACATTTGTCCAAAGCTATCAGCGCAAAGAAAAAAGCGACACACAACTCCCGGGAGGGCGCGCGCGAAACTCCAACCTTTCAATTAACAGCCGATCGCGCTAGCCAATTGCGCCACGGAGACAGTCGTGCTCCACTCTCACCACCATCAGAACATATCTTCAAAGCTATCAGCTTAAAGAAAAAAAAGCGCCGTACCACCACCGGGTGGGCTCGAACCTCCAACCTTTCGGTTAACAGCCGATCGCGCTAGCCAATTGCGCCACATAGACAGTCCTGCTCCACTCTCACCACCATCAGAACATATCTTCAAAGCTATCAGCCCAAAGAAAAAAAAAGCGCCACACCACCACCGGGTGGGCTCGAAGCTCCAACCTTTCGATTAACAGCCGATCGCGCTAGCCAATTGCGCCACGGAGACAGTCCTGTTCCACTCTCACCACCATCAGATCATATCTTCAGAGCTATCAGCCCAAAGAAAAAAAAGCGCCGCACCACCACGGAGTGGGCTCGAAACTCCAACCTTTCGGTTAACAGCCGATCGCGGTAGCCAATTGCGCCACAGAGACAGTCGTGCTCCACTCTCACCACCATCACAACATACGTTCAAAGCTATCAGCGCAAACAAAAAAGCAACATACCACTCCCGGGAGGGCTCGAAACTCCAACCTTTTGGTTAACAGCCGATTGCGCTAGCCAAATGCGCCACGAGGACAGTCGGGCTCCACTCTCACCACCGTCAGAACATTTCTCCAAAGCTATCAACGCAAAGAAAAAAAAGCGACACACCGTTGTGGGTGGGCTCAAACCTCCAACCTTTCGGTTAACAGATGATCACGCTAGCTAATTGCGCCACGTAGACAGTCCTGCTCCGCTCTCACCACCATCAGAACATATCTTCAAAGCTTTCAGCCCAAAGAAACAAAAGCGTCGCACCACCACCGAGTGGGCTCGAACCTCCACCTTTCGGTTAACACCCGATCGCGCTAGCCAATCGCGCCACAGAGACAGTCGTGCTCCACTCTCACCACCATCAGATCATATCTTCAAAGCTATCAGCCCAAAGAAAAAAAAGCGCCGCACCACCACGGGGTGGGCTCGAAACTCCAACCTTTCGGTTAACAGCCGATCGCGCTAGCCAATTGCGCCACGGAAACAGTCCTCCTCCACTGCCACCACCATCAGAACATATCTTCAAAGCTATCATCCCATAGAAAAAAAAGCGCCGCATCACCACCGGGAGGGCTCGAACCTTAAACCTTTCGGTTAAGAGCCGATCGCGCTAGCCAATTGCGCCACGGAGACAGTCCCTCTCCACTCTTACCACCATCAGAACATATCTTCAAAGCTATAAGCCCAAAGAAACAAAAGCGCCGCACCACCTCCGAGTGGGCTCGAACCTCCACCTTTCGGTTAACAGCCGATCGCGCTAGCCAAATGCGCCACGAAGACAGTCGGGCTCCACTCTCACCACCATCAGAACATTTCTCCAAATCTATCAGCGCAAAGAAAAAAAAGCGACACACCGTTCTAGGTGGGCTCAAACCTCCAACCTTTCGGTTAACAGACGATCACGCAAGCCAATTGCGCCACGTAGACAGTCCTGCTCCGCTCTCACCACCATCAGAACATATCTTCAAAGCTATCAGCCCAAAGAAACAAAAGCGCCGCACCACCACCGAGTGGGCTCAAACCTCCACCTTTCGGTTAACAGCCGATCGCGCTAGCCAATTGCGCCACAGAGACAGTCGTGCTCCACTCTCACCACCATCACAACATATGTTCAAAGCTATCAGCGCAAACAAAAAGCAACATACCACTCCCGGGAGGGCTCGAAACTCCAACCTTTTGGTTAACAGCCGATTGCGCTAGCCAAATGCGCCACGAGGACAGTCGGGATCCACTCTCACCACCGTCAGAACATTTCTCCAAAGCTATCAACGCAAAGAAAAAAAAGCGACACACCGTTCTGGGTGGGCTCAAACCTCCAACCTTTCGGTTAACAGATGATCACGCTAGCTAATTGCGCCACGTAGACAGTCCTGCTCTGCTCTCACCACCATCAGAACATATCTTCAAAGCTATCAGCCCATAGAAAAAAGGCGCCGCACCACCACCGGGTGGGCTCGAACCTCCAAGTTTTAGGTTAACAGCCGATCGCGCTAGCCAATTGCGCCACGGAGACAGTCCTGCTCCACTCTTACCACCAACAGAACATATCTTCAAAGCTATAAGCCCAAAGAAACAAAAGCGCCGCACCACCTCCGAATGGGCTCGAACCTCCATCTTTCGGTTAACAGCGGATCGCGCTAGCCAAATGCGCCACGAAGACAGTCGGGCTCCACTCTCACCACCGTCAGAACATTTCTCCAAAGCTATCAACGCAAAGCAAAAAAGCGACACACCGCTCTGGGTGGGCTCAAACCTCCAACCTTTCGGTTAACAGACGATCACGCTAGCTAATTGCGCCACGTAGACAGTCCTGCTCCACTCTCACCACCATCAGAACATATCTTCAAAGCTATCAGCCCAAAGAAACAAAAGCGCCGCACCACCACCGAGTGGGCTCGAACCTCCACCTTTCGAATAACAGCCGATCGCGCTAGCCAATTGCGCCACAGAGACAGTCGTGCTCCACTCTCACCACCATCACAACATATCTTCAAAGCTATCAGCGCAAACAAAAAAGCAACATACCACTCCCGGGAGGGCTCGAAACTCCAACTTTTCGGTTAACAGCCGATCGCGGTAGCCAATTGCGCCACGGAGACAGTCCTCCTCCACTCCCACCACCATCAGAACATATCTTCAAAGCTATCATCCCATAGAAAAAAAGAGCGCCGCATCACCACCGGGAGGGCTCGAACCTCCAACCTTTCGGTTAACAGCCGATCGCGCTAGCCAACTGCGCCATGGAGACAGTCGTGCTCCACTCTCACCACCATCAGAACATTTCTTCAGAGCTATCAGCCCAAAGAAAAAGAAGCGCCGCACCACCACCGGGTAGCCTCGAACCTCCAACCTTTCGGTTAACAGCCGATCGCGCTAGCCAATTGCGCCACGGAGACAGTCCTGGTCCACTCTTACCTCCATCAGAACACATCTTAAAAGCTATAAGCCCAAAGAAACAAAAGCGCCGCACCACCTCAGAGTGGGCTCGAACCTCCACCTTTCGGTTAACAGCCGATCGCGCTAGCCAATTGCGCCACAGAGACAGTCGTGCTCCACTCTCACCACCATCACAACATATCTTCAAAGCTATCAGCGCAAACAAAAAAAGCGCTGCACCACCACAGGGTGGGCTCGAAGCTCCAACCTTTCAATTAACAGCCGATCGCGCTAGCCAATTGCGCCACGGAGACAGTCCTGTTCCACTCTCACCACCATCAGAACATATCTTCAAAGCTATCAGCCCATAGAAAAAAAAGCGACACACCACCACCGGGTGGGCTCGAACCTCCAACCTTTCGGTTAACGGCCGAACGCGCTGGCCAATTGCGCCACGGAGACAGTCCTGCTCCACTCTCACCACCATCAGATCATATCTTCAAAGCTATCAGCCGAAAGAAAAAAAAGCGCCGCACCACCACGGGGTGGGCTCGAAACTCCAACCTTTCGGTTAACAGCCGATCGCGGTAGCCAATTGCGCCACGGAGACAGTCCTCCTCCACTCCCACCACCATCAGAACATATCTTCAAAGCTATCATCCCATAGAAAAAAAAGCGCCGCATCACCACCGGGAGGGCTCGAACCTCCAACCTTTCGGTTAACAGCCGATCGCGCTAGCCAACTGCGCCATGGAGACAGTCGGGCTCCACTCTCACCACCGTCAGAACATTTCTCCAAAGCTATCAACGCAAAGAAGAAAAAGCGACACACCATTGTGGGTGGGCTCAAACCTCCAACCTTTCGGTTAACAGATGATCACGCTATCTAATTGCGCCACGTAGACAGTCCTGCTCCGCTCTCACCACCATCAGAACATATCTTTAAAGCTATCAGCCCAAAGAAACAAAAGCGTCGCACCACCACCGAGTGGGCTCGAACCTCCACCTTTCGGTTAACACCCGATCACGCTAGCCAATTGCGCCACAGAGACAGTCGTGCTCCACTCTCACCACCATCACAACATATCTTCAAAGCTATCAGCGCAAACAAAAAAGCAACATACCACTCCCGGGAGGGCTCGAAACTCCAACTTTTCGGTTAACAGCCGATCGCGGTAGCCAATTGCGCCACGGAGACAGTCCTCCTCCACTCCCACCACCATCAGAACATATCTTCAAAGCTATCATCCCATAGAAAAAAAGAGCGCCGCATCACCACCGGGAGGGCTCGAACCTCCAACCTTTCGGTTAACAGCCGATCGCGCTAGCCAACTGCGCCATGGAGACAGTCGTGCTCCACTCTCACCACCATCAGAACATTTCTTCAGAGCTATCAGCCCAAAGAAAAAGAAGCGCCGCACCACCACCGGGTAGCCTCGAACCTCCAACCTTTCGGTTAACAGCCGATCGCGCTAGCCAATTGCGCCACGGAGACAGTCCTGGTCCACTCTTACCTCCATCAGAACACATCTTAAAAGCTATAAGCCCAAAGAAACAAAAGCGCCGCACCACCTCAGAGTGGGCTCGAACCTCCACCTTTCGGTTAACAGCCGATCGCGCTAGCCAATTGCGCCACAGAGACAGTCGTGCTCCACTCTCACCACCATCACAACATATCTTCAAAGCTATCAGCGCAAACAAAAAAAGCGCTGCACCACCACAGGGTGGGCTCGAAGCTCCAACCTTTCAATTAACAGCCGATCGCGCTAGCCAATTGCGCCACGGAGACAGTCCTGTTCCACTCTCACCACCATCAGAACATATCTTCAAAGCTATCAGCCCATAGAAAAAAAAGCGACACACCACCACCGGGTGGGCTCGAACCTCCAACCTTTCGGTTAACGGCCGAACGCGCTGGCCAATTGCGCCACGGAGACAGTCCTGCTCCACTCTCACCACCATCAGATCATATCTTCAAAGCTATCAGCCGAAAGAAAAAAAAGCGCCGCACCACCACGGGGTGGGCTCGAAACTCCAACCTTTCGGTTAACAGCCGATCGCGGTAGCCAATTGCGCCACGGAGACAGTCCTCCTCCACTCCCACCACCATCAGAACATATCTTCAAAGCTATCATCCCATAGAAAAAAAAGCGCCGCATCACCACCGGGAGGGCTCGAACCTCCAACCTTTCGGTTAACAGCCGATCGCGCTAGCCAACTGCGCCATGGAGACAGTCGGGCTCCACTCTCACCACCGTCAGAACATTTCTCCAAAGCTATCAACGCAAAGAAGAAAAAGCGACACACCATTGTGGGTGGGCTCAAACCTCCAACCTTTCGGTTAACAGATGATCACGCTATCTAATTGCGCCACGTAGACAGTCCTGCTCCGCTCTCACCACCATCAGAACATATCTTTAAAGCTATCAGCCCAAAGAAACAAAAGCGTCGCACCACCACCGAGTGGGCTCGAACCTCCACCTTTCGGTTAACACCCGATCACGCTAGCCAATTGCGCCACAGAGACAGTCGTGCTCCACTCTCACCACCGTCAGATCATATCTTCAAAGCTATCAGCCCAAAGAAAAAAAAGCGCCGCACCACCACGGGGTGGGCTCGAAACTCCAACCTTTCGGTTAACAGCCGATCGCGCTAGCCAATTGCCCCACGGAGACAGTCCTCCTCCACTGCCACCACCATCAGAACATATCTTCAAAGCTATCATCCCATAGAAAAAAAAAGCGCCGCATCACCACCGGGAGGGCTCGAACCTTAAACCTTTCGGTTAAGAGCCGATCGCGCTAGCCAATTGCGCAACGGAGCCAGTCCCTCTCCACTCTTACCACCATCAGAACATATCTTCAAAGCTATCAGCCCATAGAAAAAAAGGCGCCGCACCACCACCGGGTGGGCTCGAACCTCCAAACTTTCGGTTAACAGTTGATCGCGCTAGCCGATTGCGCCACGGAGACAGTCGTGCTCCACTCTCACCACCATCAGAACATATTTTCAAAGCTATCAGCGCAAAGAAAAAAGCAACACACCGCTCTCAGGAGGGCTCAAACCTACAATTTTTTGGTTAACAGCTGAACGTGCTAGCCAATTGCACCACGGAGACAGTCGTGGTCCAATCTCATCACTGTCAGAACATTTGTCCAAAGCTATCAGCGCAAAGAAAAAAGCGACACACCACTCCCGGGAGGGCGCGCGCGAAACTCCAACCTTTCAGTTAACAGCCGATCGCGCTAGCCAATTGCGCCACGGAGACAGTCGTGCTCCACTCTCACCACCATCAGAACATATCTTCAAAGCTATCAGCTTAAAGAAAAAAAAGCGCCGCACCACCACCGGGTGGGCTCGAACCTCCAACCTTTCGGTTAACAGCCGATCGAGCTAGCCAATTGCGCCACAGAGACAGTCCTGCTCCACTCTCACCACCATCAGAACATATCTTCAAAGCTATCAGCCCAAAGAAAAAAAAAAGCGCCACACCACCACCGGGTGGGCTCGAAGCTCCAACCTTTCGATTAACAGCCGATCGCGCTAGCCAATTGCGCCACGGAGACAGTCCTGTTCCACTCTCACCACCATCAGATCATATCTTCAAAGCTATCAGCCCAAAGAAAAAAAAGCGCCGCACCACCACGGAGTGGGCTCGAAACTCCAACCTTTCGGTTAACAGCCGATCGCGGTAGCCAATTGCGCCACAGAGACAGTCGTGCTCCACTCTCACCACCATCACAATATATGTTCAAAGCTATCAGCGCAAACAAAAAAGCAACATACCACTCCCGGGAGGGCTCGAAACTCCAACCTTTTGGTTAACAGCCGATTGCGCTAGCCAAATGCGCCACGAGGACAGTCGGGCTCCACTCTCACCACCGTCAGAACATTTCTCCAAAGCTATCAACGCAAAGAAAAAAAAGCGACACACCGTTGTGGGTGGGCTCAAACCTCCAACCTTTCGGTTAACAGATGATCACGCTAGCTAATTGCGCCACGTAGACAGTCCTGCTCCGCTCTCACCACCATCAGAACATATCTTCAAAGCTATCAGCCCAAAGAAACAAAAGCGTCGCACCACCACCGAGTGGGCTCGAACCTCCACCTTTCGGTTAACACCCGATCGCGCTAGCCAATCGCGCCACAGAGACAGTCGTGCTCCACTCTCACCACCATCAGATCATATCTTCAAAGCTATCAGCCCAAAGAAAAAAAAGCGCCGCACCACCACGGGGTGGGCTCGAAACTCCAACCTTTCGGTTAACAGCCGATCGCGCTAGCCAATTGCCCCACGGAGACAGTCCTCCTCCACTGCCACCACCATCAGAACATATCTTCAAAGCTATCATCCCATAGAAAAAAAAGCGCTGCATCACCACCGGGAGGGCTCGAACCTTAAACCTTTCGGTTAAGAGCCGATCGCGCTAGCCAATTGCGCCACGGAGACAGTCCTGCTCCACTCTTACCACCATCAGAACATATCTTCAAAGCTATAAGCCCAAAGAAACAAAAGCGCCGCACCACCTCCGAGTGGGCTCGAACCTCCACATTTCGGTTAACAGCCGATCGCGCTAGCCAAATGCGCCACGAAGACAGTCGGGCTCCACTCTCACCACCGTCAGAACATTTCTCCAAAGCTATCAGCGCAAAGAAAAAAAGCGACACACCGTTCTGGGTGGGCTCAAACCTCCAAGCTTTCGGTTAACAGACGATCACGCTAGCCAAATGCGACACGTAGACAGTCCTGCTCCGCTCTCACCACCATCAGAACATATCTTCAAAGCTATCAGCCCAAAGAAACAAAAGCGCCACACCACCACCGAGTGGGCTCGAACCTCCACCTTTCGGTTAACAGCCGATCGCGCTAGCCAATTGCGCCATGGAGACAGTCGTGCTCCACTCTCACCACCATCACAACATATCTTCAAAGCTATCAGCGCAAACAAAAAAGCAACATACCACTCCCGGGAGGGCTCGAAACTCCAACCTTTTGGTTAACAGCCAATTGCGCTAGCCAATTGCGCCACGGAGACAGTCCTGCTCCACTCTCATCACCATGAGAACATATCTTCAAAGCCAGCAGCCTAAAGAAAAAAAGGCGCCGCACCACCACCGGGTGGCCTCGAACCTGCAAACTTCCGGTTAACAGCCGATCACGCTAGCCGATATCGCCACGGAGACAGTCGTGCTCCACTCTCACCACCATCAGAACATATCTTCAAAGCTATCAGCGTAAAGAAAAAAAGCGCCGCACCACCACCGGGTTGGCTCGAACCTCCAACCTTTTGGTTAACAGACGATCGCGCTAGCCAATCGCGCCTTGGAAACAGTCGCGCTCCACTCTCACCACCATCAGAACATATCTTCGAAGCTATCAGCGCAAAGAAAAAAGCAACACACCACTCCTGGGAGGGCTCAAAACTCCAACCTTTCGGTTAACAGCCGATCGCGCTAGCCAATTGCGCCACGGAGACAGTCCTGCTCCACTCTCACCACCATCAGAACATATCTTCAAAGCTATCAGCCCAAAGAAAAAAAAGCGCCGCACCACCACCGGGTGGGCTCGAAACTCCAAACTTTCGATTAACAGCCGATCGCGCTAGCCAATTGCGCCACGGAGACAGTCCTGTTCCGCTCTCACCACCATCAGAACATATCTTCAAAGCTATCAGCCCAAAGAAACAAAAGCGCCGCACCACCACCGGGTGGGCTCGAACCTCCACCATTCGGTTAACAGCCGATCGCGCTAGCCTATTGCGCCACAGAGACAGTCGTGCTCCACTCTCACCACCATCAGAACATATCTTCAAAGCTATTAGCGCAAAGAAAAAAGCAACACACCACTCCCGGGAGGGCTCGAAACTCTAAACTTTTGGTTAACAGCCGATTGCGCTAGCCAATTGCGCCACGGAGACAGTCCTGCTCCACTCTCATCACCATCAGAACATATCTTCAAAGCTATCAGCCTAAAGAAAAAAAGGCGCCGCACCACCACCGGGTGGGCTCGAACCTCCAACCTTTCGGTTAACAGTTGATCGCGCTAGCCGATTGCGCCACGGAGACAGTCGTGCTCCACTCTCACCACCATCAGAACATATTTTCAAAGCTATCAGCGCAAAGAAAAAAGCAACACACCGCTCTCGGGAGGGCTCAAACCTCCAATTTTTTGGTTAACAGCCGAACGTGCTAGCCAATTGCACCACGGAGACAGTCGTGCTTCAATCTCATCACTGTCAGAACATTTGTCCAAAGCTATCAGCGCAAAGAAAAAAGCGACACACCACCACCGGGTGGGCTCGAACCTCCAACCTTTCGGTTAACGGCCGAACGCGCTGGCCAATTGCTCCACGGAGACAGTCCTGCTCCACTCTCACCACCATCACATCATATCTTCAGAGCTATCAGCCCAAAGAAAAAAAAGCGCCGCACCACCACGGGGTGGGCTCGAAACTCCAACCTTTCGGTTAACAGCCGATCGCGGTAGCCAATTGCGCCACGGAGACAGTCCTCCTCCACTCCCACCACCATCAGAACATATCTTCAAAGCTATCATCCCATAGAAAAAAAAGCGCCGCATCACCACCGGGAGGGCTCGAACCTCCAACCTTTCAGTTAACAGCCGATCGCGCTAGCCAACTGCGCCATGGAGACAGTCGTGCTCCACTCTCACCACCATCAGAACATTTCTTCAGAGCTATCAGCCCAAAGAAAAAGAAGCGCCGAACCACCACCGGGTGGGCTCGAACCTCCAAGTTTTCGGTTAACAGCCGATCGCGCTTGCCAATTGCGCCACGGAGACAGTCCTGCTCCACTCTTACCACCATCAGAACATATCTTCAAAGCTATAAGCCCGAAGAAACAAAAGCGCCGCACCACCTCCGAGTGGGCTCGAACCTCCACCTTTCGGTTAACAGCGGATCGCGCTAGCCAAATGCGCCACGAAGACAGTCGGGCTCCACTCTCACCACCGTCAGAACATTTCTCCAAAGCTATCAACGCAAAGCAAAAAAGCGACACACCGCTCTGGGTGGGCTCAAACCTCCAACCTTTCGGTTAACAGACGATCACGCCAGCTAATTGCGCCACGGAGACAGTCCTGCTCCACTCTCACCACCATCAGAACATATCTTCAAAGCTATCAGCTCAAAGAAAAAAAGCGCCGCACCACCACAGGGTGGGCTCGAAGCTCCAACCTTTCGATTAACAGCCGATCGTGCTAGCCAATTGCGCCACGGAGACAGTCCTGTTCCACTCTCACCACCATCAGAACATATCTTCAAAGCTATCAGCCCATAGAAGAAAAGGCGCCGCACCACCACCGGGTGGGCTCGAACCTCCAAACTTTCGGTTAACAGTTGATCGCGCTAGCCGATTGCGCCACGGAGACAGTCGTGCTCCACTCTCACACCATCAGAACATATTTTCAAAGCTATCAGCGCAAAGAAAAAAGCAACACACCGCTCTCAGGAGGGCTCAAACCTCCAATTTTTTGGTTAACAGCCGAACGTGCTAGCCAATTGCACCACGGAGACAGTCGTGGTCCAATCTTATCACTGTCAGAACATTTGTCCAAAGCTATCAGCGCAAAGAAAAAAGCGACACACCACTCCCGGGAGGGCGCGCGCGAAACTCCAACCTTTCAGTTAACAGCCGATCGCGCTAGCCAATTGCGCCACGGAGACAGTCGTGCTCCACTCTCACCACCATCAGAACATATCTTCAAAGCTATCAGCTTAAAGAAAAAAAAGCGCCGCACCACCACCGGGTGGGCTCGAACCTCCAACCTTTCGGTTAACAGCCAATCGCGCTAGCCAATTGCGCCACAGAGACAGTCCTGTTCCACTCTCACCACCATCAGAACATATCTTCAAAGCTATCAGCCCAAAGAAAAAAAAAGCGCCACACCACCACCGGGTGGGCTCGAAGCTCCAACCTTTCGATTAACAGCCGATCGCGCTAGCCAATTGCGCCACGGAGACAGTCCTGTTCCACTCTCACCACCATGAGAACATAACTTCAAAGCTATCAGCCCATAGAAAAAAAGGCGCCGCACCAACACCGGGTGGGCTCGAACCTCCTACCTTTCGGTTAACGGCCGAACGCGCTAGCCAATTGCGCCACGGAGACAGTCCTGCTCCACTCTCACCACCATCAGATCATATCTTCAGAGCTATCAGCCCAAAGAAAAAAAAGCGCCGCACCACCACGGAGCGGGCTCGAAACTCCAACCTTTCGGTTAACAGCCGATCGCGGTAGCCAATTGCGCCACGGAGACAGTCCTCCTCCACTCCCACCACCATCAGAACATATCTTCAAAGCTATCATCCCATAGAAAAAAAAGCGCCGCATCACCACCGGGAGGGCTCGAACCTCCAACCTTTCGGTGAACAGCCGATCGCGCTAGCCAACTGCGCCATGGAGACAGTCGTGCTCCACTCTCACCACCATCAGAACATTTCTTCAGAGCTATCAGCCCATAGAAAAAAAGGCGCCGCACCACGACCGGGTGGGCTCGAACCTCCAACCTTTCGGTTAACGGCCGAACGCGCTAGCCAATTGAGCCACGGAGACAGTCGTGCTCCACTCTCACCACCATCAGAACATATCTTCAAAGCTATCAGCGCAAAGAAAAAAGCAACACACCAATCCCGGGAGGGCTCTAAACTCCAAACTTTTGGATAACAGCCTATTGCGCTAGCCAATTGCGCCACGGAGACAGTCCTGCTCCACTCTCATCACCATCAGAACATATCTTCAAAGCTATCAGCCTAAAGAAAAAAAGGTGCCGCACCACCACCGGGTGGGCTCGAACCTCCAAACTTTCGGTTAACAGTTGATCGCGCTAGCCGATTGCGCCACGGAGACAGGCGTGCTCAACTCTCACCACCATCAGAACATATTTTCAAAGCTATCAGCGCAAAGAAAAAAGCAACACACCACTCCCGGGAGGGCTTGAAACTACAACCGTTCGGTTAACAGCCGATCGCGCTAGCCAATTGCGCCACGGAGACAGTCCTGCTCCACTCTCACTACCATCAGATCATATCTTCAAAGCTATCATCCCATAGAAAAAAAAATCGCCGCATCACCACCAGGAGGGCTCGAACCTCCAACCTTTCGGTTAACAGCCGATCGCGCTAGCCAATTGCGCCACGGAGACAGTCCTGCTCCACTCCTACCACCATCAGAACATATCTTCAAAGCTATGAGCCCAAAGAAACAAAAGCGCCGCACCACCTCCGAGTGGGCTCGAACCTCCACCTTTCGGTTAACAGCCGATCGCGCTAGCCAAATGCGCCACGAAGACAGTCGGGCTCCACTCTCACCACCGTCAGAACATTTCTCCAAAGCTATCAGCGCAAAGAAAAAAAGCGACACACCGTTCTGGGTGGGCTCAAACCTCCACCCTTTCGGTTAACAGACGATCACGCTAGCCAATTGCGACACGTAGACAGTCCTGCTCCGCTCTCACCACCATCAGAACATATCTTCAAAGCTATCAGCCCAAAGAAACAAAAGCGCCGCACCACCACTGAGTGGGCTCGAACCTCCACCTTTCGGTTAACAGCCGATCGCGCTAGCCAATTGCGCCACGGAGACAGTCGTGCTCCACTCTCACCACCATCACAACATATCTTCAAAGCTATCAGCGCAAACAAAAAAGCAACATACCACTCCCGGGAGGGCTCGAAACTCCAACCTTTTGGTTAACAGCCGATTGCGCTAGCCAATTGCGCCACGGAGACAGTCCTGCTCCACTCTCATCACCATCAGAACATATCTTCAAAGCCAGCAGCCTAAAGAAAAAAAGGCGCCGCACCACCACCGGGTGGCCTCGAACCTGCAAACTTCCGGTTAACAGCCGATCGCGCTAGCCGATATCGCCACGGAGACAGTCGTGCTCCACTCTCACCACCATCAAAACATATCTTCAAAGCTATCAGCGTAAAGAAAAAAAGCGCCGCACCACCACCGGGTTGGCTCGAACCTCCAACCTTTTGGTTAACAGACGATCGCGCTAGCCAATCGCGCCTTGGAAACAGTCGCGCTCCACTCTCACCACCATCAGAACATATCTTCGAAGCTATCAGCGCAAAGAAAAAAGCAACACACCACTCCTGGGAGGGCTCAAAACTCCAACCTTTCGGTTAACAGCCGATCGCGCTAGCCAATTGCGCCACGGAGACAGTCCTGCTCCACTCTCACTACCATCAGAACATATCTTCAAAGCTATCAGCCCAAAGAAAAAAAAGCGCCGCACCACCACCGGGTGGGCTCGAAACTCCAAACTTTCGATTAACAGCCGATCGCGCTAGCCAATTGCGCCACGGAGACAGTCCTGTTCCGCTCTCACCACCATCAGAACATATCTTCAAAGCTATCAGCCCAAAGAAACAAAAGCGCCGCACCACCACCGGGTGGGCTCGAACCTCCACCATTCGGTTAACAGCCGATCGCGCTAGCCTATTGCGCCACAGAGACAGTCGTGCTCCACTCTCACCACCATCAGAACATATCTTCAAAGCTATTAGCGCAAAGAAAAAAGCAACACACCACTCCCGGGAGGGCTCGAAACTCTAAACTTTTGGTTAACAGCCAATTGCGCTAGCCAATTGCGCCACGGAGACAGTCCTGCTCCACTCTCATCACCATCAGAACATATCTTCAAAGCTATCAGCCTAAAGAAAAAAAGGCGCCGCACCACCACCGGGTGGGCGCGAACCTCCAACCTTTCGGTTAACAGTTGATCGCGCTAGCCGATTGCGCCACGGAGACAGTCGTGCTCCACTCTCACCACCATCAGAACATATTTTCAAAGCTATCAGCGCAAAGAAAAAAGCAACACACCGCTCTCGGGAGGGCTCAAACCTCCAATTTTTTGGTTAACAGCCGAACGTGCTAGCCAATTGCACCACGGAGACAGTCGTGCTTCAATCTCATCACTGTCAGAACATTTGTCCAAAGCTATCAGCGCAAAGGAAAAAGCGACACACCACCACCGGGTGGGCTCGAACCTCCAACCTTTCGGTTAACGGCCGAACGCGCTGGCCAATTGCTCCACGGAGACAGTCCTGCTCCACTCTCACCACCATCACATCATATCTTCAGAGCTATCAGCCCAAAGAAAAAAAAGCGCCGCACCACCACGGGGTGGGCTCGAAACTCCAACCTTTCGGTTAACAGCCGATCGCGGTAGCCAATTGCGCCACGGAGACAGTCCTCCTCCACTCCCACCACCATCAGAACATATCTTCAAAGCTATCATCCCATAGAAAAAAAAGCACCGCATCACCACCGGGAGGGCTCGAACCTCCAACCTTTCAGTTAACAGCCGATCGCGCTAGCCAACTGCGCCATGGAGACACTCGTGCTCCACTCTCACCACCATCAGAACATTTCTTCAGAGCTATCAGCCCAAAGAAAAAGAAGCGCCGAACCACCACCGGGTGGGCTCGAACCTCCAAGTTTTCGGTTAACAGCCGATCGCGCTAGCCAATTGCGCCACGGAGACAGTCCTGCTCCACTCTTACCACCATCAGAACATATCTTCAAAGCTATAAGCCCGAAGAAACAAAAGCGCCGCACCACCTCCGAGTGGTCTCGAACCTCCACCTTTCGTTTAACAGCGGATCGCGCTAGCCAAATGCGCCACGAAGACAGTCGGGCTCCACTCTCACCACCGTCAGAACATTTCTCCAAAGCTATCAACGCAAAGCAAAAAAGCGACACACCCCTCTGGGTGGGCTCAAACCTCCAACCTTTCGGTTAACAGACGATCACGCTAGCTAATTGCGCCACGGAGACAGTCCTGCTCCACTCTCACCACCATCAGAACATATCTTCAAAGCTATCAGCTCAAAGAAAAAAAGCGCCGCACCACCACAGGGTGGGCTCGAAGCTCCAACCTTTCGATTAACAGCCGATCGTGCTAGCCAATTGCGCCACGGAGACAGTCCTGTTCCACTCTCACCACCATCAGAACATATCTCCAAAGCTATCAGCCCATAGAAAAAAAGGCGCCGCACCACCACCGGGTGGGCTCGAACCTCCAAACTTTCGGTTAACAGTTGATCGCGCTAGCCGATTGCGCCACGGAGACAGTCGTGCTCCACTCTCACCACCATCAGAACATATTTTCAAAGCTATCAGCGCAAAGAAAAAAGCAACACACCGCTCTCAGGAGGGCTCAAACCTCCAATTTTTTGGTTAACAGCCGAACGTGCTAGCCAATTGCACCACGGAGACAGTCGTGGTCCAATCTCATCACTGTCAGAACATTTGTCCAAAGCTATCAGCGCAAAGAAAAAAGCGACACACCACTCCCGGGAGGGCGCGCGCGAAACTCCAACCTTTCAGTTAACAGCCGATCGCGCTAGCCAATTGCGCCACGGAGACAGTCGTGCTCCACTCTCACCACCATCAGAACATATCTTCAAAGCTATCAGCTTAAAGAAAAAAAAGCGCCGCACCACCACCGGGTGGGCTCGAACCTCCAACCTTTCGGTTAACAGCCAATCGCGCTAGCCAATTGCGCCACAGAGACAGTCCTGTTCCACTCTCACCACCATCAGAACATATCTTCAAAGCTATCAGCCCAAAGAAAAAAAAAGCGCCACACCACCACCGGGTGGGCTCGAAGCTCCAACCTTTCGATTAACAGCCGATCGCGCTAGCCAATTGCGCCACGGAGACAGTCCTGTTCCACTCTCACCACCATCAGAACATAACTTCAAAGCTATCAGCCCATAGAAAAAAAGGCGCCGCACCAACACCGGGTGGGCTCGAACCTCCTACCTTTCGGTTAACGGCCGAACGCGCTAGCCAATTGCGCCACGGAGACAGTCCTGCTCCACTCTCACCACCATCAGATCATATCTTCAGAGCTATCAGCCCAAAGAAAAAAAAGCGCCGCACCACCACGGAGAGGGCTCGAAACTCCAACCTTTCGGTTAACAGCCGATCGCGGTAGCCAATTGCGCCACGGAGACAGTCCTCCTCCACTCCCACCACCATCAGAACATATCTTCAAAGCTATCATCCCATAAAAAAAAAAGCGCCGCATCACCACCGGGAGGGCTCGAACCTCCAACCTTTCGGTTAACAGCCGATCGCGCTAGCCAACTGCGCCATGGAGACAGTCGTGCTCCACCCTCACCACCATCAGAACATTTCTTCAGAGCTATCAGCCCATAGAAAAAAAGGCGCCGCACCACGACCGGGTGGGCTCGAACCTCCAACCTTTCGGTTAACGGCCGAACGCGCTAGCCAATTGCGCCACGGAGACAGTCCGGCTCCACTCTCACCACCATCAGATCATATCTTCAAAGCTATCAGCCCAAAGAAAAAAAAGCGCCGCACCACCACGGGGTGGGCTCGAAACTCCAACCTTTCGGTTAACAGCCGATCGCGCTAGCCAATTGCGCCACGGAGACAGTCCTCCTCCACTGCCACCACCATCAGAACATATCTTCAAAGCTATCATCCCATAGAAAAAAAAGCGCCGCATCACCACCGGGAGGGCTCGAACCTTAAACCTTTCGGTTAAGAGCCGATCGCGCTAGCCAATTGCGCCACGGAGACAGTCCTGCTCCACTCTTACCACCATCAGAACATATCTTCAAAGCAATAAGCCCAAAGAAACAAAAGCGCCGCACCACCTCCGAGTGGGCTCGAACCTCCACCTTTCGGTTAACAGCTGATCGCGCTAGCCAAATGCGCCACGAAGACAGTCGGGCTCCACTCTCACCACCGTCAGAACATTTCTCCAAAGCTATCAGCGCAAAGAAAAAAAAGCGACACACCGTTCTGGGTGGGCTCAAACCTCCAACCTTTCGATTAACAGACGATCACGCAAGCCAATTGCGCCACGTAGACAGTCCTGCTCCGCTCTCACCACCATCAGAACATATCTTCAAAGCTATCAGCCCAAAGAAACAAAAGCGCCGCACCACCACCGAGTGGGCTCGAACCTCCACCTTTCGGTTAACAGCCGATCGCGCTAGCCAATTGCGCCACAGAGACAGTCGTGCTCCACTCTCACCACCATCACAACATATGTTCAAAGCTATCAGCGCAAACAAAAAAGCAACATACCACTCCCGGGAGGGCTGGAAACTCCAACCTTTTGGTTAACAGCCGATTGCGCTAGCCAAATGCGCCACGAGGACAGTCGGGCTCCACTCTCACCACCGTCAGAACATTTCTCCAAAGCTATCAACGCAAAGAAAAAAAAGCGACACACCGTTCTGGGTGGGCTCAAACCTCCAACCTTTCGGTTAACAGATGATCACGCTAGCTAATTGCGCCACGTAGACAGTCCTGCTCCGCTCTCACCACCATCAGAACATATCTTCAAAGCTATCAGCCCAAAGAAACAAAAGCGCCGCACCACCACCGAGTGGGCTCGAACCTCCACCTTTCGGTTAACACCCGATCGCGCTAGCCAATCGCGCCACAGAGACAGTCGTGCTCCACTCTCACCACTATCACAACATATCTTCAAAGCTATCAGCGCAAACAAAAAAGCAACATACCACTCCCGGGAGGGCTCGAAACTCCAACCTTTCGGTTATCAGCCGATCCCGCTAGCCAATTGCGCCACGGAGACAGTCCTGCTCCACTCTCACCACCATCAGAACATATCTTCAAAGCTATCAGCCCAAAGAAAAAAAGCGCCGCACCACCACAGGGTGGGCTCGAAGCTCCAACCTTTCGATTAACAGCCGATTGCGCTAGCCAATTGCGCCACAGACACAGTCGTGCTCCACTCTCACCATCATCACAACATATCTTCAAAGCTATCAGCGCAAACAAAAAAGCAACATACCACTCCCGGGAGGGCTCGAAACTCCAACTTTTCGGTTAACAGCCGATCGCGCTAGCCAATTGCGCCACGGAGACAGTCCTGCTCCACTCTCACCACCATCAGAACATATCTTCAAAGCTATCAGCCCAAAGAAAAAAAGCGCCGCACCACCACAGGGTGGGCTCGAAGCTCCAACCTTTCGATTACCAGCCGATCGCGCTAGCCAATTGTGCCACGGAGACAGTCCTGTTCCACACTCCCCACCATCAGAACATATCTTCAAAGCTATCAGCCCATAGAAAAAAAGGCGCCGCACCACCACCGGGTGGGCTCGAACCTCCAAACTTTCGGTTAACAGTTGATCGCGCTAGCCGATTGCGCCACGGAGACAGTCGTGCTCCACTCTCACCACCATCAGAACACATTTTCAAAGCTATCAGCGCAAAGAAAAAAGCAACACACCGCTCTCAGGAGGGCTCAAACCTCCAATTTTTTGGTTAACAGCCGAACGTGCTAGCCAATTGCACCACGGAGACAGTCGTGGTCCAATCTCATCACTGTCATAACATTTGTCCAAAGCTATCAGCGCAAAGAAAAAAGCGACACACCACTCCCGGGAGGGCGCGCGCGAAACTCCAACCTTTCAGTTAACAGCCGATCGCGCTAGCCAATTGCGCCACGGAGACAGTTTTGCTCTACTCTCACCACCATCAGAACATATCTTCAAAGCTATCAGCTTAAAGAAAAAAAAGCGCCGCACCACTACCGGGTGGCCTCGAACCTCCAACCTTTCGGTTAACAGCCGATCGCGCAAGCCAATTGCGCCACAGAGACAGTCCTGCTCCACTCTCACCACCATCAGAACATATCTTCAAAGCTATCAGCCCAAAGAAAAAAAAAGCGCCAAACCACCACCGGGTGGGCTCGAAGCTCCAACCTTTCGATTAACAGCCGATCGCGCTAGCCAATTGCGCCACGGAGACAGTCCTGTTCCACTCTCACCACCATCAGAACATATCTTCAAAGCTATCAGCCAATAAAAAAAAAGGCGCCGCACCAACACCGGGTGGGCTCGAACCTCCAACCTTTCGGTTAACGGCTGAACGCGCTAGCCAATTGCGCCACGAAGACAGTCCTGCTCCACTCTCACTACCATCAGATCATATCTTCAAAGCTATCAACCCATAGAAAAAAAGGCGCCGCACCACCACCGGGTGGGCTCGAACCTCCAACCTTTCGGTTAACGGCCGAACGCACTAGCCAATTGCGCCACGGAGACAGTCCTGCTCCACTCTCACTACCATCAGATCATATCTTCAAAGCTATCAGCGCAAACAAAAAAGCAACATACCACTCCCGGGAGGGCTCGAAACTCCAACCTTTCGGTTAACAGCCGATTCCGCTAGCCAATTGCGCCACGGAGACAGTCCTGCTTCACTCTCACCACCATCAGAACATATCTTCAAAGCTATCAGCCCAAAGAAAAAAAGCGCCGCACCACCACAGGGTGGGCTCGAAGCTCCAACCTTTCGATTAACAGCCGATCGCCCTAGCCAATTGCGCCGCGCACGGAGACAGTCCTGTTCCACTCTCACCACCATCAGAACATATCTTCAAAGCTATCAGCCCAAAGAAAAAAAAGCGCCACACCACCACCGGGTGGGCTCGAAGCTCCAACCTTTCGGTTAACGGCCGAACGCACTAGCCAATTGCGCCACGGAGACAGTCCTGTTCCACTCTCACCACCATCAGAACATAACTTCAAAGCTATCAGCCCATAGTAAAAAAGGCGCCGCACCAACACCGGGTGGGCTCGAACCTCCTACCTTTCGGTTAACGGCCGAACGCGCTAGCCAATTGCGCCACGGAGATAGTCCTGCTCCACTCTCACCACCATCAGATCATATCTTCAGAGCTATCAGCCCAAAGAAAAAAAAGCGCCGCACCACCACGGAGCGGGCTCGAAACTCCAACCTTTCGGTTAACAGCCGATCGCGGTAGCCAATTGCGCCACGGAGACAGTCCTCCTCCACTCCCACCACCATCAGAACATATCTTCAAAGCTATCATCCCATAGAAAAAAAAGCGCTGCATCACCACCGGGAGGGCTCGAACCTCCAACCGTTCGGTTAACAGCCGATCGCGCTAGCCAACTGCGCCATGGAGACAGTCGTGCTCCACTCTCACCGCCATCAGAACATTTCTTCAGAGCTATCAGCCCATAGAAAAAAAGGCGCCGCACCACCTCCGAGTGGGCTCGAACCTCCACCTTTCGGTTAACAGCCGATCGCGCTAGCCAAATGCGCCACGAAGACAGTCGGGCTCCACTCTCACCACCGTCAGAACATTTCTCCAAAGCTATCAGCGCAAAGAAAAAAAAGCAACACACCGTTCTGGGTGGGCTCAAACCTCCAACCTTTCGGTTAACAGACGATCACGCAAGCCAATTGCGCCACGTAGACAGTCCTGCTCCGCTCTCACGACCATCAGAACATATCTTCAAAGCTATCAGCCCAAAGAAACAAAAGCGCCGCACCACCACCGAGTGGGCTCGAACCTCCACCTTTCGGTTAACAGCCGATCGCGCTAGCCAATTGCGCCACAGAGACAGTCGTGCTCCACTCTCACCACCATCACAACATATGTTCAAAGCTATCAGCGCAAACAAAAAAGCAACATACCACTCCCGGGAGGGCTCGAAACTCCAACCTTTTGGTTAACAGCCGATTGCGCTAGCCAAATGCGCCACGAGGACAGTCGGGCTCCACTCTCACCACCGTCAGAACATTTCTCCAAAGCTATCAACGCAAAGAAAAAAAAGCGACACACCGTTCTGGGTGGGCTCAAACCTCCAACCTTTCGGTTAACAGATGATCACGCTAGCTAATTGCGCCACGTAGACAGTCCTGCTCCGCTCTCACCACCATCAGAACATATCTTCAAAGCTATCAGCCCAAAGAAACAAAAGCGCCGCACCACCACCGAGTGGGCTCGAACCTCCACCTTTCGGTTAACACCCGATCGCGCTAGCCAATCGCGCCACAGAGACAGTCGTTCTCCACTCTCACCACTATCACAACATATCTTCAAAGCTATCAGCGCAAACAAAAAAGCAACATACCACTCCCGGGAGGGCTCGAAACTCCAACCTTTTGGTTAACAGCCGATCGCGCTAGCCAATTGCGCCACGGAGACAGTCCTGCTCCACTCTCACCACCATCAGAACATATCTTCAAAGCTATCAGCCCAAAGAAAAAAAGCGCCGCACCACCACAGGGTGGGCTCGAAGCTCCAACCTTTCGATTAACAGCCGATCGCGCTAGCCAATTGCGCCACGGAGACAGTCCTGTTCCACTCTCACCACCATCACAACATATCTTCAAAGCTATCAGCGCAAACAAAAAAGCAACATACCACTCCCGGGAGGGCTCGAAACTCCAACTTTTCGGTTAACAGCCGATCGCGCTAGCCAATTGCGCCACGGAGACAGTCCTGCTCCACTCTCACCACCATCAGAACATATCTTCAAAGCTATCAGCCCAAAGAAAAAAAGCGCCGCACCACCACAGGGTGGGCTCGAAGCTCCAGCCTTTCGATTAACAGCCGATCGTGCTAGCCAATTGCGCCACGGAGACAGTCCTGTTCCACTCTCACCACCATCAGAACATATCTTCAAAGCTATCAGTCCATAATAAAAAAGGCGCCAAACCACCACCGGGTGGGCTCGAACCTCCAAAATTTCGGTTAACAGTTGATCGCGCTAGCCGATTGCGCCACGGAGACAGTCGTGCTCCACTCTCACCACCATCAGAACATATTTTCAAAGCTATCAGCGCAAAGAAAAAAGCAACACACCGCTCTCAAGAGGGCTCAAACCTCCAATTTTTTGGTTATCAGCCGAACGTGCTAGCCAATTGCACCACGGAGACAGTCGTGGTCCAATCTCATCACTGTCAGAACATTTGTCCAAAGCTATCAGCGCAAAGAAAAAAGCGACACACCACTCCCGGGAGGGCGCGCGCGAAACTCCAACCTTTCAGTTAACAGCCGATCGCGCTAGCCAATTGCGCCACGGAGACAGTCGTGCTCCACTCTCACCACCATCAGAACATATCTTCTAAGCTATCAGTTTATAGAAAAAAAAGCGCCGCACCACCACCGGGTGGGCTCGAACCTCCAATCTTTCGGTTAACAGCCGATCGCGCTAGCCAATTGCGCCACAGAGACAGTCCTGCTCCACTCTCACCACCATCAGAACATATCTTCAAAGCTATCAGCCCAAAGAAAAAAAAGCGCCACACCACCACCGGGTGGGCTCGAAGCTCCAACCTTTCGATTAACAGCCGATCGCGCTAGCCAATTGCGCCACGGAGACAGTCCTGTTCCACTCTCACCACCATCAGAACATATCTTCAAAGCTATCAGCCCATAGAAAAAAAGGCGCTGCACCAACACCGGGTGGGCTCGAACCTCCAACCTTTCGGTTAACGGCTGAACGCGCTAGCCAATTGCGCCACGGAGACAGTCCTGCTCCACTCTCACCACCATCAGATCATATCTTCAGAGCTATCAGCCCAAAGAAAAAAAAGCGGCGCACCACCACGGAGTGGGCTCGAAACTCCAACCTTTCGGTTAACAGCCGATCGCGGTAGCCAATTGCGCCACGGAGACAGTCCTCCTCCACTCCCACCACCATCAGAACATGTCTTCAAAGCTATCATCCCATAGAAAAAAAAGCGCCGCATCACCACCGGGAGGGCTCGAACCTCCAACCTTTCGGTTAACAGCCGATCGCGCTAGCCAACTGCGCCATGGAGACAGTCGTGCTCCACTCTCACCACCATCAGAACATTTCTTCAGAGCTATCAGCCCAAAGAAAAAGAAGCGCCGCACCACCACCGGGTGGGCTCGAACCTCCAACCTTTCGGTTAACAGCCGATCGCGCTAGCGAATTGCGCCACGGAGACAGTCCTGGTCCACTCTTACCACCATCAGAACATATCTTCAAAGCTATAAGCCCAAAGAAACAAAAGCGCCGCACCACCTCCGAGTGGGCTCGAACCTCCACCTTTCGGTTAACAGCCGATCGCGCTAGCCAATTGCGCCACAGAGACAGTCGTGCTCCACTCTCACCACCATCACAACATATCTTCAAAGCTATCAGCGCAAACAAAAAAGCAACATACCACTCCCGGGAGGGCTCGAAACTCCAACCTTTCGGTTAACAGCCGATTGCGCTAGCCAATTGCGCCACGGAGACAGTCCTGCTCCACTCTCACCACCATCAGAACATATCTTCAAAGCTATCAGCCCAAAGAAAAAAAGCGCCGCACCACCACAGGGTGGGCTCGAAGCTCCAGCCTTTCGATTAACAGCCGATCGTGCTAGCCAATTGCGCCACGGAGACAGTCCTGTTCCACTCTCACCACCATCAGAACATATCTTCAAAGCTATCAGTCCATAATAAAAAAGGCGCCACACCACCACCGGGTGGGCTCGAACCTCCAAAATTTCGGTTAACAGTTGATCGCGCTAGCCGATTGCGCCACGGAGACAGTCGTGCTCCACTCTCACTACCATCAGAACATATTTTCAAAGCTATCAGCGCAAAGAAAAAAGCAACACACCGCTCTCAGGAGGGCTCAAACCTCCAATTTTTGGGTTATCAGCCGAACGTGCTAGCCAATTGCACCACGGAG
The DNA here is from genome assembly GCF_043290135.1 of Rhipicephalus microplus. Lineage (NCBI taxonomy): Eukaryota > Metazoa > Arthropoda > Arachnida > Ixodida > Ixodidae > Rhipicephalus > Rhipicephalus microplus. Next base: position 1,027,121 of record NW_027464611.1, on the reverse strand, counting down.
ACAGTCGTGGTCCAATCTCATCACTGTCAGAACATTTGTCCAAAGCTATCAGCGCAAAGAAAAAAGCGACACACCACTCCCGGGAGGGCGCGCGCGAAACTCCAACCTTTCAGTTAACAGCCGATCGCGCTAGCCAATTGCGCCACGGAGACAGTCGTGCTCCACTCTCACCACCATCAGAACATATCTTCAAAGCTATCAGTTTATAGAAAAAAAAAGCGCCGCACCACCACCGGGTGGGCTCGAACCTCCAATCTTTCGGTTAACAGCCGATCGCGCTAGCCAATTGCGCCACAGAGACAGTCCTGCTCCACTCTCACCACCATCAGAACATATCTTCAAAGCTATCAGCGCAAAGAAAAAAAAGCGCCACACCACCACCGGGTGGGCTCGAAGCTCCAACCTTTCGATTAACAGCCGATCGCGCTAGCCAATTGCGCCACGGAGACAGTCCTGTTCCACTCTCACCACCATCAGAACATATCTTCAAAGCTATCAGCCCATAGAAAAAAAGGCGCTGCACCAACACCGGGTTGGCTCGAACCTCCAACCTTTCGGTTAACGGCTGAACGCGCTAGCCAATTGCGCCACGGAGACAGTCCTGCTCCACTCTCACCACCATCAGATCATATCTTCAGAGCTATCAGCTCAAAGAAAAAAAAGCGCCGCACCACCACGGAGTGGGCTCGAAACTCCAACCTTTCGGTTAACAGCCGATCGCGGTAGCCAATTGCGCCACGGAGACAGTCCTCCTCCACTCCCACCACCATCAGAACATATCTTCAAAGCTATCATCCCATAGAAAAAAAAGCGCCGCATCACCACCGGGAGGGCTCGAACCTCCAACCTTTCGGTTAACAGCCGATCGCGCTAGCCAACTGCGCCATGGAGACAGTCGTGCTCCACTCTCACCACCATCAGAACATTTCTTCAGAGCTATCAGCCCAAAGAAAAAAAGCGCCGCACCACCACAGGGTGGGCTCGAAGCTCCAACCTTTCGATTAACAGCCGATCGCGCTAGCCAATTGCGCCACGGAGACAGTCCTGTTCCACTCTTACCACCATCAGAACATATCTTCAAAGCTATAAGTCCAAAGAAACAAAAGCGCCGCACCACCTCCGAGTGGGCTCGAACCTCCACCTTCCGGTTAACAGCCGATCGCGCTAGCCGATTGCGCCACAGAGACAGTCGTGCTCCACTCTCACCACCATCACAACATATCTTCAAAGCTATCAGCGCAAACAAAAAAGCAACATACCACTCCCGGGAGGGCTCGAAACTCCAACCTTTCGGTTAACAGCCGATTGCGCTAGCCAATTGCGCCACGGAGACAGTCCTGCTCCACTCTCACCACCATCAGAACATATCTTCAAAGCTATCAGCCCAAAGAAAAAAAGCGCCGCACCACCACAGGGTGGGCTCGAAGCTCCAACCTTTCGATTAACAGCCGATCGCGCTAGCCAATTGCGCCACGGAGACAGTCCTGTTCCACTCTCACCACCATCAGAACATATCTTCAAAGCTATCAGGCCATAGAAAAAAAGGCGCCGCACCACCACCGGGTGGGCTCGAACCTCCAACCTTTCGGTTAACGGCCGAGCGCGCTAGCCAATTGCGCCATGGAGACAGTCCTGCTCCACTCTCACCACCATCAGATCATATCTTCAAAGCTATCAGCCCAAAGAAAAAAAAGCGCCGCACCACCACGGGGTGGGCTCGAAACTCCAACCTTTCGGTTAACAGCCGATCGCACTAGCCAATTGCGCCACGGAGACAGTCCTCCTCCACTGCCACCACAATCAGAACATATCTTCAAAGCTATCATCCCATAGAAAAAAAGCGCCGCATCACCACCGGGAGGGCTCGAACCTTAAACCTTTCGGTTAAGAGCCGATCGCGCTAGCCAATTGCGCCACGGAGACAGTCCTGCTCCACTCTTTCCACCATCAGAACATATCTTCAAAGCTATAAGCCCGAAGAAACAAAAGCACCGCACCACCTCCGAGTGGGCTCGAACCTCCACCTTTCGGTTAACAGCCGATCGCGCTAGCCAAATGCGCCACGAAGACAGTCGGGCTCCACTCTCACCACCGTCAGAACATTTCTCCAAAGCTATCAGCGCAAAGAAAAAAAGCGACACACCGTTCTAGGTGGGCTCAAACCTCCAACCTTTCGGTTAACAGACGATCACGCAAGCCAATTGCGCCACGTAGACAGTCCTGCTCCGCTCTCACCACCATCAGAACATATCTTCAAAGCTATCAGCCCAAAGAAACAAAAGCGCCGCACCACCACCGAGTGGGCTCGAACCTCCACCTTTCGGTTAACAGCCGATCGCGCTAGCCAATTGCGCCACAGAGACAGTCGTGCTCCACTCTCACCACCATCACAACATATGTTCAAAGCTATCAGCGCACACAAAAAAGCAACATACCACTCCCGGGAGGGCTCGAAACTCCAAACTTTCGGTTAACAGCCGATCGTGCTAGCCAATTGCGCCACGGAGACAGTCCTGCTCCACTCTCACTACAATCAGAACATATCTTCAAAGCTATCAGCCCAAAGAAAAAAAGCGCCGCACCACCACAGGGTGGGCTCGAAGCTCCAACCTTTCGATTAACAGCCGATCGCACTAGCCAATTGCGCCACGGAGACAGTCCTGTTCCACTCTCACCACCATCAGAACATATCTTCAAAGCTATCAGCCCATAGAAAAAAGGCGCCGCACCACCACCGAGTGGGCTCGAACCTCCAACCTTTCGGTTAACGGCCGAACGCGCTAGCCAATTGAGCCACGGAGACAGTCGTGCTCCACTTTCACCACCATCACATTATATCTTCAAAGCTATCAGCGCAAAGAAAAAAGCAACACACCAATCCCGGGAGGGCTCTAAACTCCAAACTTTTGGTTAACAGCCGATTGCGCTAGCCAATTGCGCCACGGAGACAGTCCTGCTCCACTCTCATCACCATCAGAACATATCTTCAAAGCTATCAGCCTAAAGCAAAAAAGGCGCCGCACCACCACCGGGTGGGCTCGAACCTCCAAACTTTCGGTTAACAGTTGATCGCGCTAGCCGATTGCGCCACGGAGACAGTCGTGCTCAACTCTCACCACCATCAGAACATATTTTCAAAGCTATCAGCGCAAAGAAAAAAGCAACACACCACTCCCGGGAGGGCTCGAAACTACAACCGTTCGGATAACAGCCGATCGCGCTAGCCAATTGCGCCACGGAGACAGTCCTGCTCCACTCTCACCACCATCAGATCATATCTTCAAAGCTATCAGCCCAAAGAAAAAAAAGCGCCGCACCACCACGGGGTGGGCTCGAAACTCCAACCTTTCGGTTAACAGCCGATCGCGCTAGCCAATTGCGCCACGGAGACAGTCCTCCTCCACTGCCACCACCATCAGAACATATCTTCAAAGCTATCATCCCATAGAAAAAAAAATCGCCGCATCACCACCGGGAGGGCTCGAACCTCCAACCTTTCGGTTAACAGCCGATCGCGCTAGCCAATTGCGCCACGGAGACAGTCCTGCTCCACTCTTACCACCATCAGAACATATCTTCAAAGCTATAAGCCCAAAGAAACAAAAGCGCCGCACCACCTCCGAGTGGGCTCGAACCTCCAGCTTTCGGTCAACAGCCGATCGCGCTAGCCAAATGCGCCACGAAGACAGTCGGGCTCCACTCTCACCACCGTCAGAACATTTCTCCAAAGCTATCAGCGCAAAGAAAAAAAAGCGACACACCGTTCTGGGTGGGCTCAAAATTCCAACCTTTCGGTTAACAGATGATCACGCTAGCCAATTGCGCCACGTAGACAGTCCTGCTCCGCTCTCACCACCATCAGAACATATCTTCAAAGCTATCAGCCCAAAGAAACAAAAGCGTCGCACCACCACCGAGTGGGCTCGAACCTCCACCTTTCGGTTAACACCCGATCGCGCTAGCCAATCGCGCCACAGAGACCGTCGTGCTCCACTCTCACCACCATCACAACATATCTTCAAAGCTATCAGCGCAAACAAAAAAGCAACATACCACTCCCGGGAGGGCTCGAAACTCCAACCTTTCGGTTAACAGCCGATCGCGCTAGCCAATTGCGCCACGGAGACAGTCCTGCTCCACTCTCACCACAATCAGAACATATCTTCAAAGCTATCAGCCCAAAGAAAAAAAGCGCCGCACCACCACAGGGTGGGCTCGAAGCTCCAACCTTTCGATTAACAGCCGATCGCGCTAGCCAATTGCGCCACGGAGACAGTCCTGTTTCACTCTCACCACCATCAGAACATATCTTCAAAGCTATCAGCCCATAGAAAAAAAGGCGCCGCACCACCACCGGGTGGGCTCGAACCTCCAACCTTTCGGTTAACGGCCGAACGCGCTAGCCAATTGAGCCACGGAGACAGTCCTGCTCCACTCTCACCACCATCAGAACATATCTTCAATGCTATCAGCGCAAAGAAAAAAGCAACACACCAATCCCGGGAGGGCTCTAAACTCCATACTTTTGGTTAACAGCCGATTGCGCTAGCCAATTGCGCCACGGAGACAGTCCTGCTTCACTCTCATCACCATCAGAACATATCTTCAAAGCTATCAGCCTAAAGCAAAAAAGGCGCCGCACCACCACCGGGTGGGCTCGAACCTCCAAACTTTCGGTTAACAGTTGATCGCGCTAGCCGATTGCGCCACGGAGACAGTCGTGCTCAACTCTCACCACCATCAGAACATATTTTCAAAGCTATCAGCGCAAAGAAAAAAGCAACACACCACTCCCGGGAGGGCTCGAAACTACAACCGTTCGGATAACAGCCAATCGCGCTAGCCAATTGCGCCACGGAGACAGTCATGCTCCACTCTTACCACCATCAGAACATATCTTCAAAGCTATATGCCCAAAGAAACAAAAGCGCCGCACCACCTTCGAGTGGGCTCGAACCTCCAGCTTTCGGTTAACAGCCGATCGCGCTAGCCAAATGCGCCACGAAGACAGTCGGGCTCCACTCTCACCACCGTCAGAACATTTCTCCAAAGCTATCAGCGCAAAGAAAAAAAAAGCGACACACCGTTCTGGGTGGGCTCAAACCTCCAACCTTTCGGTTAACAGACGATCACGCTAGCCAATTGCGCCACGTAGACAGTCCTGCTCCGCTCTCACCACCATCAGAACATATCTTCAAAGCTATCAGCCCAAAGAAACAAAAGCGCCGCACCACCACCGAGTGGGCTCGAACCTCCACCTTTCGGTTAACAGACGATCGCGCTAGCCAATTGCGCCACGGAGACAGTCGTGCTCCACTCTCACCACCATCACAACATATCTTCAAAGCTATCAGCGCAAACAAAAAAGCAATATACCACTCCCGGGAGGGCTCGAAACTCCAACCTTTTGGTTAACAGCCGATTGCGCTAGCCAATTGCGCCACGGAGACAGTCCTGCTCCACTGTCATCAACATCAGAACATATCTTCAAAGCTATCAGCCTAAAGAAAAAAAGGCGCCGCACCACCACCGGGTGGCCTCGAAATTGCAAACTTCCGGTTAACAGCCGATCGCGCTAGCCGATATCGCCACGGAGACAGTCGTGCTCCACTCTCACCACCATCAGAACATATCTTCAAAGCTATCAGCGTAAAGAAAAAAGCAACACACCACTCCCGGGAGGGCTCGAAACTCCAACCTTTCAGTTAACAACCGATCGCGCTAGCCTATTGCGCCACGGAGACAGTCGTGCTCCACTCTCACCACCATCAGAACATATCTTCAAAGCTATCAGCCTAAAGGAAAAAAAGCGCCGCACCACCACCGGGTGGGCTCGAACCTCCAACCTTTTGGTTAACAGACGATCGCGCTAGCCAATCGCGCCTTGGAAACAGTCGCGCTCCACTCTCACCACCATCAGAACATATCTTCGAAGCTATCAGCGCAAAGAAAAAAGCAACACACCACTCCTGGAAGGGCTCGAAACTCCAACCTTTCGGTTTACAGCCGATCGCGCTAGCCAATAGCGCCACGGAGACAGTCCTGCTCCACTCTCACCACCATCAGAACATATCTTCAAAGCTATCAGCCCAAACAAAAAAAAAGCGCCGCACCCCCACCGGGTGGGCTCGAAACTCCAAACTTTCGATTAACAGCCGATCGCGCTAGCCAATTGCGCCACGGAGACAGTCCTGTTCCGCTCTCACCACCATCAGAACATATCTTCAAAGCTATCAGCCCAAAGAAACAAAAGCGCCGCACCACCACCGGGTGGACTCGAACCTCCACCATTCGGTTAACAGCCGATCGCGCTAGCCAATTGCGCCACAGAGACAGTCGTGCTCCACTCTCACCACCATCACAACATATCCTCAAAGCTATCAGCGCAAACAAAAAAGCAACATACCACTCCCGGGAGGGCTCGAAACTCCAACCTTTTGGTTAACAGCCGATTGCGCTAGCCAATTGCGCCACGGAGACAGTCGTGCACCACTCTCACCACCAACAGAACATATCTTCAAAGCTATCAGCGCAAAGCAAAAAGCAACACACCCCTCCCGTGAGGGCTCGAACCTCCAACCTTTCGGTTAACAGCCGATCGCGCTAGCCAATTGCGCCACGCAGAGAGTCCTGCTACACTCTCACCACCATCAGAACATATATTCAAAGCTATCAGCCCAAAGAAAAGAGCAACACACCACTCCCGGGAGGGCTCGAAACTCCAACATTTGGTTAACAGCCGATTGCGCTAGCCAATTGCGCCACGGAGACAGCCCTGCTCCAATCTCATCACCATCAGAACATATCTTCAAAGCTATCAGCCTAAAGAAAAAAAGGCGCCGCACCACCACTGGGATGGCTCGAACCTCCAAACTTTCGATTAACAGCCGATCGCGCTAGCCGATTGCGCCAAGGAGACAGTCGTGCTCCACTCTCACCACCATCAGAACATATCTTCAAAGCTATCAGCGCAAAGAAAAAAGCAACACACCACTCCCGGGAGGGCTCGAAACTCCAACCTTTCGATTAACAGTTGATCGCGCTAGCCGATTGCGCCACGGAGACAGTCGTGCTCCACTCTCACCACCATCAGAACATATCTTCAAAGCTATCAGCGCAAAGAAAAAAGCAACACACCGCTCCCGGGAGGGCTCGAAACTCCAACCTTTCAGTTAACAGCCGATCGCGCTAGCCAATTGTGCCACGGAGGCAGTCGTGCTCCACTATCACCACCATCAGAACATATCTTCAAAGCTATCAGCTTAAAAAAAGTGCCGCACCACCACCGGGTGGGCTCGAACCTCCAACCTTTCGGGTAACAGACGATCGCGCTAGCCAATCGCGCCACGGAAACAGTCGCGCTTAACTCTCACCACCATCAGAACATATCTTCAAAGCTATCAGCGCAAAGAAAAAAGCAACACACCACTCCCGGGTGGGCTCGAAACTCCAACCTTTCGGTTAACAGCCGATCGCGCTAGCCAATTGCGCCATGGAGACAGTCCTGCTCCACTCTCACCACCATCAGAACATATCTTCAAAGCTATCAGCCCAAAGAAAAAAAAGCGCCGCACCACCACCGGGTGGGCTCGAAATTCCAACCTTTCGATTAACAGCCGATCGCGCTAGCCAATTGCGCCACGGAGACAGTCCTGTTCCACTCTCACCACCATCAGAACATATCTTCAAAGCTATCAGCCCATAGAAAAAAAGGCGCCGCACCACCACCGGGAGGGCTCGAACCTCCAACCTTTCGGTTAACAGCCGATCGCGCTAGCCAACTGCGCCACGGAGACAGCCGTGCTCCACTCTCACCACCATCAGAACATTTCTTCAGAACTATGAGCCCAAAGAAAAAGAAGCGCCGCACCACCACCGGGTGGGCTCGAACCTCCAACCTTTCGGTTAACAGCTGATCGCGCTAGCCAATTGCGCCACGGAGACAGTCCTTCTCCACTCTTACCACCATCAGAACATATCTTCAATCTCTCAGCCCAAAGAAACAAAAGCGCCGCACCACCACCGGGTGGACTCGAACCTCCACCATTCGGTTAACAGCCGATCGCGCTAGCCAATTGCGCCACAGAGACAGTCGTGCTCCACTCTCACCACCATCACAACATATCTTCAAAGCTATCAGAGCAAACAAAAAAGCAACATACCACTCCCGGGAGGGCTCGAAACTCCAACCTTTCGGTTAACAGCCGATCGCGCTAGCCAATTGCGCCACGCAGAGAGTCCTGCTACACTCTCATCACCATCAGAACATATCTTCAAAGCTATCAGCCTAAAGAAAAAAAGGCGCCGCACCACCACCGGGATGGCTCGAACCTCCAAACTTTAGATTAACAGCCGATCGCGCTAGCCGATTGCGCCAAGGAGACAGTCGTGCTCCACTCTCACCACCATCAGAACATATCTTAAAAGCTATCAGCGCAAAGAAAAAAGCAACACACTACTCCCGGGAGGGCTCGAAACTCCAACCTTTCGATTAACAGTTGATCGCGCTAGCCGATTGCTCCACGGAGACAGTCGTGCTCCACTCTCACCACCATCAGAACATATCTTCAAAGCTATCAGCGCAAAAAAAAGCAACACACCGCTCCCGGGAGAGCTCGAAACTCCAACCTTTCAGTTAACAGCCGATCGCGCTAGCCAATTGTGCCACGGAGGCAGTCGTGCTCCACTCTCACCACCATCAGAACATATCTTCAAAGCTATCAGCTTAAAAAAAAAGTGCCGCACCACCACCGGGTGGGCTCGAACCTCCAACCTTTCGGTTAACAGACGATCGCGCTAGCCAATCGCGCCACGGAAACAGTCGCGCTCCACTCTCACCACCATCAGAACATAACTTCAAAGCTATCAGCGCAAAGAAAAAAGCAACACACCACTCCCGGGTGGGCTCGAAACTCCCACCTTTCGGTTAACAGCCGATCGCGCTAGCCTATTGCGCCATGGAGACAGTCCTGCTCCACTCTCACCACCATCAGAACATATCTTCAAAGCTATCAGCCCAAAGAAAAAAAAGCGCCGCACCACCACCGGGTGGGCTCGAAATTCCAACCTTTCGATTAACAGCCGATCGCGCTAGCCAATTGCGCCACGGAGACAGTCCTGTTCCACTCTCACCACCATCAGAACATATCTTCAAAGCTATCAGCCCATAGAAAAAAAGGCGCCGCACCACCACCGGGAGGGCTCGAACCTCCAACCTTTCGGTTAACAGCCGATCGCGCTATCCAACTGCGCCACGGAGACAGCCGTGCTCCACTCTCACCACCATCAGAACATTTCTTCAGAACTATGAGCCCAAAGAAAAAGAAGCGCCGCACCACCACCGGGTGGGCTCGAACCTCCAACCTTTCGGTTAACAGCTGATCGCGCTAGCCAATTGCGCCACGGAGACAGTCCTGCTCCGCTCTTACCATCATCAGAACATATCTTCAATCTATCAGCCCAAAGAAACAAAAGCGCCGCACCACCTCCGAGTGGGCTCGAACCTCCACCTTTCGGTTAACAGCCGATCGCGCTAGCCAATTGCGCCACGCAGACAGTCGTGCTCCACTCTCACCACCATCAGAACATTTCTTCAGAACTATGAGCCCAAAGAAAAAGAAGCGCCGCACCACCACCGGGTGGGCTCGAACCTCCAACCTTTCGGTTAACAGACGATCACGCTAGCCAATTGCGCCAAGTAGACAGTCCTGCCCCGCTTTCACCACCATCAGAACATATCTTCAAAGCTATCAGCGCGAACAAAAAAGCAACATACCACTCCCGGGAGGGCTCGAAACTCCAACCTTTTGGTCAATAGCCGATTGCGCTAGCCAATTGCGCCACCGAGACAGTCCTGCTCCACTCTCGTCACAATCAGAACATATCTTCAAAGCTATCAGCCTAAAGAAAAAAAGGCGCCGCACCACCACCGGGTGGGCTCAAACCTCGAACCTTTCGCTTAACGGCCGAACGCGCTAGCCAATTGCGCCACGGAGACAGTCGTGCTCCACTCTCACCACCATCAGATCATATCTTCAGAGCTATCAGCCCAAAGAAAAAAAAGCGCCGCACCACCACGGAGTGGGCTCGAAACTCCAACCTTACGGTTAACAGCCGATCGCGGTAGCCAATTGCGCCACGAAGACAATCCTCCTCCACTCCCACCACCATCAGAACATATCTTCAATGCTATCATCCCATAGAAAAAAAAGCGCCGTATCACCACCGGGAGGGCTCGAACCTCCAACCTTTCTGTTAACAGCCGATCGCGCTAGCCAACTGCGCCATGGAGACAGTCGTGCTCCACTCTCACCACCATCAGAACATTTCTTCAGAGCTATCAGCCCAAAGAAAAAGAAGCGCCGCACCACCACCGGGTGGGCTCGAACCTCCAACCTTTCGGTTAACAGCCGATCGCGCTAGCGAATTGCGCCACGGAGACAGTCCTGGTCCACTCTTACCACCATCAGAACATATCTTCAAAGCTATAAGCCCAAAGAAACAAAAGCGCCACACCACCTCCGAGTGGGCTCGAACCTCCACCTTTCGGTTAACAGCCGATCGCGCTAGCCAATTGCGCCACAGAGACAGTCGTGCTCCACTCTCACCACCATCACAACATATCTTCAAAGGTATCAGCGCAAACAAAAAAGCAACATACCACTCCCGGGAGGGCTCGAAACTCCAACCTTTCGATTAACAGCCGATTCCGCTAGCCAATTGCGCCACGGAGACAGTCCTGCTCCACTCTCACCACCATCAGAACATATCTTCAAAGCTATCAGCCCGAAGAAAAAAAGCGCCGCACCACCACAGGGTGGGCTCGAAGCTCCAACCTTTCGATTAACAGCCGATCGCGCTAGCCAATTGCGCCACAGAGACAGTCCTGTTCCACTCTTACCACCATCAGAACATATCTTCAAAGCTATCAGCCCATAGAAAAAAAGGCGCCGCACCACGACCGGGTGGGCTCGAACCTCCAACCTTTCGGTTAACGGCCGAAAGCGCTAGCCAATTGCGCCACGGAGACAGTCCTGCTCCACTCTCACCACCATCAGATCATATCTTCAAAGCTATCAGCCCAAAGAAAAAAAAGCGCCGCACCATCACGGGGTGGGCTCGAAACTCCAACCTTTCGGTTAACAGCCGATCGCGCTAGCCAATTGCGCCACGGAGACAGTCCTCCTCCACTGCCACCACCATCAGAACATATCTTCAAAGCTATCATCCCATAGAAAAAAAAGCGCCGCATCACCACCGGGAGGGCTCGAACCTTAAACCTTTCGGTTAAGAGCCGATCGCGCTAGCCAATTGCGCCACGGAGACAGTCCTGCTCCACTCTTACCACCATCAGAACATATCTTCAAAGCTATAAGCCCAAAGAAACAAAAGCGCCGCACCACCTCCGAGAGGGCTCGAACCTCCACCTTTCGGTTAACAGCCGATCGCGCTAGCCAAATGCGCCACGAAGACAGTCGGGCTCCACTCTGACCACCGTCAGAACATTTCTCCAAAGCTATCAGCGCAAAGAAAAAAAAGCGACACACCGTTCTGGGTGGGCTCAAACCTTCAACCTTTCGGTTAACAGACGATCACGCAAGCCAATTGCGCCACGTAGACAGTCCTGCTCCGCTCTCACCACCATCAGAACATATCTTCAAAGCTATCAGCCCAAAGAAACAAAAGCGCCGCACCACCACCGAGTGGGCTCGAACCTCCACCTTTCGGTTAACAGCCGATCGCGCTAGCCAATTGCGCCACCGAGACAGTCGTGCTGCACTCTCACCACCATCACAACATATGTTCAAAGCTATCAGCGCAAACAAAAAAGCAACATACCACTCCCGGGAGGGCTCGAAACTCCAACCTTTTGGTTAACAGCCGATTGCGCTAGCCAAATGCGCCACGAGGACAGTCGGGCTCCACTCTCACCACCGTCAGAACATTTCTCCAAAGCTATCAACGCAAAGAAAAAAAGCGACACACCGTTCTGGGTGGGCTCAAACCTCCAACCTTTCAGTTAACAACCGATCGCGCTAGCCTATTCCGCCACGGAGACAGTCGTGCTCCACTCTCACCACCATCAGAACATATCTTCAAAGCTCTCAGCTTAAAGAAAAAAAAGCGCCGCACCACCACCGGGTGGGCTCGAACCTCCAACCTTTTGGTTAACAGACGATCGCGCTAGCCAATCGCGCCTTGGAAACAGTCGCGCTCCACTCTCACCACCATCAGAACATATCTTCGAAGCTATCAGCGCAAAGAAAAAAGCAACACACCACTCCTGGGAGGGCTCGAAACTCCAACCTTTCGGTTTACAGCCGATCGCGCTAGCCAATAGCGCCACGGAGACAGTCCTGCTCCACTCTCACCACCATCAGAACATATCTTCAAAGCTATCAGCCCAAACAAAAAAAAGCGCCGCACCACCACCGGGTGGGCTCGAAACTCCAAACTTTCGATTAACAGCCGATCGCGCTAGCCAATTGCGCCACGGAGACAGTCGTGCTCCACTCTCACCACCATCACAACATATCCTCAAAGCTATCAGCGCAAACAAAAAAGCAACATACCACTCCCGGGAGGGCTTGAAACTCCAACCTTTTGGTTAACAGCCGATTGCGCTAGCCAATTGCGCCACGGAGACAGTCGTGCTCCACTCTTACCACCAACAGAACATATCTTCAAAGCTATCAGCGCAAAGCAAAAAGCAACACACCCCTCCCGTGAGGGCTCGAACCTCCAACCTTTCGGTTAACAGCCGATCGCGCTAGCCAATTGCGCCACGCAGAGAGTCCTGCTACACTCTCACCACCATCAGAACATATATTCAAAGCTATCAGCCCAAAGAAAAGAGCAACACACCACTCCCGGGAGGGCTCGAAACTCCAACATTTGGTTAACAGCCGATTGCGCTAGCCAATTGCGCCACGTAGACAGCCCTGCTCCACTCTCATCACCATCAGAACATATCTTCAAAGCTATCAGCCTAAAGAAAAAAGGGCGCCGCACCACCACTGGGATGGCTCGAACCTCCAAACTTTCGATTAACAGCCGATCGCGCTAGCCGATTGCGCCAAGGAGACAGTCGTGCTCCACTCTCACCACCATCAGATCATATCTTCAAAGCTATCAGCGCAAAGAAAAAAGCAACACACCACTCCCGGGAGGGCTCGAAACTCCAACCTTTCGATTAACAGTTGATCGCGCTAGCCGATTGCGCCACGGAGACAGTCGTGCTCCACTCTCACCACCATCAGAACATATCTTCAAAGCTATCAGCGCAAAGAAAAAAGCAACACACCGCTCCCGGGAGGGCTCGAAACTCCAACCTTTCAGTTAACAGCCGATCGCGCCAGCCAATTGTGCCACGGAGGCAGTCGTGCTCCACTATCACCACCATCAGAACATATCTTCAAAGCTATCAGCTTAAAAAAAAGTGCCGCACCACCACCGGGTGGGCTCGAACCTTCAACCTTTCGGTTAACAGACGATCGCGCTAGCCAATCGCGCCACGGAAACAGTCGCGCTTAACTCTCACCACCATCAGAACATATCTTCAAAGCTATCAGCGCAAAGAAAAAAGCAACACACCACTCCCGGGTGGGCTCGAAACTCCAACCTTTCGGTTAACAGCCGATCGCGCTAGCCAATTGCGCCATGGAGACAGTCCTGCTCCACTCTCACCACCATCAGAACATATCTTCAAAGCTATCAGCCCAAAGAAAAAAAAGCGCCGCACCACCACCGGGTGGGCTCGAAATTCCAACCTTTCGATTAACAGCCGATCGCGCTAGCCAATTGCGCCACGGAGACAGTCCTGTTCCACTCTCACCACCATCAGAACATATCTTCAAAGCTATCAGCCCATAGAAAAAATGGCGCCGCACCACCACCGGGAGGGCTCGAACCTCCAACCTTTCGGTTAACAGCCGATCGCACTAGCCAACTGCGCCACGGAGACAGCCGTGCTCCACTCTCACCACCATCAGAACATTTCTTCAGAACTATGAGCCCAAAGAAAAAGAAGCGCCGCACCACCACCGGGTGGGCTCGAACCTCCAACCTTTCGGTTAACAGCTGATCGCGCTAGCCAATTGCGCCACGGAGACAGTCCTGCTCCACTCTTACCACCATCAGAACATATCTTCAATCTATCAGCCCAAAGAAACAAAAGCGCCGCACCACCACCGGGTGGACTCGAACCTCCACCATTCGGTTAACAGCCGATCGCGCTAGCCAATTGCGCCACAGAGACAGTCGTGCTCCACTCTCACCACCATCACAACATATCTTCAAAGCTATCAGCGCAAACAAAAAAGCAACATACCACTCCCGGGAGGGCTCGAAACTCCAACCTTTCGGTTAACAGCCGATCGCGCTAGCCAATTGCGCCACGCAGAGAGTCCTGCTCCACTCTCACCACCATCAGAACATATCTTCAAAGCTATCAGCTTAAAAAAAACTGCCGCACCACCACCGCGTGGGCTCGAACCTCCAACCTTTCGGTTAACAGACGATCGCGCTAGCCAATCGCGCCACGGAAACAGTCGCGCTCCACTCTCACCACCATCAGAACATATTTTCAAAGCTATCAGCGCAAAGAAAAAAGCAACACACCACTCCCGGGTGGGCTCGAAACTCCCACCTTTCGGTTAACAGCCGATCGCGCTAGCCAATTGCGCCATGGTGACAGTCCTGCTCCACTCTCACCACCATCAGAACATATCTTCAAAGCTATCAGCCCAAAGAAAAAAAAGCGCCGCACCACCACCGGGTGGGCTCGAAATTCCAACCTTTCGATTAACAGCCGATCGCGCTAGCCAATTGCGCCACGGAGACAGCCGTGCTCCACTCTCACCACCATCAGAACATTTCTTCAGAACTATGAGCCCAAAGAAAAAGAAGCGCCGCACCACCACCGGGTGGGCTCGAACCTCCAACCTTTCGGTTAACAGCTGATCGCGCTAGCCAATTGCGCCACGGAGACAGTCCTGCTCCGCTCTTACCATCATCAGAACATATCTTCAATCTATCAGCCCAAAGAAACAAAAGCGCCGCACCACCTCCGAGTGGGCTCGAACCTCCACCTTTCGGTTAACAGCCGATCGCGCTAGCCAATTGCGCCACGCAGACAGTCGTGCTCCACTCTCACCACCATCAGAACATTTCTTCAGAACTATGAGCCCAAAGAAAAAGAAGCGCCGCACCACCACCGGGTGGGCTCGAACCTCCAACCTTTCGGTTAACAGACGATCACGCTAGCCAATTGCGCCAAGTAGACAGTCCTGCTCCGCTTTCACCACCATCAGAACATATCTTCAAAGCTATCAGCGCGGACAAAAAAGCAACATACCACTCCCGGGAGGGCTCGAAACTCCAACCTTTTGGTCAACAGCCGATTGCGCTAGCCAATTGCGCCACCGAGACAGTCCTGCTCCACTCTCGTCACAATCAGAACATATCTTCAAAGCTATCAGCCTAAAGAAAAAAAGGCGCCGCACCACCACCGGGTGGGCTCAAACCTCGAACCTTTCGCTTAACGGCCGAACGCGCTAGCCAATTGCGCCACGGAGACAGTCGTGCTCCACTCTCACCACCATCAGATCATATCTTCAGAGCTATCAGCCCAAAGAAAAAAAAAGCGCCGCACCACCACGGAGTGGGCTCGAAACTCCAACCTTACGGTTAACAGCCGATCGCGGTAGCCAATTGCGCCACGAAGACAGTCCTCCTCCACTCCCACCACCATCAGAACATATCTTCAATGCTATCATCCCATAGAAAAAAAAGCGCCGTATCACCACCGGGAGGGCTCGAACCTCCAACCTTTCTGTTAACAGCCGATCGCGCTAGCCAACTGTGCCATGGAGACAGTCGTGCTCCACTCTCACCACCATCAGAACATTTCTTCAGAGCTATCAGCCCAAAAAAAAAGAAGCGCCGCACCACCACCGGGTGGGCTCGAACCTCCAACCTTTCGGTTAACAGCCGATCGCGCTAGCGAATTGCGCCACGGAGACAGTCCTGGTCCACTCTTACCACCATCAGAACATATCTTCAAAGCTATAAGCCCAAAGAAACAAAAGCGCCGCACCACCTCCGAGTGGGCTCGAACCTCCACCTTTCGGTTAACAGCCGATCGCGCTAGCAAATTGCGCCACAGAGACAGTCGTGCTCCACTCTCACCACCATCACAACATATCTTCAAAGCTATCAGCGCAAACAAAAAAGCAACATACCACTCCCGGGAGGGCTCGAAACTCCAACCTTTCGATTAACAGCCGATTGCGCTAGCCAATTGCGCCACGGAGACAGTCCTGCTCCACTCTCACCACCATCAGAACATATCTTCAAAGCTATCAGCCCGAAGAAAAAAAGCGCCGCACCACCACAGGGTGGGCTCGAAGCTCCAACCTTTCGATTAACGGCCGATCGCGCTAGCCAATTGCGCCACAGAGACAGTCCTGTTCCACTCTCACGACCATCAGAACATATCTTCAAAGCTATCAGCCCATAGAAAAAAAGGCGCCGCACCACGACCGGGTGGGCTCGAACCTCCAACCTTTCGGTTAACGGCCGAACGCGCTAGCCAATTGCGCCACGGAGACAGTCCTGCTCCACTCTCACCACCATCAGATCATATCTTCAAAGCTATCATCCCAAAGAAACAAAAGCGCCGCACCATCACGGGGTGGGCTCGAAACTCCAATCTTTCGGTTAACAGCCGATCGCGCAAGCCAATTGCGCCACGGAGACAGTCCTCCTCCACTGCCACCACCATCAGAACATATCTTCAAAGCTATCATCCCATAGAAAAAAAAGCGCCGCATCACCACCGGGAGGGCTCGAACCTTAAACCTTTCGGTTAAGAGCCGATCGCGCTAGCCAATTTCACCACGGAGACAGTCCTGCTCCACTCTTACCACCATCAGAACATATCTTCAAAGCTATAAGCCCAAAGAAACAAAAGCGCCGTACCACCTCCGAGAGGGCTCGAACCTCCACCTTTCGGTTAACAGCCGATCGCGCTAGCCAAATGCGCCACGAAGACAGTCGGGCTCCACTCTCACCACCGTCAGAACATTTCTCCAAAGCTATCACCGCAAAGAAAAAAAAGCGACACACCGTTCTGGGTGGGCTCAAACCTTCAACCTTTCGGTTAACAGACGATCACGCAAGCCAATTGCGCCACGTAGACAGTCCTGCTCCGCTCTCACCACCATCAGAACATATCTTCAAAGCTATCAGCCCAAAGAAACAAAAGCGCCGCACCACCACCGAGTGGGCTCGAACCTCCACCTTTCGGTTAACAGCCGATCGCGCTAGCCAATTGCGCCACCGAGACAGTCGTGCTCCACTCTCACCACCATCACAACATATGTTCAAAGCTATCAGCGCAAACAAAAAAGCAACATACCACTCCCGGGAGGGCTCGAAACTCCAACCTTTTGGTTAACAGCCGATTGCGCTAGCCAAATGCGCCACGAGGACAGTCGGGCTCCACTCTCACCACCGTCAGAACATTTCTCTAAAGCTATCAACGCAAAGAAAAAAAAGCGACACACCGTTCTGGGTGGGCTCAAACCTCCAACCTTTCGGTTAACAGATGATCACGCTAGCTAATTGCGCCACGTAGACAGTCCTGCTCCGCTCTCACCACCATCAGAACATATCTTCAAAGCTATCAGCCCAAAGAAACAAAAGCGCCGCACCACCACCGAGTGGGCTCGAACCTCCACCTTTCGGTTAACACCCGATCGCGCTAGCCAATCGCGCCACAGAGACAGTCGTGCTCCACTCTCACCACCATCACAACATATCTTCAAAGCTATCAGCGCAAACGAAAAAGCAACATACCACTCCCGGGAGGGCTCGAAACTCCAACTTTTCGGTTAACAGCCGCAGCGCTAGCCAATTGCGCCACGGAGACAGTCCTGCTCCACTCTCACCACCATCAGAACATATCTTCAAAGCTATCAGCCCAAAGAAAAAAAGCGCCGCACCACCACAGGGTGGGCTCGAAGCTCCAACCTTTCGATTAACAGCCGATCGCGCTAGCCAATTGCGCCACGGACACAGTCCTGTTCCACTCTCACCACCATCAGAACATATCTTCAAAGCTATCAGCCCATAGAAAAAAAGGCGCCGCATCACCACCGGGTGGACTCGAACCTCCAAACTTTCGGTTAACAGTTGATCGCGCTAGCCAATTGCGCCACGGAGACAGTCATGCTCCACTCTCACCACCATCAGAACATATTTTCAAAGCTACCAGCGCAAAGAAAAAAGCAACACACCGCTCTCAGGAGGTCTCAAACCTCCAATTTTTTGGTTACCAGCCGAACGTGCTAGCCAATCGCACCACGGAGACTGTCGTGCTCCAATCTCATCACTGTCAGAACATTTGTCCAAAGCTATCAGCGCAAAGAAAAAAGCGACACACCACTCCCGGGAGGGCGCGCGCGAAACTCCAACCTTTCAGTTAACAGCCGATCGCGCTAGCCAATTGCGCCACGGAGACAGTCGTGCTCCACTCTCACCACCATCAGAACATATCTTAAAAGCTATCAGCTTAAAGAAAAAAAAGCGCCACACCACCACCGGGTGGGCTCGAACCTCCAACCTTTCGGTTAACAGCCGATCGCGCTAGCCAATTGCGCCACAGAGACAGTCCTGCTCCACTCTCACCACCATCAGAACATATCTTCAAAGCTATCAGCCCAAAGATAAAAAAGCGCCACACCACCACCGGGTGGGCTCGAAGCTCCAACCTTTCGATTAACAGCCGATCGCGCTAGCCAATTGCGCCACGGAGACAGTCCTGTTCCACTCTCACCACCATCAGAACATATCTTCAAAGCTATCAGCCCATAGAAAAAAAGGCGCCGCACCAACACCGGGTGGGCTCAAACCTCCAACCTTTCGGTTAACGGCCGAACGCGCTAGCCAATTGCGCCACGGAGACAGTCCTGCTCCACTCTCACCACCATCAGATCATATCTTCAAAGCTATCAGCGTAAAGAAAAAAGCAACACACCACTCCCGGGAGGGCTCGAAACTCCAACCTTTCAGTTAACAACCGATCGCGCTAGCCTATTGCGCCACGGAGACAGTCGTGCTCCACTCTCACCACCATCAGAACATATCTTCAAAGCTATCAGCCTAAAGGAAAAAAAGCGCCGCACCACCACCGGGTGGGCTCGAACCTCCAACCTTTTGGTTAACAGACGATCGCGCTAGCCAATCGCGCCTTGGAAACAGTCGCGCTCCACTCTCACCACCATCAGAACATATCTTCGAAGCTATCAGCGCAAAGAAAAAAGCAACACACCACTCCTGGAAGGGCTCGAAACTCCAACCTTTCGGTTTACAGCCGATCGCGCTAGCCAATAGCGCCACGGAGACAGTCCTGCTCCACTCTCACCACCATCAGAACATATCTTCAAAGCTATCAGCCCAAACAAAAAAAAAGCGCCGCACCCCCACCGGGTGGGCTCGAAACTCCAAACTTTCGATTAACAGCCGATCGCGCTAGCCAATTGCGCCACGGAGACAGTCCTGTTCCGCTCTCACCACCATCAGAACATATCTTCAAAGCTATCAGCCCAAAGAAACAAAAGCGCCGCACCACCACCGGGTGGACTCGAACCTCCACCATTCGGTTAACAGCCGATCGCGCTAGCCAATTGCGCCACAGAGACAGTCGTGCTCCACTCTCACCACCATCACAACATATCCTCAAAGCTATCAGCGCAAACAAAAAAGCAACATACCACTCCCGGGAGGGCTCGAAACTCCAACCTTTTGGTTAACAGCCGATTGCGCTAGCCAATTGCGCCACGGAGACAGTCGTGCACCACTCTCACCACCAACAGAACATATCTTCAAAGCTATCAGCGCAAAGCAAAAAGCAACACACCCCTCCCGTGAGGGCTCGAACCTCCAACCTTTCGGTTAACAGCCGATCGCGCTAGCCAATTGCGCCACGCAGAGAGTCCTGCTACACTCTCACCACCATCAGAACATATATTCAAAGCTATCAGCCCAAAGAAAAGAGCAACACACCACTCCCGGGAGGGCTCGAAACTCCAACATTTGGTTAACAGCCGATTGCGCTAGCCAATTGCGCCACGGAGACAGCCCTGCTCCAATCTCATCACCATCAGAACATATCTTCAAAGCTATCAGCCTAAAGAAAAAAAGGCGCCGCACCACCACTGGGATGGCTCGAACCTCCAAACTTTCGATTAACAGCCGATCGCGCTAGCCGATTGCGCCAAGGAGACAGTCGTGCTCCACTCTCACCACCATCAGAACATATCTTCAAAGCTATCAGCGCAAAGAAAAAAGCAACACACCACTCCCGGGAGGGCTCGAAACTCCAACCTTTCGATTAACAGTTGATCGCGCTAGCCGATTGCGCCACGGAGACAGTCGTGCTCCACTCTCACCACCATCAGAACATATCTTCAAAGCTATCAGCGCAAAGAAAAAAGCAACACACCGCTCCCGGGAGGGCTCGAAACTCCAACCTTTCAGTTAACAGCCGATCGCGCTAGCCAATTGTGCCACGGAGGCAGTCGTGCTCCACTATCACCACCATCAGAACATATCTTCAAAGCTATCAGCTTAAAAAAAGTGCCGCACCACCACCGGGTGGGCTCGAACCTCCAACCTTTCGGGTAACAGACGATCGCGCTAGCCAATCGCGCCACGGAAACAGTCGCGCTTAACTCTCACCACCATCAGAACATATCTTCAAAGCTATCAGCGCAAAGAAAAAAGCAACACACCACTCCCGGGTGGGCTCGAAACTCCAACCTTTCGGTTAACAGCCGATCGCGCTAGCCAATTGCGCCATGGAGACAGTCCTGCTCCACTCTCACCACCATCAGAACATATCTTCAAAGCTATCAGCCCAAAGAAAAAAAAGCGCCGCACCACCACCGGGTGGGCTCGAAATTCCAACCTTTCGATTAACAGCCGATCGCGCTAGCCAATTGCGCCACGGAGACAGTCCTGTTCCACTCTCACCACCATCAGAACATATCTTCAAAGCTATCAGCCCATAGAAAAAAAGGCGCCGCACCACCACCGGGAGGGCTCGAACCTCCAACCTTTCGGTTAACAGCCGATCGCGCTAGCCAACTGCGCCACGGAGACAGCCGTGCTCCACTCTCACCACCATCAGAACATTTCTTCAGAACTATGAGCCCAAAGAAAAAGAAGCGCCGCACCACCACCGGGTGGGCTCGAACCTCCAACCTTTCGGTTAACAGCTGATCGCGCTAGCCAATTGCGCCACGGAGACAGTCCTTCTCCACTCTTACCACCATCAGAACATATCTTCAATCTCTCAGCCCAAAGAAACAAAAGCGCCGCACCACCACCGGGTGGACTCGAACCTCCACCATTCGGTTAACAGCCGATCGCGCTAGCCAATTGCGCCACAGAGACAGTCGTGCTCCACTCTCACCACCATCACAACATATCTTCAAAGCTATCAGAGCAAACAAAAAAGCAACATACCACTCCCGGGAGGGCTCGAAACTCCAACCTTTCGGTTAACAGCCGATCGCGCTAGCCAATTGCGCCACGCAGAGAGTCCTGCTACACTCTCATCACCATCAGAACATATCTTCAAAGCTATCAGCCTAAAGAAAAAAAGGCGCCGCACCACCACCGGGATGGCTCGAACCTCCAAACTTTAGATTAACAGCCGATCGCGCTAGCCGATTGCGCCAAGGAGACAGTCGTGCTCCACTCTCACCACCATCAGAACATATCTTAAAAGCTATCAGCGCAAAGAAAAAAGCAACACACTACTCCCGGGAGGGCTCGAAACTCCAACCTTTCGATTAACAGTTGATCGCGCTAGCCGATTGCTCCACGGAGACAGTCGTGCTCCACTCTCACCACCATCAGAACATATCTTCAAAGCTATCAGCGCAAAAAAAAGCAACACACCGCTCCCGGGAGAGCTCGAAACTCCAACCTTTCAGTTAACAGCCGATCGCGCTAGCCAATTGTGCCACGGAGGCAGTCGTGCTCCACTCTCACCACCATCAGAACATATCTTCAAAGCTATCAGCTTAAAAAAAAAGTGCCGCACCACCACCGGGTGGGCTCGAACCTCCAACCTTTCGGTTAACAGACGATCGCGCTAGCCAATCGCGCCACGGAAACAGTCGCGCTCCACTCTCACCACCATCAGAACATAACTTCAAAGCTATCAGCGCAAAGAAAAAAGCAACACACCACTCCCGGGTGGGCTCGAAACTCCCACCTTTCGGTTAACAGCCGATCGCGCTAGCCTATTGCGCCATGGAGACAGTCCTGCTCCACTCTCACCACCATCAGAACATATCTTCAAAGCTATCAGCCCAAAGAAAAAAAAGCGCCGCACCACCACCGGGTGGGCTCGAAATTCCAACCTTTCGATTAACAGCCGATCGCGCTAGCCAATTGCGCCACGGAGACAGTCCTGTTCCACTCTCACCACCATCAGAACATATCTTCAAAGCTATCAGCCCATAGAAAAAAAGGCGCCGCACCACCACCGGGAGGGCTCGAACCTCCAACCTTTCGGTTAACAGCCGATCGCGCTATCCAACTGCGCCACGGAGACAGCCGTGCTCCACTCTCACCACCATCAGAACATTTCTTCAGAACTATGAGCCCAAAGAAAAAGAAGCGCCGCACCACCACCGGGTGGGCTCGAACCTCCAACCTTTCGGTTAACAGCTGATCGCGCTAGCCAATTGCGCCACGGAGACAGTCCTGCTCCGCTCTTACCATCATCAGAACATATCTTCAATCTATCAGCCCAAAGAAACAAAAGCGCCGCACCACCTCCGAGTGGGCTCGAACCTCCACCTTTCGGTTAACAGCCGATCGCGCTAGCCAATTGCGCCACGCAGACAGTCGTGCTCCACTCTCACCACCATCAGAACATTTCTTCAGAACTATGAGCCCAAAGAAAAAGAAGCGCCGCACCACCACCGGGTGGGCTCGAACCTCCAACCTTTCGGTTAACAGACGATCACGCTAGCCAATTGCGCCAAGTAGACAGTCCTGCCCCGCTTTCACCACCATCAGAACATATCTTCAAAGCTATCAGCGCGAACAAAAAAGCAACATACCACTCCCGGGAGGGCTCGAAACTCCAACCTTTTGGTCAATAGCCGATTGCGCTAGCCAATTGCGCCACCGAGACAGTCCTGCTCCACTCTCGTCACAATCAGAACATATCTTCAAAGCTATCAGCCTAAAGAAAAAAAGGCGCCGCACCACCACCGGGTGGGCTCAAACCTCGAACCTTTCGCTTAACGGCCGAACGCGCTAGCCAATTGCGCCACGGAGACAGTCGTGCTCCACTCTCACCACCATCAGATCATATCTTCAGAGCTATCAGCCCAAAGAAAAAAAAGCGCCGCACCACCACGGAGTGGGCTCGAAACTCCAACCTTACGGTTAACAGCCGATCGCGGTAGCCAATTGCGCCACGAAGACAATCCTCCTCCACTCCCACCACCATCAGAACATATCTTCAATGCTATCATCCCATAGAAAAAAAAGCGCCGTATCACCACCGGGAGGGCTCGAACCTCCAACCTTTCTGTTAACAGCCGATCGCGCTAGCCAACTGCGCCATGGAGACAGTCGTGCTCCACTCTCACCACCATCAGAACATTTCTTCAGAGCTATCAGCCCAAAGAAAAAGAAGCGCCGCACCACCACCGGGTGGGCTCGAACCTCCAACCTTTCGGTTAACAGCCGATCGCGCTAGCGAATTGCGCCACGGAGACAGTCCTGGTCCACTCTTACCACCATCAGAACATATCTTCAAAGCTATAAGCCCAAAGAAACAAAAGCGCCACACCACCTCCGAGTGGGCTCGAACCTCCACCTTTCGGTTAACAGCCGATCGCGCTAGCCAATTGCGCCACAGAGACAGTCGTGCTCCACTCTCACCACCATCACAACATATCTTCAAAGGTATCAGCGCAAACAAAAAAGCAACATACCACTCCCGGGAGGGCTCGAAACTCCAACCTTTCGATTAACAGCCGATTCCGCTAGCCAATTGCGCCACGGAGACAGTCCTGCTCCACTCTCACCACCATCAGAACATATCTTCAAAGCTATCAGCCCGAAGAAAAAAAGCGCCGCACCACCACAGGGTGGGCTCGAAGCTCCAACCTTTCGATTAACAGCCGATCGCGCTAGCCAATTGCGCCACAGAGACAGTCCTGTTCCACTCTTACCACCATCAGAACATATCTTCAAAGCTATCAGCCCATAGAAAAAAAGGCGCCGCACCACGACCGGGTGGGCTCGAACCTCCAACCTTTCGGTTAACGGCCGAAAGCGCTAGCCAATTGCGCCACGGAGACAGTCCTGCTCCACTCTCACCACCATCAGATCATATCTTCAAAGCTATCAGCCCAAAGAAAAAAAAGCGCCGCACCATCACGGGGTGGGCTCGAAACTCCAACCTTTCGGTTAACAGCCGATCGCGCTAGCCAATTGCGCCACGGAGACAGTCCTCCTCCACTGCCACCACCATCAGAACATATCTTCAAAGCTATCATCCCATAGAAAAAAAAGCGCCGCATCACCACCGGGAGGGCTCGAACCTTAAACCTTTCGGTTAAGAGCCGATCGCGCTAGCCAATTGCGCCACGGAGACAGTCCTGCTCCACTCTTACCACCATCAGAACATATCTTCAAAGCTATAAGCCCAAAGAAACAAAAGCGCCGCACCACCTCCGAGAGGGCTCGAACCTCCACCTTTCGGTTAACAGCCGATCGCGCTAGCCAAATGCGCCACGAAGACAGTCGGGCTCCACTCTGACCACCGTCAGAACATTTCTCCAAAGCTATCAGCGCAAAGAAAAAAAAGCGACACACCGTTCTGGGTGGGCTCAAACCTTCAACCTTTCGGTTAACAGACGATCACGCAAGCCAATTGCGCCACGTAGACAGTCCTGCTCCGCTCTCACCACCATCAGAACATATCTTCAAAGCTATCAGCCCAAAGAAACAAAAGCGCCGCACCACCACCGAGTGGGCTCGAACCTCCACCTTTCGGTTAACAGCCGATCGCGCTAGCCAATTGCGCCACCGAGACAGTCGTGCTGCACTCTCACCACCATCACAACATATGTTCAAAGCTATCAGCGCAAACAAAAAAGCAACATACCACTCCCGGGAGGGCTCGAAACTCCAACCTTTTGGTTAACAGCCGATTGCGCTAGCCAAATGCGCCACGAGGACAGTCGGGCTCCACTCTCACCACCGTCAGAACATTTCTCCAAAGCTATCAACGCAAAGAAAAAAAGCGACACACCGTTCTGGGTGGGCTCAAACCTCCAACCTTTCAGTTAACAACCGATCGCGCTAGCCTATTCCGCCACGGAGACAGTCGTGCTCCACTCTCACCACCATCAGAACATATCTTCAAAGCTCTCAGCTTAAAGAAAAAAAAGCGCCGCACCACCACCGGGTGGGCTCGAACCTCCAACCTTTTGGTTAACAGACGATCGCGCTAGCCAATCGCGCCTTGGAAACAGTCGCGCTCCACTCTCACCACCATCAGAACATATCTTCGAAGCTATCAGCGCAAAGAAAAAAGCAACACACCACTCCTGGGAGGGCTCGAAACTCCAACCTTTCGGTTTACAGCCGATCGCGCTAGCCAATAGCGCCACGGAGACAGTCCTGCTCCACTCTCACCACCATCAGAACATATCTTCAAAGCTATCAGCCCAAACAAAAAAAAGCGCCGCACCACCACCGGGTGGGCTCGAAACTCCAAACTTTCGATTAACAGCCGATCGCGCTAGCCAATTGCGCCACGGAGACAGTCGTGCTCCACTCTCACCACCATCACAACATATCCTCAAAGCTATCAGCGCAAACAAAAAAGCAACATACCACTCCCGGGAGGGCTTGAAACTCCAACCTTTTGGTTAACAGCCGATTGCGCTAGCCAATTGCGCCACGGAGACAGTCGTGCTCCACTCTTACCACCAACAGAACATATCTTCAAAGCTATCAGCGCAAAGCAAAAAGCAACACACCCCTCCCGTGAGGGCTCGAACCTCCAACCTTTCGGTTAACAGCCGATCGCGCTAGCCAATTGCGCCACGCAGAGAGTCCTGCTACACTCTCACCACCATCAGAACATATATTCAAAGCTATCAGCCCAAAGAAAAGAGCAACACACCACTCCCGGGAGGGCTCGAAACTCCAACATTTGGTTAACAGCCGATTGCGCTAGCCAATTGCGCCACGTAGACAGCCCTGCTCCACTCTCATCACCATCAGAACATATCTTCAAAGCTATCAGCCTAAAGAAAAAAGGGCGCCGCACCACCACTGGGATGGCTCGAACCTCCAAACTTTCGATTAACAGCCGATCGCGCTAGCCGATTGCGCCAAGGAGACAGTCGTGCTCCACTCTCACCACCATCAGATCATATCTTCAAAGCTATCAGCGCAAAGAAAAAAGCAACACACCACTCCCGGGAGGGCTCGAAACTCCAACCTTTCGATTAACAGTTGATCGCGCTAGCCGATTGCGCCACGGAGACAGTCGTGCTCCACTCTCACCACCATCAGAACATATCTTCAAAGCTATCAGCGCAAAGAAAAAAGCAACACACCGCTCCCGGGAGGGCTCGAAACTCCAACCTTTCAGTTAACAGCCGATCGCGCCAGCCAATTGTGCCACGGAGGCAGTCGTGCTCCACTATCACCACCATCAGAACATATCTTCAAAGCTATCAGCTTAAAAAAAAGTGCCGCACCACCACCGGGTGGGCTCGAACCTTCAACCTTTCGGTTAACAGACGATCGCGCTAGCCAATCGCGCCACGGAAACAGTCGCGCTTAACTCTCACCACCATCAGAACATATCTTCAAAGCTATCAGCGCAAAGAAAAAAGCAACACACCACTCCCGGGTGGGCTCGAAACTCCAACCTTTCGGTTAACAGCCGATCGCGCTAGCCAATTGCGCCATGGAGACAGTCCTGCTCCACTCTCACCACCATCAGAACATATCTTCAAAGCTATCAGCCCAAAGAAAAAAAAGCGCCGCACCACCACCGGGTGGGCTCGAAATTCCAACCTTTCGATTAACAGCCGATCGCGCTAGCCAATTGCGCCACGGAGACAGTCCTGTTCCACTCTCACCACCATCAGAACATATCTTCAAAGCTATCAGCCCATAGAAAAAATGGCGCCGCACCACCACCGGGAGGGCTCGAACCTCCAACCTTTCGGTTAACAGCCGATCGCACTAGCCAACTGCGCCACGGAGACAGCCGTGCTCCACTCTCACCACCATCAGAACATTTCTTCAGAACTATGAGCCCAAAGAAAAAGAAGCGCCGCACCACCACCGGGTGGGCTCGAACCTCCAACCTTTCGGTTAACAGCTGATCGCGCTAGCCAATTGCGCCACGGAGACAGTCCTGCTCCACTCTTACCACCATCAGAACATATCTTCAATCTATCAGCCCAAAGAAACAAAAGCGCCGCACCACCACCGGGTGGACTCGAACCTCCACCATTCGGTTAACAGCCGATCGCGCTAGCCAATTGCGCCACAGAGACAGTCGTGCTCCACTCTCACCACCATCACAACATATCTTCAAAGCTATCAGCGCAAACAAAAAAGCAACATACCACTCCCGGGAGGGCTCGAAACTCCAACCTTTCGGTTAACAGCCGATCGCGCTAGCCAATTGCGCCACGCAGAGAGTCCTGCTCCACTCTCACCACCATCAGAACATATCTTCAAAGCTATCAGCTTAAAAAAAACTGCCGCACCACCACCGCGTGGGCTCGAACCTCCAACCTTTCGGTTAACAGACGATCGCGCTAGCCAATCGCGCCACGGAAACAGTCGCGCTCCACTCTCACCACCATCAGAACATATTTTCAAAGCTATCAGCGCAAAGAAAAAAGCAACACACCACTCCCGGGTGGGCTCGAAACTCCCACCTTTCGGTTAACAGCCGATCGCGCTAGCCAATTGCGCCATGGTGACAGTCCTGCTCCACTCTCACCACCATCAGAACATATCTTCAAAGCTATCAGCCCAAAGAAAAAAAAGCGCCGCACCACCACCGGGTGGGCTCGAAATTCCAACCTTTCGATTAACAGCCGATCGCGCTAGCCAATTGCGCCACGGAGACAGCCGTGCTCCACTCTCACCACCATCAGAACATTTCTTCAGAACTATGAGCCCAAAGAAAAAGAAGCGCCGCACCACCACCGGGTGGGCTCGAACCTCCAACCTTTCGGTTAACAGCTGATCGCGCTAGCCAATTGCGCCACGGAGACAGTCCTGCTCCGCTCTTACCATCATCAGAACATATCTTCAATCTATCAGCCCAAAGAAACAAAAGCGCCGCACCACCTCCGAGTGGGCTCGAACCTCCACCTTTCGGTTAACAGCCGATCGCGCTAGCCAATTGCGCCACGCAGACAGTCGTGCTCCACTCTCACCACCATCAGAACATTTCTTCAGAACTATGAGCCCAAAGAAAAAGAAGCGCCGCACCACCACCGGGTGGGCTCGAACCTCCAACCTTTCGGTTAACAGACGATCACGCTAGCCAATTGCGCCAAGTAGACAGTCCTGCTCCGCTTTCACCACCATCAGAACATATCTTCAAAGCTATCAGCGCGGACAAAAAAGCAACATACCACTCCCGGGAGGGCTCGAAACTCCAACCTTTTGGTCAACAGCCGATTGCGCTAGCCAATTGCGCCACCGAGACAGTCCTGCTCCACTCTCGTCACAATCAGAACATATCTTCAAAGCTATCAGCCTAAAGAAAAAAAGGCGCCGCACCACCACCGGGTGGGCTCAAACCTCGAACCTTTCGCTTAACGGCCGAACGCGCTAGCCAATTGCGCCACGGAGACAGTCGTGCTCCACTCTCACCACCATCAGATCATATCTTCAGAGCTATCAGCCCAAAGAAAAAAAAAGCGCCGCACCACCACGGAGTGGGCTCGAAACTCCAACCTTACGGTTAACAGCCGATCGCGGTAGCCAATTGCGCCACGAAGACAGTCCTCCTCCACTCCCACCACCATCAGAACATATCTTCAATGCTATCATCCCATAGAAAAAAAAGCGCCGTATCACCACCGGGAGGGCTCGAACCTCCAACCTTTCTGTTAACAGCCGATCGCGCTAGCCAACTGTGCCATGGAGACAGTCGTGCTCCACTCTCACCACCATCAGAACATTTCTTCAGAGCTATCAGCCCAAAAAAAAAGAAGCGCCGCACCACCACCGGGTGGGCTCGAACCTCCAACCTTTCGGTTAACAGCCGATCGCGCTAGCGAATTGCGCCACGGAGACAGTCCTGGTCCACTCTTACCACCATCAGAACATATCTTCAAAGCTATAAGCCCAAAGAAACAAAAGCGCCGCACCACCTCCGAGTGGGCTCGAACCTCCACCTTTCGGTTAACAGCCGATCGCGCTAGCAAATTGCGCCACAGAGACAGTCGTGCTCCACTCTCACCACCATCACAACATATCTTCAAAGCTATCAGCGCAAACAAAAAAGCAACATACCACTCCCGGGAGGGCTCGAAACTCCAACCTTTCGATTAACAGCCGATTGCGCTAGCCAATTGCGCCACGGAGACAGTCCTGCTCCACTCTCACCACCATCAGAACATATCTTCAAAGCTATCAGCCCGAAGAAAAAAAGCGCCGCACCACCACAGGGTGGGCTCGAAGCTCCAACCTTTCGATTAACGGCCGATCGCGCTAGCCAATTGCGCCACAGAGACAGTCCTGTTCCACTCTCACGACCATCAGAACATATCTTCAAAGCTATCAGCCCATAGAAAAAAAGGCGCCGCACCACGACCGGGTGGGCTCGAACCTCCAACCTTTCGGTTAACGGCCGAACGCGCTAGCCAATTGCGCCACGGAGACAGTCCTGCTCCACTCTCACCACCATCAGATCATATCTTCAAAGCTATCATCCCAAAGAAACAAAAGCGCCGCACCATCACGGGGTGGGCTCGAAACTCCAATCTTTCGGTTAACAGCCGATCGCGCAAGCCAATTGCGCCACGGAGACAGTCCTCCTCCACTGCCACCACCATCAGAACATATCTTCAAAGCTATCATCCCATAGAAAAAAAAGCGCCGCATCACCACCGGGAGGGCTCGAACCTTAAACCTTTCGGTTAAGAGCCGATCGCGCTAGCCAATTTCACCACGGAGACAGTCCTGCTCCACTCTTACCACCATCAGAACATATCTTCAAAGCTATAAGCCCAAAGAAACAAAAGCGCCGTACCACCTCCGAGAGGGCTCGAACCTCCACCTTTCGGTTAACAGCCGATCGCGCTAGCCAAATGCGCCACGAAGACAGTCGGGCTCCACTCTCACCACCGTCAGAACATTTCTCCAAAGCTATCACCGCAAAGAAAAAAAAGCGACACACCGTTCTGGGTGGGCTCAAACCTTCAACCTTTCGGTTAACAGACGATCACGCAAGCCAATTGCGCCACGTAGACAGTCCTGCTCCGCTCTCACCACCATCAGAACATATCTTCAAAGCTATCAGCCCAAAGAAACAAAAGCGCCGCACCACCACCGAGTGGGCTCGAACCTCCACCTTTCGGTTAACAGCCGATCGCGCTAGCCAATTGCGCCACCGAGACAGTCGTGCTCCACTCTCACCACCATCACAACATATGTTCAAAGCTATCAGCGCAAACAAAAAAGCAACATACCACTCCCGGGAGGGCTCGAAACTCCAACCTTTTGGTTAACAGCCGATTGCGCTAGCCAAATGCGCCACGAGGACAGTCGGGCTCCACTCTCACCACCGTCAGAACATTTCTCTAAAGCTATCAACGCAAAGAAAAAAAAGCGACACACCGTTCTGGGTGGGCTCAAACCTCCAACCTTTCGGTTAACAGATGATCACGCTAGCTAATTGCGCCACGTAGACAGTCCTGCTCCGCTCTCACCACCATCAGAACATATCTTCAAAGCTATCAGCCCAAAGAAACAAAAGCGCCGCACCACCACCGAGTGGGCTCGAACCTCCACCTTTCGGTTAACACCCGATCGCGCTAGCCAATCGCGCCACAGAGACAGTCGTGCTCCACTCTCACCACCATCACAACATATCTTCAAAGCTATCAGCGCAAACGAAAAAGCAACATACCACTCCCGGGAGGGCTCGAAACTCCAACTTTTCGGTTAACAGCCGCAGCGCTAGCCAATTGCGCCACGGAGACAGTCCTGCTCCACTCTCACCACCATCAGAACATATCTTCAAAGCTATCAGCCCAAAGAAAAAAAGCGCCGCACCACCACAGGGTGGGCTCGAAGCTCCAACCTTTCGATTAACAGCCGATCGCGCTAGCCAATTGCGCCACGGACACAGTCCTGTTCCACTCTCACCACCATCAGAACATATCTTCAAAGCTATCAGCCCATAGAAAAAAAGGCGCCGCATCACCACCGGGTGGACTCGAACCTCCAAACTTTCGGTTAACAGTTGATCGCGCTAGCCAATTGCGCCACGGAGACAGTCATGCTCCACTCTCACCACCATCAGAACATATTTTCAAAGCTACCAGCGCAAAGAAAAAAGCAACACACCGCTCTCAGGAGGTCTCAAACCTCCAATTTTTTGGTTACCAGCCGAACGTGCTAGCCAATCGCACCACGGAGACTGTCGTGCTCCAATCTCATCACTGTCAGAACATTTGTCCAAAGCTATCAGCGCAAAGAAAAAAGCGACACACCACTCCCGGGAGGGCGCGCGCGAAACTCCAACCTTTCAGTTAACAGCCGATCGCGCTAGCCAATTGCGCCACGGAGACAGTCGTGCTCCACTCTCACCACCATCAGAACATATCTTAAAAGCTATCAGCTTAAAGAAAAAAAAGCGCCACACCACCACCGGGTGGGCTCGAACCTCCAACCTTTCGGTTAACAGCCGATCGCGCTAGCCAATTGCGCCACAGAGACAGTCCTGCTCCACTCTCACCACCATCAGAACATATCTTCAAAGCTATCAGCCCAAAGATAAAAAAGCGCCACACCACCACCGGGTGGGCTCGAAGCTCCAACCTTTCGATTAACAGCCGATCGCGCTAGCCAATTGCGCCACGGAGACAGTCCTGTTCCACTCTCACCACCATCAGAACATATCTTCAAAGCTATCAGCCCATAGAAAAAAAGGCGCCGCACCAACACCGGGTGGGCTCAAACCTCCAACCTTTCGGTTAACGGCCGAACGCGCTAGCCAATTGCGCCACGGAGACAGTCCTGCTCCACTCTCACCACCATCAGATCATATCTTCAGAGCTATCAGCCCAAAGAAAAAAAAGCGCCGCACCACCACGGAGTGGGCTCGAAACTCCAACCTTTCGGTTAACAGCCGATCGCGGTAGCCAATTGCGCCACGGAGACAGTCCTCCTCCACTCCAACCACCATCAGAACATATCTTCAAAGCTATCATCCCATAGAAAAAAAAGCGCCGCATCACCACCGGGAGGGCTCGAACCTCCAGCCTTTCGGTTAACAGCCGATCGCGCTAGCCAACTGCGCCATGGAGACAGTCGTGCTCCACTCTCACCACCATCAGAACATTTCTTCAGAGCTATCAGCCCAAAGAAAAAGAAGCGCCGCACCGCCACCGGGTGGGCTCGAACCTCCAACCTTTCGGTTAACAGCCGATCGCGCTAGCGAATTGCGCCACGGAGACAGTCCTGGTCCGCTCTCACCACCATCAGAACATATCTTCAAAGCTATCAGCCCAAAGAAACAAAAGCGCCGCACCACCACCGAGTGGGCTCGAACCTCCACCTTTCGGTTAACACCCGATCGCGCTAGCCAATCGCGCCACAGAGACAGTCGTGCTCCACTCTCACCACCATCACAACATATCTTCAAAGCTATCAGCGCAAACGAAAAAGCAACATACCACTCCCGGGAGGGCTCGAAACTCCAACTTTTCGGTTAACAGCCGCAGCGCTAGCCAATTGCGCCACGGAGACAGTCCTGCTCCACTCTCACCACCATCAGAACATATCTTCAAAGCTATCAGCCCAAAGAAAAAAAGCGCCGCACCACCACAGGGTGGGCTCGAAGCTCCAACCTTTCGATTAACAGCCGATCGCGCTAGCCAATTGCGCCACGGACACAGTCCTGTTCCACTCTCACCACCATCAGAACATATCTTCAAAGCTATCAGCCCATAGAAAAAAAGGCGCCGCATCACCACCGGGTGGACTCGAACCTCCAAACTTTCGGTTAACAGTTGATCGCGCTAGCCAATTGCGCCACGGAGACAGTCATGCTCCACTCTCACCACCATCAGAACATATTTTCAAAGCTACCAGCGCAAAGAAAAAAGCAACACACCGCTCTCAGGAGGTCTCAAACCTCCAATTTTTTGGTTACCAGCCGAACGTGCTAGCCAATCGCACCACGGAGACTGTCGTGCTCCAATCTCATCACTGTCAGAACATTTGTCCAAAGCTATCAGCGCAAAGAAAAAAGCGACACACCACTCCCGGGAGGGCGCGCGCGAAACTCCAACCTTTCAGTTAACAGCCGATCGCGCTAGCCAATTGCGCCACGGAGACAGTCGTGCTCCACTCTCACCACCATCAGAACATATCTTAAAAGCTATCAGCTTAAAGAAAAAAAAGCGCCACACCACCACCGGGTGGGCTCGAACCTCCAACCTTTCGGTTAACAGCCGATCGCGCTAGCCAATTGCGCCACAGAGACAGTCCTGCTCCACTCTCACCACCATCAGAACATATCTTCAAAGCTATCAGCCCAAAGATAAAAAAGCGCCACACCACCACCGGGTGGGCTCGAAGCTCCAACCTTTCGATTAACAGCCGATCGCGCTAGCCAATTGCGCCACGGAGACAGTCCTGTTCCACTCTCACCACCATCAGAACATATCTTCAAAGCTATCAGCCCATAGAAAAAAAGGCGCCGCACCAACACCGGGTGGGCTCAAACCTCCAACCTTTCGGTTAACGGCCGAACGCGCTAGCCAATTGCGCCACGGAGACAGTCCTGCTCCACTCTCACCACCATCAGATCATATCTTCAGAGCTATCAGCCCAAAGAAAAAAAAGCGCCGCACCACCACGGAGTGGGCTCGAAACTCCAACCTTTCGGTTAACAGCCGATCGCGGTAGCCAATTGCGCCACGGAGACAGTCCTCCTCCACTCCAACCACCATCAGAACATATCTTCAAAGCTATCATCCCATAGAAAAAAAAGCGCCGCATCACCACCGGGAGGGCTCGAACCTCCAGCCTTTCGGTTAACAGCCGATCGCGCTAGCCAACTGCGCCATGGAGACAGTCGTGCTCCACTCTCACCACCATCAGAACATTTCTTCAGAGCTATCAGCCCAAAGAAAAAGAAGCGCCGCACCGCCACCGGGTGGGCTCGAACCTCCAACCTTTCGGTTAACAGCCGATCGCGCTAGCGAATTGCGCCACGGAGACAGTCCTGGTCCACTCTTACCACCATCAGAACATATCTTCAAAGCTATAAGCCCAAAGAAACAAAAGCGCCGCACCACCTCCGAGTGGGCTAGAACCTCCACCTTTCGGTTAACAGCCGATCGCGCTAGCCAATTGCGCCACAGAGACAGTCGTGCTCCACTCTCACCACCATCACAACATATCTTCAAAGCTATCAGCGCAAACAAAAAAGCAACATACCACTCCCGGGAGGGCTCGAAACTCCAACCTTTCGGTTAACAGCCGATTGCGCTAGCCAATTGCGCCACGGAGATAGTCCTGCTCCACTCTCACCACCATCAGAACATATCTTCAATGCTATCAGCCCAAAGAAAAAAAGCGCCGCACCACCACAGGGTGGGCTCGAAGCTCCAACCTTTCGATTAACAGCCGATCGCGCTGGCCAATTGCGCCACGGAGACAGTCCTGTTCCACTCTCACCACCATCAGAACATATCTTCAAAGCTATCAGCCCATAGAAAAAAAGGCGCCGCACCACCACCGGGTGGGCTCGAACCTCCAACCTTTCGGTTAACGGCCGAACGCGCTAGCCAATTGCGCCACGGAGACAGTCCTGCTCCACTCTCACCACCATCAGATCATATCTTCAAAGCTATCAGCCCAAAGAAAAAAAAGCGCCGCACCACCACGGGGTGGGCTCGAAACTCCAACCTTTCGGTTAACAGCCGATCGCGCTAGCCAATTGCGCCACGGAGACAGTCCTCCTCCACTGCCACCACCATCAGAACATATCTTCAAAGCTATAAGCCCAAAGAAACAAAAGCGCCGCACCACCTCCGAGTGGGCTCGAACCTCCACCTTTCGATTACCAGCCGATCGCGCTAGCCAAAGGCGCCACGAAGACAGTCGGGCTCCACTCTCACCACCGTCAGAACATTTCTCCAAAGCTATCAGCGCAAAGAAAAAAAAGCGACACACCGTTCTGGGTGGGCTCAAACCTCCAACCTTTCGGTTAACAGACGATCACGCAAGCCAATTGCGCCACGTAGACAGTCCTGCTCCGCTCTTACCACCATCAGAACATATCTTCAAAGCTATCAGCCCAAAGAAACAAAAGCGCCGCACCACCACCGAGTAGGCTCGAACCTCCACCTTTCGGTTAACAGCCGATCGCGCTAGCCAATTGCGCCACAGAGACAGTCGTGCTCCACTCTCACCACCATCACAACATATGTTCAAAGCTATCAGCGCAAACAAAAAAGCAACATACCACTCCCGGGAGGGCTCGAAACTCCAGCCTTTTGGTTAACAGCCGATTGCGCTAGCCAGATGCGCCACGAGGACAGTCGGGCTCCACTCTCACCACCGTCAGAACATTGCTCCAAAGCTATCAACGCAAAGAAAAAAAAGCGACACACCGTTCTGGGTGGGCTCAAACCTCCAACCTTTCGGTTAACAGATGATCACGCTAGCTAATTGCGCCACGTAGACAGTCCTGCTCCGCTCTCACCACCATCAGAACATATCTTCAAAGCTATCAGACCAAAGAAACAAAAGCGTCGCACCACCACCGAGTGGGCTCGAACCTCCAACCTTCGGTTAACACCCGATCGCGCTAGCCAATCGCGCCACAGAGACAGTCGTGCTTCACTCTCAACACCATCACAACATATCTTCAAAGCTATCAGCGCAAACAAAAAAGCAACATACCACTCCCGGGAGGGCTCGAAA
Source organism: Rhipicephalus microplus (assembly GCF_043290135.1). Lineage (NCBI taxonomy): Eukaryota > Metazoa > Arthropoda > Arachnida > Ixodida > Ixodidae > Rhipicephalus > Rhipicephalus microplus. The sequence goes on along the minus strand of NW_027464611.1, from coordinate 990,860 downwards.
CTCCAACCTTTCGGTTAACAGCCGATCGCGCTAGCCAAATGCGCCACGAAGACAGTCGGGCTCCACTCTCACCACCGTCAGAACATTTCTCCAAAGCTATCAGCGCAAAGAAAAAAAAGCGACACACCGTTCTGGGTGGGCTCAAACCTTCAACCTTTCGGTTAACAGACGATCACGCAAGCCAATTGCGCCACGTAGACAGTTCTGCTCCGCTCTCACCACCATCAGAACATATCTTCAAAGCTATCAGCCCAAAGAAACAAAAGCGCCGCACCACCACCGAGTGGGCTCGAACCTCCACCTTTCGGTAACAGCCGATCGCGCTAGCCAATTGCGCCACAGAGACAGTCGTGCTCCACTCTCACCACCATCACAACATATGTTCAAAGCTATCAGCGCAAACAAAAAAGCAACATACCACTCCCGGGAGGGCTCGAAACTCCAACCTTTTGGTTAACAGCCGATTGCGCTAGCCAAATGCGCCACGAGGACAGTCGGGCTCCACTCTCACCACCGTCAGAACATTTCTCCAAAGCTATCAACGCAAAGAAAAAAAAGCGACACACCGTTCTGGGTGGGCTCAAACCTCCAAGCTTTCGGTTAACAGATGATCACGCTAGCTAATTGCGCCACGTAGACAGTCCTGCTCCGCTCTCACCACCATCAGAACATATCTTCAAAGCTATCAGCCCAAAGAAACAAAAGCGCCGCACCACCACCGAGTGGGCTCGAACCTCCACCTTTCGGTTAACACCCGATAGCGCTTGCCAATCGCGCCACAGAGACAGTCGTGCTCCACTCTCACCACCATCACAACATATCTTCAAAGCTATCAGCGCAAACAAAAAAGCAACATACCACTCCCGGGAGGGCTCGAAACTCCAACTTTTCGGTTAACAGCCGATCGCGCTAGCCAATTGCGCCACGGAGACAGTCCTGCTCCACTCTCACCACCATCAGAACATATCTTCAAAGCTATCAGCCCAAAGAAAAAAAGCGCAGCACCACCACAGGGTGGGCTCGAAGCTCCAACCTTTCGATTAACAGCCGATCGCGCTAGCCAATTGCGCCACGGAGACAGTCCTGTTCCACTCTCACCACCATCAGAACATATCTTCAAAGCTATCAGCCCAAAGAAACAAAAGCGCCGCACCACCACCGAGTGGGCTCGAACCTCCACCTTTCGGTTAACACCCGATCGCGCTAGCCAATCGCGCCACAGAGACAGTCGTGCTCCACTCTCACCACCATCACAACATATCTTCAAAGCTATCAGCGCAAACAAAAAAGCAACATACCACTCCCGGGAGGGCTCGAAACTCCAACTTTTCGGTTAACAGCCGATCGCGCTAGCCAATTGCGCCACGGAGACAGTCCTGCTCCACTCTCACCACCATCAGAACATATCTTCAAAGCTATCAGCCCAAAGAAAAAAAGCGCCGCACCACCACAGGGTGGGCTCGAAGCTCCAACCTTTCGATTAACAGCCGATCGCGCTAGCCAATTGCGCCACGGAGACAGTCCTGTTCCACTCTCACCACCATCAGAACATATCTTCAAAGCTATCAGCCCATAGAAAAAAAGGCGCCGCACCACCACCGGGTGGGCTCGAACCTCCAAACTTTCGGTTAACAGTTGATCGCGCTAGCCAATTGCGCCACGGAGACAGTCGTGCTCCACTCTCACCACCATCAGAACATATTTTCAAAGCTATCAGCGCAAAGAAAAAAGCAACACACCGCTCTCAGGAGGGCTCAAACCTCCAATTTTTTGATTAACAGCCGAACGTGCTAGCCAATCGCACCACGGAGACTGTCGTGGTCCAATCTCATCACTGTCAGAACATTTGTCCAAAGCTATCAGCGCAAAGAAAAAAGCGACACACCACTCCCGGGAGGGTGCGCGCGAAACTCCAACCTTTCAGTTAACAGCCGATCGCGCTAGCCAATTGCGCCACGGAGACAGTCGTGCTCCACTCTCACCACCATCAGAACATATCTTCAAAGCTATCAGCTTAAAGAAAAAAAAGCGCCGCACCACCACCGGGTGGGCTCGAACCTCCAACCTTTCGGTTAACAGCCGATCGCGCTAGCCAATTGCGCCACAGAGACAGTCCTGCTCCACTCTCACCACCATCAGAACATATCTTCAAAGCTATCAGCCCAAAGAAAAAAAAGCGCCACACCACCACCGGGTGGGCTCGAAGCTCCAACCTTTCGATTAACAGCCGATCGCGCTAGCCAATTGCGCCACGGAGACAGTCCTGTTCCACTCTCACCACCATCAGAACATATCTTCAAAGCTATCAGCCCATAGAAAAAAAGGCGCCGCACCAACACCGGGTGGGCTCGAACCTCCAACCTTTCGGTTAACGGCCGAACGCGCTAGCCAATTGCGCCACGGAGACAGTCCTGCTCCACTCTCACCACGATCAGATCATATCTTCAGAGCTATCAGCCCAAAGAAAAAAAAGCGCCGCACCACCACGGAGTGGGCTCGAAACTCCAACCTTTCGGTTAACAGCCGATCGCGGTAGCCAATTGCGCCACGGAGACAGTCCTCCTCCACTCCCACCACCATCAGAACATATCTTCAAAGCTATAATCCCATACAAAAAAAAGCGCCGCATCACCACCGGGAGGGCTCGAACCTCCAACCTTTCGGTTAACAGCCGATCGCGCTAGCCAACTGCGCCATGGAGACAGTCGTGCTCCACTCTCACCACCATCAGAACATTTCTTCAGAGCTATCAGCTCAAAGAAAAAGAAGCGCCGCACCACCACCGGGTGGGCTCGAACCTCCAACCTTTCGGTTAACAGCCGATCGCGCTAGCGAATTGCGCCACGGAGACAGTCCTGGTCCACTCTTACCACCATCAGAACATATCTTCAAAGCTATAAGCCCAAAGAAACAAAAGCGCCGCACCACCTCCGAGTGGGCTAGAACCTCCACCTTTCGGTTAACAGCCGATCGCGCTAGCCAATTGCGCCACAGAGACAGTCGTGCTCCACTCTCACCACCATCACAACATATCTTCAAAGCTATCAGCGCAAACAAAAAAGCAACATACCACTCCCGGGAGGGCTCGAAACTCCAACCTTTCGGTTAACAGCCGATTGCGCTAGCCAATTGCGCCACGGAGACAGTCCTGCTCCACTCTCACCACCATCAGAACATATCTTCAAAGCTATCAGCCCAAAGAAAAAAAGCGCCGCACCACCACAGGGTGGGCTCGAAGCTCCAACCTTTCGATTAACAGCCGATCGCGCTAGCCAATTGCGCCACGGAGACAGTCCTGTTCCACTCTCACCACCATCAGAACATATCTTCAAAGCTATCAGCCCATAGAGAAAAAGGCGCCGCACCACCACCGGGTGGGCTCGAACCTCCAACCTTTCGGTTAACGGCCGAACGCGCTAGCCAATTGCGCCACGGAGACAGTCCTGCTCCACTCTCACCACCATCAGTTCATATCTTCAAAGCTATCAGCCCAAAGAAAAAAAAGTGCCGCACCACCACGGGGTGGGCTCGAAACTCCAACCTTTCGGTTAACAGCCGATCGCGCTAGCCAATTGCGCCACGGAGACAGTCCTCCTCCACTGCCACCACCATCAGAACATATCTTCAAAGCTATCATCCCATAGAAAAAAAAGCGCCGCATCACCACCGGGAGGGCCCGAACCTTAAAACTTTCGGTTAAGAGCCGATCGTGCTAGCCAATTGCACCACGGAGACAGTCCTGCTCCACTCTTACCACCATCAGAACATATCTTCAAAGCTATAAGCCCAAAGAAACAAAAGCGCCGCACCACCTACGAGTGGGCTCGAACCTCCACCTTTCGGTTAACAGCCGATCGCGCTAGCCAAATGCGCCACGAAGACAGTCGGGCTCCACTCTCACCACCGTCAGAACATTTCTCCAAAGCTATCAGCGCAAAGAAAAAAAAGCGACACACCGTTCTGGGTGGGCCCAAACCTCCAACCTTTCGGTTAACAGACGATCACGCAAGCCAATTGCGCCACGTAGACAGTCCTGCTCCGCTCTCACCACCATCAGAACATATCTTCAAAGCTATCAGCCCAAAGAAACAAAAGCGCCGCACCACCACCGAGTAGGCTCGAACCTCCACCTTTCGGTTAACAGGCGATCGCGCTAGCCAATTGCGCCACAGAGACAGTCGTGCTCCACTCTCACCACCATCACAACATATGTTCAAAGCTATCAGCGCAAACAAAAAAGCAACATATCACTCCCGGGAGGGCTCGAAACTCCAGCCTTTTGGTTAACAGCCGATTGCGCTAGCCAAATGCGCCACGAGGACAGTCGGGCTCCACTCTCACCACCGTCAGAACATTTCTCCAAAGCTATCAACGCAAAGAAAAAAAAGCGACTCACCGTTCTGGGTGGGCTCAAACCTCCAACCTTTCGGTTAACAGATGATCACGCTAGCTAATTGCGCCACGTAGACAGTCCTGCTCCGCTCTCACCACCATCAGAACATATCTTCAAAGCTATCAGCCCAAAGAAACAAAAGCGTCGCACCACCACCGAGTGGGCTCGAACCTCCACCTTTCGGTTAACACGCGATCGCGCTAGCCAATCGCGCCACAGAGACAGTCGTGCTTCACTCTCACCACCATCACAACATATCTTCAAAGCTATCAGCACAAACAAAAAAGCAACATACCACTCCCGGGAGGGCTCGAAACTCCAACCTTTCGGTTAACAGCCGATAGCGCTAGCCAATTGCGCCACTAAGACAGTCCTGCTCCACTCTCACCACCATCAGAACATATCTTCAAAGCTATCAGCCCAAAGAAAAAAAGCGCCGCACCACCACAGGGTGGGCTCGAAGCTCCAACCTTTCGATTAACAGCCGATCGCGCTAGCCAATTGCGCCACGGAGACAGTCTTGTTCCACTCTCACCACCATCAGAACATATCTTCAAAGCTATCAGCCCAAAGAAAAAAAGGCGCCGCACCACCACCGGGTGGGCTCGAACCTCCAACCTTTCGGTTAACGGCCGAACGCGCTAGCCAATTGAGCCACGGAGACAGTCGTGCTTCACTCTCACCACCATCAGAACATATCTTCAAAGCTATCAGCGCAAAGAAAAAAGCAACACACCAATCCCGGGAGGGCTCTAAACTCCAAACTTTTGGTTAACAGCCGATTGCGCTAGCCAATTGCGCCACGGAGACAGTCCTGCTCCACTCTCATCACCATCAGAACATATCTTCAAAGCTATCAGCCTAAAGAAAAAAAGGCGCCGCACCACCACCGGGTGGGCTCGAACCTCCAAACTTTCGAATAACAGTGGATCGCGCTAGCCGATTGCGCCACGGAGACAGTCGTGCTCAACTCTCACCACCATCAGAACATATTTTCAAAGCTATCAGCGCAAAGAAAAAAGCAACACACCACTCCCGGGAGGGCTCGAAACTACAACCGTTCGGTTAACAGCCGATCGCGCTAGCCAATTGCGCCACGGAGACAGTCCTGCTCCACTCTCACCACCATCAGATCATATCTTCAAAGCTATCAGCCCAAAGAAAAAAAAGCGCCGCACCACCACGGGGTGGGCTCGAAACTCCAACCTTTCGGTTAACAGCCGATCGCGCTAGCCAATTGCGCCACGCAGAGAGTCCTGCTACACTCTCACCACCATCAGAACATATATTCAAAGCTATCAGCCCAAAGAAAAGAGCAACACACCACTCCCGGGAGGGCTCGAAACTCCAACATTTGGTTAACAGCCGATTGCGCTAGCCAATTGCGCCACGGAGACAGTCCTGCTCCACTCTCATCACCATCAGAACATATCTTCAAAGCTATCAGCCTAAAGAAAAAAAGGCGCCCCACCACCACCGCGTGGGCTCGAACCTCCAAACTTTCCATTAACAGCCGATCACGCTAGCCGATTGCGCCAAGGAGACAGTCGTGCTCCACTCTCACCACCATCAGAACATATCTTCAAAGCTATCAGCGCAAAGAAAAAAGCAACACACCACTCCCGGGAGGGCTCGAAACTCCAACCTTTCGATTAACAGCCGATCGCGCTAGCTAATTGCGCCACGGAGACAGTCCTGCTCCACTCTCACCACCATCAGAACATATCTTCAAAGCTATCAGCCCAAAGAAACAAAAGCGCCGCACCACCACCGAGTGGGCTCGAACCTCCACCTTTCGATTAACAGCCGATCGCGCTAGCCAATTGCGCCACGGAGACAGTCGTGCTCCACTCTCACCACCATCACAACATATCTTCAAAGCTATCAGCGCAAACAAAAAAGCAACATACCACTCCCGGGAGGGCTCGAAACTCCAACCTTTTGGTTAACAGCCGATTGCGCTAGCCAATTGCGCCACGGAGACAGTCCTGCTCCACTCTCATCACCATCAGAACATATCTTCAAAGCTTTCAGCCTAAAGAAAAAAAGGCGCCGCACCACCACCGGGTGGCCTCGAATCTGCAAACTTCCGGTTAACAGCCGATCGCGCTAGCCGATATCGCCACGGAGACAGTCGTGCTCCACTCTCACCACCATCAGAACATATCTTCAAAGCTATCAGCGTAAAGAAAAAAGCAACACACCACTCCCGGGAGGGCTCGAAACTCCAACCTTTCAGTTAACAACCGATCGCGCTAGCCTATTGCGCCACGGAGACAGTCGTGCTCCACTCTCACCACCATCAGAACATATCTTCAAAGCTATCAGCTTAAAGGAAAAAAAGCGCCGCACCACCACCGGGTGGGCTCGAACCTCCAACCTTTTGGTTAACAGACGATCGCGCTAGCCAATCGCGCCTTGGAAACAGTCGCGCTCCACTCTCACTACCATCAGAACATATCTTCGAAGCTATCAGCGCAAAGAAAAAAGCAACACACCACTCCTGGGGGGGGGGGCTCGAAACTCCAACCTTTCGGTTAACAGCCGATCGCGCTAGCCAATTGCGCCACGGAGACAGTCCTGCTCCACTCTCACCACCATCGGAACATATCTTCAAAGCTATCAGCCCAAAGAAAAAAAAGCGCCGCACCACCACCGGGTGGGCTCGAAACTCCAAACTTTCGATTAACAGCCGATCGCGCTAGCCAATTGCGCCACGGAGACAGTCCTGTTCCGCTCTCACCACCATCAGAACATATCTTCAAAGCTATCAGCCCAAAGAAACAAAATCGCCGCACCACCACCGGGTGGGCTCGAACCTCCACCATTCGGTTAACAGCCGATCGCGCTAGCCAATTGCGCCACAGAGACAGTCGTGCTCCACTCTCACCACCATCAGAACATATCTTCAAAGCTATCAGCGCAAACAAAAAAGCAACATACCACTCCCGGGAGGGCTCGAAACTCCAACCTTTTGGTTAACAGCCGATTGCGCTAGCCAATTGCGCCACGGAGACAGTCGTGCTCCACTCTCACCACCAACAGAACATATCTTCAAAGCTATCAGCGCAAAGAAAAAAGCAACACACCCCTCCCGTGAGGGCTCGAACCTCCAACCTTTCGGTTAACAGCCGATCGCGCTAGCCAATTGCGCCACGCAGAGAGTCCTGCTACACTCTCACCACCATCAGAACATATATTCAAAGCTATCAGCCCAAGGAAAAGAGCAACACACCACTCCCGGGAGGGCTCGAAACTCCAACATTTGGTTAACAGCCGATCGCGCTAGCCGATTGCGCCAAGGAGACAGTCGTGCTCCACTCTCACCACCATCAGAACATATCTTCAAAGCTATCAGCGCAAAGAAAAAAGCGACACACCGTTCTGGGTGGGCTCAAACCTCCAACCTTTCGGTTAACAGACGATCACGCAAGCCAATTGCGCCACGTAGACAGTCCTGCTCCGCTCTCACCACCATCAGAACATATCTTCAAAGCTATCGGCCCAAAGAAACAAAAGCGCCGCACCACCACCGAGTAGGCTCGAACCTCCACCTTTCGGTTAACAGGCGATCGCGCTAGCCAATTGCGCCACAGAGACAGTCGTGCTCCACTCTCACCACCATCACAACATATGTTCAAAGCTATCAGCGCAAACAAAAAAGCAACATATCACTCCCGGGAGGGCTCGAAACTCCAGCCTTTTGGTTAACAGCCGATTGCGCTAGCCAAATGCGCCACGAGGACAGTCGGGCTCCACTCTCACCACCGTCAGAACATTTCTCCAAAGCTATCAACGCAAAGAAAAAAAAGCGACACACCGTTCTGGGTGGGCTCAAACCTCCAACCTTTCGGTTAACAGATGATCACGCTAGCTAATTGCGCCACGTAGACAGTCCTGCTCCACTCTCACCACCATCAGAACATATCTTCAAAGCTATCAGCCCAAAGAAACAAAAGCGTCGCACCACCACCGAGTGGGCTCGAACCTCCACCTTTCGGTTAACACCCGATCGCGCTAGCCAATCGCGCCACAGAGACAGTCGTGCTTCACTCTCACCACCATCACAACATATCTTCAAAGCTATCAGCACAAACAAAAAAGCAACATACCACTCCCGGGAGGGCTGGAAACTCCAACCTTTCGGTTAACAGCCGATCGCGCTAGCCAATTGCGCCACGGAGACAGTCCTGCTCCACTCTCACCACCATCAGAACATATCTTCAAAGCTATCAGCCCAAAGAAAAAAAGCGCCGCACCACCACAGGGTGGGCTCGAAGCTCCAACCTTTCGATTAACAGCCGATCGCGCTAGCCAATTGCGCCACGGAGACAGTCCTGTTCCACTTTCACCACCATCAGAACATATCTTCAAAGCTATCAGCCCAAAGAAAAAAAGGCGCCGCACCACCACCGGGTGGGCTCGAACCTCCAACCTTTCGGTTAACGGCCGAACGCGCTAGCCAATTGAGCCACGGAGACAGTCGTGCTTCACTCTCACCACCATCAGAACATATCTTCAAAGCTATCAGCGCAAAGAAAAAAGCAACACACCAATCCCGGGAGGGCTCTAAACTCCAAACTTTTGGTTAAAAGCCGATTGCGCTAGCCAATTGCGCCACGGAGACAGTCATGCTCCACTCTCATCACCATCAGAACATATCTTCAAAGCTATCAGCCTAAAGAAAAAAAGGCGCCGCACCACCACCGGGTGGGCTCGAACCTCCAAACTTTCGGTTAACAGTGGATCGCGCTAGCCGATTGCGCCACGGAGACAGTCGTGCTCAACTCTCACCACCATCAGAACATATTTTCAAAGCTATCAGCGCAAAGAAAAAAGCAACACACCACTCCCGGGAGGGCTCGAAACTACAACCGTTCGGTTAACAGCCGATCGCGCTAGCCAATTGCGCCACGGAGACAGTCCTGCTCCACTCTCACCACCATCAGATCATATCTTCAAAGCTATCAGCCCAAAGAAAAAAAAGCGCCGCACCACCACGGGGTGGGCTCGAAACTCCAACCTTTCGGTTAACAGCCGATCGCGCTAGCCAATTGCGCCACGCAGAGAGTCCTGCTACACTCTCACCACCATCAGAACATATATTCAAAGCTATCAGCCCAAAGAAAAGAGCAACACACCACTCCCGGGAGGGCTCAAACTCCAACATTTGGTTAACAGCCGATTGCGCTAGCCAATTGCGCCACGGAGACAGTCCTGCTCCACTCTCATCACCATCAGAACATATCTTCAAAGCTATCAGCCTAAAGAAAAAAAGGCGCCCCACCACCACCGGGTGGGCTCGAACCTCCAAACTTTCCATTAACAGCCGATCGCGCTAGCCGATTGCGCCAAGGAGACAGTCGTGCTCCACTCTCACCAGCATCAGAACATATCTTCAAAGCTATCAGCGCAAAGAAAAAAGCAACACACCACTCCCGGGAGGGCTCGAAACTCCAACCTTTCGATTAACAGCCGATCGCGCTAGCTAATTGCGCCACGGAGACAGTCCTGCTCCACTCTCACCACCATCAGAACATATCTTCAAAGCTATCAGCCCAAAGAAACAAAAGCGCCGCACCACCACCGAGTGGGCTCGAACCTCCACCTTTCGATTAACAGCCGATCGCGCTAGCCAATTGCGCCACGGAGACAGTCGTGCTCCACTCTCACCACCATCACAACATATCTTCAAAGCTATCAGCGCAAACAAAAAAGCAACATACCACTCCCGGGAGGGCTCGAAACTCCAACCTTTTGGTTAACAGCCGATTGCGCTAGCCAATTGCGCCACGGAGACAGTCCTGCTCCACTCTCATCACCATCAGAACATATCTTCAAAGCTTTCAGCCTAAAGAAAAAAAGGCGCCGCACCACCACCGGGTGGCCTCGAATCTGCAAACTTTCGATTAACAGCCGATCGCGCTAGCCAATAGCGCCACGGAGACAGTCCTGTTCCGCTCTCACCACCATCAGAACATATCTTCAAAGCTATCAGCCCAAAGAAACAAAATCGCCGCACCACCACCGGGTGGGCTCGAACCTCCACCATTCGGTTAACAGCTGATCGCGCTAGCCAATTGCGCCACGGAGACAGTCCTGCTCCACTCTTACCACCATCAGAACATATCTTCAATCTATCAGCCCAAAGAAACAAAAGCGCCGCACCACCTCCGAGTGGGCTCGAACCTCCACCTTTCGGTTAACAGCCAATCGCGCTAGCCAATTGCGCCACGCAGACAGTCGTGCTCCACTCTCACCACCATCAGAACATTTCTTCAGAACTATGAGCCCAAAGAAAAAGAAGCGCCGCACCACCACCGGGTGGGCTCGAACCTCCAACCTTTCGGTTAACAGACGATCACGCTAGCCAATTGCGCCACGTAGACTGTCCTGCTCCGCTCTCACCACCATCAGAACATATCTTCAAAGCTATCAGCGCGAACAAAAAAGCAACATACCACTCCCGGGAGGGCTCGAAACTCCAACCTTTTGGTTAACAGCCGATTGCGCTAGCCAATTGCGCCACCGAGACAGTCCTGCTCCACTCTCGTCACAATCAGAACATATCTTAAAGCTATCAGCCTAAAGAAAAAAAGGCGCCGCACCACCACCGGGTGGGCTCAAACCTCGAACCTTTCGCTTAACGGCCGAACGCGCTAGCCAATTGCGCCACGGAGACAGTCGTGCTCCGCTCTCACCACCCTCAGAACATATCTTCAAAGCTATCAGCGCAAAGAAAAAAGCAACACACCACTCCCGGGAGGGCTCGAAATTCCAACCTTTCGATTAACAGCCGATCGCGCTAGCCAATTGCGCCAGGGAGACAGTCCTGCTCCACTCTCACCACCATCAGAACATATCTTCAAAGCTATCAGCCGAAAGAAAAAAAATCGCCGCACCACCACGGGGTGGGCGCGAAACTCCAACTTTTCGGTTAACAGCCGATCGCGCTAGCCAATTGCGCCACGGAGACAGTCCTCCTCCACTCCCACCACCATCACAACATATCATCAAAGCTATCATCACACAGAAAAAAAGCGCCGCATCACCAGCGGGAGGGCTCGAACCTTCAACCTTTCGGTTAACAGCCGATTGCGCTAGCCAATTGCGCCACGGAGACAGTCGTGCTCCACTCTCACCACCGTCAGAACATTTCTTCAGAGCTATCAGCCCAAAGAAAAAGAAGCACCGCCCCACCACTGGGTGGGCTCGAACCTCCAACCTTTCGGTCAACAGCCGATCGCGCTAGCCAATTGCGCCACGCAGACAGTCGTGCTCCACTCTCACCACCGTCAGAACATTTCTCCAAAGCTATCAGCGCAAAGAAAAAAAAGAGACACACCGTTACGGGTGGGCTCAAACCTCCAACCTTTCGGTTAACAGACGATCACGCTAGCCAATTGTGCCACGTAGACAGTCCTGCTCCGCTCTCACCACCATCAGAACATATATTCAAAGCTATCAGCCCAAAGAAAAGAGCAACACACCACTCCCGGGAGGGCTCGAAACTCCAACATTTGGTTAGCAGCCGATTGCGCTAGCCAATTGCGCCACGGAGACAGTCCTGCTCCACTCTCATCACCATCAGAACATATCTTCAAAGCTATCAGCCTAAAGAAAAAAAGGCGCCGCACCACCACCGGGTGGGCTCGAACCTCCAAACTTTCGATTAACAGCCGATCGCGCTAGCCGATTGCGCCAAGGAGACAGTCGTGCTCCACTCTCACCACCATCAGAACATATCTTTAAAGCTATCAGCCCAAAGAAAAAAAGCGCCGCACCACCACCGGTTGGGCTCGAACCTCCAAACTTTCGGTTAACAGTTGATCGCGCTAGCCGATTGCGCCACGGAAACAGTCGTGCTCCACTCTCACCACCATCAGAACATATCTTCAGAACTATGCCCAAAGAAAAAGAAGCGCCGCACCACCACCGGGTGGGCTCGAACCTCCAACCTTTCGGTTAACAGCTGATCGCGCTAGCCAATTGCTCCACGGAGACAGTCCTGCTCCACTCTTACCACCATCAGAACATATCTTCAATCTATCAGCCCAAAGAAACAAAAGCGCCGCACCACCTCCGAGTGGGCTCGAACCTCCACCTCTCGGTTAACAGCCGATCGCGCTAGCCAAATGCGCCACGAAGACAGTCAGGCTCCACTCTCACCACCGTCAGAACATTTCTCCAAAGCTATCAGCGCAAAGAAAAAAAAGAGACACACCGTTCCGGGTGGGCTCAAACCTCCAACCTTTCGGTTAACAGACGATCACGCTAGCCAATTGCGCCACGTAGACAGTCCTGCTCCGCTCTCACCACCATCAGAACATATCTTCAAAGCTATCAGCCTAAAGAAAAAAAGGCGCCGCACCACCACCGGGTGGCCTCGAACCTCCAAACGTTCGGTTAACAGCCGATCGCGCTAGCCGATATCGCCACGGAGACAGTCGTGCTCCACTCTCACCACCATCAGAACTTATCTTCAAAGCTATCAGCGCAAAGAAAAAAGCAACACACCACTCCCGGGAGGGCTCGAAACTCCAACCTTTCAGTTAACAGCCGATCGCGCTAGCCAATATCGCCACGGAGACAGTCGTGCTCCACTCTCACCACCATCAGAACATATCTTCAAAGCTATCAGCTTAAAGAAAAAAAAGCGCCGCACCACCACCGGGAGGGCTCAAACCTCCAACCTTTTGGATAACAGAAGATTGCGCTAGCCAATCGCGCCACGGAAACAGTCGCGCTACACTCTAACCATCGTCAGAACATATCTTCGAAGCTATCAGCCCAAAGAAAAAAAAGCGCCGCACCACCACCGGGTGGGCTCGAAACTCCAACCTATCGATTAACAGCCGATCGCGCTAGCCAATTGCGCCACGGAGACAGTCCTGTTTCACTCTCACCACCATCAGAACATATCTTCAAAGCTATCAGCCCATAGAAAAAAAGGCGCCGCACCACCACCGAGTGGCCTCAAACCTCGAACCTTTCGCTTAACAGCCGATCGCGCTAGCCAAATGCGCCACGGAGACAGTCCTGCTCTACTCTCACCACCATCAGAACATATCTTCAAAGCTATCAGCCCAAAGAAAAAAAACGCCGCACCACCACGGGGTGGGCTCGAAACTCCAACCTTTCGGTTAACAGACGATCACGCAAGCCAATTGCGCCACGTAGACAGTCCTGCTCCGCTCTCACCACCATCAGAACATATCTTCAAAGCTATCGGCCCAAAGAAACAAAAGCGCCGCACCACCACCGAGTAGGCTCGAACCTCCACCTTTCGGTTAACAGGCGATCGCGCTAGCCAATTGCGCCACAGAGACAGTCGTGCTCCACTCTCACCACCATCACAACATATGTTCAAAGCTATCAGCGCAAACAAAAAAGCAACATATCACTCCCGGGAGGGCTCGAAACTCCAGCCTTTTGGTTAACAGCCGATTGCGCTAGCCAAATGCGCCACGAGGACAGTCGGGCTCCACTCTCACCACCGTCAGAACATTTCTCCAAAGCTATCAACGCAAAGAAAAAAAAGCGACACACCGTTCTGGGTGGGCTCAAACCTCCAACCTTTCGGTTAACAGATGATCACGCTAGCTAATTGCGCCACGTAGACAGTCCTGCTCCACTCTCACCACCATCAGAACATATCTTCAAAGCTATCAGCCCAAAGAAACAAAAGCGTCGCACCACCACCGAGTGGGCTCGAAGCTCCAACCTTTCGATTAACAGCCGATCGCGCTAGCCAATTGCGCCACGGAGACAGTCCTGTTCCACTTTCACCACCATCAGAACATATCTTCAAAGCTATCAGCCCAAAGAAAAAAAACGCCGCACCACCACGGGGTGGGCTCGAAACTCCAACCTTTCGGTTAACAGACGATCACGCAAGCCAATTGCGCCACGTAGACAGTCCTGCTCCGCTCTCACCACCATCAGAACATATCTTCAAAGCTATCGGCCCAAAGAAACAAAAGCGCCGCACCACCACCGAGTAGGCTCGAACCTCCACCTTTCGGTTAACAGGCGATCGCGCTAGCCAATTGCGCCACAGAGACAGTCGTGCTCCACTCTCACCACCATCACAACATATGTTCAAAGCTATCAGCGCAAACAAAAAAGCAACATATCACTCCCGGGAGGGCTCGAAACTCCAGCCTTTTGGTTAACAGCCGATTGCGCTAGCCAATCGCGCCACAGAGACAGTCGTGCTTCACTCTCACCACCATCACAACATATCTTCAAAGCTATCAGCACAAACAAAAAAGCAACATACCACTCCCGGGAGGGCTCGAAACTCCAACCTTTCGGTTAACAGCCGATCGCGCTAGCCAATTGCGCCACGGAGACAGTCCTGCTCCACTCTCACCACCATCAGAACATATCTTCAAAGCTATCAGCCCAAAGAAAAAAAGCGCCGCACCACCACAGGGTGGGCTCGAAGCTCCAACCTTTCGATTAACAGCCGATCGCGCTAGCCAATTGCGCCACGGAGACAGTCCTGTTCCACTTTCACCACCATCAGAACATATCTTCAAAGCTATCAGCCCAAAGAAAAAAAGGCGCCGCACCACCACCGGGTGGGCTCGAACCTCCAACCTTTCGGTTAACGGCCGAACGCGCTAGCCAATTGAGCCACGGAGACAGTCGTGCTTCACTCTCACCACCATCAGAACATATCTTCAAAGCTATCAGCGCAAAGAAAAAAGCAACACACCAATCCCGGGAGGGCTCTAAACTCCAAACTTTTGGTTAACAGCCGATTGCGCTAGCCAATTGCGCCACGGAGACAGTCATGCTCCACTCTCATCACCATCAGAACATATCTTCAAAGCTATCAGCCTAAAGAAAAAAAGGCGCCGCACCACCACCGGGTGGGCTCGAACCTCCAAACTTTCGGTTAACAGTGGATCGCGCTAGCCGATTGCGCCACGGAGACAGTCGTGCTCAACTCTCACCACCATCAGAACATATTTTCAAAGCTATCAGCGCAAAGAAAAAAGCAACACACCACTCCCGGGAGGGCTCGAAACTACAACCGTTCGGTTAACAGCCGATCGCGCTAGCCAATTGCGCCACGGAGACAGTCCTGCTCCACTCTCACCACCATCAGATCATATCTTCAAAGCTATCAGCCCAAAGAAAAAAAAGCGCCGCACCACCACGGGGTGGGCTCGAAACTCCAACCTTTCGGTTAACAGCCGATCGCGCTAGCCAATTGCGCCACGCAGAGAGTCCTGCTACACTCTCACCACCATCAGAACATATATTCAAAGCTATCAGCCCAAAGAAAAGAGCAACACACCACTCCCGGGAGGGCTCGAAACTCCAACATTTGGTTAACAGCCGATTGCGCTAGCCAATTGCGCCACGGAGACAGTCCTGCTCCACTCTCATCACCATCAGAACATATCTTCAAAGCTATCAGCCTAAAGAAAAAAAGGCGCCCCACCACCACCGGGTGGGCTCGAACCTCCAAACTTTCCATTAACAGCCGATCGCGCTAGCCGATTGCGCCAAGGAGACAGTCGTGCTCCACTCTCACCAGCATCAGAACATATCTTCAAAGCTATCAGCGCAAAGAAAAAAGCAACACACCACTCCCGGGAGGGCTCGAAACTCCAACCTTTCGATTAACAGCCGATCGCGCTAGCTAATTGCGCCACGGAGACAGTCCTGCTCCACTCTCACCACCATCAGAACATATCTTCAAAGCTATCAGCCCAAAGAAACAAAAGCGCCGCACCACCACCGAGTGGGCTCGAACCTCCACCTTTCGATTAACAGCCGATCGCGCTAGCCAATTGCGCCACGGAGACAGTCGTGCTCCACTCTCACCACCATCACAACATATCTTCAAAGCTATCAGCGCAAACAAAAAAGCAACATACCACTCCCGGGAGGGCTCGAAACTCCAACCTTTTGGTTAACAGCCGATTGCCCTAGCCAATTGCGCCACGGAGACAGTCCTGCTCCACTCTCATCACCATCAGAACATATCTTCAAAGCTTTCAGCCTAAAGAAAAAAAGGCGCCGCACCACCACCGGGTGGCCTCGAATCTGCAAACTTTCGATTAACAGCCGATCGCGCTAGCCAATAGCGCCACGGAGACAGTCCTGTTCCGCTCTCACCACCATCAGAACATATCTTCAAAGCTATCAGCCCAAAGAAACAAAATCGCCGCACCACCACCGGGTGGGCTCGAACCTCCACCATTCGGTTAACAGCTGATCGCGCTAGCCAATTGCGCCACGGAGACAGCCCTGCTCCACTCTTACCACCATCAGAACATATCTTCAATCTATCAGCCCAAAGAAACAAAAGCGCCGCACCACCTCCGAGTGGGCTCGAACCTCCACCTTTCGGTTAACAGCCAATCGCGCTAGCCAATTGCGCCACGCAGACAGTCGTGCTCCACTCTCACCACCATCAGAACATTTCTTCAGAACTATGAGCCCAAAGAAAAAGAAGCGCCGCACCACCACCGGGTGGGCTCGAACCTCCAACCTTTCGGTTAACAGACGATCACGCTAGCCAATTGCGCCACGTAAACTGTCCTGCTCCGCTCTCACCACCATCAGAACATATCTTCAAAGCTATCAGCGCGAACAAAAAAGCAACATACCACTCCCGGGAGGGCTCGAAACTCCAACCTTTTGGTTAACAGCCGATTGCGCTAGCCAATTGCGCCACCGAGACAGTCCTGCTCCACTCTCGTCACAATCAGAACATATCTTAAAGCTATCAGCCTAAAGAAAAAAAGGCGCCGCACCACCACCGGGTGGGCTCAAACCTCGAACCTTTCGCTTAACGGCCGAACGCGCTAGCCAATTGCGCCACGGAGACAGTCGTGCTCCACTCTCACCACCCTCAGAACATATCTTCAAAGCTATCAGCGCAAAGAAAAAAGCAACACACCACTCCCGGGAGGGCTCGAAATTCCAATCTTTCGATTAACAGCCGATCGCGCTAGCCAATTGCGCCAGGGAGACAGTCCTGCTCCACTCTCACCACCATCAGAACATATCTTCAAAGCTATCAGCCGAAAGAAAAAAAATCGCCGCACCACCACGGGGTGGGCGCGAAACTCCAACTTTTCGGTTAACAGCCGATCGCGCTAGCCAATTGCGCCACGGAGACAGTCCTCCTCCACTCCCACCACCATCAGAACATATCATCAAAGCTATCATCACACAGAAAAAAAGCGCCGCATCACCAGCGGGAGGGCTCGAACCTTCAACCTTTCGGTTAACAGCCGATTGCGCTAGCCAATTGCGCCACGGAGACAGTCGTGCTCCACTCTCACCACCGTCAGAACATTTCTTCAGAGCTATCAGCCCAAAGAAAAAGAAGCACCGCCCCACCACTGGGTGGGCTCGAACCTCCAACCTTTCGGTCAACAGCCGATCGCGCTAGCCAATTGCGCCACGCAGACAGTCGTGCTCCACTCTCACCACCGTCAGAACATTTCTCCAAAGCTATCAGCGCAAAGAAAAAAAAGAGACACACCGTTACGGGTGGGCTCAAACCTCCAACCTTTCGGTTAACAGACGATCACGCTAGCCAATTGTGCCACGTAGACAGTCCTGCTCCGCTCTCACCACCATCAGAACATATATTCAAAGCTATCAGCCCAAAGAAAAGAGCAACACACCACTCCCGGGAGGGCTCGAAACTCCAACATTTGGTTAGCAGCCGATTGCGCTAGCCAATTGCGCCACGGAGACAGTCCTGCTCCACTCTCATCACCATCAGAACATATCTTCAAAGCTATCAGCCTAAAGAAAAAAAGGCGCCGCACCACCACCGGGTGGGCTCGAACCTCCAAACTTTCGATTAACAGCCGATCGCGCTAGCCGATTGCGCCAAGGAGACAGTCGTGCTCCACTCTCACCACCATCAGAACATATCTTTAAAGCTATCAGCCCAAAGAAAAAAAGCGCCGCACCACCACCGGTTGGGCTCGAACCTCCAAACTTTCGGTTAACAGTTGATCGCGCTAGCCGATTGCGCCACGGAAACAGTCGTGCTCCACTCTCACCACCATCAGAACATATCTTCAGAACTATGCCCAAAGAAAAAGAAGCGCCGCACCACCACCGGGTGGGCTCGAACCTCCAACCTTTCGGTTAACAGCTGATCGCGCTAGCCAAATGCGCCACGAAGACAGTCAGGCTCCACTCTCACCACCGTCAGAACATTTCTCCAAAGCTATCAGCGCAAAGAAAAAAAAGAGACACACCGTTCCGGGTAGGCTCAAACCTCCAACCTTTCGGTTAACAGACGATCACGCTAGCCAATTGCGCCACGTAGACAGTCCTGCTCCGCTCTCACCACCATCAGAACATATCTTCAAAGCTATCAGCCTAAAGAAAAAAAGGCGCCGCACCACCACCGGGTGGCCTCGAACCTCCAAACGTTCGGTTAACAGCCGATCGCGCTAGCCGATATCGCCACGGAGACAGTCGTGCTCCACTCTCACCACCATCAGAACTTATCTTCAAAGCTATCAGCGCAAAGAAAAAAGCAACACACCACTCCCGGGAGGGCTCGAAACTCCAACCTTTCAGTTAACAGCCGATCGCGCTAGCCAATATCGCCACGGAGACAGTCGTGCTCCACTCTCACCACCATCAGAACATATCTTCAAAGCTATCAGCTTAAAGAAAAAAAAGCGCCGCACCACCACCGGGAGGGCTCAAACCTCCAACCTTTTGGTTAACAGAAGATTGCGCTAGCCAATCGCGCCACGGAAACAGTCGCGCTACACTCTAACCATCGTCAGAACATATCTTCGAAGCTATCAGCCCAAAGAAAAAAAAGCGCCGCACCACCACCGGGTGGGCTCGAAACTCCAACCTATCGATTAACAGCCGATCGCGCTAGCCAATTGCGCCACGGAGACAGTCCTGTTCCACTCTCACCACCATCAGAACATATCTTCAAAGCTATCAGCCCATAGAAAAAAAGGCGCCGCACCACCACCGGGTGGCCTCAAACCTCGAACCTTTCGCTTAACAGCCGATCGCGCTAGCCAAATGCGCCACGGAGACAGTCCTGCTCTACTCTCACCACCATCAGAACATATCTTCAAAGCTATCAGCCCAACGAAAAAAAACGCCGCACCACCACGGGGTGGGCTCGAAACTCCAACCTTTCGGTTAACAGCCGATCGCGCTTGCCAATTGCGCCACGGAGACAGTCCTGCTCCACTCTCATCACCATCAGAACATATCTTCAAAGCTATCAGCCTAAAGAAAAAAAGGCGCCGCACCACCACCGGGTGGGCTCGAACCTCCAAACTTTCGATTAACAGCCGATCGCGCTAGCCGATTGCGCCAAGGAGACAGTCGTGCTCCACTCTCACCACCATCAGAACATATCTTTAAAGCTATCAGCGCAAAGAAAAAAGCAACACACCACTCCCGAGAGGGCTCGAAACTCCAACCTTTCGAATAACAGCCGATCGCGCTAGCTAATTGCGCCACGGAGACAGTCCTGCTCCACTCTCACCACCATCAGAACATATCTTCAAAGCTATCAGCCCAAAGAAAAAAAGCGCCGCACCACCACCGGTTGGGCTCGAACCTCCAAACTTTCGGTTAACAGTTGATCGCGCTAGCCGATTGCGCCACGGAAACAGTCGTGCTCCACTCTCACCACCATCAGAACATATCTTCAGAACTATGCCCAAAGAAAAAGAAGCGCCGCACCACCACCGGGTGGGCTCGAACCTCCAACCTTTCGGTTAACAGCTGATCGCGCTAGCCAATTGCTCCACGGAGACAGTCCTGCTCCACTCTTACCACCATCAGAACATATCTTCAATCTATCAGCCCAAAGAAACAAAAGCGCCGCACCACCTCCGAGTGGGCTCGAACCTCCACCTTTCGGTTAACAGCCGATCGCGCTAGCCAAATGCGCCACGAAGACAGTCAGGCTCCACTCTCACCACCGTCAGAACATTTCTCCAAAGCTATTAGCGCAAAGAAAAAAAAGAGACACACCGTTCCGGGTGGGCTCAAACCTCCAACCTTTCGGTTAACAGACGATCACGCTAGCCAATTGCGCCACGTAGACAGTCCTGCTCCGCTCTCACCACCATCAGAACATATCTTCAAAGCTATCAGCCTAAAGAAAAAAAAGGCGCCGCACCACCACCGGGTGGCCTCGAACCTCCAAACGTTCGGTTAACAGCCGATCGCGCTAGCCGATATCGCCACGGAGACAGTCGTGCTCCACTCTCACCACCATCAGAACTTATCTTCAAAGCTATCAGCGCAAAGAAAAAAGCAACACACCACTCCCGGGAGGGCTCGAAACTCCAACCTTTCAGTTAACAGCCGATCGCGCTAGCCAATATCGCCACGGAGACAGTCGTGCTCCACTCTCACCACCATCAGAACATATCTTCAAAGCTATCAGCTTAAAGAAAAAAAAGCGCCGCACCACCACCGGGAGGGCTCGAACCTCCAACCTTTTGGTTAACAGAAGATTGCGCTAGCCAATCGCGCCACGGAAACAGTCGCGCTACACTCTAACCATCGTCAGAACATATCTTCGAAGCTATCAGCCCAAAGAAAAAAAAGCGCCGCACCACCACCGGGTGGGCTCGAAACTCCAACCTATCGATTAACAGCCGATCGCGCTAGCCAATTGCGCCACGGAGACAGTCCTGTTCCACTCTCACCACCATCAGAACATATCTTCAAAGCTATCAGCCCATAGAAAAAAAGGCGCCGCACCACCACCGGGTGGCCTCAAACCTCGAACCTTTCGCTTAACAGCCGATCGCGCTAGCCAAATGCGCCACGGAGACAGTCCTGCTCTACTCTCACCACCATCAGAACATATCTTCAAAGCTATCAGCCCAAAGAAAAAAAAACGCCGCACCACCACGGGGTGGGCTCGAAACTCCAACCTTTCGGTTAACAGCCGATCGCGCTAGCCAATTGCGCCACGGAGACAGTCCTGTTCCACTCTCACCACCATCAGAACATATCTTCAAAGCTATCATCCAACAGAAAAAAAGCGCCACACCACCGCCGGGTGGGCTCGAACCTCCAATCTTTCGGTTAACAGCCGATCGCGGTAGCCTATTGCGCCATGGAGACAGTCGTTCTTCACTCTCACTACCATCAGAACATATCTTCAAAGCCATAAACGCAAAGAAAAGAAAAAGCGACACACCGTCCCCGGGTGGGCTCGAAACTCCAATCTTTCGGTTAACAGCCGATCGCGCTAGCCAATTGCGCCACGGAGACAGTCCTGCTTCACTCTCACAACCATCAGAACATATCTTCAAAGCTATCAGCCCAAAGAAAAAAAAGCGCCTCACCACCACTGGGTGGGCTCGAAACTCCCACCTTTCGGTTAACAGCCGATCGTGATAGCCAATTGCGCCACGGAGACAGTCCTGCTCCACTCTAACCACCATCAGAACATATCTTCAAAGCTATCAGCCTAAAGAAAAAAAGGCGCCGCACCACCACCGGGTGGGCTCGAACCTCCAAACTTTCGATTAACAGCCGATCGCGCTAGCCGATTGCGCCAAGGAGACAGTCGTGCTCCACTCTCACCACCATCAGAACATATCTTTAAAGCTATCAGCCCAAAGAAAAAAAGCGCCGCACCACCACCGGTTGGGCTCGAACCTCCAAACTTTCGGTTAACAGTTGATCGCGCTAGCCGATTGCGCCACGGAGACAGTCCTGCTCCACTCTTACCACCATCAGAACATATCTTCAATCTATCAGCCCAAAGAAACAAAAGCGCCGCACCACCTCCGAGTGGGCTCGAACCTCCACCTTTCGGTTAACAGCCGATCGCGCTAGCCAAATGCGCCACGAAGACAGTCAGGCTCCACTCTCACCACCGTCAGAACATTTCTCCAAAGCTATCAGCGCAAAGAAAAAAAAGAGACACACCGTTCCGGGTGGGCTCAAACCTCCAACCTTTCGGTTAACAGACGATCACGCTAGCCAATTGCGCCACGTAGACAGTCCTGCTCCGCTCTCACCACCATCAGAACATATCTTCAAAGCTATCAGCCTAAAGAAAAAAAGGCGCCGCACCACCACCGGGTGGCCTCGAACCTCCAAACGTTCGGTTAACAGCCGATCGCGCTAGCCGATATCGCCACGGAGACAGTCGTGCTCCACTCTCACCACCATCAGAACTTATCTTCAAAGCTATCAGCGCAAAGAAAAAAGCAACACACCACTCCCGGGAGGGCTCGAAACTCCAACCTTTCAGTTAACAGCCGATCGCGCTAGCCAATATCGCCACGGAGACAGTCGTGCTCCACTCTCACCACCATCAGAACATATCTTCAAAGCTATCAGCTTAAAGAAAAAAAAGCGCCGCACCACCACCGGGAGGGCTCAAACCTCCAACCTTTTGGTTAACAGAAGATTGCGCTAGCCAATCGCGCCACGGAAACAGTCGCGCTACACTCTAACCATCGTCAGAACATATCTTCGAAGCTATCAGCCCAAAGAAAAAAAAGCGCCGCACCACCACCGGGTGGGCTCGAAACTCCAACCTATCGATTAACAGCCGATCGCGCTAGCCAATTGCGCCACGGAGACAGTCCTGTTCCACTCTCACCACCATCAGAACATATCTTCAAAGCTATCAGCCCATAGAAAAAAAGGCGCCGCACCACCACCGGGTGGCCTCAAACCTCGAACCTTTCGCTTAACAGCCGATCGCGCTAGCCAAATGCGCCACGGAGACAGTCCTGCTCTACTCTCACCACCATCAGAACATATCTTCAAAGCTATCAGCCCAAAGAAAAAAAACGCCGCACCACCACGGGGTGGGCTCGAAACTCCAACCTTTCGGTTAACAGCCGATCGCGCTTGCCAATTGCGCCACGGAGACAGTCCTGCTCCACTCTCATCACCATCAGAACATATCTTCAAAGCTATCAGCCTAAAGAAAAAAAGGCGCCGCACCACCACCGGGTGGGCTCGAACCTCCAAACTTTCGATTAACAGCCGATCGCGCTAGCCGATTGCGCCAAGGAGACAGTCGTGCTCCACTCTCACCACCATCAGAACATATCTTTAAAGCTATCAGCGCAAAGAAAAAAGCAACACACCACTCCCGAGAGGGCTCGAAACTCCAACCTTTCGAATAACAGCCGATCGCGCTAGCTAATTGCGCCACGGAGACAGTCCTGCTCCACTCTCACCACCATCAGAACATATCTTCAAAGCTATCAGCCCAAAGAAAAAAAGCGCCGCACCACCACCGGTTGGGCTCGAACCTCCAAACTTTCGGTTAACAGTTGATCGCGCTAGCCGATTGCGCCACGGAAACAGTCGTGCTCCACTCTCACCACCATCAGAACATATCTTCAGAACTATGCCCAAAGAAAAAGAAGCGCCGCACCACCACCGGGTGGGCTCGAACCTCCAACCTTTCGGTTAACAGCTGATCGCGCTAGCCAATTGCTCCACGGAGACAGTCCTGCTCCACTCTTACCACCATCAGAACATATCTTCAATCTATCAGCCCAAAGAAACAAAAGCGCCGCACCACCTCCGAGTGGGCTCGAACCTCCACCTTTCGGTTAACAGCCGATCGCGCTAGCCAAATGCGCCACGAAGACAGTCAGGCTCCACTCTCACCACCGTCAGAACATTTCTCCAAAGCTATCAGCGCAAAGAAAAAAAAGAGACACACCGTTCCGGGTGGGCTCAAACCTCCAACCTTTCGGTTAACAGACGATCACGCTAGCCAATTGCGCCACGTAGACAGTCCTGCTCCGCTCTCACCACCATCAGAACATATCTTCAAAGCTATCAGCCTAAAGAAAAAAAGGCGCCGCACCACCACCGGGTGGCCTCGAACCTCCAAACGTTCGGTTAACAGCCGATCGCGCTAGCCGATATCGCCACGGAGACAGTCGTGCTCCACTCTCACCACCATCAGAACTTATCTTCAAAGCTATCAGCGCAAAGAAAAAAGCAACACACCACTCCCGGGAGGGCTCGAAACTCCAACCTTTCAGTTAACAGCCGATCGCGCTAGCCAATATCGCCACGGAGACAGTCGTGCTCCACTCTCACCACCATCAGAACATATCTTCAAAGCTATCAGCCCATAGAAAAAAAGGCGCCGCACCACCACCGGGTGGCCTCAAACCTCGAACCTTTCGCTTAACAGCCGATCGCGCTAGCCAAATGCGCCACGGAGACAGTCCTGCTCTACTCTCACCACCATCAGAACATATCTTCAAAGCTATCAGCCCAAAGAAAAAAAAACGCCGCACCACCACGGGGTGGGCTCGAAACTCCAACCTTTCGGTTAACAGCCGATCGCGCTAGCCAATTGCGCCACGGAGACAGTCCTGTTCCACTCTCACCACCATCAGAACATATCTTCAAAGCTATCATCCAACAGAAAAAAAGCGCCACACCACCGCCGGGTGGGCTCGAACCTCCAACCTTTCGGTTAACAGCCGATCGCGGTAGCCTATTGCGCCATGGAGACAGTCGTTCTTCACTCTCACTACCATCAGAACATATCTTCAAAGCCATAAACGCAAAGAAAAGAAAAAGCGACACACCGTCCCCGGGTGGGCTCGAAACTCCAATCTTTCGGTTAACAGCCGATCGCGCTAGCCAATTGCGCCACGGAGACAGTCCTGCTTCACTCTCACAACCATCAGAACATATCTTCAAAGCTATCAGCCCAAAGAAAAAAAAGCGCCTCACCACCACTGGGTGGGCTCGAAACTCCAACCTTTCGGTTAACAGCCGATCGTGATAGCCAATTGCGCCACGGAGACAGTCCTGCTCCACTCTAACCACCATCAGAACATATCTTCAAAGCTATCAGCCCAAAGAAAAAAAGCGCCGCACCACCACCGGGTGGGCTCGAACCTCCAACCTTTCGGTTAACAGCCGATCGCGCTAGCCAATTGCGCCACGGAGACAGTCGTGCTCCACTCTCACCACCGTCAGAACATATCTTCAAAGCTATCAGCCAAAAGAAAAAAAAAGCAACACACAACTCCCGGGAGGGCTCGAACCTCCAACCTTTCGGTTAACAGCCGATCGCGCTAGCCAATTGCGCCACGTAGACAGTCGTGCTCCACTCTCACCACCGTCAGAACATATCTTCAAAGCTATCAGCGCAAAGAAAAAAAAGCGACACAGCAACTCCGGGTGGGCTCAAACCTCCAACCTTTCGGTTAACAGCCGATCGCGCTAGCCAATTGCGCCACGGAGACAGTCCTGCTCCACTCTTACCACCATCAGAACATATCTTCAAATCTATTAGCCCAAAAAAAAGAAAGCGCCGCACCACCCCCGGGTGGGTTCGAACCTCCAACCTTTCGGTTAACAGCCGATCGCACTAGCAAATTGCGCCACGGAGACAGTCCTGCTCCACTCACACCACCATCAGAACTTATCTTCAATGCTATCAGCCCAAAGAAAAAAAAGCGCCGCACCACCACCGGGTGGGCTCGAACCTCCAAGCTTTCGGTTAACAGCTGATCGCGCTAGCCAATTGCGCCACGGAGAGAGTCGTGCTCCACTCTCACCAGCGTCAGAACATTTCTCCAAAGCTATCAGCGCAAAGAAAAAAAAAAGCGACACACCGTTCCGGGTGGGCTCGAACCTCCACCATTCGGTTAACAGCCGATCGCGCTAGCCAATTGCGCCACAGAGACAGTGGTGCTCCACTCTCACCACCATAACAACATATCTTCAAAGCTATCAGCGCAAACAAAAAAGCAACATACCACTCCCGGGAGGGCTCGAAACTCCAACCTTTTGGTTAACAGCCGATTGCGCTAGCCAATTGCGCCACGGAGACAGTCGCGCTCCACTCTCACCACCAACAGAACATATCTTCAAAGCTATCAGCGCAAAGAAAAAAGCAACACACCCCTTCCGTGAGGGCTCGAACCTCCAACCTTTCGGTTAACAGCCGTTCGCGCTAGCCAATTGCGCCACGCAGAGAGTCCTGCTACACTCTCACCACCATCAGAACATATATTCAAAGCTATCAGCCCAAAGAAAAGAGCAACACACCACTCCCGGGAGCGATCGAAACTCCAACATTTGGTTAACAGCCGATTGCGCTAGCATATTGCGCCACGGAGACAGTCCTCCTCCACTCTCATCACCATCAGAACATATCTTCAAAGCTATCAGCCTAAAGAAAGAAAGGCCCCGCACCACCACCGGGTGGGCTCGAACCTCCAAATTTTCGATTAACAGCCGATCGCGCTAGCCGATTGCGCCAAGAAGACAGTCGTGCTCCACTCTTACCACCATCAGAACATATCTTCAAATCTATTAGCCCAAAGAAAAGAAAGCGCCGCACCACCACCGGTAGGGCTCGAACCTCCAAACTTTCGGTTAACAGCTGATCGCGCTAGCCAATTGCGCCACGGAGAGAGTCGTGCTCCACTCTCACCAGCGTCAGAACATTTCTGCAAAGCTATCAGCGCAAAGAAAAAAAAAGCGACACACCGTTCCGGGTGGGCTCAAACCTCCAACATTTCGGTTAACAGCCGATCATGCTAGCCAATTGCGCCACGTAGACAGTCGTGCTCCACTCTCACCCCCATCAAAACATATCTTCAAAGCTTTCAGCGCAAAGAAAAAAGGAACACACCACCACCGGGTGGCTTGAACCTCCAACCTTTCGGTTAACAGCTGATCGCGCTAGCCGATTGCGCCACGGAGAAGGTCATGTTCCACTCTCACCACCGTCAGAACATTTCTTCAGAGCTATCAGCCTAAAGAAAAAACAGCGCCGCACATCCACCGGGTGGGCTCGAACCTCCAACCTTTCAGTTAACAGCCGATCGCGCTAGCTAATTGCGCCACGGAGACAGTAGTGCTCCACTCTCACCACCAAC
This sequence comes from Rhipicephalus microplus, assembly GCF_043290135.1. NCBI lineage: Eukaryota > Metazoa > Arthropoda > Arachnida > Ixodida > Ixodidae > Rhipicephalus > Rhipicephalus microplus. Next base: position 963,572 of record NW_027464611.1, on the reverse strand, counting down.
AGAACACATCTTCAAAGCTATCAGCGCAAAGAAAAAAGCAACACACCGATCCCGGAAGGGCTCGAACCTCCAACCTTTCAGTTAAAAGCCGATCGCGCTAGCAATTTGCGCCAAGGAGACAGTCATGCACAACTCTCACCACCGTGAGAACATTTCTCCAAAGCTATCAGTGCAAAGATAAAAAAGTGACAAACTGCTTCCGGGAGGGCTCGAACCTCCAAACTTTCGGTTAACAGCCGAACGCGCTAGCCAAATGCGCCACAAAGACAGTCGTGCTCCACTCTCACCACCATCAGAACATATCTTCAAAGCTATCAGCCCATAGAAAAAAAGGCGCCGCACCACCACCGGGTGGGCTCAAACCTCGAACCTTTCGCTTAACGGCCGAACGCGCTAGCCAATTGCGCCACGGAGACAGTCGTGCTCCACTCTCACCACCATCAGAACATATCTTCAAAGCTATCAGCGCAAAGAAAAAAGCAACACACTACTCCCGGGAGGGCTCGAAATTCCAACCTTTCGGTTAACAGCCGATCGCGCTAGCCAAATGCGCCACGGAGACAGTCCTGCTCAACTCTCACCACCATCAGAACATATCTTCAAAGCTATCAGCCCAAAGAAAAAAATCGCCGCACCACCACGGGGTGGGCTCGAAACTCCAACCTTTCGGTTAACAGCCGATCGCGCTAGCCAATTGCGCCACGGAGGCAGTTCTCCTCCACTCCCACCACCATCAGAACATATATATCTTCAAAGCTATCATCCAACAGAAAAAAAAGCGCCGCATCACCACCGGGAGGGCTCGAACCTCCAACCTTTCGGTCAACAGCCGATCGCGCTAGCCAATTGCGCCACGGAGACAGTCGTGCTCCACTCTCACCACCATCAGAACATATCTTCAAAGCCATCAGCCCATAGAAAAAAAGGCGCCGCACCACCACCGGGAGGGCTCGAACCTCCAACCTTTCGGTTAACAGCCGATCGCGCTAGCCAACTGCGCCACGGAGACAGTCGTGCTCCACTGTCACCACCATCAGAACATTTCTTCAGAACTATGAGCCCAAAGAAAAAGAAGCGCCGCACCACCACCGGGTGGGCTCGAACCTCCAACCTTTCGGTTAACAGCTGATCGCGCTAGCCAATTGCGCCACGGAGACAGTCCTGCTCCACTCTTACCACCATCAGAACATATCTTCAATCTATCAGCCCAAAGAAACAAAAGCGCCGCACCACCTCCGAGTGGGCTCGAACCTCCACCTTTCGGTTAACAGACGATCACGCTAGCCAATTGCGCCACGTAGACTGTCCTTCTCCGCTCTCACCACCATCAGAACATATCTTCAAAGCTATCAGCGCGAACAAAAAAGCAACATACCACTCCCGGGAGGGCTCGAAACTCCAACCTTTTGGTTAACAGCCGATTGCGCTAGCCAATTGCGCCACCGAGACAGTCCTGCTCCACTCTCGTCACAATCAGAACATATCTTAAAGCTATCAGCCTAAAGAAAAAAAGGCGCCGCACCACCACCGGGTCGGCTCAAACCTCGAACCTTTCGCTTAACGGCCGAACGCGCTAGCCAATTGCGCCACGAAGACAGTCGTGCTCCACTCTCACCACCCTCAGAACATATCTTCAAAGCTATCAGCGCAAAGAAAAAAGCAACACACCACTCCCGGGAGGGCTCGAAATTCCAACCTTTCGATTAACAGCCGATCGCGCTAGCCAATTGCGCCAGGGAGACAGTCCTGCTCCACTCTCACCACCATCAGAACATATCTTCAAAGCTATCAGCCGAAAGAAAAAAAAATCGCCGCACCACCACGGGGTGGGCGCGAAACTCCAACTTTTCGGTTAACAGCCGATCGCGCTAGCCAATTGCGCCACGGAGACAGTCCTCCTCCACTCCCACCACCATCAGAACATATCATCAAAGCTATCATCACACAGAAAAAAAGCGCCGCATCACCAGCGGGAGGGCTCGAACCTTCAACCTTTCGGTTAACAGCCGATTGCGCTAGCCAATTGCGCCACGGAGACAGTCGTGCTCCACTCTCACCACCGTCAGAACATTTCTTCAGAGCTATCAGCCCAAAGAAAAAGAAGCACCGCCCCACCACTGGGTGGGCTCGAACCTCCAACCTTTCGGTCAACAGCTGATCGCGCTAGCCAATTGCGCCACGCAGACAGTCGTGCTCCACTCTCACCACCGTCAGAACATTTCTCCAAAGCTATCAGCGCAAAGAAAAAAAAGAGACACACCGTTACGGGTGGGCTCAAACCTCCAACCTTTCGGTTAACAGACGATCACGCTAGCCAATTGTGCCACGTAGACAGTCCTGCTCCGCTCTCACCACCATCAGAACATATATTCAAAGCTATCAGCCCAAAGAAAAGAGCAACACACCACTCCCGGGAGGGCTCGAAACTCCAACATTTGGTTAGCAGCCGATTGCGCTAGCCAATTGCGCCACGGAGACAGTCCTGCTCCACTCTCATCACCATCAGAACATATCTTCAAAGCTATCAGCGCAAAGAAAAAAAAGAGACACACCGTTCCGGGTGGGCTCAAACCTCCAACCTTTCGGTTAACAGACGATCACGCTAGCCAATTGCGCCACGTAGACAGTCCTGCTCCGCTCTCACCACCATCAGAACATATCTTCAAAGCTATCAGCCCAAAGAAAAAAAGCGCCGCACCACCACCGGTTGGGCTCGAACCTCCAAACTTTCGGTTAACAGTTGATCGCGCTAGCCGATTGCGCCACGGAAACAGTCGTGCTCCACTCTCACCACCATCAGAACATATCTTCAGAACTATGCCCAAAGAAAAAGAAGCGCCGCACCACCACCGGGTGGGCTCGAACCTCCAACCTTTCGGTTAACAGCTGATCGCGCTAGCCAATTGCTCCACGGAGACAGTCCTGCTCCACTCTTACCACCATCAGAACATATCTTCAATCTATCAGCCCAAAGAAACAAAAGCGCCGCACCACCTCCGAGTGGGCTCGAACCTCCACCTTTCGGTTAACAGCCGATCGCGCTAGCCAAATGCGCCACGAAGACAGTCAGGCTCCACTCTCACCACCGTCAGAACATTTCTCCAAAGCTATCAGCGCAAAGAAAAAAAAAGAGACACACCGTTCCGGGTGGGCTCAAACCTCCAACCTTTCGGTTAACAGACGATCACGCTAGCCAATTGCGCCACGTAGACAGTCCTGCTCCGCTCTCACCACCATCAGAACATATCTTCAAAGCTATCAGCCTAAAGAAAAAAAGGCGCCGCACCACCACCGGGTGGCCTCGAACCTCCAAACGTTCGGTTAACAGCCGATCGCGCTAGCCGATATCGCCACGGAGACAGTCGTGCTCCACTCTCACCACCATCAGAACTTATCTTCAAAGCTATCAGCGCAAAGAAAAAAGCAACACACCACTCCCGGGAGGGCTCGAAACTCCAACCTTTCAGTTAACAGCCGATCGCGCTAGCCAATATCGCCACGGAGACAGTCGTGCTCCACTCTCACCACCATCAGAACATATCTTCAAAGCTATCAGCTTAAAGAAAAAAAAAGCGCCGCACCACCACCGGGAGGGCTCGAACCTCCAACCTTTTGGTTAACAGAAGATTGCGCTAGCCAATCGCGCCACGGAAACAGTCGCGCTACACTCTAACCATCGTCAGAACATATCTTCGAAGCTATCAGCCCAAAGAAAAAAAAGCGCCGCACCACCACCGGGTGGGCTCGAAACTCCAACCTATCGATTAACAGCCGATCGCGCTAGCCAATTGCGCCACGGAGACAGTCCTGTTCCACTCTCACCACCATCAGAACATATCTTCAAAGCTATCAGCCCATAGAAAAAAAGGCGCCGCACCACCACCGGGTGGCCTCAAACCTCGAACCTTTCGCTTAACAGCCGATCGCGCTAGCCAAATGCGCCACGGAGACAGTCCTGCTCTACTCTCACCACCATCAGAACATATCTTCAAAGCTATCAGCCCAAAGAAAAAAAAACGCCGCACCACCACGGGGTGGGCTCGAAACTCCAACCTTTCGGTTAACAGCCGATCGCGCTAGCCAATTGCGCCACGGAGACAGTCCTGCTCCACTCTCATCACCATCAGAACATATCTTCAAAGCTATCAGCCTAAAGAAAAAAAGGCGCCGCACCACCACCGGGTGGGCTCGAACCTCCAAACTTTCGATTAACAGCCGATCGCGCTAGCCGATTGCGCCAAGGAGACAGTCGTGCTCCACTCTCACCACCATCAGAACATATCTTTAAAGCTATCAGCGCAAAGAAAAAAGCAACACACCACTCCCGGGAGGGCTCGAAACTCCAACCTTTCGATTAACAGCCGATCGCGCTAGCTAATTGCGCCACGGAGACAGTCCTGCTCCACTCTCACCACCATCAGAACATATCTTCAAAGCTATCAGCCCAAAGAAAAAAAGCGCCGCACCACCACCGGTTGGGCTCGAACCTCCAAACTTTCGGTTAACAGTTGATCGCGCTAGCCGATTGCGCCACGGAAACAGTCGTGCTCCACTCTCACCACCATCAGAACATATCTTCAGAACTATGCCCAAAGAAAAAGAAGCGCCGCACCACCACCGGGTGGGCTCGAACCTCCAACCTTTCGGTTAACAGCTGATCGCGCTAGCCAATTGCTCCACGGAGACAGTCCTGCTCCACTCTTACCACCATCAGAACATATCTTCAATCTATCAGCCCAAAGAAACAAAAGCGCCGCACCACCTCCGAGTGGGCTCGAACCTCCACCTTTCGGTTAACAGCCGATCGCGCTAGCCAAATGCGCCACGAAGACAGTCAGGCTCCACTCTCACCACCGTCAGAACATTTCTCCAAAGCTATCAGCGCAAAGAAAAAAAAGAGACACACCGTTCCGGGTGGGCTCAAACCTCCAACCTTTCGGTTAACAGACGATCACGCTAGCCAATTGCGCCACGTAGACAGTCCTGCTCCGCTCTCACCACCATCAGAACATATCTTCAAAGCTATCAGCCTAAAGAAAAAAAGGCGCCGCACCACCACCGGGTGGCCTCGAACCTCCAAACGTTCGGTTAACAGCCGATCGCGCTAGCCGATATCGCCACGGAGACAGTCGTGCTCCACTCTCACCACCATCAGAACTTATCTTCAAAGCTATCAGCGCAAAGAAAAAAGCAACACACCACTCCCGGGAGGGCTCGAAACTCCAACCTTTCAGTTAACAGCCGATCGCGCTAGCCAATATCGCCACGGAGACAGTCGTGCTCCACTCTCACCACCATCAGAACATATCTTCAAAGCTATCAGCTTAAAGAAAAAAAAGCGCCGCACCACCACCGGGAGGGCTCGAACCTCCAACCTTTTGGTTAACAGAAGATTGCGCTAGCCAATCGCGCCACGGAAACAGTCGCGCTACACTCTAACCATCGTCAGAACATATCTTCGAAGCTATCAGCCCAAAGAAAAAAAAGCGCCGCACCACCACCGGGTGGGCTCGAAACTCCAACCTATCGATTAACAGCCGATCGCGCTAGCCAATTGCGCCACGGAGACAGTCCTGTTCCACTCTCACCACCATCAGAACATATCTTCAAAGCTATCAGCCCATAGAAAAAAAGGCGCCGCACCACCACCGGGTGGCCTCAAACCTCGAACCTTTCGCTTAACAGCCGATCGCGCTAGCCAAATGCGCCACGGAGACAGTCCTGCTCTACTCTCACCACCATCAGAACATATCTTCAAAGCTATCAGCCCAAAGAAAAAAAAACGCCGCACCACCACGGGGTGGGCTCGAAACTCCAACCTTTCGGTTAACAGCCGATCGCGCTAGCCAATTGCGCCACGGAGACAGTCCTGTTCCACTCTCACCACCATCAGAACATATCTTCAAAGCTATCATCCAACAGAAAAAAAGCGCCACACCACCGCCGGGTGGGCTCGAACCTCCAACCTTTCGGTTAACAGCCGATCGCGGTAGCCTATTGCGCCATGGAGACAGTCGTTCTTCACTCTCACTACCATCAGAACATATCTTCAAAGCCATAAACGCAAAGAAAAGAAAAAGCGACACACCGTCCCCGGGTGGGCTCGAAACTCCAACCTTTCGGTTAACAGCCGATCGCGCTAGCCAATTGCGCCACGGAGACAGTCCTGCTTCACTCTCACAACCATCAGAACATATCTTCAAAGCTATCAGCCCAAAGAAAAAAAAGCGCCTCACCACCACTGGGTGGGCTCGAAACTCCAACCTTTCGGTTAACAGCCGATCGTGATAGCCAATTGCGCCACGGAGACAGTCCTGCTCCACTCTAACCACCATCAGAACATATCTTCAAAGCTATCAGCCCAAAGAAAAAAAGCGCCGCACCACCACCGGGTGGGCTCGAACCTCCAACCTTTCGGTTAACAGCCGATCGCGCTAGCCAATTGCGCCACGGAGACAGTCGTGCTCCACTCTCACCACCGTCAGAACATATCTTCAAAGCTATCAGCCAAAAGAAAAAAAAAGCAACACACAACTCCCGGGAGGGCTCGAACCTCCAACCTTTCGGTTAACAGCCGATCGCGCTAGCCAATTGCGCCACGGAGACAGTCGTGCTCCACTCTCACCACCGTCAGAACATATCTTCAAAGCTATCAGCGCAAAGAAAAAAAAGCGACACAGCAACTCCGGGTGGGCTCAAACCTCCAACCTTTCGGTTAACAGCCGATCGCGCTAGCCAATTGCGCCACGGAGACAGTCCTGCTCCACTCTTACCACCATCAGAACATATCTTCAAATCTATTAGCCCAAAAAAAAGAAAGCGCCGCACCACCCCCGGGTGGGTTCGAACCTCCAACCTTTCGGTTAACAGCCGATCGCACTAGCAAATTGCGCCACGGAGACAGTCCTGCTCCACTCACACCACCATCAGAACTTATCTTCAATGCTATCAGCCCAAAGAAAAAAAAGCGCCGCACCACCACCGGGTGGGCTCGAACCTCCAAGCTTTCGGTTAACAGCTGATCGCGCTAGCCAATTGCGCCACGGAGAGAGTCGTGCTCCACTCTCACCAGCGTCAGAACATTTCTCCAAAGCTATCAGCGCAAAGAAAAAAAAAGCGACACACCGTTCCGGGTGGGCTCGAACCTCCACCATTCGGTTAACAGCCGATCGCGCTAGCCAATTGCGCCACAGAGACAGTGGTGCTCCACTCTCACCACCATCACAACATATCTTCAAAGCTATCAGCGCAAACAAAAAAGCAACATACCACTCCCGGGAGGGCTCGAAACTCCAACCTTTTGGTTAACAGCCGATTGCGCTAGCCAATTGCGCCACGGAGACAGTCGCGCTCCACTCTCACCACCAACAGAACATATCTTCAAAGCTATCAGCGCAAAGAAAAAAGCAACACACCCCATCCGTGAGGGCTCGAACCTCCAACCTTTCGGTTAACAGCCGTTCGCGCTAGCCAATTGCGCCACGCAGAGAGTCCTGCTACACTCTCACCACCATCAGAACATATATTCAAAGCTATCAGCCCAAAGAAAAGAGCAACACACCACTCCCGGGAGCGATCGAAACTCCAACATTTGGTTAACAGCCGATTGCGCTAGCATATTGCGCCACGGAGACAGTCCTCCTCCACTCTCATCACCATCAGAACATATCTTCAAAGCTATCAGCCTAAAGAAAAAAAGGCCCCGCACCACCACCGGGTGGGCTCGAACCTCCAAATTTTCGATTAACAGCCGATCGCGCTAGCCGATTGCGCCAAGGAGACAGTCGTGCTCCACTCTCACCACCATCAGAACATATCTTCAAAGCTATCAGTGCAAAGAAAAAAGCAACACATCACTCCCGGGAGGGCTCGAAACTCCAACCTTTCGATTAACAGCCGATCGCGCTAGCTGATTGCGCCACGGAGACAGTCCTGCTCCACTCTCACCACCATCAGAACATATCTTCAAAGCTATCAGCCCAAAGGAAAAAAGCGCCGCACCACCACCGGGTGGGCTCGAACCTCCAAACTTTCGGTTAACAGTTGATCGCGCTAGCCGATTGCGCCACGGAGACAGTCGTGCTCCACTCTCACCACCATCAGAACATATCTTCAAAGCTATCAGCTTAAAAAAAAAGTGCCGCAACACCACCGGGTGGGCTCGAACCTCCAACCTTTCGGTTAACAGACTATCGCGCTAGCCAATCGCGCCACGGAAACAGTCGCGCTCCACTCTCACCACCATCAGAACATATTTTCAAAGCTATCAGCGCAAAGAAAAAAGCAACACACCACTCCCGGGTGGGCTCGAAACTCCAACCTTTCGGTTAACAGCCGATCGCGCTAGTCAATTGCGCCATGGAGACAGTCCTGCTCCACTCTCACCACCATCAGAACATATCTTCAAAGCTATCAGCCCAAAGAAAAAAAAGCGCCGCACCACCACCGGGTGGGCTCGAAGCTCCAACCTTTCGATTAACAGCCGATCGCGCTAGCCAGTTGCGCCACGGAGACAGTCCTGTTCCACTCTCACCACCATCAGAACATATCTTCAAAGCTATCAGCCCATAGAAAAAAAGGCGCCGCACCACCACCGGGTGGGCTCGAACCTCCAACCTTTCGGTTAACAGCTGATCGCGCTAGCCAATTGCGCCACGGAGACAGTCCTGCTCCACTCTTACCACCATCAGAACATATCTTCAATCTATCAGCCCAAAGAAACAAAAGCACCGCACCACCTCCGAGTGGGCTCGGAGGTGGTGCGGCGCTTTTCACATCCACCGGGTGGGCTCGCACATCCACCGGGTGGGCTCGAACCTCCAACCGAAAGGTTGGAGGTTCGAGCCCACCCGGTGGATGTGCGGCGCTTTTTTTTCTTTAGGCTGATAGCTCTGAAGAAATGTTCTGACGGTGGTGAGAGTGGAGCAGGACTGTCTCCGTGGCGCAATTGCCTAGTGCGATCGGCTGTTAACCGAAAGGTTGGAGGTTCGAACCCACCCGTGGTGGGTGCGGCGCTTTCTTTTCTTTGGGCTAATAGATTTGAAGATATGTTCTGATGGTGGTAAGAGTCGAGCAGCACTGTCTCCGTGGCGCAATTGGCTCGCGCGATCGGCTGTTAACCGAAAGGTTGGAGGTTCAAGCCACCCGGTGGTGGTGTGTTGCTTTTTTCTTTGCGCTGAAAGCTTTGAAGATATGTTCTGATGGTGGTGAGAGTGGAGCACGACTGTCTACGTGGCGCAATTGGCTAGCGTGATCGGCTGTTAACCGAAAGGTTGGAGGTTCGAACCCACCCGGGGGTGGTGCGGCGCTTTCTTTTCTTTGGGCTAATACATTTGAAGATATGTTCTGATGGTGGTGAGAGTGGAACATGACCTTCCCCGTGGCGCAATCGGCTAGCGCGATCAGCTGTTAACCGAAAGGTTGGAGGTTCAAGCCACCCGGTGGTGGTGTGTTGCTTTTTTCTTTGCGCTGAAAGCTTTGAAGATATGTTCTGATGGTGGTGAGAGTGGAGCACGACTGTCTACGTGGCGCAATTGGCTAGCGTGATCGGCTGTTAACCGAAATGTTGGAGGTTTGAGCCCACCCGGAACGGTGTGTCGCTTTTTTTTCTTTGCGCTGATAGCTTTGGAGAAATGTTCTGACGCTGTTGAGAGTGGAGCACGACTCTCTCCGTGTTGCAATCGACTAGCGCGATCAGCTGTTCACCGAAAGTTTGGAGGTTCGAGCGCACCCGGTGGTGGTGCGGCGCTTTTTTTTTCTTTGGGCTGATAGCTTTGGAGCAATGTTCTGATGGTGGTGAGAGTGGAGCACGACTGTCTTCGTGGCACATTTGGCTAGCGCGTTCGGCTGTTAACCGAAAGTTTGGAGGTTTGAGCCCTCACGGAAGCAGTGTGTCACTTGTTTTATCTTTGTGCTGATAGCTTTGGAGAAATGTTCTCACGGTGGTGAGAGTTGTGCATGACTGTCTCCTTGGCGCAATTGGCTAGCGCGATCGGCTTTTAACTGAAAGGTCGGAGGTTCGAGCCCTCCCGGTAGCAGTTTGTCACTTTTTTATCTTTGCGCAGATAGCTTTGGAGAAATGTTCTCACGGTGGTGAGAGTTGTGCATGACTGTCTCCTTGGCGCAATTGGCTAGCGCGATCGGCTTTTAACTGAAAGGTTGGAGGTTCGCGCCCTCCCGGGAGTGGTGTGTTGCTTGTTTTTCTTTGAGCTGATAGCTTTGAAATTATGTTCTGATAGTGGTGAGAGTGGAGCAGGACTGACTCCGTGGCGCAATTGGCTAGCGCGATCGGCAGTTAACCGAAAGGTTGGAGGTTCGAGCCCACCCGGTGGTGGTGCGGCGCTCTTTTTTCTTTGCGCTGATAGCTTTGGAGAAATGTTCTGACGGTGGTGAGAGTGGAGCACGACTGTCTCCGTGGCGCAATTGGCTAGCGCGATCGGCTGTTAACCGAAAGGTTGGAGGTTTGAGCCCACCCGGGGACGGTGTGTCGCTTTTTTTTCTTTGTGCTGATGGCTTTGAAGATATGTTCTGATGGTGGTGAGAGTGGAGCACGACTGTCTCCGTGGCGCAATTGGCTAGCGCGATCGGCTGTTGACCGAAAGGTTGGAGGTTCGAGCCCTCCCGGTGGTGATGCGGCGCTTTTTTTTCTGTTGGATGATAGCTTTGAAGATATATATGTTCTGATGGTGGTGGGAGTGGAGGAGAACTGCCTCCGTGGCGCAATTGGCTAGCGCGATCGGCTGTTAACCGAAAGGTTGGAGTTTCGAGCCCACCCCGTGGTGGTGCGGCGAATTTTTTCTTTGGGCTGATAGCTTTGAAGATATGTTCTGATGGTGGTGAGAGTTGAGCAGGACTGTCTCCGTGGCGCATTTGGCTAGCGCGATCGGCTGTTAACCGAAAGGTTGGAATTTCGAGCCCTCCCGGGAGTAGTGTGTTGCTTTTTTCTTTGCGCTGATAGCTTTGAAGATATGTTCTGATGGTGGTGAGAGTGGAGCACGACTGTCTCCGTGGCGCATTTGGCTAGCGCGTTCGGCTGTTAACCGAAAGTTTGGAGGTTCGAGCCCTCCCGGAAGCAGTTTGTCACTTTTTTATCTTTGCACTGATAGCTTTGGAGAAATGTTCTCACGGTGGTGAGAGTTGTGCATGACTGTCTCCTTGGCGCAAATTGCTAGCGCGATCGGCTTTTAACTGAAAGGTTGGAGGTTCGAGCCCTTCCGGGATCGGTGTGTTGCTTTTTTCTTTGCGCTGATAGCTTTGAAGATGTGTTCTGTTGGTGGTGAGAGTGGAGCACTACTGTCTCCGTGGCGCAATTAGCTAGCGCGATCGGCTGTTAACTGAAAGGTTGGAGGTTCGAGCCCACCCGGTGGATGTGCGGCGCTGTTTTTTCTTTAGGCTGATAGCTCTGAAGAAATGTTCTGACGGTGGTGAGAGTGGAACATGACCTTCTCCGTGGCGCAATCGGCTAGCGCGATCAGCTGTTAACCGAAAGGTTGGAGGTTCAAGCCACCCGGTGGTGGTGTGTTCCTTTTTTCTTTGCGCTGAAAGCTTTGAAGATATGTTTTGATGGGGGTGAGAGTGGAGCACGACTGTCTACGTGGCGCAATTGGCTAGCGTGATCGGCTGTTAACCGAAATGTTGGAGGTTTGAGCCCACCCGGAACGGTGTGTCGCTTTTTTTTTTCTTTGCGCTGATAGCTTTGCAGAAATGTTCTGACGCTGGTGAGAGTGGAGCACGACTCTCTCCGTGGCGCAATTGGCTAGCGCGATCAGCTGTTAACCGAAAGTTTGGAGGTTCGAGCCCTACCGGTGGTGGTGCGGCGCTTTCTTTTCTTTGGGCTAATAGATTTGAAGATATGTTCTGATGGTGGTAAGAGTGGAGCAGCACTGTCTCCGTGGCGCAATTGGCTAGCGCGATCGGCTGTTAACCGAAAGGTTGGAGGTTCGAACCCACCCGGGGGTGGTGCGGCGCTTTCTTTCCTTTGGGCTAATAGATTTGAAGATATGTTCTGATGGTGGTAAGAGTGGAGCAGCACTGTCTCCGTGGCGCAATTGGCTAGCGCGATCGGCTGTTAACCGAAAGGTTGGAGGTTTGAGCCCTCCCGGAGTTGGTGTGTCGGTTTTTTTTCTTTGCGCTGATAGCTTTGAAGATATGTTCTGACGGTGGTGAGAGTGGAGCACGACTGTCTCCGTGGCGCAATTGGCTAGCGCGATCGGCTGTTAACCGAAAGGTTGGAGGTTCGAGCCCTCCCGGGAGTGGTGTGTTGCTTTTTTTTTCTTTGGGCTGATAGCTTTGAAGATATGTTCTGACGGTGGTGAGAGTGGAGCACGACTGTCTCCGTGGCGCAATCGGCTAGCGCGATCGGCTGTTAACCGAAAGGTTGGAGATTCGAGCCCACCCGGTGGTGGTGCGGCGCTTTTTTTTCTTTGGGCTGATAGCTTTGAAGATATGTTCTGATGGTGGTGAGAGTGGAGCAGGACTGTCTCCGTGGCGCAATTGGCTAGCGCGATCGGCTGTTAACCGAAAGGTTGGAGGTTCGAGCCCACCCGGTGGTGGTGCGGCGCTTTTTTTCTTTGGGCTGATAGCTTTGAAGATATGTTCTGATGGTGGTTAGAGTGGAGCAGGACTGTCTCCGTGGCGCAAATGGCTATCACGATCGGCTGTTAACCGAAAGGTTGGAGTTTCGAGCCCACCCAGTGGTGGTGAGGCGCTTTTTTTTCTTTGGGCTGATAGCTTTGAAGATACGTTCTGATGGTGGTGAGAGTGAAGCAGGACTGTCTCCGTGGCGCAATTGGCTAGCGCGATCGCCTCTTAACCGAAAGGTTGGAGTTTCGAGCCCACCCGGGGACGGTGTGTCGCTTTTTCTTTTCTTTGCGTTTATGGCTTTGAAGATATGTTCTGATGGTGGTGAGAGTGGAGCACGACTGTCTCCGTGGCACAATAGGCTAGCGCAATCGGCTGTTAACCGAAAGGTTGGAGGTTCGAGCCCACCCGGCGGTGTTGTGGCGCTTTTTTTTCTTTGGGCTGATAGCTTTGAAGATATGTTCTTATGGTGGTAAGAATGGAGCAGGACTGTCTCCGTGGCGCAATTGGCTAGCGCGATCGGCTGTTAACCGAAAGGTTGAAGGTTTGAGCCCACCCGGGGACGGTGTGTCGGTTTTTTTTTCTTTGCGCTGATAGCTTTGGAGAAATGTTCTGACGCTGGTGAGAGTGGAGCACGACTCTCTCCGTGGCGCAATTGGCTAGCGCGATCAGCTGTTAACCGAAAGTTTGGAGGTTCGAGCCCACCCGGTGGTGGTGCGGCGCTTTTTTTTTCTTGGGGCTGATAGTATTGAAGATAAGTTCTGATGGTGGTGTGAGTGGAGCAGGACTGTCCCCGTGGCGCAATTGGCTAGTGCGATCGGCTGTTAACCGAAAGGTTGGAGGTTCGAACCCACCCGGGGGTGGTGCGGCGCTTTCTTTTCTTTGGGCTAATAGATTTGAAGATATGTTCTGATGGTGGTAAGAGTGGAGCAGCACTGTCTCCGTGGCGCAATTGGCTAGCGCGATCGGCTGTTAACCGAAAAGTTGGAGGTTTGAGCCCACCCGGAGTTGGTGTGTCGCTTTTTTTTCTTTGCGCTGATAGCTTTGAAGATATGTTCTGACGGTGGTGAGAGTGGAGCACGACTGTCTCCGTGGCGCAATTGGCTAGCGCGATCGGCTGTTAACCGAAAGGTTGGAGGTTCGAGCCCTCCCGGGAGTGGTGTGTTGCTTTTTTTTCTTTGGGCTGATAGCTTTGAAGATATGTTCTGACGGTGGTGAGAGTGGAGCACGACTGTCTCCGTGGCGCAATTGGCTAGCGCGTTCGGCTGTTAACCGAAAGGTTGGAGGTTCGAGCCCACCCGGTGGTGGTGCGGCGCTTTTTTTTTCTTTGGGCTGATAGCTTTGAAGATATGTTCTGATGGTGGTGAGAGTGGAGCAGGACTGTCTCCGTGGCGCAATTGGCTAGCGCGATCGGCTGTTAACCGAAAGGTTGGAGGTTCGAGCCCACCCGGTGGTGGTGCGGCGCTTTTTTTCTTTGCGCTGATAGCTTTGAAGATATGTTCTGATGGTGGTTAGAGTGGAGCAGGACTGTCTCCGTGGCGCAAATGGCTATCACGATCGGCTGTTAACCGAAAGGTTGGAGTTTCGAGCCCACCCAGTGGTGGTGAGGCGCTTTTTTTTCTTTGGGCTGATAGCTTTGAAGATACGTTCTGATGGTGGTGAGAGTGAAGCAGGACTGTCTCCGTGGCTCAATTGGCTAGCGCGATCGGCTCTTAACCGAAAGGTTGGAGTTTCGAGCCCACCCGGGGACGGTGTGTCGCTTTTTCTTTTCTTTGCGTTTATGGCTTTGAAGATATGTTCTGATGGTGGTGAGAGTGGAGCACGACTGTCTCCGTGGCGCAATAGGCTAGCGCAATCGGCTGTTAACCGAAAGGTTGGAGGTTCGAGCCCACCCGGCGGTGTTGTGGCGCTTTTTTTTCTTTGGGCTGATAGCTTTGAAGATATGTTCTTATGGTGGTAAGAATGGAGCAGGACTGTCTCCGTGGCGCAATTGGCTAGCGCGATCGGCTGTTAACCGAAAGGTTGGAGGTTTGAGCCCACCCGGGGACGGTGTGTCGCTTTTTTTTCTTTGCGCTGATAGCTTTGAAGATATGTTCTGATGGTGGTGAGAGTGGAGCACGACTGTCTCCGTGGCGCAATTGGCTAGCGCGATCGGCTGTTGACCGAAAGGTTGGAGGTTCGAGCCCTCCCGGTGGTGATGCGGCGATTTTTTTTTTCTGTTGGATGATAGCTTTGAAGATATGTTCTGATGGTGGTGGGAGTGGAGGAGGACTGTCTCCGTGGCGCAATTGGCTAGCGCGATCGGCTGTTAACCGAAAGGTTGGAGTTTCGAGCCCACCCCGTGGTGGTGCGGCGATTTTTTTTCTTTGGGCTGATAGCTTTGAAGATATGTTCTGATGGTGGTAAGAGTAGAGCAGGACTGTCTCTGTGGCGCATTTGGCTAGCGCGATCGGCTGTTAACCGAAAGGTTGGAATTTCGAGCCCTCCCGGGAGTGGTGTGTTGCTTTTTTCTTAGCGCTGATAGCTTCGAAGATATGTTCTGATGGTGGTGAGAGTGGAGCTCGACTGTCTCCGTGGCGCAATTGGCTAGCGCGTTCGGCCGTTAAGCGAAAGGTTCGAGGTTTGAGCCCACCCGGTGGTGGTGCGGCGCCTTTTTTCTATGGGCTGATAGCTTTGAAGATATGTTCTGATGGTGGTGAGAGTGGAACAGGACTGTCTGCGTGGCGCGATTGGATAGCGCGATCGGCTGTTAATCGAAACGTTGGAGTTTCGAGCCCACCCGGTGGTGGTGCGGCGCTTTTTTTTCTTTGCGCTGATAGCTTTGAAGATATGTTCTGACGGTGGTGAGAGTGGAGCACGACTGTCTCCGTGGCGCAATTGGCTAGCGCGATCGGCTGTTAACCGAAAGGTTGGAGGTTCGAGCCCTCCCGGGAGTGGTGTGTTGCTTTTTTTTCTTTGGGCTGATAGCTTTGAAGATATGTTCTGACGGTGGTGAGAGTGGAGCACGACTGTCTCCGTGGCGCAATTGGCTAGCGCGTTCGGCTGTTAACCGAAAGGTTGGAGGTTCGAGCCCACCCGGTGGTGGTGCGGCGCTTTTTTTTTCTTTGGGCTGATAGCTTTGAAGATATGTTCTGATGGTGGTGAGAGTGGAGCAGGACTGTCTCCGTGGCGCAATTGGCTAGCGCGATCGGCTGTTAACCGAAAGGTTGGAGGTTCGAGCCCACCCGGTGGTGGTGCAGCGCTTTTTTTCTTTGGGCTGATAGCTTTGAAGATATGTTCTGATGGTGGTTAGAGTGGAGCAGGACTGTCTCCGTGGCGCAAATGGCTATCACGATCGGCTGTTAACCGAAAGGTTGGAGTTTCGAGCCCACCCAGTGGTGGTGAGGCGCTTTTTTTTCTTTGGGCTGATAGCTTTGAAGATACGTTCTCATGGTGGTGAGAGTGAAGCAGGACTGTCTCCGTGGCGCAATTGGCTAGCGCGATCGGCTCTTAACCGAAAGGTTGGAGTTTCGAGCCCACCCGGGGACGGTGTGTCGCTTTTTCTTTTCTTTGCGTTTATGGCTTTGAAGATATGTTCTGATGGTGGTGAGAGTGGAGCACGACTGTCTCCGTGGCGCAATAGGCTAGCGCAATCGGCTGTTAACCGAAAGGTTGGAGGTTCGAGCCCACCCGGCGGTGTTGTGGCGCTTTTTTTTCTTTGGGCTGATAGCTTTGAAGATATGTTCTTATGGTGGTAAGAATGGAGCAGGACTGTCTCCGTGGCGCAATTGGCTAGCGCGATCGGCTGTTAACCGAAAGGTTGGAGGTTTGAGCCCACCCGGGGACGGTGTGTCGCTTTTTTTTCTTTGCGCTGATAGCTTTGAAGATATGTTCTGATGGTGGTGAGAGTGGAGCACGACTGTCTCCGTGGCGCAATTGGCTAGCGCGATCGGCTGTTGACCGAAAGGTTGGAGGTTCGAGCCCTCCCGGTGGTGATGCGGCGATTTTTTTTCTGTTGGATGATAGCTTTGAAGATATGTTCTGATGGTGGTGGGAGTGGAGGAGGACTGTCTCCGTGGCGCAATTGGCTAGCGCGATCGGCTGTTAACCGAAAGGTTGGAGTTTCGAGCCCACCCCGTGGTGGTGCGGCGATTTTTTTTCTTTGGGCTGATAGCTTTGAAGATATGTTCTGATGGTGGTGAGAGTAGAGCAGGACTGTCTCTGTGGCGCATTTGGCTAGCGCGATCGGCTGTTAACCGAAAGGTTGGAATTTCGAGCCCTCCCGGGAGTGGTGTGTTGCTTTTTTCTTAGCGCTGATAGCTTTGAAGATATGTTCTGATGGTGGTGAGAGTGGAGCTCGACTGTCTCCGTGGCGCAATTGGCTAGCGCGTTCGGCCGTTAAGCGAAAGGTTCGAGGTTTGAGCCCACCCGGTGGTGGTGCGGCGCCTTTTTTCTATGGGCTGATAGCTTTGAAGATATGTTCTGATGGTGGTGAGAGTGGAACAGGACTGTCTGCGTGGCGCGATTGGATAGCGCGATCGGCTGTTAATCGAAACGTTGGAATTTCGAGCCCACCCGGTGGTGGTGCGGCGCTTTTTTTTCTTTGGGCTGATAGCTTTGAAGATATGTTCTGATGGTGGTGAGAGTGGAGCACGACTGTCTCCGTGGCGATATCGGCTAGCGCGATCGGCTGTTAACCGAAAGTTTGGAAGTTCGAGCCCACCCGGTGGTGGTGCGGGGCTTTTTTTTCTTTAAGCTGATAGCTTTGAAGATATGTTCTGATGGTGGTGAGAGCGGAGCAGGACTGTCTACGTGGCGCAATTGGCTAGCGTGATCGTCTGTTAACCGAAAGGTTGGAGGTCTGAGCCCACCCGGAACGGTGAGTCTCTTTTTTTTCTTTGCGCTGATAGCTTTGGAGAAATGTTCTGACGGTGGTGAGAGTGGAGCCTGACTGTCTTCGTGGCGCATTTGGCTAGCGCGATCGGCTGTTAACCGAGAGGTGGAGGTTCGAGCCCACTCGGAGGTGGTGCGGCGCTTTTGTTTCTATGGGCTGATAGATTGAAGATATCTTCTGATGGTGGTAAGAGTGGAGCAGGACTGTCTTCGTGGCGCAATTGGCTAAAGCGATCAGCTGTTAACCGAAAGGTTGGAGGTTCGAGCCCACCCGGTGGTGGTGCGGCGCTTCTTTTTCTTTGGGCTCATAGTTCTGAAGAAATGTTCTGATGGTGGTGAGAGTGGAGCACGACTGTCTCCGTGGCGCAGTTGGCTAGCGCGATCGGCTGTTAGCCGAAAGGTTTGAGGTTCGAGCCCTCCCGGTGGTGATGCGGCGCTTTTTTTCTATGGGATGATAGCTTTGAAGATATGTTCTGATGGTGGTGGGAGTGGAGGAGGACTGTCTCCATGGCGCAATTCGCTAGCGCGATCGGTTGTTAACCGAAAGGTTGGAGGTTCGAGCCCACCCGGCGGTGGTGTGGCGCTTTTTTTTCTTTGGGCTGATAGCTTTGAAGATATGTTCTTATAGTGGTAAGAATGGAGCAGGACTGTCTCCGTGGCGCAATTGGCTAGCGCGATCGGCTGTTAACCGAAAGGTTGGAGGTTTGAGCCCACCCGGGGACGGTGTGTCGCTTTTTTTTTCTTTGCGCTGATAGCTTTGAAGATATGTTCTGATGGTGGTGAGAGTGAATCACGACTGTCTCCGTGGCGCAATTGGCTAGCGAGATCGGCTGTTGACCGAAAGGTTGGAGGTTCGAGCCCTCCCGGTGGTGATGCGGCGCTTTTTTTTCTGTTGGATGATAGCTTTGAAGATATGTTCTGATGGTGGTGGGAGTGGTGGAGGACTGTCTCCGTGGCGCAATTGGCTAGCGCGATCGGCTGTTAACCGAAAGGTTGGAGTTTCGAGCCCACCTCGTGATGGTGCGGCGATTTTTTTTCTTTGGGCTGATAGCTTTGAAGATATGTTCTGATGGTGGTGAGAGTAGAGCAGGACTGTCTCTGTGGCGCATTTGGCCAGCGCGATCGGCTGTTAACCGAAAGGTTGGAATTTCGAGCCCTCCCAGGAGTGGTGTGTTGCTTTTTTCTTTGCGCTGATAGCTTTGAAGATATGTTCTGATGGTGGTGAGAGTGGAGCACGACTGTCTCCGTGGCGCAATTGGCTAGCGCGTGCGGCCGTTAAGCGAAAGGTTCGAGGTTTGAGCCAACCCGGTGGTGGTGCGGCGCCTTTTTTTCTATGGGCTGATAGCTTTGAAGATATGTTCTGACGGTGGTGAGAGTGGAACAGGACTGTCTGCGTGGCGCGATTGGCTAGCGCGATCGGCTGTTAATCGAAAGGTTGGAGTTTCGAGCCCACCCGGTGGTGGTGCGGCGCTTTTTTTTCTTTGGGCTGATAGCTTTGAAGATATGTTCTGAAGGTGGTGAGAGTGGAACAGGACTGTCTCCGTGGCGCAATTGGCTAGCGAGATCGGCTGTTAACCGAAAGGTTGGAGTTTCGAGCCCTCCCGGGAGTGGTGTGTTGCTTTTTTATTTGCGCTGATAGCTTCGAAGATATGTTCTGATGATGGTTAGAGTGTAGCGCGACTGTTTCCGTGGCGCGATTGGCTAGCGCGATCATCGGTTAACCAAAAGGTTGGAGGTTCGAGCCCACCCGGTGGTGGTGCGGGGCTTTTTTTTCTTTAAGCTGATAGCTTTGAAGATATGTTCTGATGGTGGTGAGAGTGGAGCACGACTGTCTCCGTGGCGATATTGGCTAGCGCGATCGGCTGTTACCTGAAAGGTTGGAGTTTCGAGCCCTCCCGGGAGTGGTGTGTTGCTTTTTTCTTTGCGCTGATAGCTTTGAAGATATGTTCTGATGGTGGTGAGAGTGGAGCACGACTGTCTCCGTGGCAATATCGGCTAGCGCGATCGGCTGTTAACCGAAAGTTTGGAAGTTCGAGGCCACCCGGTGGTGGTGCAGCGCCTTTTTTTCTTTAGGCTGATAGCTTTGAAGGTATGTTCTGATTGTGATGAGAGTGGAGCAGGACTGTCTCGGTGGCGCAATTGGCTAGCGCAATCGGCTGTTAACCAAAAGGTTGGAGTTTCGAGCCCTCCCGGGAGTGGTATGTTGCTTTTTTGTTTGCGCTGATAGCTTTGAAGATATGTTCTGATGGTGGTGAGAGCGGAGCAGGACTGTCTACGTGGCGCAATTGGCTAGCGTAGAACGCGCTAGCCAATTGCGCCACGGAGACAGTCGTGCTCCACTCTCACCACCATCAGAACATATCTTCAAAGCTATCAGCGCAAAGAAAAAAGCAACACACCACTCCCGGGAGGGCTCGAAACTACAACCTTTCGGTTAACAGCCAATCGCGCTAGCCAATTGCGCCACGGAGACAGTCGTGCTCCACTCTCACCACCATCAGAACATTTCTTCAGAACTATGAGCCCAAAGAAAAAGAAGCGCCGCACCACCACCGGGTGGGCTCGAACCTCCAACCTTTCGGTTAACAGCTGATCGCGCTAGCCAATTGCGCCACGGAGACAGTCCTGCTCCACTCTTACCACCATCAGAACATATCTTTCGTCTATCAGCCCAAAGAAACAAAAGCGCCGCACCACCTCCGAGTGGGCTCGAACCTCCACCTTTCGGTTAACAGCCGATCGCGATAGCCAAATGCGCCACGAAGACAGTCAGGCTCCACTCTCACCACCGTCAGAACATTTCTCCAAAGCTATCAGCGCAAAGAAAAAAAAGAGACACACCGTTCCGGGTGGGCTCAGACCTCCAACCTTTCGGTTAACAGACGATCACGCTAGCCAATTGCGCCACGTAGACAGTCCTGCTCCGCTCTCACCACCATCAGAACATATCTTCAAAGCTATCAGCGCAAACAAAAAAGCAACATACCACTCCCGGGAGGGCTCGAAACTCCAACCTTTTGGTTAACAGCCGATTGCGCTAGCCAATTGCGCCACCGAGACAGTCCTGCTCCACTCTCATCACAATCAGAACATACCTTCAAAGCTATCAGCCTAAAGAAAAAAAGGCGCCGCACCACCACCGGGTGGCCTCGAACTTCCAAACTTTCGGTTAACAGCCGATCGCGCTAGCCGATATTGCCACGGAGACAGTCGTGCTCCACTCTCACCACCATCAGAACATATCTTCGAAGCTATCAGCGCAAATAAAAAAGCAACACACCACTCCCGGGAGGGCTCGAAACTCCAACCTTTCGGTTAACAGCCGATCGCGCTAGCCAATTGCGCCACGGAGACAGTCCTGCTCTACTCTCACCACCTTCAGAACATATCTTCAAAGCTATCAGCCCAAAGAAAAAAAAGCGCCGCACCACCACCGGGTGGGCTCGAAACTCCAACCTTTCGATTAACAGCCGATCGCGCTAGCCAATCGCGCCACGCAGACAGTCCTGTTCCACTCTCACCACCATCAGAACATATCTTCAAAGCTATCAGCCCATAGAAAAAAAGGCGCCGCACCACCACCGGGTGGGCTCAAACCTCGAACCTTTCGCTTAACGGCCGCACGCGCTAGCCAATTGCGCCACGGAGACAGTCGTGCTCCACTCTCACCACCATCAGAACATATCTTCAAAGCTATCAGCGCAAAGAAAAAAGCAACACACCACTCCCGGGAGGGCTCGAAATTCCAACCTTTCGGTTAACAGCCGATCGCGCTGGCCAAATGCGCCACAGAGACAGTCCTGCTCTACTCTCACCACCATCAGAACATATCTTCAAAGCTATCAGCCCAAAGAAAAAAAATCGCCGCACCATCACGGGGTGGGCTCGAAACTCCAACCTTTCGGTTAACAGCCGATCGCGCTAGCCAATTGCGCCACGGAGACAGTCCTCCACCACCCCCACCACCATCAGAACATATCTTCAAAGCTATCATCCAACAGAAAAAAAAGCGCCGCATCACCACCGGGAGGGCTCGAACCTCCAACCTTTCGGTCAACAGCCGATCTCGCTAGCCAATTGCGCCACGGAGACAGTCGTGATTCACTCTCACCACCATCAGAACATATCTTCAAAGCTATCAGCGCAAAGAAAAAAAAAGCGACACACCGTCCCCGGGTGGGCTCAAACCTCCAACCTTTCGGTTAACAGCCGATCGCGCTAGCCAATTGCGCCACGGAGACAGTCCTGCTCCATTCTTACCACCAGAAGAACATATCTTCAAAGCTATCAGCCCAAAGAAAAAAAAGCGCCACACCACCGCCGGGTGGGCTCGACCCTCCAACCTTTCGGTGAACAACCGATCGCGCTAGCGAATTGCGCCATGGAGACAGTCCTCCTCCACTCCCACCACCATCAGAACATATCTTCAAAGCTATCATCCCATAGAAAAAAAGCGCCGCATCACCACCGGGAGGGCTCGAACCTCAAACCTTTCGGCTAACAGCCGATCGCGCTAGCCAACTGCGCCACGGAGACAGTCGTGCTCCACTCTCACCACCATCAGAACATTTCTTCAGAACTATGAGCCCAAAGAAAAAGAAGCGCCGCACCACCACCGGGTGGGCTCGAACCTCCAACCTTTCGGTTAACAGCTGATCGCTTTAGCCAATTGCGCCACGAAGACAGTCCTGCTCCACTCTTACCACCATCAGAAGATATCTTCAATCTATCAGCCCAAAGAAACAAAAGCGCCGCACCACCTCCGAGTGGGCTCGAACCTCCACCTCTCGGTTAACAGCCGATCGCGCTAGCCAAATGCGCCACGAAGACAGTCAGGCTCCACTCTCACCACCGTCAGAACATTTCTCCAAAGCTATCAGCGCAAAGAAAAAAAAGAGACACACCGTTCCGGGTGGGCTCAGACCTCCAACCTTTCGGTTAACAGACGATCACGCTAGCCAATTGCGCCACGTAGACAGTCCTGCTCCGCTCTCACCACCATCAGAACGTATCTTCAAAGCTATCAGCCCAAAGAAAAAAAAGCGCCTCACCACCACTGGGTGGGCTCGAAACTCCAACCTTTCGGTTAACAGCCGATCGTGATAGCCATTTGCGCCACGGAGACAGTCCTGCTCCATTCTTACCACCATAAGAACATATCTTCAAAGCTATCAGCCCAAAGAAAAAAAAGCGCCACAACACCGCCGGGTGGGCTCGAACCTCCAACCTTTCGGTTAACAGCCGATTGCGCTAGCCTATTGCGCCACGGAGACAGTCGTGCTCCACTCTCACCACCATCAGAACATATCTTCAAAGCCATAAACGCAAAGAAAAGAAAAAGCGACACACCGTCCCCGGGTGGGCTCGAAACTCCAACCTTTCGGTTAAGAGCCGATCGCGCTAGCCAATTGCGCCACGGAGACAGTCCTGCTTCACTCTCACCACCATCAGAACGTATCTTCAAAGCTATCAGCCCAAAGAAAAAAAAGCGCCTCACCACCACTGGGTGGGCTCGAAACTCCAACCTTTCGGTTAACAGCCGATCGTGATAGCCATTTGCGCCACGGAGACAGTCCTGCTCCACTCTAACCACCATCAGAACATATCTTCAAAGCTATCAGCCCAAAGAAAAAAAGCGCCGCACCACCACCGGGTGGGCTCGAACCTCCAACCTTTCGGTTAACAGCCGATCGCGCTAGCCAATTGCGCCACGGAGACAGTCCTGCTCCACTCTCACCACCATCAGAACATATCTTCAAAGCTATCAGCCCAAAGAAAAAAAAAGCGCCGCACCACCACCGGGTAGGCTCGAACCTCCAACCTTTCGGTTAACAGCCGATCGCGCTAGCCAATTGCGCCACGGAGACAGTCGTGCTCCACTCTCACCACCGTCAGAACATATCTTCAAAGCTATCAGCCCAAAGAAAAAAAAGCAACACACCACTCCCGGGAGGGCTCGAACCTCCAACCTTTCGGTTAACAGCCGATCGCGCTAGCCAATTGCGCCACGGAGACAGTCGTGCTCCACTCTCACCACCGTCAGAACATATCTTCAAAGCTATCAGCGCAAAGAAAAAAAAGCGACACACCAACTCCGGGTGGGCTCAAACCTCCAACCTTTCGGTTAACAGCCGATCGCGCTAGCCAATTGCGCCACGGACACAGTGCTGCTCCACTCTTACCACCATCAGAACATATCTTCAAATCTATTAGCCCAAAGAAAAGAAAGCGCCGCACCACCCCCGGGTGGGTTCGAACCTCCAACCTTTCGGTTAACAGCCGATCGCACTAGCCAATTGCGCCACGGAGACAGTCCTGCTCCACTCACACCACCATCAGAACTTATCTTCAATGCTATCAGCCCCAAGAAAAAAAAGCGCCGCACCACCACCGGGTGGGCTCGAACCTCCAAACTTTCGGTTAACAGCTGATCGCGCTAGCCAATTGCGCCACGGAGAGAGTCGTGCTCCACTCTCACCAGCGTCAGAACATTTCTCCAAAGCTATCAGCGCAAAGAAAAAAAAAGCGACACACAGTCCCCGGGTGGGCTCAAACCTCCAACCTTTCGGTTAACAGCCGATCGCGCTAGCCAATTGCGCCACGGAGACAGTCCTGCTCCATTCTTACCACCATAAGAACATATCTTCAAAGCTATCAGCCCAAAGAAAAAAAAGCGCCACAACACCGCCGGGTGGGCTCGAACCTCCAACCTTTCGGTTAACAGCTGATTGCGCTAGCCTATTGCGCCACGGAGACAGTCGTGCTCCACTCTCACCACCATCAGAACATATCTTCAAAGCCATAAATGCAAAGAAAAGGAAAAGCGACACACCGTCCCCGGGTGGGCTCGAAACTCCAACCTTTCGGTTAAGAGCCGATCGCGCTAGCCAATTGCGCCACGGAGACAGTCCTGCTTCACTCTCACCACCATCAGAACGTATCTTCAAAGCTATCAGCCCAAAGAAAAAAAAGCGCCTCACCACCACTGGGTGGGCTCGAAACTCCAACCTTTCGGTTAACAGGCGATCGTGATAGCCATTTGCGCCACGGAGACAGTCCTGCTCCACTCTAACCACCATCAGAACATATCTTCAAAGCTATCAGCCCAAAGAAAAAAAGCGCCGCACCTCCACCGGGTGGGCTCGAACCTCCAACCTTTCGGTTAACAGCCGATCGCGCTAGCCAATTGCGCCACGGAGACAGTCCTGCTCCACTCTCACCACCATCAGAACATATCTTCAAAGCTATCAGCCCAAAGAAAAAAAAGCGCCGCACCACCACCGGGTGGGCTCCAATCTCCAACCTTTCGGTTAACAGCCGATCGCGCTAGCCAATTGCGCCACGGAGACAGTCGTGCTCCACTCTCACCACCGTCAGAACATATCTTCAAAGCTATCAGCCCAAAGAAAAAAAAAGCAACACACCACTCCCGGGAGGGCTCGAACCTCCAACCTTTCGGTTAACAGCCGATTGCGCTAGCCAATTGCGCCACGGAGACAGTCGTGCTCCACTCTCACCACCGTCAGAACATATCTTCAAAGCTATCAGCGCAAAGAAAAAAAAAGCGACACACCGTCCCCGGGTGGGCTCAAACCTCCAACCTTTCGGTTAACAGCCGATCGCGCTAGCCAATTGCGCCACGGAGACAGTCGTGCTCCACTCTCACCACCGTCAGAACATATCTTCAAAGCTATCAGCCCAAAGAAAAAAAAGCAACACACCACTCCCGGGAGGGCTCGAACCTCCAACCTTTCGGTTAACAGCCGATCGCGCTAGCCAATTGCGCCACGGAGACAGTCGTGCTCCACTCTCACCACCGTCAGAACATATCTTCAAAGCTATCAGCGCAAAGAAAAAAAAGCGACACACCAACTACGGGTGGGCTCAAACCTCCAACCTTTCGGTTAACAGCCGATCGCGCTAGCCAATTGCGCCACGGAGACAGTGCTGCTCCACTCTTACCAGCGTCAGAACATTTCTCCAAAGCTATCAGCGCAAAGAAAAAAAAAGCGACACACCATCCCCGGGTGGGCTCAAACCTCCAACCTTTCGGTTAACAGCCGATCGCGCTAGCCAATTGCGCCACGGAGACAGTCCTGCTCCATTCTTACCACCATAAGAACATATCTTCAAAGCTATCAGCCCAAAGAAAAAAAAGCGCCACAACACCGCCGGGTGGGCTCGAACCTCCAACCTTTCGGTTAACAGCCGATTGCGCTAGCCTATTGCGCCACGGAGACAGTCGTGCTCCACTCTCACCACCATCAGAACATATCTTCAAAGCCATAAACGCAAAGAAAAGGAAAAGCGACACACCGTCCCCGGGTGGGCTCCAAACTCCAACCTTTCGGTTAAGAGCCGATCGCGCTAGCCAATTGCGCCACGGAGACAGTCGTGCTTCACTCTCACCACCATCAGAACGTATCTTCAAAGCTATCAGCCCAAAGAAAAAAAAGCGCCTCACCACCACTGGGTGGGCTCGAAACTCCAACCTTTCGGTTAACAGGCGATCGTGATAGCCATTTGCGCCACGGAGACAGTCCTGCTCCACTCTAACCACCATCAGAACATATCTTCAAAGCTATCAGCCCAAAGAAAAAAAGCGCCGCACCACCACCGGGTGGGCTCGAACCTCCAACCTTTCGGTTAACAGCCGATCGCGCTAGCCAATTGCGCCACGGAGACAGTCCTGCTCCACTCTCACCACCATCAGAACATATTTCAAAGCTATCAGCCCAAAGAAAAAAAAGCGCCGCACCACCACCGGGTGGGCTCGAATCTCCAACCTTTCGGTTAACAGCCGATCGCGCTAGCCAATTGCGCCACGGAGACAGTCGTGCTCCACTCTCACCACCGTCAGAACATATCTTCAAAGCTATCAGCCCAAAGAAAAAAAAAGCAACACACCACTCCCGGGAGGGCTCGAACCTCCAACCTTCCGGTTAACAGCCGATCGCGCTAGCCAATTGCGCCACGGAGACAGTCGTGCTCCACTCTCACCACCGTCAGAACATATCTTCAAAGCTATCAGCGCAAAGAAAAAAAACCGACACACCAACTCCGGGAGGGCTCAAACCTCCAACCTTTCGGTTAACAGCCGATCGCGCTAGCCAATTGCGCCACGGAGACAGTGCTGCTCCACTCTTACCACCATCAGAACATATCTTCAAATCTATTAGCCCAAAGAAAAGAAAGCGCCGCACCACCCCCGGGTGGGTTCGAACCTCCAACCTTTCGGTTAACAGCCGATCGCGCTAGCCAATTGCGCCACGGAGACAGTGCTGCTCCACTCTTACCACCATCAGAACATATCTTCAAATCTATTAGCCCAAAGAAAAGAAAGCGCCGCACCACCACCGGTAGGGCTCGAACCTCCAAACTTTCGGTTAACAGCTGATCGCGCTAGCCAATTGCGCCACGGAGAGAGTCGTGCTCTACTCTCACCAGCGTCAGAACATTTCTGCAAAGCTATAAGCGCAAAGAAAAAAAAGCGACACACCGTTCCGGGTGGGCTCAAACCTCCAACATTTCGGTTAACAGCCGATCACGCTAGACAATTGCGCCACGTAGACAGTCGTGCTCCACTCTCACCCCCATCAAAACATATCTTCAAAGCTTTCAGCGCAAAGAAAAAAGCAACACACCACCACCGGGTGGCTTGAACCTCCAACCTTTCGGTTAACAGCTGATCGCGCTAGCCGATTGCGCCACGGAGAAGGTCATGTTCCACTCTCACCACCGTCAGAACATTTCTTCAGAGCTATCAGCCTAAAGAAAAAACAGCGCCGCACATCCACCGGGTGGGCTCGAACCTCCAACCTTTCAGTTAACAGCCGATCGCGCTAGCTAATTGCGCCACGGAGACAGTATTGCTCCACTCTCACCACCAACAGAACACATCTTCAAAGCTATCAGCGCAAAGAAAAAAGCAACACACCGATCCCGGAAGGGCTCGAACCTCCAACCTTTCAGTTAAAAGCCGATCGCGCTAGCAATTTGCGCCAAGGAGACAGTCATGCACAACTCTCACCACCGTGAGAACATTTCTCCAAAGCTATCAGTGCAAAGATAAAAAAGTGACAAACTGCTTCCGGGAGGGCTCGAACCTCCAAACTTTCGGTTAACAGCCGAACGCGCTAGCCAAATGCGCCACAAAGACAGTCGTGCTCCACTCTCACCACCATCAGAACATATCTTCAAAGCTATCAGCCCATAGAAAAAAAGGCGCCGCACCACCACCGGGTGGGCTCAAACCTCGAACCTTTCGCTTAACGGCCGAACGCGCTAGCCAATTGCGCCACGGAGACAGTCGTGCTCCACTCTCACCACCATCAGAACATATCTTCAAAGCTATCAGCGCAAAGAAAAAAGCAACACACTACTCCCGGGAGGGCTCGAAATTCCAACTTTTCGGTTAACAGCCGATCGCGCTAGCCAAATGCGCCACGGAGACAGTCCTGCTCAACTCTCACCACCATCAGAACATATCTTCAAAGCTATCAGCCCAAAGAAAAAAAATCGCCGCACCACCACGGGGTGGGCTCGAAACTCCAACCTTTCGGTTAACAGCCGATCGCGCTAGCCAATTGCGCCACGGAGACAGTTCTCCTCCACTCCCACCACCATCAGAACATATATATCTTCAAAGCTATCATCCAACAGAAAAAAAAGCGCCGCATCACCACCGGGAGGGCTCGAACCTCCAACCTTTCGGTCAACAGCCGATCGCGCTAGCCAATTGCGCCACGGAGACAGTCGTGCTCCACTCTCACCACCATCAGAACATATCTTCAAAGCCATCAGCACAAAGAAAAAAAAGCGACACACCGTCCCCGGGTGGGCTCAAACCTCAAACCTTTCGGTTAACAGCCGATCGCGCTAGCCAATTGCGCCACGGAGACAGTCGTGCTCCACTCTCACCACCGTCAGAACATATCTTCAAAGCTATCAGCCCAAAGAAAAAAAAAGCGACACACCACTCCCGGGAGGGCTCGAACCTCCTACCTTTCAGTTGAAAGCCGATCGCGCTAGCCAATTGCGCCACGGAGACAGTAGTGCTCCACTCTCACCACCAACAGACCAGATCTTCAAAGCTATCAGCGCAAAGAAAAAAGCAACACACCACTCCCGGAAGGGCTCGAACCTCCAACCTTTCAGTTAAAAGCCGATCGCGCTAGCCAATTGCGCCAAGGAGACAGTCATGCACAACTCTCACCACTGTGAGAACATTTCTCCAAAGCTATCAGCGCAAAGATAAAAAAGTGACAAACTGCTTCCGGGAGGGCTCGAACCTCCAAACTTTCGGTTAACAGCCGAACGCGCTAGCCAAATGCGCCACGAAGACAGTCGTGCTCCACTCTCACCACCTTCAGAACATTTCTCCAAAGCTATCAGCGCAAAGAAAAAAGCAACACACGACTCCCGGAAGGGCTCGAACCTCCAACCTTTCAGTTAAAAGCCGATCGCGCTAGCCAATTGGGCCAAGGAGACAGTCATGCACAACTCTCACCACCGTGAGAACATTTCTCCAAAGCTATCTGCGCAAAGATAAAAAAAGTGACAAACTGCTTCCGGGAGGGCTCGAACCCCCAACCTTTCAGTTAAAAGCCGATCGCGCTAGCCAATTGCGCCAAGGAGACAGTCATGCACAACTCTCACCCCCATCAGAACATTTCTCCAAAGCTATCAGCGCAAAGAAAAAAGAGCGCCGCACCACCACCGGGTGGGCTCGAACCTCCAACCTTTCGGTTAACTGCCGATCGCGCTAGCCAATTGCGCCACGGAGACAGTCGTGCTCCACTCTCACCACCATCAGAACATATCTTCAAAGCTATCAGCGCAAAGAAAAAAGCAACACACTACTCCCGGGAGGGCTCGAAATTCCAACCTTTCGGTTAACAGCCGATCGCGCTAGCCAAATGCGCCACGGAGACAGTCCTGCTCAACTCTCACCACCATCAGAACATATCTTCAAAGCTATCAGCCCAAAGAAAAAAAATCGCCGCACCACCACGGGGTGGGCTCGAAACTCCAACCTTTCGGTTAACAGCCGATCGCGCTAGCCAATTGCGCCACGGAGACAGTTCTCCTCCACTCCCACCACCATCAGAACATATATATCTTCAAAGCTATCATCCATCAGAAAAAAAAGCGCCGCATCACCACCGGGAGGGCTCGAACCTCCAACCTTTCGGTCAACAGCCGATCGCGCTAGCCAATTGCGCCACGGAGACAGTCGTGCTCCACTCTCACCACCATCAGAACATATCTTCAAAGCCATCAGCACAAAGAAAAAAAAGCGACACACCGTCCCCGGGTGGGCTCAAACCTCCAACCTTTCGGTTAACAGCCGATCGCGCTAGCCAATTGCGCCACGGAGACAGTCGTGCTCCACTCTCACCACCGTCAGAACATATCTTCAAAGCTATCAGCCCAAAGAAAAAAAAAAGCGACACACCACTCCCGGGAGGGCTCGAACCTCCTACCTTTCAGTTGAAAGCCGATCGCACTAGCCAATTGCGCCAAGGAGACAATCATGCACAACTCTCACCACCGTGAGAACATATATATCTTCAAAGCTATCATCCAACAGAAAAAAAAGCAACACACCACCACCGGGTGGCTTGAACCTGCAACCTTTCGGTTAACAGCTGATCGCGCTAGCCGATTGCGCCACGGAGAAGGTCATGTTCCACTCTCACCACCTTCAGAACATTTCTTCAGTGCTATCAGCCCAAAGAAAAAAAAAGCGACACACCGTCCCCGGGTGGGCTCAAACCTCCAACCTTTCAGTTAAAAGCCGATCGCGCTAGCCAATTGCGCCAAGGAGACAGTCATGCACAACTCTCACCACTGTGAGAACATTTCTCCAAAGCTATCAGCGCAAAGATAAAAAAGTGACAAACTGCTTCCGGGAGGGCTCGAACCTCCAAACTTTCGGTTAACAGCCGAAGGCGCTAGCCAAATGCGCCACGAAGACAGTCGTGCTCCACTCTCACCCCCATCAGAACATTTCTCCAAAGCTATCAGCGCAAAGAAAAAAGCAACACACGACTCCCGGAAGGGCTCGAACCTCCAACCTTTCAGTTAAAAGCCGATCGCGCTAGCCAATTGGGCCAAGGAGACAGTCATGCACAACTCTCACCACCGTGAGAACATTTCTCCAAAGCTATCTGCGCAAAGATAAAAAAAGTGACAAACTGCTTCCGGGAGGGCTCGAACCCCCAACCTTTCAGTTAAAAGCCGATCGCGCTAGCCAATTGCGCCAAGGAGACAGTCATGCACAACTCTCACCACCATCAGAACATATTTTCAAAGCTATCAGCTCAAAGAAAAACAAGCAACACACCACTCCCGGGAGGGCTCGAACCTCCAAACTTTCGGTTAACAGCCGAACGCGCTAGCCAAATGCGCCACGAAGACAGTCGTGCTCCACTCTCACCCCCATCAGAACATTTCTCCAAAGCTATCAGCGCAAAGAAAAAAGAGCGCCGCACCACCACCGGGTGGGCTCGAACCTCCAACCTTTCGGTTAACTGCCGATCGCGCTAGCCAATTGCGCCACGGAGACAGTCCTGCTCCACTCTCACCACCATCAGAACATAATTTCAAAGCTATCAGCTCAAAGAAAAACAAGCAACACACCACTCCCGGGAGGGCGCGAACCTCCAACCTTTCAGTTAAAAGCCGATCGCGCTAGCCAATTGCGCCAAGGAGACAGTCATGCACAACTCTCACCACCGTGAGAACATTTCTCCAAAGCTATCTGCGCAAAGATAAAAAAAGTGACAAACTGCTACCGGGAGGGCTCGAACCTCCGACCTTTCAGTTAAAAGCCGATCGCGCTAGCCAATTGCGCCAAGGAGACAGTCATGCACAACTCTCACCACCGTGAGAACATTTCTCCAAAGCTATCAGCACAAAGATAAAACAAGTGACACACTGCTTCCGTGAGGGCTCAAACCTCCAAACTTTCGGTTAACAGCCGAACGCGCTAGCCAAATGTGCCACGAAGACAGTCGTGCTCCACTCTCACCACCATCAGAACATTGCTCCAAAGCTATCAGCCCAAAGAAAAAAAAAGCGCCGCACCACCACCGGGTGCGCTCGAACCTCCAAACTTTCGGTGAACAGCTGATCGCGCTAGTCGATTGCAACATGGAGAGAGTCGTGCTCCACTCTCAACAGCGTCAGAACATTTCTCCAAAGCTATCAGCGCAAAGAAAAAAAAGCGACACACCGTTCCGGGTGGGCTCAAACCTCCAACATTTCGGTTAACAGCCGATCACGCTAGCCAATTGCGCCACGTAGACAGTCGTGCTCCACTCTCACCACCATCAGAACATATCTTCAAAGCTTTCAGCGCAAAGAAAAAAGCAACACACCACCACCGGGTGGCTTGAACCTCCAACCTTTCGGTTAACAGCTGATCGCGCTAGCCGATTGTGCCACGGGGAAGGTCATGTTCCACTCTCACCACCATCAGAACATATCTTCAAATGTATTAGCCCAAAGAAAAGAAAGCGCCGCACCACCCCCGGGTGGGTTCGAACCTCCAACCTTTCGGTTAACAGCCGACCGCGCTAGCCAAATGCGCCACGAAGACAGTCGTGCTCCACTCTCACCCCCATCAGAACATTTCTCCAAAGCTATCAGCGCAAAGAAAAAAGAGCGCCGCACCACCACCGGGTGGGCTCGAACCTCCAACCTTTCGGTTAACTGCCGATCGCGCTAGCCAATTGCGCCACGGAGACAGTCCTGCTCCACTCTCACCACCATCAGAACATAATTTCAAAGCTATCAGCTCAAAGAAAAACAAGCAACACACCACTCCCGGGAGGGCGCGAACCTCCAACCTTTCAGTTAAAAGCCGATCGCGCTAGCCAATTGCGCCAAGGAGACAGTCATGCACAACTCTCACCACCGTGAGAACATTTCTCCAAAGCTATCTGCGCAAAGATAAAAAAAGTGACAAACTGCTACCGGGAGGGCTCGAACCTCCGACCTTTCAGTTAAAAGCCGATCGCGCTAGCCAATTGCGCCAAGGAGACAGTCATGCACAACTCTCACCACCGTGAGAACATTTCTCCAAAGCTATCAGCACAAAGATAAAACAAGTGACACACTGCTTCCGTGAGGGCTCAAACCTCCAAACTTTCGGTTAACAGCCGAACGCGCTAGCCAAATGTGCCACGAAGACAGTCGTGCTCCACTCTCACCACCATCAGAACATTGCTCCAAAGCTATCAGCCCAAAGAAAAAAAAAGCGCCGCACCACCACCGGGTGCGCTCGAACCTCCAAACTTTCGGTGAACAGCTGATCGCGCTAGTCGATTGCAACACGGAGAGAGTCGTGCTCCACTCTCAACAGCGTCAGAACATTTCTCCAAAGCTATCAGCGCAAAGAAAAAAAAGCGACACACCGTTCCGGGTGGGCTCAAACCTCCAACATTTCGGTTAACAGCCGATCACGCTAGCCAATTGCGCCACGTAGACAGTCGTGCTCCACTCTCACCACCATCAGAACATATCTTCAAAGCTTTCAGCGCAAAGAAAAAAGCAACACACCACCACCGGGTGGCTTGAACCTCCAACCTTTCGGTTAACAGCTGATCGCGCTAGCCGATTGTGCCACGGGGAAGGTCATGTTCCACTCTCACCACCATCAGAACATATCTTCAAATGTATTAGCCCAAAGAAAAGAAAGCGCCGCACCACCCCCGGGTGGGTTCGAACCTCCAACCTTTCGGTTAACAGCCGACCGCGCTAGCCAAATGCGCCACGAAGACAGTCGTGCTCCACTCTCACCCCCATCAGAACATTTCTCCAAAGCTATCAGCGCAAAGAAAAAAGAGCGCCGCACCACCACCGGGTGGGCTCGAACCTCCAACCTTTCGGTTAACTGCCGATCGCGCTAGCCAATTGCGCCACGGAGACAGTCCTGCTCCACTCTCACCACCATCAGAACATAATTTCAAAGCTATCAGCTCAAAGAAAAACAAGCAACACACCACTCCCGGGAGGGCGCGAACCTCCAACCTTTCAGTTAAAAGCCGATCGCGCTAGCCAATTGCGCCAAGGAGACAGTCATGCACAACTCTCACCACCGTGAGAACATTTCTCCAAAGCTATCTGCGCAAAGATAAAAAAAGTGACAAACTGCTACCGGGAGGGCTCGAACCTCCGACCTTTCAGTTAAAAGCCGATCGCGCTAGCCAATTGCGCCAAGGAGACAGTCATGCACAACTCTCACCACCGTGAGAACATTTCTCCAAAGCTATCAGCACAAAGATAAAACAAGTGACACACTGCTTCCGTGAGGGCTCAAACCTCCAAACTTTCGGTTAACAGCCGAACGCGCTAGCCAAATGTGCCACGAAGACAGTCGTGCTCCACTCTCACCACCATCAGAACATTGCTCCAAAGCTATCAGCCCAAAGAAAAAAAAAGCGCCGCACCACCACCGGGTGCGCTCGAACCTCCAAACTTTCGGTGAACAGCTGATCGCGCTAGTCGATTGCAACACGGAGAGAGTCGTGCTCCACTCTCAACAGCGTCAGAACATTTCTCCAAAGCTATCAGCGCAAAGAAAAAAAAGCGACACACCGTTCCGGGTGGGCTCAAACCTCCAACATTTCGGTTAACAGCCGATCACGCTAGCCAATTGCGCCACGTAGACAGTCGTGCTCCACTCTCACCACCATCAGAACATATCTTCAAAGCTTTCAGCGCAAAGAAAAAAGCAACACACCACCACCGGGTGGCTTGAACCTCCAACCTTTCGGTTAACAGCTGATCGCGCTAGCCGATTGCGCCACGGGGAAGGTCATGTTCCACTCTCACCACCATCAGAACATATCTTCAAATGTATTAGCCCAAAGAAAAGAAAGCGCCGCACCACCCCCGGGTGGGTTCGAACCTCCAACCTTTCGGTTAACAGCCGATCACGCTAGCCAATTGCGCCACGTAGACAGTCGTGCTCCACTCTCACCACCATCAGAACATATCTTCAAAGCTTTCAGCGCAAAGAAAAAAGCAACACACCACCACCGGGTGGCTTGAACCTCCAACCTTTCGGTTAACAGCCGATCGCGCTAGCCAATTGCGCCATGGAGACAGTGCTGCTCCACTCTTACCACCATCAGAACATATCTTCAAATCTATTAGCCCAAAGAAAAGAAAGCGCCGCACCCACCCCGGGTGGTTTCGAACCTCCAACCTTTCGGTTAACAGCCGATCGCACTAGCCAATTGCGCCACGGAGACAGTCCTGCTCCACTCTCACCACCGTCAGAACATTTCTTCAGAGCTATCAGCCTAAAGAAAAAAAAGCACCGCACATCCACCGGGTGGGCTCGAACCTCCAACCTTTCGGTTAACAGCCGATCGCGCTAGCCCATTGCGCCACGGAGACAGTAGTGCTCCACTCTCACCACCAACAGAACACATCTTCAAAGCTATCAGCGCAAAGAAAAAAGCAACACACCACTCCCGCAAGGGCTCAAACCTCCAACCTTTCAGTTAAAAGCCGATCGCGCTAGCGATTTGCGCCAAGGAGACAGTCATGCACAACTCTCACCACCGTGAGAACATTTCTCCAAAGCTATCAGTGCAAAGATAAAAAAAGTGACAAACTGCTTCCGGGAGGGCTCGAACCTCCAAACTTTCGGTTAACAGCCGAACGTGCTAGCCAAATGCGCCACGAAGACAGTCGTGCTCCACTCTCACCACCATCAGAACATTTCTCCAAAGCTATCAGCACAAAGAAAAAAAGGCGCCGCACCACCACCGGGTGGGCTCGAACCTCCAACCTTTCGGTTAACGGCCGAACGTGCTAGCCAATTGCGCCACGGAGACAGTCGTGCTCCACTCTCACCACCATCAGATCATATCTTCAAAGCTATCAGCGCAAAGAAAAAAGCAACACACCACTCCCGGGAGGGCTCGAAACTACAACCTTTCGGTTAACAGCCAAACGCGCTAGCCAATTGCGCCACGGAGACAGTCCTGCTCCACTCTCACCACCATCAGATCATATCTTCAACGCTATCAGCCCAAAGAAAAAAAGCGCCACACCACCACGGGGTGGGCTCGAAACTCCAACCTTTCGGTTAACAGCCGATCGCACTAGCCAATTGCGCCACGAAGGCAGTCCTCTTCCACTCCCACCACCGTCAGAACATATCTTCAAAGCTATCAGCCCAAAGAAAAAAAAAGCAACCCACCACTCCTGGGAGGGCTCGAACCTCCAACCTTTCGGTTAACAGCCGATCACGCTAGCCATTTGTGCCACGTAGACAGTCGTGCTCCACTCTCACCACAATCAAAACATATCTTCAAAGCTTTCAGCGCAAAGAAAAAAGCAACACACCACCACCGGGTGGCTTGAACCTCCAACCTTTCGGTTAACAGCTGATCGCGCTAGCCGATTGCGCCACGGAGAAGGTCATGTTCCACTCTCACCACCGTCAGAACATTTCTTCAGAGCTATCAGCCTAAAGAAAAAAAAGCGCCGCACATCCACCGGGTGGGCTCGAACCTCCAACCTTTCGGTTAAAAGCCGATCGCGCTAGCCAATTGTGCCACGGAGACAGTAGTGCTCCACTCTCACCACCAACAGAACACATCTTCAAAGCTATCAGCGCAAAGAAAAAAGCAACACACCACTCCCGGAAGGGCTCGAACCTCCAACCTTTCAGTTAAAAGCCGATCGCGCTAGCAATTTGCGCCAAGGAGACAGTCATGCACAACTCTCACCACCGTGAGAACATTTCTCCAAAGCTATCAGTGCAAAGATAAAAAAGTGACAAACTGCTTCCGGGAGGGCTCGAACCTCCAAACTTTCGGTTAACAGCCGAACGCGCTAGCCAAATGCGCCACGAAGACAGTCGTGCTCCACTCTCACCACCATCAGAACATTTCTCCAAAGCTATCAGCACAAAGAAAAAAAGGCGCCGCACCACCACCGGGTGGGCTCGAACCTCCAACCTTTCGGTTAACGGCCGATCGCGCTAGCCAATTGCGCCACGGAGACAGTCGTGCTCCACTCTCACCACCATCAGAACATATCTTCAAAGCCATCAGCACAAAGAAAAAAAAGCGACACACCGTCCCCGGGTGGGCTCAAACCTCCAACCTTTCGGTTAACAGCCGATCGCGCTAGCCAATTGCGCCACGGAGACAGTCGTGCTCCACTCTCACCACCGTCAGAACATATCTTCAAAGCTATCAGCCCAAAGAAAAAAAAAGCAACACACCACTCCCGGGAGGGCTCGAACCTCCTACCTTTAAGTTAAAAGCCGATCGCACTAGCCAATTGCGCCAAGGAGACAGTCATGCACAACTCTCACCACCGTGAGAACATATATATGTTCAAAGCTATCATCCAACAGAAAAAAAGCAACACACCACCACCGGGGGGCTTGAACCTCCAACCTTTCGGTTAACAGCTGATCGCGCTAGCCGATTGCGCCACGGAGAAGGTCATGTTCCACTCTCACCACCTTCAGAACATTTCTTCAGTGCTATCAGCCCAAAGAAAAAAAAGCGCCGCACATCCACCGGGTGGGCTCGAACCTCCAACCTTTCGGTTAACAGCCGATCGCGCTAGCCAATTGCGCCACGGAGACAGTAGTGCTCCACTCTCACCACCAACAGAACAGATCTTCAAAGCTATCAGCGCAAAGAAAAAAGCAACACACCACTCCCGGAAGGGCTCGAACCTCCAACCTTTCAGTTAAAAGCCGATCGCGCTAGCCAATTGCGCCAAGGAGACAGTCATGCACAACTCTCACCACCATCAGAACATTTCTCCAGAGCTATCAGCGCAAAGAAAAAAGAGCGCCGCACCACCACCGGGTGGGCTCGAACCTCCAACCTTTCGGTTAACTGCCGATCGCGCTAGCCAATTGCGCCACGGAGACAGTCCTGCTCCACTCTCACCACCATCAGAACATATTTTCAAAGCTATCAGCTCAAAGAAAAACAAGCAACACACCACTCCCGGAAGGGCTCGAACCTCCAACCTTTCAGTTAAAAGCCGATCGCGCTAGCCAATTGCGCCAAGGAGACAGTCATGCACAACTCTCACCACCGTGAGAACATTTCTCCAAAGCTATCTGCGCAAAGATAAAAAAAGTGACAAACTGCTTCCGGGAGGGCTCGAACCTCCGACCTTTCAGTTAAAAGCCGATCGCGCTAGCCAATTGCGCCAAGGAGACAGTCATGCACAACTCTCACCACCGTGAGAACATTTCTCCAAAGCTATCAGAACAAAGATAAAACAAGTGACACACTGCTTCCGTGAGGGCTCAAACCTCCAAACTTTCGGTTCACAGCCGAACGCGCTAGCCAAATGTGCCACGAAGACAGTCGTGCTCCACTCTCACCACCATCAGAACATTGCTCCAAAGCTATCAGCCCAAAGAAAAAAAAGCGCCGCACCACCACCGGGTGCGCTCGAACCTCCAAACTTTCGGTGAACAGCTGATCGCGCTAGTCGATTGCAACACGGAGAGAGTCGTGCTCCACTCTCAACAGCGTCAGAACATTTCTCCAAAGCTATCAGCGCAAAGAAAAAAAAGCGACACACCGTTCCGGGTGGGCTCAAACCTCCAACATTTCGGTTAACAGCCGATCACGCTAGCCAATTGCGCCACGTAGACAGTCGTGCTCCACTCTCACCACCATGAGAACATATCTTCAAAGCTTTCAGCGCAAAGAAAAGAAAGCGCCGCACCCACCCCGGGTGGGTTCGAACCTCCAACCTTTCGGTTAACAGCCGATCGCACTAGCCAATTGCGCCACGGAGACCGTCCTGCTCCACTCACACCACCATCATAACTTATCTTCAATGCTATCAGCCCCAAGAAAAAAAAGCGCCGCACCACCACCGGGTGGGCTCGAACCTCCAAACTTTCGGTTAACAGCTGATCGCGCTAGCCAATTGCGCCACGGAGAGAGTCGTGCTCCACTCTCACCAGCGTCAGAACATTTCTCCAAAGCTATCAGCGCAAAGAAAAAAAAAGCGACACACCGTTCCGGGTGGGCTCAAACCTCCAACATTTCGGTTAACAGCCGATTACGCTAGCCAATTGCGCCACGTAGACAGTCGTGCTCCACTCTCACCACAATCAAAACATATCTTCAAAGCTTTCAGCGCAAAGAAAAAAGCAACACACCACCACCGGGTGGCTTGAACCTCACGCCTTTCGGTTAACAGCTGATCGCGCTAGCCGATTGCGCCACGGAGAAGGTCATGTTCCACTCTCACCACCGTCAGAACATTTCTTCAGAGCTCTCAGCCTAAAGAAAAAAAAGCGCCGCACATCCACCGGGTGGGCTCGAACCTCCAACCTTTCGGTTAACAGCCGATCGCGCTAGCCCATTGCGCCACGGAGAGAGTAGTGCTCCACTCTCACCACCAACAGAACACATATTCAAAGCTATCAGCGCAAAGAAAAAAGCAACACACCACTCCCGGAAGGGCTCGAACCTCCAACCTTTCAGTTAA
Source organism: Rhipicephalus microplus (assembly GCF_043290135.1). Lineage (NCBI taxonomy): Eukaryota > Metazoa > Arthropoda > Arachnida > Ixodida > Ixodidae > Rhipicephalus > Rhipicephalus microplus. Next base: position 924,611 of record NW_027464611.1, on the reverse strand, counting down.
AAGCCGATCGCGCTAGCAATTTGCGCCAAGGAGACAGTCATGCACAACTCTCACCACCGTGAGAACATTTCTCCAAAGCTATCAGTGCAAAGATAAAAAAGTGACAAACTGCTTCCGGGAGGGCTCGAACCTCCAAACTTTCGGTTAACAGCCGAACGTGCTAGCCAAATGCGCCACGAAGACAGTCGTGCTCCACTCTCACCACCATCAGATCATATCTTCAAAGCTATCAGCGCAAAGAAAAAAGCAACACACCACTCCCGGGAGGGCTCGAAACTACAACCTTTCGGTTAACGGCCAAACGCGCTAGCCAATTGCGCCACGGAGACAGTCCTGCTCCACTCTCACCACCATCAGATCATATCTTCAACGCTATCAGCCCAAAGAAAAAAAGCGCCACACCACCACGGGGTGGGCTCGAAACTCCAACCTTTCGGTTAACAGCCGATCGCACTAGCCAATTGCGCCACGAAGGCAGTCCTCTTCCACTCCCACCACCGTCAGAACATATCTTCAAAGCTATCAGCCCAAAGAAAAAAAAAAGCAACCCACCACTCCTGGGAGGGCTCGAACCTCCAACCTTTCGGTTAACAGCCGATCACGCTAGCCATTTGTGCCACGTAGACAGTCGTGCTCCACTCTCACCACAATCAAAACATATCTTCAAAGCTTTCAGCGCAAAGAAAGAAGCAACACACCACCACCGGGTGGCTTGAACCTCCAACCTTTCGGTTAACAGCTGATCGCGCTAGCCGATTGCGCCACGGAGAAGGTCATGTTCCACTCTCACCACCGTCAGAACATTTCTTCAGAGCTATCAGCCTAAAGAAAAAAAAGCGCCGCACATCCACCGGGTGGGCTCGAACCTCCAACCTTTCGGTTAAAAGCCGATCGCGCTAGCCAATTGTGCCACGGAGACAGTAGTGCTCCACTCTCACCACCAACAGAACACATCTTCAAAGCTATCAGCGCAAAGAAAAAAGCAACACACCACTCCCGGAAGGGCTCGAACCTCCAACCTTTCAGTTAAAAGCCGATCGCGCTAGCAATTTGCGCCAAGGAGACAGTCATGCACAACTCTCACCACCGTGAGAACATTTCTCCAAAGCTATCAGTGCAAAGATAAAAAAGTGACAAACTGCTTCCGGGAGGGTTCGAACCTCCAAACTTTCGGTTAACAGCCGAACGCGCTAGCCAAATGCGCCACGAAGACAGTCGTGCTCCACTCTCACCACCATCAGAACATTTCTCCAAAGCTATCAGCACAAAGAAAAAAAGGCGCCGCACCACCACCGGGTGGGCTCGAACCTCCAACCTTTCGGTTAACGGCCGATCGCGCTAGCCAATTGCGCCACGGAGACAGTCGTGCTCCACTCTCACCACCATCAGAACATATCTTCAAAGCCATCACCACAAAGAAAAAAAAGCGACACACCGTCCCCGGGTGGGCTCAAACCTCCAACCTTTCGGTTAACAGCCGATCGCGCTAGCCAATTGCGCCACGGAGACAGTCGTGCTCCACTCTCACCACCGTCAGAACATATCTTCAAAGCTATCAGCCCAAAGAAAAAAAAAGCAACACACCACTCCCGGGAGGGCTCGAACCTCCTACCTTTAAGTTAAAAGCCGATCGCACTAGCCAATTGCGCCAAGGAGACAGTCATGCACAACTCTCACCACCGTGAGAACATATATATGTTCAAAGCTATCATCCAACAGAAAAAAAGCAACACACCACCACCGGGGGGCTTGAACCTCCAACCTTTCGGTTAACAGCTGATCGCGCTAGCCGATTGCGCCACGGAGAAGGTCATGTTCCACTCTCACCACCTTCAGAACATTTCTTCAGTGCTATCAGCCCAAAGAAAAAAAAGCGCCGCACATCCACCGGGTGGGCTCGAACCTCCAACCTTTCGGTTAACAGCCGATCGCGCTAGCCAATTGCGCCACGGAGACAGTAGTGCTCCACTCTCACCACCAACAGAACAGATCTTCAAAGCTATCAGCGCAAAGAAAAAAGCAACACACCACTCCCGGAAGGGCTCGAACCTCCAACCTTTCAGTTAAAAGCCGATCGCGCTAGCCAATTGCGCCAAGGAGACAGTCATGCACAACTCTCACCACCATCAGAACATTTCTCCAAAGCTATCAGCGCAAAGAAAAAAGAGCGCCGCACCACCACCGGGTGGGCTCGAACCTCCAACCTTTCGGTTAACTGCCGATCGCGCTAGCCAATTGCGCCACGGAGACAGTCCTGCTCCACTCTCACCACCATCAGAACATATTTTCAAAGCTATCAGCTCAAAGAAAAACAAGCAACACACCACTCCCGGAAGGGCTCGAACCTCCAACCTTTCAGTTAAAAGCCGATCGCGCTAGCCAATTGCGCCAAGGAGACAGTCATGCACAACTCTCACCACCGTGAGAACATTTCTCCAAAGCTATCAGAACAAAGATAAAACAAGTGACACACTGCTTCCGTGAGGGCTCAAACCTCCAAACTTTCGGTTCACAGCCGAACGCGCTAGCCAAATGTGCCACGAAGACAGTCGTGCTCCACTCTCACCACCATCAGAACATTGCTCCAAAGCTATCAGCCCAAAGAAAAAAAAGCGCCGCACCACCACCGGGTGCGCTCGAACCTCCAAACTTTCGGTGAACAGCTGATCGCGCTAGTCGATTGCAACACGGAGAGAGTCCTGCTCCACTCTCAACAGCGTCAGAACATTTCTCCAAAGCTATCAGCGCAAAGAAAAAAAAGCGACACACCGTTCCGGGTGGGCTCAAACCTCCAACATTTCGGTTAACAGCCGATCACGCTAGCCAATTGCGCCACGTAGACAGTCGTGCTCCACTCTCACCACCATGAGAACATATCTTCAAAGCTTTCAGCGCAAAGAAAAGAAAGCGCCGCACCCACCCCGGGTGGGTTCGAACCTCCAACCTTTCGGTTAACAGCCGATCGCACTAGCCAATTGCGCCACGGAGACCGTCCTGCTCCACTCACACCACCATCATAACTTATCTTCAATGCTATCAGCCCCAAGAAAAAAAAGCGCCGCACCACCACCGGGTGGGCTCGAACCTCCAAACTTTCGGTTAACAGCTGATCGCGCTAGCCAATTGCGCCACGGAGAGAGTCGTGCTCCACTCTCACCAGCGTCAGAACATTTCTCCAAAGCTATCAGCGCAAAGAAAAAAAAAGCGACACACCGTTCCGGGTGGGCTCAAACCTCCAACATTTCGGTTAACAGCCGATTACGCTAGCCAATTGCGCCACGTAGACAGTCGTGCTCCACTCTCACCACAATCAAAACATATCTTCAAAGCTTTCAGCGCAAAGAAAAAAGCAACACACCACCACCGGGTGGCTTGAACCTCACGCCTTTCGGTTAACAGCTGATCGCGCTAGCCGATTGCGCCACGGAGAAGGTCATGTTCCACTCTCACCACCGTCAGAACATTTCTTCAGAGCTCTCAGCCTAAAGAAAAAAAAGCGCCGCACATCCACCGGGTGGGCTCGAACCTCCAACCTTTCGGTTAACAGCCGATCGCGCTAGCCCATTGCGCCACGGAGACAGTAGTGCTCCACTCTCACCACCAACAGAACACATCTTCAAAGCTATCAGCGCAAAGAAAAAAGCAACACACCACTCCCGGAAGGGCTCGAACCTCCAACCTTTCAGTTAAAAGCCGATCGCGCTAGCAATTTGCGCCAAGGAGACAGTCATGCACAACTCTCACCACCGTGAGAACATTTCTCCAAAGCTATCAGTGCAAAGATAAAAAAGTGACAAACTGCTTCCGGGAGGGCTCGAACCTCCAAACTTTCGGTTAACAGCCGAACGTGCTAGCCAAATGCGCCACGAAGACAGTCGTGCTCCACTCTCACCACCATCAGAACATTTCTCCAAAGCTATCAGCACAAAGAAAAAAAGGCGCCGCACCACCACCGGGTGGGCTCGAACCTCCAACCTTTCGGTTAACGGCCGAACGTGCTAGCCAATTGCGCCACCGAGACAGTCGTGCTCCACTCTCACCACCATCAGATCATATCTTCAAAGCTATCAGCGCAAAGAAAAAAGCAACACACCACTGCCGGGAGGGCTCGAAACTACAACCTTTCGGTTAACAGCCAAACGCGCTAGCCAATTGCGCCACGGAGACAGTCCTGCTCCACTCTCACCACCATCAGAACATATCTTCAAAGCTATCAGCCCAAAGAAAAAAAGCGCCACACCACCACGGGGTGGGCTCGAAACTCCAACCTTTCGGTTAACAGCCGATCGCGCTAGCCAATTGCGCCACGAAGGCAGTCCTCTTCCACTCCCACCACCGTCAGAACATATCTTCAAAGCTATCAGCCCAAAGAAAAAAAAGCAACACACCACTCCTGGGAGGGCTCGAACCTCCAACCTTTCGGTTAACAGCCGATCACGCTAGCCATTTGCGCCACGTAGACAGTCGTGCTGCACTCTCACCACAATCAAAACATATCTTCAAAGCTTTCAGCGCAAAGAAAAAAGCAACACACCACCACCGGGTGGCTTGAACCTCCAACCTTTCGGTTAACAGCTGATCGCGCTAGCCGATTGCGCCACGGAGAAGGTCATGTTCCACTCTCACCACCGTCAGAACATTTCTTCAGAGCTATAAGCCTAAAGAAAAAAAAGCGCCGCACATCCACCGGGTGGGCTCGAACCTCCAACCTTTCGGTTAAAAGCCGATCGCGCTAGCCAATTGCGCCACGGAGACAGTAGTGCTCCACTCTCACCACCAACAGAACACATCTTCAAAGCTATCAGCGCAAAGAAAAAAGCAACACACCACTCCCGGAAGGGCTCGAACCTCCAACCTTTCAGTTAAAAGCCGATCGCGCTAGCAATTTGTGCCAAGGAGACAGTCATGCACAACTCTCACCACCGTGAGAACATTTCTCCAAAGCTATCAGTGCAAAGATAAAAAAGTGACAAACTGCTTCCGGGAGGGCTCGAACCTCCAAACTTTCGGTTAACAGCCGAACGCGCTAGCCAAATGCGCCACGAAGACAGTCGTGCTCCACTCTCACCACCATCAGAACATTTCTCCAAAGCTATCAGCACAAAGAAAAAAAGGCGCCGCACCACCACCGGGTGGGCTCGAACCTCCAACCTTTCGGTTAACAGCCGTTCGCGCTAGCCAATTGCGCCACAGAGACAGTCGTGCTCCACTCTCACCACGTTCAGAACATATCTTCAAAGCTATCAGCCCAAAGAAAAAAAAGCGCTGCACCAACACCGGGTGGGCTCGGAACTCCAACCTTTAGATTAACAGCCGATCGCGCTAGCCAATTGCGCCACGGAGACAGTCCTGTTACACTCTCACCACCATCAGAACATATCTTCAAAGCTATCAGCCCATAAGAAAAAAGAGCGCCGCACCACCACCGGGTGGGCTCGAACCTCCAACCTTTCGGTTAACTGCCGATCGCGCTAGCCAATTGCGCCACGGAGACAGTCCTGCTCCACTCTCACCACCATCAGAACATATTTTCAAAGCTATCAGCTCAAAGAAAAACAAGCAACACACCACTCCCGGGAGGGCTCGAACCTCCAACCTTTCAGTTAAAAGCCGATCGCGCTAGCCAATTGCGCCAAGGAGACAGTCATGCACAACTCTCACCACCAACAGAACACATCTTCAAAGCTATCAGCGCAAAGAAAAAAGCAACACACCACTCCCGGAAGGGCTCGAACCTCCAACCTTTCAGTTAAAAGCCGATCGCGCTAGCAATTTGCGCCAAGGAGACAGTCATGCACAACTCTCACCACCGTGAGAACATTTCTCCAAAGCTATCAGTGCAAAGATAAAAAAGTGACAAACTGCTTCCGGGAGGGCTCGAACCTCCAAACTTTCGGTTAACAGCCGAACGTGCTAGCCAAATGCGCCACGAAGACAGTCGTGCTCCACTCTCACCACCATCAGAACATTTCTCCAAAGCTATCAGCACAAAGAAAAAAAGGCGCCGCACCACCACCGGGTGGGCTCGAACCTCCAACCTTTCGGTTAACGGCCGAACGTGCTAGCCAATTGCGCCACGGAGACAGTCGTGCTCCACTCTCACCACCATCAGATCATATCTTCAAAGCTATCAGCGCAAAGAAAAAAGCAACACACCACTGCCGGGAGGGCTCGAAACTACAACCTTTCGGTTAACAGCCAAACGCGCTAGCCAATTGCGCCACGGAGACAGTCCTGCTCCACTCTCACCACCATCAGAACATATCTTCAAAGCTATCAGCCCAAAGAAAAAAAGCGCCACACCACCACGGGGTGGGCTCGAAACTCCAACCTTTCGGTTAACAGCCGATCGCGCTAGCCAATTGCGCCACGAAGGCAGTCCTCTTCCACTCCCACCACCGTCAGAACATATCTTCAAAGCTATCAGCCCAAAGAAAAAAAAGCAACACACCACTCCAGGGAGGGCTCGAACCTCCAACCTTTCGGTTAACAGCCGATCACGCTAGCCATTTGCGCCACGTAGACAGTCGTGCTGCACTCTCACCACAATCAAAACATATCTTCAAAGCTTTCAGCGCAAAGAAAAAAGCAACACACCACCACCGGGTGGCTTGAACCTCCAACCTTTCGGTTAACAGCTGATCGCGCTAGCCGATTGCGCCACGGAGAAGGTCATGTTCCACTCTCACCACCGTCAGAACATTTCTTCAGAGCTATAAGCCTAAAGAAAAAAAAGCGCCGCACATCCACCGGGTGGGCTCGAACCTCCAACCTTTCGGTTAAAAGCCGATCGCGCTAGCCAATTGCGCCACGGAGACAGTAGTGCTCCACTCTCACCACCAACAGAACACATCTTCAAAGCTATCAGCGCAAAGAAAAAAGCAACACACCACTCCCGGAAGGGCTCGAACCTCCAACCTTTCAGTTAAAAGCCGATCGCGCTAGCAATTTGTGCCAAGGAGACAGTCATGCACAACTCTCACCACCGTGAGAACATTTCTCCAAAGCTATCAGTGCAAAGATAAAAAAGTGACAAACTGCTTCCGGGAGGGCTCGAACCTCCAAACTTTCGGTTAACAGCCGAACGCGCTAGCCAAATGCGCCACGAAGACAGTCGTGCTCCACTCTCACCACCATCAGAACATTTCTCCAAAGCTATCAGCACAAAGAAAAAAAGGCGCCGCACCACCACCGGGTGGGCTCGAACCTCCAACCTTTCGGTTAACAGCCGTTCGCGCTAGCCAATTGCGCCACAGAGACAGTCGTGCTCCACTCTCACCACGTTCAGAACATATCTTCAAAGCTATCAGCCCAAAGAAAAAAAAGCGCTGCACCAACACCGGGTGGGCTCGGAACTCCAACCTTTAGATTAACAGCCGATCGCGCTAGCCAATTGCGCCACGGAGACAGTCCTGTTACACTCTCACCACCATCAGAACATATCTTCAAAGCTATCAGCCCATAAGAAAAAACAGCGCCGCACCACCACCGGGTGGGCTCGAACCTCCAACCTTTCGGTTAACTGCCGATCGCGCTAGCCAATTGCGCCACGGAGACAGTCCTGCTCCACTCTCACCACCATCAGAACATATTTTCAAAGCTATCAGCTCAAAGAAAAACAAGCAACACACCACTCCCGGGAGGGCTCGAACCTCCAACCTTTCAGTTAAAAGCCGATCGCGCTAGCCAATTGCGCCAAGGAGACAGTCATGCACAACTCTCACCACCGTGAGAACATTTCTCCAAAGCTATCTGCGCAAAGATAAAAAAAGTGACAAACTGCTTCCGGGAGGGCTCGAACCTCCGACCTTTCAGTTAAAAACCGATCGCGCTAGCCAATTGCGCCAAGGAGACAGTCATGCACAACTCTCACCACCGTGAGAACATTTCTCCAAAGCTATCGGAACAAAGATAAAACAAGTGACACACTGCTTCCGTGAGGGCTCAAACCTCCAAACTTTCGGTTCACAGCCGAACGCGCTAGCCGAATTTGCCACGAAGACAGTCGTGCTCCACTCTCACCACCATCAGAACATTGCTTCAAAGCTATCAGCCCAAAGAAAAAAAAGCGCCGCACCACCACCGGGTGCGCTCGAACCTCCAAATTTTCGGTGAACAGCAGATCGCGCTAGTCGATTGCAACACGGAGAGAGTCGTGCTCCACTCTCAACAGCGTCAGAACATTTCTCCAAAGCTATCAGCGCAAAGAAAAAAAAGCGACACACCGTTCCGGGTGGGCTCAAACCTCCAACATTTCGGTTAACAGCCGATCACGCTAGCCAATTGCGCCACGTAGACAGTCGTGCTCCACTCTCACCACCATGAGAACATATCTTCAAAGCTTTCAGAGCAAAGAAAAGAAAGCGCCGCACCCACCCCGGGTGGGTTCGAACCTCCAACCTTTCGGTTAACAGCCGATCGCACTAGCCAATTGCGCCACGGAGACCGTCCTGCTCCACTCACACCACCATCATAACTTATCTTCAATGCTATCAGCCCCAAGAAAAAAAAGCGCCGCACCACCACCGGGTGGGCTCGAACCTCCAAACTTTCGGTTAACAGCTGATCGCGCTAGCCAATTGCGCCACGGAGAGAGTCGTGCTCCACTCTCACCAGCGTCAGAACATTTCTCCAAAGCTATCAGCGCAAAGAAAAAAAAAGCGACACACCGTTCCGGGTGGGCTCAAACCTCCAACATTTCGGTTAACAGCCGATTACGCTAGCCAATTGCGCCACGTAGACAGTCGCGCTCCACTCTCACCACAATCAAAACATATCTTCAAAGCTTTCAGCGCAAAGAAAAAAGCAACACACCACCACCGGGTGGCTTGAACCTCACGCCTTTCGGTTAACAGCTGATCGCGCTAGCAGATTGCGCCACGGAGAAGGTCATGTTCCACTCTCACCACCGTCAGAACATTTCTTCAGAGCTCTCAGCCTAAAGAAAAAAAGCGCCGCACATCCACCGGGTGGGCTCGAACCTCCAACCTTTCGGTTAACAGCCGATCGCGCTAGCCCATTGCGCCACGGAGACAGTAGTGCTCCACTCTCACCACCAACAGAACACATCTTCAAAGCTATCAGCGCAAAGAAAAAAGCAACACACCACTCCCGGAAGGGCTCGAACCTCCAACCTTTCAGCTAAAAGCCGATCGCGCTAGCAATTTGCGCCAAGGAGACAGTCAAGCACAACTCTCACCACCGTGAGAACATTTCTCCAAAGCTATCAGTGCAAAGATAAAAAAGTGACAAACTGCTTCCGGGAGGGCTCGAACCTCCAAACTTTCGGTTAACAGCCGAACGTGCTAGCCAAATGCGCCACGAAGACAGTCGTGCTCCACTCTCACCACCATCAGAACATTTCTCCAAAGCTATCAGCACAAAGAAAAAAAGGCGCCGCACCACCACCGGGTGGGCTCGAACCTCCAACCTTTTGGTTAACGGCCGAACGTGCTAGCCAATTGCGCCACGGAGACAGTCGTGCTCCACTCTCACCACCATCAGATCATATCTTCAAAGCTATCAGCGCAAAGAAAAAAGCAACACACCACTCCCGGGAGGGCTCGAAACTACAACCTTTCGGTTAACAGCCAAACGCGCTAGCCAATTGCGCCACGGAGACAGTCCTGCCCACTCTCACCACCATCAGATCATATCTTCAAAGCTATCAGCCCAAAGAAAAAAAGCGCCACACCACCACGGGGTGGGCTCGAAACTCCAACCTTTCGGTTAACAGCCGATCGCGCTAGCCAATTGCGCCACGAAGGCAGTCCTCTTCCACTCCCACCACCGTCAGAACATATCTTCAAAGCTATCAGCCCAAAGAAAAAAAAGCAACACACCACTCCTGGGAGGGCTCGAACCTCCAACCTTTCGGTTAACAGCCGATCACGCTAGCCATTTGCGCCACGTAGACAGTCGTGCTGCACTCTCACCACAATCAAAACATATCTTCAAAGCTTTCAGCGCAAAGAAAAAAGCAACACACCACCACCGGGTGGCTTGAACCTCCAACCTTTCGGTTAACAGCTGATCGCGCTAGCCGATTGCGCCACGGAGAAGGTCATGTTCCACTCTCACCACCGTCAGAACATTTCTTCAGAGCTATCAGCCTAAAGAAAAAAAAGCGCCGCACATCCACCGGGTGGGCTTGAACCTCCAACCTTTCGGTTAAAAGCCGATCGCGCTAGCCTATTGCGCCACGGAGACAGTAGTGCTCCACTCTCACCACCAACAGAACACATCTTCAAAGCTATCAGCGCAAAGAAAAAAGCAACACACCACTCCCGGAAGGGCTCGAACCTCCAACCTTTCAGTTAAAAGCCGATCGCGCTAGCAATTTGTGCCAAGGAGACAGTCATGCACAACTCTCACCACCGTGAGAACATTTCTCCAAAGCTATCAGTGCAAAGATAAAAAAGTGACAAACTGCTTCCGGGAGGGCTCGAACCTCCAAACTTTCGGTTAACAGCCGAACGCGCTAGCCAAATGCGCCACGAAGACAGTCGTGCTCCACTCTCACCACCATCAGAACATTTCTCCAAAGCTATCAGCACAAAGAAAAAAAGGCGCCGCACCACCACCGGGTGGGCTCGAACCTCCAACCTTTCGGTTAACAGCCGTTCGCGCTAGCCAATTGCGCCACAGAGACAGTCGTGCTCCACTCTCACCACATTCAGAACATATCTTCAAAGCTATCAGCCCAAAGAAAAAAAAGCGCTGCACCAACACCGGGTGGGCTCGGAACTCCAACCTTTAGATTAACAGCCGATCGCGCTAGCCAATTGCGCCACGGAGACAGTCCTGTTACACTCTCACCACCATCAGAACATATCTTCAAAGCTATCAGCCCATAAAAAAAAAGGCGCCGCACCACCACCGGGTGGGCTCAAACCTCGAACCTTTCGCTTAACGGCCGAACGCGCTAGCCAATTGCGCCACGGAGACAGTCGTGCTCCACTCTCACCACCATCAGAACATATCTTCAAAGCTATCAGCGCAAAGAAAAAAGCAACACACCACTCCCAATGGCTCGAAATTCCAACCTTTCGGTTCACAGCCGATCGCGCTAGCCAAATGCGCCACGGAGACAGTCCTGCTCAACTCTCACCACCATCAGAACATATCTTCAAAGCTATCAGCCCAAAAAAAAAATCGCCGCATCGCCACGGGTTGGGCTCGAAACTCCAACCTTTCGGTTAACAGCCGATCGCGCTAGCCAATTGCGCCATGGAGACAGTTCTCCTCCACTCCCACCACCATCAGAACATATATATCTTCAAAGCTATCATCCAACAGAAAAAAAGCGCCGCATCACCACCGGGAGGGCTCGAACCTCCAACCTTTCGGTCAACAGCCGAACGCGCTAGCCAAATGTGCCACGAAGACAGTCGTGCTCTACACTCACCACCATCAGAACATTGCTCCAAAGCTATCAGCCCAAAGAAAAAAAAGCGCCGCACCACCACCGGGTGCGCTCGTACCTCCAAACTTTCGGTGAACAGCTGATCGCGCTAGTCGATTGCAACACGGAGAGAGTCGTGCTTTACTCTCAACAGCGTCAGAACATTTCTCCAAAGCTATCAGCGCAAAGAAAAAAAAGCGACACACCGTTCCGGGTGGGCTCAAACCTCCAACATTTCGGTTAACAGCCGATCACGCTAGCCAATTGCGCCACGTAGACAGTCGTGCTCCACTCTCACCACCATGAGAACATATCTTCAAAGCTTTCAGCGCAAAGAAAAAAGCAACACACCACCACCGGGTGGCTTGAACCTCCAACCTTTCGGTTAACAGCTGATCGCGCTAGCCGATTGCGCCACGGGGAAGGTCATGTTCCACTCTCACCACCATCAGAACATATCTTCAAATCTATTAGCCCAAAGAAAAGAAAGCGCCGCACCACCCCCGGGTGGGTTCGAACCTCCAACCTTTCGGTTAACAGCCCATCACGCTAGCCAATTGCGCCACGTAGACAGTCGTGCTCCACTCTCACCACCATCAGAACATATCTTCAAAGCTTTCAGCGCAAAGAAAAAAGCAACACACCACCACCGGGTGGCTTGAACCTCCAACCTTTCGGTTAACAGCCGATCGCGCTAGCCAATTGCGCCACGGAGACAGCGCTGCTCCACTCTTACCACCATCAGAACATATCTTCAAATCTATTAGCCCAAAGAAAACAAAGCGCCGCACCCACCGCGGGTGGGTTCGAACCTCCAACCTTTCGGTTAACAGCCGATCGCACTAGCCAATTGCGCCACGGAGACAGTCCTGCTCCACTCACACCACCATCATAACTTATCTTCAATGCTATCAGCCCCAAGAAAAAAAAGCGCCGCACCACCACCGGGTGGGCTCGAACCTCCAAACTTTCGGTTAACAGCTGATCGCGCTAGCCAATTGCGCCACGGAGAGAGTCGTGCTCCACTCTCACCAGCGTCAGAACATTTCTCCAAAGCTATCAGCGCAAAGAAAAAAAAAGCGACACACCGTTCCGGGTGGGCTCAAACCTCCAACATTTCGGTTAACAGCCGATTACGCTAGCCAATTGCGCCACGTAGACAGTCGTGCTCCACTCTCACCACAATCAAAACATATCTTCAAAGCTTTCAGCGCAAAGAAAAAAGCAACACACCACCACCGGGTGGCTTGAACCTCACGCCTTTCAGTTAACAGCTGATCGCGCTAGCCGATTGCGCCACGGAGAAGGTCATGTTCCACTCTCACCACCGTCAGAACATTTCTTCAGAGCTCTCAGCCTAAAGAAAAAAAAGCGCCGCACATCCACCGGGTGGGCTCGAACCTCCAACCTTTCGGTTAACAGCCGATCGCGCTAGCCCATTGCGCCACGGAGACATTAGTGCTCCACTCTCACCACCAACAGAACACATCTTCAAAGCTATCAGCGCAAAGAAAAAAGCAACACACCACTCCCGGAAGGGCTCGAACCTCCAACCTTTCAGTTAAAAGCCGATCGCGCTAGCAATTTGCGCCAAGAAGACAGTCATGCACAACTCTCACCACCGTGAGAACATTTCTCCAAAGCTATCAGTGCAAAGATAAAAAAGTGACAAACTGCTTCCGGGAGGGCTCGAACCTCCAAACTTTCGGTTAACAGCCGAACGCGCTAGCCAAATGCGCCACGAAGACAGTCGTGCTCCACTCTCACCACCATCAGAACATTTCTCCAAAGCTATCAGCACAAAGAAAAAAAGGCGCCGCACCACCACCGGGTGGGCTCGAACCTCCAACCTTTCGGTTAACAGCCGTTCGCGCTAGCCAATTGCGCCACAGAGACAGTCGTGCTCCACTCTCACCACGTTCAGAACATATCTTCAAAGCTATCAGCCCAAAGAAAAAAAAGCGCTGCACCAACACCGGGTGGGCTCGGAACTCCAACCTTTAGATTAACAGCCGATCGCGCTAGCCAATTGCGCCACGGAGACAGTCCTGTTACACTCTCACCACCATCAGAACATATCTTCAAAGCTATCAGCCCATAAGAAAAAAGAGCGCCGCACCACCACCGGGTGGGCTCGAACCTCCAACCTTTCGGTTAACTGCCGATCGCGCTAGCCAATTGCGCCACGGAGACAGTCCTGCTCCACTCTCACCACCATCAGAACATATTTTCAAAGCTATCAGCTCAAAGAAAAACAAGCAACACACCACTCCCGGGAGGGCTCGAACCTCCAACCTTTCAGTTAAAAGCCGATCGCGCTAGCCAATTGCGCCAAGGAGACAGTCATGCACAACTCTCACCACCGTGAGAACATTTCTCCAAAGCTATCTGCGCAAAGATAAAAAAAGTGACAAACTGCTTCCGGGAGGGCTCGAACCTCCGACCTTTCAGTTAAAAACCGATCGCGCTAGCCAATTGCGCCAAGGAGACAGTCATGCACAACTCTCACCACCGTGAGAACATTTCTCCAAAGCTATCGGAACAAAGATAAAACAAGTGACACACTGCTTCCGTGAGGGCTCAAACCTCCAAACTTTCGGTTCACAGCCGAACGCGCTAGCCGAATTTGCCACGAAGACAGTCGTGCTCCACTCTCACCACCATCAGAACATTGCTTCAAAGCTATCAGCCCAAAGAAAAAAAAGCGCCGCACCACCACCGGGTGCGCTCGAACCTCCAAATTTTCGGTGAACAGCAGATCGCGCTAGTCGATTGCAACACGGAGAGAGTCGTGCTCCACTCTCAACAGCGTCAGAACATTTCTCCAAAGCTATCAGCGCAAAGAAAAAAAAGCGACACACCGTTCCGGGTGGGCTCAAACCTCCAACATTTCGGTTAACAGCCGATCACGCTAGCCAATTGCGCCACGTAGACAGTCGTGCTCCACTCTCACCACCATGAGAACATATCTTCAAAGCTTTCAGAGCAAAGAAAAGAAAGCGCCGCACCCACCCCGGGTGGGTTCGAACCTCCAACCTTTCGGTTAACAGCCGATCGCACTAGCCAATTGCGCCACGGAGACCGTCCTGCTCCACTCACACCACCATCATAACTTATCTTCAATGCTATCAGCCCCAAGAAAAAAAAGCGCCGCACCACCACCGGGTGGGCTCGAACCTCCAAACTTTCGGTTAACAGCTGATCGCGCTAGCCAATTGCGCCACGGAGAGAGTCGTGCTCCACTCTCACCAGCGTCAGAACATTTCTCCAAAGCTATCAGCGCAAAGAAAAAAAAAGCGACACACCGTTCCGGGTGGGCTCAAACCTCCAACATTTCGGTTAACAGCCGATTACGCTAGCCAATTGCGCCACGTAGACAGTCGCGCTCCACTCTCACCACAATCAAAACATATCTTCAAAGCTTTCAGCGCAAAGAAAAAAGCAACACACCACCACCGGGTGGCTTGAACCTCACGCCTTTCGGTTAACAGCTGATCGCGCTAGCAGATTGCGCCACGGAGAAGGTCATGTTCCACTCTCACCACCGTCAGAACATTTCTTCAGAGCTCTCAGCCTAAAGAAAAAAAAGCGCCGCACATCCACCGGGTGGGCTCGAACCTCCAACCTTTCGGTTAACAGCCGATCGCGCTAGCCCATTGCGCCACGGAGACAGTAGTGCTCCACTCTCACCACCAACAGAACACATCTTCAAAGCTATCAGCGCAAAGAAAAAAGCAACACACCACTCCCGGAAGGGCTCGAACCTCCAACCTTTCAGCTAAAAGCCGATCGCGCTAGCAATTTGCGCCAAGGAGACAGTCAAGCACAACTCTCACCACCGTGAGAACATTTCTCCAAAGCTATCAGTGCAAAGATAAAAAAGTGACAAACTGCTTCCGGGAGGGCTCGAACCTCCAAACTTTCGGTTAACAGCCGAACGTGCTAGCCAAATGCGCCACGAAGACAGTCGTGCTCCACTCTCACCACCATCAGAACATTTCTCCAAAGCTATCAGCACAAAGAAAAAAAGGCGCCGCACCACCACCGGGTGGGCTCGAACCTCCAACCTTTTGGTTAACGGCCGAACGTGCTAGCCAATTGCGCCACGGAGACAGTCGTGCTCCACTCTCACCACCATCAGATCATATCTTCAAAGCTATCAGCGCAAAGAAAAAAGCAACACACCACTCCCGGGAGGGCTCGAAACTACAACCTTTCGGTTAACAGCCAAACGCGCTAGCCAATTGCGCCACGGAGACAGTCCTGCCCACTCTCACCACCATCAGATCATATCTTCAAAGCTATCAGCCCAAAGAAAAAAAGCGCCACACCACCACGGGGTGGGCTCGAAACTCCAACCTTTCGGTTAACAGCCGATCGCGCTAGCCAATTGCGCCACGAAGGCAGTCCTCTTCCACTCCCACCACCGTCAGAACATATCTTCAAAGCTATCAGCCCAAAGAAAAAAAAGCAACACACCACTCCTGGGAGGGCTCGAACCTCCAACCTTTCGGTTAACAGCCGATCACGCTAGCCATTTGCGCCACGTAGACAGTCGTGCTGCACTCTCACCACAATCAAAACATATCTTCAAAGCTTTCAGCGCAAAGAAAAAAGCAACACACCACCACCGGGTGGCTTGAACCTCCAACCTTTCGGTTAACAGCTGATCGCGCTAGCCGATTGCGCCACGGAGAAGGTCATGTTCCACTCTCACCACCGTCAGAACATTTCTTCAGAGCTATCAGCCTAAAGAAAAAAAAGCGCCGCACATCCACCGGGTGGGCTTGAACCTCCAACCTTTCGGTTAAAAGCCGATCGCGCTAGCCAATTGCGCCACGGAGACAGTAGTGCTCCACTCTCACCACCAACAGAACACATCTTCAAAGCTATCAGCGCAAAGAAAAAAGCAACACACCACTCCCGGAAGGGCTCGAACCTCCAACCTTTCAGTTAAAAGCCGATCGCGCTAGCAATTTGTGCCAAGGAGACAGTTATGCACAACTCTCACCACCGTGAGAACATTTCTCCAAAGCTATCAGTGCAATGATAAAAAAGTGACAAACTGCTTCCGGGAGAGCTCGAACCTCCAAACTTTCGGTTAACAGCCGAACGCGCTAGCCAAATGCGCCACGAAGACAGTCGTGCTCCACTCTCACCACCATCAGAACATTTCTCCAAAGCTATCAGCACAAAGAAAAAAAGGCGCCGCACCACCACCGGGTGGGCTCGAACCTCCAACCTTTCGGTTAACAGCCGTTCGCGCTAGCCAATTGCGCCACAGAGACAGTCGTGCTCCACTCTCACCACGTTCAGAACATATCTTCAAAGCTATCAGCCCAAAGAAAAAAAGCGCTGCACCAACACCGGGTGGGCTCGGAACTCCAACCTTTAGATTAACAGCCGATCGCGCTAGCCAATTGCGCCACGGAGACAGTCCTGTTACACTCTCACCACCATCAGAACATATCTTCAAAGCTATCAGCCCATAAAAAAAAAGGCGCCGCACCACCACCGGGTGGGCTCAAACCTCGAACCTTTCGCTTAACGGCCGAACGCGCTAGCCAATTGCGCCACGGAGACAGTCGTGCTCCACTCTCACCACCATCAGAACATATCTTCAAAGCTATCAGCGCAAAGAAAAAAGCAACACACCACTCCCGGGAGGGCTCGAAATTCCAACCTTTCGGTTCACAGCCGATCGCGCTAGCCAAATGCGCCACGGAGACAGTCCTGCTCAACTCTCACCACCATCAGAACATATCTTCAAAGCTATCAGCCCAAAGAAAAAAAATCGCCGCATCGCCACGGGTTGGGCTCGAAACTCCAACCTTTCGGTTAACAGCCGATCGCGCTAGCCAATTGCGCCATGGAGACAGTTCTCCTCCACTCCCACCACCATCAGAACATATATATCTTCAAAGCTATCATCCAACAGAAAAAAAGCGCCGCATCACCACCGGGAGGGCTCGAACCTCCAACCTTTCGGTCAACAGCCGAACGCGCTAGCCAAATGTGCCACGAAGACAGTCGTGCTCTACACTCACCACCATCAGAACATTGCTCCAAAGCTATCAGCCCAAAGAAAAAAAAGCGCCGCACCACCACCGGGTGCGCTCGTACCTCCAAACTTTCGGTGAACAGCTGATCGCGCTAGTCGATTGCAACACGGAGAGAGTCGTGCTCCACTCTCAACAGCGTCAGAACATTTCTCCAAAGCTATCAGCGCAAAGAAAAAAAAGCGACACACCGTTCCGGGTGGGCTCAAACCTCCAACATTTCGGTTAACAGCCGATCACGCTAGCCAATTGCGCCACGTAGACAGTCGTGCTCCACTCTCACCACCATGAGAACATATCTTCAAAGATTTCAGCGCAAAGAAAAAAGCAACACACCACCACCGGGTGGCTTGAACCTCCAACCTTTCGGTTAACAGCTGATCGCGCTAGCCGATTGCGCCACGGGGAAGGTCATGTTCCACTCTCACCACCATCAGAACATATCTTCAAATCTATTAGCCCAAAGAAAAGAAAGCGCCGCACCACCCCCGGGTGGGTTCGAACCTCCAACCTTTCGGTTAACAGCCCATCACGCTAGCCAATTGCGCCACGTAGACAGTCGTGCTCCACTCTCACCACCATCAGAACATATCTTCAAAGCTTTCAGCGCAAAGAAAAAAGCAACACACCACCACCGGGTGGCTTGAACCTCCAACCTTTCGGTTAACAGCCGATCGCGCTAGCCAATTGCGCCACGGAGACAGCGCTGCTCCACTCTTACCACCATCAGAACATATCTTCAAATCTATTAGCCCAAAGAAAACAAAGCGCCGCACCCACCCCGGGTGGGTTCGAACCTCCAACCTTTCGGTTAACAGCCGATCGCACTAGCCAATTGCGCCACGGAGACAGTCCTGCTCCACTCACACCACCATCATAACTTATCTTCAATGCTATCAGCCCCAAGAAAAAAAAGCGCCGCACCACCACCGGGTGGGCTCGAACCTCCAAACTTTCGGTTAACAGCTGATCGCGCTAGCCAATTGCGCCACGGAGAGAGTCGTGCTCCACTCTCACCAGCGTCAGAACATTTCTCCAAAGCTATCAGCGCAAAGAAAAAAAAAGCGACACACCGTTCCGGGTGGGCTCAAACCTCCAACATTTCGGTTAACAGCCGATTACGCTAGCCAATTGCGCCACGTAGACAGTCGTGCTCCACTCTCACCACAATCAAAACATACCTTCAAAGCTTTCAGCGCAAAGAAAAAAGCAACACACCACCACCGGGTGGCTTGAACCTCACGCCTTTCAGTTAACAGCTGATCGCGCTAGCCGATTGCGCCACGGAGAAGGTCATGTTCCACTCTCACCACCGTCAGAACATTTCTTCAGAGCTCTCAGCCTAAAGAAAAAAAAGCGCCGCACATCCACCGGGTGGGCTCGAACCTCCAACCTTTCGGTTAACAGCCGATCGCGCTAGCCCATTGCGCCACGGAGACATTAGTGCTCCACTCTCACCACCAACAGAACACATCTTCAAAGCTATCAGCGCAAAGAAAAAAGAAACACACCACTCCCGGAAGGGCTCGAACCTCCAACCTTTCAGTTAAAAGCCGATCGCGCTAGCAATTTGCGCCAAGGAGACAGTCATGCACAACTCTCACCACCGTGAGAACATTTCTCCAAAGCTATCAGTGCAAAGATAAAAAAGTGACAAACTGCTTCCGGGAGGGCTCGAACCTCCAAACTTTCGGTTAACAGCCGAACGTGCTAGCCAAATGCGCCACGAAGACAGTCGTGCTCCACTCTCACCACCATCAGAACATTTCTCCAAAGCTATCAGCACAAGGAAAAAAAGGCGCCGCACCACCACCGGGTGGGCTCGAACCTCCAACCTTTCGCTTAACGGCCGAACGTGCTAGCCAATTGCGCCACGGAGACAGTCGTGCTCCACTCTCACCACCATCAGATCATATCTTCAAAGCTATCAGCGCAAAGAAAAAAGCAACACACCACTCCCGGGAGGGCTCGAAACTACAACCTTTCGGTTAACAGCCAAACGCGCTAGCCAATTGCGCCACGGAGACAGTCCTGCTCCACTCTCACCACCATCAGATCATATCTTCAAAGCTATCAGCCCAAAGAAAAAAAGCGCCACACCACCACGGGGTGGGCTCGAAACTCCAACCTTTCGGTTAACAGCCGATCGCGCTAGCCAATTGCGCCACGAAGGCAGTCCTCTTCTACTCCCACCACCGTCAGAACATATCTTCAAAGCTATCAGCCCAAAGAAAAAAAAGCAACACACCACTCCTGGGAGGGCTCGAACCTCCAACCTTTCGGTTAACAGCCGATCACGCTAGCCATTTGCGCCACGTAGACAGTCGTGCTGCACTCTCACCACAATCAAAACATATCTTCAAAGCTTTCAGCGCAAAGAAAAAAGCAACACACCACCACCGGTTGGCTTGAACCTCCAACCTTTCGGTTAACAGCTGATCGCGCTAGCCGATTGCGCCACGGAGAAGGTCATGTTCCACTCTCACCACCGTCAGAACATTTCTTCAGAGCTTTCAGCCTAAAGAAAAAAAAGCGCCGCACATCCACCGGGTGGGCTCGAACCTCCAACCTTTCGGTTAAAAGCCGATCGCGCTAGCCAATTGCACCACGGAGACAGTAGTGCTCCACTCTCACCACCAACAGAACACATCTTCAAAGCTATCAGCGCAAAGAAAAAAGCAACACACCACTCCCGGAAGGGCTCGAACCTCCAACCTTTCAGTTAAAAGCCGATCGCGCTAGCAATTTGTGCCAAGGAGACAGTCATGCACAACTCTCACCACCGTGAGAACATTTCTCCAAAGCTATCAGTGCAAAGATAAAAAAGTGACAAACTGCTTCCGGGAGGGCTCGAACCTCCAAACTTTCGGTTAACAGCCGAACGCGCTAGCCAAATGCGCCACGAAGACAATCGTGCTCCACTCTCACCACCATCAGAACATTTCTCCAAAGCTATCAGCACAAAGAAAAAAAGGCGCCGCACCACCACCGGGTGGGCTCGAACCTCCAACCTTTCGGTTAACAGCCGTTCGCGCTAGCCAATTGCGCCACAGAGACAGTCGTGCTCCACTCTCACCACGTTCAGAACATATCTTCAAAGCTATCAGCCCAAAGAAAAAAAAGCGCTGCACCAACACCGGGTGGGCTCGGAACTCCAACCTTTAGATTAACAGCCGATCGCGCTAGCCAATTGCGCCACGGAGACAGTCCTGTTACACTCTCACCACCATCAGAACATATCTTCAAAGCTATCAGCCCATAAAAAAAAAGGCGCCGCACCACCACCGGGTGGGCTCAAACCTCGAACCTTTCGCTTAACGGCCGAACGCGCTAGCCAATTGCGCCACGGAGACAGTCGTGCTCCACTCTCACCACCATCAGAACATATCTTCAAAGCTATCAGCGCAAAGAAAAAAGCAACACACCACTCCCGGGAGGGCTCGAAATTCCAACCTTTCGGTTCACAGCTGATCGCGCTAGCCAAATGCGCCACGGAGACAGTCCTGCTCAACTCTCACCACCATCAGAACATATCTTCAAAGCTATCAGCCCAAAGAAAAAAAATCGCCGCATCGCAACGGGTTGGGCTCGAAACTCCAACCTTTCGGTTAACAGCCGATCGCGCTAGCCAATTGCGCCATGGAGACAGTTCTCCTGCACTCCCACCACCATCAGAACATATATATCTTCAAAGCTATCATCCAACAGAAAAAAAGCGCCGCATCACCACCGGGAGGGCTCGAACCTCCAACCTTTCGGTCAACAGCCGATCGCGCTAGCCAATTGTGCCACGGAGACAGTCGTGCTCCACTCTCACCACCATCAGAACATATCTTCAAAGCTATCAGCACAAAGAAAAAAAAGCGACACACCGTCCCCGGGTGGGCTCAAACCTCCAACCTTTCGGTTAACAGCCGATCGCGCTAGCCAATTGCGCCACGGAGACAGTCGTGCTCCACTCTCACCACCGTCAGAACATATCTTCAAAGCTATCAGCCCAAAGAAAAAAAAGCAACACACCACTCCCGGGACGGCTCGAACCTCCAACCTTTCAGTTAAAAGCCGATCGCACTAGCCAATTGCGCCAAGGAGACAGTCATGCACAACTCTCACCACCGTGAGAACATATATATCTTCAAAGCTATCATCCAGCAGAAAAAAAAGCAACACACCGCCACCGGGTGGCTTGAACCTCCAACCTTTCGGTTAACAGCTGATCGCGCTAGCCGATTGCGCCACGGAGAAGGTCATGTTCCACTCTCACCACCGTCAGAACATTTCTTCAGAGCTATCAGCCCAAAGAAAAAAAAGCGCCGCACATCCACCGGGTGGGCTCGAACCTCCAACCTTTCGGTTAACAGCCGATCTCGCTAGCCAATTGCGCCACGGAGACAGTAGTGCTCCACTCTCACCACCAACAGAACAGATCTTCAAAGCTATCAGCGCAAAGAAAAAAGCAACACACCACTACCGGAAGGGCTCGAACCTCCAACCTTTCAGTTAAAAGCCGATCGCGCTAGCCAATTGCGCGAAGGAGACAGTCATGCACAACTCTCACCACCATGAGAACATTTCTCCAAAGCTATCAGCGCAAAGATAAAAAAGTGACAAACTGCTTCCGGGAGGGCTCGAACCTCCAAACTTTCGATTAACAGGCGAACGCGCTAGCCAAATGCGCCACGAAGACAGTCGTGCTCCACTCTCACCACCATAAGAACATTTCTCCAAAGCTATCAGCGCAAAGAAAAAAGCAACACACGACTCCCGGAAGGGCTCGAACCTCCAACCTTTCAGTTAAAAGCCGATCGCGCTAGCCAATTGCGCCAAGGAGACAGTCATGCACAACTCTCACCACTGTGAGAACATTTCTCGAAAGCTATCTGCGCAAAGATAAAAAAAGTGACAAACTGCTTCCGGGAGGGCTCGAACCTCCAACCTTTCAGTTAAAAGCCGATCGCACTAGCCAATTGCGCCAAGGAGACAGTCATGCACAACTCTCACCACCGTGAGAACATTTCTCCAAAGCTATCAGCACAAAGATAAAACAAGTGACACACTGCTTCCGCGAGGGCTCAAACCTCCAAACTTTCGGTTAACAGCCGAACGCGCTAGCCAAATGCGCCACGAAGACAGTCGTGCTCCACTCTCACCACCATCAGAACATTTCTCCAAAGCTATCAGCGCAAAGAAAAAAGAGCGCCGCACCACCACCGGGTGGGCTCGAACCTCCAACCTTTCGGTTAACTGCCGATCGCGCTAGCCAATTGCGCCACGGAGACAGTCCTGCTCCACTCTCACCACCATCAGAACATATTTTCAAAGCTATCAGCTCAAAGAAAAACAAGCAACACACCACTCCCGGGAGGGCTCGAACCTCCAAACTTTCAGTTAACTGCCGATCGCGCTAGCCAATTGCGCCACGGAGACAGTCGTGCTCCACTCTCACCACCCTCAGAACATTTCTTCAGAGCTATCAGCCCAAAGAAAAAAAAGCGCCGCACCACCACCGGGTGGGCTCGAACCTCAAACCTTTCGGTTAACAGCCTATCGCGCTAGTCAATTGCGCCACGAAGACAGTCGTGCTCCACTCTCACCACCATCAGAACATTTCTCCAAAGCTATCAGCGCAAAGAAAAAAGCAACACACCACTCCCGGAAGGGCTCGAACCTCCAACCTTTCAGTTAAAACCCGATCGCGCTAGCCAAATGCGCCAAGGAGACAGTCATGCACAACTCTCACCACCGTGAGAACATTTCTCCAAAGCTATCAGTGCAAAGATAAAAAAGTGACAAACTGCTTCCGGGAGGGCTCGAACCTCCAAACGTTCGGTTAACAGCCGAACGTGCTAGCCAAATGCGCCACGAAGACAGTCGTGCTCCACTCTCACCACCATCATAACATTTCTCCAAAGCTATCAGCACAAAGAAAAAAAGGCGCCGCACCACCACCGGGTGGGCTCGAACCTCCAACCTTTCGGTTAACGGCCGAACGTGCTAGCCAATTGCGCCACGGAGACAGTCGTGCTCCACTCTCACCACCATCAGATCATATCTTCAAAGCTATCAGCGCAAAGAAAAAAGCAACACACCACTCCCGGGAGGGCTCGAAACTACAACCTTTCGGTTAACAGCCAAACGCGCTAGCCAATTGCGCCACGGAGACAGTCCTGCTCCACTCTCACCACCATCAGATCATATCTTCAAAGCTATCAGCCCAAAGAAAAAAAGCGCCACACCACCACGGGGTGGGCTCGAAACTCCAACCTTTCGGTTAACAGCCGATCGCGCTAGCCAATTGCGCCACGAAGGCAGTCCTCTTCCACTCCCACCACCGTCAGAACATATCTTCAAAGCTATCAGCCCAAAGAAAAAAAAAGCAACACACCACTCCTGGGAAGGCTCGAACCTCCAACCTTTCGGTTAACAGCCGATCACGCTAGCCATTTGCGCCACGTAGACAGTCGTGCTGCACTCTCACCACAATCAAAACATATCTTTAAAGCTTTCAGCGCAAAGAAAAAAGCAACACACCACCACCGGGTGGCTTGAACCTCCAACCTTTCGGTTAACAGCTGATCGCGCTAGCCGATTGCGCCACGGAGAAGGTCATGTTCCACTCTCACCACCGTCAGAACATTTCTTCAGAGCTATCAGCCTAAAGAAAAAAAAGCGCCGCACATCCACCGGGTGGGCTCGAACCTCCAACCTTTCGGTTAAAAGCCGATCGCGCTAGCCAATTGCGCCTCGGAGACAGTAGTGCTCCACTCTCACCACCAACAGAACACATCTTCAAAGCTATCAGCGCAAAGAAAAAAGCAACACACCACTCCCGGAAGGGCTCGAACCTCCAAGCTTTCAGTTAAAAGCCGATCGCGCTAGCAATTTGTGCCAAGGAGACAGTCATGCACAACTCTCACCACCGTGAGAACATTTCTCCAAAGCTATCAGTGCAAAGATAAAAAAGTGACAAACTGCTTCCGGGAGGGCTCGAACCTCCAAACTTTCGGTTAACAGCCGAACGCGCTAGCCAAATGCGCCACGAAGACAATCGTGCTCCACTCTCACCACCATCAGAACATTTCTCCAAAGCTATCAGCACAAAGAAAAAAAGGCGCCGCACCACCACCGGGTGGGCTCGAACCTCCAACCTTTCGGTTAACAGCCGTTCGCGCTAGCCAATTGCGCCACAGAGACAGTCGTGCTCCACTCTCACCACGTTCAGAACATATCTTCAAAGCTATCAGCCCAAAGAAAAAAAAGCGCTGCACCAACACCGGGTGGGCTCGGAACTCCAACCTTTAGATTAACAGCCGATCGGGCTAGCCAATTGCGCCACGGAGACAGTCCTGTTACACTCTCACCACCATCAGAACATATCTTCAAAGCTATCAGCCCATAAAAAAAGGCGCCGCACCACCACCGGGTGGGCTCAAACCTCGAACCTTTCGCTTAACGGCCGAACGCGCTAGCCAATTGCGCCACGGAGACAGTCGTGCTCCACCCTCACCACCATCAGAACATATCTTCAAAGCTATCAGCGCAAAGAAAAAAGCAACACACCACTCCCGGGAGGGCTCGAAATTCCAACCTTTCGGTTCACAGCCGATCGCGCTAGCCAAATGCGCCACGGAGACAGTCCTGCTCAACTCTCACCACCATCAGAACATATCTTCAAAGCTATCAGCCCAAAGAAAAAAATCGCCGCATCGCCACGGGTTGGGCTCGAAACTCCAACCTTTCGGTTAACAGCCGATCGCGCTAGCCAATTGCGCCATGGAGACAGTTCTCCTCCACTCCCACCACCATCAGAACATATATATCTTCAAAGCTATCATCCAACAGAAAAAAAGCGCCGCATCACCACCGGGAGGGCTCGAACCTCCAACCTTTCGGTCAACAGCCGATCGCGCTAGCCAATTGCGCCACGGAGACAGTCGTGCTCCACTCTCACCACCATCAGAACATACCTTCAAAGCTATCAGCACAAAGAAAAAAAAGCGACACACCGTCCCCGGGTGGGCTCAAACCTCCAACCTTTCGGTTAACAGCCGATCGCGCTAGCCAATTGCGCCACGGAGACAGTCGTGCTCCACTCTCACCACCGTCAGAACATATCTTCAAAGCTATCAGCCCAAAGAAAAAAAAAGCGCCGCACATCCACCGGGTGGGCTCGAACCTCCAACCTTTCGGTTAACAGCCGATCGCGCTAGCCAATTGCGCCACGGAGACAGTAGTGCTCCACTCTAACCACCAACAGAACAGATCTTCAAAGCTATCAGCGCAAAGAAAAAAGCAACACACCACTACCGGAAGGGCTCGAACCTCCAACCTTTCAGTTAAAAGCCGATCACGCTAGCCAATTGCGCCAAGGAGACAGTCATGCACAAATCTCACCACCATGAGAACATTTCTCCAAAGCTATCAGCGCAAAGATAAAAAAGTGACAAACTGCTTCCGGGAGGGCTCGAACCTCCAAACTTTCGGTTAACAGGCGAACGCGCTAGCCAAATGCGCCACGAAGACAGTCGTGCTCCACTCTCACCACCATAAGAACATTTCTCCAAAGCTATCAGCGCAAAGAAAAAAGCAACACACGACTCCCGGAAAGGCTCGAACCTCCAACCTTTCAGTTAAAAGCCGATCGCGCTAGCCAATTGCGCCAAGGAGACAGTCATGCACAACTCTCACCACCGTGAGAACATTTCTCGAAAGCTATCTGCGCAAAGATAAAAAAAGTGACAAACTGCTTCCGGGAGGGCTCGAACCTCCAACCTTTCAGTTAAAAGCCGATCGCGCTAGCCAATTGCGCCAAGGAGACAGTCATGCACAACTCTCACCACCGTGAGAACATTTCTCCAAAGCTATCAGCACAAAGATAAAACAAGTGACACACTGCTTCCGCGAGGGCTCAAACCTCCAAACTTTCGGTTAACAGCCGAACGCGCTAGCCAAATGCGCCACGAAGACAGTCGTGCTCCACTCTCACCACCATCAGAACATTTCTCCAAAGCTATCAGCGCAAAGAAAAAAGAGCGCCGCACCACCACCGGGTGGGCTCGAACCTCCAACCTTTCGGTTAACTGCCGATCGCGCTAGCCAATTGCGCCACGGAGACAGTCCTGCTCCACTCTCACCACCATCAGAACATAATTTCAAGGCTATCAGCTCAAAGAAAAACAAGAAACACACCACTCCCGGGAGGGCTCGAACCTCCAAACTTTCAGTTAACTGCCGATCGCGCTAGCCAATTGCGCCACGGAGACAGTCGTGCTCCACTCTCACCACCCTCAGAACATTTCTTCAGAGCTATCAGCCCAAAGAAAAAAAAGCGCCGCACCACCACCGGGTGGGCTCGAACCTCAAACCTTTCGGTTAACAGCCTATCGCGCTAGTCAATTGCGCCACGAAGACAGTTGTGCTCCACTCTCACCACCATCAGAACATTTCTCCAAAGCTATCAGCGCAAAGAAAAAAGCAACACACCACTCCCGGAAGGGCTCGAACCTCCAACCTTTCAGTTAAAAGCCGATCGCGCTAGCCAATTGCGCCAAGGAGACAGTCATGCACAACTCTCACCACCGTGAGAACATTTCTCCAAAGCTATCTGCGCAAAGATAAAAAAAGTGACAAACTGCTTCCGGGAGGGCTTGAAGCTCCGACCTTTCAGTTAAAAGCCGATCGCGCTAGCCAATTGCGCCAAGGAGACAGTCATGCACAACTCTCACCACCGTGAGAACATTTCTCCAAAGCTATCAGCACAAAGATAAAACAAGTGACACACTGCTTCCGCGAGGGCTCAAACCTCCAAACTTTCGGTTAACAGCCGAACGCGCTAGCCAAATGCGCCACGAAGACAGTCGTGCTCCACTCTCACCACCATCAGAACATTTCTCCAAAGCTATCAGCGCAAAGAAAAAAGAGCGCCGCACCACGACCGGGTGGGCTCGAATCTCAAACCTTTCGGTTAACTGCCGATCGCGCTAGCCAATTGCGCCACGGAGACAGTCCTGCTCCACTCTCACCACCATCAGAACATATTTTCAAAGCTATCAGCTCAAAGAAAAAAAAGCGCCGCACCACCACCGGGTGGGCTCGAACCTCAAACCTTTCGGTTAACAGCTTATCGCGCTAGTCAATTGCGCCACGAAGACAGTCGTGCTCCACTCTCACCACCATCAGAACATTTCTCCAAAGCTATCAGCGCAAAGAAAAAAGCAACACACCACTCCCGGAAGGGCTCGAACCTCCAACCTTTCAGTTAAAAGCCGATTGCGCTAGCCAATTGCGCCAAGGAGACAGTCATGCACAACTCTCACCACCGTGAGAACATTTCTCCAAGGCTATCTGCGCAAGGATAAAAAAAGTGACAAACTGCTTCCGGGAGGGCTCGAAGCTCCGACCTTTCAGTTAAAAGCCGATCGCGCTAGCCAATTGCGCCAAGGAGACAGTCATGCACAACTCTCACCACCGTGAGAACATTTCTCCAAAGCTATCAGCACAAAGATAAAACAAGTGACACACTGCTTCCATGAGGGCTCAAACCTCCAAACTTTCGGTTCACAGCCGAACGCGCTAGCCAAATGTGCCACGAAGACAGTCCTGCTCCACTCTCACCACCATCAGAACATTGCTCCAAAGCTATCAGCGCAAAGAGAAGAGAGCGCCGCACCACCACCAGGTGGGTTCGAACGTCCAACCTTTTGGTTAACAGCCGATCGCGCAGGCCAATTGCGCCACGGAGACAGTCCTGCTTCACTCTCACCACCATCAGAACATATTTTCAAAGCTATCAGCTCAAAGAAAAACAAGCAACACACCACTCCCGGGAGGGCTCGAACCTCCAACCTTTCAGTTAACAGCCGATTGCGCTAGCCAATTGCGCCACGGAGACAGTCGTGCTCCACTCTCACCACCCTCAGAACATTTCTTCAGAGCTATCAGCCCAAAGAAAAAAAAGCGCCGCACCACCACCGGGTGCGCTCGAACCTGCAAACTTTCGGTTAACAGCTGATCGCGCTAGTCGATTGCACCACGGAGAGAGTCGTGCTCCACTCTCAACAGCGTCAGAACATTTCTCCAAAGCTATCAGCGCAAAGAAAAAAAAGCGACACACCGTTCCGGGTGGGCTCAAACCATCAACATTTCGGTTAACAGCCGATCACGCTGGCCAATTGCGCCACGTAGACAGCCGTGCTCCACTCTCACCACCATCAGAACATATCTTCAAAGCTTTCAGCGCAAAGAAAAAAGCAACACACCACCACCGGGTGGCTTGAACCTCCAACCTTTCGGTTAACAGCTGATCGCGCTAGCCGATTGCGCCACGGGGAAGGTCATGTTCCACTCTCACCACCGTCAGAACCTTTCTTCAGAGCTATCAGCCCAAAGAAAAAAAAGCGCCGCACATCCACCGGGTGGGCTCGAACCTCCAACCTTTCGGTTAACAGCCGATCGCGCTAGCCAATTGCGCCACGGAGACAGTAGTGCTCCACTCTCACCACCAACAGAACACATCTTCAAGCTATCAGCGCAAAGAAAAAAGCAACACACCACTCCCGGAAGGGCTCAAACCTCCCACTTTTCAGTTAAAAGCCGATCGCGCTAGCCAATTGCGCCAAGGAGACAGTCATGCACAACTCTCACCACCGTGAGAACATTTCTCCAAAGCTATTTGCGCAAAGATAAAAAAGTGACAAACTTCTTCCTGGAGGGCTCGAACCTCCAACCTTTCAGTTAAAAGCCGATCGCGCTATCCAATTGCGCCAAGGAGACGGTCATGCACAACTCTCACCACCGTGAGAACATTTCTCCAAAGCTATCAGCACAAAGATAAAACAAGTGACACACTGCTTCCGCGAGGGCTCGAACCTCCAAACTTTCGGTTAACAGCCGAACGCGCTAGCCAAATGCGCCACGAAGACGGTCATGCTCCACTCTCACCACCATCAGAACATTTCTCCAAAGCTATCAGCGCAAAGAAAAAAGAGCGGCACACCACCACCAGGTGGGTTCGAACCTCCAACCTTTCGGTTAACAGCCGATCGCGCTAACCAATTGCGCCACGGAGACAGTCCTGCTCCACTCTCACCACCATCAGAACATATTTTCAAAGCTATCAGCTCAAAGAAAGACAAGCAACACACCACTCCCGGGAGGGCTCGAACCTCCAACCTTTCAGTTAACAGCCGATCGCGCTAGCCAATTGCGCCACGGAGACAGTCATGCTCCACTCTCACCACCCTCAGAACATTTCTTCAGAGCTATCAGCCCAAAGAAAAAAAAGCGCCGCACCACCACCGGGTGGGCTCGCACCTCAAACCTTTCGGTTAACAGCCGATCGCGCTAGCCAATTGCGCCACGGAGACAGTCGTGCTCCACTCTCACCACCATCAGAACATATTTTCAAAGCTATCAGCTCAAAGAAAAACAAGCAACACACCACTCCTGGGAGGGCTCGAACCTCCAACCTTTCAGTTAACAGCTGATCGCGCTAGCCAATTGCGCCACGGAGACAGTCGTGCTCCACTCTCACCACCCTCAGAACATTTCTTCAGAGCTATCAGCCCAAAGAAAAAAAAAGCGCCGCACCACCACCGGGTGGGCTCGCACCTCAAACCTTTCGGTTAACAGCCGATCGCGCTAGCCAATTGCGCCACGGAGACAGTCGTGCTTCCCTCTCACCACCATCAGAACATATCTTCAAAGCTTTCAGCGCAAAGAAAAAATCAACACACCACCACCGGGTGGCTTGAACCTCCAACCTTTCGGTTAACAGCTGATCGCGCTAGCCGATTGCGCCACGGAGAAGGTCATGTTCCACTTTCACCACCGTCAGAACATTTCTTTAGAGCTATCAGCCCAAAGAAAAAAAATCGCCGCACCACCACCGGGTGGGCTCGCACCTCAAACCTTTCGGTTAACAGCCGATCGCGCTAGCCAATTGCGCCACGGAGACAGTCGTGCTCCACTCTCACCAGCATCAGAACATATCTTCAAAGCTATCAGCGCAAAGAAAAAAGCAACACACCACTCCCGGGAGGGCTCGAGCTTCCAACCTTTCAGTTAACAGCCGATCGCGCTAGCCAATTGCGCCAAGGAGACAGTCATGCTTAACTCTCACCACCGTGAGAACATTTCTCCAAAGCTATCAGTGCAAAGATAAAAAAGTGACACACTGCTTCCGGGAGGGCTCGAACCTCCAAACTTTCGGTTAACAGCCAAACGCGCTAGCCAAATACGCCACGAAGACAGTCGTGCTCCACTCTCACCACCGTCAGAACATTTGTGCAAAGCTATCAGCGTAAAGAAAAAATAGCGCCGCACCACCACCAGGTGGGCTCGAACCTCCAACCTTTCTGTAAACAGCCGATCGCGCTAGCCCATTGCGCCACGGAGACAGTCCTGCTCCACTCTCACCACCATCAGAACATATTTTCAAAACTATCAGCACAAAGAAAAAAAAGCAACACACCACTCCCGGGAGGGCTAGAGCCTCCAACCTTTCAGTTAACAGCCGATCGCGCTAGCCAATTGCGCCACGCATACAGTCGTGCTCCACTCTCACCACCGTCAGAACATTTCCTCAAAGCTATCTGCCGAAAGGAAAAAAAGCGCCGCACCACCACCGGGTGGGCTCGGAACTCCAACCTTTAGATTAACAGCCGATCGCGCTAGCCAATTGCGCCACGGAGACAGTCCTGTTACACTCTCACCACCATCAGAACATATCTTCAAAGCTATCAGCCCATAAAAAAAAAGGCGCCGCACCACCACCGGGTGGGCTCAAACCTCGAACCTTTCGCTTAACGGCCGAACGCGCTAGCCAATTGCGCCACGGAGACAGTCGTGCTCCACTCTCACCACCATCAGAACATATCTTCAAAGCTATCAGCGCAAAGAAAAAAGCAACACACCACTCCCGGGAGGGCTCGAAATTCCAACCTTTCGGTTCACAGCCGATCGCGCTAGCCAAATGCGCCACGGAGACAGTCCTGCTCAACTCTCACCACCATCAGAACATATCTTCAAAGCTATCAGCCCAAAGA
Source organism: Rhipicephalus microplus (assembly GCF_043290135.1). Taxonomy (NCBI): domain Eukaryota; kingdom Metazoa; phylum Arthropoda; class Arachnida; order Ixodida; family Ixodidae; genus Rhipicephalus; species Rhipicephalus microplus. The sequence continues at coordinate 893,103 of NW_027464611.1, read as the reverse complement.
AAAAAAATCGCCGCATCGCCACGGGTTGGGCTCGAAACTCCAACCTTTCGGTTAACAGCCGATCGCGCTAGCCAATTGCGCCATGGAGACAGTTCTCCTCCACTCCCACCACCATCAGAACATATATATCTTCAAAGCTATCATCCAACAGAAAAAAAGCGCCGCATCACCACCGGGAGGGCTCGAACCTCCAACCTTTCGGTCAACAGCCGATCGCGCTAGCCAATTGCGCCACGGAGACAGTCGTGCTCCACTCTCACCACCATCAGAACATATCTTCAAAGCTATCAGCTCAAAGAAAAACAAGCAACACACCACTCCTGGGAGGGCTCGAACCTCCAACCTTTCAGTTAACAGCTGATCGCGCTAGCCAATTGCGCCACGGAGACAGTCGTGCTCCACTCTCACCACCCTCAGAACATTTCTTCAGAGCTATCAGCCCAAAGAAAAAAAAAGCGCCGCACCACCACCGGGTGGGCTCGCACCTCAAACCTTTCGGTTAACAGCCGATCGCGCTAGCCAATTGCGCCACGGAGACAGTCGTGCTTCCCTCTCACCACCATCAGAACATAACTTCAAAGCTTTCAGCGCAAAGAAAAAATCAACACACCACCACCGGGTGGCTTGAACCTCCAACCTTTCGGTTAACAGCTGATCGCGCTAGCCGATTGCGCCACGGAGAAGGTCATGTTCCACTTTCACCACCGTCAGAACATTTCTTTAGAGCTATCAGCCCAAAGAAAAAAAATCGCCGCACCACCACCGGGTGGGCTCGCACCTCAAACCTTTCGGTTAACAGCCGATCGCGCTAGCCAATTGCGCCACGGAGACAGTCGTGCTCCACTCTCACCAGCATCAGAACATATCTTCAAAGCTATCAGCGCAAAGAAAAAAGCAACACACCACTCCCGGGAGGGCTCGAGCTTCCAACCTTTCAGTTAACAGCCGATCGCGCTAGCCGATTGCGCCAAGGAGACAGTCATGCTTAACTCTCACCACCGTGAGAACATTTCTCCAAAGCTATCAGTGCAAAGATAAAAAAGTGACACACTGCTTCCGGGAGGGCTCGAACCTCCAAACTTTCGGTTAACAGCCAAACGCGCTAGCCAAATACGCCACGAAGACAGTCGTGCTCCACTCTCACCACCGTCAGAACATTTGTGCAAAGCTATCAGCGTAAAGAAAAAATAGCGCCGCACCACCACCAGGTGGGCTCGAACCTCCAACCTTTCTGTAAACAGCCGATCGCGCTAGCCCATTGCGCCACGGAGACAGTCCTGCTCCACTCTCACCACCATCAGAACATATTTTCAAAACTATCAGCACAAAGAAAAAAAAGCAACACACCACTCCCGGGAGGGCTAGAGCCTCCAACCTTTCAGTTAACAGCCGATCGCGCTAGCCAATTGCGCCACGCATACAGTCGTGCTCCACTCTCACCACCGTCAGAACATTTCCTCAAAGCTATCTGCCGAAAGGAAAAAAAGCGCCGCACCACCACCGGGTGGGCTCGGAACTCCAACCTTTAGATTAACAGCCGATCGCGCTAGCCAATTGCGCCACGGAGACAGTCCTGTTACACTCTCACCACCATCAGAACATATCTTCAAAGCTATCAGCCCATAAAAAAAAGGCGCCGCACCACCACCGGGTGGGCTCAAACCTCGAACCTTTCGCTTAACGGCCAAACGTGCTAGCCAATTGCGCCACGGAGACAGTTGTGCTCCACTCTCACCACCATCAGAACATATCTTCAAAGCTATCAGCGCAAAGAAAAAAGCAACACACCACTCCCGGGAGGGCTCGAAATTCCAACCTTTCGGTTCACAGCCGATCGCGCTAGCCAAATGCGCCACGGAGACAGTCCTGCTCAACTCTCACCACCATCAGAACATATCTTCAAAGCTATCAGCCCAAAGAAAAAAAATCGCCGCATCGCCACGGGTTGGGCTCGAAACTCCAACCTTTCGGTTAACAGCCGATCGCGCTAGCCAATTGCGCCATGGAGACAGTTCTCCTCCACTCCCACCACCATCAGAACATATATATCTTCAAAGCTATCATCCAACAAAAAAAAAGCGCCGCATCACCACCGGGAGGGCTCGAACCTCCAACCTTTCGGTCAACAGCCGATCGCGCTAGCCAATTGCGCCACGGAGACAGTCGTGCTCCACTCTCACCACCATCAGAACATATCTTCAAAGCTATCAGCACAAAGAAAAAAAAGCGACACACCGTCCCCGGGTGGGCTCAAACCTCCAACCTTTCGGTTAACAGCCGATCGCGCTAGCCAAATGCGCCACGGAGACAGTCGTGCTCCACTCTCACCACCGTCAGAACATATCTTCAAAGCTATCAGACCAAAGAAAAAAAAGCAACACACCACTCCCGGGACGGCTCGAAACTCCAACCTTTCAGTTAAAAGCCGATCGCACTAGCCAATTGCGCCAAGGAGACAGTCATGCACAACTCTCACCACCGTGAGAACATATATATCTTCAAAGCTATCATCCAGCAGAAAAAAAAGCAACACACCGCCACCGGGTGGCTTGAACCTCCAACCTTTCGGTTAACAGCTGATCGCGCTAGCCGATTGCGCCACGGAGAAGGTCATGTTCCACTCTCACCACCGTCAGAACATTTCTTCAGAGCTATCAGCCCAAAGAAAAAAAAAGCGCCGCACATCCACCGGGTGGGCTCGAACCTCCAACCTTTCGGTTAACAGCCGATCGCGCTAGCCAATTGCGCCACGGAGACAGTAGTGCTCCACTCTCACCACCAACAGAACAGATCTTCAAAGCTATCAGCGCAAAGAAAAAGCAACACACCACTACCGGAAGGGCTCGAACCTCCAACCTTTCAGTTAAAAGCCGATCGCGCTAGCCAATTGCGCCAAGGAGACAGTCATGCACAACTCTCACCACCATGAGAACATTTCTCCAAAGCTATCAGCGCAAAGATAAAAAAGTGACAAACTGCTTCCGGGAGGGCTCGAACCTCCAAACTTTCGGTTAACAGGCGAACGCGCTAGCCAAATGCGCCACGAAAACAGTCGTGCTCCACTCTCACCACCATAAGAACATTTCTCCAAAGCTATCAGCGCAAAGAAAAAAGCAACACACGACTCCCGGAAGGGCTCGAACCTCCAACCTTTCGGTTAACTGCCGATCGCGCTAGCCAATTGCGCCACGGAGACAGTCCTGCTCCACTCTCACCACCATCAGAACATATTTTCAAAGCTATCAGCTCAAAGAAAAACAAGCAACACACCACTCCCGGGAGGGCTCGAACCTCCAAACTTTCAGTTAACTGCCGATCGCGCTAGCCAATTGCGCCACGGAGACAGTCGTGCTCCACTCTCACCCCCCTCAGAACATTTCTTCAGAGCTATCAGCCCAAAGAAAAAAAAGCGCCGCACCACCACCGGGTGGGCTCGAACCTCAAACCTTTCGGTTAACAGCCTATCGCGCTAGTCAATTGCGCCACGAAGACAGTCGTGCTGCACTCTCACCACCATCAGAACATTTCTCCAAAGATATCAGCGCATAGAAAAAAGCAACACACCACTCCCGGAAGGGCTCGAACCTCCAACCTTTCAGTTAAAAGCCGATCGCGCTAGCCAATTGCGCCAAGGAGACAGTCATGCACAACTCTCACCACCGTGAGAACATTTCTCCAAGGCTATCTGCGCAAAGATAAAAAAAGTGACAAACTGCTTCCGGGAGGGCTCGAAGCTCCGACCTTTCAGTTAAAAGCCGATCGCGCTAGCCAATTGCGCCAAGGAGACAGTCATGCACAACTCTCACCACCGTGAGAACATTTCTCCAAAGCTATCAGCACAAAGATAAAACAAGTGACACATTGCTTCCATGAGGGCTCAAACCTCCAAACTTTCGGTTCACAGCTGAACGCGCTAGCCAAATGTGCCACGAAGACAGTCGTGCTCCACTCTCACCACCATCAGAACATTGCTCCAAAGCTATCAGCGCAAAGAAAAGAGAGCGCCGCACCACCACCAGGTGGGTTCGAACGTCCAACCTTTTGGTTAACAGCCGATCGCGCAGGCCAATTGCGCCACGGAGACAGTCCTGCTTCACTCTCACCACCATCAGAACATATTTTCAAAGCTATCAGCTCAAAGAAAAACAAGCAACACACCACTCCCGGGAGGGCTCGAACCTCCAACCTTTCAGTTAACAGCCGATTGCGCTAGCCAATTGCGCCACGGAGACAGTCGTGCTCCACTCTCACCACCCTCAGAACATTTCTTCAGAGCTATCAGCCCAAAGAAAAAAAAGCGCCGCACCACCACCGGGTGCGCTCGAACCTGCAAACTTTCGGTTAACAGCTGATCGCGCTAGTCGATTGCACCACGGAGAGAGTCGTGCTCCACTCTCAACAGCGTCAGAACATTTCTCCAAAGCTATCAGCGCAAAGAAAAAAAAGCGACACACCGTTCCGGGTGGGCTCAAACCATCAACATTTCGGTTAACAGCCGATCACGCTGGCCAATTGCGCCACGTAGACAGTCGTGCTCCACTCTCACCACCATCAGAACATATCTTCAAAGCTTTCAGCGCAAAGAAAAAAGCAACACACCACCACCGGGTGGCTTGAACCTCCAACCTTTCGGTTAACAGCTGATCGCGCTAGCCGATTGCGCCACGGGGAAGGTCATGTTCCACTCTCACCACCGTCAGAACCTTTCGTCAGAGCTATCAGCCCAAAGAAAAAAGAGCGCCGCACATCCACCGGGTGGGCTCGAACCTCCAACCTTTCGGTTAACAGCCGATCGCGCTAGCCAATTGCGCCACGGAGACAGTAGTGCTCCACTCTCACCACCAACAGAACAGATCTTCAAAGCTATCAGCGCAAAGAAAAAGCAACACACCACTACCGGAAGGGCTCGAACCTCCAACCTTTCAGTTAAAAGCCGATCGCGCTAGCCAATTGCGCCAAGGAGACAGTCATGCACAACTCTCACCACCATGAGAACATTTCTCCAAAGCTATCAGCGCAAAGATAAAAAAGTGACAAACTGCTTCCGGGAGGGCTCGAACCTCCAAACTTTCGGTTAACAGGCGAACGCGCTAGCCAAATGCGCCACGAAAACAGTCGTGCTCCACTCTCACCACCATAAGAACATTTCTCCAAAGCTATCAGCGCAAAGAAAAAAGCAACACACGACTCCCGGAAGGGCTCGAACCTCCAACCTTTCGGTTAACTGCCGATCGCGCTTGCCAATTGCGCCACGGAGACAGTCCTGCTCCACTCTCACCACCATCAGAACATATTTTCAAAGCTATCAGCTCAAAGAAAAACAAGCAACACACCACTCCCGGGAGGGCTCGAACCTCCAAACTTTCAGTTAACTGCCGATCGCGCTAGCCAATTGCGCCACGGAGACAGTCGTGCTCCACTCTCACCCCCCTCAGAACATTTCTTCAGAGCTATCAGCCCAAAGAAAAAAAAGCGCCGCACCACCACCGGGTGGGCTCGAACCTCAAACCTTTCGGTTAACAGCCTATCGCGCTAGTCAATTGCGCCACGAAGACAGTCGTGCTGCACTCTCACCACCATCAGAACATTTCTCCAAAGATATCAGCGCATAGAAAAAAGCAACACACCACTCCCGGAAGGGCTCGAACCTCCAACCTTTCAGTTAAAAGCCGATCGCGCTAGCCAATTGCGCCAAGGAGACAGTCATGCACAACTCTCACCACCGTGAGAACATTTCTCCAAGGCTATCTGCGCAAAGATAAAAAAAGTGACAAACTGCTTCCGGGAGGGCTCGAAGCTCCGACCTTTCAGTTAAAAGCCGATCGCGCTAGCCAATTGCGCCAAGGAGACAGTCATGCACAACTCTCACCACCGTGAGAACATTTCTCCAAAGCTATCAGCACAAAGATAAAACAAGTGACACATTGCTTCCATGAGGGCTCAAACCTCCAAACTTTCGGTTCACAGCTGAACGCGCTAGCCAAATGTGCCACGAAGACAGTCGTGCTCCACTCTCACCACCATCAGAACATTGCTCCAAAGCTATCAGCGCAAAGAAAAGAGAGCGCCGCACCACCACCAGGTGGGTTCGAACGTCCAACCTTTTGGTTAACAGCCGATCGCGCAGGCCAATTGCGCCACGGAGACAGTCCTGCTTCACTCTCACCACCATCAGAACATATTTTCAAAGCTATCAGCTCAAAGAAAAACAAGCAACACACCACTCCCGGGAGGGCTCGAACCTCCAACCTTTCAGTTAACAGCCGATTGCGCTAGCCAATTGCGCCACGGAGACAGTCGTGCTCCACTCTCACCACCCTCAGAACATTTCTTCAGAGCTATCAGCCCAAAGAAAAAAAAGCGCCGCACCACCACCGGGTGCGCTCGAACCTGCAAACTTTCGGTTAACAGCTGATCGCGCTAGTCGATTGCACCACGGAGAGAGTCGTGCTCCACTCTCAACAGCGTCAGAACATTTCTCCAAAGCTATCAGCGCAAAGAAAAAAAAGCGACACACCGTTCCGGGTGGGCTCAAACCATCAACATTTCGGTTAACAGCCGATCACGCTGGCCAATTGCGCCACGTAGACAGTCGTGCTCCACTCTCACCACCATCAGAACATATCTTCAAAGCTTTCAGCGCAAAGAAAAAAGCAACACACCACCACCGGGTGGCTTGAACCTCCAACCTTTCGGTTAACAGCTGATCGCGCTAGCCGATTGCGCCACGGGGAAGGTCATGTTCCACTCTCACCACCGTCAGAACCTTTCTTCAGAGCTATCAGCCCAAAGAAAAAAGAGCGCCGCACATCCACCGGGTGGGCTCGAACCTCCAACCTTTCGGTTAACAGCCGATCGCGCTAGCCAATTGCGCCACGGAGACAGTAGTGCTCCACTCTCACCACCAACAGAACACATCTTCAAAGCTATCAGCGCAAAGAAAAAAGCAACACACCACTCCCGGAAGGGCTCAAACCTCCAACTTTTCAGTTAAAAGCCGATCGCGCTAGCCAATTGCGCCAAGGAGACAGTCATGCACAACTCTCACCACCGTGAGAACATTTCTCCAAAGCTATTAGCGCAAAGATAAAAAAGTGACAAACTTCTTCCGGGAGAGATCGAACCTCCAAAGTTTCGGTTAACAGCCGAACGCGCTAGCGAAATGCGCTACGAAGACAGTCGTGCTCCACTCTCACCACCATCAGAACATTTCTCCAAAGCTCTCAGCGCAAAGAAAAAAGCAACACAACACTCCCGGAAGCGCTCGAACCTCCAACCTTTCAGTTAAAAGCCGATCGCGCTAGCCAATTGCGCCAAGGAGACAGTCATGCACAACTCTCACCACCGTGAGAACATTTCTCCAAAGCTATTTGCGCAAAGATAAATAGTGACAAACTTCTTCCTGGAGGGCTCGAACCTCCAACCTTTCAGTTAAAAGCCGATCGCGCTATCCAATTGCGCCAAGGAGACGGTCATGCACAACTCTCACCACCGTGAGAACATTTCTCCAAAGCTATCAGCACAAAGATAAAACAAGTGACACACTGCTTCCGCGAGGGCTCGAACCTCCAAACTTTCGGTTAACAGCCGAACGCGCTAGCCAAATGCGCCACGAAGACGGTCGTGCTCCACTCTCACCACCATCAGAACATTTCTCCAAAGCTATCAGCGCAAAGAAAAAAGAGCGGCACACCACCACCAGGTGGGTTCGAACCTCCAACCTTTCGGTTAACAGCCGATCGCGCTAACCAATTGCGCCACGGAGACAGTCCTGCTCCACTCTCACCACCATCAGAACATATTTTCAAAGCTATCAGCTCAAAGAAAGACAAGCAACACACCACTCCCGGGAGGGCTCGAACCTCCAACCTTTCAGTTAACAGCCGATCGCGCTAGCCAATTGCGCCACGGAGACAGTCGTGCTCCACTCTCACCACCCTCAGAACATTTCTTCAGAGCTATCAGCCCAAAGAAAAAAAAGCGCCGCACCACCACCGGGTGGGCTCGCACCTCAAACCTTTCGGTTAACAGCCGATCGCGCTAGCCAATTGCGCCACGGAGACAGTCGTGCTCCACTCTCACCACCATCAGAACATATTTTCAAAGCTATCAGCTCAAAGAAAAACAAGCAACACACCTCTCCTGGGAGGGCTCGAACCTCCAACCTTTCAGTTAACAGCTGATCGCGCTAGCCAATTGCGCCACGGAGACAGTCGTGCTCCACTCTCACCACCCTCGGAACATTTCTTCAGAGCTATCAGCCCAAAGAAAAAAAAAGCGCCGCACCACCACCGGGTGGGCTCGCACCTCAAACCTTTCGGTTAACAGCCGATCGCGCTAGCCAATTGCGCCACGGAGACAGTCGTGCTTCCCTCTCACCACCATCAGAACATATCTTCAAAGCTTTCAGCGCAAAGAAAAAATCAACACACCACCACCGGGTGGCTTGAACCTCCAACCTCTCGGTTAACAGCTGATCGCGCTAGCCGATTGCGCCACGGAGAAGGTCATGTTCCACTTTCACCACCGTCAGAACATTTCTTTAGAGCTATCAGCCCAAAGAAAAAAAAATCGCCGCACCACCACCGGGTGGGCTCGCACCTCAAACCTTTCGGTTAACAGCCGATCGCGCTAGCCAATTGCGCCACGGAGACAGTCGTGCTCCACTCTCACCAGCATCAGAACATATCTTCAAAGCTATCAGCGCAAAGAAAAAAGCAACACACCACTCCCGGGAGGGCTCGAGCTTCCAACCTTTCAGTTAACAGCCGATCGCGCTAGCCAATTGCGCCAAGGAGACAGTCATGCTTAACTCTCACCACCGTGAGAACATTTCTCCAAAGCTATCAGTGCAAAGATAAAAAAGTGACACACTGCTTCCGGGAGGGCTCGAACCTCCAAACTTTCGGTTAACAGCCAAACGCGCTAGCCAAATACGCCACGAAGACAGTCGTGCTCCACTCTCACCACCGTCAGAACATTTGTGCAAAGCTATCAGCGTAAAGAAAAACAAGCAACGCACCACTCCCGGGAGGGCTAGAGCCTCCAACCTTTCAGTTAACAGCCGATCGCGCTAGCCAATTGCGCCACGCATACAGTCGTGCTCCACTCTCACCACCGTCAGAACATTTCCTCAAAGCTATCTGCCGAAAGGAAAAAAAGCGCCGCACCACCTTCGGGTGGGCTCGAACCTCCAACCTTTCGGTCAACAGCCGATCGCGCTAGCCAATTGCGCCAGCGACGGAGACAGTCGTGCTCCACTCTCACCTTCATCAGAACATATCTTCAAAGCTATCAGCGCAAAGAAAAAAAAAGCGACACACCCTCCCCTGGTAGGCTCAGACCTCCAACCTTTCGGTTAACAGCCGATCGCGCTAGCCCATTGCGTCACGGAGGCAGTCGTGCTCTACTCTCACCACCGTCAGAACATTTCTTCAGAGCTATCAGTCCAAAGAAAAAGAAGCGCCGCACCACCACCGTGTGGGCTCGAACCTCCAACTATTCGGTCAACAGCAGATCGCGCTAGCCAATTGCGCCAGCCACGGAGACAGTCGTGCTCCACTCTCACCTCCACCAGAACATATTGTCACGGGGTCGTGACGTGACCGAAGACAGGAGACTTCGCGTTGGGATTTAACTGTTTTTTGAGCGAACCTGTGCCCGGTAAAAGGAAAGTCCAATTACAGCAGCAGTCTCGCACAGATAGCAGTCTCGGACTGAGAGCGGCGAACGGAGCGTCGGCCTTCGATCAACAACTGACAAGCGGCGAAGCGCGTCGGCATTTATACTCTTGCCGTCGAATGTTCTAGCGTTATCGCTGGCGGCGGCGTAGGTTCCAGAACAATCTGTACCGTTTGCACAGTGGGCGTGATCTTATCGAAATGATCTACTACAGTCCAGAACCTTCTCGAAAACTGCAGGCGCGGTTCGCGCTGAGGATGGTGTGGTGTTTTGGGACGATAACAAAAACTTGCGAAATGGAACGTGGCATTGCCCCCCTCTGAAAAAAAGGCATCGTCCCGATGCTTTAACTAAAGATGAAGGTACCATAATAATGCTAGAAAGTACAATGAATAAATTACGATACAACTATAATACAAAAAAAACTCTGTTTCAGTTTGTTACCGCGCATGAAACGGCTTGAGGCGCGCGACATGTACGACTTCAGGTCGCGATCGGCATCGTTGAGAGTTCGTGATGCCGTCAGGGACTACCTCATAATCAAGTGGGCCGAGACGTCGAACCACCCTGTACGGTCCGAAGTACCGCCGCAGAAGCCTTTCACTTAGTCCACGTCGGCGTATCGGCGTCCACACCCAAACACGTTCACCAGGCTGGTATTCCACAAAGCATCGTCGAAGGTTGTAACGGTGGCTGTCGGTCGTCTGTTGATTCTTGATACGGAGACGCGCAAGTTGTCGGGCTTCGTCGGCGCGTTGAAAGTACTCGCTCTCATTGAGGTTTTCTTCGTCGGTGACATTGGGTAACATGGCATCGAGCGTCGTTGCCGGGCTCCTTACGTAGACCAATTTGTGTGGAGATATCTGCGTCGTCTCCTGCACCGCCGTGTTGTATGCGAAGGTCACATACGGAAGAATGGCGTCCCACGTCTTGTGTTCGACATCGACGTACATTGACAGCATGTCGGCGATCGTCTTGTTAAGCCGCTCAATGAGGCCGTTGGTCTGTGGGTGGTACGCGATCGTCCGGCGGTGGTTTGTTTGGCTGTATGCCAAGATCGCTTGAGTTAAGTCGGCAGTGAATGCCGTTCCTCTGTCGGTGATAAAGACCTCCGGGGCGCCGTGACGTAGGACGATATTTTCGACGAAGAACTTAGCTACCTCGGATGCACAGCCTTTTGGCAGGGCTTTTGTCTCGGCGTAGCGGGTGAGGTAGTCGGTAGCTACCACGATCCACTTGTTTCCGAAAGTCGACGTCGGGAACGGCCCCAGTAGGTCCATACCAATCTGCTGGAAAGGTCGGCAAGGTGGATCAATTGGCTGCAGAAGTCCCGCTGGCCTTGTCGGCGGTGTCTTGCGTCGCTGACAGTCCCGGCATGTCCTCACATAACGAGTGACGTCGGTGGTGAGACGTGGCCAGTAGTACCTTTCTTGTATCCTCGCGAGCGTGCGTGAAACACCGAGGTGCCCTGCCGTCGGATCGTCGTGCAGGGTCTGCAGGAGTTCTGGTCGCAGAGCTGAAGGCACCACAAGGAGGTACTTAGCTCGAAGCGGCGAAAAGTTTTTCTTTTGTAGAAGACCGTTTCGTAGAAAGAACGACGCAAGTGCGCGCTTGAATACCTTCGGGACTTCGGCGGTCCTGCCTTCGAGGTATTCTATTAGGGCCTTAAGTTCCGGGTCGGCCCGCTGTCGTTCAGCCAAGTCGTCGGTAGTTATCGTTCCCAAGAAGTACTCGTCACCCGGGTCGTCGGGTAGCGGTTGGTCGACAGGCGCACGAGAGAGACAGTCGGTGTCAGAGTGTTTTTTTCCGGACTTGTAAATGACAGTAATGACATACTCTTGAAGTCTCAGGCTCCATCGTGCGAGGCGACCTGAAGGGTCCTTCAAGGTGGCTAGCCAACACAAGGCGTGGTGGTCGCTCACAACTCTGAAGGGCCTGCCGTAGAGGTAGGGGCGAAATTTCGACGTAGCCCAGATGATGGCGAGGCACTCTTTTTCTGTTGTGGAATAATTTGCTTCTGCTTTGAATAGCGATCGGCTGGCGTAACTAATAACCCTTTCAAGTCCATCAGCCCTCTGCACAAGAACGGCGCCAAGACCTACGCTGCTTGCGTCAGTATGTATTTCTGTCTCGGCGAATTCGTCGAAATGGGCAAGTAACGGAGGCGTCTGGAGGCGATTTTTAAGCTCCTGGAAAGCGTGTTCCTGTGGCGTTTCCCACTTGAACTCCACGTCGGCCTTGGTAAGGTTAGTGAGAGGATCGGCGATGCGGGCGAAGTTTTTCACGAACCGCCTATAATAGGCGCACAGGCCCAGAAATCGGCGCACGGCCTTCTTGTCAGTGGGCGGCGGGAAGTCGGCGATGGCGGCTGTTTTCCGTGGATCGGGACGAACTCCAGATTTGCTGATAACGTGATCAGAAACAAGAGCTCCTCATACGCAAATCTGCACTTTTCTGGCTTCAGTGTGAGTCCGGACGTCTTGATGGCTTGAAGTACAGCTTCAAGGCGCCGAAGATGCTCGTCGAAACTCGAAGAAAACACGACGACGTCGTCCAAGTACACAAGGTAAGTTTGCCACTTCAATCCTGCCAGTACTGTATCCATAACGCGTCGAAAAGTTGCAGGCGCTGAGCAAAGGCCGAAGGGCATCACCTTAAACTCGAAGAGGCCGTCTGGTGTTATAAACGCCATCTTCTCTCGGTCTCTTTCGTCGACTTCGATTTGCCAATAGCCAGTCTTGAGGTCCATTGACGAAAAGTACTTGGCGTTATGGAGCCGATCAAGTGCGTCGTCTATTCGTGGGAGAGGATACACGTCCTTTCTTGTGATTTTGTTCAGGCGGCGATAATCGACGCAGAAACGTAGGGTCCCATCCTTTTTCTTCACTAACACCACGGGGGTTGCCCATGGACTCTTGGACGGCTGGATAATGTCATCCCACAGCATTTCATCAACTTGTCTCTTTATGGCCTCACGTTCTCGCGTCGAAACCCTGTACGGACTCTGACGGAGTGGTCTGGCATTTTCTTCGGTTATGATGCGATGTTTCGTGATTGGGGTCTGCCGAATTTTCGATGACGACGAAAAGCAATCTTCGTATTGCAGGAGCAGGGCCTTGAGCTGTTCTTGCTTATCGTTCGGTAGTCTGGGATTGACGTCGAAAGTTTTGAGAGGGGCTTTGTTCCTCTGAGCAGGTTCCGCAGAATCGGCGAGGGCGAAAGCACTGGTGGCTTCGACAATTTCTTCGATGTATGCGACCGTTGTTCCGATGTATGCGACCGTTGTTCCGATGTATGCGACTGATGTATGCGACCGTTGGGAGGCGGCGGTTGTCATTGTCGCTGCAGTCGCGGTCATGGCCTTGGTCTTCCGCGCCTTGTCTTCTAGAATCCCGTACTCCGGTGGTAGCTCTTGCTGTCGGCGGCTTGTTCGCTGCTCCTGGTTGGCGTCGGTGTCTTCTCCGCGACGTGGGCTGGGTTCATGGCTTGACGGGGGCGTCCGGTACATGAACGAAGCAGCACCTCCACCAGATGTCAAGGGGTCGTGACGTGGCCGAAGACAGGAGACTTCGTGTTGGGATTTAACTGTTTATTTGGGTGAACCTGTGCCCGGTAAAAGGAAAGTCCAATTACAGCAGCAGTCTCGCACAGATAGCAGTCTCGGACTGATAGCGGCGAACAGAGCGTCGGCCTTCGATCAACAACTGACAAGCGGCGAAGCACGTCGGCATTTATACTCTTGCCATCGAATGTTCTAGCGTTATCGCTGGCGGCGGCGTAGGTTCCAGAACAATCTGTACCGTTCGCACATTGGGCGTGATCTTATCGAAATGATCTACTACAGTCCAGAACCTTTTCGAAAACTGCAGGCGCGGTTCGCTATGAGAATGGTGTGGTGTTTTGGGACGATAACAAAAACTTGGGAAATAGAACGTGGCAATATCTTCAAAGCTATCAGCGCAAAGAAAAAAAAGCGACACACCGTCCACTGGTAGGCTCAAACCTCCAACCTTTCGGTTAACAGCCGATCGCGCTAGCCAATTGCGTCACGGAGAAAGTCCTGCTCCCCTCTCACCACCATCAGAACATATCTTCAAAGCTATCAGCCCAAAGAAAAAAAAGCGCCGCACCACCACCGGTTGGGCTCAAAACTCCAACTTTTCGGTTAACGGCCGATCGTGCTAGCCAATTGCGCCACGGAGACAGTCCTGCTCTACTCTCACCACCATCAGAACATATCTTCAAAGCTATCAGACCAAAGAAAAAAAAGCGCCGCACCACCACCGGGTGGGCTCGAACCTCCAACCTTTCGGTTAACAGCCGATCGCGCTAGCCAATTGCGCCACGGAGACAGTCCTGCCTTACTCTCACCACCATCAGAACATATCTTCAAAGCTATCAGCCCAAAGAAATAAAAGCAACACACCACTCCCGGGAGGGCTCGAACCTTCAACCTTTCAGTTAACAGCCGATCGCGCTAGCCAATTGCACCACGAAGACAGTCCTCCTCCACTCTCATCACCATCAGAACATATCTTTAAAGCTATCATCCTAAAGAAAAAAAAGCGCCGCACCACCACAGGTGGGCTCGAACCTTCAGCCTTACGGGTAAAAGCCGATCGCGCTAGCCGATGGCGCCACGGAGACAGTCGTGCTCCACTCTCACCACCATCTGAACATATCTTCAAAGCTATCAACGCAAAGAAAAAAGCAACACACCACTCCCGGGAGGGCTCAAACCTCCAAGTTTTTGGTTAATAGCCGAACGTGCTAGCCAATTGCGCCACGGAGACAGTTGTGCTCCAATCTCACCACCATCAGAACATTTCTCGAAAGCTATCAGCGCAAAGAAAAAAAAGTGCCGCACCACCACAGGGTGGGCTCGAACCTCCAACCTTTCGGTTAACAGCTGATCGCGCGAGACAATTGCGCCACGCATACAGTCGTGCTCCACTCTCACAACCGTTAGAAAATTTCTTCAGAGCTATAAGCCCAAAGAAAAGAAAGCACCGCACCACCACCGGGTGGGCTCGAACCTCCAACCTTTCGGTTAACAGCCGATCGCGCTAGCCAATTGCGCCACGGAGACAGTCATGTTCAACTCTCACCACCGTCAGAACATATCTTCAAAGCTATCAGCGCAAAGAAAAAAACAACACACCACTCCCGGGAGGTCTCGAACTTTCAACCTTTCAGTTAACAGCCGATCGCGCTAGCCAATTGCGCCAAGGAGACAGTCATGCACAACTCTCACCACCGTGAGAACATTTCTCCAAAGATATCAGCGCAAAGATAAAAAAGTGACACACTCTCGGGAGTGGTATGTTGCTTTTTTCTTTGCGCTGATAGCTTTGAAGATATGTTCTGATGGTGGTGAGAGTGGAGCAGGACTGTCTGTGTGGCGCAATTGGCTAGCGCGATCGCCTGTTGACCGAAAGGTTGGAGTTTCGAGCCCTCCCGGGAGTGGTGTGTTGCTTTTTTCTTTGCGCTGATAGATTTGAAGATATGTTCTGATGGTGGTGAGTGTAGAGCACGACTGTCTACGTGGCGCAATCGGCTAGCGCGATCGGCTGTTAACCGAAAGGTTGGAGGTTCGAGCCCACCCGGTGGTGGTGCGGCGCTTTTTTTTCTTTGGGTTGATAGCTCTGAAGAAATGTTCTGACGTTGGTGAGAGAGGAGCAGGACTGTCCCCGTGGCGCAATTGGCTAGCACGGTCGGCTGTTAACCGAAAAGTTGGAGGTTCGAGCCCTCCCCGGTGGGGTGTGTTTGCTTTTTTTCTTTGCGCTGATAGCTTTGAAGATATGTCCTGATGGTGGCTAGAGTGGAGCGAGACTGTCTCCGTGGCGCAATTGGCTAGCGCGATCGGCTGTTAACCGAAAGGTTGGAGTTTCGAGCCCTCCCGAGAGAGTTGTGTTGCTTTTTTCTTTGGGCTGATAGCTTTGAAGATATGTTCTGATGGTGGCTAGAGTGGAGCAAGACTGTCTCCGTGGCGCAATTGGCTAGCGCGATCGGCTGTTAACCGAAAGGTTGGAGTTTCGAGCCCCCCCGGTGGTGGTGCGGCACTTTTGTTTCTTTGGGCTTTGAAGATATGTTCTGATGGTGGTGAGAGTGGAGCAGTACTGTCTCCGTGGTGCAATAGGCTAGCGCGATCGGCTGGTATCCGAAAGGTTGGAGGTTCGAGCCCACCCGATGGTGGTGCGGCGCTTTTTTTTGGGCTGATAGCTTTGAAGACATGTTCTGATGGTGGTGAGTGTGGAGCAGAACTGTCTCCGTGGCGCAATTGGCTAGCACGATCGGCAGTTAACCGAAAGGTTGGAGTTTCGAGCCCACCCACTGGTGGTGCGGCGCTTTTTTTTCTGTGGGCTGATAGCTTTGAAGATATGTTCTGATGGTGGTGAGAGTAGAGCAAGACTGTCTCCGTGGCGCAATTGGCTAGCGCGATCGGCTGTTAACCGAAAGGTTCGAGTTTCGTGCCCTCCTGGGAGTGGTGTGTTGCTTTTTTCTTTGGGCTGATAGCTTTGAAGATATGTTCTGATGGTGGTGAGAGTGGAGCAGAACTGTCTCCGTGGCATAATTGGCTAGCGCGATCGGCTGTTAACCGAAGGGTTAGAGTTTCGAGCCCACCCGGTGGTGGTGCGGCGCTTTTTTTTCTTTGGGCTGATAGCTTTGAAGTTATGTTCCAATGGTGGTGAAAGTTGAGCAGGACTGTCTCCGTGGCGCAATTGGCTAGCGCGATCGGCTGGTAACCGAAAGGTTGGAGTTTCGAGCCCTCCCGGGAGTGGTGTGTTGCTTTTTTCTTTGCGCTGAAAGCTTTGAAGATATGTTCTGATGGTGGTGATAGTGGAACACGACTCTATCCGTGGCGCAGTTGGCTAGCGCGGTTGTCCTATAACCGAAAAGTTGGAGGTTCGAGCCCTCCCGGGAGTGGTGTGTTGCTTTTTTCTTTGCGCTGATAGCATTGAAGATATGTTCTGATGGTGGTGAGTGTGGAGCACGACTGTCTACGTGGCGCAATCTGCTAGCGCGATCGGCTGTTAACCGAAAGGTTGGAGGTTCGAGCCCACCCGGTGGTGGTGCGGCGCTTTTTTTTCTTTGGGTTGATAGCTCTGAAGAAATGTTATGACGGTGGTGAGAGAGGAGCAGGACTGTCCCCGTGGCGCAATTGGCTAGCACGGTCGGCTGTTAACCGAAAAGTTGGAGGTTCGAGCCCTCCCCGGCGGGGTGTGTTGCTTTTTTTCTTTGCGCTGATAGCTTTGAAGATATGTCCTGATGGTGGTGAGAGTGGAGCACGACTGTCTCCGTGGCGCAATCGGCTAGCGCGATCGGCTGTTAACCGAAAGGTTGGAGGTTCGAGCCTACCCGGTGGTGGTGTGGCGCTTTTTTTCTTTGGGCTGATAGCTTTAAAGATATGTTCTGATGGTGGTGAGAGTGGAGCAGTACTGTCTCCGTGGTGCAATAGGCTAGCGCGATCGGCTGGTATCCGAAAGGTTGGAGGTTCGCGCCCACCCGGTGGTGGTGCGGTGCTTTTTTTTTGGGCTGATAACTTTGAAGATTTGTTCTGATGGTGGAGAGAGTGGAGAAAGGCTGTCTCCGTGGCGCAATTGGCTAGCGCGATCGGCTGTTAACCGAAAGGTTGGAGTTTCGAGCCCACCCGGTGGTGGTGCGGCACTTTTGTTTCTTTGGGCTTTGAACATATGTTCTGATGGTGGTGAGAGTGGAGCAGTACTGTCTCCGTGGTGCAAAAGGCTAGCGCGATCGGCTGGTATCCGAAAGGTTAGAGGTTCGAGCCTACCCGGTGGTGGTGTGGCGCTTTTTTTTTCTTTGGGCTGATAGCTTTAAAGATATGTTCTGATGGTGGCTAGAGTGGAGCGAGACTGTCTCCGTGGCACAATTGGCTAGCGCGATCGGCTGTTAACCGAAAGGTTGGAGTTTCGAGCCCTCCCGAGAGTGGTGTGTTGCTTTTTTCTTTGGGCTGATAGCTTTGAAGATATGTTCTGATGGTGGCTAGAGTGGAGCAAGACTGTATCCGTGGCGCAATTGGCTTGCGCGATCGGCTGTTAACCGAAAGGTTGGAGTTTCGAGCCCACCCGGTGGTGGTGCGGCACTTTTGTTTCTTTGGGCTTTGAAGATATGTTCTGATGATGGTGAGAGTGGAGCAGTACTGTCTCCGTGGTGCAATAGGCTAGCGCGATCGGCTGGTATCCGAAAGGTTGGAGGTTCGCGCCCACCCGGTGGTGGTGAGGTGCTTTTTTTTCTTTGGGCTGATAGCTTTGAAGATTTCTTCTGATGGCGGAGAGAGTGGAGAAAGGCTGTCTCCGTGGCGCAATTGGCTAGCGCGATCGGCTGTTAACCGAAAGGTTGGAGTTTCGAGCCCTCCTGGGAGTGATGTGTTGCTTTTTTCTTTGCGCTGATAGCTTTGAAGATAAGTTCTGATGGTGGTGAGAGTGGAGAACGACTGTCTTCGTGGCGCAGTTGGCTAGCGCGATCGGCTGTTAACCGAAAGCTCGGAGGTTCGAGCCCACCCGGTGGTGGTGCGGCGCTTTTTTTGGGGCTGATAGCTTTGAGGACATGTTCTGATGGTGGTGAGAGTGGAGCAGAACTGTCTCCGTGGCGCAATTGGCTAGCACGATCGGCCGTTAACCGAAAGGTTGGAGTTTCAAGCCCACCCACTGGTGGTGCGGCGCTTTTTTTTCTTTTGGCTGATAGCATTGAAGATATGTTCTGATGGTAGTGAGAGTAGAGCAAGACTGTCTCCATGGCGCAATTGGCTAGCGCAATCGGCTGTTAACCGAAAGGTTCGAGTTTCGTGCCCTCCCGGGAGTGGTGTGTTGCTTTTTTCTTTGCGCTGATAGCTTTGAAGATAAGTTCTGATGGTGGTGAGAGTGGAGTACGACTGTCTCCGTGGCGCAGTTGGCTAGCGTGATCGGCTGTTAACCGAAAGCTTGGAGGTTCGAGCCCACCCGGTGGTGGTGCGGCGCTTTTTTTTCTTTGGGCTGATAGCTTTGAAGATATGTTCTGATGGTGGTGAGAGTGGAGCAGAACTGTCTCCGTGGCATAATTGGCTAGCGCGATCGGCTGTTAACCGAAAGGTTAGAGTTTCGACCCCACCCGGTGGTGGTGCGGCGCTTTTTTTTTCTTTGGGCTGATAGCTTTGAAGTTATGTACTGATGGTGGTGAAAGTGGAGCAGGACTGTCTCCGTGGCGCAATTGGCTAGCGCGATCGGCTGTTAACCGAAAGGTTGGAGTTTCGAGCCCTCCCGAGAGAGTTGTGTTGCTTTTTTCTTTGGGCTGATAGCTTTGAAGATATGTTCTGATGGTGGTGAGAGTGGAGCAGTACTGTCTCCGTGGTGGAATAGGCTAGCGCGATCGGCTGGTATCCGAAAGGTTGGAGGTTCGAGCCCACCCGATGGTGGTGCGGCGCTTTTTTTTGGGCTGATAGCTTTGAAGACATGTTCTGATGGTGGTGAGTGTGGAGCAGAACTGTCTCCGTGGCGCAATTGGCTAGCACGATCGGCAGTTAACCGAAAGGTTGGAGTTTCGAGCCCACCCACTGGTGGTGCGGCGCTTTTTTTCTTTGGGCTGATAGCTTTGAAGATATGTTCTGATGGTGGTGAGAGTAGAGCAAGACTGTCTCCGTGGCGCAATTGGCTAGCGCGATCGGCTGTTAACCGAAAGGTTCGAGTTTCGTGCCCTCCCGGGAGTGGTGTGTTGCTTTTTTCTTTGGGCTGATAGCTTTGAAGATATGTTCTGATGGTGGTGAGAGTGGAGCAGAACTGTCTCCGTGGCATAATTGGCTAGCGCGATCGGCTGTTAACCGAAGGGTTAGAGTTTCGAGCCCACCCGGTGGTGGTGCGGCGCTTTTTTTTCTTTGGGCTGATAGCTTTGAAGTTATGTTCCAATGGTGGTGAAAGTTGAGCAGGACTGTCTCCGTGGCGCAATTGGCTAGCGCGATCGGCTGGTAACCGAAAGGTTGGAGTTTCGAGCCCTCCCGGGAGTGGTGTGTTGCTTTTTTCTTTGCGCTGAAAGCTTTGAAGATATGTTCTGATGGTGGTGATAGTGGAACACGACTCTATCCGTGGCGCAGTTGGCTAGCGCGGTTGTCCTATAACCGAAAAGTTGGAGGTTCTAGCCCTCCCGGGAGTGGTTGTTGCTTTTTTCTTTGCGCTGATAGCATTGAAGATTTGTTCTGATGGTGGTGAGTGTGGAGCACGACTGTCTACGTGGCGCAATCGGCTAGCGCGATCGGCTGTTAACCGAAAGGTTGGAGGTTCGAGCCCACCCGGTGGTGGTGCGGCGCTTTTTTTTCTTTGGGTTGATAGCTCTGAAGAAATGTTATGACGGTGGTGAGAGAGGAGCAGGACTGTCCCCGTGGCGCAATTGGCTAGCACGGTCGGCTGTTAACCGAAAAGTTGGAGGTTCGAGCCCTCCCCGGCGGGGTGTGTTGCTTTTTTTCTTTGCGCTGATAGCTTTGAAGATATGTCCTGATGGTGGTGAGAGTGGAGCACGACTGTCTCCGTGGCGCAATCGGCTAGCGCGATCGGCTGTTAACCGAAAGGTTGGAGGTTCGAGCCTACCCGGTGGTGGTGTGGCGCTTTTTTTCTTTGGGCTGATAGCTTTAAAGATATGTTCTGATGGTGCTGAGAGTGGAGCAGTACTGTCTCCGTGGTGCAATAGGCTAGCGCGATCGGCTGGTATCCGAAAGGTTGGAGGTTCGCGCCCACCCGGTGGTGGTGCGGTGCTTTTTTTTTGGGCTGATAACTTTGAAGATTTGTTCTGATGGTGGAGAGAGTGGAGAAAGGCTGTCTCCGTGGCGCAATTGGCTAGCGCGATCGGCTGTTAACCTAAAGGTTGGAGTTTCGAGCCCACCCGGTGGTGGTGCGGCACTTTTGTTTCTTTGGGCTTTGAAGATATGTTCTGATGGTGGTGAGAGTGGAGCAGTACTGTCTCCGTGGTGCAAAAGGCTAGCGCGATCGGCTGGTATCCGAAAGGTTAGAGGTTCGAGCCTACCCGGTGGTGGTGTGGCGCTTTTTTTTTCTTTGGGCTGATAGCTTTAAAGATATGTTCTGATGGTGGCTAGAGTGGAGCGAGACTGTCTCCGTGGCACAATTGGCTAGCGCGATCGGCTGTTAACCGAAAGGTTGGAGTTTCAAGCCCTCCCGAGAGTGGTGTGTTGCTTTTTTCTTTGGGCTGATAGCTTTGAAGATATGTTCTGATGGTGGCTAGAGTGGAGCAAGACTGTCTCCGTGGCGCAATTGGCTTGCGCGATCGGCTGTTAACCGAAAGGTTGGAGTTTCGAGCCCACCCGGTGGTGGTGCGGCACTTTTGTTTCTTTGGGCTTTGAAGATATGTTCTGATGGGGGTGAGAGTGGAGCAGTACTGTCTCCGTGGTGCAATAGGCTAGCGCGATCGGCTGGTATCCGAAAGGTTGGAGGTTCGCGCCCACCCGGTGGTGGTGAGGTGCTTTTTTTCCTTTGGGCTGATAGCTTTGAAGATTTCTTCTGATGGCGGAGAGAGTGGAGAAAGGCTGTCTCCGTTGCGCAATTGGCTAGCGCGATCGGCTGTTAACCGAAAGGTTGGAGTTTCGAGCCCTCCTGGGAGTGGTGTGTTGCTTTTTTCTTTGCGCTGATAGCTTTGAAGATAAGTTCTGATGGTGGTGAGAGTGGAGAACGACTGTCTTCGTGGCGCAGTTGGCTAGCGCGATCGGCTGTTAACCGAAAGCTCGGAGGTTCGAGCCCACCCGGTGGTGGAGCGGCGCTTTTTTTTGGGGCTGATAGCTTTGAAGACATGTTCTGATGGTGGTGAGAGTGGAGCAGAACTGTCTCCGTGGCGCAATTGGCTAGCACGATCGGCCGTTAACCGAAAGGTTGGAGTTTCAAGCCCACCCACTGGTGGTGCGGCGCTTTTTTTTCTTTTGGCTGATAGCATTGAAGATATGTTCTGATGGTGGTGAGAGTAGAGCAAGACTGTCTCCGTGGCGCAATTGGCTAGCGCAATCGGCTGTTAACCGAAAGGTTCGAGTTTCGTGCCCTCCCGGGAGTGGTGTGTTGCTTTTTTCTTTGCGCTGATAGCTTTGAAGGTAAGTTCTGATGGTGGTGAGAGTGGAGTACGACTGTCTCCGTGGCGCAGTTGGCTAGCGTGATCGGCTGTTAACCGAAAGCTTGGAGGTTCGAGCCCACCCGGTGGTGGTGCGGCGCTTTTTTTTCTTTGGGCTGATAGCTTTGAAGATATGTTCTGATGGTGGGGAGAGTGGAGCAGAACTGTCTCCGTGGCATAATTGGCTAGCGCGATCGGCTGTTAACCGAAAGGTTAGAGTTTCGACCCCACCCGGTGGTGGTGCGGCGCTTTTTTTTTCTTTGGGCTGATAGCTTTGAAGTTATGTACTGATGGTGGTGAAAGTGGAGCAGGACTGTCTCCGTGGCGCAATTGGCTAGCGCGATCGGCTGTTAACCGAAAGGTTGGAGTTTCGAGCCCTCCCGGAAGTGGTGTGTTGCTGTTTTTTTTGGGCTGATAGCTTTGAAGATATGTTCTGATGGTGGTGATAGTGGAACACGACTGTATCCGTGGCGCAGTTGGCTAGCGCAGTTGTCCTATAACCGAAAGGTTGGAGGTTCGAGCCTACCCGGTGGTGGTGTGGCGCTTTTTTTTCTTTGGGCTGATAGCTCTGAAGAAATGTTCTGACGGTGGTGAGAGTGGAGCACGACTGTCTCCGTGGCACAAATGGCTAGCGGCATCGGCTCTTAACCGAAAGGTTGGAAGTTCGAGCCCACCCGGTGGTGGTGCGGCGCTTTTTTTTCTTTAGGCTGATAGCTTTGAAGATATGTTCTGATGGTGGTGAGAGTGGAGCAGTACTGTCTTTGTGGCGCAATTGGCTAGCGCGATCGGCTGGTAACCGAAAGGTTGGAGGTTCGCGCCCACCCGGTGGTGGTGCGGTGCTTTTTTTCTTTGGGCTGAGAGCTTTGAAGATATGTTCTGATGGGGGTGAGAGTTGAGCAGGACTGTCTCCCTGCCACAATTGGCTAGTGCGATCGGCTGTTAACCGAAAAGTTGGAGGTTCGAGCCCACCCAGTGGTGGTTCGGCGCTTTTTCTTCTTTGCGCTGATAGCTTTGAATATATGTTCTGATGGTGGTGAGAGTGGAGCACGACTGTCTGCGTGGTGCAATTGGCTAGCGCAATCGGCTGTTAACCGAAAGGTTGGATGTTCGAGCCCACCCGGTAATGGTACGGCGCTTTCTTTTCTTTGGGCTGATAGCTTTGAAGATATGCTCTGATGGTGGTGAAAGTGGAACACGACTGTCTCCGTGGCGCAGTTGGCTAGCGCGGTTGACCTATAACCGAAAGGTTGGAGGTTCGAGCCCACCCGGTGGTGGTGCGGCACTTTTGTTTCTTTGGGCTTTGAAGATATGTTCTGATGGTGGTGAGAGTGGAGCAGTACTGTCTCCGTGGTACAATAGGCTAGCGCGATCGGCTGGTATCCGAAAGGTTGGAGGTTCGCGCCCACCCGGTGGTGGTGCGGTGCTTTTTTTTCTTTGGGCTGATAGCTTTGAAGATTTGTTCTGATGGTGGAGAGAGTGGAGAAAGGCTGTCTCCGTGGCGCAATTGGCTAGCGCGATCGGCTGTTAACCGAAAGGTTGGAGTTTCGAGCCCTCCCGGGAGTGGTGTGTTGCTTTTTTCTTTGCGCTGATAGCTTTGAAGATAAGTTCTGATGGTGGTGAGAGTGGAGAACGACTGTCTCCGTGGCGCAGTTGGCTAGCGCGATCGGCTGTTAACCGAAAGTTCGGAGGTTCGAGCCCACCCGATGGTGGTGCGGCGCATTTTTTGGGGGGGCTGATAGCTTTGAAGACATGTTCTGATGGTGGTGAGAGTGGAGCAGAACTGTCTCCGTGGCGCAATTGGCTAGCACGATCGGCAGTTAACCGAAAGGTTGGAGTTTCGAGCCCACCCACTGGTGGTGCGGCGCTTTTTTTTCTTTGGGCTGATAGCTTTGAAGATATGTTCTGATGGTGGTGAGAGTAGAGCAAGACTGTCTCCGTGGCGCAATTGGCTAGCGCGATCGGCTGTTAACCGAAAGGTTCGAGTTTCGTGCCCTCCCGGGTGTGGTGTGTTGCTTTTTTCTTTGCGCTGATAGCTTTGAAGACAAGTTCTGATGGTAAGGAGAGTGGAGTACGACTGTCTCCGTGGCGCAGTTGGCTAGCACGATCGGCAGTTAACCGAAAGGTTGGAGTTTCGAGCCCACCCACTGGTGGTGCGGCGCTTTTTTTTCTTTGGGCTGATAGCTTTGAAGATATGTTCTGATGGTGGTGAGAGTAGAGCCAGACTGTCTCCGTGGCGCAATTGGCTAGCGCGATCGGCTGTTAACCGAAAGGTTCGAGTTTCGTGCCCTCCCGGGTGTGGTGTGTTGCTTTTTTCTTTGCGCTGATAGCTTTGAAGACAAGTTCTGATGGTAAGGAGAGTGGAGTACGACTGTCAACGTGGCGCAGTTGGCTAGCGCGATCGGCTGTTAACCGAAAGCTTGGAGGTTCGAGCCCACCCGGAGGTGGTGCGGCGCTTTTTTTTCTTTGGGCTGATAGCTTTGAAGATATGTTCTGATGGTGGTGAGAGTGGAGCAGAACTGTCTCCGTGGCATAATTGGCTAGCGCGATCGGCTGTTAACCGAAAGGATAGAGTTTCGAGCCCACCCAGTGGTGGTGCGGCACTTCTTTTTTCTTTGGGCTGATAGCTTTGAATTTATGTTCTGATGGTGGTGAAAGTGGAGCAGGACTGTCTCCGTGGCGCAATTGGCTAGCGCGATCGGCTGCTAACCGAAAGGTTCGAGTTTCGAGCCCTCCCGGAAGTGGTGTGTTGCTTTTTTTTTGGGCTGATAGCTTTGAAGATATGTTCTGATGGTGGTGATAGTCGAACACGACTGTATCCGTGGCGCAGTTGGCTAGCGCAGTTGTCCTATAACCGAAAGGTTGGAGGTTCGAGCCTACCCGGTGGTGGTGTGGCGCTTTTTTTTCTTTGGGCTGATAGCTCTGAAGAAATGTTCTGACGGTGGTGAGAGTGGAGCACGACTGTCTCCGTGGCACAAATGGCTAGCGGCATCGGCTCTTAACCGAAAGGTTGGAAGTTCGAGCCCACCCGGTGGTGGTGCGGCGCTTTTTTTTCTTTAGGCTGATAGCTTTGAAGATATGTTCTGATGGTGGTGAGAGTGGAGCAGTACTGTCTTTGTGGCGCAATTGGCTAGCGCGATCGGCTGGTAACCGAAAGGTTGGAGGTTCGCGCCCACCCGGTGGTGGTGCGGTGCTTTTTTTTCTTTGGGCTGAGAGCTTTGAAGATATGTTCTGATGGGGGTGAGAGTTGAGCAGGACTGTCTCCCTGCCACAATTGGCTAGTGCGATCGGCTGTTAACCGAAAAGTTGGAGGTTCGAGCCCACCCAGTGGTGGTTCGGCGCTTTTTCTTCTTTGCGCTGATAGCTTTGAATATATGTTCTGATGGTGGTGAGAGTGGAGCACGACTGTCTGCGTGGTGCAATTGGCTAGCGCGATCGGCTGTTAACCGAAAGGTTGGAGGTTCGAGCCCACCCGGTAATGGTACGGCGCTTTCTTTTCTTTGGGCTGATAGCTTTGAAGATATGCTCTGATGGTGGTGAAAGTGGAACACGACTGTCTCCGTGGCGCAGTTGGCTAGCGCGGTTGACCTATAACCGAAAGGTTGGAGGTTCGAGCCCACCCGGTGGTGGTGCGGCACTTTTGTTTCTTTGGGCTTTGAAGATATGTTCTGATGGTGGTGAGAGTGGAGCAGTACATCTCCGTGGTACAATAGGCTAGCGCGATCGGCTGGTATCCGAAAGGTTGGAGGTTCGCGCCCACCCGGTGGTGGTGCGGTGCTTTTTTTTCTTTGGGCTGATAGCTTTGAAGATTTGTTCTGATGGTGGAGAGAGTGGAGAAAGGCTGTCTCCGTGGCGCAATTGGCTAGTGCGATCGGCTGTTAACCGAAAGGTTGGAGTTTCGAGCCCTCCCGGGAGTGGTGTGTTGCTTTTTTCTTTGCGCTGATAGCTTTGAAGATAAGTTCTGATGGTGG
The DNA here is from genome assembly GCF_043290135.1 of Rhipicephalus microplus. Taxonomy (NCBI): domain Eukaryota; kingdom Metazoa; phylum Arthropoda; class Arachnida; order Ixodida; family Ixodidae; genus Rhipicephalus; species Rhipicephalus microplus. The sequence continues at coordinate 867,361 of NW_027464611.1, read as the reverse complement.
TGAGAGTGGAGAACGACTGTCTCCGTGGCGCAGTTGGCTAGCGCGATCGGCTGTTAACCGAAAGTTCGGAGGTTCGAGCCCACCCGATGGTGGTGCGGCGCATTTTTTGGGGGGGCTGATAGCTTTGAAGACATGTTCTGATGGTGGTGAGAGTGTAGCAGAACTGTCTCCGTGGCGCAATTGGCTAGCACGATCGGCAGTTAACCGAAAGGTTGGAGTTTCGAGCCCACCCACTGGTGGTGCGGCGCTTTTTTTTCTTTGGGCTGATAGCTTTGAAGATATGTTCTGATGGTGGTGAGAGTAGAGCAAGACTGTCTCCGTGGCGCAATTGGCTAGCGCGATCGGCTGTTAACCGAAAGGTTCGAGTTTCGTGCCCTCCCGGGTGTGGTGTGTTGCTTTTTTCTTTGCGCTGATAGCTTTGAAGACAAGTTCTGATGGTAAGGAGAGTGGAGTACGACTGTCTCCGTGGCGCAGTTGGCTAGCACGATCGGCAGTTAACCGAAAGGTTGGAGTTTCGAGCCCACCCACTGGTGGTGCGGCGCTTTTTTTTCTTTGGGCTGATAGCTTTGAAGATATGTTCTGATGGTGGTGAGAGTAGAGCAAGACTGTCTCCGTGGCGCAATTGGCTAGCGCGATCGGCTGTTAACCGAAAGGTTCGAGTTTCGTGCCCTCCCGGGTGTAGTGTGTTGCTTTTTTCTTTGCGCTGATAGCTTTGAAGACAAGTTCTGATGGTAAGGAGAGTGGAGTACGACTGTCAACGTGGCGCAGTTGGCTAGCGCGATCGGCTGTTAACCGAAAGCTTGGAGGTTCGAGCCCACCCGGTGGTGGTGCGGCGCTTTTTTTTCTTTGGGCTGATAGCTTTGAAGATATGTTCTGATGGTGGTGAGAGTGGAGCAGAACTGTCTCCGTGGCATAATTGGCTAGCGCGATCGGCTGTTAACCGAAAGGATAGAGTTTCGAGCCCACCCAGTGGTGGTGCGGCACTTTTTTTTTCTTTGGGCTGATAGCTTTGAATTTATGTTCTGATGGTGGTGAAAGTGGAGCAGGACTGTCTCCGTGGCGCAATTGGCTAGCGCGATCGGCTGCTAACCGAAAGGTTGGAGTTTCGAGCCCTCCCGGGAGTGGTGTGTTGCTTTTTTCTTTGCGCTGAAAGCTTTGAAGATATGTTCTGATGGTGGTGATAGTGGAACACGACTGTATCCGTGGCGCAGTTGGCTAGCGCGGTTGTCCTATAACCGAAAGGTTGGAGGTTCGAGCCCACCCGGTGGTGGTGTGGCGCTTTTTTTCGTTGGGCTGATAGCTCTGAAGAAATGTTCTGACGGTGGTGAGAGTGGAGCACGACTGTCTCCGTGGCACAAGTGGCTAGCGGCATCGGCTCTTAACCGAAAGGTTGGAGGTTCGAGCCCACCCGGTGGTGGTGCGGCGCTTTTTTTTCTTTGGGCTGATAGCTTTGAAGATATGTTCTGATGGTGGTGAGAGTGGAGCAGTACTGTCTCCGTGGCGCAATAGGCTAGCGCGATCGGCTGGTAACCGAAAGGTTGGAGGTTCGCGCCCACCCGGTGGTGGTGCGGTGCTTTTTTTTCTTTGGGCTGATAGCTTTGAAGATATGTTCTGTTGGGGGTGAGAGTGGAGCAGTACTGTCTCCGTGGTGCAATAGGCTAGCGCGATCGGCTGGTATCCGAAAGGTTGGAGGTTCGCGCCCACCCGGTGGTGGTGCGGTGCTTTTTTTCTTTGGGCTGATAGCTTTGAAGATTTGTTCTGATGGTGGAGAGAGTGGAGCAGGACTGTCTCCGTGGCGCAATTGGCCAGCGCGATCGGCTGTTAACCGAAAGGTTGAAGTTTCGAGCCCTCCCGGGAGTGGTGTGTTGCTTTTTTCTTTGGGCTGATAGCTTTAAAGATATGATCTGATGGTGGTTAGAGTGGAGCAAGATTGTCTCCGTGGCGCATTTGGCTAGCGCGATCGGCTGTTAACCGAAAGGTTGGAGTTTCGAGCCCACCCGGTGGTGGTGCGGCATTCTTGTTTCTTTGGGCTTTGAAGATATGTTCTGATGGTGGTGAGAGTGGAGCAGAACTGTCTCCGTGGCGCAATTGGCTAGCGTGATCGGCTGTTGACCGAAAGGTTGGAGTTTCGAGCCCTCCCGAGAGTGGCGTGTTGCTTTTTTCTTTGTGCTGATAGCTTTGAAGATATGTTCTGATGGTGGTGAGAGTGGAGCACGACTGTCTCCGTGGCACAATTGGCTAGCGCGATCGGCTGTTCATCGAAAGGCTGGAGGTTCGAGCCTACCCGGTAGTGGTGTGGCGCTTTTTTTTTCTTTGGGCTGATAGCTTTGAAGCTATGTTCTGATGGTGGCTAGAGTGGAGCAAGACTGTCTCCGTGGCACAAATGGCTAGCGGCATCGGCTCTTAACCGAAAGGTTGGAGGTTGGAGCCCACCCAGTGGTGGTGCGGCGCTTTTTTTTCTTTGGGCTGATAGCTTTGAAGATATGTTCTGATGGTGGTGAGAGTGGAGCAGTACTGTCTCCGTGGCGCAACAGGCTAGCGCGATCGGCTGGTAACCGAAAGGTTGGAGGTTCGCGCCCACCCGGTGGTGGTGCGGTGCTTTTTTTTCTTTGGGCTGATAGCTTTGAAGATATGTTCTGATGGTGGTGAGAGTGGAGCAGGACTGTCTCTGTGCCACAATTGGCTAGTGCGATCGGCTGTTAACCGAAAGGTTGGAGTTTCGAGCCCTCCCGGGAGTGGTGTGTTTCTTTTTTCTTTGCGCTGATAGCTTTGAAGATAAGTTCTGATGGTGGTGAGAGTGGAGAACGACTGTCTCCGTGGCGCAGTTGGCTAGCGCGATCGGCTGTTAACCGAAAGTTCGGAGGTTCGAGCCCACCCGATGGTGGTGCGGCGCATTTTTTGGGGGGGCTGATAGCTTTGAAGACATGTTCTGATGGTGGTGAAAGTGGAGCAGAACTGTCTCCGTGGCGCAATTGGCTAGCACGATCGGCAGTTAACCGAAAGGTTGGAGTTTCGAGCCCACCCACTGGTGGTGCGGCGCTTTTTTTTCTTTGGGCTGATAGCTTTGAAGATATGTTTTGATGGTGGTGAGAGTGGGGCAGAACTGTCTCCGTGGCATAATTGGCTAGCGCGATCGGCTGTTAACCGAAAGGTTAGAGTTTCGAGCCCACCCGGTGGTGGTGCGGCACTTTTTTTTTCTTTGGGCTGATAGCTTTGAATTTATGTTCTGATGGTGGTGAAAGTGGAGCAGGACTGTCTCCGTGGCGCAATTGGCTAGAGCGATCGGCTGCTAACCGAAAGGTTGGAGTTTCGAGCCCTCCCGGGAGTGGTGTGTTGCTTTTTTCTTTGCGCTGAAAGCTTTGAAGATATGTTCTGATGGTGGTGATAGTGGAACACGACTGTATCCGTGGCGCAGTTGGCTAGCGCGGTTGCCCTATAACCGAAAGGTTGGAGGTTCGAGCCTACCCGGTGGTGGTGTGGCGCTTTTTTTTCTTTGGGCTGATAGCTCTGAAGAAATGTTCTGACGGTGGTGAGAGTGGAGCACGACTGTCTCCGTGGCACAAATGGCTAGCGGCATCGGCTCTTAACCGAAAGGTTGGAAGTTCGAGCCCACCCGGTGGTGGTGCGGCGCTTTTTTTTCTTTGGGCTGATAGCTTTGAAGATATGTTCTGATGGTGGTGAGAGTGGAGCAGTACTGTCTTTGTGGCGCAATTGGCTAGCGCGATCGGCTGGTAACCGAAAGGTTGGAGTTTCGCGCCCACCCGGTGGTGGTGCGGTGCTTTTTTTTCTTTGGGCTGATAGCTTTGAAGATATGTTCTGATGGGGGTGAGAGTTGAGCAGGACTGTCTCCGTGCCACAATTGGCTAGCGCGATCGGCTGTTAACCGAAAAGTTGGAGGTTCTAGCCCACCCAGTGGTGGTGCGGCGCTTTTTTTTCTTTGCGCTGATAGCTTTGAAGATATGTTCTGATGGTGGTGAGAGTGGAGCACGACTGTCTGCGTGGTGCAATTGGCTAGCGCGATCGGCTGTTAACCGAAAGGTTGGAGCTTCGAGCCGACCCGGTAATGGTACGGCGCTTTCTTTTCTTTGGGCTGATAGCTTTGAAGATATGCTCTGATGGTGGTGAAAGTGGAACACGACTGTCTCCGTGGCGCAGTTGGCTAGCGCGGTTGACCTATAACCGAAAGGTTGGAGGTTCGAGCCCACCCGGTGGTGGTGCGGCACTTTTGTTTCTTTGGGCTTTGAAGATATGTTCTGATGGTGGTGAGAGTGGAGCAGTACATCTCCGTGGTACAATAGGCTAGCGCGATCGGCTGGTATCCGAAAGGTTGGAGGTTCGCGCCCACCCGGTGGTGGTGCGGTGCTTTTTTTTCTTTGGGCTGATAGCTTTGAAGATTTGTTCTGATGGTGGAGAGAGTGGAGAAAGGCTGTCTCCGTGGCGCAATTGGCTAGTGCGATCGGCTGTTAACCGAAAGGTTGGAGTTTCGAGCCCTCCCGGGAGTGGTGTGTTGCTTTTTTCTTTGCGCTGATAGCTTTGAAGATAAGTTCTGATGGTGGTGAGAGTGGAGAACGACTGTCTCCGTGGCGCAGTTGGCTAGCGCGATCGGCTGTTAACCGAAAGTTCGGAGGTTCGAGCCCACCCGATGGTGGTGCGGCGCATTTTTTGGGGGGGCTGATAGCTTTGAAGACATGTTCTGATGGTGGTGAGAGTGTAGCAGAACTGTCTCCGTGGCGCAATTGGCTAGCACGATCGGCAGTTAACCGAAAGGTTGGAGTTTCGAGCCCACCCACTGGTGGTGCGGCGCTTTTTTTTCTTTGGGCTGATAGCTTTGAAGATATGTTCTGATGGTGGTGAGAGTAGAGCAAGACTGTCTCCGTGGCGCAATTGGCTAGCGCGATCGGCTGTTAACCGAAAGGTTCGAGTTTCGTGCCCTCCCGGGTGTGGTGTGTTGCTTTTTTCTTTGCGCTGATAGCTTTGAAGACAAGTTCTGATGGTAAGGAGAGTGGAGTACGACTGTCTCCGTGGCGCAGTTGGCTAGCACGATCGGCAGTTAACCGAAAGGTTGGAGTTTCGAGCCCACCCACTGGTGGTGCGGCGCTTTTTTTTCTTTGGGCTGATAGCTTTGAAGATATGTTCTGATGGTGGTGAGAGTAGAGCAAGACTGTCTCCGTGGCGCAATTGGCTAGCGCGATCGGCTGTTAACCGAAAGGTTCGAGTTTCGTGCCCTCCCGGGTGTAGTGTGTTGCTTTTTTCTTTGCGCTGATAGCTTTGAAGACAAGTTCTGATGGTAAGGAGAGTGGAGTACGACTGTCAACGTGGCGCAGTTGGCTAGCGCGATCGGCTGTTAACCGAAAGCTTGGAGGTTCGAGCCCACCCGGTGGTGGTGCGGCGCTTTTTTTTCTTTGGGCTGATAGCTTTGAAGATATGTTCTGATGGTGGTGAGAGTGGAGCAGAACTGTCTCCGTGGCATAATTGGCTAGCGCGATCGGCTGTTAACCGAAAGGATAGAGTTTCGAGCCCACCCAGTGGTGGTGCGGCACTTTTTTTTTCTTTGGGCTGATAGCTTTGAATTTATGTTCTGATGGTGGTAAAAGTGGAGCAGGACTGTCTCCGTGGCGCAATTGGCTAGCGCGATCGGCTGCTAACCGAAAGGTTGGAGTTTCGAGCCCTCCCGGGAGTGGTGTGTTGCTTTTTTCTTTGCGCTGAAAGCTTTGAAGATATGTTCTGATGGTGGTGATAGTGGAACACGACTGTATCCGTGGCGCAGTTGGCTAGCGCGGTTGTCCTATAACCGAAAGGTTGGAGGTTCGAGCCCACCCGGTGGTGGTGTGGCGCTTTTTTTCGTTGGGCTGATAGCTCTGAAGAAATGTTCTGACGGTGGTGAGAGTGGAGCACGACTGTCTCCGTGGCACAAGTGGCTAGCGGCATCGGCTCTTAACCGAAAGGTTGGAGGTTCGAGCCCACCCGGTGGTGGTGCGGCGCTTTTTTTTCTTTGGGCTGATAGCTTTGAAGATATGTTCTGATGGTGGTGAGAGTGGAGCAGTACTGTCTCCGTGGCGCAATAGGCTAGCGCGATCGGCTGGTAACCGAAAGGTTGGAGGTTCGCGCCCACCCGGTGGTGGTGCGGTGCTTTTTTTTCTTTGGGCTGATAGCTTTGAAGATATGTTCTGTTGGGGGTGAGAGTGGAGCAGTACTGTCTCCGTGGTGCAATAGGCTAGCGCGATCGGCTGGTATCCGAAAGGTTGGAGGTTCGCGCCCACCCGGTGGTGGTGCGGTGCTTTTTTTCTTTGGGCTGATAGCTTTGAAGATTTGTTCTGATGGTGGAGAGAGTGGAGCAGGACTGTCTCCGTGGCGCAATTGGCCAGCGCGATCGGCTGTTAACCGAAAGGTTGAAGTTTCGAGCCCTCCCGGGAGTGGTGTGTTGCTTTTTTCTTTGGGCTGATAGCTTTAAAGATATGATCTGATGGTGGTTAGAGTGGAGCAAGATTGTCTCCGTGGCGCATTTGGCTAGCGCGATCGGCTGTTAACCGAAAGGTTGGAGTTTCGAGCCCACCCGGTGGTGGTGCGGCATTCTTGTTTCTTTGGGCTTTGAAGATATGTTCTGATGGTGGTGAGAGTGGAGCAGAACTGTCTCCGTGGCGCAATTGGCTAGCGTGATCGGCTGTTGACCGAAAGGTTGGAGTTTCGAGCCCTCCCGAGAGTGGCGTGTTGCTTTTTTCTTTGTGCTGATAGCTTTGAAGATATGTTCTGATGGTGGTGAGAGTGGAGCACGACTGTCTCCGTGGCACAATTGGCTAGCGCGATCGGCTGTTCATCGAAAGGCTGGAGGTTCGAGCCTACCCGGTAGTGGTGTGGCGCTTTTTTTTTCTTTGGGCTGATAGCTTTGAAGCTATGTTCTGATGGTGGCTAGAGTGGAGCAAGACTGTCTCCGTGGCACAAATGGCTAGCGGCATCGGCTCTCAACCGAAAGGTTGGAGGTTGGAGCCCACCCAGTGGTGGTGCGGCGCTTTTTTTTCTTTGGGCTGATAGCTTTGAAGATATGTTCTGATGGTGGTGAGAGTGGAGCAGTACTGTCTCCGTGGCGCAACAGGCTAGCGCGATCGGCTGGTAACCGAAAGGTTGGAGGTTCGCGCCCACCCGGTGGTGGTGCGGTGCTTTTTTTTCTTTGGGCTGATAGCTTTGAAGATATGTTCTGATGGTGGTGAGAGTGGAGCAGGACTGTCTCTGTGCCACAATTGGCTAGTGCGATCGGCTGTTAACCGAAAGGTTGGAGTTTCGAGCCCTCCCGGGAGTGGTGTGTTGCTTTTTTCTTTGCGCTGATAGCTTTGAAGATAAGTTCTGATGGTGGTGAGAGTGGAGAACGACTGTCTCCGTGGCGCAGTTGGCTAGCGCGATCGGCTGTTAACCGAAAGTTCGAAGGTTCGAGCCCACCCGATGGTGGTGCGGCGCATTTTTTGGGGGGGCTGATAGCTTTGAAGACATGTTCTGATGGTGGTGAAAGTGGAGCAGAACTGTCTCCGTGGCGCAATTGGCTAGCACGATCGGCAGTTAACCGAAAGGTTGGAGTTTCGAGCCCACCCACTGGTGGTGCGGCGCTTTTTTTTCTTTGGGCTGATAGCTTTGAAGATATGTTTTGATGGTGGTGAGAGTGGGGCAGAACTGTCTCCGTGGCATAATTGGCTAGCGCGATCGGCTGTTAACCGAAAGGTTAGAGTTTCGAGCCCACCCGGTGGTGGTGCGGCACTTTTTTTTTCTTTGGGCTGATAGCTTTGAATTTATGTTCTGATGGTGGTGAAAGTGGAGCAGGACTGTCTCCGTGGCGCAATTGGCTAGAGCGATCGGCTGCTAACCGAAAGGTTGGAGTTTCGAGCCCTCCCGGGAGTGGTGTGTTGCTTTTTTCTTTGCGCTGAAAGCTTTGAAGATATGTTCTGATGGTGGTGATAGTGGAACACGACTGTATCCGTGGCGCAGTTGGCTAGCGCGGTTGCCCTATAACCGAAAGGTTGGAGGTTCGAGCCTACCCGGTGGTGGTGTGGCGCTTTTTTTTCTTTGGGCTGATAGCTCTGAAGAAATGTTCTGACGGTGGTGAGAGTGGAGCACGACTGTCTCCGTGGCACAAATGGCTAGCGGCATCGGCTCTTAACCGAAAGGTTGGAAGTTCGAGCCCACCCGGTGGTGGTGCGGCGCTTTTTTTTCTTTGGGCTGATAGCTTTGAAGATATGTTCTGATGGTGGTGAGAGTGGAGCAGTACTGTCTTTGTGGCGCAATTGGCTAGCGCGATCGGCTGGTAACCGAAAGGTTGGAGTTTCGCGCCCACCCGGTGGTGGTGCGGTGCTTTTTTTTCTTTGGGCTGATAGCTTTGAAGATATGTTCTGATGGGGGTGAGAGTTGAGCAGGACTGTCTCCGTGCCACAATTGGCTAGCGCGATCGGCTGTTAACCGAAAAGTTGGAGGTTCTAGCCCACCCAGTGGTGGTGCGGCGCTTTTTTTTCTTTGCGCTGATAGCTTTGAAGATATGTTCTGATGGTGGTGAGAGTGGAGCACGACTGTCTGCGTGGTGCAATTGGCTAGCGCGATCGGCTGTTAACCGAAAGGTTGGAGCTTCGAGCCCACCCGGTAATGGTACGGCGCTTTCTTTTCTTTGGGCTGATAGCTTTGAAGATATGTTCTGATGGTGGTGAAAGTGGAACACGACTGTCTCCGTGGCGCAGTTGGCTAGCGCAGTTGACCTATAACCAAAAGGTTGGAGGTTCGAGCCCACCCGGTGGTGGTGCGGCACTTTTGTTTCTTTGGGCTTTGAAGATATGTTCTGATGGTGGTGAGAGTGGAGCACGACTGTCTGCGTGGTGCAATTGGCTAGCGCGATCGGCTGTTAACCGAAAGGTTGGAGGTTCGAGCCCACCCGGTAATGGTACGGCGCTTTCTTTTCTTTGGGCTGATAGCTTTGAAGATATGTTCTGATGGTGGTGATAGTGGAACACGACTGTATTCTTGGCGCAGTTGGCTAGCGCGGTTGTCCTATAACCGAAAGGTTGGAGGTTCGAGCCCACCCGGTGGTGGTGTGGCGCTTTTTTTTCTTTGGGCTGATAGCTCTGAAGAAATGTTCTGACGGTGGTGAGAGTGGAGCACGACTGTCTCCGTGGCACAAATGGCTAGCGGCATCGGCTCTTAACCGAAAGGTTGGAGGTTCGAGCCCACCCGATGGTGGTGCGGCGCTTTTTTTTTGGGGCTGATAGCTTTGAAGACATGTTCTGATGGTTGTGAGAGTGGAGCAGAACTGTCTCCGTGGCGCAATTGGCTAGCACGATCGGCAGTTAACCGAAAGGTTGGAGTTTCGAGCCCACCCACTGGTGGTGCGGCGCTTTTTTTTCTTTGGGCTGATAGCATTGAAGATATGTTCTTATGGTGGTGAGAGTAGAGCAAGACTGTCTCCGTGGCGCAATTGGCTAGCGCGATCGGCTGTTAACCGAAAGGTTCGAGTTTCGTGCCCTCCCGGGAGTGGTGTGTTGCTTTTTTCTTTGCGCTGATAGCTTTGAAGATAAGTTCTGATGGTGGTGAGAGTGGAGTACGACTGTCTCCGTGGCGCAGTTGGCTAGCGCGATCGGCTGTTAACCGAAAGCTTGGAGGTTCGAGCCCACCCGGTGGCGGTGCGGCGCTTTTTTTTCTTTGGGCTGATAGCTTTGAAGATATGTTCTGATGGTGGTGAGAGTGGAGCAGAACTGTCTCCGTGGCATAATTGGCTAGCGCGATCGGCTGTTAACCGAAAGGTTAGAGTTTCGGCCCCACCCGGTGGTGGTGCGGCGCTTTTTTTTCTTTAGGCTGATAGCTTTGAAGTTATGTTCTGATGGTGGTGAAAGTGGAGCAGGACTGTCTCCGTGGCGCAATTGGCTAGCGCGATCGTTGTTAACCGAAAGGTTGGAGTTTCGAGCCCTCCCGGAAGTGGTGTGTTGCTTTTTTCTTTGCGCTGAAAGTTTTGAAGATATGTTCTGATGGTGGTGATAGCGGAACACGACTGTATCCGTGGCGCAGTTGGCTAGCGCGGTTGCCCTATAACCGAAAGGTTGGAGGTTCGAGCCTACCCGGTGGTGGTGTGGCGCTTTTTTTTCTTTGGGCTGATAGCTCTGAAGAAATGTTCTGACGGTGGTGAGAGTGGAGCACGACTGTCTCCGTGGCACAAATGGCTAGCGGCATCGGCTCTTAACCGAAAGGTTGGAAGTTCGAGCCCACCCGGTGGTGGTGCGGCGCTTTTTTTTCTTTGGGCTGATAGCTTTGAAGATATGTTCTGATGGTGGTGAGAGTGGAGCAGTACTGTCTTTGTGGCGCAATTGGCTAGCGCGATCGGCTGGTAACCGAAAGGTTGGAGGTTCGCGCCCACCCGGTGGTGGTGCGGTGCTTTTTTTCTTTGGGCTGATAGCTTTGAAGATATGTTCTGATGGGGGTGAGAGTTGAGCAGGACTGTCTCCGTGCCACAATTGGCTAGCGCGATCGGCTGTTAACCGAAAAGTTGGAGGTTCTAGCCCACCCAGTGGTGGTGCGGCGCTTTTTTTTCTTTGCGCTGATAGCTTTGAAGATATGTTCTGATGGTGGTGAGAGTGGAGCGCGACTGTCTGCGTGGTGCAATTGGCTAGCGCGATCGGCTGTTAACCGAAAGGTTGGAGGTTCGAGCCCACCCGGTAATGGTACGGCGCTTTCTTTTCTTTGGGCTGATAGCTTTGAAGATATGTTCTGATGGTGGTGAAAGTGGAACACGACTGTCTCCGTGGCGCAGTTGGCTAGCGCAGTTGACCTATAACCAAAAGGTTGGAGGTTCGAGCACACCCGGTGGTGGTGCGGCACTTTTGTTTCTTTGGGCTTTGAAGATATGTTCTGATGGTGGTGAGAGTGGAGCAGTACTGTCTCCGTGGTGCAATAGGCTAGCGCGATCGGCTGGTATGCGAAAGGTTGGAGGTTCGCGCCCACCCTGTGGTGGTGCGGTGCTTTTTTTTCTTTGGGCCGATAGATTTGAAGATTTGTTCTGATGGTGGAGAGAGTGGAGAAAGGCTGTCTCCGTGGCACAATTGGCTAGCGCGATCGGCTTTTAACCGAAAGGTTGGAGCTTCGAGCCCTCCCGGGAGTGGTGTGTTGCTTTTTTCTTTGCGCTGATAGCTTTGAAGATAAGTTCTGATGGTGGTGAGAGTGGAGAACGACTGTCTCCGTGGCGCAGTTGGCTAGCGCGATCGGCTGTTAACCAAAAGTTCGGAGGTTCGAGCCCACCCGATGGTGGTGCGGCGCATTTTTTTGGGGGGCTGATAGCTTTGAAGACATGTTCTGATGGTGGTGAGAGTGGAGCAGAACTGTCTCCGTGGCGCAATTGGCTAGCACGATCGGCAGTTAACCGAAAGGTTGGAGTTTCGAGCCCACCCGCTGGTGGTGCGGCGCTTTTTTTTCTTTGGGCTGATAGCTTTGAATATATGTTCTGATGGTGGTGAGAGTAGAGCAAGACTGTCTCCGTGGCGCAATTGGCTAGCGCCATCGGCTGTTAACCGAAAGGTTCGAGTTTCGTGCCCTCCCGGGTGTGGTGTGTTGCTTTTTTCTTTGCGCTGATAGCTTTGAAGACAAGTTCTGATGGTAAGGAGAGTGGAGTACGACTGTCTCCGTGGCGCAGTTGGCTAGCGCGATCGGCTGTTAACCGAAAGCTTGGAGGTTCGAGCCCACCCGGTGGTGGTGCGGCGCTTTTTTTTCTTTGGGCTGATAGCTTTGAAGATATGTTCTGATGGTGGTGAGAGTGGAGCAGAACTGTCTCCGTGGCATAATTGGCTAGCGCGATCGGCTGTTAACCGAAAGGTTAGAGTTTCGAGCCCACCCGGTGGTGGTGCGGCACTTTTTTTTTTCTTTGGGCTGATAGCTTTGAATTTATGTTCTGATGGTGGTGAAAGTGGAGCAGGACTGTCTCCGTGGCGCAATTGGCTAGCGCGATCGGCTGCTAACCGAAAGGTTGAAGTTTCGAGCCCTCCCGGGAGTGGTGTGTTGCTTTTTTCTTTGCGCTGAAAGCTTTGAAGATATGTTCTGATGGTGGTGATAGTGGAACACGACTGTATCCGTGGCGCAGTTGGCTCGCGCGGTTGTCCTATAACCGAAAGGTTGGAGGTTCGAGCCCACCCGGTGGTGGTGTGGCGCTTTTTTTTCTTTGGGCTGATAGCTCTGAAGAATTGTTCTGACGGTGGTGAGAGTGGAACACGACTGTCTCCGTGGCACAAATGGCTAGCGGCATCGGCTCTTAACCGAAAGGTTGGAGGTTCGAGCCCACCCGGTGGTGGTGCGGCGCTTTTTTTTCTTTGGGCTGATAGCTTTCAAGATATGTTCAGATGGTGGTGAGAGTGGAGCAGTACTGTCTCCGTGGCGCAATAGGCTAGCGCGATCGGCTGGTATCCGAAAGGTTGGAGGTTCGTGCCCACCCGGTGGTGGTGCGGTGCTTTTTTTTCTTTGGGCTGATAGCTTTGAAGATTTGTTCTGATGGTGGAGAGAGTGGAGCAGGACTGTCTCCGTGGCGCAATTGGCCAGCGCGATCGGCTGTTAACCGAAAGGTTGGAGTTTCGAGCCCTCCCGGGAGTGGTGTGTTGCTTTTTTCTTTGGGCTGATAGCTTTAAAGATATGATCTGATGGTGGTTAGAGTGGAGCAAGATTGTCTCCGTGGCGCAATTGGCTAGCGCGATCGGCTGTTAACCGAAAGGTTGGAGTTTCGAGCCCACCCGGTGGTGGTGCGGCACTCTTGTTTCTTTGGGCTTTGAAGATATGTTCTGATGGTTGTGAGAGTGGAGCAGAACTGTCTCCGTGGCGCAATTGGCTAGCGTGATCGGCTGTTGACCGAAAGGTTGGAGTTTCGAGCCCTCCCGAGAGTGGCGTGTTGCTTTTTTCTTTGTGCTGATAGCTTTGAAGATATGTTCTGATGGTGGTGAGAGTGGAGCACGACTGTCTCCGTGGCACAATTGGCTAGCGCGATCGGCTGTTCATCGAAAGGCTGGAGGTTCGAGCCTACCCGGTGGTGGTGTGGCGCTTTTTTTTCTTTGGGCTGATAGCTTTGAAGCTATGTTCTGATGGTGGCTAGAGTGGAGCAAGACTGTCTCCGTGGCACAAATGGCTAGCGGCATCGGCTCTTAACCGAAAGGTTGGAGGTTGGAGCCCACCCAGTGGTGGTGCGGCGCTTTTTTTTCTTTGGGCTGATAGCTTTGAAGATATGTTCTGATGGTGGTGAGAGTGGAGCAGTACTGTCTCCGTGGCGCAATAGGCTAGCGCGATCGGCTGGTAACCGAAAGGTTGGAGGTTCGCGCCCACCTGGTGGTGGTGCGGTGCTTTTTTTTCTTTGGGCTGATAGTTTTGAAGATATGTTCTGATGGTGGTAAGAGTGGAGCAGGACTGTCTCCGTGCCACAATTGGCTAGCGCGATCGGCTGTTAACCGAAAAGTTGGAGGTTCGAGCCCACCCAGTGGTTGTGCGGCGCTTTTTTTTCTTTGCGCTGATAGCTTTGAAGATATTTTTTATTCACATACCCTAAAGGCCCTTGCCGGGCATTACATAGGGGGGGGGGGTTACAGTAAACGGGATGAGGGTTAGGTTACATTTGAACAAATAAACAGTTGGTAACACCACTAAAGCACAGCAAATAACAATGAAACACTATCGTACAAAAAAATAATTCACTTTTTTTTTTTTTTTTTTTTTCATACAATATTAGGTGAGCTTTTTAACATTTCTACAAAGGCGTCGAAGTTTCTTACAGACACAACATCATGTGGTAAGTCATTCCAAAGACGGAGTGCGCACAACAGAGGCGAGTTATAGAAGATGTTTGTACGCGCATATGGAACTAAAACTTTGAAGGGGTGATCTAGGCGCGGAAAATAGTGATGGGCAGGCAATATGTAAGTGGTAGCAAATGACGAATGATTATGATAAAGTTTGTGAAAATGGGATAGCAGGGCCAGCACTCTTCTTTTCTCTAGTAATGGGAGGCTCAGTGATGCTTTGATATTAGTGATGCTCGAATGACGCAAGTAGTTTCTGGTTATGAATCGGGCAGCTTTATTTTGCATGGATTCAAGTTTGTTAATTAAGTAAATTTGATGTGGGTTCCAAATGAATGAAGCATATTCTATTTTAGACCGAACAAGTGAGGTGTATGCTGTAAGTTTTGTCTTCCAGTTAGCTTGATGTAAGTGGCGTCTAATGAATCCAAGTGTTTTAGATGCTTTAGATGTTATTGCGTCAATGTGGGCATTCCATGACAGGTCGGCGGAAAGATGGACGCCTAAGTACTTTATTGATGAAACGTGTTCTATTGGCATTGCATTAATGAGATAGGAATTGATCGGGGGCTGGGTAGTATTCGTAAAAGTTATAACTTTTGTTTTGGAAGCGTTAATTTTCATTTGCCATTGATCGCACCAAGTAGCGATGCTATCAAGGTCTTTTTGTAAAGCAGTGTGGTCGTTTGGGTTAGTAATCTTTCTATAAATCACACAGTCGTCGGCAAATAAGCGAGTAGTAGATGCCAGATTTTTAGAAATGTCGTTAATGTAGATGAGAAACAGTATCGGTCCAAGTACAGAGCCTTGGGGTACCCCGGATTTAACTTGAATCAATGTAGATGAACAATCATTTACAGTCACGAATTGATAACGATTACACAAAAAGTTATTTATCCAAGTGGTAACGTTTCGGTTTAACTTAAGGCAGTCTAGCTTCATTAATAGACGACTGTGGGGAACTTTGTCAAATGCTTTGGCAAGGTCGATAAATACGGCATCAATTATTGTAGACGCATGAACGGCATAATGGAGGTCAGTAACTAATTCGAATAATTGTGTTTCGCATGAACGCCCGCGCTGGAAACCATGTTGGTTAGGAATAAAGTAATTTTGCTCGGTTAAGTACGTCATTACTGCAGATGATATGATGTGTTCTAATAATTTGCAGGGTATGCTGGTGAGTGAAATGGGCCTGTAATTAGATGGCATCGATGAATCACCGGATTTAAATATCGGCGTCACGCGAGCGATTTTCCATGTGTCAGGCACACATCCAGTGTCAATTGACTGCTGAAATAAAGCTACAAAAATACGGGATATGACTGGCTTAGTAATTTTAAGTAACTTCGGGCATATACCATCTGGTCCAGGGGATGAATTGTTTGCAAGACGTTCAATAGCCGATTCGATACCTTCCGGAGTGATCACGATGTCATTCATTGTGGCGTTAATGGAGTCAAATTTTAAATCGGCCGAAATGGGCTCCTCTTCAGTGTAAACAGATCCAAAGAATAAGTTCAGTTCTTCTGCAGCCTCTGACGGTGACAACAGTTTATCGTCTTTAGTTAGATGAATTGGCTGTCCCGAACATTTCCTAGGATTTACCACTTTCCAAAATTTTTTAGTATTGTTTGTTAGCAGCGCAGGTAGATCCTCATTAAAAAATTTGTCTTTAGCTGTTTTTATTTCTCTGTCGCATATCTTTGCATAGTTTCTGTACTCTTCCCATGCAGCATCGGTGCCCGAGAATCTTGTCTTAGAATACAAGCGCTTTTTTTTGTTGATGCACCGCTTGACATGCGAGGTGAACCATGAGTTGTGAGTCGAAGATGTGATTGTAATTGTAGGAATGTATTGGTTTTTTAGTTGCATGAGTTTCTCGTGAACGATTCGCCAGTTTTCATTCGTGTCACGAGAATGGAGGCTGGTGAGAAAGTGATCAGAGAAAGACGACAGGTCGGACAGAATGTTCAGTACGTCAGCTCGTTTGTAGTCGTACAATACTTTCATCTGTTTTTCTGGTTTTACCACTTTTATCATGGCCTCGCAGTGTAGAACATTGTGGTCACTAATACAATCTAGTACGTGGACGCGCATATTCTCAGGTTCAGTAGTGAGCACTAAATCAAGAACAGAACTTCCGCGTGTAGGGACAGAGACCATTTGAGTCATGTTAAATAATGAAAGTGTATCAAGGAAATCAATACATTCATTTCTTCTTGTACCACCCGTAGGTGTGCATGTCCGCCAGTCTATTCCCGGATAATTAAAATCACCGGCTAATATTATTGGTGATGTTGGATGTTTGCATTGAACAAAACTAAGTGAGTCATTCAAATTATCGACAAACTCGATAGAAGCGTCTGGCGGACGATAGCATACCCCGACAATACAAGTTTCACCTGCTGACAGTTGCAGTACAATCCACAAAATTTCTAAGTGTGCGTCTGTGTCTAATAGTTGCGCCTTAAAATGACTTTTTACGGCAATCATTACGCCGCCACCCCGCTGGTATGACCTGTCCTTTCTGAAAATATTGAAATCAGCAGACAGAGCGAGTTCGCCGTTCGATACATCAGCATTTAACCACGTCTCCGTACCGAGAACTAGATCCGCAGTGCAGCATTCAACGATTGTGGCAAGTTGATCTTGTTTGTTCAAGATGCTGCGAAAATTACATACAACGAGAGATAAGGTATGCGCACAACGATTCCTGCGTCAAGCCGTGTTTACACGTGGTTCGTGCCTTGGTATTTGAACAATTGTGCTGTCATTAGTATTCCCTAATCCGTACAATCTATTTCCCAGGAGAACCTTATCAAAGAGCAGCTTATACTTTTCGCCAGGCTTTCGTTCTACCTTTACGAAATCGCGAAGTTTCTTTCTTATCATCTGTATCCTTGGCGAGAAATCCTCCTCTACCCAGACTCGAGGGGAAGATTTCTGTAGCTTGTAGGCGTTTCTTAGAATGCTACTCTTATCTTTGAAGTTCAAAAATTTCACTACAATCGGCCGAACTCGATCATCTGTGACTCGCCCTACTCTGTGGGCACGTTCTATTTCACCCGATTGAATTCCAAGATGCTGTGTGACAAATTCAGATACTATTTTTTCTGTGTCCTTCCATTTTTCTGCTGTCTGCTCCGGAATACCTTTGAAGACTAGGTTATTCCTTCGCATTCTGTTATTCAGATCGTCGACCAGTAAATCTGCTTGCTCTGTCTGTTTCGTTTCAAGGCTTTTCAGCTGGGCGTGTGATTCTTGTAGGACCTCGTTCACGCTTGTAACGTCTTTACGTAAGACGTCTATAACGTCAAGTCGCTCTTCTATTTTCGAAAGTCGCCGTTTTGTATCTGTAATAGTCGTTTGAAGGTCCTTCAACTTGCTTGAAGTTTCTTTCTGGAATTTGTCAATTGTCTGTCCTATATCTTTCACCAAAACTAATAGCTGCTCTACTTTGTCAGGCCCTGGATTTGTTTCGATGTCACCAGCGCAAAGCAGTATGTGTGCAACACTGAACAAAACTACAAGTAGACGGCATCCTGGTCTCCAGTAACCAAAAAACGCCGTTGAACGGAGCCAGACAGCGAATTGCTGTTTGAGTTGTATGTGGCGCGCAAGGAAGCGTCCTATGCGCGCGCGATACGTACACACATCAACACCCATAGCAAACAAGAAATAATAGAAAGTTGGGATTTGCAGCCAGTGACAATGGTAATAATCGAGGTGAAAAAAGGTGCTACACACTTACCTACACAAGGTAAACAGCCACCGTTAACATCGAGTACACGGCCGCAAATCCCGCAAGTCCGTCGTCGCCGCAGCTACTTGTAGGTAACCATGGACCACGGGGTGCCGCACTTGTCGATGCCGTTGACAGCGCAGTGCGAAGGGGAGAACGCACGCGCGATATTTTCAGATGACAGGCCCAGATCCAAGGCCTCTAGATTGGTGATCCGCTATTTGCTCGCAATCAGAAGAACTGGTGCAGCATGCGCAGATCAAGCGTCTTTCAACGATAGCTGGGCTCGGCGTTGTACAGCAGTTGCGTGGTCCACCTACACAAGGTAAACAGCCACCGTTAACATCGAGTACACGGCCGCAAATCCCCTGTATATGTTCTGATGTGTTCTGATGGTGGTGAGAGTGGAGCACGACTGTCTGCGTGGTGCAATTGGCTAGCGCGATCGGCTGTTAACCGAAAAGTTGGAGGTTCGAGCCCACCCGGTGGAGGTACGGCGCTTTTTTTCTTTGGGCTGATAGCTTTGAAGATATGTTCTGATGGTGGTGAGAGTGGAGCAGGACTGTCTCTGTGGTGCAATTGGCTATCGCGATCGGCTGTTAACCGAATGGTTGGAGCTTCTAGCCCTCCCGGGAGTGGTGTGTTGCTTTTTTTTCTGTGGGCTGATAGCTTTGAAGATATGTTCTGATGGTGGTGAGAGTCGAGCACGACTGTCTCTGTGGCGCCGTTGGCTAGCGCGAATGGCTGTTAACCGAAATCTTGGAGGTTAGAGCCCACCCGGTGGTGGTGCGGCGCTTTTTTTTCTTTTGGCTGATAGCTTTGAAGATATGTTGTGATGGTGGTGAGAGTAGAGCACGACTGTCTCCGTGGCGCAATTGGCTAGCGCGATCGGCTGTTAACCGAAAGGTTGGAGTTTCTAGCCCTCCCGGGAGTGGTGTGTTGCTTTTTTCTTTGCGCTGATAGCTGTGAAGATAAGTTCTGATGGTGGTGAGAGTGGAGCACGACTGTCTCCGTGGCGCAATTGGCTAGCGCTGTTGGCCTGTAACCGAAAGGTTGGAGGTTCGAGCCCACCCGGTGGTGGTGCGGCGCTTTTTTTTTTCTTTGGGCTGATGCTCTGAAGAAATGTTCTGACGGTGGTGAGAGTGGAGCACGACTGTCTATGTGGCGCAACTGGCTAGCGGCATCGGCTCTTAACCGAAAGGTTGGAGGTTCGAGCCCACCCGGTGGTGGTGCGGCGCTTTTTTTTGCTTGGGCTGATAGCTTTGAAGATATGTTCTGATGGTGGTGAGAGTGGAGCAGTACTGTCTCCGTGGTGCAATAGGCTAGCGCGATCGGCTGGTATCCGAAAGGTTGGAGGTTCGCGCCCACCCGGTGGTGGTGCGGCGCTTTTTTTTTCCTTGGGCTGATAGCTTTGAAGATATGTTCTGATGGTGGTGAGAGTGGAGCAGTACTGTCTCCGTGGTGCAATAGGCTAGCGCGATCGGCTGGTATCCGAAAGGTTGGAGGTTCGCGCCCACCCGGTGGTGGTGTTGTGCTTTTTTTCTTTGGGCTGATAGCTTTGAAGATTTGTTCTGATGGTGGAGAGAGTGGAGCAGGACTGTCTCCGTGGCGCAATTGGCCAGCGCGATCGGCTGTTAACCGAAAGGTTGGAGTTTCGAGCCCTCCCGGGAGTGGTGTGTTGCTTTTTTCTTTGGACTGATAGCTTTAAAGATATGATCTGATGGTGGTTAGAGTGGAGCAAGATTGTCTCCGCGGCGCAATTGGCTAGCGCGATCGGCTGTTAACCGAAAGGTTGGAGTTTCGAGCCCACCCGGTGGTGGTGCGGCACTTTTGTTTCTTTGGGCTTTGAAGATATGTTCTGATGGTGGTGAGAGTGGAGCAGAACTGTCTCCGTGGCGCAATTGGCTAGCGCGATCGGCTGTTGACCAAAAGGTTGGAGTTTCGAGCCCTCCCGAGAGTGGTGTGTTGCTTTTTTCTTTGTGCTGATAGCTTTGAAGATATGTTCTGATGGTGGTGAGAGTGGAGCACGACTGTCTCCGTGGCACAATTGGCTAGCGCGATCGGCTGTTCATCGAAAGGCTGGAGGTTCGAGCCTACCCGGTGGTGGTGTGGCGCTTTTTTTTGTTTGGGCTGATAGCTTTGAAGCTGTGTTCTGATGGTGGCTAGAGTGGAGCAAGACTGTCTCCGTGGCGCAATTGGCTAGAGCGATCGGCTGTTAACCGAAAGGTTGGAGTTTCGAGCCCACCCGGTGGTGGTGCGGCCCTTTTGTTTCATGGGGCTTTGAAGATATGTTCTGATGGTGGTGAGAGTGGAGCAGGACTCTCTCCGTGGTGCAATTGGCTAGCGCGATCGGCTGTTAACCGAACTTTTGGAGGTTCTAGCCCTCCCGGGAGTGGTGTGTTGCTTTTTTCTTTGCGCCGATAGCTTTGAAGATATGTTCTGATGGTAGTGAGAGTGGAGCACGACTGTCTCCGTGGCGCAATTGGCTAGCGCGATCGGCTGTTAACCAAAAGGTTGTAGTTTCGGGCCCTCCCGGGAGTGGTGTGTCGCTTTTTCTTTGCGCTGATAGCTTTGAAGATAAGTTCTGATGGTGGTGAAAGTGGAACAAGACTGTCTCCGTGGCGCAGTTGGCTAGCGCGGTTGACCTATAACCGAAAGGTTGGAGGTTCGAGCCCACCCGGTGGTGGTGCGGCACTTTTCCTTCTTTGAGCTTTGAAGATATGTTCTGATGGTGGTGAGAGTGGAGCAGTACTGTCTCCGTGGTGCAATAGGCTATCGCGATCGGCTGGTATCCGAAAGGTTGGAGGTTCGCGCCCACCCGGTGGTGGTGCGGTGCTTTTTTTTCTTTGGGCTGATAGCTTTGAAGATTTGTTCTGATGGTGGAGAAATTGGAGAAAGGCTGTCTCCGTGGCGCAATTGGCTAGCGCGATCGGCTGTTAACCGAAAGGTTGGAGTTTCGAGCCCTCCCGGGAGTGGTGTGTTGCTTTTTTCTTTGCGCTGATAGCTTTAAAGATAAGTTCTGATGGTGGTGAGAGTGGAGCAAGACTGTCTCCGTGGCGCAATTGGCTAGCGCGATCGCCTGTTAACCGAAAGGTTCGAGTTTCGTGCCCTCCCGGGATTGGTGTGTTGCTTTTTTCTTTGGGCTGATAGCTTTGAAGATAAGTTCTGATGGTAAGGACAGTGGAGTACGACTGTCTCCATGGCGCAGTTGGCTAGCGCGATCGGCTGTTAACCGAAAGGTTAGAGTTTCGAGCCCTCCCGGGATTGGTGTGTTGCTTTTTTCTTTGGGCTGATAGCTTTGAAGATAAGTTCTGATGGTAAGGACAGTGGAGTACGACTGTCTCCATGGCGCAGTTGGCTAGCGCGATCGGCTCTTAACCGAAAGGTTGGAAGTTCGAGCCCACCCGGTGGTGGTGCGGCGCTTTTTTTTCTTTGGGCTGATAGCTTTGAAGATATGTTCTGATGGTGGTGAGAGCAGAGCAGTACTGTCTCCGTGGCGCAATAAGCTAGCGCGATCGGCTGGTAACCGAAAGGTTTGAGGTTCGCGCCCACCCGGTGGTGGTGCAGTGCTTTTTTTTCTTTGGGCTGATAGCTTTGAAGATATGTTCTGATGCGGGTGAGAGTTGAGCAGGACTGTCTCCGTGCCGCAATTGGCTAGCGCGATCGGCTGTTAACCGAAAAGTTGGAGGTTCGAGCCCACCCTGTGGTGGTGCGGCGCTTTTTTTTCTTTGCGCTGATAGCTTTGAAGATATGTTGTGATGGTGGTGAGAGTGGAGCAGGACTGTCTCCGTGGCGCAATTGGCTAGCGCGATTGGCTGTTAACCGAAAGGTTAGAGTTTCGAGCCCACCCGCTGGTGGTGCGGCGCTATTTTTTCTTTGGGCTGATAGCTTTGAAGTTATGTTCTGATGGTGGTGAAAGTGGAGCAAAACTGTCTCCGTGGCGCAATTGGCTAGCGCGATCGGCTGTTAACCGAAAGGTTGGAGTTTCGAGCCCTCCCGGGAGTGGTGTGCTGCTTTTTTCTTTGCGCTGAAAGCTTCGAAGATATATTCTGATGGTGGCGAAAGTGGCACACGACTGTCTCCGTGGCGCAATTGGCTAGCGCTGTTGGCCTGTAACCGAAAGGTTGGAGGTTCGAGCCCACCCGGTGGTGGTGCGGCGCTTTTTTTTCTTTGGGCTGATAGCTCTGAAGAAATGTTCTGACGGGGGTGAGAGTGGAGCACGACTGTCTCCGTGGCGCAAATGGCAAGCGGCATCGGCTCTTAACCGAAAGGTTGGAGGTTCAAGCCCACCCGGTGGTGGTGCGGCGCTTTTTTTTCCTTGGGCTGATAGCTTTGAAGATATGTTCTGATGGTGGTGAGAGTGGAGCAGTACTGTCTCCGTGGTGCAATAGGCTAGCGCGTTCGGCTGGTATCCGAAAGGTTGGAGGTTCGCGCCCACCCGGTGGTGGTGCGGCGCTTTTTTTTCCTTGGGC
Organism: Rhipicephalus microplus; assembly: GCF_043290135.1. Lineage (NCBI taxonomy): Eukaryota > Metazoa > Arthropoda > Arachnida > Ixodida > Ixodidae > Rhipicephalus > Rhipicephalus microplus. The sequence goes on along the minus strand of NW_027464611.1, from coordinate 845,363 downwards.
TGATAGCTTTGAAGATATGTTCTGATGGTGGTGAGAGTGGAGCAGTACAGTCTCCGTGGTGCAATAGGCTAGCGCGATCGGCTGGTATTCGAAAGGTTGGAGGTTCGCGCCCACCCGGTGGTGGTGCGGTGCTTTTTTTTCTTTGGGCTGATAGCTTTGAAGATTTGTTCTGATGGTAGAGAGAGTGGAGAAGGACTGTCTCCGTGGCGCAATTGGCCAGCGCGATCGGCTGTTAACCGAAAGGTTGGAGTTTCGAGCCCTCCCGGGAGTGGTGTGTTGCTTTTTTCTTTGGGCTGATAGCTTTAAAGATATGATCTGATGGTGATTAGAGTGGAGCAAGATTGTCTCCGTGGCGCATTTGGCTAGAGCGATCGGCTGTTAACCGAAAGGTTGGAGTTTCGAGCCCACCCGGTGGTGGTGCGGCACTTTTGTTTCTTTGGGCTTTGAAGATATGTTCTGATGGTGGTGAGAGTGGAGCAGAACTGTCTCCGTGGCGCAATTGGCTAGCGCGATCGGCTGTTGACCGAAAGGTTGGAGTTTCGAGCCCTCCCGAGAGTGGTGTGTTGCTTTTTTCTTTGTGCTGATAGCTTCGAAGATATGTTCTGATGGTGGTGAGAGTGGAGCACGACTGTCTCCGTGGCACAATTGGCTAGCGCGATCAGCTGTTCATCGAAAGGCTGGAGGTTCGAGCCTACCCGGTGGTGGTGTGGCGCTTTTTTTTTCTTTGGGCTGATAGCTTTGAAGCTATGTTCTGATGGTGGCTAGAGTGGAGCAAGACTGTCTCCGTGGCGCAATTGGCTAGAGCGATCGGCTGTTAACCGAAAGGTTGGAGTTTCGAACCCACCCGGTGGTGGTGCGGCACTTTTGTTTCTTGGGGCTTTGAAGATATGTTCTGATGGTGGTGAGAGTGGAGCAGGACTCTCTCCGTGGTGCAATTGGCTAGCGCGATCGGCTGTTAACCGAACATTTGGAGGTTCGAGCCCTCCCGGGAGTGGTGTATTGCTTTTTTCTTTGCGGCGATAGCTTTGAAGATATGTTCTGATGGTGGTGAGAGTGGAGCACGACTGTCTCCGTGGCGCAATTGACTAGCGCGATCGGCTGTTAACCAAAAGGTTGGAGTTTCGAGCCCTCCCGGGAGTGGTGTGGGCTTTTTCTTTGCGCTGATAGCTTTGAAGATAAGTTCTGATGGTGGTGAGAGTGGAGAACGACTGTCTCCGTGGCGCAGTTGGCTAGCGCGATCGGCTGTTAACCGAAAGCTCGGAGGTTCGAGCCCACCCGTTGGTGGTGCGGTGCTTTTTTTTCTTTGGGCTGATAGCTTTGAAGACATGTTCTGATGGTGGTGAGAGTGGAGCACGACTGTCTCCGTGGCACAATTGGCTAGCGCGATCGGCTGTTCATCGAAAGACTGGAGGTTCGAGCCTACCCGGTGGTGGTGTGGCGCTTTTTTTTTCTTTGGGCTGATAGCTTTGAAGCTATGTTCTGATGGTGGCTAGAGTGGAGCAAGACTGTCTCCGTGGCGCAATTGGCTAGCGCGATCGGCTGTTAACCGAAAGGTTGGAGTTTCGAGCCCTCCCGGGAGTGGTGTGTTGCTTTTTTCTTTGCGCTGATAGCTTTGAAGATAAGTTCTTATGGTGGTGAGAGTGGAGCAAGACTGTCTCCGTGGCGCAATTGGCTAGCGCGATCGGCTGTTAACCGAAATGATCGAGTTTCGTTCCCTCCCTGGATTGGTGTGTTGCTTTTTTCTTTGCGCTGATAGCTTTGAAGATAAGTTCTGATGGTAAGGAGAGTGGAGTACGACTGTCTCCGTGGCGCAGTTGGCTAGCGCGATCGGCTGTTAACCGAAAGCTTGGAGGTTCGAGCCCACCCGGTGGTGGTGCGGCGCTTTTTCTTTGCGCTGATAGCTTTGAAGATAAGTTCTGATGGTGGTGAGAGTGGAGAACGACTGTCTCCGTGGCGCAGTTGGCTAGCGCGATCGGCTGTTAACCGAAAGCTCGGAGGTACGAGCCCACCCGATGGTGGTGCGGCGCTATTTTTTCTTTGGGCTGACAGCTTTGAAGATATGATCTGATGGTGGTTAGAGTAGAGCAAGATTGTCTCCGTGGCGCAATTGGCTAGCGCGTTCGGCTGTTAACCGAAAGGTTGGAGTTTCGAGCCCACCCGGTGGTGGTGCGGCACTCTTGTTTCTTTGGGCTTTGAAGATATGTTCTGATGGTTGTGAGAGTGGAGCAGAACTGTCTCCGTGGCGCAATTGGCTAGCGTGATCGGCTGTTGACCGAAAGGTTGGAGTTTCGTGCCCTCCCGAGAGTGGCGTGTTGCTTTTTTCTTTGTGCTGATAGCTTTGAAGATATGTTCTGATGGTGGTGAGAGTGGAGCACGACTGTCTCCGTGGCACAATTGGCTAGCGCGATCGGCTGTTCATCGAAAGGCTGGAGGTTCGAGCCTACCCGGTGGTGGTGTGGCGCTTTTTTTTCTTTGGGCTGATAGCTTTGAAGCTATGTTCTGATGGTGGCTAGAGTGGAGCAAGACTGTCTCCGTGGCACAAATGGCTAGCGGCATCGGCTCTTAACCGAAAGGTTGGAGGTTGGAGCCCACCCGGTGGTGGTGCGGCCCTTTTCTTTCATGGGGCTTTGAAGATATGTTCTGATGGTGGTGATAGTGGAGCAGGACTCTCCGTGGTGCAATTGGCTAGCGCGATCGGCTGTTAACCGAACATTTGGAGGTTCTAGCCCTCCCGGGAGTGGTGTGTTGCTTTTTTCTTTGCGCCGATAGCTTTGAAGATATGTTCTGATGGTAGTGAGAGTGGAGCACCACTGTCTCCGTGGCGCAATTGGCTAGCGCGATCGGCTGTTAACCAAAAGGTTGGAGTTTCGAGCCCTCCCGGGAGTGGTGTGTCGCTTTTTCTTTGCGCTGATAGCTTTGAAGATAAGTTCTGATGGTGGTGAAAGTGGAACAAGACTGTCTCCGTGGCGCAGTTGGCTAGCGCGGTTGACCTATAACCGAAAGGTTGGAGGTTCGAGCCCACCCGGTGGTGGTGCGGCACTTTTGCTTCTTTGAGCTTTGAAGATATGTTCTGATGGTGGTGAGAGTGGAGCAGTACTGTCTCCGTGGTGCAATAGGCTATCGCGATCGGCTGGTATCCGAAAGGTTGGAGGTTCGCGCCCACCCGGTGGTGGTGCGGTGCTTTTTTTTCTTTGGGCTGATAGCTTTGAAGATTTGTTCTGATGGTGGAGAGATTGGAGAAAGGCTGTCTCCGTGGCGCAATTGGCTAGCGCGATCGGCTGTTAACCGAAAGGTTGGAGTTTCGAGCCCTCCCGGGAGTGGTGTGTTGCTTTTTTCTTTGCGCTGATAGCTTTAAAGATAAGTTCTGATGGTGGTGAGAGTGGAGCAAGACTGTCTCCGTGGCGCAATTGGCTAGCGCGATCGGCTGTTAACCGAAAGGTTCGAGTTTCGTGCCCTCCAGGGATTGGTGTGTTGCTTTTTTCTTTGGGCTGATAGCTTTGAAGATAAGTTCTGATGGTAAGGACAGTGGAGTACGACTGTCTCCATGGCGCAGTTGGCTAGCGCGATCGGCTGTTAACCGAAAGGTTAGAGTTTCGAGCCCACCCGGTGGTGGTGCGGCGCTTTTTTTTTCTTTGGGCTGATAGCTTTGAAGTTATGTTCTGATGGTGGTGAAAGTGGAGCAGGACTGTCTCCGTGGCGCAATTGGCTAGCGCGATCGGCTGTTAACCGAAAAGTTGGAGTTTCGAGCCCTCCCGGGAGTGGTGTGTTGCTTTTTTCTTTGCGCTGAAAGCTTTGAAGATATGTTCTGATGGTGGTGATAGTGGAACACGACTGTATCCGTGGCGCAGTTGGCTAGCGCGGTTGTCCTATAACCGAAAAGTTGGAGGTTCGAGCCCACCCGGTGGTGGTGTGGCGCTTTTTTTTCTTTGGGCTGATAGCTCTGAAGAAATGTTCTGACGGTGGTGAGAGTGGAGCACGACTGTCTCCGTGGCACAAATGGCTAGCGGCATCGGCTCTTAACCGAAAGGTTGGAGGTTCGAGCCCACCCGGTGGTGGTGCGGCGCTTTTTTTTCTTTGGGCTGATAGCTTTGAAGATATGTTCTGATGGTGGTGAGAGTAGAGCAGTACTGTCTCCGTGGCGCAATAAGCTAGCGCGATCGGCTGGTAACCGAAAGGTTTGAGGTTCGCGCCCACCCGGTGGTGGTGCAGTGCTTTTTTTTCTTTGGGCTGATAGCTTTGAAGATATGTTCTGATGCGGGTGAGAGTTGAGCAGGACTGTCTCCGTGCCGCAATTGGCTAGCGCGATCGGCTGTTAACCGAAAAGTTGGAGGTTCGAGCCCACCCAGTGGTGGTGCGGCGCTTTTTTTTCTTTGCGCTGATAGCTTTGAAGATATGTTGCGATGGTGGTGAGAGTGGAGCAGGACTGTCTCCGTGGCGCAATTGGCTAGCGCGATTGGCTGTTAACCGAAAGGTTAGAAATTCGAGCCCACCCGGTGGTGGTGCGGCGCTATTTTTTCTTTGGGCTGATAGCTTTGAAGTTATGTTCTGATGGTGGTGAAAGTGGAGCAAAACTGTCTCCGTGGCGCAATTGGCTAGCGCGATCGGCTGTTAACCGAAAGGTTGGAGTTTCGAGCCCTCCCGGGAGTGGTGTGCTGCTTTTTTCTTTGCGCTGAAAGCTTCGAAGATATATTCTGATGGTGGCGAAAGTGGCACACGACTGTCTCCGTGGCGCAATAGGCTAGCGCGATCGGCTGGTATCCGAAAGGTTGGAGGTTCGCGCCCACCCGGTGGTGGTGCGGTGCTTTTTTTTCTTTGGGCTGATAGCTTTGAAGATTTGTTCTGATGGTGGAGAGAGTGGAGCAGGACTGTCTCCGTGGCGCAATTGGCCAGCGCGATCGGCTGTTAACCGAAAGGTTGGAGTTTCGAGCCCTCCCGGGAGTGGTGTGTTGCTTTTTTCTTTGGGCTGATAGCTTTAAAGATATGATCTGATGGTGATTAGAGTGGAGCAAGATTGTCTCCGTGGCGCATTTGGCTAGAGCGATCGGCTGTTAACCGAAAGGTTGGAGTTTCGAGCCCACCCGGTGGTGGTGCGGCAATTTTGTTTCTTTGGGCTTTGAAGATATGTTCTGATGGTGGTGAGAGTGGAGCAGAACTGTCTCCGTGGCGCAATTGGCTAGCGCGATCGGCTGTTGACCGAAAGGTTGGAGTTTCGAGCCCTCCCGAGAGTGGTGTGTTGCTTTTTTTCTTTGTGCTGATAGCTTTGAAGATATGTTCTGATGGTGGTGAGAGTGGAGCACGACTGTCTCCGTGGCACAATTGGCTAGCGCGATCAGCTGTTCATCGAAAGGCTGGAGGTTCGAGCCTACCCGGTGGTGGTGTAGCGCTTTTTTTTTCTTTGGGCTGATAGCTTTGAAGCTATGTTCTGATGGTGGCTAGAGTGAAGCAAGACTGTCTCCGTGGCGCAATTGGCTAGAGCGATCGGCTGTTAACCGAAAGGTTGGAGTTTCGAACCCACCCGGTGGTGGTGCGGCACTTTTGTTTCTTGGGGCTTTGAAGATATGTTCTGATGGTGGTGAGAGTGGAGCAGGACTCTCTCCGTGGTGCAATTGGCTAGCGCGATCGGCTGTTAACCGAACATTTGGAGGTTCGAGCCCTCCCGGGAGTGGTGTGTTGCTTTTTTCTTTGCGCCGATAGCTTTGAAGATATGTTCTGATGGTGGTGAGAGTGGAGCACGACTGTCTCCGTGGCGCAATTGACTAGCGCGATCGGCTGTTAACCAAAAGGTTGGAGTTTCGAGCCCTCCCGGGAGTGGTGTGGGCTTTTTCTTTGCGCTGATAGCTTTGAAGATAAGTTCTGATGGTGGTGAGAGTGGAGAACGACTGTCTCCGTGGCGCAGTTGGCTAGCGCGATCGGCTGTTAACCGAAAGCTCGGAGGTTCGAGCCCACCCGATGGTGGTGCGGTGCTTTTTTTTCTTTGGGCTGATAGCTTTGAAGACATGTTCTGATGGTGGTGAGAGTGGAGCACGACTGTCTCCGTGGCACAATTGGCTAGCGCGATCGGCTGTTCATCGAAAGACTGGAGGTTCGAGCCTACCCGGTGGTGGTGTGGCGCTTTTTTTTTCTTTGGGCTGATAGCTTTGAAGCTATGTTCTGATGGTGGCTAGAGTGGAGCAAGACTGTCTCCGTGGCGCAATTGGCTAGCGCGATCGGCTGTTAACCGAAATGATCGAGTTTCGTTCCCTCCCTGGATTGGTGTGTTGCTTTTTTCTTTGCGCTGATAGCTTTGAAGATAAGTTCTGATGGTAAGGGGAGTGGAGTACGACTGTCTCCGTGGCGCAGTTGGCTAGCGCGATCGGCTGTTAACCGAAAGCTTGGAGGTTTGAGCCCACCCGGTGGTGGTGCGGCGCTTTTTCTTTGCGCTGATAGCTTTGAAGATAAGTTCTGATGGTGGTGAGAGTGGAGAACGACTGTCTCCGTGGCGCAGTTGGCTAGCGCGTTCGGCTGTTAACCGAAAGCTCGGAGGTACGAGCCCACCCGATGGTGGTGCGGCGCTTTTTTTTCTTTGGGCTGATAGCTTTGAAGATATGTACTGATGGTGGTGAGAGTGGAGCAGTACTGTCTCCGTGGCGCAATAGGCTAGCGCGATCGGCTGGTAACCGAAAGGTTGGAGGTTCGCGCCCACCTGGTGGTGGTGCGGTGCTTTTTTTTCTTTGGGCTGATAGCTTTGAAGATATGTTCTGATGGTGGTGAGAGTGGAGCAGGACTGTCTCCGTGCCACAATTGGCTAGCGCGATCGGCTGTTAACCGAAAAGTTGGAGGTTCGAGCCCACCCAGTGGTTGTGCGGCGCTTTTTTTTCTTTGCGCTGATAGCTTTGAAGATATGTTCTGATGGTGGTGAGAGTGGAGCACGACTGTCTGCGTGGTGCAATTGGCTAGCGCGATCGGCTGTTAACCGAAAAGTTGGAGGTTCGAGCCCACCCGGTGGTGGTACGGCGCTTTTTTTCTTTGGGCTGATAGCATTGAAGATATGTTCTGATGGTGGTGAGAGTGGAGCAGGACTGTCTCTGTGGTGCAATTGGCTATCGCGATCGGCTGTTAACCGAATGGTTGGAGCTTCTAGCCCTCCCGGGAGTGGTGTGTTGCTTTTTTTTCTGTGGGCTGATAGATTTGAAGATATGTTCTGATGGTGGTGAGAGTCGAGCACGACTGTCTCTGTGGCGCCGTTGGCTAGCGCGAATGGCTGTTAACCGAAATCTTGGAGGTTAGAGCCCACCCGGTGGTGGTGCGGCGCTTTTTTTTCTTTTGGCTGATAGCTTTGAAGATATGTTGTGATGGTGGTGAGAGTAGAGCACGACTGTCTCCGTGGCGCAATTGGCTAGCGCGATCGGCTGTTAACCGAAAGGTTGGAGTTTCTAGCCCTCCCGGGAGTGGTGTGTTGCTTTTTTCTTTGCACTGATAGCTTTGAAGATAAGTTCTGAGGGTGGTGAGAGTGGAGCACGACTGTCTCCGTGGCGCAATTGGCTAGCGCTGTTGGCCTGTAACCGAAAGGTTGGAGGTTCGAGCCCACCCGGTGGTGGTGCGGCGCTTTTTTTTTTCTTTGGGCTGATGCTCTGAAGAAATGTTCTGACGGTGGTGAGAGTGGAGCACGACTGTCTATGTGGCGCAAATGGCTAGCGGCATCGGCTCTTAACCGAAAGGTTGGAGGTTCGAGCCCACCCGGTGGTGGTGCGGCGCTTTTTTTTCCTTGGGCTGATAGCTTTGAAGATATGTTCTGATGGTGGTGAGAGTGGAGCAGTACTGTCTCCGTGGTGCAATAGGCTAGCGCGATCGGCTGGTATCCGAAAGGTTGGAGGTTCGCGCCCACCCGGTGGTGGTGCGGCGCTTTTTTTTTCCTTGGGCTGATAGCTTTGAAGATATGTTCTGATGGTGGTGAGAGTGGAGCAGTACTGTCTCCGTGGTGCAATAGGCTAGCGCGATCGGCTGGTATCCGAAAGGTTGGAGGTTCGCGCCCACCCGGTGGTGGTGTGGCGCTTTTTTTTTCTTTGGGCTGATAGCTTTGAAGATTTGTTCTGATGGTGGAGAGAGTGGAGCAGGACTGTCTCCGTGGCGCAATTGGCCAGCGCGATCGGCTGTTAACCGAAAGGTTGGAGTTTCGAGCCCTCCCGGGAGTGGTGTGTTGCTTTTTTCTTTGGGCTGATAGCTTTAAAGATATGATCTGATGGTGGTTAGAGTGGAGCAAGATTGTCTCCGCGGCGCAATTGGCTAGCGCGATCGGCTGTTAACCGAAAGGTTGGAGTTTCGAGCCCTCCCGGGAGTGGTGTGTCGCTTTTTCTTTGCGCTGATAGCTTTGAAGATAAGTTCTGATGGTGGTGAAAGTGGAACAAGACTGTCTCCGTGGCGCAGTTGGCTAGCGCGGTTGACCTATAACCGAAAGGTTGGAGGTTCGAGCCCACCCGGTGGTGGTGCGGCACTTTTGCTTCTTTGAGCTTTGAAGATATGTTCTGATGGTGGTGAGAGTGGAGCAGTACTGTCTCCGTGGTGCAATAGGCTATCGCGATCGGCTGGTATCCGAAAGGTTGGAGGTTCGCGCCCACCCGGTGGTGGTGCGGTGCTTTTTTTTCTTTGGGCTGATAGCTTTGAAGATTTGTTCTGATGGTGGAGAGATTGGAGAAAGGCTGTCTCCGTGGCGCAATTGGCTAGCGCGATCGGCTGTTAACCGAAAGGTTGGAGTTTCGAGCCCTCCCGGGAGTGGTGTGTTGCTTTTTTCTTTGCGCTGATAGCTTTAAAGATAAGTTCTGATGGTGGTGAGAGTGGAGCAAGACTGTCTCCGTGGCGCAATTGGCTAGCGCGATCGGCTGTTAACCGAAAGGTTCGAGTTTCGTGCCCTCCAGGGATTGGTGTGTTGCTTTTTTCTTTGGGCTGATAGCTTTGAAGATAAGTTCTGATGGTAAGGACAGTGGAGTACGACTGTCTCCATGGCGCAGTTGGCTAGCGCGATCGGCTGTTAACCGAAAGGTTAGAGTTTCGAGCCCACCCGGTGGTGGTGCGGCGCTTTTTTTTTCTTTGGGCTGATAGCTTTGAAGTTATGTTCTGATGGTGGTGAAAGTGGAGCAGGACTGTCTCCGTGGCGCAATTGGCTAGCGCGATCGGCTGTTAACCGAAAAGTTGGAGTTTCGAGCCCTCCCGGGAGTGGTGTGTTGCTTTTTTCTTTGCGCTGAAAGCTTTGAAGATATGTTCTGATGGTGGTGATAGTGGAACACGACTGTATCCGTGGCGCAGTTGGCTAGCGCGGTTGTCCTATAACCGAAAAGTTGGAGGTTCGAGCCCACCCGGTGGTGGTGTGGCGCTTTTTTTTCTTTGGGCTGATAGCTCTGAAGAAATGTTCTGATGGTGGTGAGAGTAGAGCAGTACTGTCTCCGTGGCGCAATAAGCTAGCGCGATCGGCTGGTAACCGAAAGGTTTGAGGTTCGCGCCCACCCGGTGGTGGTGCAGTGCTTTTTTTTCTTTGGGCTGATAGCTTTGAAGATATGTTCTGATGCGGGTGAGAGTTGAGCAGGACTGTCTCCGTGCCGCAATTGGCTAGCGCGATCGGCTGTTAACCGAAAAGTTGGAGGTTCGAGCCCACCCAGTGGTGGTGCGGCGCTTTTTTTTCTTTGCGCTGATAGCTTTGAAGATATGTTGCGATGGTGGTGAGAGTGGAGCAGGACTGTCTCCGTGGCGCAATTGGCTAGCGCGATTGGCATTTAACCGAAAGGTTAGAAATTCGAGCCAACCCGGTGGTGGTGCGGCGCTATTTTTTCTTTGGGCTGATAGCTTTGAAGTTATGTTCTGATGGTGGTGAAAGTGGAGCAAAACTGTCTCCGTGGCGCAATTGGCTAGCGCGATCGGCTGTTAACCGAAAGGTTGGAGTTTCGAGCCCTCCCGGGAGTGGTGTGCTGCTTTTTTCTTTGCGCTGAAAGCTTCGAAGATATATTCTGATGGTGGCGAAAGTGGCACACGACTGTCTCCGTGGCGCAATAGGCTAGCGCGATCGGCTGGTATCCGAAAGGTTGGAGGTTCGCGCCCACCCGGTGGTGGTGCGGTGCTTTTTTTTCTTTGGGCTGATAGCTTTGAAGATTTGTTCTGATGGTGGAGAGAGTGGAGCAGGACTGTCTCCGTGGCGCAATTGGCCAGCGCGATCGGCTGTTAACCGAAAGGTTGGAGTTTCGAGCCCTCCCGGGAGTGGTGTGTTGCTTTTTTCTTTGGGCTGATAGCTTTAAAGATATGATCTGATGGTGATTAGAGTGGAGCAAGATTGTCTCCGTGGCGCATTTGGCTAGAGCGATCGGCTGTTAACCGAAAGGTTGGAGTTTCGAGCCCACCCGGTGGTGGTGCGGCAATTTTGTTTCTTTGGGCTTTGAAGATATGTTCTGATGGTGGTGAGAGTGGAGCAGAACTGTCTCCGTGGCGCAATTGGCTAGCGCGATCGGCTGTTGACCGAAAGGTTGGAGTTTCGAGCCCTCCCGAGAGTGGTGTGTTGCTTTTTTCTTTGTGCTGATAGCTTTGAAGATATGTTCTGATGGTGGTGAGAGTGGAGCACGACTGTCTCCGTGGCACAATTGGCTAGCGCGATCAGCTGTTCATCGAAAGGCTGGAGGTTCGAGCCTACCCGGTGGTGGTGTAGCGCTTTTTTTTTCTTTGGGCTGATAGCTTTGAAGCTATGTTCTGATGGTGGCTAGAGTGAAGCAAGACTGTCTCCGTGGCGCAATTGGCTAGAGCAATCGGCTGTTAACCGAAAGGTTGGAGTTTCGAACCCACCCGGTGGTGGTGCGGCACTTTTGTTTCTTGGGGCTTTGAAGATATGTTCTGATGGTGGTGAGAGTGGAGCAGGACTCTCTCCGTGGTGCAATTGGCTAGCGCGATCGGCTGTTAACCGAACATTTGGAGGTTCGAGCCCTCCCGGGAGTGGTGTGTTGCTTTTTTCTTTGCGCCGATAGCTTTGAAGATATGTTCTGATGGTGGTGAGAGTGGAGCACGACTGTCTCCGTGGCGCAATTGACTAGCGCGATCGGCTGTTAACCAAAAGGTTGGAGTTTCGAGCCCTCCCGGGAGTGGTGTGGGCTTTTTCTTTGCGCTGATAGCTTTGAAGATAAGTTCTGATGGTGGTGAGAGTGGAGAACGACTGTCTCCGTGGCGCAGTTGGCTAGCGCGATCGGCTGTTAACCGAAAGCTCGGAGGTTCGAGCCCACCCGATGGTGGTGCGGTGCTTTTTTTCTTTGGGCTGATAGCTTTGAAGACATGTTCTGATGGTGGTGAGAGTGGAGCACGACTGTCTCCGTGGCACAATTGGCTAGCGCGATCGGCTGTTCATCGAAAGACTGGAGGTTCGAGCCTACCCGGTGGTGGTGTGGCGCTTTTTTTTCTTTGGGCTGATAGCTTTGAAGCTATGTTCTGATGGTGGCTAGAGTGGAGCAAGACTGTCTCCGTGGCGCAATTGGCTAGCGCGATCGGCTGTTAACCGAAAGGTTGGAGTTTCGAGCCTTCCCGGGAGTGGTGTGTTGCTTTTTTCTTTGCGCTGATAGCTTTGAAGATAAGTTCTTATGGTGGTGAGAGTGGAGCAAGACTGTCTCCGTGGCGCAATTGGCTAGCGCGATCGGCTGTTAACCGAAATGATCGAGTTTCGTTCCCTCCCTGGATTGGTGTGTTGCTTTTTTCTTTGCGCTGATAGCTTTGAAGATAAGTTCTGATGGTAAGGGGAGTGGAGTACGACTGTCTCCGTGGCGCAGTTGGCTAGCGCGATCGGCTGTTAACCGAAAGCTTGGAGGTTTGAGCCCACCCGGTGGTGGTGCGGCGCTTTTTCTTTGCGCTGATAGCTTTGAAGATAAGTTCTGATGGTGGTGAGAGTGGAGAACGACTGTCTCCGTGGCGCAATTGGCCAGCGCGATCGGCTGTTAACCGAAAGGTTGGAGTTTCGAGCCCTCCCGGGAGTGGTGTGTTGCTTTTTTCTTTGGGCTGATAGCTTTAAAGATATGATCTGATGGTGGTTAGAGTGGAGCAAGATTGTCTCCGCGGCGCAATTGGCTAGCGCGATCGGCTGTTAACCGAAAGGTTGGAGTTTCGAGCCCACCCGGTGGTGGTGCGGCACTTTTGTTTCTTTGGGCTTTGAAGATATGTTCTGATGGTGGTGAGAGTGGAGCAGAACTGTCTCCGTGGCGCAATTGGCTAGCGCGATCGGCTGTTGACCAAAAGGTTGGAGTTTCGAGCCCTCCCGAGAGTGGTGTGTTGCTTTTTTCTTTGAAGATATGTTCTGATGGTGGTGAGAGTGGAGCATGACTGTCTCCGTGGCACAATTGGCTAGCGCGATCGGCTGTTCATCGAAAGGCTGGAGGTTCGAGCCTACCCGGTGGTGGTGTGGCGCTTTTTTTTGTTTGGGCTGATAGCTTTGAAGCTGTGTTCTGATGGTGGCTAGAGTGGAGCAAGACTGTCTCCGTGCCGCAATTGGCTAGCGCGATCGGCTGTTAACCGAAAAGTTGGAGGTTCGAGCCCACCCAGTGGTGGTGCGGCGCTTTTTTTTCTTTGCGCTGATAGCTTTGAAGATATGTTGCGATGGTGGTGAGAGTGGAGCAGGACTGTCTCCGTGGCGCAATTGGCTAGCGCGATTGGCATTTAACCGAAAGGTTAGAAATTCGAGCCAACCCGGTGGTGGTGCGGCGCTATTTTTTCTTTGGGCTGATAGCTTTGAAGTTATGTTCTGATGGTGGTGAAAGTGGAGCAAAACTGTCTCCGTGGCGCAATTGGCTAGCGCGATCGGCTGTTAACCGAAAGGTTGGAGTTTCGAGCCCTCCCGGGAGTGGTGTGCTGCTTTTTTCTTTGCGCTGAAAGCTTCGAAGATATATTCTGATGGTGGCGAAAGTGGCACACGACTGTCTCCGTGGCGCAATAGGCTAGCGCGATCGGCTGGTATCCGAAAGGTTGGAGGTTCGCGCCCACCCGGTGGTGGTGCGGTGCTTTTTTTTCTTTGGGCTGATAGCTTTGAAGATTTGTTCTGATGGTGGAGAGAGTGGAGCAGGACTGTCTCCGTGGCGCAATTGGCCAGCGCGATCGGCTGTTAACCGAAAGGTTGGAGTTTCGAGCCCTCCCGGGAGTGGTGTGTTGCTTTTTTCTTTGGGCTGATAGCTTTAAAGATATGATCTGATGGTGATTAGAGTGGAGCAAGATTGTCTCCGTGGCGCATTTGGCTAGAGCGATCGGCTGTTAACCGAAAGGTTGGAGTTTCGAGCCCACCCGGTGGTGGTGCGGCAATTTTGTTTCTTTGGGCTTTGAAGATATGTTCTGATGGTGGTGAGAGTGGAGCAGAACTGTCTCCGTGGCGCAATTGGCTAGCGCGATCGGCTGTTGACCGAAAGGTTGGAGTTTCGAGCCCTCCCGAGAGTGGTGTGTTGCTTTTTTCTTTGTGCTGATAGCTTTGAAGATATGTTCTGATGGTGGTGAGAGTGGAGCACGACTGTCTCCGTGGCACAATTGGCTAGCGCGATCAGCTGTTCATCGAAAGGCTGGAGGTTCGAGCCTACCCGGTGGTGGTGTAGCGCTTTTTTTTTCTTTGGGCTGATAGCTTTGAAGCTATGTTCTGATGGTGGCTAGAGTGAAGCAAGACTGTCTCCGTGGCGCAATTGGCTAGAGCAATCGGCTGTTAACCGAAAGGTTGGAGTTTCGAACCCACCCGGTGGTGGTGCGGCACTTTTGTTTCTTGGGGCTTTGAAGATATGTTCTGATGGTGGTGAGAGTGGAGCAGGACTCTCTCCGTGGTGCAATTGGCTAGCGCGATCGGCTGTTAACCGAACATTTGGAGGTTCGAGCCCTCCCGGGAGTGGTGTGTTGCTTTTTTCTTTGCGCCGATAGCTTTGAAGATATGTTCTGATGGTGGTGAGAGTGGAGCACGACTGTCTCCGTGGCGCAATTGACTAGCGCGATCGGCTGTTAACCAAAAGGTTGGAGTTTCGAGCCCTCCCGGGAGTGGTGTGGGCTTTTTCTTTGCGCTGATAGCTTTGAAGATAAGTTCTGATGGTGGTGAGAGTGGAGAACGACTGTCTCCGTGGCGCAGTTGGCTAGCGCGATCGGCTGTTAACCGAAAGCTCGGAGGTTCGAGCCCACCCGATGGTGGTGCGGTGCTTTTTTTCTTTGGGCTGATAGCTTTGAAGACATGTTCTGATGGTGGTGAGAGTGGAGCACGACTGTCTCCGTGGCACAATTGGCTAGCGCGATCGGCTGTTCATCGAAAGACTGGAGGTTCGAGCCTACCCGGTGGTGGTGTGGCGCTTTTTTTTCTTTGGGCTGATAGCTTTGAAGCTATGTTCTGATGGTGGCTAGAGTGGAGCAAGACTGTCTCCGTGGCGCAATTGGCTAGCGCGATCGGCTGTTAACCGAAAGGTTGGAGTTTCGAGCCTTCCCGGGAGTGGTGTGTTGCTTTTTTCTTTGCGCTGATAGCTTTGAAGATAAGTTCTTATGGTGGTGAGAGTGGAGCAAGACTGTCTCCGTGGCGCAATTGGCTAGCGCGATCGGCTGTTAACCGAAATGATCGAGTTTCGTTCCCTCCCTGGATTGGTGTGTTGCTTTTTTCTTTGCGCTGATAGCTTTGAAGATAAGTTCTGATGGTAAGGGGAGTGGAGTACGACTGTCTCCGTGGCGCAGTTGGCTAGCGCGATCGGCTGTTAACCGAAAGCTTGGAGGTTTGAGCCCACCCGGTGGTGGTGCGGCGCTTTTTCTTTGCGCTGATAGCTTTGAAGATAAGTTCTGATGGTGGTGAGAGTGGAGAACGACTGTCTCCGTGGCGCAATTGGCCAGCGCGATCGGCTGTTAACCGAAAGGTTGGAGTTTCGAGCCCTCCCGGGAGTGGTGTGTTGCTTTTTTCTTTGGGCTGATAGCTTTAAAGATATGATCTGATGGTGGTTAGAGTGGAGCAAGATTGTCTCCGCGGCGCAATTGGCTAGCGCGATCGGCTGTTAACCGAAAGGTTGGAGTTTCGAGCCCACCCGGTGGTGGTGCGGCACTTTTGTTTCTTTGGGCTTTGAAGATATGTTCTGATGGTGGTGAGAGTGGAGCAGAACTGTCTCCGTGGCGCAATTGGCTAGCGCGATCGGCTGTTGACCAAAAGGTTGGAGTTTCGAGCCCTCCCGAGAGTGGTGTGTTGCTTTTTTCTTTGAAGATATGTTCTGATGGTGGTGAGAGTGGAGCATGACTGTCTCCGTGGCACAATTGGCTAGCGCGATCGGCTGTTCATCGAAAGGCTGGAGGTTCGAGCCTACCCGGTGGTGGTGTGGCGCTTTTTTTTGTTTGGGCTGATAGCTTTGAAGCTGTGTTCTGATGGTGGCTAGAGTGGAGCAAGACTGTCTCCGTGGCGCAATTGGCTAGAGCGATCGGCTGTTAACCGAAAGGTTGGAGTTTCGAGCCCACCCGGTGGTGGTGCGGCCCTTTTGTTTCATGGGGCTTTGAAGATATGTTCTGATGGTGGTGAGAGTGGAGCAGGACTCTCTCCGTGGTGCAATTGGCTAGCGCGATCGGCTGTTAACCGAACATTTTGAGGTTCGAGCCCTCCCGGGAGTGGTGTGTTGCTTTTTTCTTTGCGCCGATAGCTTTGAAGATATGTTCTGATGGTAGTGAGAGTGGAGCACGACTGTCTCCGTGGCGCAATTGGCTAGCGCGATCGGCTGTTAACCAAAAGGTTGGAGTTTCGAGCCCTCCCGGGAGTGGTGTGTCGCTTTTTTTTTGCGCTGATAGCTTTGAAGATAAGTTCTGATGGTGGTGAAAGTGGAACAAGACTGTCTCCGTGGCGCAGTTGGCTAGCGCGGCTGACCTATAACCGAAAGGTTGGAGGTTCGAGCCCACCCGGTGGTGGTGCGGCACTTTTGCTTCTTGGAGCTTTGAAGATATGTTCTGATGGTGGTGAGAGTGGAGCAGTACTGTCTCCGTGGTGCAATAGGCTATCGCGATCGGCTGGTATCCGAAAGGTTGGAGGTTCGCGCCCACCCGGTGGTGGTGCGGTGCTTTTTTTTCTTTGGGCTGATAGCTTTGAAGATTTGTTCTGATGGTGGAGAGATTGGAGAAAGGCTGTCTCCGTGGTGCAATTGGCTAGCGCGATCGGCTGTTAACCGAACAGTTGGAGTTTCGAGCCCTCCCGGGAGTGGTGTGTTGCTTTTTTCTTTGCGCTGATAGCTTTAAAGATAAGTTCTGATGGTGGTGAGAGTGGAGCAAGACTGTCTCCGTGGCGCAATTGGCTAGCGCGATCGGCTGTCAACCGAAAGGTTCGAGTTTCGTGCCCTCCCGGGATTGGTGTGTTGCTTTTTTCTTTGGGCTGATAGCTTTGAAGATAAGTTCTGATGGTAAGGACAGTGGAGTACGACTGTCTCCATGGCACAGTTGGCTAGCGCGATTGGCTGTTAACCGAAAGGTTAGAGTTTCGAGCCCACCCGGTGGTGGTGCTGCGCTTTTTTTTTCTTTGGGCTGATAGCTTTGAAGTTATGTTCTGATGGTGGTGAAAGTGGAGCAGGACTGTCTCCATGGCGCAATTGGCTAGCGCGATCAGCTGTTAACCGAAAAGTTGGAGTTTCGAGCACTCCCGGCAGTGGTGTGTTGCTTTTTTCTTTGCGCTGAAAGCTTTGAAGATATGTTCTGATGGTGGTGATAGTGGAACACGACTGTATCTGTGGCGCAGTTGGCTAGCGCGGTTGTCCTATAACCGAAAAGTTGGAGGTTCGAGCCCACCCGGTGGTGGTGTGGCGCTTTTTTTTCTTTGGGCTGATAGCTCTGAAGAAATGTTCTGACGGTGGTGAGAGTGGAGCACGACTGTCTCCGTGGCACAAATGGCTAGCGGCATCGGCTCTTAACCGAAAGGTTGGAGGTTCGAGCCCACCCGGTGGTGGTGCGGCGCTTTTTTTTCTTTGGGCTGATAGCTTTGAAGATATGTTCTGATGGTGGTGAGTGTAGAGCAGTACTGTCTCCGTGGCGCAATAAGCTAGCGCGATCGGCTGGTAACCGAAAGGCTTGAGGTTTGCACCCACCTGGTGGTGGTGTGGCGCTTTTTTTTCTTTGCGCTGATAGCTTTGAAGATATGTTGTGATGGTGGTGAGAGTGGAGCAGGACTGTCTCCGTGGCGCAATTGGCTAGCGCGGTTGGCTGTTAACCGAAAGGTTAGAGTTTCGAGCCCACCCGGTGGTGGTGCGGCGCTATTTTTTCTTTGGGCTGATAGCTTTGAAGTTATGTTCTGATGGTGGTGAAAGTGGAGCAGGACTGTCTCCGTGGCGCAATTGGCTAGCGCGATCGGCTGTTAACCGAAAGGTTGGAGTTTCGAGCCCTTCGGGAGTGGTGTGCTGCTTTTTTCTTTGCGCTGAAAGCTTCGAAGATATATTCTGATGGTGGCGAAAGTGGCACACGACTGTCTCCGTGGCGCAATTGGCTAGCGCTGTTGGCCTGTAACCGAAAGGTTGGAGGTTCGAGCCCACCCGGTGGTGGTGCGGCGCTTTTTTTTCTTTGGGCTGATAGCTCTGAAGAAATGTTCTGACGGGGGTGAGAGTGGAGCACGACTGTCTCCGTGGCGCAAATGGCAAGCGGCATCGGCTCTTAACCGAAAGGTTGGAGGTTCAAGCCCACCCGGTGGTGGTGCGGCGCTTTTTTTTCCTTGGGCTGATAGCTTTGAAGATATGTTCTGATGGTGGTGAGAGTGGAGCAGTACTGTCTCCGTGGTGCAATAGGCTAGCGCGATCGGCTGGTATCCGAAAGGTTGGAGGTTCGCGCCCACCCGGTGGTGGTGCGGCGCTTTTTTTTCCTTGGGCTGATAGCTTTGAAGATATGTTCTGATGGTGGTGAGAGTGGAGCAGTACTGTCTCCGTGGTGCAATAGGCTAGCGCGATCGGCTGGTATCCGAAAGGTTGGAGGTTCGCGCCCACCCGGTGGTGGTGCGGTGCTTTTTTTTCTTTGGGCTGATAGCTTTGAAGATTTGTTCTGATGGTGGAGAGAGTGGAGCAGGACTGTCTCCGTGGCGCAATTGGCCAGCGCGATCGGCTGTTAACCGAAAGGTTGGAGTTTCGAGCCCTCCCGGGAGTGGTGTGTTGCTTTTTTCTTTGGGCTGATAGCTTTAAAGATATGATCTGATGGTGATTAGAGTGGATCAAGATTGTCTCCGTGGCGCATTTGGCTAGAGCGATCGGCTGTTAACCGAAAGGTTGGAGTTTCGAGCCCACCCGGTGGTGGTGCGGCACTTTTGTTTATTCGGGCTTTGAAGATATGTTCTGATGGTGGTGAGAGTGGAGCAGAACTGTCTCCGTGGCGCAATTGGCTAGCGCGATCGGCTGTTGACCGAAAGGTTAGAGTTTCGAGCCCTCCCGAGAGTGGTGTGTTGCTTTTTTCTTTGTGCTGATAGCTTTGAAGATATGTTCTGATGGTGGTGAGAGTGGAGCACGACTGTCTCCGTGGCACAATTGGCTAGCGCGATCGGCTGTTCATCGAAAGGCTGGAGGTTCGAGCCTACCCGGTGGTGGTGTGGCGCTTTTTTTTCCTTTGGGCTGATAGCTTTGAAGCTATGTTCTGATGGTGGCTAGAGTGGAGCAAGACTGTCTCCGTGGCGCAATTGGCTAGAGCGATCGGCTGTTAACCGAAAGGTTGGAGTTTCGAACCCACCCGGTGGTGGTGCGGCACTTTTGTTTCTTGGGGCTTTGAAGATATGTTCTGATGGTGGTGAGAGTGGAGCAGGACTCTCTCCGTGGTGCAATTGGCTAGCGCGATCGGCTGTTAACCGAACATTTGGAGGTTCGAGCCCTCCCGGGAGTGGTGTGTTGCTTTTTTCTTTGCGCCGATAGCTTTGAAGATATGTTCTGATGGTGGTGAGAGTGGAGCACGACTGTCTCCGTGGCGCAATTGACTAGCGCGATCGGCTGTTAACCAAAAGGTTGGAGTTTCGAGCCCTCCCGGGAGTGGTGTGGGCTTTTTCTTTGCGCTGATAGCTTTGAAGATAAGTTCTGATGGTGGTGAGAGTGGAGAACGACTGTCTCCGTGGCGCAGTTGGCTAGCGCGATCGGCTGTTAACCGAAAGCTCGGAGGTTCGAGCCCACCCGATGGTGGTGCGGTGCTTTTTTTTTCTTTGGGCTGATAGCTTTGAAGACATGTTCTGATGGTGGTGAGAGTGGAGCACGACTGTCTCCGTGGCACAATTGGCTAGCGCGATCGGCTGTTCATCGAAAGACTGGAGGTTCGAGCCTACCCGGTGGTGGTGTGGCGCTTTTTTTTTCTTTGGGCTGATAGCTTTGAAGCTATGTTCTGATGGTGGCTAGAGTGGAGCAAGACTGTCTCCGTGGCGCAATTGGCTAGCGCGATCGGCTGTTAACCGAAAGGTTGGAGTTTCGAGCCCTCCCGGGAGTGGTGTGTTGCTTTTTTCTTTGCGCTGATAGCTTTGAAGATAAGTTCTTATGGTGGTGAGAGTGGAGCAAGACTGTCTCCGTGGCGCAATTGGCTAGCGCGATCGGCTGTTAACCGAAATGTTCGAGTTTCGTTCCCTCCCTGGATTGGTGTGTTGCTTTTTTCTTTGCGCTGATAGCTTTGAAGATAAGTTCTGATGGTAAGGAGAGTGGAGTACGACTGTCTCCGTGGCGCAGTTGGCTAGCGCGATCGGCTATTAACCGAAAGCTTGGAGGTTCGAGCCCACCCGGTGGTGGTGCGGCGCTTTTTCTTTGCGCTGATAGCTTTGAAGATAAGTTCTGATGGTGGTGAGAGTGGAGAACGACTGTCTCCGTGGCGCAGTTGGCTAGCGCGATTGGCTGTTAACCGAAAGCTCGGAGGTACGAGCCCACCCGATGGTGGTGGGGCGCTATTTTTTCTTTGGGCTGATAGCTTTGAAGTTATGTTCTGATGGTGGTGAAAGTGGAGCAGGACTGTCTCCGTGGCGCAATTGGCTAGCGCGATCGGCTGTTAACCGAAATTTTGGAGTTTCGAGCCCTCCCGGGAGTGGTGTGCTGCTTTTTTCTTTGCGCTGAAAGCTTCGAAGATATATTCTGATGGTGGCGAAAGTGGCACACGTTTGTCTCCGTGGCGCAGTTGGCTAGCGCGGTTGACCTATAACCGAAAGGTTGGAGGTTCGAGCCCACCCGGTGGTGGTGTGGCGCTTTTTTTTATTTGGGCTGATAGCTCTGAAGAAATGTTCTGACGGTGGTGATAGTGGAGCACGACTGTCTCCGTGGCACAAATGGCTAGCGGCATCGGCTCTTAACCGAAAGGTTGGAGGTTCGGCCCACCCGGTGGTGGTGCGGCGCTTTTTTTTCTTTGGGCTGATAGCTTTGAAGTTATGTTCTGATGGTGGTGAAAGTGGAGCAGGACTGTCTCCGTGGCGCAATTGGCTAGCGCGATCGGCTGTTAACCGAAAAGTTGGAGTTTCGAGCCCTCCCGGGAGTGGTGTGTTGCTTTTTTCTTTGCGCTGAAAGCTTTGAAGATATGTTCTGATGGTGGTGATAGTGGAACACGACTGTATCCGTGGCGCAGTTGGCTAGCGCGGTTGTCCTATAACCGAAAAGTTGGAGGTTCGAGCCCACCCGGTGGTGGTGTGGCGCTTTTTTTTCTTTGGGCTGATAGCTCTGAAGAAATGTTCTGACGGTGGTGAGAGTAGAGCACGACTGTCTCCGTGGCACAAATGGCTAGCGGCATCGGCTCTTAACCGAAAGGTTGGAGGTTCGAGCCCACCCGGTGGTGGTGCGGCGCTTTTTTTTCTTTGGGCTGATAGCTTTGAAGATATGTTCTGATGGTGGTGAGAGTAGAGCAGTACTGTCTCCGTGGCGCAATAAGCTAGCGCGATCGGCTGGTAACCGAAAGGTTTGAGGTTCGCGCCCACCCGGTGGTGGTGCAGTGCTTTTTTTTCTTTGGGCTGATAGCTTTGAAGATATGTTCTGATGCGGGTGAGAGTTGAGCAGGACTGTCTCCGTGCCGCAATTGGCTAGCGCGATCGGCTGTTAACCGAAAAGTTGGAGGTTCGAGCCCACCCAGTGGTGGTGCGGCGCTTTTTTTTCTTTGCGCTGATAGCTTTGAAGATATGTTGTGATGGTGGTGAGAGTGGAGCAGGACTGTCTCCGTGGCGCAATTGGCTAGCGCGATTGGCTGTTAACCGAAAGGTTAGAGTTTCGAGCCCACCCGGTGGTGGTGCGGCGCTATTTTTTCTTTGGGCTGATAGCTTTGAAGTTATGTTCTGATGGTGGTGAAAGTGGAGCAGGACTGTCTCCGTGGCGCAATTGGCTAGCGCGATCGGCTGTTAACCGAAAGGTTGGAGTTTCGAGCCCTCCCGGGAGTGGTGTGCTGCTTTTTTCTTTGCGCTGAAAGCTTCGAAGATATATTCTGATGGTGGCGAAAGTGGCACACGACTGTCTCCGTGGCGCAATTGGCTAGCGCTGTTGGCCTGTAACCGAAAGGTTGGAGGTTCGAGCCCACCCGGTGGTGGTGCGGCGCTTTTTTTTCTTTGGGCTGATAGCTCTGAAGAAATGTTCTGACGGGGGTGAGAGTGGAGCACGACTGTCTCCGTGGCGCAAATGGCAAGCGGCATCGGCTCTTAACCGAAAGGTTGGAGGTTCAAGCCCACCCGGTGGTGGTGCGGCGCTTTTTTTTCCTTGGGCTGATAGCTTTGAAGATATGTTCTGATGGTGGTGAGAGTGGAGCAGTACTGTCTCCGTGGTGCAATAGGCTAGCGCGATCGGCTGGTATCCGAAAGGTTGGAGGTTCGCGCCCACCCGGTGGTGGTGCGGCGCTTTTTTTCCTTGGGCTGATAGCTTTGAAGATATGTTCTGATGGTGGTGAGAGTGGAGCAGTACTGTCTCCGTGGTGCAATAGGCTAGCGCGATCGGCTGGTATCCGAAAGGTTGGAGGTTCGCGCCCACCCGGTGGTGGTGCGGTGCTTTTTTTTCTTTGGGCTGATAGCTTTGAAGATTTGTTCTGATGGTGGAGAGAGTGGAGCAGGACTGTCTCCGTGGCGCAATTGGCCAGCGCGATCGGCTGTTAACCGAAAGGTTGGAGTTTCGAGCCCTCCCGGGAGTGGTGTGTTGCTTTTTTCTTTAGGCTGATAGCTTTAAAGATATGATCTGATGGTGATTAGAGTGGAGCAAGATTGTCTCCGTGGCGCATTTGGCTAGAGCGATCGGCTGTTAACCGAAAGGTTGGAGTTTCGAGCCCACCCGGTGGTGGTGCGGCACTTTTGTTTCTTTGGGCTTTGAAGATATGTTCTGATGGTGGTGAGAGTGGAGCAGAACTGTCTCCGTGGCGCAATTGGCTAGCGCGATCGGCTGTTGACCGAAAGGTTGGAGTTTCGAGCCCTCCCGAGAGTGGTGTGTTGCTTTTTTCTTTGTGCTGATAGCTTTGAAAATATGTTCTGATGGTGGTGAGAGTGGAGCACGACTGTCTCCGTGGCACAATTGGCTAGCGCGATCGGCTGTTCATCGAAAGGCTGGAGGTTCGAGCCTACCCGGTGGTGGTGTGGCGCTTTTTTTTTCTTTGGGCTGATAGCTTTGAAGCTATGTTCTGATGGTGGCTAGAGTGGAGCAAGACTGTCTCCGTGGCGCAATTGGCTAGAGCGATCGGCTGTTAACCGAAAGGTTGGAGTTTCGAACCCACCCGGTGGTGGTGCGGCACTTTTGTTTCTTGGGGCTTTGAAGATATGTTCTGATGGTGGTGAGAGTGGAGCAGGACTCGCTCCGTGGTGCAATTGGCTAGCGCGATCGGCTGTTAACCGAACATTTGGAGGTTCGAGCCCTCCCGGGAGTGGTGTGTTGCTTTTTTCTTTGCGCCGATAGCTTTGAAGATATGTTCTGATGGTGGTGAGAGTGGAGCACGACTGTCTCCGTGGCGCAATTGACTAGCGCAATCGGCTGTTAACCAAAAGGTTGGAGTTTCGAGCCCTCCCGGGAGTGGTGTGGGCTTTTTCTTTGCGCTGATAGCTTTGAAGATAAGTTCTGATGGTGGTGAGAGTGGAGAACGACTGTCTCCGTGGCGCAGTTGGCTAGCGCGATCGGCTGTTAACCGAAAGCTCGGAGGTTCGAGCCCACACG
Source organism: Rhipicephalus microplus (assembly GCF_043290135.1). Lineage (NCBI taxonomy): Eukaryota > Metazoa > Arthropoda > Arachnida > Ixodida > Ixodidae > Rhipicephalus > Rhipicephalus microplus. The sequence continues at coordinate 822,321 of NW_027464611.1, read as the reverse complement.
ATGGTGGTGCGGTGCTTTTTTTTCTTTGGGCTGATAGCTTTGAAGACATGTTCTGATGGTGGTGAGAGTGGAGCACGACTGTCTCCGTGGCACAATTGGCTAGCGCGATCGGCTGTTCATCGAAAGACTGGAGGTTCGAGCCTACCCGGTGGTGGTGTGGCGCTTTTTTTTTCTTTGGGCTGATAGCTTTGAAGCTATGTTCTGATGGTGGCTAGAGTGGAGCAAGACTGTCTCCGTGGCGCAATTGGCCAGCGCGATGGGCTGTTAACCGAAAGGTTGGAGTTTCGAGCCCTCCCGGGAGTGGTGTGTTGCTTTTTTCTTTGCGCTGATAGCTTTGAAGATAAGTTCTTATGGTGGTGAGAGTGGAGCAAGACTGTCTCCGTGGCGCAATTGGCTAGCGCGATCGGCTGTTAACCGAAATGTTCGAGTTTCGTTCCCTCCCTGGATTGGTGTGTTGCTTTTTTCTTTGCGCTGATAGCTTTGAAGATAAGTTCTGATGGTAAGGAGAGTGGAGTACGACTGTCTCCGTGGCGCAGTTGGCTAGCGCGATCGGCTGTTAACCGAAAGCTTGGAGGTTCGAGCCCACCCGGTGGTTGTGCGGCGCTTTTTCTTTGCGCTGATAGCTTTGAAGATAAGTTCTGATGGTGGTGAGAGTGGAGAACGACTGTCTCCGTGGCGCAGTTGGCTAGCGCGATCGGCTGTTAAGCGAAAGCTCGGAGGTACGAGCCCACCCGATGGTGGTGCGGCGCTATTTTTTCTTTGGGCTGATAGCTTTGAAGTTATGTTCTGATGGTGGTGAAAGTGGAGCAGGACTGTCTCCGTGGCGCAATTGGCTAGCGCGATCGGCTGGTATCCGAAAGGTTGGAGGTTCGCGCCCACCCGGTGGTGGTGCGGCGCTTTTTTTTCCTTGGGCTGATAGCTTTGAAGATATGTTCTGATGGTGGTGAGAGTGGAGCAGTACTGTCTCCGTGGTGCAATAGGCTAGCGCGATCGGCTGGTATCCGAAAGGTTGGAGGTTCGCGCCCACCCGGTGGTGGTGCGGTGCCTTTTTTTCTTTGGGCTGATAGCTTTGAAGATTTGTTCTGATGGTGGAGAGAGTGGAGCAGGACTGTCTCCGTGGCGCAATTGGCCAGCGCGATCGGCTGTTAACCGAAAGGTTGGAGTTTCGAGCCCTGCCGGGAGTGGTGTGTTGCTTTTTTCTTTAGGCTGATAGCTTTAAAGATATGATCTGATGGTGATTAGAGTGGAGCAAGATTGTCTCCGTGGCGCATTTGGCTAGAGCGATCGGCTGTTAACCGAAAGGTTGGAGTTTCGAGCCCACCCGGTGGTGGTGCGGCACTTTTGTTTCTTTGGGCTTTGAAGATATGTTCTGATGGTGGTGAGAGTGGAGCAGAACTGTCTCCGTGGCGCAATTGGCTAGCGCGATCGGCTGTTGACCGAAAGGTTGGAGTTTCGAGCCCTCCCGAGAGTGGTGTGTTGCTTTTTTCTTTGTGCTGATAGCTTTGAAGATATGTTCTGATGGTGGTGAGAGTGGAGCACGACTGTCTCCGTGGCACAATTGGCTAGCGCGATCGGCTGTTCATCGAAAGGCTGGAGGTTCGAGCCTACCCGGTGGTGGTGTGGCGCTTTTTTTTTCTTTGGGCTGATAGCTTTGAAGCTATGTTCTGATGGTGGCTAGAGTGGAGCAAGACTGTCTCCGTGGCGCAATTGGCTAGAGCGATCGGCTGTTAACCGAAAGGTTGGAGTTTCGAACCCACCCGGTGGTGGTGCGGCACTTTTGTTTCTTGGGGCTTTGAAGATATGTTCTGATGGTGGTGAGAGTGGAGCAGGACTCTCTCCGTGGTGCAATTGGCTAGCGCGATCGGCTGTTAACCGAACATTTGGAGGTTCGAGCCCTCCCGGGAGTGGTGTGTTGCTTTTATCTTTGCGCCGATAGCTTTGAAGATATGTTCTGATGGTGGTGAGAGTGGAGCACGACTGTCTCCGTGGCGCAATTGACTAGCGCAATCGGCTGTTAACCAAAAGGTTGGAGTTTCGAGCCCTCCCGGGAGTGGTGTGGGCTTTTTCTTTGCGCTGATAGCTTTGAAGATAAGTTCTGATGGTGGTGAGAGTGGAGAACGACTGTCTCCGTGGCGCAGTTGGCTAGCGCGATCGGCTGTTAACCGAAAGCTCGGAGGTTCGAGCCCACACGATGGTGGTGCGGTGCTTTTTTTTCTTTGGGCTGATAGCTTTGAAGACATGTTCTGATGGTGGTGAGAGTGGAGCACGACTGTCTCCGTGGCACAATTGGCTAGCGCGATCGGCTGTTCATCGAAAGACTGGAGGTTCGAGCCTACCCGGTGGTGGTGTGGCGCTTTTTTTTTCTTTGGGCTGATAGCTTTGAAGCTATGTTCTGATGGTGGCTAGAGTGGAGCAAGACTGTCTCCGTGGCGCAATTGGCTAGCGCGATCGGCTGTTAACCGAAAGGTTGGAGTTTCGAGCCCTCCCGGGAGTGGTGTGTTGCTTTTTTCTTTGCGCTGATAGCTTTGAAGATAAGTTCTTATAGTGGTGAGAGTGGAGCAAGACTGTCTCCGTGGCGCAATTGGCTAGCGCGATCGGCTGTTAACCGAAATGTTCGAGTTTCGTTCCCTCCCTGGATTGGTGTGTTGCTTTTTTCTTTGCGCTGATAGCTTTGAAGATAAGTTCTGATGGTAAGGAGAGTGGAGTACGACTGTCTCCGTGGCGCAGTTGGCTAGCGCGATCGGCTGTTAACCGAAAGCTTGGAGGTTCGAGCCCACCCGGTGGTTGTGCGGCGCTTTTTCTTTGCGCTGATAGCTTTGAAGATAAGTTCTGATGGTGGTGAGAGTGGAGAACGACTGTCTCTGTGGCGCAGTTGGCTAGCGCGATCGGCTGTTAAGCGAAAGCTCGGAGGTACGAGCCCACCCGATGGTGGTGCGGCGCTATTTTTTCTTTGGGCTGATAGCTTTGAAGTTATGTTCTGATGGTGGTGAAAGTGGAGCAGGACTGTCTCCGTGGCGCAATTGGCTAGCGCGATCGGCTGTTAACCGAAAGGTTGGAGTTTCGAGCCCTCCCGGGAGTGGTGTGCTGCTTTTTTCTTTGCGCTGAAAGCTTCGAAGATATATTCTGATGGTGGCGAAAGTGGCACACGTTTGTCTCCGTGGCGCAGTTGGCTAGCGCGGTTGACCTATAACCGAAAGGTTGGAGGTTCGAGCCCACCCGGTGGTGGTGTGGCGCTTTTTTTTCTTTGGGCTGATAGCTCTGAAGAAATGTTCTGACGGTGGTGAGAGTGGAGCACGACTGTCTCCGTGGCACAAATGGCTAGCGGCATCGGCTCTTAACCGAAAGGTTGGAGGTTCGGCCCACCCGGTGGTGGTGCGGCGCTTTTTTTTCTTTGGGCTGATAGCTTTGAAGATATGTTCTGATGGTGGTGAGAGTGGAGCAGTACTGTCTCCGTGGCGCAATTGGCTAGCGCGATCGGCTGTTAACCGAAAGGTTGGAGTTTCTAGCCCTCCTGGGAGTGGTGTGTTGCTTTTTTCTTTGCGCTGATAACTTTGAAGATAAGTTTTGATGGTGGTGAGAGTGGAGCACGACTGTCTCCGTGGCGCAATTGGCTAGCGCTGTTGGCCTGTAACCGAAAGGTTGGAGGTTCGAGCCCACCCGGTGGTGGTGCGGCGCTTTTTTTTCTTTGGGCTGATAGCTCTGAAGAAATGTTCTGACGGTGGTGAGAGTGGAGCACGACTGTCTCCGTGGCGCAAATGGCTAGCGGCATCGGCTCTTAACCGAAAGGTTGGAGGTTCAAGCCCACCCGGTGGTGGTGCGGCGCTTTTTTTTCCTTGGGCTGATAGCTTTGAAGATATGTTCTGATGGTTTTGAGAGTGGAGCAGTACTGTCTCCGTGGTGCAATAGGCTAGCGCGATCGGCTGGTATCCGAAAGGTTGGAGGTTCGCGCCCACCCGGTGGTGGTGCGGCGCTTTTTTTCCTTGGGCTGATAGCTTTGAAGATATGTTCTGATGGTGGTGAGAGTGGAGCAGTACTGTCTCCGTGGTGCAATAGGCTAGCGCGATCGGCTGGTATCCGAAAGGTTGGAGGTTCGCGCCCACCCGGTGGTGGTGCGGTGCTTTTTTTCTTTGGGCTGATAGCTTTGAAGATTTGTTCTGATGGTGGTTAGAGTGGAGCAAGATTGTCTCCGTGGCGCATTTGGCTAGCGCGATCGGCTGTTAACCGAAAGGTTGGAGTTTCGAGCCCACCCGGTGGTGGTGCGGCACTTTTGTTTCTTTGGGCTTTGAAGATATGTTCTGATGGTGGTGAGAGTGGAGCAGAACTGTCTCCGTGGCGCAGTTGGCTAGCGCGATCGGCTGTTAACCGAAAGCTTGGAGGTTCGAGCCCACCCGGTGGTGGTGCGGCGCTTTTTCTTTGTGCTGATAGCTTTGAAGATATGTTCTGATGGTGGTGAGAGTGGAGCACGACGGTCTCCGTGGCACAATTGGCTAGCGCGATCGGCTGTTCATCGAAAGGCTGGAGGTTCGAGCCTACCCGGTGGTGGTGTGGCGCTTTTTTTTCCTTTGGGCTGATAGCTTTGAAGCTATGTTCTGATGGTGGCTAGAGTGGAGCAAGACTGTCTCCGTGGCGCAATTGGCTAGAGCGATCGGCTGTTAACCGAAAGGTTGGAGTTTCGAGCCCACCCGGTGGTGGTGCGGCACTTTTGTTTCTTGGGGCTTTGAAGATATGTTCTGATGGTGGTGAGAGTGGAGCAGGACTCTCTCCGTGGTGCAATTGGCTAGCGCGATCAGCTGTTAACCGAACATTTGGAGGTTCGAGCCCTCCCGGGAGTGGTGTGTTGCTTTTTTCTTTGCGCCGATAGCTTTGAAGATATGTTCTGATGGTGGTGAGAGTGGAGCAGTACTGTCTCCGTGGCGCAATTTGCTAGCGCGATCGGCTGTTAACCGAAAGGTTGGAGTTTCTAGCCCTCCCGGGAGTGGTGTGTTGCTTTTTTCTTTGCGCTGATAACTTTGAAGATAAGTTGTGATGGTGGTGAGAGTGGAGCACGACTGTCTCCGTGGCGCAATTGGCTAGCGCTGTTGGCCTGTAACCGAAAGGTTGGAGGTTCGAGTCCACCCGGTGGTGGTGCGGCGCTTTTTTTTCTTTGGGCTGATAGCTCTGAAGAAATGTTCTGACGGTGGTGAGAGTGGAGCACGACTGTCTCCGTGGCGCAAATGGCTAGCGGCATCGGCTCTTAACCGAAAGGTTGGAGGTTCAAGCCCACCCGGTGGTGGTGCGGCGCTTTTTTTTCCTTGGGCTGATAGCTTTGAAGATATGTTCTGATGGTTTTGAGAGTGGAGCAGTACTGTCTCCGTGGTGCAATAGGCTAGCGCGATCGGCTGGTATCCGAAAGGTTGGAGGTTCGCGCCCACCCGGTGGTGGTGCGGCGCTTTTTTTTTTCCTTGGGCTGATAGCTTTGAAGATATGTTCTGATGGTGGTGAGAGTGGAGCAGTACTGTCTCCGTGGTGCAATAGGCTAGCGCGATCGGCTGGTATCCGAAAGGTTGGAGGTTCGCGCCGACCCGGTGGTGGTGCGGTGCTTTTTTTTCTTTGGGCTGATAGCTTTGAAGATTTGTTCTGATGGTGGTTAGAGTGGAGCAAGATTGTCTCCGTGGCGCATTTGGCTAGAGCGATCGGCTGTTAACCGAAATGTTGGAGTTTCGAGCCCACCCGGTGGTGGTGCGGCACTTTTGTTTCTTTGGGCTTTGAAGATATGTTCTGATGGTGGTGAGAGTGGAGCAGAACTGTCTCCGTGGCGCAATTGGCTAGCGCGATCGGCTGTTGACCGAAAGGTTGGAGTTTCGAGCCCTCCCGAGAGGGGTGTGTTGCTTTTTTCTTTGTGCTGATAGCTTTGAAGATATTTTCTGATGGTGGTGAGAGTGGAGCACGACTGTCTCCGTGGCACAATTGGCTAGCGCGATCGGCTGTTCATCGAAAGGCTGGAGGTTCGAGCCTACCCGGTGGTGGTGTGGCGCTTTTTTTTCTTTGGGCTGATAGCTTTGAAGCTATGTTCTGATGGTGGCTAGAGTGGAGCAAGACTGTCTCCGTGGCGCAATTGGCTAGAGCGATCGGCTGTTAACCGAAAGGTTGGAGTTTCGAGCCCACCCGGTGGTGGTGCGGAACTTTTGTTTCTTTGGACTTTGAAGATATGTTCTGATGGTGGTGAGAGTGGAGCAGGACTCTCTCCGTGGTGCAATTGGCTAGCGCGATCGGCTGTTAACCGAACATTTGGAGGTTCGAGCCCTCCCGGGAGTGGTGTGTTGCTTTTTTCTTTGCGCCGATAGCTTTGAAGATATGTTCTGATGGTGGTGAGAGTGGAGCACGACTGTCTCCGTGGCGCAATTGGCTAGCGCGATCGGCTGTTAACCAAAAGGTTCGAGTTTCGAGCCCTCTCGGGAGTGGTGTGTTGCTTTTTCTTTGCGCTGATAGCTTTGAAGATAAGTTCTGATGGTGGTGAGAGTAGAGAACGACTGTCTCCGTGGCACAATTGGCTAGCGCGTTCGGCTGTTCATCGAAAGGCTGGAGGTTCGAGCCTACCCGGTGGTGGTGTGGCGCTTTTTTTTTCTTTGGGCTGATAGCTTTGAAGCTATGTTCTGATGGTGGCTAGAGTGGAGCAAGACTGTCTCTGTGGCGCAATTGGCTAGAGCGATCGGCTGTTAACCGAAAGGTTGGAGTTTCGAGCCCACCCGGTGGTGGTGTGGCGCTTTTTTTTTTCTTTGGGCTGATAGCTTTGAAGCTATGTTCTGATGGTGGCTAGAGTGGAGCAAGACTGTCTCCGCGGCGCAATTGGCTAGAGCGATCGGCTGTTAACCGAAAGGTTGGAGTTTCGAGCCCACCCGGTGGTGGTGCGGCACTTTTGTTTCTTTGGGCTTTGAAGATATGTTCTGATGGTGGTGAGAGCTGAGCAGGACTGTCTCCGTGGCGCAATTGGCTAGCGCGATCGGCTGGTAACCGAAAATTTGGAGGTTCGAGCCCACCCGGTGGTGGTGCGACACTTTTTTTTTCTTTGGGCTGATAGCTCTGAAGAAATGTTCTGACGGTGGGGAGAGTGTAGCACGACTGTCTCCGTGGCGCAATTGGCTAGCACGTTCGGCTGTTAACCAAAAAATTGGAGGTTTGAGACCTCCCGGGAATGGTGTGTTGCTTTTTTCTTTGCGCTCATAGCTTTGAAGATAAGTTCTGATGGTGGTGAGAGTGGAGTACGACTCTCTCCGTGGCGCAGTTGGCTAGCGCGATCGGCTGTTAACTGAAAGCTTGGAGGTTCGAGCCCACCCGGTGGTGGTGCGGCGCTTTTTTTTCCTTTGGGCTGATAGCTTTGAAGATATGTTCTTAAGTGGTGACAGTGGACCAGAACTGTCTCCGTGGCATAATTGGCTAGCGCGATCGGCTGTTAACCGAAAGGTTGGAGTTTCGAGCCCACCCGGTGGTGGTGCGGCACTTTTGTTTCTTTGGGCTTTGAAGATATGTTCTGATGGTGGTGAGAGTGGAGCAGAACTGTCTCCGTGGCGCAATTGGCTAGCGCGATCGGCTGTTGACCGAAAGGTTGGAGTTTCGAGCCCTCCCGAGAGTGGTGTGTTGCTTTTTTCTTTGTGCTGATAGCTTTGAAGATATGTTCTGATGGTGGTGAGAGTGGAGCACGACTGTCTCCGTGGCACAATTGGCTAGCGCGATCGGCTGTTCATCGAAAGGCTGGAGGTTCGAGCCTACCCGGTGGTGGTGTGGCGCTTTTTTTTTCTTTGGGCTGATAGCTTTGAAGCTATGTTCTGATGGTGGCTAGAGTGGAGCAAGACTGTCTCCGTGGCGCAATTGGCTAGAGCGATCGGCTGTTAACCGAAAGGTTGGAGTTTCGAACCCACCCGGGAGTGGTGTGTTGCTTTTTTCTTTGCGCCGATAGCTTTGAAGATATGTTCTGATGATGGTGAGAGTGGAGCACGACTGTCTCCGTGGCGCAATTGACTAGCGCGATCGGCTGTTAACCAAAAGGTTGGAGTTTCGAGCCCTCCCGGGAGTGGTGTGGGCTTTTTCTTTGCGCTGATAGCTTTGAAGATAAGTTGTGATGGTGGTGAGAGTGGAGCACGACTGTCTCCGTGGCGCAATTGGCTAGCGCTGTTGGCCTGTAACCGAAAGGTTGGAGGTTCGAGTCCACCCGGTGGTGGTGCGGCGCTTTTTTTTCTTTGGGTTGATAGCTCTGAAGAAATGTTCTGACGGTGGTGAGAGTGGAGCACGACTGTCTCCGTGGCGCAAATGGCTAGCGGCATCGGCTCTTAACCGAAAGGTTGGAGGTTCAAGCCCACCCGGTGGTGGTGCGGCGCTTTTTTTTCCTTGGGCTGATAGCTTTGAAGATATGTTCTGATGGTTTTGAGAGTGGAGCAGTACTGTCTCCGTGGTGCAATAGGCTAGCGCGATCGGCTGGTATCCGAAAGGTTGGAGGTTCGCGCCCACCCGGTGGTGGTGCGGCGCTTTTTTTTTTCCTTGGGCTGATAGCTTTGAAGATATGTTCTGATGGTGGTGAGAGTGGAGCAGTACTGTCTCCGTGGTGCAATAGGCTAGCGCGATCGGCTGGTATCCGAAAGGTTGGAGGTTCGCGCCGACCCGGTGGTGGTGCGGTGCTTTTTTTTCTTTGGGCTGATAGCTTTGAAGATTTGTTCTGATGGTGGTTAGAGTGGAGCAAGATTGTCTCCGTGGCGCATTTGGCTAGCGCGATCGGCTGTTAACCGAAATGTTGGAGTTTCGAGCCCACCCGGTGGTGGTGCGGCACTTTTGTTTCTTTGGGCTTTGAAGATATGTTCTGATGGTGGTGAGAGTGGAGCAGAACTGTCTCCGTGGCGCAATTGGCTAGCGCGATCGGCTGTTGACCGAAAGGTTGGAGTTTCGAGCCCTCCCGAGAGGGGTGTGTTGCTTTTTTCTTTGTGCTGATAGCTTTGAAGATATTTTCTGATGGTGGTGAGAGTGGAGCACGACTGTCTCCGTGGCACAATTGGCTAGCGCGATCGGCTGTTCATCGAAAGGCTGGAGGTTCGAGCCTACCCGGTGGTGGTGTGGCGCTTTTTTTTCTTTGGGCTGATAGCTTTGAAGCTATGTTCTGATGGTGGCTAGAGTGGAGCAAGACTGTCTCCGTGGCGCAATTGGCTAGAGCGATCGGCTGTTAACCGAAAGGTTGGAGTTTCGAGCCCACCCGGTGGTGGTGCGGAACTTTTGTTTCTTTGGACTTTGAAGATATGTTCTGATGGTGGTGAGAGTGGAGCAGGACTCTCTCCGTGGTGCAATTGGCTAGCGCGATCGGCTGTTAACCGAACATTTGGAGGTTCGAGCCCTCCCGGGAGTGGTGTGTTGCTTTTTTCTTTGCGCCGATAGCTTTGAAGATATGTTCTGATGGTGGTGAGAGTGGAGCACGACTGTCTCCGTGGCGCAATTGGCTAGCGCGATCGGCTGTTAACCAAAAGGTTCGAGTTTCGAGCCCTCTCGGGAGTGGTGTGTTGCTTTTTCTTTGCGCTGATAGCTTTGAAGATAAGTTCTGATGGTGGTGAGAGTAGAGAACGACTGTCTCCGTGGCACAATTGGCTAGCGCGTTCGGCTGTTCATCGAAAGGCTGGAGGTTCGAGCCTACCCGGTGGTGGTGTGGCGCTTTTTTTTTCTTTGGGCTGATAGCTTTGAAGCTATGTTCTGATGGTGGCTAGAGTGGAGCAAGACTGTCTCCGTGGCGCAATTGGCTAGAGCGATCGGCTGTTAACCGAAAGGTTGGAGTTTCGAGCCCACCCGGTGGTGGTGTGGCGCTTTTTTTTTTCTTTGGGCTGATAGCTTTGAAGCTATGTTCTGATGGTGGCTAGAGTGGAGCAAGACTGTCTCCGCGGCGCAATTGGCTAGAGCGATCGGCTGTTAACCGAAAGGTTGGAGTTTCGAGCCCACCCGGTGGTGGTGCGGCACTTTTGTTTCTTTGGGCTTTGAAGATATGTTCTGATGGTGGTGAGAGCTGAGCAGGACTGTCTCCGTGGCGCAATTGGCTAGCGCGATCGGCTGGTAACCGAAAATTTGGAGGTTCGAGCCCACCCGGTGGTGGTGCGACACTTTTTTTTTCTTTGGGCTGATAGCTCTGAAGAAATGTTCTGACGGTGGGGAGAGTGTAGCACGACTGTCTCCGTGGCGCAATTGGCTAGCACGTTCGGCTGTTAACCAAAAAATTGGAGGTTTGAGACCTCCCGGGAATGGTGTGTTGCTTTTTTCTTTGCGCTCATAGCTTTGAAGATAAGTTCTGATGGTGGTGAGAGTGGAGTACGACTCTCTCCGTGGCGCAGTTGGCTAGCGCGATCGGCTGTTAACTGAAAGCTTGGAGGTTCGAGCCCACCCGGTGGTGGTGCGGCGCTTTTTTTTCCTTTGGGCTGATAGCTTTGAAGATATGTTCTGAAGTGGTGAGAGTGGACCAGAACTGTCTCCGTGGCATAATTGGCTAGCGCGATCGGCTGTTAACCGAAAGGTTGGAGTTTCGAGCCCACCCGGTGGTGGTGCGGCACTTTTGTTTCTTTGGGCTTTGAAGATATGTTCTGATGGTGGTGAGAGTGGAGCAGAACTGTCTCCGTGGCGCAATTGGCTAGCGCGATCGGCTGTTGACCGAAAGGTTGGAGTTTCGAGCCCTCCCGAGAGTGGTGTGTTGCTTTTTTCTTTGTGCTGATAGCTTTGAAGATATGTTCTGATGGTGGTGAGAGTGGAGCACGACTGTCTCCGTGGCACAATTGGCTAGCGCGATCGGCTGTTCATCGAAAGGCTGGAGGTTCGAGCCTACCCGGTGGTGGTGTGGCGCTTTTTTTTTCTTTGGGCTGATAGCTTTGAAGCTATGTTCTGATGGTGGCTAGAGTGGAGCAAGACTGTCTCCGTGGCGCAATTGGCTAGAGCGATCGGCTGTTAACCGAAAGGTTGGAGTTTCGAACCCACCCGGGAGTGGTGTGTTGCTTTTTTCTTTGCGCCGATAGCTTTGAAGATATGTTCTGATGATGGTGAGAGTGGAGCACGACTGTCTCCGTGGCGCAATTGACTAGCGCGATCGGCTGTTAACCAAAAGGTTGGAGTTTCGAGCCCTCCCGGGAGTGGTGTGGGCTTTTTCTTTGCGCTGATAGCTTTGAAGATAAGTTCTGATGGTGGTGAGAGTGGAGAACGACTGTCTCCGTGGCGCAGTTGGCTAGCGCGATCGGCTGTTAACCGAAAGCTCGGAGGTTCGAGCCCACCCGATGGTGGTGCGGCGCTTTTTTTTCTTTGGGCTGATAGCTTTGAAGACATGTTCTGATGGTGGTGAGAGTGGAGCACGACTGTCTCCGTGGCACAATTGGCTAGCGCGATCGGCTGTTCATCGAAAGACTGGAGGTTCGAGCCTACCCGGTGGTGGTGTGGCGCTTTTTTTTTCTTTGGGCTGATAGCTTTGAAGCTATGTTCTGATGGTGGCTAGAGTGGAGCAAGACTGTCTCCGTGGCGCAATTGGCTAGCGCGATCGGCTGTTAACCGAAAGGTTGGAGTTTCGAGCCCTCCCGGGAGTGGTGTGTTGCTTTTTTCTTTGCGCTGATAGCTTTGAAGATAAGTTCTTATGGTGGTGAGAGTGGAGCAAGACTGTCTCCGTGGCGCAATTGGCTAGCGCGATCGGCTGTTAACCGAAATGTTCGAGTTTCGTTCCCTCCCTGGATTGGTGTGTTGCTTTTTTCTTTGCGCTGATAGCTTTGAAGATAAGTTCTGATGGTAAGGAGAGTGGAGTACGACTGTCTCCGTGGCGCAGTTGGCTAGCGCGATCGGCTGTTAACCGAAAGCTTGGAGGTTCGAGCCCACCCGGTGGTGGTGCGGCGCTTTTTCTTTGCGCTGATTGCTTTGAAGATAAGTTCTGATGGTGGTGAGAGTGGAGAACGACTGTCTCCGTGGCGCAGTTGGCTAGCGCGATCGGCTGTTAACCGAAAGCTCGGAGGTACGAGCCCACCCGATGGTGGTGCGGCGCTATTTTTTCTTTGGGCTGATAGCTTTGAAGTTATGTTCTGATGGTGGTGAAAGTGGAGCAGGACTGTCTCCGTGGCGCAATTGGCTAGCGCGATCGGCTGTTAACCGAAAGGTTGGAGTTTCGAGCCCTCCCGGGAGTGGTGTGCTGCTTTTTTCTTTGCGCTGAAAGCTTCGAAGATATATTCTGATGGTGGCGAAAGTGGCACACGTTTGTCTCCGTGGCGCAGTTGGCTAGCGCGGTTGACCTATAACCGAAAGGTTGGAGGTTCGAGCCCACCCGGTGGTGGTGTGGCGCTTTTTTTTCTTTGGGCTGATAGCTCTGAAGAAATGTTCTGACGGTGGTGAGAGTGGAGCACGACTGTCTCCGTGGCACAAATGGCTAGCGGCATCGGCTCTTAACCGAAAGGTTGGAGGTTCGGCCCACCCGGTGGTGGTGCGGCGCTTTTTTTTCTTTGGGCTGATAGCTTTGAAGATATGTTCTGATGATGGTGAGAGTGGAGCAGTACTGTCTCCGTGGCGCAATTGGCTAGCGCGATCGGCTGTTAACCGAAAGGTTGGAGTTTCTAGCCCTCCCGGGAGTGGTGTGTTGCTTTTTTCTTTGCGCTGATAACTTTGAAGATAAGTTTTGATGGTGGTGAGAGTGGAGCACGACTGTCTCCGTGGCGCAATTGGCTAGCGCTGTTGGCCTGTAACCGAAAGGTTGGAGGTTCGAGCCCACCCGGTGGTGGTGCGGCGCTTTTTTTTCTTTGGGCTGATAGCTCTGAAGAAATGTTCTGACGGTGGTGAGAGTGGAGCACGACTGTCTCCGTGGCGCAAATGGCTAGCGGCATCGGCTCTTAACCGAAAAATTGGAGGTTCAAGCCCACCCGGTGGTGGTACGGCGCTTTTTTTTCCTTGGGCTGATAGCTTTGAAGATATGTTCTGATGGTTTTGAGAGTGGAGCAGTACTGTCTCCGTGGTGCAATAGGCTAGCGCGATCGGCTGGTATCCGAAAGGTTGGAGGTTCGCGCCCACCCGGTGGTGGTGCGGCGCTTTTTTTTTCCTTGGGCTGATAGCTTTGAAGATATGTTCTGATGGTGGTGAGAGTGGAGCAGTACTGTCTCCGTGGTGCAATAGGCTAGCGCGATCGGCTGGTATCCGAAAGGTTGGAGGTTCGCGCCCACCCGGTGGTGGTGCGGTGCTTTTTTTTCTTTGGGCTGATAGCTTTGAAGATTTGTTCTGATGGTGGTTAGAGTGGAGCAAGATTGTCTCCGTGGCGCAGTTGGCTAGCGCGATCGGCTGTTATCCGAAAGCTTGGAGGTTCGAGCCCACCCGGTGGTGGTGCGGCGCTTTTTCTTTGTGCTGATAGCTTTGAAGATATGTTCTGATGGTGGTGAGAGTGGAGCACGACGGTCTCCGTGGCACAATTGGCTAGCGCGATCGGCTGTTCATCGAAAGGCTGGAGGTTCGAGCCTACCCGGTGGTGGTGTGGCGCTTTTTTTTCCTTTGGGCTGATAGCTTTGAAGCTATGTTCTGATGGTGGCTAGAGTGGAGCAAGACTGTCTCCGTGGCGCAATTGGCTAGAGCGATCGGCTGTTAACCGAAAGGTTGGAGTTTCGAGCCCACCCGGTGGTGGTGCGGCACTTTTGTTTCTTGGGGCTTTGAAGATATGTTCTGATGGTGGTGAGAGTGGAGCAGGACTCTCTCCGTGGTGCAATTGGCTAGCGCGATCGGCTGTTAACCGAACATTTGGAGGTTCGAGCCCTCCCGGGAGTGGTGTGTTGCTTTTTTCTTTGCGCCGATAGCTTTGAAGATATGTTCTGATGGTGGTGAGAGTGGAGCAGTACTGTCTCCGTGGCGCAATTGGCTAGCGCGATCGGCTGTTAACCGAAAGGTTGGAGTTTCTAGCCCTCCCGGGAGTGGTGTGTTGCTTTTTTCTTTGCGCTGATAACTTTGAAGATAAGTTCTGATGGTGGTGAGAGTGGAGCACGACTGTCTCCGTGGCGCAATTGGCTAGCGCTGTTGGCCTGTAACCGAAAGGTTGGAGGTTCGAGTCCACCCGGTGGTGGTGCGGCGCTTTTTTTTCTTTGGGCTGATAGCTCTGAAGAAATGTTCTGACGGTGGTGAGAGTGGAGCACGACTGTCTCCGTGGCGCAAATGGCTAGTGGCATCGGCTCTTAACCGAAAGGTTGGAGGTTCAAGCCCACCCGGTGGTGGTGCGGCGCTTTTTTTTCCTTGGGCTGATAGCTTTGAAGATATGTTCTGATGGTTTTGAGAGTGGAGCAGTACTGTCTCCGTGGTGCAATAGGCTAGCGCGATCGGCTGGTATCCGAAAGGTTGGAGGTTCGCGCCCACCCGGTGGTGGTGCGGCGCTTTTTTTTTTCCTTGGGCTGATAGCTTTGAAGATATGTTCTGATGGTGGTGAGAGTGGAGCAGTACTGTCTCCGTGGTGCAATAGGCTAGCGCGATCGGCTGGTATCCGAAAGGTTGGAGGTTCGCGCCCACCCGGTGGTGGTGCGGTGCTTTTTTTTCTTTTGGCTGATAGCTTTGAAGATTTGTTCTGATGGTGGTTAGAGTGGAGCAAGATTGTCTCCGTGGCGCATTTGGCTAGCGCGATCGGCTGTTAACCGAAATGTTGGAGTTTTGAGCCCACCCGGTGGTGGTGCGGCACTTTTGTTTCTTTGGGCTTTGAAGATATGTTCTGATGGTGGTGAGAGTGGAGCAGAACTGTCTCCGTGGCGCAATTGGCTAGCGCGATCGGCTGTTGACCGAAAGGTTGGAGTTTCGAGCCCTCCCGAGAGGGGTGTGTTGCTTTTTTCTTTGTGCTGATAGCTTTGAAGATATCTTCTGATGGTGGTGAGAGTGGAGCACGACTGTCTCCGTGGCACAATTGGCTAGCGCGATCGGCTGTTCATCGAAAGGCTGGAGGTTCGAGCCTACCCGGTGGTGGTGTGGCGCTTTTTTTTCTTTGGGCTGATAGCTTTGAAGCTATGTTCTGATGGTGGCTAGAGTGGAGCAAGACTGTCTCCGTGGCGCAATTGGCTAGAGCGATCGGCTGTTAACCGAAAGGTTGGAGTTTCGAGCCCACCCGGTGGTGGTGCGGAACTTTTGTTTCTTGGGACTTTGAAGATATGTTCTGATGGTGGTGAGAGTGGAGCAGGACTCTCTCCGTGTTGCAATTGGCTAGCGCGATCGGCTGTTAACCGAACATTTGGAGGTTCGAGCCCTCCCGGGAGTGGTGTGTTGCTTTTTTCTTTGCGCCGATAGCTTTGAAGATATGTTCTGATGGTGGTGAGAGTGGAGCACGACTGTCTCCGTGGCGCAATTGGCTAGCGCGATCGGCTGTTAGCCAAAAGGTTGGAGTTTCGAGCCCTCTCGGGAGTGGTGTGTTGCTTTTTCTTTGCGCTGATAGCTTTGAAGATAAGTTCTGATGGTGGTGAGAGTGGAGAACGACTGTCTCCGTGGCACAATTGGCTAGCGCGATCGGCTGTTCATCGAAAGGCTGGAGGTTCGAGCCTACCCGGTGGTGGTGTGGCGCTTTTTTTTTCTTTGGGCTGATAGCTTTGAAGCTATGTTCTGATGGTGGCTAGAGTGGAGCAAGACTGTCTCCGTGGCGCAATTGGCTAGCGCGATCGGCTGTTAACCGAAAGGTTGGAGTTTCGAGCCCTCCCGGGAGTGGTGTGTTGCTTTTTTCTTTGCGCTGATAGCTTTGAAGATAAGTTCTTATGGTGGTGAGAGTGGAGCAAGACTGTCTCCGTGGCGCAATTGGCTAGCGCGATCGGCTGTTAACCGAAATGTTCGAGTTTCGTTCCCTCCCTGGATTGGTGTGTTGCTTTTTTTTTGCGCTGATAGCTTTGAAGATAAGTTCTGATGGTAAGGAGAGTGGAGTACGACTGTCTCCGTGGCGCAGTTGGCTAGCGCGATCGGCTGTTAACCGAAAGCTTGGAGGTTCGAGCCCACCCGGTGGTGGTGCGGCGCTTTTTCTTTGCGCTGATAGCTTTGAAGATAAGTTCTGATGGTGGTGAGAGTGGAGAACGACTGTCTCCGTGGCGCAGTTGGCTAGCGCGATCGGCTGTTAAGCGAAAGCTCGGAGGTACGAGCCCACCCGATGGTGGTGCGGCGCTATTTTTTCTTTGGGCTGATAGCTTTGAAGTTATGTTCTGATGGTGGTGAAAGTGGAGCAGGACTGTCTCCGTGGCGCAATTGGCTAGCGCGATCGGCTGTTAACCGAAAGGTTGGAGTTTCGAGCCCTCCCGGGAGTGGTGTGCTGCTTTTTTCTTTGCGCTGAAAGCTTCGAAGATATATTCTGATGGTGGCGAAAGTGGCACACGTTTGTCTCCGTGGCGCAGTTGGCTAGCGCGGTTGACCTATAACCGAAAGGTTGGAGGTTCGAGCCCACCCGGTGATGGTGTGGCGCTTTTTTTTCTTTGGGCTGATAGCTCTGAAGAAATGTTCTGACGGTGGTGAGAGTGGAGCACGACTGTCTCCGTGGCACAAATGGCTAGCGGCATCGGCTCTTAACCGAAAGGTTGGAGGTTCGGCCCACCCGGTGGTGGTGCGGCGCTTTTTTTTCTTTGGGCTGATAGCTTTGAAGATATGTTCTGATGGTGGTGAGAGTGGAGCAGTACTGTCTCCGTGGCGGAATTGGCTAGCGCGATCGGCTGTTAACCGAAAGGTTGGAGTTTCTAGCCCTCCCGGGAGTGGTGTGTTGCTTTTTTCTTTGCGCTGATAACTTTGAAGATAAGTTTTGATGGTGGTGAGAGTGGAGCACGACTGTCTCCGTGGCGCAATTAGCTAGCGCTGTTGGCCTGTAACCGAAAGGTTGGAGGTTCGAGCCCACCCAGTGGTGGTGCGGCGCTTTTTTTTCTTTGGGCTGATAGCTCTGAAGAAATGTTCTGACGGTGGTGAGAGTGGAGCACGACTGTCTCCGTGGCGCAAATGGCTAGCGGCATCGGCTCTTAACCGAAAGGTTGGAGGTTCAAGCCCACCCGGTGGTGGTGCGGCGCTTTTTTTTCCTTGGGCTGATAGCTTTGAAGATATGTTCTGATGGTTTTGAGAGTGGAGCAGTACTGTCTCCGTGGTGCAATAGGCTAGCGCGATCGGCTGGTATCCGAAAGGTTGGAGGTTCGCGCCCACCCGGTGGTGGTGCGGCGCTTTTTTTTTCCTTGGGCTGATAGCTTTGAAGATTTGTTCTGATGGTGGTTAGAGTGGAGCAAGATTGTCTCCGTGGCGCATTTGGCTAGCGCGATCGGCTGTTAACCGAAAGGTTGGAGTTTCGAGCCCACCCGGTGGTGGTGCGGCACTTTTGTTTCTTTGGGCTTTGAAGGTATGTTCTGATGGTGGTGAGAGTGGAGCAGAACTGTCTCCGTGGCGCAGTTGGCTAGCGCGATCGGCTGTTAACCGAAAGCTTGGAGGTTCGAGCCCACCCGGTGGTGGTGCGGCGCTTTTTCTTTGTGCTGATAGCTTTGAAGATATGTTCTGATGGTGGTGAGAGTGGAGCACGACGGTCTCCGTGGCACAATTGGCTAGCGCGATCGGCTGTTTATCGAAAGGCTGGAGGTTCGAGCCTACCCGGTGGTGGTGTGGCGCTTTTTTTTCCTTTGGGCTGATAGCTTTGAAGCTATGTTCTGATGGTGGCTAGAGTGGAGCAAGACTGTCTCCGTGGCGCAATTGGCTAGAGCGATCGGCTGTTAACCGAAAGGTTGGAGTTTCGAGCCCACCCGGTGGTGGTGCGGCACTTTTGTTTCTTGGGGCTTTGAAGATATGTTCTGATGGTGGTGAGAGTGGAGCAGTACTGTCTCCGTGGCGCAATTGGCTAGCGCGATCGGCTGTTAACCGAAAGGTTGGAGTTTCTAGCCCTCCCGGGAGTGGTGTGTTGCTTTTTTCTTTGCGCTGATAACTTTGAAGATAAGTTGTGATGGTGGTGAGAGTGGAGCATGACTGTCTCCGTGGCGCAATTGGCTAGCGCTGTTGGCCTGTAACCGAAAGGTTGGAGGTTCGAGTCCACCCGGTGGTGGTGCGGCGCTTTTTTTTCTTTGGGCTGATAGCTCTGAAGAAATGTTCTGACGGTGGTGAGAGTGGAGCACGACTGTCTCCGTGGCGCAAATGGCTAGCGGCATCGGCTCTTAACCGAAAGGTTGGAGGTTCAAGCCCACCCGGTGGTGGTGCGGCGCTTTTTTTTCCTTGGGCTGATAGCTTTGAAGATATGTTCTTATGGTTTTGAGAGTGGAGCAGTACTGTCTCCGTGGTGCAATAGGCTAGCGCGATCGGCTGGTATCCGAAAGGTTGGAGGTTCGCGCCCACCCGGTGGTGGTGCGGCGCTTTTTTTTTTTCCTTGGGCTGATAGCTTTGAAGATATGTTCTGATGGTTGTGAGAGTGGAGCAGTACTGTCTCCGTGGTGCAATAGGCTAGCGCGATCGGCTGGTATCCGAAAGGTTGGAGGTTCGCGCCGACCCGGTGGTGGTGCGGTGCTTTTTTTTCTTTGGGCTGATAGCTTTGAAGATTTGTTCTGATGGTGGTTAGAGTGGAGCAAGATTGTCTCCGTGGCGCATTTGGCTAGCGCGATCGGCTGTTAACCGAAATGTTGGAGTTTCGAGCCCACCCGGTGGTGGTGCGGCACTTTTGTTTCTTTGGGCTTTGAAGATATGTTCTGATTGTGGTGAGAGTGGAGCAGAACTGTCTCCGTGGCGCAATTGGCTAGCGCGATCGGCTGTTGACCGAAAGGTTGGAGTTTCGAGCCCTCCCGAGAGGGGTGTGTTGCTTTTTTCTTTGTGCTGATAGCTTTGAAGATATTTTCTGATGGTGGTGAGAGTGGAGCACGACTGTCTCCGTGGCACAATTGGCTAGCGCGATCGGCTGTTCATCGAAAGGCTGGAGTTTCGAGCATACCCGGTGGTGGTGTGGCGCTTTTTTTTCTTTGGGCTGATAGCTTTGAAGCTATGTTCTGATGGTGGCTAGAGTGGAGCAAGACTGTCTCCGTGGCGCAATTGGCTAGAGCGATCGGCTGTTAACCGAAAGGTTGGAGTTTCGAGCCCACCCGGTGGTGGTGCGGAACTTTTGTTTCTTGGGACTTTGAAGATATGTTCTGATGGTGGTGAGAGTGGAGCAGGACTCTCTCCGTGGTGCAATTGGCTAGCGCGATCGGCTGTTAACCGAACATTTGAAGGTTCGAGCCCTCCTGGGAGTGGTGTGTTGCTTTTTTCTTTGCGCCGATAGCTTTGAACATATGTTCTGATGGTGGTGAGAGTGGAGCACGACTGTCTCCGTGGCGCAATTGGCTAGCGCGATCGGCTGTTAACCAAAAGGTTGGAGTTTCGAGCCCTCTCGGGAGTGGTGTGTTGCTTTTTCTTTGCGCTGATAGCTTTGAAGATAAGTTCTGATGGTGGTGAGAGTGGAGAACGACTGTCTCCGTGGCACAATTGGCTAGCGCGATCGGCTGTTCATCGAAAGGCTGGAGGTTCGAGCCTACCCGGTGGTGGTGTGGCGCTTTTTTTTCTTTGGGCTGATAGCTTTGAAGCTATGTTCTGATGGTGGCTAGAGTGGAGCAAGACTGTCTCCGTGGCGCAATTGGCTAGAGCGATCGGCTGTTAACCGAAAGGTTGGAGTTTCGAGCCCACCCGGTGGTGGTGTGGCGCTTTTTTTTTCTTTGGGCTGATAGCTTTGAAGCTATGTTCCGATGGTGGCTAGAGTGGAGCAAGACTGTCTCCGTGGCGCAATTGGCTAGCGCGATCGGCTGTTAACCGAAAGGTTGGAGTTTCGAGCCCTCCCGGGAGTGGTGTGTTGCTTTTTTCTTTGCGCTGATAGCTTTGAAGATAAGTTCTTATGGTGGTGAGAGTGGAGCAAGACTGTCTCCGTGGCGCAATTGGCTAGCGCGATCGGCTGTTAACCGAAATGTTCGAGTTTTGTTCCCTCCCTGGATTGGTGTGTTGCTTTTTTCTTTGCGCTGATAGCTTTGAAGATAAGTTCTGATGGTAAGGAGAGTGGAGTACGACTGTCTCCGTGGCGCAGTTGGCTAGCGCGATCGGCTGTTAACCGAAAGCTTGGAGGTTCGAGCCCACCCGGTGGTGGTGCGGCGCTTTTTCTTTGCGCTGATAGCTTTGAAGATAAGTTCTGATGGTGGTGAGAGTGGACAACGACTGTCTCCGTGGCGCAGTTGGCTAGCGCGATCGGCTGTTAACCGAAAGCTCGGAGGTACGAGCCCACCCGATGGTGGTGCGGCGCTATTTTTTCTTTGGGCTGATAGCTTTGAAGTTATGTTCTGATGGTGGTGAAAGTGGAGCAGGACTGTCTCCGTGGCGCAATTGGCTAGCGCGATCGGCTGTTAACCGAAAGGTTGGAGGTTCGAGCCCACGCGGTGGGGGTGCGGCGCTTTTTTTCTGTGGGCTGATAGCTTTGAAGATATGTTCTGATCGTGGTGAGAGTCGAGCACGACTGTCTCCGTGGCGCAAATGGCTAGCGGCATCGGCTCTTAACCGAAAAATTGGAGGTTCAAGCCCACCCGGTGGTGGTGCGGCGCTTTTTTTTCCTTGGGCTGATAGCTTTGAAGATATGTTCTGATGGTTTTGAGAGTGGAGCAGTACTGTCTCCGTGGTGCAATAGGCTTGCGCGATCGGCTGTTAACCGAAAGGTTGGAGTTTCTAGCCCTCCCGGGAGTGGTGTGTTGCTATTTTCTTTGCGCTGATAACTTTGAAGATAAGTTTTGATGGTGGTGAGAGTGGAGCACGACTGTCTCCGTGGCGCAATTGGCTAGCGCTGTTGGCCTGTAACCGAAAGGTTGGAGGTTCGAGCCCACCCGGTGGTGGTGCGGCGCTTTTTTTTCTTTGGGCTGATAGCTCTGAAGAAATGTTCTGACGGTGGTGAGAGTGGAGCACGACTGTCTCCGTGGCGCAAATGGCTAGCGGCATCGGCTCTTAACCGAAAAATTGGAGGTTCAAGCCCACCCGGTGGTGGTGCGGCGCTTTTTTTTCCTTGGGCTGATAGCTTTGAAGATATGTTCTGATGGTTTTGAGAGTGGAGCAGTACTGTCTCCGTGGTGCAATAGGCTAGCGCGATCGGCTGTTAACCGAAAGGTTGGAGTTTCTAGCCCTCCCGGGAGTGGTGTGTTGCTATTTTCTTTGCGCTGATAACTTTGAAGATAAGTTTTGATGGTGGTGAGAGTGGAGCACGACTGTCTCCGTGGCGCAATTGGCTAGCGCTGTTGGCCTGTAACCGAAAGGTTGGAGGTTCGAGCCCACCCGGTGGTGGTGCGGCGCTTTTTTTTCTTTGGGCTGATAGCTCTGAAGAAATGTTCTGACGGTGGTGAGAGTGGAGCACGACTGTCTCCATGGCGCAAATGGCTAGCGGCATCGGCTCTTAACCGAAAAATTGGAGGTTCAAGCCCACCCGGTGGTGGTGCGGCGCTTTTTTTTCCTTGGGCTGATAGCTTTGAAGATATGTTCTGATGGTTTTGAGAGTGGAGCAGTACTGTCTCCGTGGTGCAATAGGCTAGCGCGATCGGCTGGTATCCGAAAGGTTGGAGGTTCGCGCCCACCCGGTGGTGGTGCGGCGCTTTTTTTTTCCTTGGGCTGATAGCTTTGAAGATATGTTCTGATGGTGGTGAGAGTGGAGCAGTACTGTCTCCGTGGTGCAATAGGCTAGCGCGATCGGCTGGTATCCGAAAGGTTGGAGGTTCGCGCCCACCCGGTGGTGGTGCGGTGCTTTTTTTTCTTTGGGCTGATAGCTTTGAAGATTTGTTCTGATGGTGGTTAGAGTGGAGCAAGATTGTCTCCGTGGCGCATTTGGCTAGCGCGATCGGCTGTTAACCGAAAGGTTGGAGTTTCGAGCCCACCCGGTGGTGGTGCGGCACTTTTGTTTCTTTGGGCTTTGAAGATATGTTCTGATGGTGGTGAGACTGGAGCAGAACTGTCTCCGTGGCGCAGTTGGCTAGCGCGATCGGCTGTTAACCGAAAGCTTGGAGGTTCGAGCCCACCCGGTGGTGGTGCGGCGCTTTTTCTTTGTGCTGATAGCTTTGAAGATATGTTCTGATGGTGGTGAGAGTGGAGCACGACGGTCTCCGTGGCACAATTGGCTAGCGCGATCGGCTGTTCATCGAAAGGCTGGAGGTTCGAGCCTACCCGGTGGTGGTGTGGCGCTTTTTTTTCCTTTGGGCTGATAGCTTTGAAGCTATGCTCTGATGGTGGCTAGAGTGGAGCAAGACTGTCTCCGTGGCGCAATTGGCTAGAGCGATCGGCTGTTAACCGAAAGGTTGGAGTTTCGAGCCCACCCGGTGGTGGTGCGGCACTTTTGTTTCTTGGGGCTTTGAAGATATGTTCTGATGGTGGTGAGAGTGGAGCAGGACTCTCTCCGTGGTGCAATTGGCTAGCGCGATCGGCTGTTAACCGAACATTTGGAGGTTCGAGCCCTCCCGGGAGTGGTGTGTTGCTTTTTCTTTGCGCCGATAGCTTTGAAGATATGTTCTGATGGTGGTGAGAGTGGAGCAGTACTGTCTCCGTGGCGCAATTGGCTAGCGCGATCGGCTGTTAACCGAAAGGTTGGAGTTTCTAGCCCTCCCGGGAGTGGTGTGTTGCTTTTTTCTTTGCGCTGATAACTTTGAAGATAAGTTCTGATGGTGGTGAGAGTGGAGTACGACTCTCTCCGTGGCGCAGTTGGCTAGCGCGATCGGCTGTTAACCGAAAGCTTGGAGGTTCGAGCCCACCCGGTGGTGGTGCGGCGCTTTTTTTTCCTTTGGGCTGATAGCTTTGAAGATATTGTCACGTTAAAGAGACAGGAGACGTTTTTAAGGCGTCCTCACAAAAGTCCGAAGAGCGGTCGGCTCAGCGCAGCCAAAAACAGAACAATGGCACGAGGGGAACTGCCACTTCGTCTGCCTCTTTTGCGCTGGCAGATCAAGCGCGCGGCACTGCCCCTCCTCCCTGAAGAGCATCGCCTCGATGCTAAACGAAGCGTGTATCGTAAAAAAAAAACATTGTCACAGTGTGTGGTACGGTTTTAACCGCACCACGTGCACAATCTCGGGTCGTAGCTGTCGGCGTCGGGGTGGTTGGCTTCCGTCCGGAAGGACTTCGTAATTGACGTCGCTCACTTGTCGTAGCACTTTGTACGGGCCAAAATACCGACTGAGAAGCTTCTCAGAGAGACCTTTGCAGCGCACAGGGGTCCAAACCAACACCTGGTCACCTGGTTTATAATCGACTTGTCTGTGGCAGCGGTTGTAGCGCTGTGCATCGACGCCTTGTTGTTTCTTGATGTTTACGCGGGCTAGTTGACGTGCTTCCTCGGCTCGTTGCACGAAACACTCAGCATCTTCGTCGAGATTCTCGATGTTGTCAATGTCGCATGGGAGCATTGCGTCCAACATCGTCTGAACGTCCCGACCGTATAGAAGACGAAACGGAGTGAATCGTGTGGTCTCTTGCGTAGCGGTATTATACGCGAATGTTACGTAAGGCAGTATTTCATCCCACGTCTTGTGCTGTACGTCTATGTACATAGACAGCATATCAGTCATCGTTTTGTTAAGCCGCTCGGTCAGTCCATTTGTCTGAGGGTGATACGCTGTTGTCTTGCGATGCGTGGAGTAACTTAACTGAAAAACTTGTTCAAGGAGCCTTGCTGTAAACGCTGTTCCTCGGTCTGTGATGACACAGGATGGAGCACCGTGGCGTAATACAATTCTCTCGATGAAAAACTGAGCAACTTCACAAGCCGTGCTTTTAGGAAGCGCCTTAGTTTCAGCATAGCGGGTTAGATAACCTGTAGCGACGATTATCCACTTGTTGCCGGAAGATGACAAGGGAAACGGACCCAGGAGGTCCATGCCGACTTGATCGAAGGGTGTTCTGGGTGGCTCGATAGGGTGAAGTAATCCCGCAGGCTTAACAGATGGGGATTTTCGGCGCTGGCATTCGCGGCAGGCTTGAACGTACTGTTTAACGCAAGCGGCAAGTTTCGGCCAGTAGTAAGACTTTCGTACCCTAGCGATGGTTCGGGTGATGCCCAGATGGCCCGATGGAGGCTCGTTGTGGCAGGCAAATAGAATTTCCTCACGCAGCTCTGCGGGGACGACCAACAGGTAAGTTTTGTTGCTGGCGGCTGCGTTCTTCTTGTACAACACGCCCTGTCGTAAGCAGAAGGATGACAATCCGCGAGTTATATGCTGGGGCAGTGATACGTTGCGGCCCTCTAGATGTTCAATGATAGGTCGCAATTGAGCATCTGCTCGCTGCCGTAAAGCCAAGTCTGTTACGCTTACGGAGCCAAGGAAAGGGCAGTCCTCTTCGAAGCTCTGAGCGGCAGGCTCAACTGGCGCGCGTGACAACGTGTCCGCATCTTCGTGTGCACGACCGGACTTGTACACGATAGTGACGTCGTACTCCTGCAGACGTAGGCTCCACCTTGCCAGTCGTCCGGAGGGGTCTCTGAGGTTCGCAAGCCAGCACAGCGAGTGATGATCCGTCACTACTCTGAATGGACGGCCGTAAAGGTAAGGTCGAAACTTAGCAATTGCCCACACGACAGCAAGGCACTCCTTCTCCGTGGTACTGTAGTTTGACTCCGGGCGTGTTAGGGTTCGGCTTGCGTAGGCGATAACCTTTTCAATTCCCTCCTGCCGTTGGACGAGTACCGCGCCCAGACCGACGTTACTGGCGTCGGTATGAATTTCTGTTTCGGCTTCCTCGTCGAAATGTCCAAGAACAGGTGGTGATGCCAGGCGAAGCCGAAGCTCTGTGAATGCTGATTCTTGTTCAGCACTCCAAACGAACGGCGTATCGTCTCTAGTGAGTCTAGTTAATGGTTCGGCAATTTTCGAAAAATTGCCTATAAAGCGCCGGTAGTACGCGCATAGACCAAGAAACCGCCGCACACTTTTCTTATCGGCAGGAGTCGGGAAGGCTGCGACAGCGGCGGTTTTCTCAGGGTCAGGACGGACGCCTTCTGCGCTTACGACATGTCCAAGGAACTTTAGTTCTTCGTAACCGAAATGGCATTTTTGCGGCTTTAACGTAAGGTTAGCCGTCCGAATCGCCTCAAGTACTTGTCGTAGTCGCTTCAGATGTTCGGAGAAGCTGGTTGAAAACACGACCACATCATCCAAGTACACAAGGCAGCTTTGCCATTTTAAGTCAGTCAACACAGTGTCCATCATGCGTTGGAAGGTAGCTGGCGCAGAGCAGAGTCCGAACGGTAGCACCCGAAATTCGTAGAGGCCATCCGGCGTGACAAAGGCGGTTTTTTCGCGGTCGCGCTCATCAACCTCAATTTGCCAGTAGCCACTCTTTAAATCCAGGGAAGAAAAATACTTCGCTCGTCGTAGTCGGTCAAGCGAGTCATCAATACGCGGCAGCGGATAAACATCTTTTTTTGTGACGTTGTTGAGCTTTCTGTAATCTACACAGAAGCGAAGCGTACCGTCCTTCTTCTTAACCAGAACGACCGGTGAGGACCAGGGACTGTTCGAAGGCTGGATAACGCCGTCGTCGATCATTTCTTTCACTTGCTGCTTGATAGCTGCGCGTTCTGTCGGCGAGACGCGGTATGGCTGTTGGTGAATAGGTCTTGCGTCGTCGTAAGTGATTATCCTGTGCTGTGTAATTGGCGTCTGACTCACTTTAGACGACTGAGCAAAGCACGCCCTGAATTCAAACAATAGCTCTCGCAAGGCCCTCTGGTTCTCTTCTGGCAGTGCACTGTTCATGTCAACATCTATTACGGTTTGTCCATTGCGGCTACTGTCTTCACAGGCAAAACACTCAATGACGTCCTCCAAGGCTTCAGCGTAGGCGACCGCAGTGCCCCGGAAAAGGTGACGATGCTCATTGGTGAAATTTGTAATCATGACCTCGGCTGTACCGTTCCGAATGTCAATGATGCCTCGTGCCACAGAAATTCCAAGCGCCAGCAGCAGGGAGACGTTGCACTCTGCCACTGTTTCACCGTCACTGGTTCCTTCGGAAGTCACCTGAATTAGGATACTTGCACGAGGTGGTATTGTGACACTGTCATCGGAAACACGGAGGGCGGTTGTACGGCGGTTGGAGTCCCTTGACGTAGCGTTGACTGTCGAAAAGGAAATGCAGCGTCGCCGTAGGTCGATTACGGCGCCATATTCCCGAAGAAAATCGAGGCCGAGAATTAATTCGCGGGAGCAGTCACGTAGCACGATGGAGCTGACCAAAAACGTGCAGCCTCGTATTTGTAGCCTGGACGTGCACAAACCAACCGGCGTTACAACATGTCCGCCAGCTGTACGTACATGCGATCCTGTCCAAGGCATTATCACTTTCTTCAAGGTACGTGCCAATTGTCCGCTAATAATCGAGTAGTCAGCACCAGTGTCTATTAAGGCAGTTAAATTGCGACCGTCGAGCAGCACAGGTATGTCCATTGAAAAGTCGCTCAGCTGGGATACAGGCGCCGGCGTAGTCGAATTTCCGTTGGTCCGATGTCGCGTCGATTGGAGGGCGAGGTCTTCATCACGTCGAGAATCAGCGGCCTCGCCTCGAAAGGTCGCTGGCGTTAGTTTTCCAGGCGAGGGCTCGGAGACCGTCCTTGCGGCCTTCGATTTCCGTTGCCTGAATAAGATGACGACCGCGGTGACGGTGAGCGCGACTGACGCCTGAGTGGGACGTTCTGCCGAGCGATAAAATCTTCAATTTCTGGTGGTCTCTGTCCAAACCGGGGGCGGGGTGAATTGGCAGGAAAACCCTGCAGCCCAAGTCGGCGGTACTGGCAGTCTCGGTAGAGGTGACCCGCTTCACCGCAGTGGTAGCAAAGCGGTCGTCGGTCGGGCATGCGCCATATGTCGGATTTACGCATGACGGGTCGAGTGTCTGCAAAATAAGGGACCACCTGTGCGGACTGCAGTGTGGCGTACGGGGTTGCGGCTGGTAGTGGGACTGGTGCAGGTGCGTTGTGTTCGAACGTGTCGGTATAAGTGGTGCGCTGGAAACCACTCACTGGGGATGGTGTCGTGGACGACGGAACGGTGCGTCTCAATACGTCTGCGTAGGTCACCCCTAGAGGTTCACTTGAAGTTGCGAACGCCTGAAGTGGTGCAGCAACCTGCGTTGGTGTCTCGCGGCGAGGTGTGCCGAGCGCATGCTGAACTTCGTCACGTATGATGGTGGCGATGCAATTCGTGGAAGGCTGCTGCTGCGCCTGGTTCAGCTGTTGCAGCTGTTGTAGCTCGTCGCGAACAACCGAACGTATCAGCTCGCGAAGCGCTCCCACGTCGGTCGGGAACGAGCCTAGCCCGGTGGTATAGGTAGCATTCACTTGCCGATCGTACTGGTTCCGCTGCTGCAGCGCCTTTTCCATGGCGACGGCTTCAGTGAGGAACTCCGCGACCGTTCTAGGCGGACTACGAATGAGTCCAGCGAAGAGCTGCTCTTTCACACCTCGCATCAAGTGTCGCAGCTTCTTGTCTTCCGGCATGGTTGGATCGGCGCGAGTGAACAGATGAACCATATCCTCCACGTATGTAGCCACACCTTCATTAGGCATCTGCATGCGGGACTGGAGGGCCCTTTCAGCGCGCTCTCGACGATCAAGACTCGAGTACGTTTCGCGGAGCCTGTGACAGAACTCATGCCACGACGTTAGGAGGCCCTTGCGGTTCTGGAACCATGTGCGAGCACCATCCAGAAGACTAAAGTACACATTCTTGAGCTTCGCTACTTCGTCCCACCCGTTGAAATCCGCTACGTACTCGTACTCAGCCAGCCAATCTTCCACATCTTCATAGAGGCCACCACGAAAGGGACTCGGAACACGTGGTTTTTGTAGCGTGTAATGAGTGGGTGCAGCTGCGGGTGCAGCGGTTGGAGCAGCGGCGGCTCCAGCGGTAGGGGAAGCGGTGACAGCAACAGTATTCTCCATACCAGTCGACGTACTTGTACTGTGAGGCACAAACTCGGGGGACAGTCCTCGAATCCTCCGACTGAAACGGTGTACCGGCGTAAGCTCTGGGTTTTGGGTCACGTTCCGGCTGCTAGAAGGAGTCTGTTGCATAGGTGAGGTTACCCCGCACCTCCACCATTAAAATGTCACGTTAAAGAGACAGGAGACGTTTTTAAGGCGTCCTCACAAAAGTCCGAAGAGCGGTCGGCTCAGCGCAGCCAAAAACAGAACAATGGCACGAGGGGAACTGCCACTTCGTCTGCCTCTTTTGCGCTGGCAGATCAAGCGCGCGGCTTTGAAGATATGTTCTGATGGTGGTGAGACTGGAGCAGAACTGTCTCCGTGGCGCAGTTGGCTAGCGCGATCGGCTGTTAACCGAAAGCTTGGAGGTTCGAGCCCACCCGGTGGTGGTGCGGCGCTTTTTCTTTGTGCTGATAGCTTTGAAGATATGTTCTGATGGTGGTGAGAGTGGAGCACGACGGTCTCCGTGGCACAATTGGCTAGCGCGATCGGCTGTTCATCGAAAGGCTGGAGGTTCGAGCCTACCCGGTGGTGGTGTGGCGCTTTTTTTTCCTTTGGGCTGATAGCTTTGAAGCTATGCTCTGATGGTGGCTAGAGTGGAGCAAGACTGTCTCCGTGGCGCAATTGGCTAGAGCGATCGGCTGTTAACCGAAAGGTTGGAGTTTCGAGCCCACCCGGTGGTGGTGCGGCACTTTTGTTTCTTGGGGCTTTGAAGATATGTTCTGATGGTGGTGAGAGTGGAGCAGGACTCTCTCCGTGGTGCAATTGGCTAGCGCGATCGGCTGTTAACCGAACATTTGGAGGTTCGAGCCCTCCCGGGAGTGGTGTGTTGCTTTTTCTTTGCGCCGATAGCTTTGAAGATATGTTCTGATGGTGGTGAGAGTGGAGCAGTACTGTCTCCGTGGCGCAATTGGCTAGCGCGATCGGCTGTTAACCGAAAGGTTGGAGTTTCTAGCCCTCCCGGGAGTGGTGTGTTGCTTTTTTCTTTGCGCTGATAACTTTGAAGATAAGTTCTGATGGTGGTGAGAGTGGAGTACGACTCTCTCCGTGGCGCAGTTGGCTAGCGCGATCGGCTGTTAACCGAAAGCTTGGAGGTTCGAGCCCACCCGGTGGTGGTGCGGCGCTTTTTTTTCCTTTGGGCTGATAGCTTTGAAGATATGTTCTGAAGTGGTGAGAGTGGACCAGAACTGTCTCCGTGGCATAATTGGCTAGCGCGATCGGCTGTTAACCGAAAGGTTGGAGTTTCGAGCCCACCCGGTGGTGGTGCGGCACTTTTGTTTCTTCGGGCTTTGAAGATATGTTCTGATGGTGGTGAGAGTGGAGCAGAACTGTCTCCGTGGCGCAATTGGCTAGCGCGATCGGCTGTTGACCGAAAGGTTGGAGTTTCGAGCCCTCCCGAGAGTGGTGTGTTGCTTTTTTCTTTGTGCTGATAGCTTTGAAGATATGTTCTGATGGTGGTGAGAGTGGAGCACGACTGTCTCCGTGGCACAATTGGCTAGCGCGATCGGCTGTTCATCGAAAGGCTGGAGGTTCGAGCCTACCCGGTGGTGGTGTGGCGCTTTTTTTTTCTTTGGGCTGATAGCTTTGAAGCTATGTTCTGATGGTGGCTAGAGTGGAGCAAGACTGTCTCCGTGGCGCAATTGGCTAGAGCGATCGGCTGTTAACCGAAAGGTTGGAGTTTCGAACCCACCCGGTGGTGGTGCGGCACTTTTGTTTCTTGGGGCTTTGAAGATATGTTCTGATGGTGGTGAGAGTGGAGCAGGACTCTCTCCGTGGTGCAATTGGCTAGCGCGATCGGCTGTTAACCGAACATTTGGAGGTTCGAGCCCTCCCGGGAGTGGTGTGTTGCTTTTTTCTTTGCGCCGATAGCTTTGAAGATATGTTCTGATGGTGGTGAGAGTGGAGCACGACTATCTCCGTGGCGCAATTGACTAGAGCGATCGGCTGTTACCCAAAAGGTTGGAGTTTCGAGCCCTCCCGGGAGTGGTGTGGGCTTTTTCTTTGCGCTGATAGCTTTGAAGATAAGTTCTGATGGTGGTGAGAGTGGAGAACGACTGTCTCCGTGGCGCAGTTGGCTAGCGCGATCGGCTGTTAACCGAAAGCTCGGAGGTTCGAGCCCACCCGATGGTGGTGCGGCGCTTTTTTTTGGGGCTGATAGCTTTGAAGACATGTTCTGATGGTGGTGAGAGTGGAGCACGACTGTCTCCGTGGCACAATTGGCTAGCGCGATCGGCTGTTCATCGAAAGACTGGAGGTTCGAGCCTACCCGGTGGTGGTGTGGCGCTTTTTTTTTCTTTGGGCTGATAGCTTTGAAGCTATGTTCTGATGGTGGCTAGAGTGGAGCAAGACTGTCTCCGTGGCGCAATTGGCTAGCGCGATCGGCTGTTAACCGAAAGGTTGGAGTTTCGAGCCCTCCCGGGAGTGGTGTGTTGCTTTTTTCTTTGCGCTGATAGCTTTGAAGATAAGTTCTTATGGTGGTGAGAGTGGTGCAAGACTGTCTCCGTGGCGCAATTGGCTAGCGCGATCGGCTGTTAACCGAAATGTTCGAGTTTCGTTCCCTCCCTGGATTGGTGTGTTGCTTTTTTCTTTGCGCTGATAGCTTTGAAGATAAGTTCTGATGGTAAGGAGAGTGGAGTACGACTGTCTCCGTGGCGCAGTTGGCTAGCGCGATCGGCTGTTAACCGAAAGCTTGGAGGTTCGAGCCCACCCGGTGGTGGTGCGGCGCTTTTTCTTTGCGCTGATAGCTTTGAAGATAAGTTCTGATGGTGGTGAGAGTGGAGAACGACTGTCTCCGTGGCGCAGTTGGCTAGCGCGATCGGCTGTTAACCGAAAGCTCGGAGGTACGAGCCCACCCGATGGTGGTGCGGCGCTATTTTTTCTTTGGGCTGATAGCTTTGAAGTTATGTTCTGATGGTGGTGAAAGAGGAGCAGGACTGTCTCCGTGGCGCAATTGGCTAGCGCGATCGGCTGTTAACCGAAAGGTTGGAGTTTCGAGCCCTCCCGGGAGTGGTGTGCTGCTTTTTCTTTGCGCTGAAAGCTTCGAAGATATATTCTGATGGTGGCGAAAGTGGCACACGTTTGTCTCCGTGGCGCAGTTGGCTAGCGCGGTTGACCTATAACCGAAAGGTTGGAGGTTCGAGCCCACCCGGTGGTGGTGTGGCGCTTTTTTTTCTTTGGGCTGATAGCTCTGAAGAAATGTTCTGATGATGGTGAGAGTGGAGCAGTACTGTCTCCGTGGCGCAATTGGCTAGCGCGATCGGCTGTTAACCGAAAGGTTGGAGTTTCTAGCCATCCCGGGAGTGGTGTGTTGCTTTTTTCTTTGCGCTGATAACTTTGAAGATAAGTTTTGATGGTGGTGAGAGTGGAGCACGACTGTCTCCGTGGCGCAATTGGCTAGCGCTGTTGGCCTGTAACCGAAAGGTTGGAGGTTCGAGCCCACCCGGTGGTGGTGCGGCGCTTTTTTTTCTTTGGGCTGATAGCTCTGAAGAAATGTTCTGACGGTGGTGAGAGTGGAGCACGACTGTCTCCGTGGCGCAATTGGCTAGAGCGATCGGCTGTTAACCGAAAGGTTGGAGTTTCGAACCCACCCGGTGGTGGTGCGGCACTTTTGTTTCTTGGGGCTTTGAAGATATGTTCTGATGGTGGTGAGAGTGGAGCAGGACTCTCTCCGTGGTGCAATTGGCTAGCGCGATCGGCTGTTAACCGAACATTTGGAGGTTCGAGCCCTCCCGGGAGTGGTGTGTTGCTTTTTTCTTTGCGCCGATAGCTTTGAAGATATGTTCTGATGGTGGTGAGAGTGGAGCACGACTATCTCCGTGGCGCAATTGACTAGAGCGATCGGCTGTTACCCAAAAGGTTGGAGTTTCGAGCCCTCCCGGGAGTGGTGTGGGCTTTTTCTTTGCGCTGATAGCTTTGAAGATAAGTTCTGATGGTGGTGAGAGTGGAGAACGACTGTCTCCGTGGCGCAGTTGGCTAGCGCGATCGGCTGTTAACCGAAAGCTCGGAGGTTCGAGCCCACCCGATGGTGGTGCGGCGCTTTTTTTTTGGGCTGATAGCTTTGAAGACATGTTCTGATGGTGGTGAGAGTGGAGCACGACTGTCTCCGTGGCACAATTGGCTAGCGCGATCGGCTGTTCATCGAAAGACTGGAGGTTCGAGCCTACCCGGTGGTGGTGTGGCGCTTTTTTTTTCTTTGGGCTGATAGCTTTGAAGCTATGTTCTGATGGTGGCTAGAGTGGAGCAAGACTGTCTCCGTGGCGCAATTGGCTAGCGCGATCGGCTGTTAACCGAAAGGTTGGAGTTTCGAGCCCTCCCGGGAGTGGTGTGTTGCTTTTTTCTTTGCGCTGATAGCTTTGAAGATAAGTTCTTATGGTGGTGAGAGTGGTGCAAGACTGTCTCCGTGGCGCAATTGGCTAGCGCGATCGGCTGTTAACCGAAATGTTCGAGTTTCGTTCCCTCCCTGGATTGGTGTGTTGCTTTTTTCTTTGCGCTGATAGCTTTGAAGATAAGTTCTGATGGTAAGGAGAGTGGAGTACGACTGTCTCCGTGGCGCAGTTGGCTAGCGCGATCGGCTGTTAACCGAAAGCTTGGAGGTTCGAGCCCACCCGGTGGTGGTGCGGCGCTTTTTCTTTGCGCTGATAGCTTTGAAGATAAGTTCTGATGGTGGTGAGAGTGGAGAACGACTGTCTCCGTGGCGCAGTTGGCTAGCGCGATCGGCTGTTAACCGAAAGCTCGGAGGTACGAGCCCACCCGATGGTGGTGCGGCGCTATTTTTTCTTTGGGCTGATAGCTTTGAAGTTATGTTCTGATGGTGGTGAAAGTGGAGCAGGACTGTCTCCGTGGCGCAATTGGCTAGCGCGATCGGCTGTTAACCGAAAGGTTGGAGTTTCGAGCCCTCCCGGGAGTGGTGTGCTGCTTTTTCTTTGCGCTGAAAGCTTCGAAGATATATTCTGATGGTGGCGAAAGTGGCACACGTTTGTCTCCGTGGCGCAGTTGGCTAGCGCGGTTGACCTATAACCGAAAGGTTGGAGGTTCGAGCCCACCCGGTGGTGGTGTGGCGCTTTTTTTTCTTTGGGCTGATAGCTCTGAAGAAATGTTCTGATGATGGTGAGAGTGGAGCAGTACTGTCTCCGTGGCGCAATTGGCTAGCGCGATCGGCTGTTAACCGAAAGGTTGGAGTTTCTAGCCATCCCGGGAGTGGTGTGTTGCTTTTTTCTTTGCGCTGATAACTTTGAAGATAAGTTTTGATGGTGGTGAGAGTGGAGCACGACTGTCTCCGTGGCGCAATTGGCTAGCGCTGTTGGCCTGTAACCGAAAGGTTGGAGGTTCGAGCCCACCCGGTGGTGGTGCGGCGCTTTTTTTTCTTTGGGCTGATAGCTCTGAAGAAATGTTCTGACGGTGGTGAGAGTGGAGCACGACTGTCTCCGTGGCGCAAATGGCTAGCGGCATCGGCTCTTAACCGAAAAATTGGAGGTTCAAGCCCACCCGGTGGTGGTGCGGCGCTTTTTTTTCTTTGGGCTGATAGCTTTGAAGATATGTTCTGATGATGGTGAGAGTGGAGCAGTACTGTCTCCGTGGCGCAATTGGCTAGCGCGATCGGCTGTTAACCGAAAGGTTGGAGTTTCTAGCCCTCCCGGGAGTGGTGTGTTGCTATTTTCTTTGCGCTGATAACTTTGAAGATAAGTTTTGATGGTGGTGAGAGTGGAGCACGACTGTCTCCGTGGCGCAATTGGCTAGCGCTGTTGGCCTGTAACCGAAAGGTTGGAGGTTCGAGCCCACCCGGTGGTGGTGCGGCGCTTTTTTTTCTTTGGGCTGATAGCTCTGAAGAAATGTTCTGACGGTGGTGAGAGTGGAGCACGACTGTCTCCGTGGCGCAAATGGCTAGCGGCATCGGCTCTTAACCGAAAAATTGGAGGTTCAAGCCCACCCGGTGGTGGTGCGGCGCTTTTTTTTCCTTGGGCTGATAGCTTTGAAGATATGTTCTGATGGTTTTGAGAGTGGAGCAGTACTGTCTCCGTGGTGCAATAGGCTAGCGCGATCGGCTGGTATCCGAAAGGTTGGAGGTTCGCGCCCACCTGGTGGTGGTGCGGCGCTTTTTTTTTCCTTGGGCTGATAGCTTTGAAAATATGTTCTGATGGTGGTGAGAGTGGAGCAGTACTGTCTCCGTGGTGCAATAGGCTAGCGCGATCGGCTGGTATCCGAAAGGTTGGAGGTTCGAGCCCACCCGGTGGTGGTGCGGCACTTTTGTTTCTTTGGGCTTTGAAGATATGTTCTGATGGTGGTGAGACTGGAGCAGAACTGTCTCCGTGGCGCAGTTGGCTAGCGCGATCGGCTGTTAACCGAAAGCTTGGAGGTTCGAGCCCACCCGGTGGTGGTGCGGCGCTTTTTCTTTGCGCTGATAACTTTGAAGATAAGTTCTGATGGTGGTGAGAGTGGAGTACGACTCTCTCCGTGGCGCAGTTGGCTAGCGCGATCGGCTGTTAACCGAAAGCTTGGAGGTTCGAGCCCACCCGGTGGTGGTGCGGCGCTTTTTTTTCCTTTGGGCTGATAGCTTTGAAGATATGTTCTGAAGTGGTGAGAGTGGACCAGAACTGTCTCCGTGGCATAATTGGCTAGCGCGATCGGCTGTT
This sequence comes from Rhipicephalus microplus, assembly GCF_043290135.1. Taxonomy (NCBI): domain Eukaryota; kingdom Metazoa; phylum Arthropoda; class Arachnida; order Ixodida; family Ixodidae; genus Rhipicephalus; species Rhipicephalus microplus. The sequence continues at coordinate 787,788 of NW_027464611.1, read as the reverse complement.
AACCGAAAGGTTGGAGTTTCGAGCCCACCCGGTGTTGGTGCGGCACTTTTGTTTCTTTGGGCTTTGAAGATATGTTCTGATGGTGGTGAGAGTGGAGCAGAACTGTCTCCGTGGCGCAGTTGGCTAGCGCGATCGGCTGTTAACCGAAAGCTCGGAGGTTCGAGCCCACCCGATGGTGGTGCGGCGCTTTTTTTTTGGGCTGATAGCTTTGAAGACATGTTCTGATGGTGGTGAGAGTGGAGCACGACTGTCTCCGTGGCACAATTGGCTAGCGCGATCGGCTGTTCATCGAAAGACTGGAGGTTCGAGCCTACCCGGTGGTGGTGTGGCGCTTTTTTTTTCTTTGGGCTGATAGCTTTGAAGCTATGTTCTGATGGTGGCTAGAGTGGAGCAAGACTGTCTCCGTGGCGCAATTGGCTAGCGCGATCGGCTGTTAACCGAAAGGTTGGAGTTTCGAGCCCTCCCGGGAGTGGTGTGTTGCTTTTTTCTTTGCGCTGATAGCTTTGAAGATAAGTTCTTATGGTGGTGAGAGTGGAGCAAGACTGTCTCCGTGGCGCAATTGGCTAGCGCGATCGGCTGTTAACCGAAATGTTCGAGTTTCGTTCCCTCCCTGGATTGGTGTGTTGCTTTTTTCTTTGCGCTGATAGCTTTGAAGATAAGTTCTGATGGTAAGGAGAGTGGAGTACGACTGTCTCCGTGGCGCAGTTGGCTAGCGCGATCGGCTGTTAACCGAAAGCTTGGAGGTTCGAGCCCACCCGGTGGTGGTGCGGCGCTTTTTCTTTGCGCTGATAGCTTTGAAGATAAGTTCTGATGGTGGTGAGAGTGGAGAACGACTGTCTCCGTGGCGCAGTTGGCTAGCGCGATCGGCTGTTAACCGAAAGCTCGGAGGTACGAGCCCACCCGATGGTGGTGCGGCGCTATTTTTTCTTTGGGCTGATAGCTTTGAAGTTATGTTCTGATGGTGGTGAAAGTGGAGCAGGACTGTCTCCGTGGCGCAATTGGCTAGCGCGATCGGCTGTTAACCGAAAGGTTGGAGTTTCGAGCCCTCCCGGGAGTGGTGTGCTGCTTTTTTCTTTGCGTGAAAGCTTCGAAGATATATTCTGATGGTGGCGAAAGTGGCACACGTTTGTCTCCGTGGCGCAGTTGGCTAGCGCGGTTGACCTATAACCGAAAGGTTGGAGGTTCGAGCCCACCCGGTGGTGGTGTGGCGCTTTTTTTTCTTTGGGCTGATAGCTCTGAAGAAATGTTCTGATGATGGTGAGAGTGGAGCAGTACTGTCTCCGTGGCGTAATTGGCTAGCGCGATCGGCTGTTAACCGAAAGGTTGGAGTTTCTAGCCCTCCCGGGAGTGGTGTGTTGCTTTTTTCTTTGCGCTGATAACTTTGAAGATAAGTTTTGATGGTGGTGAGAGTGGAGCACGACTGTCTCCGTGGCGCAATTGGCTAGCGCTGTTGGCCTGTAACCGAAAGGTTGGAGGTTCGAGCCCACCCGGTGGTGGTGCGGCGCTTTTTTTTCTTTGGGCTGATAGCTCTGAAGAAATGTTCTGACGGTGGTGAGAGTGGAGCACGACTGTCTCCGTGGCGCAAATGGCTAGCGGCATCGGCTCTTAACCGAAAAATTGGAGGTTCAAGCCCACCCGGTGGTGGTGCGGCGCTTTTTTTTCTTTGGGCTGATAGCTTTGAAGATATGTTCTGATGATGGTGAGAGTGGAGCAGTACTGTCTCCGTGGCGCAATTGGCTAGCGCGATCGGCTGTTAACCGAAAGGTTGGAGTTTCTAGCCCTCCCGGGAGTGGTGTGTTGCTATTTTCTTTGCGCTGATAACTTTGAAGATAAGTTTTGATGGTGGTGAGAGTGGAGCACGACTGTCTCCGTGGCGCAATTGGCTAGCGCTGTTGGCCTGTAACCGAAAGGTTGGAGGTTCGAGCCCACCCGGTGGTGGTGCGGCGCTTTTTTTTCTTTGGGCTGATAGCTCTGAAGAAATGTTCTGACGGTGGTGAGAGTGGAGCACGACTGTCTCCGTGGCGCAAATGGCTAGCGGCATCGGCTCCTAACCGAAAAATTGGAGGTTCAAGCCCACCCGGTGGTGGTGCGGCGCTTTTTTTTCCTTGGGCTGATAGCTTTGAAGATATGTTCTGATGGTTTTGAGAGTGGAGCAGTACTGTCTCCGTGGTGCAATAGGCTAGCGCGATCGGCTGTTATCCGAAAGGTTGGAGGTTCGCGCCCACCCGGTGGTGGTGCGGCGCTTTTTTTTTCCTTGGGCTGATAGCTTTGAAGATATGTTCTGATGGTGGTGAGAGTGGAGCAGTACTGTCTCCGTGGTGCAATAGGCTAGCGCGATCGGCTGGTATCCGAAAGGTTGGAGGTTCGCGCCCACCCGGTGGTGGTGCGGTGCTTTTTTTTCTTTGGGCTGATAGCTTTGAAGATTTGTTCTGATGGTGGTTAGAGTGGAGCAAGATTGTCTCCGTGGCGCATTTGGCTAGCGCGATCGGCTGTTAACCGAAAGGTTGGAGTTTCGAGCCCACCCGGTGGTGGTGCGGCACTTTTGTTTCTTTGGGCTTTGAAGATATGTTCTGATGGTGGTGAGACTGGAGCAGAACTGTCTCCGTGGCGCAGTTGGCTAGCGCGATCGGCTGTTAACCGAAAGCTTGGAGGTTCGAGCCCACCCGGTGGTGGTGCGGCGCTTTTTCTTTGTGCTGATAGCTTTGAAGATATGTTCTGATGGTGGTGAGAGTGGAGCAAGACTGTCTCCGTGGCGCAATTGGCTAGAGCGATCGGCTGTTAACCGAAAGGTTGGAGTTTCGAGCCCACCCGGTGGTGGTGCGGCACTTTTGTTTCTTGGGGCTTTGAAGATATGTTCTGATGGTGGTGAGAGTGGAGCAGGACTCTCTCCGTGGTTCAATTGGCTAGCGCGATCGGCTGTTAACCGAACATTTGGAGGTTCGAGCCCTCCCGGGAGTGGTGTGTTGCTTTTTTCTTTGCGCCGATAGCTTTGAAGATATGTTCTGATGGTGGTGAGAGTGGAGCAGTACTGTCTCCGTGGCGCAATTGGCTAGCGCGATCGGCTGTTAACCGAAAGGTTGGAGTTTCTAGCCCTCCCGGGAGTGGTGTGTTGCTTTTTTCTTTGCGCTGATAACTTTGAAGATAAGTTCTGATGGTGGTGAGAGTGGAGCACGACTGTCTCTGTGGGGCAATTGGCTAGCGCTGTTGGCCTGTAACCGAAAGGTTGGAGGTTCGAGTCCACCCGGTGGTGGTGCGGCGCTTTTTTTTCTTTGGGCTGATAGCTCTGAAGAAATGTTCTGACGGTGGTGAGAGTGGAGCACGACTGTCTCCGTGGCGCAAATGGCTAGCGGCATCGGCTCTTAACCGAAAGGTTGGAGGTTCAAGCCCACCCGGTGGTGGTGCGGCGCTTTTTTTTCCTTGGGCTGATAGCTTTGAAGATATGTTCTGATGGTTTTGAGAGTGGAGCAGTACTGTCTCCGTGGTGCAATAGGCTAGCGCGATCGGCTGGTATCCGAAAGGTTGGAGGTTCGCGCCCACCCGGTGGTGGTGCGGCGCTTTTTTTCCTTGGGCTGATAGCTTTGAAGATATGTTCTGATGGTGGTGAGAGTGGAGCAGTACTGTCTCCGTGGTGCAATAGGCTAGCGCGATCGGCTGGTATCCGAAAGGTTGGAGGTTCGCGCCCACCCGGTGGTGGTGCGGTGCTTTTTTTTCTTTGGGCTGATAGCTTTGAAGATTTGTTCTGATGGTGGTTAGAGTGGAGCAAGATTGTCTCCGTGGCGCATTTGGCTAGCGCGATCGGCTGTTAACCGAAATGTTGGAGTTTTGAGCCAGCCCGGTGGTGGTGCGGCACTTTTGTTTCTTTGGGCTTTGAAGATATGTTCTGATGGTGGTGAGAGTGGAGCAGAACTGTCTCCGTGGCGCAATTGGCTAGCGCGATCGGCTGTTGACCGAAAGGTTGGAGTTTCGAGCCCTCCCGAGAGGGGTGTGTTGCTTTTTTCTTTGTGCTGATAGCTTTGAAGATATTTTCTGATGGTGGTGAGAGTGGAGCACGACTGTCTCCGTGGCACAATTGGCTAGCGCGATCGGCTGTTCATCGAAAGGCTGGAGGTTCGAGCCTACCCGGTGGTGGTGTGGCGCTTTTTTTTCTTTGGGCTGATAGCTTTGAAGCTATGTTCTGATGGTGGCTAGAGTGGAGCAAGACTGTCTCCGTGGCGCAATTGGCTAGAGCGATCGGCTGTTAACCGAAAGGTTGGAGTTTCGAGCCCACCCGGTGGTGGTGCGGAACTTTTGTTTCTTGGGACTTTGAAGATATGTTCTGATGGTGGTGAGAGTGGAGCAGGACTCTCTCCGTGGTGCAATTGGCTAGCGCGATCGGCTGTTAACCGAAAGGTTGGAGTTTCGAGCCCACCCGGTGGTGGTGTGGCGCTTTTTTTTTCTTTGGGCTGATAGCTTTGAAGCTATGTTCTGATGGTGGCTAGAGTGGAGCAAGACTGTCTCCGCGGGGCAATTGGCTAGAGCGATCGGCTGTTAACCGAAAGGTTGGAGTTTCGAGCCCACCCGGTGGTGGTGCGGCACTTTTGTTTCTTTGGGCTTTGAAGATATGTTCTGATGGTGGTGAGAGCTGAGCAGGACTGTCTCCGTGGCGCAATTGGCTAGCGCGATCGGCTGGTAACCGAAAATTTGGAGGTTCGAGCCCACCCGGTGGTGGTGCGACACTTTTCTTTTCGTTGGGCTGATAGCTCTGAAGAAATGTTCTGACGGTGGGGAGAGTGTAGCACGACTGTCTACGTGGCGCAATTGGCTAGCACGTTCGGCTGTTAACCAAAACATTGGAGGTTTGAGACCTCCCGGGAATGGTGTGTTGCTTTTTCTTTGCGCTGATAGCTTTGAAGATAAGTTCTGATGGTGGTGAGAGTGGAGAACGACTGTCTCAGTGGCGCAGTAGGCTAGCGCGATCGGCTGTTAACCGAAAGCTCGGAGGTTCGAGCCCACCTGATGGTGGTGCGGCGCTTTTTTTTCTTTGGGCTGATAGCTTTGAAGACATGTTCTGATGGTGGTGAGAGTGGAGCACGACTGTCTCCGTGGCACAATTGGCTAGCGCGATCGGCTGTTCATCGAAAGGTTGGAGGTTCGAGCCCACCCATTGGTGGTGCGGCGCTTTTTTTTCTGTGGGCTGATAGCTTTGAAGATATGTTCTGATGGTGGTGAGAGTGGAGCAGGACTGTCTCCGTGCCGCAATTGGTTATCGCGATCGGCTGTGAACCGAAAAGTTGGAGGTTTGAGCCCTCCCGGGAGTGGTGTGTTGCTTTTTTCTTTGCGCTGATACGTTTGAAGATATGTTCTGATGGTGGTGAGAGTGGAGCACGACTGTCTCCGTGGCGCAAATGGCTAGCGGCATCGGCTCTTAACCGAAAGGTTGGAGGTTCGAGCCCACCCGGTGGTGGTGCGGCGCTTTTTTTTCCTTGGGCTGATAGCTTTCAAGATACGTTCTGATGGTGGTGAGAGTGGAGCAGTACTGTCTCCGTGGTGCAGTAGGCTAGCGCGATCGGCTGGTATCCGAAAGGTTGGAGGTTCGCGCCCACCCGGTGGTGGTGCGGCGCTTTTTTTTCCTTGGGCTGATAGCTTTGAAGATATGTTCTGATGGTGGTGAGAGTGGAGCAGTACTGTCTCCGTGGTGCAATAGGCAAGCGCGATCGGCTGGTATCCGAAAGGTTGGAGGTTCGCGCCCACCCGGTGGTGGTGCGGTGCTTTTTTTTCTTTGGGCTGATAGTTTTGAAGATTTGTTCTGATGGTGGAGATAGTGGAGCAGTACTGTCTTCGTGGTGCAGTTGGCTAGCGCGATCGGCTGTTAACCGAAAGCTCGGAGGTTCGAGCCCACCCGATGGTGGTGCGGCGCTTTTTTTTCTTTGGGCTGATAGCTTTGAAGACATGTTCTGATGGTGGTGAGAGTGGAGCACGACTGTCTCCGTGGCACAATTGGCTAGCGCGATCGGCTGTTCATCGAAAGACTGGAGGTTCGAGCCTACCCGGTGGTGGTGTGGCGCTTTTTTTTCTTTGGGCTGATAGCTTGAAAGATATGTTCTGATGGTGGCTAGAGTGGAGCAAGACTGTCTCCGTGGCGCATTTGGGTAGAGCGATCGGCTGTTAACCGAAAGGTTGGAGTTTCGAGCCCACCCGGTGGTGGTGCGGCGCTTTTTTTTCTTTGCGCCGATAGCTTTGAAGATATGTTCTGATGGTGGTGAGAGTGGAGCAGTACTGTCTCCGTGGCGCAATTGGCTAGCGCGATGGGCTGTTAACCGAAAGGTTGGAGTTTCTAGCCCTCCCGGGAGTGGTGTGTTGCTTTTTTCTTTGCGCTGATAACTTTGAAGATAAGTTCTGATGGTGGTGAGAGTGGAGTACGACTCTCTCCGTGGCGCAGTTGGCTAGCGCGATCGGCTGTTAACCGAAAGCTTGGAGGTTCGAGCCCACCCGGTGGTGGTGCGGCGCTTTTTTTTCCTTTGGGCTGATAGCTTTGAAGATATGTTCTGAAGTGGTGAGAGTGGACCAGAACTGTCTCCGTGGCATAATTGGCTAGCGCGATCGGCTGTTAACCGAAAGGTTGGAGTTTCGAGCCCACCCGGTGTTGGTGCGGCACTTTTGTTTCTTTGGGCTTTGAAGATATGTTCTGATGGTGGTGAGAGTGGAGCAGAACTGTCTCCGTGGCGCAGTTGGCTAGCGCGATCGGCTGTTAACCGAAAGCTCGGAGGTTCGAGCCCACCCGATGGTGGTGCGGCGCTTTTTTTTTGGGCTGATAGCTTTGAAGACATGTTCTGATGGTGGTGAGAGTGGAGCACGACTGTCTCCGTGGCACAATTGGCTAGCGCGATCGGCTGTTCATCGAAAGACTGGAGGTTCGAGCCTACCCGGTGGTGGTGTGGCGCTTTTTTTTTCTTTGGGCTGATAGCTTTGAAGCTATGTTCTGATGGTGGCTAGAGTGGAGCAAGACTGTCTCCGTGGCGCAATTGGCTAGCGCGATCGGCTGTTAACCGAAAGGTTGGAGTTTCGAGCCCTCCCGGGAGTGGTGTGTTGCTTTTTTCTTTGCGCTGATAGCTTTGAAGATAAGTTCTTATGGTGGTGAGAGTGGAGCAAGACTGTCTCCGTGGCGCAATTGGCTAGCGCGATCGGCTGTTAACCGAAATGTTCGAGTTTCGTTCCCTCCCTGGATTGGTGTGTTGCTTTTTTCTTTGCGCTGATAGCTTTGAAGATAAGTTCTGATGGTAAGGAGAGTGGAGTACGACTGTCTCCGTGGCGCAGTTGGCTAGCGCGATCGGCTGTTAACCGAAAGCTTGGAGGTTCGAGCCCACCCGGTGGTGGTGCGGCGCTTTTTCTTTGCGCTGATAGCTTTGAAGATAAGTTCTGATGGTGGTGAGAGTGGAGAACGACTGTCTCCGTGGCGCAGTTGGCTAGCGCGATCGGCTGTTAACCGAAAGCTCGGAGGTACGAGCCCACCCGATGGTGGTGCGGCGCTATTTTTTCTTTGGGCTGATAGCTTTGAAGTTATGTTCTGATGGTGGTGAAAGTGGAGCAGGACTGTCTCCGTGGCGCAATTGGCTAGCGCGATCGGCTGTTAACCGAAAGGTTGGAGTTTCGAGCCCTCCCGGGAGTGGTGTGCTGCTTTTTTCTTTGCGTGAAAGCTTCGAAGATATATTCTGATGGTGGCGAAAGTGGCACACGTTTGTCTCCGTGGCGCAGTTGGCTAGCGCGGTTGACCTATAACCGAAAGGTTGGAGGTTCGAGCCCACCCGGTGGTGGTGTGGCGCTTTTTTTTCTTTGGGCTGATAGCTCTGAAGAAATGTTCTGATGATGGTGAGAGTGGAGCAGTACTGTCTCCGTGGCGTAATTGGCTAGCGCGATCGGCTGTTAACCGAAAGGTTGGAGTTTCTAGCCCTCCCGGGAGTGGTGTGTTGCTTTTTTCTTTGCGCTGATAACTTTGAAGATAAGTTTTGATGGTGGTGAGAGTGGAGCACGACTGTCTCCGTGGCGCAATTGGCTAGCGCTGTTGGCCTGTAACCGAAAGGTTGGAGGTTCGAGCCCACCCGGTGGTGGTGCGGCGCTTTTTTTTCTTTGGGCTGATAGCTCTGAAGAAATGTTCTGACGGTGGTGAGAGTGGAGCACGACTGTCTCCGTGGCGCAAATGGCTAGCGGCATCGGCTCTTAACCGAAAAATTGGAGGTTCAAGCCCACCCGGTGGTGGTGCGGCGCTTTTTTTTCTTTGGGCTGATAGCTTTGAAGATATGTTCTGATGATGGTGAGAGTGGAGCAGTACTGTCTCCGTGGCGCAATTGGCTAGCGCGATCGGCTGTTAACCGAAAGGTTGGAGTTTCTAGCCCTCCCGGGAGTGGTGTGTTGCTATTTTCTTTGCGCTGATAACTTTGAAGATAAGTTTTGATGGTGGTGAGAGTGGAGCACGACTGTCTCCGTGGCGCAATTGGCTAGCGCTGTTGGCCTGTAACCGAAAGGTTGGAGGTTCGAGCCCACCCGGTGGTGGTGCGGCGCTTTTTTTTCTTTGGGCTGATAGCTCTGAAGAAATGTTCTGACGGTGGTGAGAGTGGAGCACGACTGTCTCCGTGGCGCAAATGGCTAGCGGCATCGGCTCCTAACCGAAAAATTGGAGGTTCAAGCCCACCCGGTGGTGGTGCGGCGCTTTTTTTTCCTTGGGCTGATAGCTTTGAAGATATGTTCTGATGGTTTTGAGAGTGGAGCAGTACTGTCTCCGTGGTGCAATAGGCTAGCGCGATCGGCTGTTATCCGAAAGGTTGGAGGTTCGCGCCCACCCGGTGGTGGTGCGGCGCTTTTTTTTTCCTTGGGCTGATAGCTTTGAAGATATGTTCTGATGGTGGTGAGAGTGGAGCAGTACTGTCTCCGTGGTGCAATAGGCTAGCGCGATCGGCTGGTATCCGAAAGGTTGGAGGTTCGCGCCCACCCGGTGGTGGTGCGGTGCTTTTTTTTCTTTGGGCTGATAGCTTTGAAGATTTGTTCTGATGGTGGTTAGAGTGGAGCAAGATTGTCTCCGTGGCGCATTTGGCTAGCGCGATCGGCTGTTAACCGAAAGGTTGGAGTTTCGAGCCCACCCGGTGGTGGTGCGGCACTTTTGTTTCTTTGGGCTTTGAAGATATGTTCTGATGGTGGTGAGACTGGAGCAGAACTGTCTCCGTGGCGCAGTTGGCTAGCGCGATCGGCTGTTAACCGAAAGCTTGGAGGTTCGAGCCCACCCGGTGGTGGTGCGGCGCTTTTTCTTTGTGCTGATAGCTTTGAAGATATGTTCTGATGGTGGTGAGAGTGGAGCAAGACTGTCTCCGTGGCGCAATTGGCTAGAGCGATCGGCTGTTAACCGAAAGGTTGGAGTTTCGAGCCCACCCGGTGGTGGTGCGGCACTTTTGTTTCTTGGGGCTTTGAAGATATGTTCTGATGGTGGTGAGAGTGGAGCAGGACTCTCTCCGTGGTTCAATTGGCTAGCGCGATCGGCTGTTAACCGAACATTTGGAGGTTCGAGCCCTCCCGGGAGTGGTGTGTTGCTTTTTTCTTTGCGCCGATAGCTTTGAAGATATGTTCTGATGGTGGTGAGAGTGGAGCAGTACTGTCTCCGTGGCGCAATTGGCTAGCGCGATCGGCTGTTAACCGAAAGGTTGGAGTTTCTAGCCCTCCCGGGAGTGGTGTGTTGCTTTTTTCTTTGCGCTGATAACTTTGAAGATAAGTTCTGATGGTGGTGAGAGTGGAGCACGACTGTCTCTGTGGGGCAATTGGCTAGCGCTGTTGGCCTGTAACCGAAAGGTTGGAGGTTCGAGTCCACCCGGTGGTGGTGCGGCGCTTTTTTTTCTTTGGGCTGATAGCTCTGAAGAAATGTTCTGACGGTGGTGAGAGTGGAGCACGACTGTCTCCGTGGCGCAAATGGCTAGCGGCATCGGCTCTTAACCGAAAGGTTGGAGGTTCAAGCCCACCCGGTGGTGGTGCGGCGCTTTTTTTTCCTTGGGCTGATAGCTTTGAAGATATGTTCTGATGGTTTTGAGAGTGGAGCAGTACTGTCTCCGTGGTGCAATAGGCTAGCGCGATCGGCTGGTATCCGAAAGGTTGGAGGTTCGCGCCCACCCGGTGGTGGTGCGGCGCTTTTTTTCCTTGGGCTGATAGCTTTGAAGATATGTTCTGATGGTGGTGAGAGTGGAGCAGTACTGTCTCCGTGGTGCAATAGGCTAGCGCGATCGGCTGGTATCCGAAAGGTTGGAGGTTCGCGCCCACCCGGTGGTGGTGCGGTGCTTTTTTTTCTTTGGGCTGATAGCTTTGAAGATTTGTTCTGATGGTGGTTAGAGTGGAGCAAGATTGTCTCCGTGGCGCATTTGGCTAGCGCGATCGGCTGTTAACCGAAATGTTGGAGTTTTGAGCCAGCCCGGTGGTGGTGCGGCACTTTTGTTTCTTTGGGCTTTGAAGATATGTTCTGATGGTGGTGAGAGTGGAGCAGAACTGTCTCCGTGGCGCAATTGGCTAGCGCGATCGGCTGTTGACCGAAAGGTTGGAGTTTCGAGCCCTCCCGAGAGGGGTGTGTTGCTTTTTTCTTTGTGCTGATAGCTTTGAAGATATTTTCTGATGGTGGTGAGAGTGGAGCACGACTGTCTCCGTGGCACAATTGGCTAGCGCGATCGGCTGTTCATCGAAAGGCTGGAGGTTCGAGCCTACCCGGTGGTGGTGTGGCGCTTTTTTTTCTTTGGGCTGATAGCTTTGAAGCTATGTTCTGATGGTGGCTAGAGTGGAGCAAGACTGTCTCCGTGGCGCAATTGGCTAGAGCGATCGGCTGTTAACCGAAAGGTTGGAGTTTCGAGCCCACCCGGTGGTGGTGCGGAACTTTTGTTTCTTGGGACTTTGAAGATATGTTCTGATGGTGGTGAGAGTGGAGCAGGACTCTCTCCGTGGTGCAATTGGCTAGCGCGATCGGCTGTTAACCGAAAGGTTGGAGTTTCGAGCCCACCCGGTGGTGGTGTGGCGCTTTTTTTTTCTTTGGGCTGATAGCTTTGAAGCTATGTTCTGATGGTGGCTAGAGTGGAGCAAGACTGTCTCCGCGGGGCAATTGGCTAGAGCGATCGGCTGTTAACCGAAAGGTTGGAGTTTCGAGCCCACCCGGTGGTGGTGCGGCACTTTTGTTTCTTTGGGCTTTGAAGATATGTTCTGATGGTGGTGAGAGCTGAGCAGGACTGTCTCCGTGGCGCAATTGGCTAGCGCGATCGGCTGGTAACCGAAAATTTGGAGGTTCGAGCCCACCCGGTGGTGGTGCGACACTTTTCTTTTCGTTGGGCTGATAGCTCTGAAGAAATGTTCTGACGGTGGGGAGAGTGTAGCACGACTGTCTACGTGGCGCAATTGGCTAGCACGTTCGGCTGTTAACCAAAACATTGGAGGTTTGAGACCTCCCGGGAATGGTGTGTTGCTTTTTCTTTGCGCTGATAGCTTTGAAGATAAGTTCTGATGGTGGTGAGAGTGGAGAACGACTGTCTCAGTGGCGCAGTAGGCTAGCGCGATCGGCTGTTAACCGAAAGCTCGGAGGTTCGAGCCCACCTGATGGTGGTGCGGCGCTTTTTTTTCTTTGGGCTGATAGCTTTGAAGACATGTTCTGATGGTGGTGAGAGTGGAGCACGACTGTCTCCGTGGCACAATTGGCTAGCGCGATCGGCTGTTCATCGAAAGGTTGGAGGTTCGAGCCCACCCATTGGTGGTGCGGCGCTTTTTTTTCTGTGGGCTGATAGCTTTGAAGATATGTTCTGATGGTGGTGAGAGTGGAGCAGGACTGTCTCCGTGCCGCAATTGGTTATCGCGATCGGCTGTGAACCGAAAAGTTGGAGGTTTGAGCCCTCCCGGGAGTGGTGTGTTGCTTTTTTCTTTGCGCTGATACGTTTGAAGATATGTTCTGATGGTGGTGAGAGTGGAGCACGACTGTCTCCGTGGCGCAAATGGCTAGCGGCATCGGCTCTTAACCGAAAGGTTGGAGGTTCGAGCCCACCCGGTGGTGGTGCGGCGCTTTTTTTTCCTTGGGCTGATAGCTTTCAAGATACGTTCTGATGGTGGTGAGAGTGGAGCAGTACTGTCTCCGTGGTGCAGTAGGCTAGCGCGATCGGCTGGTATCCGAAAGGTTGGAGGTTCGCGCCCACCCGGTGGTGGTGCGGCGCTTTTTTTTCCTTGGGCTGATAGCTTTGAAGATATGTTCTGATGGTGGTGAGAGTGGAGCAGTACTGTCTCCGTGGTGCAATAGGCAAGCGCGATCGGCTGGTATCCGAAAGGTTGGAGGTTCGCGCCCACCCGGTGGTGTTGTGCTTTTTTTTCTTTGGGCTGATAGTTTTGAAGATTTGTTCTGATGGTGGAGATAGTGGAGCAGTACTGTCTTCGTGGTGCAGTTGGCTAGCGCGATCGGCTGTTAACCGAAAGCTCGGAGGTTCGAGCCCACCCGATGGTGGTGCGGCGCTTTTTTTTCTTTGGGCTGATAGCTTTGAAGACATGTTCTGATGGTGGTGAGAGTGGAGCACGACTGTCTCCGTGGCACAATTGGCTAGCGCGATCGGCTGTTCATCGAAAGACTGGAGGTTCGAGCCTACCCGGTGGTGGTGTGGCGCTTTTTTTTCTTTGGGCTGATAGCTTGAAAGATATGTTCTGATGGTGGCTAGAGTGGAGCAAGACTGTCTCCGTGGCGCATTTGGGTAGAGCGATCGGCTGTTAACCGAAAGGTTGGAGGTTCGAGCCCACCCGGTGGTGGTGCGGCACTTTTATTTCTTTGGGCTTTGAAGATATGTTCTGATGGTGGTGAGAGTGGAGCAGGACTGTCTCCGTGGCGCAATTGGCTAGCGCGATCGGCTGGTAACCGAAAATTTGGAGGTTCGAGCCCACCCGGTGGTGGTGCGACGCTTTTTTTTTCTTTGGGCTGATAGCTCTGAAGGAATGTTCTGACAGTGGGGAGAGTGTAGCACGACTGTCTCCGTGGCGCAATTGGCTAGCACGTTCGGCTGTTAACCAAAAAATTGGAGGTTTGAGACCTCCCGGGAATGGTGTGTTGCTTTTTTGTTTGCGCTGATAGCTTTGAAGATATGTTCTGATGGTGGTGAGAGTGAAGCAGGACTGCCTCCGTGGCGCAATTGGCTAGCGCGATCGGCTGTTAACCGAAAGGTTGGAGTTTCGAGCCCACCCGGTGGTGGTGCGGCACTTTTGTTTCTTTGGGCTTTAAAGATATGTTCTGATGGTGGTGAGAGTGGAGCAGAACTGTCTCCGTGTCGCAATTGGCTAGCGCGATCGGCTGTTGACCGAAAGGTTGGAGTTTCGAGCCCTCCCGAGAGTGGTGTGTTGCTTTTTTCTTTGTGCTGATAGCTTTGAAGATATGTTCTGATGGTGGTGAGAGTGGAGCACGACTGTCTCCGTGGCACAATTGGCTAGCGCGATCGGCTGTTCATCGAAAGGCTGGAGGTTCGAGCCTACCCGGTGGTGGTGTGGCGCTTTTTTTTTCTTTGGGCTGAGAGCTTTGAAGCTATGTTCTCATGGTGGCTAGAGTGGAGCAAGACTGTCTCCGTGGCGCAATTGGCTAGAGCGATCGGCTGTAAACCGAAAGGTTCGAGTTTCGAGCCCACCCGGTAGTGGTGCGGCACTTTTGTTTCTTGGGGCTTTGAAGATATGTTCTGATGGTGGTGAGAGTGGAGCAGGACTCTCTCCGTGGCGCAATTGGCTAGCGCGATCGGCTGTTAACCGAACATTTGGAGGTTCGAGCCCTCCCGGGAGTGGTGTGTTGCTTTTTCTTTGCGCTGATAGCTTTGAAGATAAGTTCTGATGGTGGTGAGAGTGGAGAACGACTGTCTCCGTGGCGCAGTTGGCTAGCGCGATCGGCTGTTAACCGAAAGCTCGGAGGTTCGAGCCCACCCGATGGTGGTGCGGCGCTTTTTTTTCTTTGGGCTGATAGCTTTGAAGACATGTTCTGATGGTGGTGAGAGTGGAGCACGACTGTCTCCGTGGCACAATTGGCTAGCGCGATCGGCTGTTCATCAAAAGACTGGAGGTTCGAGCTTACCCGGTGGTGGTGTGGCGCTTTTTTTTTCTTTGGGCTGATAGCTTGAAAGCTATGTTCTGATGGTGGTTAGAGTGGAGCAAGACTGTCTCCGTGGCGCATTTGGCTAGAGCGATCGGCTGTTAACCGAAAGGTTGGAGTTTCAAGCCCACCCGGTGGTGGTGCGGCACTTTTATTTCTTTGGGCTTTGAAGATATGTTCTGATGGTGGTGAGAGTGGAGCAGGACTGTCTCCGTGGCGCAATTGGCTAGCGCGATCGGCTGGTAACCGAAAATTTGGAGTTTCGAGCCCACCCGGTGGTGGTGCGACGCTTTTTTTTTCTTTGGGCTGATAGCTCTGAAGGAATGTTCTGACGGTGGGGAGAGTGTAGCACGACTGTCTCCGTGGCGCAATTGGCTAGCACGTTCGGCTGTTAACCAAAAAATTGGAGGTTTGAGACCTCCCGGGAATGGTGTGTTGCTTTTTTGTTTGCGCTGATAGCTTTGAAGATATGTTCTGATGGTGGTGAGAGTGAAGCAGGACTGTCTCCGTGGCGCAATTGGCTAGCGCGATCGGCTGTTAACCGAAAGGTTGGAGTTTCGAGCCCTCCCGGGAGTGGTGTGTTGCTTTTTCTTTGCGCTGATAGCTTTGAAGATAAGTTCTGATGGTGGTGAGAGTGGAGAACGACTGTCTCCGTGGCGCAGTAGGCTATCGCGATCGGCTGTTAACCGAAAGCTCGGAGGTTCGAGCCCACCCGATGGTGGTGCGGCGCATTTTTTTCTTTGGGCTGATAGCTTTGAAGACATGTTCTGATGGTGGTGAGAGTGGAGCAAGACTGTCTCCGTGGCGCAACTGGCTAGCGCGATCGGCTGTTAACCGAAAGGTTCGAGTTTCGAGCCCTCCCGGGAGTGGTGTGTTGCTTTTTTCTTTGCGCTGATAGCTTTCAAGATAAGTTCTGATGGTGGTGAGAGTGGAGTACGACTGTCTCCGTGGCGCAGTTGGCTAGCGCGATCGGCTGGTAACCGAAAATTTGGAGGTTCGAGCCCACCCGGTGGTGGTGCGACGCTTTTGTTTCTTTGGGCTGATAGCTCTGAAGAAATGTTCTGACGCTGGGGAGAGTGTAGCACGACTGTCTCCGTGGCGGAATTGGCTTGCACGTTCGGCTGTTAACCAAAAAATTGGAGGTTTGAGACCTCCCGGGAATGGTGTGTTGCTTTTTCTTTGCGCTGATAGCTTTGAAGATAAGTTCTGATGGTGGTGAGAGTGGAGAACGACTGTCTCAGTGGCGCAGTAGGCTAGCGCGATCGGCTGTTAACCGAAAGCTCGGAGGTTCGAGCCCACCCGATGGTGGTGTGGCGCATTTTTTTCTTTGGGCTGATAGCTTTGAAGACATGTTCTGATGGTGGTGAGAGTGGAGCAGAACTGTCTCCGTGGCGCAATTGGCTAGCGCGATCGGCAGTTAACCGAAAGGTTGGAGTTTCGAGCCCACCCCGTGGTGCTGCGGCGCTTATTTTTCTTTGGGCTGATAGCTTCGAAGATATGTTCTGATGGTGGTGAGAGTAGAGCAAGACTGTCTCCGTGGCGCAATTGGCTAGCGCGATCGGCTGTTAACCGAAAGGTTCGAGTTTCGAGCCCTCCCGGGAGTGGTGTGTTGTTTTTTCTTTGCGCTGATAGCTTTGAAGATAAGTTCTGATGGTGGTGAGAGTGGAGTACGACTCTCTCCGTGGCGCAGTTGGCTAGCGCGATCGGCTGTTAACCGAAAGCTTGGAGGTTCGAGCCCACCCGGTGGTGGTGCGGCGCTTTTTTTTCTTTGGGCTGATAGCTTTGAAGATATGTTCTGATGGTGGTGAGAGTGGAGCAGACCTGTCTCCGTGGCATAATGGGCTAGCGCGATCGGCTGTTAACCGAAAGGTTACAGTTTCGAGCCCACCCGGTGGTGGTGCAGCGCTTTTTTTTCTTTGGGCTGATAGCTTTGAAGTTATGTTCTGATGGTGGTGAAAGTGGAGCAGGACTGTCTCCGTGGCGCAATTGGCTAGCGCGATCGGCTGTTAACCGAAAGGTTGGAGTTTCGAGCCCTCCCGGGAGTGGTGTGTTGCTTTTTTCTTTGCGCTGAAAGCTTTGAAGATATGTTCTGATGGTGGTGAAAGTGGAACACGACTGGCTCCGTGGCGCAGTTGGCTAGCGCGGTTGACCTATAACCGAAAGGTTGGAGGTTCGAGCCCACCCGGTGGTGGTGTGGCGCTTTTTTTTCTTTGGGCTGATAGCTCTGAAGAAATGTTCTGACGGTGGTGAGAGCGGAGCACGACTGTCTCCGGGGCACAAATGGCAAGCGGCATCGGCTCTGAACCGAAAGGTTGGAGGTTCGAGCCCACCCGGTGGTGTAGCGGCGCTTTTTTTTCTTTGGGCTGATGGCTTTGAAGATATGTTGTGAAGGTGGTGAGAGTGGAGCAGTACTGTCTCCGTGGCGCAATAGGCTAGCGCGATCGGCTGTTAACCGAAAAGTTGGAGGTTCGAGCCCACCCAGTGGTGGTGCGGCGCTTTTTTTTCTTTGCGCTGATTGCTTTGAAGATATGTTCTGATGGTGGTGAGAGTGGAGCACGACTGTCTGCGTGGTGCAATTGGCTAGCGCGATCGGCTGTTAACCGAAAGGTTGGAGGTTCGAGCCCACCCGGTGGTGGTACGGCGCTTTTTTTTTCTTTGCGCTTATAGCTTTGAAGATATGTTCTGACGGTGGTGAGAGTGCAGCACGACTGTCTTTGTGGCGCAATTTGCTAGCGCGATCGGCTGTTACCGAAAGGTTGGAGGTTCGAGCCCACCCGTTGGGGGTGCGGCGCTTTTTTTTCTGTGGGCTGATAGCTTTGAAGATATGTTCTGATCGTGGTGAGAGTCGAGCACGACTGTCTCTGTGGCGCAGTTGGCTAGCGCGAATGGCGGTTAACCGAAATCTTGGAGGTTCGAGCCACCCGGTGGTGGTGCGGCGCTTTTTTTTATTTGCGCTGATAGCTTTGAAGATATGTTCTGATGGTGGTGAGAGTGGAGCAGATCTGTCTCCGTGGCGCAATTCGCTAGCGCGAATGGCTGTTAACCGAAAGGTTGGAGTTTCGAGCCCACCCGGGAGTGGTGTGTTGCTTTTTTCTTTGCGCTGATAGCTTTGAAGATATGTTCTGATGGTGGTGAAAGTGGGGCACGACTGTCTTCGTGGCGCAATTGGCTAACGCGATCGGCTGTTAACCGAAAGGTTGGAGGTTCGAGCCCACCCGGTGGTGGTGCGGCGCTTTTTTATCTTTGGGCTGATAGCTCTGAAGAAATGTTCTGACGGTGGTGAGAGCGGAGCAGGACTGTCTCCGTGGTGATATTGGCAGGCGCGATCGGCTGTTAACCGAAAGGTCAGAGGTTCGAGCCCACCCGGTGGTGGTGCGGCGCTTTTTTTCTTTGGGCTGATAGCTTTGAAGATATGTTCTGAGGGTGGGGAGAGTGGAGCACGACTGTCTCCGTGGCGCAATTGACTAGCGCGATAAGCTGTTAACCGAAAGGTTGGAGGTTCGAGCCCACCCGATGGTGGTGCGGCGCTTTTTTTTCTGTGGGCTGATAGCTTTAAAGATATGTTCTGATGGTGTTGAAAGTGGAGCAGGACTGTCTCCGTGCCGCAATTGGTTATCACGATCGGCTGTGAACCGAAAAGTTGGAGGTTTGAGCCCTCCCGGGAGTGGTGTGTTGCTTTTTTCTTTGCGCTGATACGTTTGAAGATATGTTCTGATGGTGGTGAGAGTGGAGCACGACTGTCTCCGTGGCGCAAATGGCTAGCGGCATTGGCTCTTAACCGAAAGGTTGGAGGTTCGAGCCCACCTGGTGGTGGTGCGGTGCTTTTTTTTCTTTGGGCTGATGGCTTTGAAGATATGTTCTGAAGGTGGTGAGAGTGGAGCAGTACTGTCTCCGTGGTGCAATAGGCTAGCGCGATCGGCTGGAATCCGAAAGGTTGGAGGTTCGCGCCCACCCGGTGGTGGTGCGGCGCTTTTTTTTCCCTGGGCTGATAGCTTTGAAGATATGTTCTGATGGTGGTGAGAGTGGAGCAGTACTGTCTCCGTGGTGCAATAGGCTAGCGCGATCGGCTGGTATCCGAAAGGTTGGAGGTTCGCGCCCACCCGGTGGTGGTGCGGCGCTTTTTTTTCTTTGGGCTGATAGCTTTGAAGATTTGTTCTGATGGTGGAGAGAGTGGAGCAGGACTGTCTCCGTGGCGCAATTGGCCAGCGCGATCGGCTGTTAACCGAAAGGTTGGAGTTTCGAGCCCTCCTGGGTGTGGTGTGTTGCTTTTTTCTTTGGGCTGATAGCTTTAAAGATATGATCTGATGGTGGTTAGAGTGGAGCAAGATTGTCTCCGTGGCGCAATTGGCTAGCGCGATCGGCTGTTAACCGAAAGGTTGGAGTTTCGAGCCCTCCCGGGAGTGGTGTGTTGCTTTTTTCTTTGGGCTGATAGCTTTAAAGATATGATCTGATGGTGGTTATAGTGGAGCAAGATTGTCTCCGTGGCGCAATTGGCTAGCGCGATCGGCTGTTAACCGAAAGGTTGGAGTTTCGAGCCCACCCGGTGGTGGTGCGGCACTTTTGTTTCTTTGGGCTTTGAAGATATGTTCTTATGGTGGTGAGAGTGGAGCAGAACTGTCTCCGTGGCGCAATTGGCTAGCGCGATCGGCTGTTGACCGAAAGGTTGGAGTTTCGAGCCCTCCCGAGAGTGGTGTGTTGCTTTTTTCTTTGTGCTGATAGCTTTGAAGATATGTTCTGATGGTGGTGAGAGTGGAGCACGACTGTCTCCGTGGCACAATTGGCTAGCGCGATCGGCTGTTCATCGAAATGCTGAAGGTTCGAGCCTACCTTGTGGTGGTGTGTTGCTTTTTTCTTTGCGCTGAAAGCTTTGAAGATATGTTCTGTTGGTGGTGAAAGTGGAACACGGCTGGCTCCGTGGCGCAGTTGGCTAGCGCGGTTGACCTATAACCGAAAGGTTGGAGGTTCGAGCCCACCCGGTGGTGGTGTGGCGCTTTATTTTCTTTGGGCTGATAGCTCTGAAGAAATGTTCTGATGGTGGTGAGTGCGGAGCACGACTGTCTCCGGGACACAAATGGCTAGCGGCATCGGCTCTTAACCGAAAGGTTGGAGGTTCGAGCCCACCCGGTGGTGGTGCGGCGCTTTTTTTTCTTTGGGCTGATGGCTTTGAAGATATGTTCTGAAGGTGGTGAGAGTGGAGCAGTACTGTTTCCGTGGCGCAATAGGCTAGCGCGATCGGCTGTTAACCGAAAAGTTGGAGGTTCGAGCCCACCCGGTGGGGGTGCGGCGCTTTTTTTTCTGTGGTCTGATAGCTTTGAAGATATGTTCTGATCGAGGTGAGAGTCGAGCACGACTGTCTCTGTGGCGCAGTTGGCTAGCGCAAATGGCTGTTAACCGAAATCTTGGAGGTTCGAGCCCACCCGGTGGTGGTGCGGCGCTTTTTTTTATTTGCGCTGATAGCTTTGAAGATATGTTCTGATGCTGGTGAGAGTGGAGCAGATCTGTCTTCGTGGCGCAATTGGCTAACGCGATCGTCTGTTAACCGAAAGGTTGGAGGTTCGAGCCCACCCGGTGGTGGTGCGGCGCTTTTTTATCTTTGGGCTGATAGCTCTGAAGAAATGTTCTGACGGTGGTGAGAGCGTAGCAGGACTGTCTCCGTGGCGATATTGGCTAGCGCAATCGGCTGTTAACCGAAAGGTCAGAGGTTCGAGCCCACCCGGTGGTGGTGCGGCGCTTTTTTTTCTTTGGGCTGATAGCTTTGAAGATATGTTCTGAGGGTGGTGAGAGTGGAGCACGACTGTCTCCATGGCGCAATTGGCTAGCGCGATAAGCTGTTAACCGAAAGGTTGGAGGTTCGAGCCCACCCGATGGTGGTGCGGCGCTTTTTTTTCTGTGGGCTGATAGCTTTGAAGATATGTTCTGATGGTGGTGAGAGTGGAGCAGGACTGTCTCCGTGCCGCAATTGGTTATCGCGATCGGCTGTGAACCGAAAAGTTGGAGGTTTGAGCCCTCCCGGGAGTGGTGTGTTGCTTTTTTCTTTGCGCTGATACGTTTGAAGATATGTTCTGATGGTGGTGAGAGTGGAGCACGACTGTCTCCGTGGCGCAAATGGCTAGCGGCATCGGCTCTTAACCGAAAGGTTGGAGGTTCGAGCCCACCCGGTTGTGGTGCGGCGCTTTTTTTTCCTTGGGCTGATAGCTTTGAAGATATGTTCTGATGGTGGTGAGAGTGGAGCAGTACTGTCTTCGTGGTGCAATAGGCTAGCGCGATCGGCTAGTATCTGAAAGGTTCGAGGTTCGCGCCCACCCGGTGGTGGTGCGGTGCTTTTTTTTCTTTGGGCTGATAGCTTTGAAGATATGTTCTGATGGTGGTGAGAGTGGAGCAGTACTGTCTTCGTGGTGCAATAGGCTAGCGCGATCGGCTGGTATCCGAAAGATTGGAGGTTCGCGCCCACCCGGTGGTGGTGCGGCGCTTTTTTTTTCCTTGGGCTGATAGCTTTGAAGATATGTTCTGATGGTGGAGAGAGTGGAGCAGTACTGTCTTCGTGGTGCAATAGGCTAGCGCGATCGGCTGGTATCCGAAAGGTTGGAGGTTCGCGCCCACACGGTGGTGGTGCGGCGCTTTTTTTTTCCTTGGGCTGATAGCTTTGAAGATATGTTCTGATGGTGGAGATAGTGGAGCAGTACTGTCTTCGTGGTGCAATAGGCTAGCGCGATCGGCTGGTATCCGAAAGGTTGGAGGTTCGCGCCCACCTGGTGGTGGTGCGGCGCTTTTTTTTCCTTGGGCTGATAGCTTTGAAGATATGTTCTGATGGTGGAGAGAGTGGAGCAGTACTATCTCCGTGGTGCAATAGGCTAGCGCGATCGGCTGGTATCCGAAAGTTTGGAGGTTCGCGCCCACCCGGTGGTGGTGCGGTGCTTTTTTTTCTTTGGGCTGATAGCTTTGAAGATATGTTCTGATGGTGGTGAGAGTGGAGCAGTACTGTCTTTGTGGTGCAATAGGCTAGCGCGATCGGCTGGTATCCGAAAGGTTGAAGGTTCGCGCCCACCCGGTGGTGGTGCGGCGCTTTTTTTTCCTTGGGCTGATAGCTTTGAAGATATGTTCTGATGGTGGAGAGAGTGGAGCAGTACTGTCTCCGTGGTGCAATAGGCTAGCGCGATCGGCTGGTATCCGAAAGGTTGGAGGTTCGCGCCCACCCGGTGGTGGTGCGGCGCTTTTTTTTTCCTTGGGCTGATAGCTTTGAAGATATGTTCTGATGGTGGAGAGAGTGGAGCAGTATTGTCTTCGTGGTGCAATAGGCTAGCGCGATCGGCTGGTATCCGAAAGGTTGGAGGTTCGCGCCCACCCGGTGGTGGTGCACGCTTTTTTTTTCCTTGGGCTGATAGCTTTGAAGATATGTTCTGATGGTGGTGAGAGTGGAGCAGTACTGTCTCCGTGGTGCAATAGGCTAGCACGATCGGCTGGTATCCGAAAGGTTGGAGGTTCGCGCCCACCCGGTGGTGGTGCGGTGCTTTTTTTTCTTTGGGCTGATAGCTTTGAAGATTTGTTCTGATGGTGGAGAGAGTGGAGCAGGACTGTCTCCGTGGCGCAATTGGCCAGCGCGATCGGCTGTTAACCGAATGGTTGGAGTTTCGAGCCCTCCCGGGAGTGGTGTGTTGCTTTTTGTTGGGCTGATAGCTTTAAAGATATGATCTGATGGTGGTTAGATTGGAGCAAGATTGTCTCCGTGGCGCAATTGGCTAGCGCGATCGGCTGTTAACCGAAAGGTTGGAGTTTCGAGCCCACCCGGTGGTGGTGCGGCACTTTTGTTTCTTTGGGCTTTGAAGATATGTTCTGATGGTGGTGAGAGTGGAGCAGAACTGTCTCCGTGGCGCAATTGGCTAGCGCGATCGGCTGTTGACCGAAAGGATGGAGTTTCGAGCCCTCCCGAGAGTGGTGTGTTGCTTTTTTCTTTGTGCTGATAGCTTTGAAGATATGTTCTGATGGTGGTGAGAGTGGAGCAGTACTGTCTTCGTGGTGCAATAGGCTAGCGCGATCGGCTGGTATCCGAAAGGTTGGATGTTCGCGCCCACCCGGTGGTGGTGCGGCGCTTTTTTTCCTTGGGCTGATAGCTTTGAAAATTTGTTCTGATGGTGGAGAGAGTGGAGCAGGACTGTCTCCGTGGCGCAATTGGCCAGCGCGATCGGCTGTTAACCGAAAGGTTGGAGTTTCGAGCCCTCCTGGGTGTGGTGTGTTGCTTTTTTCTTTGGGCTGATAGCTTTAAAGATATGATCTGATGGTGGTTAGAGTGGAGCAAGATTGTCTCCGTGGCGCAATTGGCTAGCGCGATCGGCTGTTAACCGAAAGGTTGGAGTTTCGAGCCTTCCCGGGAGTGGTGTGTTGCTTTTTTCTTTGGGCTGATAGCTTTAAAGATATGATCTGATGGTGGTTATAGTGGAGCAAGATTGTCTCCGTGGCGCAATTGGCTAGCGCGATCGGCTGTTAACCGAAAGGTTGGAGTTTCGAGCCCACCCGGTGGTGGTGCGGCACTTTTGTTTCTTTGGGCTTTGAAGATATGTTCTTATGGTGGTGAGAGTGGAGCAGAACTGTCTCCGTGGCGCAATTGGCTAGCGCGATCGGCTGTTGACCGAAAGGTTGGAGTTTCGAGCCCTCCCGAGAGTGGTGTGTTGCTTTTTTCTTTGTGCTGATAGCTTTGAAGATATGTTCTGATGGTGGTGAGAGTGGAGCACGACTGTCTCCGTGGCACAATTGGCTAGCGCGATCGGCTGTTCATCGAAATGCTGAAGGTTCGAGCCTACCTTGTGGTGGTGTGTTGCTTTTTTCTTTGCGCTGAAAGCTTTGAAGATATGTTCTGTTGGTGGTGAAAGTGGAACACGGCTGGCTCCGTGGCGCAGTTGGCTAGCGCGGTTGACCTATAACCGAAAGGTTGGAGGTTCGAGCCCACCCGGTGGTGGTGTGGCGCTTTATTTTCTTTGGGCTGATAGCTCTGAAGAAATGTTCTGATGGTGGTGAGTGCGGAGCACGACTGTCTCCGGGACACAAATGGCTAGCGGCATCGGCTCTTAACCGAAAGGTTGGAGGTTCGAGCCCACCCGGTGGTGGTGCGGCGCTTTTTTTTCTTTGGGCTGATGGCTTTGAAGATATGTTCTGAAGGTGGTGAGAGTGGAGCAGTACTGTTTCCGTGGCGCAATAGGCTAGCGCGATCGGCTGTTAACCGAAAAGTTGGAGGTTCGAGCCCACCCGGTGGGGGTGCGGCGCTTTTTTTTCTGTGGTCTGATAGCTTTGAAGATATGTTCTGATCGTGGTGAGAGTCGAGCACGACTGTCTCTGTGGCGCAGTTGGCTAGCGCAAATGGCTGTTAACCGAAATCTTGGAGGTTCGAGCCCACCCGGTGGTGGTGCGGCGCTTTTTTTTATTTGCGCTGATAGCTTTGAAGATATGTTCTGATGCTGGTGAGAGTGGAGCAGATCTGTCTTCGTGGCGCAATTGGCTAACGCGATCGGCTGTTAATCGAAAGGTTGGAGGTTCGAGCCCACCCGGTGGTGGTGCGGCGCTTTTTTATCTTTGGGCTGATAGCTCTGAAGAAATGTTCTGACGGTGGTGAGAGCGTAGCAGGACTGTCTCCGTGGCGATATTGGCTAGCGCAATCGGCTGTTAACCGAAAGGTCAGAGGTTCGAGCCCACCCGGTGGTGGTGCGGCGCTTTTTTTTCTTTGGGCTGATAGCTTTGAAGATATGTTCTGAGGGTGGTGAGAGTGGAGCACGACTGTCTCCATGGCGCAATTGGCTAGCGCGATAAGCTGTTAACCGAAAGGTTGGAGGTTCGAGCCCACCCGATGGTGGTGCGGCGCTTTTTTTTCTGTGGGCTGATAGCTTTGAAGATATGTTCTGATGGTGGTGAGAGTGGAGCAGGACTGTCTCCGTGCCGCAATTGGTTATCGCGATCGGCTGTGAACCGAAAAGTTGGAGGTTTGAGCCCTCCCGGGAGTGGTGTGTTGCTTTTTTCTTTGCGCTGATACGTTTGAAGATATGTTCTGATGGTGGTGAGAGTGGAGCACGACTGTCTCCGTGGCGCAAATGGCTAGCGGCATCGGCTCTTAACCGAAAGGTTGGAGGTTCGAGCCCACCCGGTGGTGGTGTGGCGCTTTTTTTTTCCTTGGGCTGATAGCTTTGAAGATATGTTCTGATGGTGGTGAGAGTGGAGCAGTACTGTCTTCGTGGTGCAATAGGCTAGCGCGATCGGCTAGTATCTGAAAGGTTCGAGGTTCGCGCCCACCCGGTGGTGGTGCGGTGCTTTTTTTTCTTTGGGCTGATAGCTTTGAAGATATGTTCTGATGGTGGTGAGAGTGGAGCAGTACTGTCTTCGTGGTGCAATAGGCTAGCGCGATCGGCTGGTATCCGAAAGGTTGGAGGTTCGCGCCCACCCGGTGGTGGTGCGGCGCTTTTTTTTCCTTGGGCTGATAGCTTTGAAGATATGTTCTGATGGTGGAGAGAGTGGAGCAGTACTGTCTTCGTGGTGCAATAGGCTAGCGCGATCGGCTGGTATCCGAAAGGTTGGAGGTTCGCGCCCACCCGGTGGTGGTGCGGCGCTTTTTTTTTTCCTTGGGCTGATAGCTTTGAAGATATGTTCTGATGGTGGAGAGAGTGGAGCAGTACTGTCTTCGTGGTCCAATAGGCTAGCGCGATCGGCTGGTATCCGAAAGGTTGGAGGTTCGCGCCCACCCGGTGGTGGTGCGGCGCTTTTTTTTCCTTGGGCTGATAGCTTTGAAGATATGTTCTGATGGTGGAGAGAGTGGAGCAGTACTGTCTCCGTGGTGCAATAGGCTAGCGCGATCGGCTGGTATCCGAAAGTTTGGAGGTTTGCGCCCACCCGGTGGTGGTGCGGTGCTTTTTTTTCTTTGGGCTGATAGCTTTGAAGATATGTTCTGATGGTGGTGAGAGTGGAGCAGTACTGTCTTTGTGGTGCAATAGGCTAGCGCGATCGGCTGGTATCCGAAAGGTTGAAGGTTCGCGCCCACCCGGTGGTGGTGCGGCGCTTGTTTTTCCTTGGGCTGATAGCTTTGAAGATATGTTCTGATGGTGGAGAGAGTGGAGCAGTACTGTCTTCGTGGTCCAATAGGCTAGCGCGATCGGCTGGTATCCGAAAGGTTGGAGGTTCGCGCCCACCCGGTGGTGGTGCGGCGCTTTTTTTTCCTTGGGCTGATAGCTTTGAAGATATGTTCTGATGGTGGAGAGAGTGGAGCAGTACTGTCTCCGTGGTGCAATAGGCTAGCGCGATCGGCTGGTATCCGAAAGTTTGGAGGTTTGCGCCCACCCGGTGGTGGTGCGGTGCTTTTTTTTCTTTGGGCTGATAGCTTTGAAGATATGTTCTGATGGTGGTGAGAGTGGAGCAGTACTGTCTTTGTGGTGCAATAGGCTAGCGCGATCGGCTGGTATCCGAAAGGTTGAAGGTTCGCGCCCACCCGGTGGTGGTGCGGCGCTTGTTTTTCCTTGGGCTGATAGCTTTGAAGATATGTTCTGATGGTGGAGAGAGTGGAGCAGTACTGTCTCCGTGGTGCAATAGGCTAGCGCGATCGGCTGGTATCCGAAAGTTTGGAGGTTCGCGCCCACCCGGTGGTGGTGCGGTGCTTTTTTTTCTTTGGGCTGATAGCTTTGAAGATATGTTCTGATGGTGGTGAGAGTGGAGCAGTACTGTCTTTGTGGTGCAATAGGCTAGCGCGATCGGCTGGTATCCGAAAGGTTGAAGGTTCGCGCCCACCCGGTGGTGGTGCGGCGCTTTTTTTTCCTTGGGCTGATAGCTTTGAAGATATGTTCTGATGGTGGAGAGAGTGGAGCAGTACTGTCTCCGTGGTGCAATAGGCTAGCGCGATCGGCTGGTATCCGAAAGGTTGGAGGTTCGCGCCCACCCGGTGGTGGTGCGGCGCTTTTTTTTTCCTTGGGCTGATAGCTTTGAAGATATGTTCTGATGGTGGAGAGAGTGGAGCAGTATTGTCTTCGTGGTGCAATAGGCTAGCGCGATCGGCTGGTATCCGAAAGGTTGGAGGTTCGCGCCCACCCGGTGGTGGTGCACGCTTTTTTTTTCCTTGGGCTGATAGCTTTGAAGATATGTTCTGATGGTGGTGAGAGTGGAGCAGTACTGTCTCCGTGGTGCAATAGGCTAGCACGATCGGCTGGTATCCGAAAGGTTGGAGGTTCGCGCCCACCCGGTGGTGGTGCGGTGCTTTTTTTTCTTTGGGCTGATAGCTTTGAAGATTTGTTCTGATGGTGGAGAGAGTGGAGCAGGACTGTCTCCGTGGCGCAATTGGCCAGCGCGATCGGCTGTTAACCGAATGGTTGGAGTTTCGAGCCCTCCCGGGAGTGGTGTGTTGCTTTTTGTTGGGCTGATAGCTTTAAAGATATGATCTGATGGTGGTTAGATTGGAGCAAGATTGTCTCCGTGGCGCAATTGGCTAGCGCGATCGGCTGTTAACCGAAAGGTTGGAGTTTCGAGCCCACCCGGTGGTGGTGCGGCACTTTTGTTTCTTTGGGCTTTGAAGATATGTTCTGATGGTGGTGAGAGTGGAGCAGAACTGTCTCCGTGGCGCAATTGGCTAGCGCGATCGGCTGTTGACCGAAAGGATGGAGTTTCGAGCCCTCCCGAGAGTGGTGTGTTGCTTTTTTCTTTGTGCTGATAGCTTTGAAGATATGTTCTGATGGTGGTGAGAGTGGAGCAGTACTGTCTTCGTGGTGCAATAGGCTAGCGCGATCGGCTGGTATCCGAAAGGTTGGATGTTCGCGCCCACCCGGTGGTGGTGCGGCGCTTTTTTTCCTTGGGCTGATAGCTTTGAAAATTTGTTCTGATGGTGGAGAGAGTGGAGCAGGACTGTCTCCGTGGCGCAATTGGCCAGCGCGATCGGCTGTTAACCGAAAGGTTGGAGTTTCGAGCCCTCCTGGGTGTGGTGTGTTGCTTTTTTCTTTGGGCTGATAGCTTTAAAGATATGATCTGATGGTGGTTAGAGTGGAGCAAGATTGTCTCCGTGGCGCAATTGGCTAGCGCGATCGGCTGTTAACCGAAAGGTTGGAGTTTCGAGCCTTCCCGGGAGTGGTGTGTTGCTTTTTTCTTTGGGCTGATAGCTTTAAAGATATGATCTGATGGTGGTTATAGTGGAGCAAGATTGTCTCCGTGGCGCAATTGGCTAGCGCGATCGGCTGTTAACCGAAAGGTTGGAGTTTCGAGCCCACCCGGTGGTGGTGCGGCACTTTTGTTTCTTTGGGCTTTGAAGATATGTTCTTATGGTGGTGAGAGTGGAGCAGAACTGTCTCCGTGGCGCAATTGGCTAGCGCGATCGGCTGTTGACCGAAAGGTTGGAGTTTCGAGCCCTCCCGAGAGTGGTGTGTTGCTTTTTTCTTTGTGCTGATAGCTTTGAAGATATGTTCTGATGGTGGTGAGAGTGGAGCACGACTGTCTCCGTGGCACAATTGGCTAGCGCGATCGGCTGTTCATCGAAATGCTGAAGGTTCGAGCCTACCTTGTGGTGGTGTGTTGCTTTTTTCTTTGCGCTGAAAGCTTTGAAGATATGTTCTGTTGGTGGTGAAAGTGGAACACGGCTGGCTCCGTGGCGCAGTTGGCTAGCGCGGTTGACCTATAACCGAAAGGTTGGAGGTTCGAGCCCACCCGGTGGTGGTGTGGCGCTTTATTTTCTTTGGGCTGATAGCTCTGAAGAAATGTTCTGATGGTGGTGAGTGCGGAGCACGACTGTCTCCGGGACACAAATGGCTAGCGGCATCGGCTCTTAACCGAAAGGTTGGAGGTTCGAGCCCACCCGGTGGTGGTGCGGCGCTTTTTTTTCTTTGGGCTGATGGCTTTGAAGATATGTTCTGAAGGTGGTGAGAGTGGAGCAGTACTGTTTCCGTGGCGCAATAGGCTAGCGCGATCGGCTGTTAACCGAAAAGTTGGAGGTTCGAGCCCACCCGGTGGGGGTGCGGCGCTTTTTTTTCTGTGGTCTGATAGCTTTGAAGATATGTTCTGATCGTGGTGAGAGTCGAGCACGACTGTCTCTGTGGCGCAGTTGGCTAGCGCAAATGGCTGTTAACCGAAATCTTGGAGGTTCGAGCCCACCCGGTGGTGGTGCGGCGCTTTTTTTTATTTGCGCTGATAGCTTTGAAGATATGTTCTGATGCTGGTGAGAGTGGAGCAGATCTGTCTTCGTGGCGCAATTGGCTAACGCGATCGGCTGTTAATCGAAAGGTTGGAGGTTCGAGCCCACCCGGTGGTGGTGCGGCGCTTTTTTATCTTTGGGCTGATAGCTCTGAAGAAATGTTCTGACGGTGGTGAGAGCGTAGCAGGACTGTCTCCGTGGCGATATTGGCTAGCGCAATCGGCTGTTAACCGAAAGGTCAGAGGTTCGAGCCCACCCGGTGGTGGTGCGGCGCTTTTTTTTCTTTGGGCTGATAGCTTTGAAGATATGTTCTGAGGGTGGTGAGAGTGGAGCACGACTGTCTCCATGGCGCAATTGGCTAGCGCGATAAGCTGTTAACCGAAAGGTTGGAGGTTCGAGCCCACCCGATGGTGGTGCGGCGCTTTTTTTTCTGTGGGCTGATAGCTTTGAAGATATGTTCTGATGGTGGTGAGAGTGGAGCAGGACTGTCTCCGTGCCGCAATTGGTTATCGCGATCGGCTGTGAACCGAAAAGTTGGAGGTTTGAGCCCTCCCGGGAGTGGTGTGTTGCTTTTTTCTTTGCGCTGATACGTTTGAAGATATGTTCTGATGGTGGTGAGAGTGGAGCACGACTGTCTCCGTGGCGCAAATGGCTAGCGGCATCGGCTCTTAACCGAAAGGTTGGAGGTTCGAGCCCACCCGGTGGTGGTGTGGCGCTTTTTTTTTCCTTGGGCTGATAGCTTTGAAGATATGTTCTGATGGTGGTGAGAGTGGAGCAGTACTGTCTTCGTGGTGCAATAGGCTAGCGCGATCGGCTAGTATCTGAAAGGTTCGAGGTTCGCGCCCACCCGGTGGTGGTGCGGTGCTTTTTTTTCTTTGGGCTGATAGCTTTGAAGATATGTTCTGATGGTGGTGAGAGTGGAGCAGTACTGTCTTCGTGGTGCAATAGGCTAGCGCGATCGGCTGGTATCCGAAAGGTTGGAGGTTCGCGCCCACCCGGTGGTGGTGCGGCGCTTTTTTTTCCTTGGGCTGATAGCTTTGAAGATATGTTCTGATGGTGGAGAGAGTGGAGCAGTACTGTCTTCGTGGTGCAATAGGCTAGCGCGATCGGCTGGTATCCGAAAGGTTGGAGGTTCGCGCCCACCCGGTGGTGGTGCGGCGCTTTTTTTTTTCCTTGGGCTGATAGCTTTGAAGATATGTTCTGATGGTGGAGAGAGTGGAGCAGTACTGTCTTCGTGGTCCAATAGGCTAGCGCGATCGGCTGGTATCCGAAAGGTTGGAGGTTCGCGCCCACCCGGTGGTGGTGCGGCGCTTTTTTTTCCTTGGGCTGATAGCTTTGAAGATATGTTCTGATGGTGGAGAGAGTGGAGCAGTACTGTCTCCGTGGTGCAATAGGCTAGCGCGATCGGCTGGTATCCGAAAGTTTGGAGGTTTGCGCCCACCCGGTGGTGGTGCGGTGCTTTTTTTTCTTTGGGCTGATAGCTTTGAAGATATGTTCTGATGGTGGTGAGAGTGGAGCAGTACTGTCTTTGTGGTGCAATAGGCTAGCGCGATCGGCTGGTATCCGAAAGGTTGAAGGTTCGCGCCCACCCGGTGGTGGTGCGGCGCTTGTTTTTCCTTGGGCTGATAGCTTTGAAGATATGTTCTGATGGTGGAGAGAGTGGAGCAGTACTGTCTCCGTGGTGCAATAGGCTAGCGCGATCGGCTGGTATCCGAAAGGTTGGAGGTTCGCGCCCACCCGGTGGTGGTGCGGCGCTTTTTTTTTCCTTGGGCTGATAGCTTTGAAGATATGTTCTGATGGTGGAGAGAGTGGAGCAGTACTGTCTTCGTGGTGCAATAGGCTAGCGCGATCGGCTGGTATCCGAAAGGTTGGAGGTTCGCGCCCACCCGGTGGTGGTGCGGCGCTTTTTTTTTCCTTGGGCTGATAGCTTTGAAGATATGTTCTGATGGTGGTGAGAGTGGAGCAGTACTGTCTCCGTGGTGCAATAGGCTAGCACGATCGGCTGGTATCCGAAAGGTTGGAGGTTCGCGCCCACCCGGTGGTGGTGCGGTGCTTTTTTTTCTTTGGGCTGATAGCTTTGAAGATTTGTTCTGATGGTGGAGAGAGTGGAGCAGGACTGTCTCCGTGGCGCAATTGGCCAGCGCGATCGGATGTTAACCGAATGGTTGGAGTTTCGAGCCCTCCCGGGAGTGGTGTGTTGCTTTTTGTTGGGCTGATAGCTTTAAAGATATGATCTGATGGTGGTTAGATTGGAGGAAGATTGTCTCCGTGGCGCAATTGGCTAGCGCGATCGGCTGTTAACCGAAAGGTTGGAGTTTCGAGCCCACCCGGTGGTGGTGCGGCACTTTTGTTTCTTTGGGCTTTGAAGATATGTTCTGATGGTGGTGAGAGTGGAGCAGAACTGTCTCCGTGGCGCAATTGGCTAGCGCGATCGGCTGTTGACCGAAAGGTTGGAGTTTCGAGCCCTCCCGAGAGTGGTGTGTTGCTTTTTTCTTTGTGCTGATAGCTTTGAAGATATGTTCTGATGGTGGTGAGAGTGGAGCAGTACTGTCTTCGTGGTGCAATAGGCTAGCGCGATCGGCTGGTATCCGAAAGGTTGGATGTTCGCGCCCACCCGGTGGTGGTGCGGCGCTTTTTTTCCTTGGGCTGATAGCTTTGAAGATATGCTCTGATGGTGGTGAGAGTGGAGCAGTACTGTCTCCGTGGTGCAATAGGCTAGCGCGATCGGCTGGTATCCGAAAGGTTGGAGGTTCGCGCCCACCCGGTGGTGGTGCGGTGCTTTTTTTTCTTTGGGCTGATAGCTTTGAAGATTTGTTATGATGGTGGAGAGAGTGGAGCAGGACTGTCTCCGTGGCGCAATTGGCCAGCGCGATCGGCTGTTAACCGAAAGGTTGGAGTTTCGAGCCCTCCCAGGAGTGGTGTGTTGCTTTTTGTTGGGCTGATAGCTTTGAAGATATGATCTGATGGTGGTTAGAGTGGAGCAAGATTGTCTCCGTGGCGCAAATGCCTAGCGCGATCGGCTGTTAACCGAAAGGTTGGAGTTTCGAGCCCACCCTGTGGTGGTGCGGCACTTTTGTTTCTTTGGGCTTTGAAGATATGTTCTGATGGTGGTGAGAGTGGAGCAGAACTGTCTCCGTGGCGCAATTGGCTAGCGCGATCGGCTGTTGACCGAAAGGTTGGAGTTTCGAGCCCTCCCGAGAGTGGTGTGTTGCTTTTTTCTTTGTGCTGATAGCTTTGAAGATATGTTCTGATGGTGGTGAGAGTGGAGCACGACTGTCTCCGTGGCACAATTGGCTAGCGCGAGCGGCTGTTCATCGAAAGGCTGGAGGTTCGAGCCCACCCGGTGTTGGTGTGGCGCTTTTTTTTTCTTTGGGCTGATAGCTTTGAAGCTATGTTCTGATGGTGGCTAGAGTGGAGCAAGACTGTCTCCGTGGCGCAATTGGCTAGAGCGATCGGCTGGAAACCGAAAGGTTGGAGTTTCGAGCCCACCCGGTGGTGGTGCGGCAATTTTGTTTCTTGGGGCTTTGAAGATATGTTCTGATGGTGGTGAGAGTGGAGCAGGACTCTATCCGTAGCGCAATTGGCTAGCGCGATCGGCTGTTAACCGAACATTTGGAGGTTCGAGCCCTCCCGGGAGTGGTGTGTTGCTTTTACTTTGCGCTGATAGCTTTGAAGATAAGTTCTGATGGTGGTGAGAGGGGAGAACGACTGTCTCCGTGGCGCAGTTGGCTAGCGCGATCGGCTGTTAACCGAAAGCTCAGAGGTTCGAGCCCACCCGATGGTGGTGCGGCGCTTTTTTTTCTTTGGGCTGATAGCTTTGAAGACATGTTCTGATGGTGGTGAGAGTGGAGCACGACTGTCTCCGTGGCACAATTGGCTAGTGCGATCGGCTGTTCATCGAAAGACTGGAGGTTCGAGCCTACCCGGTGGTGGTGTGGCGCTTTTTTTTTCTTTGGGCTGATAGCTTTAAAGCTATGTTCTGATGGTGGCTAGAGTGGAGCAAGACTGTCTCCGTGGCACAATTGGCTAGAGCGATCGGCTGTTAACCGAAAGGTTGGAGTTTCGAGTCCACCCGGTGGTGGTGCGGCACTTTTGTTTCTTTGGGCTTTGAAGATATGTTCTGATGGTGGTGAGAGTGGAGCAGGACTGTCTCCGTGGCGCAATTGGCTAGCGCGATCGGCTGGTAACCGAAAATTTGGAGGTTCGAGCCCACCCGAGAGTAGTGTGTTGCTTTTTTCTTTGTGCTGATAGCTTT
This sequence comes from Rhipicephalus microplus, assembly GCF_043290135.1. Lineage (NCBI taxonomy): Eukaryota > Metazoa > Arthropoda > Arachnida > Ixodida > Ixodidae > Rhipicephalus > Rhipicephalus microplus. Next base: position 755,316 of record NW_027464611.1, on the reverse strand, counting down.
GAAGATATGTTCTGATGGTGGTGAGAGTGGAGCACGACTGTCTCCGTGGCACAATTGGCTAGCGCGATCGGCTGTTCATCGAAAGGCTGGAGGTTCGAGCCTACCTGGTGGTGGTGTGTTGCTTTTTTCTTTGCGCTGAAAGCTTTGAAGATATGTTCTGTTGGTGGTGAAAGTGGAACACGGCTGGCTCCGTGGCGCAGTTGGCTAGCGCGGTTGACCTATAACCGAAAGGTTGGAGGTTCGAGCCCACCCGGTGGTGGTGTGGCGCTTTTTTTTCTTTGGGCTGATAGCTCTGAAGAAATGTTCTGATGGTGGTGAGTGCGGAGCACGACTGTCTCCGGGGCACAAATGGCTAGCGGCATCGGCTCTTAACCGAAAGGTTGGAGGTTCGAGCCCACCCGGTGGTGGTGCGGCGCTTTTTTTTCTTTGGGCTGATGGCTTTGAAGATATGTTCTGAAGGTGGTGAAAGTCGAGCACGACTGTCTCTGTGGCGCAGTTGGCTAGCGCGAATGGCTGTTAACCGAAATCTTGGAGGTTCGAGCCCACCCGGTGGTGGTGCGGCGCTTTTTTTATTTGCGCTGATAGCTTTGAAGATATGTTCTGATGGTGGTGAGAGTGGAGCAGATCTGTCTTCGTGCCGCAATTGGTTATCGCGATCGGCTGTGAACCGAAAAGTTGGAGGTTTGAGCCCTCCCGGGAGTGGTGTGTTGCTTTTTTCTTTGCGCTGATACGTTTGAAGATATGTTCTGATGGTGGTGAGAGTGGAGCACGACTGTCTCCGTGGCGCAAATGGCTAGCGGCATCGGCTCTTAACCGAAAGGTTGGAGGTTCGAGCCCACCCGGTGGTGGTGCGGCACTTTTGTTTCTTTGGGCTTTGAAGATATGTTCTGATTATGGTGAGAGTGGAGCAGAACTGTCTCCGTGGCGCAGTTGGCTAGCGCGATCGGCTGTTGACTGAAAGGTTGGAGTTTCGAGCCCTCCCGAGAGTGGTGTGTTGCTTTTTTCTTTGTGCTGATAGCTTTGAAGATATGTTCTGATGGTGGTGAGAGTGGAGCACGACTGTCTCCGTGGCACAATTGGCTAGCGAGAACGGCTGTTCATCAAAATGCTGGAGGTTCGAGCCCACCCGGTGGTGGTGTGGCGCTTTTTCTTTCTTTGGGCTGATAGCTTAGAAGCTATGTTCTGATGGTGGCTAGAGTGGAGCAAGACTGTCTCCGTGGCGCAATTGGCTAGAGCGATCGGCTGGAAACCGAAAGGTTGGAGTTTCGAGCCCACCCGGTGGTGGTGCGGCAATTTTGTTTCTTGGGGCTTTGAAGATATGTTCTGATGGTGGTGAGAGTGGAGCAGGACTCTCTCCGTGGCGCAATTGGCTAGCGCGATCGGCTGTTAACCGAACATTTGGTGGTTCGAGCCCTCCCGGGAGTGGTGTGTTGCTTTTACTTTGCGCTGATAGCTTTGAAGTTAAGTTCTGATGGTGGTGAGAGTGGAGAACGACTGTCTCCGTGGCGCAGTTGGCTAGCGCGATCGGCTGTTAACCGAAAGCTCGGAGGTTCGAACCCACCCGATGGTGGTGCGGCCCTTTTTTTTCTTTGGGCTGATAGCTTTGAAGACATGTTCTGATGGTGGTGAGAGTAGCACGACTGTCTCCGTGGCACAATTGGCTAGCGCGATCGGCTGTTCATCGAAAGACTGGAGGTTCGAGCCTACCCGGTGGTGGTGTGGCGCTTTTTTTTTCTTTGGGCTGATAGCTTTAAAGCTATGTTCTGATGGTGGCTAGAGTGGAGCAGGACTGTCTCCTTGGCGCAATTGGCTAGCGCGATCGGCTGGTAACCGAAAATTTGGAGGTTCGAGCCCACCCGGTGGTGGTGCGACGCTTTTTTTTTCTTTGGGCTGATAGCTCTGAAGAAATGTTCTGACGGTGGGGAGAGTGTAGCACGACTGTCTCCGTGGCGCAATTGGCTAGCACGTTCGGCTGTTAACCAAAAAATTGGAGGTTTGAGACCTCCCGGGAATGGTGTGTTGATTTTTGTTTGCGCTGATAGCTTTGAAGATATGTTCTGATGGTGTGAGAGTGAAGCAGGACTGTCTCCGTGGCGCAATTGGCTAGCGCGATCGGCTGTTAACCGAAAGGTTGGAGTTTCGAGCCCTCCTGGGAGTGGTGTGTTGCTTTTTCTTTGCGCTGATAGCTTTGAAGATAAGTTCTGATGGTGGTGAGATTGGAGAACGACTGTCTCCGTGGCGCAGTAGGCTAGCGCGATCGGCTGTTAACCAAAAGCTCGGAGGTTCGAGCCCACCCGATGGTGGTGCGGCGCATTTTTTTTTTGGGCTGATAGCTTTGAAGACATGTTCTGATGGTGGTGAGAGTGGAGCAGAACTGTCTCCGTGGCGCAATTGGCTAGCGCGATCGGCAGTTAACCGAAAGGTTGGAGTTTCGAGCCCACCCCGTGGTGCTGCGGCGCTTTTTTTTCTTTGGGCTGATAGCTTCGAAGATATGTTCTGATGGTGGTGAGAGTAGAGCAAGACTGTCTCCGTGGCGCAATTGGCTAGCGCGATCGGCTGTTAACCGAAAGGTTCGAGTTTCGAGCCCTCCCGGGAGTGGTGTGTTGCTTTTTTCTTTGCGCTGATAGCTTTGAAGATAAGTTCTGATGGTGGTGAGAGTGGAGTACGACTGTCTCCGTGGCGCAGTTGGCTAGCGCGATCGGCTGTTAACCGAAAGCTTGGAGGTTCGAGCCCACCCGGTGGTGGTGCGGCGCTTTTTTTTCTTTGGGCTGATAACTTTGAAGATATGTTCTGATGGTGGTGAGAGTGGAGCAGAACTGTCTCCGTGGCATAATTGGCTAGCGCGATCGGCTGTTAACCGAAAGGTTACAGTTTCGAGCCCACCCGGTGGTGGTGCAGCGCTTTTTTTTCTTTGGGCTGATAGCTTTGAAGTTATGTTCTGATGGTGGTGAAAGTGGAGCAGGACTGTCTCCGTGGCGCAATTGGCTAGCGCGATCGGCTTTTAACCGAAAGGTTGGAGTTTCGAGCCCTCCCGGGAGTGGTGTGTTGCTTTTTTCTTTGCGCTGAAAGCTTTGAAGATATGTTCTGATTGTGGTGAAAGTGGAACACGACTGGCTCCGTGGCGCAGTTGGCTAGCTCGGTTGACCTATAACCGAAAGGTTGGAGGTTCGAGCCCACCCGGTGGTGGTGTGGCGCTTTTTTTTCTTTGGGCTGATAGCTCTGAAGAAATGTTCTGACGGTGGTGAGAGCGGAGCACGACTGTCTCCGGGGCACAAATGGCTAGCGGCATCGGCTCTTAAACGAAAGGTTGGAGGTTCGAGCCCACCCGGTGGTGGTGCGGCGCTTTTTTTCTTTGGGCTGATGGCTTTGAAGATATGTTCTGAAGGTGGTGAGAGTGGAGCAGTACTGTCTCCGTGGCGCAATAGGCTAGCGCGATCGGCTGTTAACCGAAAAGTTGCAGGTTCGAGCTCACCCAGTGGTGGTGCGGCGCTTTTTCTTCTTTGCGCTGATAGCTTTGAAGATATGTTCTGATGGTGGTGAGAGTGGAGCACGACTGTCTGCGTGGTGCAATTGGCTAGCGCGATCGGCTGTTAACCGAAAGGTTGGAGGTTCGAGCCCACCCGGTGGTGGTACGGCGCTTTTTTTTCTTTGCGCTGATAGCTTTGAAGATATGTTCTGACGGTGGTGAGAGTGGAGCACGACTGTCTCCGTGGCGCAATTTGCTAGCGCGATCGGCTGTTACCGGAAGGTTGGAGGTTCGAGCCCACGCGGTGGGGGTGCGGCGCTTTTTTTCTGTGGGCTGATAGCTTTGAAGATATGTTCTGATCGTGGTGAGAGTCGAGCACGACTGTCTCTGTGGCGCAGTTGGCTAGCGCGAATGGCTGTTAACCGAAATCTTGGAATTTCGAGCCCACCCGGTGGTGGTTCGGCGCTTTATTTTATTTGCGCTGATAGCTTTGAAGATATGTTCTGATGGTGGTGAGAGTGGAGCAGATCTGTCTCCGTGGCGCAATTGGCTAGCGCGAATGGCTGTTAACCGAAAGGTTGGAGTTTCGAGCCCACCCGGGAGTGATGCGTTGCTTTTTTCTTTGCGCTGATAGCTTTGAAGATATGTTCTGATGGTGGTGAAAGTGGGGCACGACTGTCTTCGTGGCGCAGTTGGCTAACGCGATCGGCTGTTAACCGAAAGGTTGGAGGTTCGAGCCCACCCGGTGGTGGTGCGGCGCTTTTTTATCTTTGGGCTGATAGCTCTGAAGAAATGTTCTGACGGTGGTGAGAGCGGAGCAGGACTGTCTCCGTGGCGATATTGGCTAGCGCGATCGGCTGTTAACCGAAAGGTGAGAGGTTCGAGCCCACCCGGTGGTGGTGCGGCGCTTTTTTTTCTTTGGGCTGATAGCTTTGAAGATATGTTCTGAGGGTGGCGAGAGTGGAGCACGACTGTCTCCGTGGCGCAATTGGCTAGCGCGATAAGCTGTTAACCGAAAGGTTGGAGGTTTGAGCCCACCCGATGGTGGTGCGGCGCTTTTTTTTCTGTGGGCTGATAGCTTTGAAGATATGTTCTGATGGTGATGAGAGTGGAGCAGGACTGTCTCCATGCCGCAATTGGTTATCGCGATCGGCTGTGAACCGAAAAGTTGGAGGTTTGAGCCCACCCGGGAGTGGTGTGTTGCTTTTTTCTTTGCTCTGATACGTTTGAAAATATGTTCTGATGGTGTAAAGTGGAGCACGACTGTCTACGTGGCGCCATCGGCTAGCGCGATCGGCTGTTAACCGAAAGCCTGAAGGTTCGAGCCCACCCGGTGGTGGTGCGGCGCTTTTTTTTCTTTGGGCTGATAGCTTTGAAGATATGTTCTGATGGTGGTGAGATTGGAGCAGGACTGTCTCTGTGGCGCAATTGGCTAGCGCGCTCGGCTGTTAACCGCAAGGTTGGAGTTTCGAGCCCACCCGGTGGTGGTGCGGCGCTTTTTTTTCTTTGGGCTGATAATTTTGAAGATATGTTCTGATGGTGGTGAGAGTGGAGCAGGACTGTCTCCGTGGCGCAATTGGCTAGCGCGATCGGCTGTTAACCGAATTGTTGGAGGTTCGAGGCCACCTGTTTGTGGTGCGGCACTTTTTTTTCTTTGGGGTAATAGCTCTGAAGAAATGTTGTGATGGGGATGAGAGTGGAGCACGCCTGTCTCTGTGGCGCAGTTGGCTAGCGCGATCGGCTATTAACCGAAAGCTTGGAGGTTCGAGCCCACCCGGTGGTGGTGCGGCGCTTCTTTTTCTTTGGGCTGATAGCTTTGAAGATATGTTCTGATGGTGGTGAGAGTGGCGCAGAACTGTCTCCGTGGCGTAATTGGCTAGCGCGATCGGCTGTTAACCGAAACTTTCGAGTTTCGAGCCCACCCGGTGGTGGTGCGGCGCTTTTTTTTCTTTGGGCTGATAGCTTTGAAGTTATGTTCTGATGGCGGTGAGAGTGGAGCAGGACTGTCTCCGTGGCGCAATCAGCTAGCGCGCTCGGCTGTTAACCGAAAGGTTGGAGTTTCGAGCCCACCCGGCGGTGGTGCAGCGCTTTTTTTCTTTGGGCTGATAGCTTTGAAGATATGTTCTGATGGTGGTGAGAGTGGAGCACGACTGTCTCCGTGGCGCAATTGGCTAGCGCGATCGGCTGTTAACCGAATTGTTGGAGGTTCGAGGCCACCTGGTGGTGGTGCGGGGCTTTTTTTTCTTTGGGGTAATAGCTCTGAAGAAATGTTCTGATGGTGGTGAGAGTGGAGCAGGACTGTCTCCGTGGCGCAATTGGCTAGCGATATCGGCTGTTAACCGAAATCTCGGAGGTTCGAGTCCACCCGGTGGTGCTGCGGCACTTTTTTTTCTTTGGGCTGATAGCTTTGAAGATATGCTCTGAGGGTGGTGAGAGTGGAGCACTTCTGTCTCCGTGGCGCAATTGGCTAGCGCGATCAGCTGTTAACCGAAAGGTTGGAGGTTCGAGCCCACCCGGTGGTGGTGCGGCGCTTTTTTTTCTTTGGGCTGATAGCTCTGAAGAAATGTTCTGACGGTGGTGAGAGTGGAGCACGACTGTCTCCCTGGCGCAAATGGCTAGCGGCATCGGCTGTTAACCGAAACGTCGGAGGTTCGAGTCCACCCGGTAGTGGTGCGGCACTTTTTTTTCTTTGGGCTGATAGCTTTGAAGATATGTTCTGATGGTGGTGAGAATGGAGCACGACTGCCTTCGTGGCGCAATCGGCTAGCGCGATCGGCTGTTGACCAAAAATTTGCAGTTTCGAGCCGTCGCGGGAGTGGTGTGTTGCTTTTTACTTTGCGCTGATAGCTTTGAAGATATGTTCTGATGGTGATGAGAGTGGAGCAGGACTGGCTCCGTGGCGCGATTGGGTAGCGCGATTGGCTGTCGACCGAAAGGTTGGAGTTTATAGCCCTCCCCGGAGTGGTGTGTTGCTTTTTTCTTCGGGCTGATAGCTTTAAAGATATGATCTAATGGTGGTTAGAGTGGAGCAAGACTGTCTCCGTGGCGCAATTGGCTAGCGCGATCGGCTGTTAACCGAAAGGTTGGAGTTTCGAGCCCACCCGGTTGTGGTGCGGCACTTTTGTTTCTCTGGGCTTTGAAGATATGTTCTGATGGTGGTGAGAGTGGAGCAGGACTGTCTCCGTGGCACAATTGGCTAGCGCGATCGGCTGTTCATCGAAAGGCTGGAGGTTCGAGCCTACCCGGTGATGGTGCGGCGCTTTTTTTTTCTTTGGGCTGATAGCTTTGAAGATATGTTCTGATGGTGGTGAGAGTGGAGCAGATCTGTCTCCGTGGCGCAATTGGCTAGCGCGATCGGCTGTTAACCGAAAGGTTGGAGTTTCGAGCCCTCCCTGGAGTGGTGTGTTGCTTTTTTCTTGGCGCTGATTGCTTTGAAGATAAGTTCTGATGGTGGTGAGAGTGGGGCCCGACTGTCTCCGTGGCGCAATTGGCTAGCGCGATCGGCTGTTAACCGAAAAGTTGGAGGTTAGAGCCCACCCAGTGGTGGTGCGGCGCTTTTTTATCTTTGGGCTGATAGCTCTGAAGAAATGTTCTGACGGTGGTGAGAGTGGAGCACGACTGTCTCCGTAGCGCGAATGGCTAGCGGCATCGGCTCTTAACCGAAAGGTTGGAGGTTCGAGCCCACCCGGTGGTGGTGCGGCACTTTTTTTGGGCTGATAGCTTTGAAGATATGTTCTGATGGTGATGAGAGCGTAGCAGGACTGTCTCCGTGGCGCAATTGGCTAGCGCGATTGGCTGTTAACCAAAAGGTTTGAGTTTCGAGCCCTCACGGGAGTGGTGTGTTGCTTTTTTCTTTGCGCTGATAGCTTTGAAGATATGTTCTGATGGTGGTGAGAGTGGAGCACGACTGTCTCCGTGGCGCAATTGGCTAGCGCGATCGGCTGTTAACCGAATTGTTGGAGGTTCGAGGCCACCTGTTTGTGGTGCGGCACTTTTTTTTCTTTGGGGTAATAGCTCTGAAGAAATGTTGTGATGGGGATGAGAGTGGAGCACGCCTGTCTCTGTGGCGCAGTTGGCTAGCGCGATCGGCTATTAACCGAAAGCTTGGAGGTTCGAGCCCACCCGGTGGTGGTGCGGCGCTTCTTTTTCTTTGGGCTGATAGCTTTGAAGATATGTTCTGATGGTGGTGAGAGTGGCGCAGAACTGTCTCCGTGGCGCAATTGGCTAGCGCGATCGGCTGTTAACCGAAACTTTCGAGTTTCGAGCCCACCCGGTGGTGGTGCGGCGCTTTTTTTTCTTTGGGCTGATAGCTTTGAAGTTATGTTCTGATGGCGGTGAGAGTGGAGCAGGACTGTCTCCGTGGCGCAATTGGCTAGCGCGATCGGCTGGTAACCGAAAGGTTGGAGTATCGAGCCCTCCCGGGAGTGGTGTGTTGCTTTTTTCTTCGCGCTGACAGCTTTGAAGATATGTTCTGATGGTGGTGAAAGTGGGGCACGACTGTCTCCGTGGCGCAATTGGCTAGGGCGATCGGCTGTTAACCGAAAAGTTGGAGGTTCGAGCCCACCCGGTGGTGGTGCGGGGCTTTTTTTTCTTTGGGGTAATAGCTCTGAAGAAATGTTCTGATGGTGGTGAGAGTGGAGCAGGACTGTCTCCGTGGCGCAATTGGCTAGCGATATCGGCTGTTAACCGAAATCTCGGAGGTTCGAGTCCACCCGGTGGTGCTGCGGCACTTTTTTTTCTTTGGGCTGATAGCTTTGAAGATATGTTCTGAGGGTGGTGAGAGTGGAGCACGTCTGTCTCCGTGGCGCAATTGGCTAGCGCGATCAGCTGTTAACCGAAAGGTTGGAGGTTCGAGCCCACCCGGTGGTGGTGTGGCGCTCTTTTTTCTTTGGGCTGATAGCTCTGAAGAAATGTTCTGACGGTGGTGAGAGTGGAGCACGACTGTCTCCCTGGCGCAAATGGCTAGCGGCATCGGCTGTTAACCGAAACGTCGGAGGTTCGAGTACACCCGGTAGTGGTGCGGCACTTTTTTTTCTTTGGGCTGATAGCTTTGAAGATATGTTCTGAGGGTGGTGACAGTGGAGCACGACTGTCTCCGTGGTGCAATTGGCTAGCGCGATCGGCTGTTAACAGAAAGGTTGGAGCTTCGAGCCCACCGGGTGGTGGTGTGGCGGTTTTTTTTCTGTGGGCTGATAGCTTTGAAGATATGTTCTGATGGTGGTGAGAGTGGAGCACGACTGTCTCCGTGGCGCAATTGGCTAGTGCCATCGGCTGTTAACCGAAATGTTGGAGGTTCGAGCCCTCCCGGGAGTGGTGTGATGCTTTTTTTCTTTGCGCTGATAGCTTAGAAGATATGTTCTGATGGTGGTGAAAGTGGGGCACGACTGTCTTCGTGGCGCAATTGGCTAGCGCGATCGGCTGTTAACCGAAAGTTTGGAGGTTCTAGCCCACCCGGTGGTGGTGCGGCGCTTTTTTTTCTTTGGGCTGATACCTCTGAAGAAATGTTCTGACGGTGGTGAGAGTGGAGCACGACTGTCTCCGTGGCGCAATCGGCTAGCGCGATCGGCTCTTAACCGAAAGGTTGGAGGTTCGAGCCCACCCGGTGTTGGTGCGGCGCTTTTTTTTTCTTTGGGCTGATAGCATTGAAGATATGTTCTGATGGTGTTGAGAGTGGAGCAGAACTGTCTCCGTGGCGCAATTGGCTAGCGCGATCGGCTGTTAACCGAAAGGTTGGTGTTTCGAGTCCACCCGGGAGTGGTATGTTGCTTTTTTCTTTGCGCTGATAGCTTTGAAGATATGTTCTGATGGTGGTGAGAGTGGAGAAGGACTGTCTCCGTGCCGCAATTGGCTATCGCGATCGGCTGTTAACCGAAAAGTTGGAGGTTTGAGGCCTCCCGGGAGTGGTGTGTTGCTTTTTTCTTTGCGCTGATAGCTTTGAAGATATGTTCTGATGGTGGTGAGAGTGGAGCACGACTGTCTCCGTGGCGCCATCGGCTAGCGCGATCGGCTGTTAACCGAAAGGCTGAAGGTTCGAGCCCACCCGGTGTTGGTGCGGCGCTTTTTTTCTTTGTGCTGATAGCTTTGAAGTTATGTTCTGATGGTGGTGAGAGTGGAGCAGGACGGTCTCCGTGGCGCAATTGGCTAGCGCGATCGGCTGGTAACCGAAAAGTTGGAGTATCGAGCCCTCCCGGGAGTGGTGTGTTGCTTTTTTCTTCGCGCTGACACCTTTGAAGATACGTTCTGATGGTGGTGAAAGTGGGGCACGACTGTCTCCGTGGCGCTATTGGCTAGCGCGATCGGCTGTCAACCGAAATGTTGGAGGTTCGAGCCCACCCGGTGGTGGTGCGGCGCTTCTTTTTCTTTGGGCTGATAGCTTTGAAGTTATGTTATGATGGTGGTGAGAGTGGAGCAGGACTGTCTCCGTGGCGCAATCGGCTAGCGCGCTCGGCTGTTAACTGAAAGGTTGGAGTTTCGAGCCCACCCGGCGGTGGTGCGGCGCTTTTTTTCTTTGGGCTGATAGCTTTGAAGATATGTTCTGATGGTGGTGAGAGTGGAGCAGGACTGTCTCCGTGGCGCAATTGGCTAGCGCGATCAGCTGTTAACCGAAATGTCGGAGGTTCGAGTCCACCCGGTGGTGCTGCGGCACTTTTTTTTTCTTTGGGCTGATAGCTTTGAAGATATGTTCTGAGGGTGGTGAGAGTGGAGCACGACTGTCTCCGTGGCGCAATTGGCTAGCGCGATCAGCTGTTAACCAAAAGGTTGGAGGTTCGAGCCCACCCGGTGGTGGTGCGGCACTCTTTTTTCTTTGGGCTGATAGCTCTGAAGAAATGTTCTGACGGTGGTGAGAGTGGAGCACGACTGTCTCCTTGGCGCAAATGGCTAGCGGCATCGGCTGTTAACCGAAACGTCGGAGGTTCGAGTCCACCCGGTAGTGGCGCTGCACTTTTTTTCTTTGGGCTGATAGCTTTGAAGATATGTTCTGAGGGTGGTGAGAGTGGAGCACGACTGTCTCCGTGGTGCAATTGGCTAGCGCGATCGGCTGTTAACAGAAAGGTTGGAGCTTCGAGCCCACCCAGTGGTGGTGCGGCGGTTTTTTTTCTGTGGGCTGATAGCTTTGAAGATATGTTCTGATGGTGGTGAGAGTGGAGCACGACTGTCTCCTTGGCGCAATTGGCTAGCGCCATCGGCTGTTAACCGAAATGTTGGAGGTTCGAGCCCACCCGGTGGTGGTGCGGTGTTTTTTTTTCTTTGGGCTAATAGCTTTGAAGATATGTTCTAATGGTGGTGAGATTGGAGCAGGACTGTCTTCGTGGCGCAATTGGCTAGCGGGATCGGCTGTTAACCGAAAGGTTGGAGTTTCGAGCCCTCCCGGGAGTGGTGTGTTGCTTTTTTTCTTTGCGCTGATAGCTTTGAAGATATGTTCTGATGGTGGTGAAAGTGGGGCACGACTGTCTTCGTGGCGCAATTGGCTAGCGCGATCGGCTGTTAACCGAAAGGTTGGAGGTTCTAGCCCACCCGGTGGTGGTGCGGCGCTTTTTTTTCTTTGGGCTGATACCTCTGAAGAAATGTTCTGACGGTGGTGAGAGTGGAGCACGACTGTCTCCGTGGCGCAATCGGCTAGCGCGATCGGCTCTTAACCGAAAGGTTGGAGGTTCGAGCCCACCCGGTGGTGGTGCGGCGCTTTTTTTTCTTTGGGCTGATAGCATTGAAGATATGTTCTGATGGTGGTGAGAGTGGAGCAGAACTGTCTCCGTGGCGCAATTGGCTAGCGCGATCGGCTGTTAACCGAAAGGTTGGAGTTTCGAGCCCACCCGGGAGTGGTGTGGCACTTTTTTCTTTGCGCTGATTACTTTGAAGATATGTTCTGATGGTGGTGAGAGTGGAGAAGGGCTGTCTCCGTGCCGCAATTGGCTATCGCGATCGGCTGTAAACCGAAAAGTTGGAGGTTTAAGCCCTCCCGGGAGTGGTGCGGCGGTTTTTTTTCTGTGGGCTGATAGCTTTGAAGATATGTTTTGATGGTGGTGAGAGTGGAGCACGACTGTCTCCGTGGGGCAATTGGCTAGCGCCATCGGCTGTTAACCGAAATGTTGGAGGTTCGAGCCCACCCGGTGGTGGTGCGGCGTTTTTTTTTCTTTGGGCTAATAGCTTTGAAGATATGTTCTCATGGTGGTGAGATTGGAGCAGGACTGTCTTCGTGGCGCAATTGGCTAGCGCGATGCTGTTAACCGAAAGGTTGGAGTTTCGAGCCCTCGCGGGAGTGGTGTGTAGCTTTTTTCTTTGCGCTGATAGCTTTGAAGATATGTTCTGATGGTGGTGAAAGTGGAGCACGACTGTCTCCGTGGTGCAATAGGCTAGCGCGATCGGCTGGTATCCGAAAGGTTGGAGGTTCGCGCCCACCCGGTGGTGGTGCGGCGCTTTTTTTTCCTTGGGCTGATAGCTTTGAAGATATGTTCTGATGGTGGAGAGAGTGGAGCAGTACTGTCTCCGTGGTGCAATAGGCTAGCGCGATCGGCTGGTATCCGAAAGTTTGGAGGTTCGCGCCCACCCGGTGGTGGTGCGGTGCTTTTTTTTCTTTGGGCTGATAGCTTTGAAGATATGTTCTGATGGTGGAGAGAGTGGAGCAGTACTGTCTTCGTGGTGCAATAGGCTAGCGCGATCGCCTAGTATCTGAAAGGTTCGAGGTTCGCGCCCACCTGGTGGTGGTGCGGTGCTTTTTTTTCTTTGGGCTGATAGCTTTGAAGATATGTTCTGATGGTGGTGAGAGTGGAGCAGTACTGTCTTCGTGGTGCAATAGGCTAGCGCGATCGGCTGGTATCCGAAAGGTTGGAGGTTCGCGCCCACCCGGTGGTGGTGCGGCGCTTTTTTTTCCTTGAGCTGATAGCTTTGAAGATATGTTCTGATGGTGGAGAGAGTGGAGCAGTACTGTCTTCGTGGTGCAATAGTCTAGCGCGATCGGCTTGTATCCGAAAGGTTGGAGGTTCGCGCCCACCCGGTGGTGGTGCGGCGCTTTTTTTTCCTTGGGCTGATAGCTTTGAAGATATGTTCTGATGGTGGAGAGAGTGGAGCAGTACTGTCTTCGTGGTGCAATAGGCTAGCGCGATCGGCTGGTATCCGAAAGGTTGGAGGTTCGCGCCCACCCGGTGGTGGTGCGGCGCTTTTTTTTCCTTGGGCTGATAGCTTTGAAGATATGTTCTGATGGTGGAGAGAGTGGAGCAGTACTGTCTCCGTGGTGCAATAGGCTAGCGCGATCGGCTGGTATCCGAAAGTTTGGAGGTTCGCGCCCACCCGGTGGTGGTGCGGTGCTTTTTTTTCTTTGGGCTGATAGCTTTGAAGATATGTTCTGATGGTGGTGAGAGTGGAGCAGTACTGTCTTTGTGGTGCAATAGGCTAGCGCGATCGGCTGGTATCCGAAAGGTTGAAGGTTCGCGCCCACCCGGTGGTGGTGCGGCGCTTTTTTTTCCTTGGGCTGATAGCTTTGAAGATATGTTCTGATGGTGGAGAGAGTGGAGCAGTACTGTCTCCGTGGTGCAATAGGCTAGCGCGATCGGCTGGTATCCGAAAGGTTGGAGGTTCGCGCCCACCCGGTGGTGGTGCGGCGCTTTTTTTTTCCTTGGGCTGATAGCTTTGAAGATATGTTCTGATGGTGGAGAGAGTGGAGCAGTACTGTCTTCGTGGTGCAATAGGCTAGCGCGATCGGCTGGTATCCGAAAGGTTGGAGGTTCGCGCCCACCCGGTGGTGGTGCGGCGCTTTTTTTTTCCTTGGGCTGATAGCTTTGAAGATATGTTCTGATGGTGGTGAGAGTGGAGCAGTACTGTCTCCGTGGTGCAATAGGCTAGCACGATCGGCTGGTATCCGAAAGGTTGGAGGTTCGCGCCCACCCGGTGGTGGTGCGGTGCTTTTTTTTCTTTGGGCTGATAGCTTTGAAGATTTGTTCTGATGGTGGAGAGAGTGGAGCAGGACTGTCTCCGTGGCGCAATTGGCCAGCGCGATCGGCTGTTAACCGAATGGTTGGAGTTTCGAGCCCTCCCGGGAGTGGTGTGTTGCTTTTTGTTGGGCTGATAGCTTTAAAGATATGATCTGATGGTGGTTAGATTGGAGCAAGATTGTCTCCGTGGCGCAATTGGCTAGCGCGATCGGCTGTTAACCGAAAGGTTGGAGTTTCGAGCCCACCCGGTGGTGGTGCGGCACTTTTGTTTCTTTGGGCTTTGAAGATATGTTCTGATGGTGGTGAGAGTGGAGCAGAACTGTCTCCGTGGCACAATTGGCTAGCGCGATCGGCTGTTGACCGAAAGGTTGGAGTTTCGAGCCCTCCCGAGAGTGGTGTGTTGCTTTTTTCTTTGTGCTGATAGCTTTGAAGATATGTTCTGATGGTGGTGAGAGTGGAGCAGTACTGTCTTCGTGGTGCAATAGGCTAGCGCGATCGGCTGGTATCCGAAAGGTTGGATGTTCGCGCCCACCCGGTGGTGGTGCGGCGCTTTTTTTCCTTGGGCTGATAGCTTTGAAGATATGCTCTGATGGTGGTGAGAGTGGAGCAGTACTGTCTCCGTGGTGCAATAGGCTAGCGCGATCGGCTGGTATCCGAAAGGTTGGAGGTTCGCGCCCACCCGGTGGTGGTGCGGTGCTTTTTTTTCTTTGGGCTGATAGCTTTGAAGATTTGTTATGATGGTGGAGAGAGTGGAGCAGGACTGTCTCCGTGGCGCAATTGGCCAGCGCGATCGGCTGTTAACCGAAAGGTTGGAGTTTCGAGCCCTCCCAGGAGTGGTGTGTTGCTTTTTGTTGGGCTGATAGCTTTGAAGATATGATCTGATGGTGGTTAGAGTGGAGCAAGATTGTCTCCGTGGCGCAAATGCCTAGCGCGATTGGCTGTTAACCGAAAGGTTGGAGTTTCGAGCCCACCCTGTGGTGGTGCGGCACTTTTGTTTCTTTGGGCTTTGAAGATATGTTCTGATGGTGGTGAGAGTGGAGCAGAACTGTCTCCGTGGCGCAATTGGCTAGCGCGATCGGCTGTTGACCGAAAGGTTGGAGTTTCGAGCCCTCCCGAGAGTGGTGTGTTGCTTTTTTCTTTGTGCTGATAGCTTTGAAGATATGTTCTGATGGTGGTGAGAGTGGAGCACGACTGTCTCCGTGGCACAATTGGCTAGCGCGAGCGGCTGTTCATCGAAAGGCTGGAGGTTCAAGCCCACCCGGTGTTGGTGTGGCGCTTTTTTTTTCTTTGGGCTGATAGCTTTGAAGCTATGTTCTGATGGTGGCTAGAGTGGAGCAAGACTGTCTCCGTGGCGCAATTGGCTAGAGCGATCGGCTGGAAACCGAAAGGTTGGAGTTTCGAGCCCACCCGGTGGTGGTGCGGCAATTTTGTTTCTTGGGGCTTTGAAGATATGTTCTGATGGTGGTGAGAGTGGAGCAGGACTCTATCCGTAGCGCAATTGGCTAGCGCGATCGGCTGTTAACCGAACATTTGGAGGTTCGAGCCCTCCCGGGAGTGGTGTGTTGCTTTTACTTTGCGCTGATAGCTTTGAAGATAAGTTCTGATGGTGGTGAGAGTGGAGCACGACTGTCTCCGTGGCACAATTGGCTAGTGCGATCGGCTGTTCATCGAAAGACTGGAGGTTCGAGCCTACCCGGTGGTGGTGTGGCGCTTTTTTTTTTCTTTGGGCTGATAGCTTTAAAGCTATGTTCTGATGGTGGCTAGAGTGGAGCAAGACTGTCTCCGTGGCACAATTGGCTAGAGCGATCGGCTGTTAACCGAAAGGTTGGAGTTTCGAGTCCACCCGGTGGTGGTGCGGCACTTTTGTTTCTTTGGGCTTTGAAGATATGTTCTGATGGTGGTGAGAGTGGAGCAGGACTGTCTCCGTGGCGCAATTGGCTAGCGCGATCGGCTGGTAACCGAAAATTTGGAGGTTCGAGCCCACCCGGTGGTGGTGCGACGCTTTTTTTTTCTTTGGGCTGATAGCTCTGAAGAAATGTTCTGACGGTGGGGAGAGTGTAGCACGACTGTCTCCGTGGCGCAATTGGCTAGCACGTTCGGCTGTTAACCAAAAAATTGGAGGTTTGAGACCTCCCGGGAATGGTGTGTTGATTTTTGTTTGCGCTGATAGCTTTGAAGATATGTTCTGATGGTGTGAGAGTGAAGCAGGACTGTCTCCGTGGCGCAATTGGCTAGCGCGATCGGCTGTTAACCGAAAGGTTGGAGTTTCGAGCCCTCCTGGGAGTGGTGTGTTGCTTTTTCTTTGCGCTGATAGCTTTGAAGATAAGTTCTGACTGTGGTGAGATTGGAGAACGACTGTCTCCGTGGCGCAGTAGGCTAGCGCGATCGGCTGTTAACCAAAAGCTCGGACGTTCGAGCCCACCCGATGGTGGTGCGGCGCATTTTTTTTTGGGGCTGATAGCTTTGAAGACATGTTCTGATGGTGGTGAGAGTGGAGCAGAACTGTCTCCGTGGCGCAATTGGCTAGCGCGATCGGCAGTTAACCGAAAGGTTGGAGTTTCGAGCCCACCCCGTGGTGCTGCGGCGCTTTTTTTTCTTTGGGCTGATAGCTTCGAAGATATGTTCTGATGGTGGTGAGAGTAGAGCAAGACTGTCTCCGTGGCGCAATTGGCTAGCGCGATCGGCTGTTAACCGAAAGGTTCGAGTTTCGAGCCCTCCCGGGAGTGGTGTGTTGCTTTTTTCTTTGCGCTGATAGCTTTGAAGATAAGTTCTGATGGTGGTGAGAGTGGAGTACGACTGTCTCCGTGGCGCAGTTGGCTAGCGCGATCGGCTGTTAACCGAAAGCTTGGAGGTTCGAGCCCACCCGGTGGTGGTGCGGCGCTTTTTTTTCTTTGGGCTGATAACTTTGAAGATATGTTCTGATGGTGGTGAGAGTGGAGCAGAACTGTCTCCGTGGCATAATTGGCTAGCGCGATCGGCTGGTAACCGAAAGGTTGGAGTATCGAGCCCTCCCGGGAGTGGTGTGTTGCTTTTTTCTTCGCGCTGACAGCTTTGAAGATATGTTCTGATGGTGGTGAAAGTGGGGCACGACTGTCTCCGTGGCGCAATTGGCTAGGGCGATCGGCTGTTAACCGAAAAGTTGGAGGTTCGAGCCCACCCGGTGGTGGTGCGGGGCTTTTTTTTCTTTGGGGTAATAGCTCTGAAGAAATGTTCTGATGGTGGTGAGAGTGGAGCAGGACTGTCTCCGTGGCGCAATTGGCTAGCGATATCGGCTGTTAACCGAAATCTCGGAGGTTCGAGTCCACCCGGTGGTGCTGCGGCACTTTTTTTTCTTTGGGCTGATAGCTTTGAAGATATGTTCTGAGGGTGGTGAGAGTGGAGCACGTCTGTCTCCGTGGCGCAATTGGCTAGCGCGATCAGCTGTTAACCGAAAGGTTGGAGGTTCGAGCCCACCCGGTGGTGGTGTGGCGCTCTTTTTTCTTTGGGCTGATAGCTCTGAAGAAATGTTCTGACGGTGGTGAGAGTGGAGCACGACTGTCTCCCTGGCGCAAATGGCTAGCGGCATCGGCTGTTAACCGAAACGTCGGAGGTTCGAGTACACCCGGTAGTGGTGCGGCACTTTTTTTTCTTTGGGCTGATAGCTTTGAAGATATGTTCTGAGGGTGGTGACAGTGGAGCACGACTGTCTCCGTGGTGCAATTGGCTAGCGCGATCGGCTGTTAACAGAAAGGTTGGAGCTTCGAGCCCACCGGGTGGTGGTGTGGCGGTTTTTTTTCTGTGGGCTGATAGCTTTGAAGATATGTTCTGATGGTGGTGAGAGTGGAGCACGACTGTCTCCGTGGCGCAATTGGCTAGTGCCATCGGCTGTTAACCGAAATGTTGGAGGTTCGAGCCCTCCCGGGAGTGGTGTGATGCTTTTTTTCTTTGCGCTGATAGCTTAGAAGATATGTTCTGATGGTGGTGAAAGTGGGGCACGACTGTCTTCGTGGCGCAATTGGCTAGCGCGATCGGCTGTTAACCGAAAGTTTGGAGGTTCTAGCCCACCCGGTGGTGGTGCGGCGCTTTTTTTTCTTTGGGCTGATACCTCTGAAGAAATGTTCTGACGGTGGTGAGAGTGGAGCACGACTGTCTCCGTGGCGCAATCGGCTAGCGCGATCGGCTCTTAACCGAAAGGTTGGAGGTTCGAGCCCACCCGGTGTTGGTGCGGCGCTTTTTTTTTCTTTGGGCTGATAGCATTGAAGATATGTTCTGATGGTGTTGAGAGTGGAGCAGAACTGTCTCCGTGGCGCAATTGGCTAGCGCGATCGGCTGTTAACCGAAAGGTTGGTGTTTCGAGTCCACCCGGGAGTGGTATGTTGCTTTTTTCTTTGCGCTGATAGCTTTGAAGATATGTTCTGATGGTGGTGAGAGTGGAGAAGGACTGTCTCCGTGCCGCAATTGGCTATCGCGATCGGCTGTTAACCGAAAAGTTGGAGGTTTGAGGCCTCCCGGGAGTGGTGTGTTGCTTTTTTCTTTGCGCTGATAGCTTTGAAGATATGTTCTGATGGTGGTGAGAGTGGAGCACGACTGTCTCCGTGGCGCCATCGGCTAGCGCGATCGGCTGTTAACCGAAAGGCTGAAGGTTCGAGCCCACCCGGTGTTGGTGCGGCGCTTTTTTTCTTTGTGCTGATAGCTTTGAAGTTATGTTCTGATGGTGGTGAGAGTGGAGCAGGACGGTCTCCGTGGCGCAATTGGCTAGCGCGATCGGCTGGTAACCGAAAAGTTGGAGTATCGAGCCCTCCCGGGAGTGGTGTGTTGCTTTTTTCTTCGCGCTGACACCTTTGAAGATACGTTCTGATGGTGGTGAAAGTGGGGCACGACTGTCTCCGTGGCGCTATTGGCTAGCGCGATCGGCTGTCAACCGAAATGTTGGAGGTTCGAGCCCACCCGGTGGTGGTGCGGCGCTTCTTTTTCTTTGGGCTGATAGCTTTGAAGTTATGTTATGATGGTGGTGAGAGTGGAGCAGGACTGTCTCCGTGGCGCAATCGGCTAGCGCGCTCGGCTGTTAACTGAAAGGTTGGAGTTTCGAGCCCACCCGGCGGTGGTGCGGCGCTTTTTTTCTTTGGGCTGATAGCTTTGAAGATATGTTCTGATGGTGGTGAGAGTGGAGCAGGACTGTCTCCGTGGCGCAATTGGCTAGCGCGATCAGCTGTTAACCGAACTGTCGGAGGTTCGAGTCCACCCGGTGGTGCTGCGGCACTTTTTTTTTCTTTGGGCTGATAGCTTTGAAGATATGTTCTGAGGGTGGTGAGAGTGGAGCACGACTGTCTCCGTGGCGCAATTGGCTAGCGCGATCAGCTGTTAACCAAAAGGTTGGAGGTTCGAGCCCACCCGGTGGTGGTGCGGCACTCTTTTTTCTTTGGGCTGATAGCTCTGAAGAAATGTTCTGACGGTGGTGAGAGTGGAGCACGACTGTCTCCTTGGCGCAAATGGCTAGCGGCATCGGCTGTTAACCGAAACGTCGGAGGTTCGAGTCCACCCGGTAGTGGCGCTGCACTTTTTTTCTTTGGGCTGATAGCTTTGAAGATATGTTCTGAGGGTGGTGAGAGTGGAGCACGACTGTCTCCGTGGTGCAATTGGCTAGCGCGATCGGCTGTTAACAGAAAGGTTGGAGCTTCGAGCCCACCCAGTGGTGGTGCGGCGGTTTTTTTTCTGTGGGCTGATAGCTTTGAAGATATGTTCTGATGGTGGTGAGAGTGGAGCACGACTGTCTCCTTGGCGCAATTGGCTAGCGCCATCGGCTGTTAACCGAAATGTTGGAGGTTCGAGCCCACCCGGTGGTGGTGCGGTGTTTTTTTTTCTTTGGGCTAATAGCTTTGAAGATATGTTCTAATGGTGGTGAGATTGGAGCAGGACTGTCTTCGTGGCGCAATTGGCTAGCGGGATCGGCTGTTAACCGAAAGGTTGGAGTTTCGAGCCCTCCCGGGAGTGGTGTGTTGCTTTTTTTCTTTGCGCTGATAGCTTTGAAGATATGTTCTGATGGTGGTGAAAGTGGGGCACGACTGTCTTCGTGGCGCAATTGGCTAGCGCGATCGGCTGTTAACCGAAAGGTTGGAGGTTCTAGCCCACCCGGTGGTGGTGCGGCGCTTTTTTTTCTTTGGGCTGATACCTCTGAAGAAATGTTCTGACGGTGGTGAGAGTGGAGCACGACTGTCTCCGTGGCGCAATCGGCTAGCGCGATCGGCTCTTAACCGAAAGGTTGGAGGTTCGAGCCCACCCGGTGGTGGTGCGGCGCTTTTTTTTCTTTGGGCTGATAGCATTGAAGATATGTTCTGATGGTGGTGAGAGTGGAGCAGAACTGTCTCCGTGGCGCAATTGGCTAGCGCGATCGGCTGTTAACCGAAAGGTTGGAGTTTCGAGCCCACCCGGGAGTGGTGTGGCACTTTTTTCTTTGCGCTGATTACTTTGAAGATATGTTCTGATGGTGGTGAGAGTGGAGAAGGGCTGTCTCCGTGCCGCAATTGGCTATCGCGATCGGCTGTAAACCGAAAAGTTGGAGGTTTAAGCCCTCCCGGGAGTGGTGCGGCGGTTTTTTTTCTGTGGGCTGATAGCTTTGAAGATATGTTTTGATGGTGGTGAGAGTGGAGCACGACTGTCTCCGTGGCGCAATTGGCTAGCGCCATCGGCTGTTAACCGAAATGTTGGAGGTTCGAGCCCACCCGGTGGTGGTGCGGCGTTTTTTTTTCTTTGGGCTAATAGCTTTGAAGATATGTTCTCATGGTGGTGAGATTGGAGCAGGACTGTCTTCGTGGCGCAATTGGCTAGCGCGATGCTGTTAACCGAAAGGTTGGAGTTTCGAGCCCTCGCGGGAGTGGTGTGTAGCTTTTTTCTTTGCGCTGATAGCTTTGAAGATATGTTCTGATGGTGGTGAAAGTGGAGCACGACTGTCTCCGTGGTGCAATAGGCTAGCGCGATCGGCTGGTATCCGAAAGGTTGGAGGTTCGCGCCCACCCGGTGGTGGTGCGGCGCTTTTTTTTCCTTGGGCTGATAGCTTTGAAGATATGTTCTGATGGTGGAGAGAGTGGAGCAGTACTGTCTCCGTGGTGCAATAGGCTAGCGCGATCGGCTGGTATCCGAAAGTTTGGAGGTTCGCGCCCACCCGGTGGTGGTGCGGTGCTTTTTTTTCTTTGGGCTGATAGCTTTGAAGATATGTTCTGATGGTGGAGAGAGTGGAGCAGTACTGTCTTCGTGGTGCAATAGGCTAGCGCGATCGCCTAGTATCTGAAAGGTTCGAGGTTCGCGCCCACCTGGTGGTGGTGCGGTGCTTTTTTTTCTTTGGGCTGATAGCTTTGAAGATATGTTCTGATGGTGGTGAGAGTGGAGCAGTACTGTCTTCGTGGTGCAATAGGCTAGCGCGATCGGCTGGTATCCGAAAGGTTGGAGGTTCGCGCCCACCCGGTGGTGGTGCGGCGCTTTTTTTTCCTTGAGCTGATAGCTTTGAAGATATGTTCTGATGGTGGAGAGAGTGGAGCAGTACTGTCTTCGTGGTGCAATAGTCTAGCGCGATCGGCTTGTATCCGAAAGGTTGGAGGTTCGCGCCCACCCGGTGGTGGTGCGGCGCTTTTTTTTCCTTGGGCTGATAGCTTTGAAGATATGTTCTGATGGTGGAGAGAGTGGAGCAGTACTGTCTTCGTGGTGCAATAGGCTAGCGCGATCGGCTGGTATCCGAAAGGTTGGAGGTTCGCGCCCACCCGGTGGTGGTGCGGCGCTTTTTTTTCCTTGGGCTGATAGCTTTGAAGATATGTTCTGATGGTGGAGAGAGTGGAGCAGTACTGTCTCCGTGGTGCAATAGGCTAGCGCGATCGGCTGGTATCCGAAAGTTTGGAGGTTCGCGCCCACCCGGTGGTGGTGCGGTGCTTTTTTTTCTTTGGGCTGATAGCTTTGAAGATATGTTCTGATGGTGGTGAGAGTGGAGCAGTACTGTCTTTGTGGTGCAATAGGCTAGCGCGATCGGCTGGTATCCGAAAGGTTGAAGGTTCGCGCCCACCCGGTGGTGGTGCGGCGCTTTTTTTTCCTTGGGCTGATAGCTTTGAAGATATGTTCTGATGGTGGAGAGAGTGGAGCAGTACTGTCTCCGTGGTGCAATAGGCTAGCGCGATCGGCTGGTATCCGAAAGGTTGGAGGTTCGCGCCCACCCGGTGGTGGTGCGGCGCTTTTTTTTTCCTTGGGCTGATAGCTTTGAAGATATGTTCTGATGGTGGAGAGAGTGGAGCAGTACTGTCTTCGTGGTGCAATAGGCTAGCGCGATCGGCTGGTATCCGAAAGGTTGGAGGTTCGCGCCCACCCGGTGGTGGTGCGGCGCTTTTTTTTTCCTTGGGCTGATAGCTTTGAAGATATGTTCTGATGGTGGTGAGAGTGGAGCAGTACTGTCTCCGTGGTGCAATAGGCTAGCACGATCGGCTGGTATCCGAAAGGTTGGAGGTTCGCGCCCACCCGGTGGTGGTGCGGTGCTTTTTTTTCTTTGGGCTGATAGCTTTGAAGATTTGTTCTGATGGTGGAGAGAGTGGAGCAGGACTGTCTCCGTGGCGCAATTGGCCAGCGCGATCGGCTGTTAACCGAATGGTTGGAGTTTCGAGCCCTCCCGGGAGTGGTGTGTTGCTTTTTGTTGGGCTGATAGCTTTAAAGATATGATCTGATGGTGGTTAGATTGGAGCAAGATTGTCTCCGTGGCGCAATTGGCTAGCGCGATCGGCTGTTAACCGAAAGGTTGGAGTTTCGAGCCCACCCGGTGGTGGTGCGGCACTTTTGTTTCTTTGGGCTTTGAAGATATGTTCTGATGGTGGTGAGAGTGGAGCCGAACTGTCTCCGTGGCACAATTGGCTAGCGCGATCGGCTGTTGACCGAAAGGTTGGAGTTTCGAGCCCTCCCGAGAGTGGTGTGTTGCTTTTTTCTTTGTGCTGATAGCTTTGAAGATATGTTCTGATGGTGGTGAGAGTGGAGCAGTACTGTCTTCGTGGTGCAATAGGCTAGCGCGATCGGCTGGTATCCGAAAGGTTGGATGTTCGCGCCCACCCGGTGGTGGTGCGGCGCTTTTTTTCCTTGGGCTGATAGCTTTGAAGATATGCTCTGATGGTGGTGAGAGTGGAGCAGTACTGTCTCCGTGGTGCAATAGGCTAGCGCGATCGGCTGGTATCCGAAAGGTTGGAGGTTCGCGCCCACCCGGTGGTGGTGCGGTGCTTTTTTTTCTTTGGGCTGATAGCTTTGAAGATTTGTTATGATGGTGGAGAGAGTGGAGCAGGACTGTCTCCGTGGCGCAATTGGCCAGCGCGATCGGCTGTTAACCGAAAGGTTGGAGTTTCGAGCCCTCCCAGGAGTGGTGTGTTGCTTTTTGTTGGGCTGATAGCTTTGAAGATATGATCTGATGGTGGTTAGAGTGGAGCAAGATTGTCTCCGTGGCGCAAATGCCTAGCGCGATTGGCTGTTAACCGAAAGGTTGGAGTTTCGAGCCCACCCTGTGGTGGTGCGGCACTTTTGTTTCTTTGGGCTTTGAAGATATGTTCTGATGGTGGTGAGAGTGGAGCAGAACTGTCTCCGTGGCGCAATTGGCTAGCGCGATCGGCTGTTGACCGAAAGGTTGGAGTTTCGAGCCCTCCCGAGAGTGGTGTGTTGCTTTTTTCTTTGTGCTGATAGCTTTGAAGATATGTTCTGATGGTGGTGAGAGTGGAGCACGACTGTCTCCGTGGCACAATTGGCTAGCGCGAGCGGCTGTTCATCGAAAGGCTGGAGGTTCGAGCCCACCCGGTGTTGGTGTGGCGCTTTTTTTTTCTTTGGGCTGATAGCTTTGAAGCTATGTTCTGATGGTGGCTAGAGTGGAGCAAGACTGTCTCCGTGGCGCAATTGGCTAGAGCGATCGGCTGGAAACCGAAAGGTTGGAGTTTCGAGCCCACCCGGTGGTGGTGCGGCAATTTTGTTTCTTGGGGCTTTGAAGATATGTTCTGATGGTGGTGAGAGTGGAGCAGGACTCTATCCGTAGCGCAATTGGCTAGCGCGATCGGCTGTTAACCGAACATTTGGAGGTTCGAGCCCTCCCGGGAGTGGTGTGTTGCTTTTACTTTGCGCTGATAGCTTTGAAGATAAGTTCTGATGGTGGTGAGAGTGGAGCACGACTGTCTCCGTGGCACAATTGGCTAGTGCGATCGGCTGTTCATCGAAAGACTGGAGGTTCGAGCCTACCCGGTGGTGGTGTGGCGCTTTTTTTTTTCTTTGGGCTGATAGCTTTAAAGCTATGTTCTGATGGTGGCTAGAGTGGAGCAAGACTGTCTCCGTGGCACAATTGGCTAGAGCGATCGGCTGTTAACCGAAAGGTTGGAGTTTCGAGTCCACCCGGTGGTGGTGCGGCACTTTTGTTTCTTTGGGCTTTGAAGATATGTTCTGATGGTGGTGAGAGTGGAGCAGGACTGTCTCCGTGGCGCAATTGGCTAGCGCGATCGGCTGGTAACCGAAAATTTGGAGGTTCGAGCCCACCCGGTGGTGGTGCGACGCTTTTTTTTTCTTTGGGCTGATAGCTCTGAAGAAATGTTCTGACGGTGGGGAGAGTGTAGCACGACTGTCTCCGTGGCGCAATTGGCTAGCACGTTCGGCTGTTAACCAAAAAATTGGAGGTTTGAGACCTCCCGGGAATGGTGTGTTGATTTTTGTTTGCGCTGATAGCTTTGAAGATATGTTCTGATGGTGTGAGAGTGAAGCAGGACTGTCTCCGTGGCGCAATTGGCTAGCGCGATCGGCTGTTAACCGAAAGGTTGGAGTTTCGAGCCCTCCTGGGAGTGGTGTGTTGCTTTTTCTTTGCGCTGATAGCTTTGAAGATAAGTTCTGACTGTGGTGAGATTGGAGAACGACTGTCTCCGTGGCGCAGTAGGCTAGCGCGATCGGCTGTTAACCAAAAGCTCGGACGTTCGAGCCCACCCGATGGTGGTGCGGCGCATTTTTTTTTGGGGCTGATAGCTTTGAAGACATGTTCTGATGGTGGTGAGAGTGGAGCAGAACTGTCTCCGTGGCGCAATTGGCTAGCGCGATCGGCAGTTAACCGAAAGGTTGGAGTTTCGAGCCCACCCCGTGGTGCTGCGGCGCTTTTTTTTCTTTGGGCTGATAGCTTCGAAGATATGTTCTGATGGTGGTGAGAGTAGAGCAAGACTGTCTCCGTGGCGCAATTGGCTAGCGCGATCGGCTGTTAACCGAAAGGTTCGAGTTTCGAGCCCTCCCGGGAGTGGTGTGTTGCTTTTTTCTTTGCGCTGATAGCTTTGAAGATAAGTTCTGATGGTGGTGAGAGTGGAGTACGACTGTCTCCGTGGCGCAGTTGGCTAGCGCGATCGGCTGTTAACCGAAAGCTTGGAGGTTCGAGCCCACCCGGTGGTGGTGCGGCGCTTTTTTTCTTTGGGCTGATAACTTTGAAGATATGTTCTGATGGTGGTGAGAGTGGAGCAGAACTGTCTCCGTGGCATAATTGGCTAGCGCGATCGGCTGTTAACCGAAAGGTTACAGTTTCGAGCCCACCCGGTGGTGGTGCAGCGCTTTTTTTTCTTTGGGCTGATAGCTTTGAAGTTATGTTCTGATGGTGGTGAAAGTGGAGCAGGACTGTCTCCGTGGCGCAATTGGCTAGCGCGATCGGCTTTTAACCGAAAGGTTGGAGTTTCGAGCCCTCCCGGGAGTGGTGTGTTGCTTTTTTCTTTGCGCTGAAAGCTTTGAAGATATGTTCTGATTGTGGTGAAAGTGGAACACGACTGGCTCCGTGGCGCAGTTGGCTAGCTCGGTTGACCTATAACCGAAAGGTTGGAGGTTCGAGCCCACCCGGTGGTGGTGTGGCGCTTTTTTTTCTTTGGGCTGATAGCTCTGAAGAAATGTTCTGACGGTGGTGAGAGCGGAGCACGACTGTCTCCGGGGCACAAATGGCTAGCGGCATCGGCTCTTAAACGAAAGGTTGGAGGTTCGAGCCCACCCGGTGGTGGTGCGGCGCTTTTTTTCTTTGGGCTGATGGCTTTGAAGATATGTTCTGAAGGTGGTGAGAGTGGAGCAGTACTGTCTCCGTGGCGCAATAGGCTAGCGCGATCGGCTGTTAACCGAAAAGTTGGAGGTTCGAGCCCACCCAGTGGTGGTGCGGCGCTTTTTCTTCTTTGCGCTGATAGCTTTGAAGATATGTTCTGATGGTGGTGAGAGTGGAGCACGACTGTCTGCGTGGTGCAATTGGCTAGCGCGATCGGCTGTTAACCGAAAGGTTGGAGGTTCGAGCCCACCCGGTGGTGGTACGGCGCTTTTTTTTCTTTGTGCTGATAGCTTTGAAGATACGTTCTGACGGTGGTGAGAGTGGAGCACGACTGTCTCCGTGGCGCAATTTGCTAGCGCGATCGGCTGTTACCGGAAGGTTGGAGGTTCGAGCCCACGCGGTGGGGGTGTGGCGCTTTTTTTCTGTGGGCTGATAGCTTTGAAGATATGTTCTGATCGTGGTGAGAGTCGAGCACGACTGTCTCTGTGGCGCAGTTGGCTAGCGCGAATGGCTGTTAACCGAAATCTTGGAATTTCGAGCCCACCCGGTGGTGGTTCGGCGCTTTATTTTATTTGCGCTGATAGCTTTGAAGATATGTTCTGATGGTGGTGAGAGTGGAGCAGATCTGTCTCCGTGGCGCAATTGGCTAGCGCGAATGGCTGTTAACCGAAAGGTTGGAGTTTCGAGCCCACCCGGGAGTGATGCGTTGCTTTTTTCTTTGCGCTGATAGCTTTGAAGATATGTTCTGATGGTGGTGAAAGTGGGGCACGACTGTCTTCGTGGCGCAATTGGCTAACGCGATCGGCTGTTAACCGAAAGGTTGGAGGTTCGAGCCCACCCGGTGGTGGTGCGGCGCTTTTTTATCTTTGGGCTGATAGCTCTGAAGAAATGTTCTGACGGTGGTAGAGCGGAGCAGGACTGTCTCCGTGGCGATATTGGCTAGCGCGATCGGCTGTTAACCGAAAGGTGAGAGGTTCGAGCCCACCCGGTGGTGGTGCGGCGCTTTTTTTTCTTTGGGCTGATAGCTTTGAAGATATGTTCTGAGGGTGGCGAGAGTGGAGCACGACTGTCTCCGTGGCGCAATTGGCTAGCGCGATAAGCTGTTAACCGAAAGGTTGGAGGTTCGAGCCCACCCGATGGTGGTGCGGCGCTTTTTTTCTGTGGGCTGATAGCTTTGAAGATATGTTCTGATGGTGATGAGAGTGGAGCAGGACTGTCTCCATGCCGCAATTGGTTATCGCGATCGGCTGTGAACCGAAAAGTTGGAGGTTTGAGCCCACCCGGGAGTGGTGTGTTGCTTTTTTCTTTGCTCTGATACGTTTGAAAATATGTTCTGATGGTGTAAAGTGGAGCACGACTGTCTACGTGGCGCCATCGGCTAGCGCGATCGGCTGTTAACCGAAAGCCTGAAGGTTCAAGCCCACCCGGTGGTGGTGCGGCGCTTTTTTTTCTTTGGGCTGATAGCTTTGAAGATATGTTCTGATGGTGGTGAGATTGGAGCAGGACTGTCTCTGTGGAGCAATTGGCTAGCGCGCTCGGCTGTTAACCGCAAGGTTGGAGTTTCGAGCCCACCCGGTGGTGGTGCGGCGCTTTTTTTTCTTTGGGCTGATAATTTTGAAGATATGTTCTGATGGTGGTGAGAGTGGAGCAGGACTGTCTCCGTGGCGCAATTGGCCAGCGCGATCGGCTGTTAACCGAATTGTTGGAGGTTCGAGGCCACCTGTTTGTGGTGCGGCACTTTTTTTTCTTTGGGGTAATAGCTCTGAAGAAATGTTGTGATGGGGATGAGAGTGGAGCACGCCTGTCTCTGTGGCGCAGTTGGCTAGCGCGATCGGCTATTAACCGAAAGCTTGGAGGTTCGAGCCCACCCGGTGGTGGTGCGGCGCTTCTTTTTCTTTGGGCTGATAGCTTTGAAGATATGTTCTGATGGTGGTGAGAGTGGCGCAGAACTGTCTCCGTGGCGTAATTGGCTAGCGCGATCGGCTGTTAACCGAAACTTTCGAGTTTCGAGCCCACCCGGTGGTGGTGCGGCGCTTTTTTTTCTTTGGGCTGATAGCTTTGAAGTTATGTTCTGATGGCGGTGAGAGTGGAGCAGGACTGTCTCCGTGGCGCAATTGGCTAGCGCGATCGGCTGGTAACCGAAAGGTTGGAGTATCGAGCCCTCCCGGGAGTGGTGTGTTGCTTTTTTCTTCGCGCTGACAGCTTTGAAGATATGTTCTGATGGTGGTGAAAGTGGGGCACGACTGTCTCCGTGGCGCTATTGGCTAGCGCGATCAGCTGTCAACCAAAATGTTGGAGGTTCGAGCCCACCCGGTGGTGGTGCGGCGCTTCTTTTTCTTTGGGCTGATAGCTCTGAAGAAATGTTCTGACGGTGGTGAGAGTGGAGCACGACTGTCTCCGTGGCGCAAATGGCTAGCGGCATCGGCTCTTAACCGAAAGTTTGGAGGTTCGAGCCCACCCTGTGGTGGTGCGGCGCTTTTTTTTCTTTGGGCTGATAGCTTTGAAGTTATGTTATGATGGTGGTGAGAGTGGAGCAGGACTGTCTCCGTGGCGCAATCAGCTAGCGCGCTCGGCTGTTAACCGAAAGGTTGGAGTTTCGAGCCCACCCGGCGGTGGTGCAGCGCTTTTTTTCTTTGGGCTGATAGCTTTGAAGATATGTTTTGATGGTGGTGAGAGTGGAGCAGGACTGTCTCTGTGGCGCAATTGGCTAGCGCGATTGGCTGTTAACCGAAAGGTTGGAGTTTCGAGCCCTCACGGGAGTGGTGTGTTGCTTTTTTCTTTGCGCTGATAGCTTTGAAGATATGTTCTGATGGTGGTGAGAGTGGAGCACGACTGTCTCCGTGGCGCAATTGGCTAGCGCGATCAGCTGTTAACCGAAAGGTTGTAGGTTCGAGCCCACCCGGTGGTGGTGCGGCGCTTTTTTTTCTTTGGGCTGATAGCTCTGAAGAAATGTTCTGACGGTGGTGAGAGTGGAGCACGACTTTCTCCCTGGCGCAAATGGCTAGCGGCATCGGCTGTTAACCGAAACGTCGGAGGTTCGAGTCCACCCGGTAGTGGTGCGGCACTTTTTTTTCTTTGGGCTGATAGCTTTGAAGATATGTTCTGAGGGTGGTGAGAGTGGAGCACGACTGTCTCCGGGGTGCAATTGGCTAGCGTGATCGGCTGTTAACCGAAAAGTTGGAGTTTCGAGCCCTCCCGGGAGTGGTATGTTGCTTTTTTCTTTGCGCTGATAGCTTTGAAGATATGTTCTGATGGTGGTGAGAATGGAGCACGACTGCCTTCGTGGCGCAATCGGCTAGCGCGATCGGCTGTTGACCAAAAATTTGCAGTTTCGAGCCGTCGCGGGAGTGGTGTGTTGCTTTTTACTTTGCGCTGATAGCTTTGAAGATATGTTCTGATGGTGATGAGAGTGGAGCAGGACTGGCTCCGTGGCGCGATTGGGTAGCGCGATTGGCTGTCGACCGAAAGGTTGGAGTTTATAGCCCTCCCCGGAGTGGTGTGTTGCTTTTTTCTTCGGGCTGATAGCTTTAAAGATATGATCTAATGGTGGTTAGAGTGGAGCAAGACTGTCTCCGTGGCGCAATTGGCTAGCGCGATCGGCTGTTAACCGAAAGGCTGGAGTTTCGAGCCCACCCGGTTGTGGTGCGGCACTTTTGTTTCTCTGGGCTTTGAAGATATGTTCTGATGGTGGTGAGAGTGGAGCAGGACTGTCTCCGTGGCACAATTGGCTAGCGCGATCGGCTGTTCATCGAAAGGCTGGAGGTTCGAGCCTACCCGGTGATGGTGCGGCGCTTTTTTTTTCTTTGGGCTGATAGCTTTGAAGATATGTTCTGATGGTGGTGAGAGTGGGGCCCGACTGTCTCCGTGGCGCAATTGGCTAGCGCGATCGGCTGTTAACCGAAAAGTTGGAGGTTAGAGCCCACCCAGTGGTGGTGCGGCGCTTTTTTATCTTTGGGCTGATAGCTCTGAAGAAATGTTCTGACGGTGGTGAGAGTGGAGCACGACTGTCTCCGTAGCGCGAATGGCTAGCGGCATCGGCTCTTAACCGAAAGGTTGGAGGTTCGAGCCCACCCGGTGGTGGTGCGGCACTTTTTTTGGGCTGATAGATTTGAAGATATGTTCTGATGGTGATGAGAGCGTAGCAGGACTGTCTCCGTGGCGCAATTGGCTAGCGCGATTGGCTGTTAACCAAAAGGTTTGAGTTTCGAGCCCTCACGGGAGTGGTGTGTTGCTTTTTTCTTTGCGCTGATAGCTTTGAAGATATGTTCTGATGGTGGTGAGAGTGGAGCACGACTGTCTCCGTGGCGCAATTGGCTAGCGCGATCGGCTGTTAACCGAATTGTTGGAGGTTCGAGGCCACCTGTTTGTGGTGCGGCACTTTTTTTTCTTTGGGGTAATAGCTCTGAAGAAATGTTGTGATGGGGATGAGAGTGGAGCACGCCTGTCTCTGTGGCGCAGTTGGCTAGCGCGATCGGCTATTAACCGAAAGCTTGGAGGTTCGAGCCCACCCGGTGGTGGTGCGGCGCTTCTTTTTCTTTGGGCTGATAGCTTTGAAGATATGTTCTGATGGTGGTGAGAGTGGCGCAGAACTGTCTCCGTGGCGCAATTGGCTAGCGCGATCGGCTGTTAACCGAAACTTTCGAGTTTCGAGCCCACCCGGTGGTGGTGCGGCGCTATTTTTTCTTTGGGCTGATAGCTTTGAAGTTATGTTCTGATGGCGGTGAGAGTGGAGCAGGACTGTCTCCGTGGCGCAATTGGCTAGCGCGATCGGCTGGTAACCGAAAGGTTGGAGTATCGAGCCCTCCCGGGAGTGGTGTGTTGCTTTTTTCTTCGCGCTGACAGCTTTGAAGATATGTTCTGATGGTGGTGAAAGTGGGGCACGACTGTCTCCGTGGCGCAATTGGCTAGGGCGATCGGCTGTTAACCGAAAAGTTGGAGGTTCGAGCCCACCCGGTGGTGGTGCGGGGCTTTTTTTTCTTTGGGGTAATAGCTCTGAAGAAATGTTCTGATGGTGGTGAGAGTGGAGCAGGACTGTCTCCGTGGCGCAATTGGCTAGCGATATCGGCTGTTAACCGAAACGTCGGAGGTTCGAGTACACCCGGTAGTGGTGCGGCACTTTTTTTTCTTTGGGCTGATAGCTTTGAAGATATGTTCTGAGGGTGGTGACAGTGGAGCACGACTGTCTCCGTGGTGCAATTGGCTAGCGCGATCGGCTGTTAACAGAAAGGTTGGAGCTTCGAGCCCACCGGGTGGTGGTGTGGCGGTTTTTTTTCTGTGGGCTGATAGCTTTGAAGATATGTTCTGATGGTGGTGAGAGTGGAGCACGACTGTCTCCGTGGCGCAATTGGCTAGTGCCATCGGCTGTTAACCGAAATGTTGGAGGTTCGAGCCCTCCCGGGAGTGGTGTGATGCTTTTTTTCTTTGCGCTGATAGCTTAGAAGATATGTTCTGATGGTGGTGAAAGTGGGGCACGACTGTCTTCGTGGCGCAATTGGCTAGCGCGATCGGCTGTTAACCGAAAGTTTGGAGGTTCTAGCCCACCCGGTGGTGGTGCGGCGCTTTTTTTTCTTTGGGCTGATACCTCTGAAGAAATGTTCTGACGGTGGTGAGAGTGGAGCACGACTGTCTCCGTGGCGCAATCGGCTAGCGCGATCGGCTCTTAACCGAAAGGTTGGAGGTTCGAGCCCACCCGGTGTTGGTGCGGCGCTTTTTTTTTCTTTGGGCTGATAGCATTGAAGATATGTTCTGATGGTGGTGAGAGTGGAGCAGAACTGTCTCCGTGGCGCAATTGGCTAGCGCGATCGGCTGTTAACCGAAAGGTTGGTGTTTCGAGTCCACCCGGGAGTGGTATGTTGCTTTTTTCTTTGCGCTGATAGCTTTGAAGATATGTTCTGATGGTGGTGAGAATGGAGCACGACTGCCTTCGTGGCGCAATCGGCTAGCGCGATCGGCTGTTGACCAAAAATTTGCAGTTTCGAGCCGTCGCGGGAGTGGTGTGTTGCTTTTTTCTTCGGGCTGATAGCTTTAAAGATATGATCTAATGGTGGTTAGAGTGGAGCAAGACTGTCTCCGTGGCGCAATTGGCTAGCGCGATCGGCTGTTAACCGAAAGGTTGGAGTTTCGAGCCCACCCGGTTGTGGTGCGGCACTTTTGTTTCTCTGGGCTTTGAAGATATGTTCTGATGGTGGTGAGAGTGGAGCAGGACTGTCTCCGTGGCACAATTGGCTAGCGCGATCGGCTGTTCATCGAAAGGCTGGAGGTTCGAGCCTACCCGGTGATGGTGCGGCGCTTTTTTTTTCTTTGGGCTGATAGCTTTGAAGATATGTTCTGATGGTGGTGAGAGTGGAGCAGATCTGTCTCCGTGGCGCAATTGGCTAGCGCGATCGGCTGTTAACCGAAAGGTTGGAGTTTCGAGCCCTCCCTGGAGTGGTGTGTTGCTTTTTTCTTGGCGCTGATAGCTTTGAAGATAAGTTCTGATGGTGGTGAGAGTGGGGCCCCACTGTCTCCGTGGCGCAATTGGCTAGCGCGATCGGCTGTTAACCGAAAAGTTGGAGGTTAGAGCCCACCCGGTGGTGGTGCGGCGCTTTTTTATCTTTGGGCTGATAGCTCTGAAGAATTGTTCTGACGGTGGTGAGAGTGGAGCACGACTGTCTCCGTAGCGCGAATGGCTAGCGGCATCGGCTCTTAACCGAAAGGTTGGAGGTTCGAGCCCACCCGGTGGTGGTGCGGCACTTTTTTTGGGCTGATAGCTTTGAAGATATGTTCTGATGGTGATGAGAGCGTAGCAGGACTGTCTCCGTGGCGCAATTGGCTAGCGCGATTGGCTGTTAACCAAAAGGTTTGAGTTTCGAGCCCTCACGGGAGTGGTGTGTTGCTTTTTTCTTTGCGCTGATAGCTTTGAAGATATGTTCTGATGGTGGTGAGAGTGGAGCACGACTGTCTGCGTGGCGCAATTGGCTAGCGCGATCGGCTGTTAACCGAATTGTTGGAGGTTCGAGGCCACCTGTTTGTGGTGCGGCACTTTTTTTTCTTTGGGGTAATAGCTCTGAAGAAATGTTGTGATGGGGATGAGAGTGGAGCACGCCTGTCTCTGTGGCGCAGTTGGCTAGCGCGATCGGCTATTAACCTAAAGCTTGGAGGTTCGAGCCCACCCGGTGGTGGTGCGGCGCTTCTTTTTCTTTGGGCTGATAGCTTTGAAGATATGTTCTGATGGTGGTGAGAGTGGCGCAGAACTGTCTCCGTGGCGCAATTGGCTAGCGCGATCGGCTGTTAACCGAAACTTTCGAGTTTCGAGCCCACCCGGTGGTGGTGCGGCGCTTTTTTTTCTTTGGGCTGATAGCTTTGAAGTTATGTTCTGATGGCGGTGAGAGTGGAGCAGGACTGTCTCCGTGGCGCAATTGGCTAGCGCGATCGGCTGGTAACCGAAAGGTTGGAGTATCGAGCCCTCCCGGGAGTGGTGTGTTGCTTTTTTCTTCGCGCTGACAGCTTTGAAGATATGTTCTGATGGTGGTGAAAGTGGAGCACGACTGTCTCCGTGGCGCAATTGGCTAGGGCGATCGGCTGTTAACCGAAAAGTTGGAGGTTCGAGCCCACCCGGTGGTGGTGCGGGGCTTTTTTTTCTTTGGGGTAATAGCTCTGAAGAAATGTTCTGATGGTGGTGAGAGTGGAGCAGGACTGTCTCCGTGGCGCAATTGGCTAGCGATATCGGCTGTTAACCAAAATCTCGGAGGTTCGAGTCCACCCGGTGGTGCTGCGGCACTTTTTTTTCTTTGGGCTGATAGCTTTGAAGATATGTTCTGAGGGTGGTGAGAGTGGAGCACGTCTGTCTCCGTGGCGCAATTGGCTAGCGCGATCAGCTGTTAACCGAAAGGTTGGAGGTTCGAGCCCACCCGGTGGTGGTGTGGCGCTCTTTTTTCTTTGGGCTGATAGCTCTGAAGAAATGTTCTGACGGTGGTGAGAGTGGAGCACGACTGTCTCCCTGGCGCAAATGGCTAGCGGCATCGGCTGTTAACCGAAACGTCGGAGGTTCGAGTACACCCGGTAGTGGTGCGGCACTTTTTTTTCTTTGGGCTGATAGCTTTGAAGATATGTTCTGAGGGTGGTGACAGTGGAGCACGACTGTCTCCGTGGTGCAATTGGCTAGCGCGATCGGCTGTTAACAGAAAGGTTGGAGCTTCGAGCCCACCGGGTGGTGGTGTGGCGGTTTTTTTTCTGTGGGCTCATAGCTTTGAAGATATGTTCTGATGGTGGTGAGAGTGGAGCACGACTGTCTCCGTGGCGCAATTGGCTAGTGCCATCGGCTGTTAACCAAAATGTTGGAGGTTCGAGCCCTCCCGGGAGTGGTGTGATGCTTTTTTTCTTTGCGCTGATAGCTTAGAAGATATGTTCTGATGGTGGTGAAAGTGGGGCACGACTGTCTTCGTGGCGCAATTGGCTAGCGCGATCGGCTGTTAACCGAAAGTTTGGAGGTTCTAGCCCACCCGGTGGTGGTGCGGCGCTTTTTTTTCTTTGGGTTGATACCTCTGAAGAAATGTTCTGACGGTGGTGAGAGTGGAGCACGACTGTCTCCGTGGCGCAATCGGCTAGCGCGATCGGCTCTTAACCGAAAGGTTGGAGGTTCAAGCCCACCCGGTGTTGGTGCGGCGCTTTTTTTTTCTTTGGGCTGATAGCATTGAAGATATGTTCTGATGGTGGTGAGAGTGGAGCAGAACTGTCTCCGTGGCGCAATTGGCTAGCGCGATCGGCTGTTATTCGAAAGGTTGGTGTTTCGAGTCCACCCGGGAGTGGTGTGGCACTTTTTTCTTTGCGCTGATTACTTTGAAGATATGTTCTGATGGTGGTGAGAGTGGAGAAGGACTGTCTCCGTGCCGCAATTGGCTATCGCGATCGGCTGTTAACCGAAAAGTTGGAGGTTTGAGGCCTCCCGGGAGTGGTGTGTTGCTTTTTTCTTTGCGCTGATAGCTTTGAAGATATGTTCTGATGGTGGTGAGAGTGGAGCACGACTGTCTCCGTGGCGCCATCGGCTAGCGCGATCGGCTGTTAACCGAAAGGCTGAAGGTTCGAGCCCACCCGGTGTTGGTGCGGCGCTTTTTTTCTTTGTGCTGATAGCTTTGAAGTTATGTTCTGATGGTGGTGAGAGTGGAGCAGGACGGTCTCCGTGGCGCAATTGGCTAGCGCGATCGGCTGGTAACCGAAAAGTTGGAGTATCGAGCCCTCCCGGGAGTGGTGTGTTGCTTTTTTCTTCGCGCTGACACCTTTGAAGATACGTTCTGATGGTGGTGAAAGTGGGGCACGACTGTCTCCGTGGCGCTATTGGCTAGCGCGATCGGCTGTCAACCGAAATGTTGGAGGTTCGAGCCCACCCGGTGGTGGTGCGGCGCTTCTTTTTCTTTGGGCTGATAGCTTTGAAGTTATGTTATGATGGTGGTGAGAGTGGAGCAGGACTGTCTCCGTGGCGCAATCGGCTAGCGCGCTCGGCTGTTAACTGAAAGGTTGGAGTTTCGAGCCCACCCGGCGGTGGTGCGGCGCTTTTTTTCTTTGGGCTGATAGCTTTGAAGATATGTTCTGATGGTGGTGAGAGTGGAGCAGGACTGTCTCCGTGGCGCAATTGGCTAGCGCGATCAGCTGTTAACCGAAATGTCGGAGGTTCGAGTCCACCCGGTGGTGCTGCGGCACTTTTTTTTCTTTGGGCTGATAGCTTTGAAGATATGTTCTGAGGGTGGTGAGAGTGGAGCACGACTGTCTCCGTGGCGCAATTGGCTAGCGCGATCAGCTGTTAACCAAAAGGTTGGAGGTTCGAGCCCACCCGGTGGTGGTGCGGCACTCTTTTTTCTTTGGGCTGATAGCTCTGAAGAAATGTTCTGACGGTGGTGAGAGTGGAGCACGACTGTCTCCCTGGCGCAAATGGCTAGCGGCATCGGCTGTTAACCGAAACGTCGGAGGTTCGAGTCCACCCGGTAGTGGCGCTGCACTTTTTTTCTTTGGGCTGATAGCTTTGAAGATATGTTCTGAGGGTGGTGAGAGTGGAGCACGACTGTCTCCGTGGTGCAATTGGCTAGCGCGATCGGCTGTTAACAGAAAGGTTGGAGCTTCGAGCACACCCAGTGGTGGTGCGGCGGTTTTTTTTCTGTGGGCTGATAGCTTTGAAGATATGTTCTGATGGTGGTGAGAGTGGAGCACGACTGTCTCCTTGGCGCAATTGGCTAGTGCCATCGGCTGTTAACCGAAATGTTGGAGGTTCGAGCCCACCCGGTGGTGGTGCGGTGTTTTTTTTTCTTTGGGCTAATAGCTTTGAAGATATGTTCTAATGGTGGTGAGATTGGAGCAGGACTGTCTTCGTGGCGCAATTGGCTAGCGGGATCGGCTGTTAACCGAAAGGTTGGAGTTTCGAGCCCTCCCGGGAGTGGTGTGTTGCTTTTTTTCTTTGCGCTGATAGCTTTGAAGATATGTTCTGATGGTGGTGAAAGTGGGGCACGACTGTCTTCGTGGCGCAATTGGCTAGCGCGATCGGCTGTTAACCGAAAGGTTGGAGGTTCTAGCCCACCCGGTGGTGGTGCGGCGCTTTTTTTTCTTTGGGCTGATACCTCTGAAGAAATGTTCTGACGGTGGTGAGAGTGGAGCACGACTGTCTCCGTGGCGCAATCGGCTAGCGCGATCGGCTCTTAACCGAAAGGTTGGAGGTTCGAGCCCACCCGGTGGTGGTGCGGCGCTTTTTTTTCTTTGGGCTGATAGCATTGAAGATATGTTCTGATGGTGGTGAGAGTGGAGCAGAACTGTCTCCGTGGCGCAATTGGCTAGCGCGATCGGCTGTTAACCGAAAGGTTGGAGTTTCGAGCCCACCCGGGAGTGGTGTGGCACTTTTTTCTTTGCGCTGATTACTTTGAAGATATGTTCTGATGGTGGTGAGAGTGGAGAAGGGCTGTCTCCGTGCCGCAATTGGCTATCGCGATCGGCTGTTAACCGAAAAGTTGGAGGTTTAAGCCCTCCCGGGAGTGGTGCGGCGGTTTTTTTTCTGTGGGCTGATAGCTTTGAAGATATGTTTTGATGGTGGTGAGAGTGGAGCACGACTGTCTCCGTGGCGCAATTGGCTAGCGCCATCGGCTGTTAACCGAAATGTTGGAGGTTCGAGCCCACCCGGTGGTGGTGCGGCGTTTTTTTTTCTTTGGGCTAATAGCTTTGAAGATATGTTCTAATGGTGGTGAGATTGGAGCAGGACTGTCTTCGTGGCGCAATTGGCTAGCGCGATGCTGTTAACCGAAAGGTTGGAGTTTCGAGCCCTCGCGGGAGTGGTGTGTAGCTTTTTTCTTTGCGCTGATAGCTTTGAAGATATGTTTTGATGGTGGTGAAAGTGGAGCACGACTGTCTCCGTGGCGCTGTTGGCTAGCGCGATCGTCTGTCAACCGAAAGGTTGGAGGTTCGAGCCCACCCGGTGGTGGTGCGGCGCTTTTTTTTCTTTCGGCTGATAGCTCTGAAGAAATGTTCTGACGGTGGTGAGAGTGGAGCACGACTGTCTCCGTGGCGCAAATGGCTAGCGGCATCGGCTCTTAACCGAAAGTTTGGAGGTTCGAGCCCACCCTGTGGTGGTGCGGCGCTTTTTTTTTCTTTGGGCTGATAGCTTCGAAGTTATGTTATGATGGTGGTGAGAGTGGAGCAGTACTGTCTCCGTGGCGCAATTGGCTAGCGCGCTCGGCTGTTAACCGAAAGGTTGGAGTTTCGAGCCCACCCGGCGGTGGTGCGGCGCTTTTTTTCTTTGGGCTGATAGCTTTGAAGATATGTTCTGATGGTGGTGAGAGTGGAGCAGGACTGTCTCCGTGGCGCAATTGGCTAGCGCGATTGGCTGTTAACCGAAAGGTTGGATTTTCGAGCCCTCACGGGAGTGGTGTGTTTCTTTTTTCTTTGCGCTGATAGCTTTGAAGATATGTTCTGATGGTGGTGAGAGTGGAGCACGACTGTCTCCGTGGCGCAATTGGCTAGCGCGATCGGCTGTTAACCGAATTGTTGGAGGTTCGAGGCCACCTGGTGGTGGTGCGGCGCTTTTTTTTCTTTGGGCTGATAGCTTTAAAGTTATGTTCTGATGGTGGTGAAAGTGGAGCAGGACTGTCTCCGTGGCGCAATTGGCTAGCGCGATCGGCTGTTAACCGAAAGGTTGGAGTTTCAAGCCCTCCCGGGAGTGGTGTGTTGCTTTTTTCTTTGCGCTGAAAGCTTTGAAGATATGTTCTGATGGTGGTGAAAGTGGAACACGACTGTCTCCGTGGCGCAGTTGGCTAGCGCGGTTGACCTGTAGCCGAAAGGTTGGAGGTTCGAGCCCACCCGGTGGTGGTGTGGCGCTTTTTTTTCTTTGGGCTGATAGCTCTAAAGAAATGTTCTGACGGTGGTGAGAGTGGAGCACGACTGTCTCCGTGGCACAAATGGCTAGCGGCATCGGCTTTTAACCGAAAGGTTGGAGGTTCGAGCCCACCCGGTGGTGGTGCGGCGCTTTTTTTTCTTTGCGCTGATAGCTTTGAAGATATGTTCTGATGGTGGTGAGAGTGGAGCACGACTGTCTGCGTGGTGCAATTGGCTAGCGCAATCGGCTGTTAACCGAAAGGTTGTAGGTTCGAGCCCACCCGGTGGTAGTACGGCGCTTTTTTTTTTGGGCTGATAGCTTTGAAGATATGATCTGATGGTGGTGAGAGTGGAGCAGGACTGTCTCCGTGGCGCAATTGGCTAGCGCGATCGGCTGTTAACCGAAAGGTTGGAGTTTCGAGCCCTCCCGGGAGTGGTGTGTTGCTTTTTTTGCGCTGATAGCTTTGAAGATATGTTCTGACGGTGGTGAGAGTGGAGCACGACTGTCTCCGTGGCGCAATTTGCTAGCGCGATCGGCTGTTACCGAAAGGTTGGAGGTTCGAGCCCACCCGGTGGAGGTGCGGCGCTTTTTTTTCTGTGGGCTGATAGCTTTGAAGATAAGTTCTGATGGTGGTGAGAGTGGAGCACGACTGTCTCCGTGGCGCAATTGGCTAGCGCAGTTGGCCTGTAACCGAAAGGTTGGAGGTTCGAGCCCACCCGGTGGTGGTGCGGCGCTTTTTTTTCTTGGGCTGATAGCTCTGAAGAAATGTTCTGATGGTGGTGAGAGTGGAGCACGACTGTCTCCGTGGCGCAAATGGCTAGCGGCATCGGCTCTTAACCGAAAGGTTGGAGGTTCGAGCCCACCCGGTGGTGGTGCGACGCTTTTTTTTCCTTGGGCTGATAGCTTTGAAGATATGTTCTGATGGTGGTGAGAGTGGAGCAGTACTGTCTCCGTGGTGCAATAGGCTAGCGCGATCGGCTGGTATCCGAAAGGTTGGAGGTTCGCGAACACCCGGTGGTGGTGTGTTGCTTTTTTCTTTGCGCTGATAGCTTTGAAGATATGTTCTGATGGTGGTGAGAGTGGAGCACGACTGTCTCCGTGGCGCAATCGGCTAGCGCGATCGGCTGTTGACCAAAAATTTGCAGTTTCGAGCCCTCGCGGGAGTGGTGTGTTGCTTTTTACTTTGCGCTGATAGCTTTGAAGATATGTTCTGATGGTGATAAGAGTGGAGCAGGACTGGCTCCGTGGCGCGATTGGGTAGCGCGATTGGCTGTCGACCGAAAGGTTGGAGTTTAGAGCCATCCCGGGAGTGGTGTGTTGCTTTTTTCTTCGGGCTGATAGCTTTAAAGATATGATCTGATGGTGGTTAGAGTGGAGCAAGACTGTCTCCGTGGCGCAATTGGCTAGCGCGATCGGCTGTTAACCGAAAGGTTGGAGTTTCGAGCCCACCGGGTGGTGGTGCGGCACTTTTGTTTCTTTGGGCTTTGAAGATATGTTCTGATGGTGGTGAGAGTGGAGCAGGACTGTCTGCGTGGCGTAATTGCCTAGCGCGATCGGCTGTTCATCGAAAGGCTGGAGGTTCGAGCCTACTCGGTGGTGGTGCGGGGCTTTTTTTTCTTTGGGTTGATAGCTTTGAAGATGTGTTCTGATGGTGGTGAGAGTGGAGCAGGACTGTCTCCGTGGCAGAATTGGCTAGTGCGATCGGCTGTTAACCGAATTGTTGGAGGTTCGAGGCCACCTGGTGGTGGTGCGGCGCTTTTTTTTCTTTGGGGTAATAGCTCTGAAGAAATGTTCTGATGGTGGTGAGAGTGGAGCAGGACTGTCTCCGTGGCGCAATTGGCTAGCGCGATCGGCTGTTAACCGAAATGTCGGAGGTTCGAGTCCACCCGGTGGTGCTGCGGCACTTTTTTTTTCTTTGGGCTGATAGCTTTGAAGATATGTTCCGAGGGTGGTGAGAGTGGAGCACGACTGTCTCCGTGGCGCAATTGGCTAGCGCGATCAGCTGTTAACCGAAAGGTTGGAGGTTCGAGCCCACCCGGTGGTGGTGCGGCACTCTTTTTTCTTTGGGCTGATAGCTCTGAAGAAATGTTCTGACGGTGGTGAGAGTGGAGCACGACTGTCTCCCTGGCGAAAATGGCTAGCG
Organism: Rhipicephalus microplus; assembly: GCF_043290135.1. Taxonomy (NCBI): domain Eukaryota; kingdom Metazoa; phylum Arthropoda; class Arachnida; order Ixodida; family Ixodidae; genus Rhipicephalus; species Rhipicephalus microplus. Next base: position 715,440 of record NW_027464611.1, on the reverse strand, counting down.
GCATCGGCTGTTAACCGAAACGTCGGAGGTTCGAGTCCACCCGGTAGTGGTGCTGCACTTTTTTTCTTTGGGCTGATAGCTTTGAAGATATGTTCTGAGGGTGGTGAGAGTGGAGCACGACTGTCTCCGTGGTGCAATTGGCTAGCGCGATCGGCTGTTAACAGAAAGGTTGGAGCTTCGAGCCCACCCATTGGTGGTGCGGCGGTTTTTTTTCTGTGGGCTGATAGCTTTGAAGATATGTTCTGATGGTGGTGAGAGTGGAGCACGACTGTCTCCTTGGCGCAATTGGCTAGCGCCATCGGCTTTTAACCGAAATGTTGGAGGTTCGAGCCCACCCGGTGGTGGTGCGGCGTTTTTTTTTCTTTGGGCTAATAGCTTTGAAGATATGTTCTATTGGTGGTGAGATTGGAGCAGGACTGTCTTCGTGGCGCAATTGGCTAGCGGGATCGGCTGTTAACCGAAAGGTTGGAGTTTCGAGCCCTCCCGGGAGTGGTGTGTTGCTTTTTTTCTTTGCGCTGATAGCTTTGAAGATATGTTCTGATGGTGGTGAAAGTGGGGCACGACTGTCTTCGTGGCGCAATTGGCTAGCGCGATCGGCTGTTAACCGAAAGGTTGGAGGTTCTAGCCCACCCGGTGGTGGTGCGGCGCTTTTTTTTCTTTGGGCTGATACCTCTGAAGAAATGTTCTGACGGTGGTGAGAGTGGAGAACGACTGTCTCCGTGGCGCAATCGGCTAGCGCGATCGGCTCTTAACCGAAAGGTTGGAGGTTCGAGCCCACCCGGTGGTGGTGCGGCGCTTTTTTTTCTTTGGGCTGATAGCATTGAAGATATGTTCTGATGGTGGTGAGAGTGGAGCAGAACTGTCTCCGTGGCGCAATTGGCTAGCGCGATCGGCTGTTAACCGAAAGGTTGGAGTTTCGAGCCCACCCGGGAGTGGTGTGGCACTTTTTTCTTTGCGCTGATTACTTTGAAGATATGTTCTGATGGTGGTGAGAGTGGAGAAGGACTGTCTCCGTGCCGCAATTGGCTATCGCGATCGGCTGTTAACCGAAAAGTTGGAGGTTTGAGCCCTCCCGGGAGTGGTGCGGCGGTTTTTTTTCTGTGGGCTGATAGCTTTGAAGATATGTTCTGATGGTGGTTAGAGTGGAGCACGACTGTCTCCGTGGCGCAATTGGCTAGCGCCATCGGCTGTTAACCTAAATGTTGGAGGTTCGAGCCCACCCGGTGGTGGTGCGGCGTTTTTTTTTCTTTGGGCTAATAGCTTTGAAGATATGTTCTAATGGTGGTGAGATTGGAGCAGGACTGTCTTCGTGGCGCAATTGGCTAGCGCGATGCTGTTAACCGAAAGGTTGGAGTTTCAAGCCCTCGCGGGAGTGGTGTGTAGCTTTTTTCTTTGCGCTGATAGCTTTGAAGATATGTTCTGATTGTGGTGAGAACGGAGTACGACTGTCTCCGTGGCGCAATTGGCTAGCGCGATCGGCTGTTAACCGAATTGTTGGAGGTTCGAGGCCACCTGTTGGTGGTGCGGCGCTTTTTTTCTTTGGGGTAATAGCTCTGAAGAAATGTTCTGATGGTGGTGAGAGTGGAGCACGCCTGTCTCTGTGGCGCAGTTGGCTAGCGCGATCGGCTGTTAACCGAAAGCTTGGAGGTTCGAGCCCACCCAGTGGTGGTGCGGCGCCTTTTTTTCTTTGGGCTGATAGCTTTGAAGATATGTTCTGATGGTGGTGAGAGTGGCGCAGAACTGTCTCCGTGGCGCAATTGGCTAGCGCGATCGGCTGTTAACCGAAACGTTCGAGTTTCGAGCCCACCCGGCGTTGGTGCGGCGCTTTTTTTTCTTTGAGCTGATAGCTTTGAAGTTATGTTCTCATGGTGGTGAGAGTGGAGCAGGACTGTTTCCATGGCGCAAATGGCTAGCGCGATCGGCTGTTAACCGAAAGGTTGGAGTATCGAGCCCTCCCGGGAGTGGTGTGTTGCTTTTTTCTTTGCTCTGATAGCTTTGAAGATATGTTCTGATGGTGGTGAAAGTGGAGCACGACTGTCTCCGTGGCGCTGTTGGCTAGCGCGATCGTCTGTCAACCGAAAGGCTGGAGGTTCGAGCCCACCCGGTGGTGGTGCGGCGCTTTTTTTTTCTTTCGGCTGATAGCTCTGAAGAAATGTTCTGACGGTGGTGAGAGTGGAGCACGACTGTCTCCGTGGCGCAAATGGCTAGCGGCATCGGCTGTTAACCGAAACGTCGGAGGTTCGAGTCCACCCGGTAGTGGTGCTGCACTTTTTTTCTTTGGGCTGATAGCTTTGAAGATATGTTCTGAGGGTGGTGAGAGTGGAGCACGACTGTCTCCGTGGTGCAATTGGCTAGCGCGATCGGCTGTTAACAGAAAGGTTGGAGCTTCGAGCCCACCCATTGGTGGTGCGGCGGTTTTTTTTCTGTGGGCTGATAGCTTTGAAGATATGTTCTGATGGTGGTGAGAGTGGAGCACGACTGTCTCCTTGGCGCAATTGGCTAGCGCCATCGGCTGTTAACCGAAATGTTGGAGGTTCGAGCCCACCCGGTGGTGGTGCGGCGTTTTTTTTTCTTTGGGCTAATAGCTTTGAAGATATGTTCTATTGGTGGTGAGATTGGAGCAGGACTGTCTTCGTGGCGCAATTGGCTAGCGGGATCGGCTGTTAACCGAAAGGTTGGAGTTTCGAGCCCTCCTGGGAGTGGTGTGTTGCTTTTTTTCTTTGCGCTGATAGCTTTGAAGATATGTTCTGATGGTGGTGAAAGTGGGGCACGACTGTCTTCGTGGCGCAATTGGCTAGCGCGATCGGCTGTTAACCGAAAGGTTGGAGGTTCTAGCCCTCCCGGGAGTGGTGCGGCGGTTTTTTTTCTGTGGGCTGATAGCTTTGAAGATATGTTCTGATGGTGGTTAGAGTGGAGCACGACTGTCTCCGTGGCGCAATTGGCTAGCGCCATCGGCTGTTAACCGAAATGTTGGAGGTTCGAGCCCACCCGGTGGTGGTGCGGCGTTTTTTTTTCTTTGGGCTAATAGCTTTGAAGATATGTTCTAATGGTGGTGAGATTGGAGCAGGACTGTCTTCGTGGCGCAATTGGCTAGCGCGATGCTGTTAACCGAAAGGTTGGAGTTTCAAGCCCTCGCGGGAGTGGTGTGTAGCTTTTTTCTTTGCGCTGATAGCTTTGAAGATATGTTCTGATTGTGGTGAGAACGGAGTACGACTGTCTCCGTGGCGCAATTGGCTAGCGCGATCGGCTGTTAACCGAATTGTTGGAGGTTCGAGGCCACCTGTTGGTGGTGCGGCGCTTTTTTTCTTTGGGGTAATAGCTCTGAAGAAATGTTCTGATGGTGGTGAGAGTGGAGCACGCCTGTCTCTGTGGCGCAGTTGGCTAGCGCGATCGGCTGTTAACCGAAAGCTTGGAGGTTCGAGACCACCCGGTGGTGGTGCGGCGCTTTTTTTTTCTTTGCGCTGCTAGCTTTGAAGATATGTTCTGATGGTGGTGAGAGTGGAGCACGACTGTCTGCGTGGTGCAATTGGCTAGCGCAATCGGCTGTTAACCGAAAGGTTGTAGGTTCGAGCCCACCCGGTGGTAGTACGGCGCTTTTTTTTCTTTGGGCTGATAGCTTTGAAGATATGTTCTGATGGTGGTGAGAGTGGAGCAGGACTGTCTCCGTGGCGCAATTGGCTAGCGCGATCGGCTGTTAACCGAAAGGTTGGAGTTTCGAGCCCTCCCATGAGTGGTGTGTTGCTTTTTTTGCGCTGATAGCTTTGAAGATATGTTCTGACGGTGGTGAGAGTGGAGCACGACTGTCTCCGTGGCGCAATTTGCTAGCGCGATCGGCTGTTACCGAAAGGTTGGAGGTTCGAGCCCACCCGGTGGAGGTGCGGCGCTTTTTTTTCTGTGGGCTGATAGCTTTGAAGATAAGTTCTGATGGTGGTGAGAGTGGAGCACGACTGTCTCCGTGGCGCAATTGGCTAGCGCAGTTGGCCTGTAACCGAAAGGTTGGAGGTTCGAGCCCACCCGGTGGTGGTGCGGCGCTTTTTTTTCTTGGGCTGATAGCTCTGAAGAAATGTTCTGATGGTGGTGAGAGTGGAGCACGACTGTCTCCGTGGCGCAAATGGCTAGCGGCATCGGCTCTTAACCGAAAGGTTGGAGGTTCGAGCCCACCCGGTGGTGGTGCGGCGCTTTTTTTTCCTTGGGCTGATAGCTTTGAAGATATGTTCTGATGGTGGTGAGAGTGGAGCAGTACTGTCTCCGTGGTGCAATAGGCTAGCGCGATCGGCTGGTATCCGAAAGGTTGGAGGTTTGCGAACACCCGGTGGTGGTGCGGTGCTTTTTTTTCATTGGGCTGATAGCTTTGAAGATTTGTTCTGATGGTGGAGAGAGTGGAGAAAGGCTATCTCCGTGGCGCAATTGGCCAGCGTGATTGGCTGTTAACCGAAAAGTTGGAGTTCCGAGCCCTCCCGGGAGTGGTGTGTTGCTTTTTTCTTTGCGCTGATAGCTTTGAAGATATGTTCTGATGGTGGTGAGAGTGGAGCACGACTGTCTCCGTGGCGCAATCGGCTAGCGCGATCGGCTGTTGACCAAAAATTTTCAGTTTCGAGCCCTCGCGGGAGTGGTGTGTTGCTTTTTACTTTGCGCTGATAGCTTTGAAGATATGTTCTGATGGTGATGAGAGTGGAGCAGGACTGGCTCCGTGGCGCGATTGGGTAGCGCGATTGGCTGTCGACCGAAAGGTTGGAGTTTAGAGCCATCCCGGGAGTGGTGTGTTGCTTTTTTCTTCGGGCTGATAGCTTTAAAGATATGATCTGATGGTGGTTAGAGTGGAGCAAGACTGTCTCCGTGGCGCAATTGGCTAGCGCGATCGGCTGTTAACCGAAAGGTTGGAGTTTCGAGCCCACCGGGTGGTGGTGCGGCACTTTTGTTTCTTTGGGCTTTGAAGATATGTTCTGATGGTGGTGAGAGTGGAGCAGGACTGTCTGCGTGGCGCAATTGCCTAGCGCGATCGGCTGTTCATCGAAAGGCTGGAGGTTCGAGCCTACTCGGTGGTGGTGCGGGGCTTTTTTTTCTTTGGGCTGATAGCTTTGAAGCTATGTTCTGATGGTGGCTAGAGTGGAGCAAGACTGTCTCCGTGGCGCAATTGGCTAGCGTGATCGGCTGTTAACCGAAAGGTTCGAGTTTCGAGCCCTCCTTGGAGTGGTGTGTTGCTTTTTTCTTTGCGCTGATAGCTTTGAAGATAAGTTCTGATGGTGGTGAGAGTGGAGTACGACTGTCTCCGTGGCGCAGTTGGCTAGCGCGATCGGCTGTTAACCGAAAACTTGGAGGTTCGAGCCCACCCGGTGGTGGTGCGGCGCTTTTTTTTCTTTGGGCTGATAGCTTTGAAGATATGTTCTGATGGTGGTGAGAGTGGAGCAGAACTGTCTCCGTAGCATAATTGGCTAGCGCGATCGGCTGTTAACCGAAAGGTGAGAGTTTCGAGCCCACCCAGTGGTGGTGCGGTGCTTTTTTTTCTTTGGGCTGATAGCTTTGAAGTTATGTTCTGATGGCGGTGAAAGTGGAGCAGGACTGCCTCCGTGGCGCAATTGGCTAGCGCGATCGGCTGTTAACCGAATTGTTGGAGTTTCGAGCCCTCCCGGGAGTGGTGTGTTGCTTTTTTCTTTGCGCTGAAAGCTTTGAAGATATGTTCTGATGGTGGTGAAAGTGGAACACGACTGTCTCCGTGGCGCAGTTGGCTAGCGCGATCGGCTGTTAACCGAATTGTTGGAGGTTCGAGGCCACCTGGTGGTGGTGCGGCGCTTTTTTTTCTTTGGGCTGATAGCTTTAAAGTTATGTTCTGATGGTGGTGAAAGTGGAGCAGGACTGTCTCCGTGGCGCAATTGGCTAGCGCGATCGGCTGTTAACCGAAAGGTTGGAGTTTCAAGCCCTCCCGGGAGTGGTGTGTTGCTTTTTTCTTTGCGCTGAAAGCTTTGAAGATATGTTCTGATGGTGGTGAAAGTGGAACACGACTGTCTCCGTGGCGCAGTTGGCTAGCGCGGTTGACCTGTAGCCGAAAGGTTGGAGGTTCGAGCCCACCCGGTGGTGGTGTGGCGCTTTTTTTTCTTTGGGCTGATAGCTCTAAAGAAATGTTCTGACGGTGGTGAGAGTGGAGCACGACTGTCTCCGTGGCACAAATGGCTAGCGGCATCGGCTCTTAACCGAAAGGTTGGAGGTTCGAGCCCACCCGGTGGTGGTGCGGCGCTTTTTTTTCTTTGCGCTGATAGCTTTGAAGATATGTTCTGATGGTGGTGAGAGTGGAGCACGACTGTCTGCGTGGTGCAATTGGCTAGCGCAATCGGCTGTTAACCGAAAGGTTGTAGGTTCGAGCCCACCCGGTGGTAGTACGGCGCTTTTTTTTTTGGGCTGATAGCTTTGAAGATATGATCTGATGGTGGTGAGAGTGGAGCAGGACTGTCTCCGTGGCGCAATTGGCTAGCGCGATCGGCTGTTAACCGAAAGGTTGGAGTTTCGAGCCCTCCCGGGAGTGGTGTGTTGCTTTTTTTGCGCTGATAGCTTTGAAGATATGTTCTGACGGTGGTGAGAGTGGAGCACGACTGTCTCCGTGGCGCAATTTGCTAGCGCGATCGGCTGTTACCGAAAGGTTTGAGGTTCGAGCCCACCCGGTGGAGGTGCGGCGCTTTTTTTTCTGTGGGCTGATAGCTTTGAAGATAAGTTCTGATGGTGGTGAGAGTGGAGCACGACTGTCTCCGTGGCGCAATTGGCTAGCGCAGTTGGCCTGTAACCGAAAGGTTGGAGGTTCGAGCCCACCCGGTGGTGGTGCGGCGCTTTTTTTTCTTGGGCTGATAGCTCTGAAGAAATGTTCTGATGGTGGTGAGAGTGGAGCACGACTGTCTCCGTGGCGCAAATGGCTAGCGGCATCGGCTCTTAACCGAAAGGTTGGAGGTTCGAGCCCACCCGGTGGTGGTGCGACGCTTTTTTTTCCTTGGGCTGATAGCTTTGAAGATATGTTCTGATGGTGGTGAGAGTGGAGCAGTACTGTCTCCGTGGTGCAATAGGCTAGCGCGATCGGCTGGTATCCGAAAGGTTGGAGGTTCGCGAACACCCGGTGGTGGTGTGTTGCTTTTTTCTTTGCGCTGATAGCTTTGAAGATATGTTCTGATGGTGGTGAGAGTGGAGCACGACTGTCTCCGTGGCGCAATCGGCTAGCGCGATCGGCTGTTGACCAAAAATTTGCAGTTTCGAGCCCTCGCGGGAGTGGTGTGTTGCTTTTTACTTTGCGCTGATAGCTTTGAAGATATGTTCTGATGGTGATAAGAGTGGAGCAGGACTGGCTCCGTGGCGCGATTGGGTAGCGCGATTGGCTGTCGACCGAAAGGTTGGAGTTTAGAGCCATCCCGGGAGTGGTGTGTTGCTTTTTTCTTCGGGCTGATAGCTTTAAAGATATGATCTGATGGTGGTTAGAGTGGAGCAAGACTGTCTCCGTGGCGCAATTGGCTAGCGCGATCGGCTGTTAACCGAAAGGTTGGAGTTTCGAGCCCACCGGGTGGTGGTGCGGCACTTTTGTTTCTTTGGGCTTTGAAGATATGTTCTGATGGTGGTGAGAGTGGAGCAGGACTGTCTGCGTGGCGTAATTGCCTAGCGCGATCGGCTGTTCATCGAAAGGCTGGAGGTTCGAGCCTACTCGGTGGTGGTGCGGGGCTTTTTTTTCTTTGGGTTGATAGCTTTGAAGATGTGTTCTGATGGTGGTGAGAGTGGAGCAGGACTGTCTCCGTGGCAGAATTGGCTAGTGCGATCGGCTGTTAACCGAATTGTTGGAGGTTCGAGGCCACCTGGTGGTGGTGCGGCGCTTTTTTTTCTTTGGGGTAATAGCTCTGAAGAAATGTTCTGATGGTGGTGAGAGTGGAGCAGGACTGTCTCCGTGGCGCAATTGGCTAGCGCGATCGGCTGTTAACCGAAATGTCGGAGGTTCGAGTCCACCCGGTGGTGCTGCGGCACTTTTTTTTTCTTTGGGCTGATAGCTTTGAAGATATGTTCCGAGGGTGGTGAGAGTGGAGCACGACTGTCTCCGTGGCGCAATTGGCTAGCGCGATCAGCTGTTAACCGAAAGGTTGGAGGTTCGAGCCCACCCGGTGGTGGTGCGGCACTCTTTTTTCTTTGGGCTGATAGCTCTGAAGAAATGTTCTGACGGTGGTGAGAGTGGAGCACGACTGTCTCCCTGGCGCAAATGGCTAGCGGCATCGGCTGTTAACCGAAACGTCGGAGGTTCGAGTCCACCCGGTAGTGGTGCTGCACTTTTTTTCTTTGGGCTGATAGCTTTGAAGATATGTTCTGAGGGTGGTGAGAGTGGAGCACGACTGTCTCCGTGGTGCAATTGGCTAGCGCGATCGGCTGTTAACAGAAAGGTTGGAGCTTCGAGCCCACCCATTGGTGGTGCGGCGGTTTTTTTTCTGTGGGCTGATAGCTTTGAAGATATGTTCTGATGGTGGTGAGAGTGGAGCACGACTGTCTCCTTGGCGCAATTGGCTAGCGCCATCGGCTTTTAACCGAAATGTTGGAGGTTCGAGCCCACCCGGTGGTGGTGCGGCGTTTTTTTTTCTTTGGGCTAATAGCTTTGAAGATATGTTCTATTGGTGGTGAGATTGGAGCAGGACTGTCTTCGTGGCGCAATTGGCTAGCGGGATCGGCTGTTAACCGAAAGGTTGGAGTTTCGAGCCCTCCCGGGAGTGGTGTGTTGCTTTTTTTCTTTGCGCTGATAGCTTTGAAGATATGTTCTGATGGTGGTGAAAGTGGGGCACGACTGTCTTCGTGGCGCAATTGGCTAGCGCGATCGGCTGTTAACCGAAAGGTTGGAGGTTCTAGCCCACCCGGTGGTGGTGCGGCGCTTTTTTTTCTTTGGGCTGATACCTCTGAAGAAATGTTCTGACGGTGGTGAGAGTGGAGAACGACTGTCTCCGTGGCGCATTCGGCTAGCGCGATCGGCTCTTAACCGAAAGGTTGGAGGTTCGAGCCCACCCGGTGGTGGTGCGGCGCTTTTTTTTCTTTGGGCTGATAGCATTGAAGATATGTTCTGATGGTGGTGAGAGTGGAGCAGAACTGTCTCCGTGGCGCAATTGGCTAGCGCGATCGGCTGTTAACCGAAAGGTTGGAGTTTCGAGCCCACCCGGGAGTGGTGTGGCACTTTTTTCTTTGCGCTGATTACTTTGAAGATATGTTCTGATGGTGGTGAGAGTGGAGAAGGACTGTCTCCGTGCCGCAATTGGCTATCGCGATCGGCTGTTAACCGAAAAGTTGGAGGTTTGAGCCCTCCCGGGAGTGGTGCGGCGGTTTTTTTTCTGTGGGCTGATAGCTTTGAAGATATGTTCTGATGGTGGTTAGAGTGGAGCACGACTGTCTCCGTGGCGCAATTGGCTAGCGCCATCGGCTGTTAACCTAAATGTTGGAGGTTCGAGCCCACCCGGTGGTGGTGCGGCGTTTTTTTTTCTTTGGGCTAATAGCTTTGAAGATATGTTCTAATGGTGGTGAGATTGGAGCAGGACTGTCTTCGTGGCGCAATTGGCTAGCGCGATGCTGTTAACCGAAAGGTTGGAGTTTCAAGCCCTCGCGGGAGTGGTGTGTAGCTTTTTTCTTTGCGCTGATAGCTTTGAAGATATGTTCTGATTGTGGTGAGAACGGAGTACGACTGTCTCCGTGGCGCAATTGGCTAGCGCGATCGGCTGTTAACCGAATTGTTGGAGGTTCGAGGCCACCTGTTGGTGGTGCGGCGCTTTTTTTCTTTGGGGTAATAGCTCTGAAGAAATGTTCTGATGGTGGTGAGAGTGGAGCACGCCTGTCTCTGTGGCGCAGTTGGCTAGCGCGATCGGCTGTTAACCGAAAGCTTGGAGGTTCGAGCCCACCCAGTGGTGGTGCGGCGCCTTTTTTTCTTTGGGCTGATAGCTTTGAAGATATGTTCTGATGGTGGTGAGAGTGGCGCAGAACTGTCTCCGTGGCGCAATTGGCTAGCGCGATCGGCTGTTAACCGAAACGTTCGAGTTTCGAGCCCACCCGGCGTTGGTGCGGCGCTTTTTTTTCTTTGAGCTGATAGCTTTGAAGTTATGTTCTCATGGTGGTGAGAGTGGAGCAGGACTGTTTCCATGGCGCAAATGGCTAGCGCGATCGGCTGTTAACCGAAAGGTTGGAGTATCGAGCCCTCCCGGGAGTGGTGTGTTGCTTTTTTCTTTGCTCTGATAGCTTTGAAGATATGTTCTGATGGTGGTGAAAGTGGAGCACGACTGTCTCCGTGGCGCTGTTGGCTAGCGCGATCGTCTGTCAACCGAAAGGCTGGAGGTTCGAGCCCACCCGGTGGTGGTGCGGCGCTTTTTTTTTCTTTCGGCTGATAGCTCTGAAGAAATGTTCTGACGGTGGTGAGAGTGGAGCACGACTGTCTCCGTGGCGCAAATGGCTAGCGGCATCGGCTGTTAACCGAAACGTCGGAGGTTCGAGTCCACCCGGTAGTGGTGCTGCACTTTTTTTCTTTGGGCTGATAGCTTTGAAGATATGTTCTGAGGGTGGTGAGAGTGGAGCACGACTGTCTCCGTGGTGCAATTGGCTAGCGCGATCGGCTGTTAACAGAAAGGTTGGAGCTTCGAGCCCACCCATTGGTGGTGCGGCGGTTTTTTTTCTGTGGGCTGATAGCTTTGAAGATATGTTCTGATGGTGGTGAGAGTGGAGCACGACTGTCTCCTTGGCGCAATTGGCTAGCGCCATCGGCTGTTAACCGAAATGTTGGAGGTTCGAGCCCACCCGGTGGTGGTGCGGCGTTTTTTTTTCTTTGGGCTAATAGCTTTGAAGATATGTTCTATTGGTGGTGAGATTGGAGCAGGACTGTCTTCGTGGCGCAATTGGCTAGCGGGATCGGCTGTTAACCGAAAGGTTGGAGTTTCGAGCCCTCCTGGGAGTGGTGTGTTGCTTTTTTTCTTTGCGCTGATAGCTTTGAAGATATGTTCTGATGGTGGTGAAAGTGGGGCACGACTGTCTTCGTGGCGCAATTGGCTAGCGCGATCGGCTGTTAACCGAAAGGTTGGAGGTTCTAGCCCTCCCGGGAGTGGTGCGGCGGTTTTTTTTCTGTGGGCTGATAGCTTTGAAGATATGTTCTGATGGTGGTTAGAGTGGAGCACGACTGTCTCCGTGGCGCAATTGGCTAGCGCCATCGGCTGTTAACCGAAATGTTGGAGGTTCGAGCCCACCCGGTGGTGGTGCGGCGTTTTTTTTTCTTTGGGCTAATAGCTTTGAAGATATGTTCTAATGGTGGTGAGATTGGAGCAGGACTGTCTTCGTGGCGCAATTGGCTAGCGCGATGCTGTTAACCGAAAGGTTGGAGTTTCAAGCCCTCGCGGGAGTGGTGTGTAGCTTTTTTCTTTGCGCTGATAGCTTTGAAGATATGTTCTGATTGTGGTGAGAACGGAGTACGACTGTCTCCGTGGCGCAATTGGCTAGCGCGATCGGCTGTTAACCGAATTGTTGGAGGTTCGAGGCCACCTGTTGGTGGTGCGGCGCTTTTTTTCTTTGGGGTAATAGCTCTGAAGAAATGTTCTGATGGTGGTGAGAGTGGAGCACGCCTGTCTCTGTGGCGCAGTTGGCTAGCGCGATCGGCTGTTAACCGAAAGCTTGGAGGTTCGAGACCACCCGGTGGTGGTGCGGCGCTTTTTTTTTCTTTGCGCTGCTAGCTTTGAAGATATGTTCTGATGGTGGTGAGAGTGGAGCACGACTGTCTGCGTGGTGCAATTGGCTAGCGCAATCGGCTGTTAACCGAAAGGTTGTAGGTTCGAGCCCACCCGGTGGTAGTACGGCGCTTTTTTTTCTTTGGGCTGATAGCTTTGAAGATATGTTCTGATGGTGGTGAGAGTGGAGCAGGACTGTCTCCGTGGCGCAATTGGCTAGCGCGATCGGCTGTTAACCGAAAGGTTGGAGTTTCGAGCCCTCCCATGAGTGGTGTGTTGCTTTTTTTGCGCTGATAGCTTTGAAGATATGTTCTGACGGTGGTGAGAGTGGAGCACGACTGTCTCCGTGGCGCAATTTGCTAGCGCGATCGGCTGTTACCGAAAGGTTGGAGGTTCGAGCCCACCCGGTGGAGGTGCGGCGCTTTTTTTTCTGTGGGCTGATAGCTTTGAAGATAAGTTCTGATGGTGGTGAGAGTGGAGCACGACTGTCTCCGTGGCGCAATTGGCTAGCGCAGTTGGCCTGTAACCGAAAGGTTGGAGGTTCGAGCCCACCCGGTGGTGGTGCGGCGCTTTTTTTTCTTGGGCTGATAGCTCTGAAGAAATGTTCTGATGGTGGTGAGAGTGGAGCACGACTGTCTCCGTGGCGCAAATGGCTAGCGGCATCGGCTCTTAACCGAAAGGTTGGAGGTTCGAGCCCACCCGGTGGTGGTGCGGCGCTTTTTTTTCCTTGGGCTGATAGCTTTGAAGATATGTTCTGATGGTGGTGAGAGTGGAGCAGTACTGTCTCCGTGGTGCAATAGGCTAGCGCGATCGGCTGGTATCCGAAAGGTTGGAGGTTTGCGAACACCCGGTGGTGGTGCGGTGCTTTTTTTTCATTGGGCTGATAGCTTTGAAGATTTGTTCTGATGGTGGAGAGAGTGGAGAAAGGCTATCTCCGTGGCGCAATTGGCCAGCGTGATTGGCTGTTAACCGAAAAGTTGGAGTTCCGAGCCCTCCCGGGAGTGGTGTGTTGCTTTTTTCTTTGCGCTGATAGCTTTGAAGATATGTTCTGATGGTGGTGAGAGTGGAGCACGACTGTCTCCGTGGCGCAATCGGCTAGCGCGATCGGCTGTTGACCAAAAATTTTCAGTTTCGAGCCCTCGCGGGAGTGGTGTGTTGCTTTTTACTTTGCGCTGATAGCTTTGAAGATATGTTCTGATGGTGATGAGAGTGGAGCAGGACTGGCTCCGTGGCGCGATTGGGTAGCGCGATTGGCTGTCGACCGAAAGGTTGGAGTTTAGAGCCATCCCGGGAGTGGTGTGTTGCTTTTTTCTTCGGGCTGATAGCTTTAAAGATATGATCTGATGGTGGTTAGAGTGGAGCAAGACTGTCTCCGCGGCGCAATTGGCTAGCGCGATCGGCTGTTAACCGAAAGGTTGGAGTTTCGAGCCCACCGGGTGGTGGTGCGGCACTTTTGTTTCTTTGGGCTTTGAAGATATGTTCTGATGGTGGTGAGAGTGGAGCAGGACTGTCTGCGTGGCGCAATTGCCTAGCGCGATCGGCTGTTCATCGAAAGGCTGGAGGTTCGAGCCTACTCGGTGGTGGTGCGGGGCTTTTTTTTCTTTGGGCTGATAGCTTTGAAGCTATGTTCTGATGGTGGCTAGAGTGGAGCAAGACTGTCTCCGTGGCGCAATTGGCTAGCGTGATCGGCTGTTAACCGAAAGGTTCGAGTTTCGAGCCCTCCTTGGAGTGGTGTGTTGCTTTTTTCTTTGCGCTGATAGCTTTGAAGATAAGTTCTGATGGTGGTGAGAGTGGAGTACGACTGTCTCCGTGGCGCAGTTGGCTAGCGCGATCGGCTGTTAACCGAAAACTTGGAGGTTCGAGCCCACCCGGTGGTGGTGCGGCGCTTTTTTTTCTTTGGGCTGATAGCTTTGAAGATATGTTCTGATGGTGGTGAGAGTGGAGCAGAACTGTCTCCGTAGCATAATTGGCTAGCGCGATCGGCTGTTAACCGAAAGGTGAGAGTTTCGAGCCCACCCAGTGGTGGTGCGGTGCTTTTTTTTTCTTTGGGCTGATAGCTTTGAAGTTATGTTCTGATGGCGGTGAAAGTGGAGAAGGACTGCCTCCGTGGCGCAATTGGCTAGCGCGATCGGCTGTTAACCGAATTGTTGGAGTTTCGAGCCCTCCCGGGAGTGGTGTGTTGCTTTTTTCTTTGCGCTGAAAGCTTTGAAGATATGTTCTGATGGTGGTGAAAGTGGAACACGACTGTCTCCGTGGCGCAGTTGGCTAGCCCGGTTGACCTATAACCGAAAGGTTGGAGGTTCGAGCCCACCCGGTGGAGGTGTGGCGCTTTTTTTTCTTTGGGCTGATAGCTTTGAAGATATGTTCTGATGGTGGTGAGAGTGGAGCAGGACTGTCTCCGTGGCGCAATTGGCTAGCGCGATTGGCTGTTAACCGATAGGTTGGATTTTCGAGCCCTCACGGGAGTGGTGTGTTTCTTTTTTCTTTGCGCTGATAGCTTTGAAGATATGTTCTGATGGTGGTGAGAGTGGGGCACGACTGTCTCCGTGGCGCAATTGGCTAGCGCGATCGGCTGTTAACCGAATTGTTGGAGGTTCGAGGCCACCTGGTGGTGGTGCGGCGCTTTTTTTTCTTTGGGCTGATAGCTTTAAAGTTATGTTCTGATGGTGGTGAAAGTGGAGCAGGACTGTCTCCGTGGCGCAATTGGCTAGCGCGATCGGCTGTTAACCGAAAGGTTGGAGTTTCAAGCCCTCCCGGGAGTGGTGTGTTGCTTTTTTCTTTGCGCTGAAAGCTTTGAAGATATGTTCTGATGGTGGTGAAAGTGGAACACGACTGTCTCCGTGGCGCAGTTGGCTAGCGCGGTTGACCTGTAGCCGAAAGTTTGGAGGTTCGAGCCCACCCGGTGGTGGTGTGGCGCTTTTTTTTCTTTGGGCTGATAGCTCTAAAGAAATGTTCTGACGGTGGTGAGAGTGGAGCACGACTGTCTCCGTGGCACAAATGGCTAGCGGCATCGGCTCTTAACCGAAAGGTTGGAGGTTCGAGACCACCCGGTGGTGGTGCGGCGCTTTTTTTTCTTTGCGCTGATAGCTTTGAAGATATGTTCTGATGGTGGTGAGAGTGGAGCACGACTGTCTGCGTGGTGCAATTGGCTAGCGCAATCGGCTGTTAACCGAAAGGTTGTAGGTTCGAGCCCACCCGGTGGTAGTACGGCGCTTTTTTTTCTTTGGGCTGATAGCTTTGAAGATATGTTCTGATGGTGGTGAGAGTGGAGCAGGACTGTCTCCGTGGCGCAATTGGCTAGCGCGATCGGCTGTTAACCGAAAGGTTGGAGTTTCGAGCCCTCCCGGGAGTGGTGTGTTGCGTTTTTGCGCTGATAGCTTTGAAGATATGTTCTGACGGTGGTGAGAGTGGAGCACGACTGTCTCCGTGGCGAAATTTGCTAGCGCGATCGGCTGTTACCGAAAGGTTGGAGGTTCGAGCCCACCCGGTGGAGGTGCGGCGCTTTTTTTTCTGTGGGCTGATAGCTTTGAAGATAAGTTCTGATGGTGGTGAGAGTGGAGCACGACTGTCTCCGTGGCGCAATTGGCTAGCGCAGTTGGCCTGTAACCGAAAGGTTGGAGGTTCGAGCCCACACGGTGGTGGTGCGGCGCTTTTTTTTCTTGGGCTGATAGCTCTGAAGAAATGTTCTGATGGTGGTGAGAGTGGAGCACGAATGTCTCCGTGGCGCAAATGGCTAGCGGCATCGGCTCTTAACCGAAAGGTTGGAGGTTCGAGCCCACCCGGTGGTGGTGCGGCGCTTTTTTTTCCTTGGGCTGATAGCTTTGAAGATATGTTCTGATGGTGGTGAGAGTGGAGCACGACTGTCTCCGTGGCGCAATTGGCTAGCGCCATCGGCTGTTAACCTAAATGTTGGAGGTTCGAGCCCACCCGGTGGTGGTGCGGCGTTTTTTTTTCTTTGGGCTAATAGCTTTGAAGATATGTTCTAATGGTGGTGAGATTGGAGCAGGACTGTCTTCGTGGCGCAATTGGCTAGCGCGATGCTGTTAACCGAAAGGTTGGAGTTTCAAGCCCTCGCGGGAGTGGTGTGTAGCTTTTTTCTTTGCGCTGATAGCTTTGAAGATATGTTCTGATTGTGGTGAGAACGGAGTACGACTGTCTCCGTGGCGCAATTGGCTAGCGCGATCGGCTGTTAACCGAATTGTTGGAGGTTCGAGGCCACCTGTTGGTGGTGCGGCGCTTTTTTTCTTTGGGGTAATAGCTCTGAAGAAATGTTCTGATGGTGGTGAGAGTGGAGCACGCCTGTCTCTGTGGCGCAGTTGGCTAGCGCGATCGGCTGTTAACCGAAAGCTTGGAGGTTCGAGCCCACCCAGTGGTGGTGCGGCGCCTTTTTTTCTTTGGGCTGATAGCTTTGAAGATATGTTCTGATGGTGGTGAGAGTGGCGCAGAACTGTCTCCGTGGCGCAATTGGCTAGCGCGATCGGCTGTTAACCGAAACGTTCGAGTTTCGAGCCCACCCGGCGTTGGTGCGGCGCTTTTTTTTCTTTGAGCTGATAGCTTTGAAGTTATGTTCTCATGGTGGTGAGAGTGGAGCAGGACTGTTTCCATGGCGCAAATGGCTAGCGCGATCGGCTGTTAACCGAAAGGTTGGAGTATCGAGCCCTCCCGGGAGTGGTGTGTTGCTTTTTTCTTTGCTCTGATAGCTTTGAAGATATGTTCTGATGGTGGTGAAAGTGGAGCACGACTGTCTCCGTGGCGCTGTTGGCTAGCGCGATCGTCTGTCAACCGAAAGGCTGGAGGTTCGAGCCCACCCGGTGGTGGTGCGGCGCTTTTTTTTTCTTTCGGCTGATAGCTCTGAAGAAATGTTCTGACGGTGGTGAGAGTGGAGCACGACTGTCTCCGTGGCGCAAATGGCTAGCGGCATCGGCTGTTAACCGAAACGTCGGAGGTTCGAGTCCACCCGGTAGTGGTGCTGCACTTTTTTTCTTTGGGCTGATAGCTTTGAAGATATGTTCTGAGGGTGGTGAGAGTGGAGCACGACTGTCTCCGTGGTGCAATTGGCTAGCGCGATCGGCTGTTAACAGAAAGGTTGGAGCTTCGAGCCCACCCATTGGTGGTGCGGCGGTTTTTTTTCTGTGGGCTGATAGCTTTGAAGATATGTTCTGATGGTGGTGAGAGTGGAGCACGACTGTCTCCTTGGCGCAATTGGCTAGCGCCATCGGCTGTTAACCGAAATGTTGGAGGTTCGAGCCCACCCGGTGGTGGTGCGGCGTTTTTTTTTCTTTGGGCTAATAGCTTTGAAGATATGTTCTATTGGTGGTGAGATTGGAGCAGGACTGTCTTCGTGGCGCAATTGGCTAGCGGGATCGGCTGTTAACCGAAAGGTTGGAGTTTCGAGCCCTCCTGGGAGTGGTGTGTTGCTTTTTTTCTTTGCGCTGATAGCTTTGAAGATATGTTCTGATGGTGGTGAAAGTGGGGCACGACTGTCTTCGTGGCGCAATTGGCTAGCGCGATCGGCTGTTAACCGAAAGGTTGGAGGTTCTAGCCCTCCCGGGAGTGGTGCGGCGGTTTTTTTTCTGTGGGCTGATAGCTTTGAAGATATGTTCTGATGGTGGTTAGAGTGGAGCACGACTGTCTCCGTGGCGCAATTGGCTAGCGCCATCGGCTGTTAACCGAAATGTTGGAGGTTCGAGCCCACCCGGTGGTGGTGCGGCGTTTTTTTTTCTTTGGGCTAATAGCTTTGAAGATATGTTCTAATGGTGGTGAGATTGGAGCAGGACTGTCTTCGTGGCGCAATTGGCTAGCGCGATGCTGTTAACCGAAAGGTTGGAGTTTCAAGCCCTCGCGGGAGTGGTGTGTAGCTTTTTTCTTTGCGCTGATAGCTTTGAAGATATGTTCTGATTGTGGTGAGAACGGAGTACGACTGTCTCCGTGGCGCAATTGGCTAGCGCGATCGGCTGTTAACCGAATTGTTGGAGGTTCGAGGCCACCTGTTGGTGGTGCGGCGCTTTTTTTCTTTGGGGTAATAGCTCTGAAGAAATGTTCTGATGGTGGTGAGAGTGGAGCACGCCTGTCTCTGTGGCGCAGTTGGCTAGCGCGATCGGCTGTTAACCGAAAGCTTGGAGGTTCGAGACCACCCGGTGGTGGTGCGGCGCTTTTTTTTTCTTTGCGCTGCTAGCTTTGAAGATATGTTCTGATGGTGGTGAGAGTGGAGCACGACTGTCTGCGTGGTGCAATTGGCTAGCGCAATCGGCTGTTAACCGAAAGGTTGTAGGTTCGAGCCCACCCGGTGGTAGTACGGCGCTTTTTTTTCTTTGGGCTGATAGCTTTGAAGATATGTTCTGATGGTGGTGAGAGTGGAGCAGGACTGTCTCCGTGGCGCAATTGGCTAGCGCGATCGGCTGTTAACCGAAAGGTTGGAGTTTCGAGCCCTCCCATGAGTGGTGTGTTGCTTTTTTTGCGCTGATAGCTTTGAAGATATGTTCTGACGGTGGTGAGAGTGGAGCACGACTGTCTCCGTGGCGCAATTTGCTAGCGCGATCGGCTGTTACCGAAAGGTTGGAGGTTCGAGCCCACCCGGTGGAGGTGCGGCGCTTTTTTTTCTGTGGGCTGATAGCTTTGAAGATAAGTTCTGATGGTGGTGAGAGTGGAGCACGACTGTCTCCGTGGCGCAATTGGCTAGCGCAGTTGGCCTGTAACCGAAAGGTTGGAGGTTCGAGCCCACCCGGTGGTGGTGCGGCGCTTTTTTTTCTTGGGCTGATAGCTCTGAAGAAATGTTCTGATGGTGGTGAGAGTGGAGCACGACTGTCTCCGTGGCGCAAATGGCTAGCGGCATCGGCTCTTAACCGAAAGGTTGGAGGTTCGAGCCCACCCGGTGGTGGTGCGGCGCTTTTTTTTCCTTGGGCTGATAGCTTTGAAGATATGTTCTGATGGTGGTGAGAGTGGAGCAGTACTGTCTCCGTGGTGCAATAGGCTAGCGCGATCGGCTGGTATCCGAAAGGTTGGAGGTTTGCGAACACCCGGTGGTGGTGCGGTGCTTTTTTTTCATTGGGCTGATAGCTTTGAAGATTTGTTCTGATGGTGGAGAGAGTGGAGAAAGGCTATCTCCGTGGCGCAATTGGCCAGCGTGATTGGCTGTTAACCGAAAAGTTGGAGTTCCGAGCCCTCCCGGGAGTGGTGTGTTGCTTTTTTCTTTGCGCTGATAGCTTTGAAGATATGTTCTGATGGTGGTGAGAGTGGAGCACGACTGTCTCCGTGGCGCAATCGGCTAGCGCGATCGGCTGTTGACCAAAAATTTTCAGTTTCGAGCCCTCGCGGGAGTGGTGTGTTGCTTTTTACTTTGCGCTGATAGCTTTGAAGATATGTTCTGATGGTGATGAGAGTGGAGCAGGACTGGCTCCGTGGCGCGATTGGGTAGCGCGATTGGCTGTCGACCGAAAGGTTGGAGTTTAGAGCCATCCCGGGAGTGGTGTGTTGCTTTTTTCTTCGGGCTGATAGCTTTAAAGATATGATCTGATGGTGGTTAGAGTGGAGCAAGACTGTCTCCGTGGCGCAATTGGCTAGCGCGATCGGCTGTTAACCGAAAGGTTGGAGTTTCGAGCCCACCGGGTGGTGGTGCGGCACTTTTGTTTCTTTGGGCTTTTAAGATATGTTCTGATGGTGGTGAGAGTGGAGCAGGACTGTCTGCGTGGCGCAATTGCCTAGCGCGATCGGCTGTTCATCGAAAGGCTGGAGGTTCGAGCCTACTCGGTGGTGGTGCGGGGCTTTTTTTTCTTTGGGCTGATAGCTTTGAAGCTATGTTCTGATGGTGGCTAGAGTGGAGCAAGACTGTCTCCGTGGCGCAATTGGCTAGCGTGATCGGCTGTTAACCGAAAGGTTCGAGTTTCGAGCCCTCCTTGGAGTGGTGTGTTGCTTTTTTCTTTGCGCTGATAGCTTTGAAGATAAGTTCTGATGGTGGTGAGAGTGGAGTACGACTGTCTCCGTGGCGCAGTTGGCTAGCGCGATCGGCTGTTAACCGAAAACTTGGAGGTTCGAGCCCACCCGGTGGTGGTGCGGCGCTTTTTTTTCTTTGGGCTGATAGCTTTGAAGATATGTTCTGATGGTGGTGAGAGTGGAGCAGAACTGTCTCCGTAGCATAATTGGCTAGCGCGATCGGCTGTTAACCGAAAGGTGAGAGTTTCGAGCCCACCCAGTGGTGGTGCGGTGCTTTTTTTTTCTTTGGGCTGATAGCTTTGAAGTTATGTTCTGATGGCGGTGAAAGTGGAGCAGGACTGCCTCCGTGGCGCAATTGGCTAGCGCGATCGGCTGTTAACCGAATTGTTGGAGTTTCGAGCCCTCCCGGGAGTGGTGTGTTGCTTTTTTCTTTGCGCTGAAAGCTTTGAAGATATGTTCTGATGGTGGTGAAAGTGGAACACGACTGTCTCCGTGGCGCAGTTGGCTAGCCCGGTTGACCTATAACCGAAAGGTTGGAGGTTCGAGCCCACCCGGTGGAGGTGTGGCGCTTTTTTTTCTTTGGGCTGATAGCTTTGAAGATATGTTCTGATGGTGGTGAGAGTGGAGCAGGACTGTCTCCGTGGCGCAATTGGCTAGCGCGATTGGCTGTTAACCGATAGGTTGGATTTTCGAGCCCTCACGGGAGTGGTGTGTTTCTTTTTTCTTTGCGCTGATAGCTTTGAAGATATGTTCTGATGGTGGTGAGAGTGGGGCACGACTGTCTCCGTGGCGCAATTGGCTAGCGCGATCGGCTGTTAACCGAATTGTTGGAGGTTCGAGGCCACCTGGTGGTGGTGCGGCGCTTTTTTTTCTTTGGGCTGATAGCTTTAAAGGTATGTTCTGATGGTGGTGAAAGTGGAGCAGGACTGTCTCCGTGGCGCAATTGGCTAGCGCGATCGGCTGTTAACCGAAAGGTTGGAGTTTCAAGCCCTCCCGGGAGTGGTGTGTTGCTTTTTTCTTTGCGCTGAAAGCTTTGAAGATATGTTCTGATGGTGGTGAAAGTGGAACACGACTGTCTCCGTGGCGCAGTTGGCTAGCGCGGTTGACCTGTAGCCGAAAGTTTGGAGGTTCGAGCCCACCCGGTGGTGGTGTGGCGCTTTTTTTTCTTTGGGCTGATAGCTCTAAAGAAATGTTCTGACGGTGGTGAGAGTGGAGCACGACTGTCTCCGTGGCACAAATGGCTAGCGGCATCGGCTCTTAACCGAAAGGTTGGAGGTTCGAGACCACCCGGTGGTGGTGCGGCGCTTTTTTTTCTTTGCGCTGATAGCTTTGAAGATATGTTCTGATGGTGGTGAGAGTGGAGCACGACTGTCTGCGTGGTGCAATTGGCTAGCGCAATCGGCTGTTAACCGAAAGGTTGTAGGTTCGAGCCCACCCGGTGGTAGTACGGCGCTTTTTTTTCTTTGGGCTGATAGCTTTGAAGATATGTTCTGATGGTGGTGAGAGTGGAGCAGGACTGTCTCCGTGGCGCAATTGGCTAGCGCGATCGGCTGTTAACCGAAAGGTTGGAGTTTCGAGCCCTCCCGGGAGTGGTGTGTTGCGTTTTTGCGCTGATAGCTTTGAAGATATGTTCTGACGGTGGTGAGAGTGGAGCACGACTGTCTCCGTGGCGAAATTTGCTAGCGCGATCGGCTGTTACCGAAAGGTTGGAGGTTCGAGCCCACCCGGTGGAGGTGCGGCGCTTTTTTTTCTGTGGGCTGATAGCTTTGAAGATAAGTTCTGATGGTGGTGAGAGTGGAGCACGACTGTCTCCGTGGCGCAATTGGCTAGCGCAGTTGGCCTGTAACCGAAAGGTTGGAGGTTCGAGCCCACACGGTGGTGGTGCGGCGCTTTTTTTTCTTGGGCTGATAGCTCTGAAGAAATGTTCTGATGGTGGTGAGAGTGGAGCACGAATGTCTCCGTGGCGCAAATGGCTAGCGGCATCGGCTCTTAACCGAAAGGTTGGAGGTTCGAGCCCACCCGGTGGTGGTGCGGCGCTTTTTTTTCCTTGGGCTGATAGCTTTGAAGATATGTTCTGATGGTGGTGAGAGTGGAGCAGAACTGTCTCCGTAGCATAATTGGCTAGCGCGATCGGCTGTTAACCGAAAGGTGAGAGTTTCGAGCCCACCCAGTGGTGGTGCGGTGCTTTTTTTTTCTTTGGGCTGATAGCTTTGAAGTTATGTTCTGATGGCGGTGAAAGTGGAACACGACTGTCTCCGTGGCGCAGTTGGCTAGCCCGGTTGACCTATAACCGAAAGGTTGGAGGTTCGAGCCCACCCGGTGGAGGTGTGGCGCTTTTTTTTCTTTGGGCTGATAGCTTTGAAGATATGTTCTGATGGTGGTGAGAGTGGAGCAGGACTGTCTCCGTGGCGCAATTGGCTAGCGCGATTGGCTGTTAACCGATAGGTTGGATTTTCGAGCCCTCACGGGAGTGGTGTGTTTCTTTTTTCTTTGCGCTGATAGCTTTGAAGATATGTTCTGATGGTGGTGAGAGTGGGGCACGACTGTCTCCGTGGCGCAATTGGCTAGCGCGATCGGCTGTTAACCGAATTGTTGGAGGTTCGAGGCCACCTGGTGGTGGTGCGGCGCTTTTTTTTCTTTGGGCTGATAGCTTTAAAGTTATGTTCTGATGGTGGTGAAAGTGGAGCAGGACTGTCTCCGTGGCGCAATTGGCTAGCGCGATCGGCTGTTAACCGAAAGGTTGGAGTTTCAAGCCCTCCCGGGAGTGGTGTGTTGCTTTTTTCTTTGCGCTGAAAGCTTTGAAGATATGTTCTGATGGTGGTGAAAGTGGAACACGACTGTCTCCGTGGCGCAGTTGGCTAGCGCGGTTGACCTGTAGCCGAAAGTTTGGAGGTTCGAGCCCACCCGGTGGTGGT
This sequence comes from Rhipicephalus microplus, assembly GCF_043290135.1. Lineage (NCBI taxonomy): Eukaryota > Metazoa > Arthropoda > Arachnida > Ixodida > Ixodidae > Rhipicephalus > Rhipicephalus microplus. The sequence goes on along the minus strand of NW_027464611.1, from coordinate 692,909 downwards.
GTGGCGCTTTTTTTTCTTTGGGCTGATAGCTCTAAAGAAATGTTCGGACGGTGGTGAGAGTGGAGCACGACTGTCTCCGTGGCACAAATGGCTAGCGGCATCGGCTCTTAACCGAAAGGTTGGAGGTTCGAGACCACCCGGTGGTGGTGCGGCGCTTTTTTTTCTTTGCGCTGATAGCTTTGAAGATATGTTCTGATGGTGGTGAGAGTGGAGCACGACTGTCTGCGTGGTGCAATTGGCTAGCGCAATCGGCTGTTAACCGAAAGGTTGTAGGTTCGAGCCCACCCGGTGGTAGTACGGCGCTTTTTTTTCTTTGGGCTGATAGCTTTGAAGATATGTTCTGATGGTGGTGAGAGTGGAGCAGGACTGTCTCCGTGGCGCAATTGGCTAGCGCGATCGGCTGTTAACCGAAAGGTTGGAGTTTCGAGCCCTCCCGGGAGTGGTGTGTTGCTTTTTTTGCGCTGATAGCTTTGAAGATATGTTCTGACGGTGGTGAGAGTGGAGCACGACTGTCTCCGTGGCGCAATTTGCTAGCGCGATCGGCTGTTACCGAAAGGTTGGAGGTTCGAGCCCACCCGGTGGAGGTGCGGCGCTTTTTTTTCTGTGGGCTGATAGCTTTGAAGATAAGTTCTGATGGTGGTGAGAGTGGAGCACGACTGTCTCCGTGGCGCAATTGGCTAGCGCAGTTGGCCTGTAACCGAAAGGTTGGAGGTTCGAGCCCACCCGGTGGTGGTGCGGCGCTTTTTTTTCTTGGGCTGATAGCTCTGAAGAAATGTTCTGATGGTGGTGAGAGTGGAGCACGACTGTCTCCGTGGCGCAAATGGCTAGCGGCATCGGCTCTTAACCGAAAGGTTGGAGGTTCGAGCCCACCCGGTGGTGGTGCGGCGCTTTTTTTTCCTTGGGCTGATAGCTTTGAAGATATGTTCTGATGGTGGTGAGAGTGGAGCAGTACTGTCTCCGTGGTGCAATGGGCTAGCGCGATCGGCTGGTATCCGAAAGGTTGGAGGTTTGCGAACACCCGGTGGTGGTGCGGTGCTTTTTTTTCATTGGGCTGATAGCTTTGAAGATTTGTTCTGATGGTGGAGAGAGTGGAGAAAGGCTATCTCCGTGGCGCAATTGGCCAGCGTGATCGGCTGTTAACCGAAAAGTTGGAGTTCCGAGCCCTCCCGGGAGTGGTGTGTTGCTTTTTTCTTTGCGCTGATAGCTTTGAAGATATGTTCTGATGGTGGTGAGAGTGGAGCACGACTGTCTCCGTGGCGCAATCGGCTAGCGCGATCGGCTGTTGACCAAAAATTTTCAGTTTCGAGCCCTCGCGGGAGTGGTGTGTTGCTTTTTACTTTGCGCTGATAGCTTTGAAGATATGTTCTGATGGTGATGAGAGTGGAGCAGGACTGGCTCCGTGGCGCGATTGGGTAGCGCGATTGGCTGTCGACCGAAAGGTTGGAGTTTAGAGCCATCCCGGGAGTGGTGTGTTGCTTTTTTCTTCGGGCTGATAGCTTTAAAGATATGATCTGATGGTGGTTAGAGTGGAGCAAGACTGTCTCCGTGGCGCAATTGGCTAGCGCGATCGGCTGTTAACCGAAAGGTTGGAGTTTCGAGCCCACCGGGTGGTGGTGCGGCACTTTTGTTTCTTTGGGCTTTGAAGATATGTTCTGATGGTGGTGAGAGTGGAGCAGGACTGTCTGCGTGGCGCAATTGCCTAGCGCGATCGGCTGTTCATCGAAAGGCTGGAGGTTGGAGCCTACTCGGTGGTGGTGCGGGGCTTTTTTTTCTTTGGGCTGATAGCTTTGAAGCTATGTTCTGATGGTGGCTAGAGTGGAGCAAGACTGTCTCCGTGGCGCAATTGGCTAGCGTGATCGGCTGTTAACCGAAAGGTTCGAGTTTCGAGCCCTCCTTGGAGTGGTGTGTTGCTTTTTTCTTTGCGCTGATAGCTTTGAAGATAAGTTCTGATGGTGGTGAGAGTGGAGTACGACTGTCTCCGTGGCGCAGTTGGCTAGCGCGATCGGCTGTTAACCGAAAACTTGGAGGTTCGAGCCCACCCGGTGGTGGTGCGGCGCTTTTTTTTCTTTGGGCTGATAGCTTTGAAGATATGTTCTGATGGTGGTGAGAGTGGAGCAGAACTGTCTCCGTAGCATAATTGGCTAGCGCGATCGGCTGTTAACCGAAAGGTGAGAGTTTCGAGCCCACCCAGTGGTGGTGCGGTGCTTTTTTTTTCTTTGGGCTGATAGCTTTGAAGTTATGTTCTGATGGCGGTGAAAGTGGAACACGACTGTCTCCGTGGCGCAGTTGGCTAGCCCGGTTGACCTATAACCGAAAGGTTGGAGGTTCGAGCCCACCCGGTGGAGGTGTGGCGCTTTTTTTTCTTTGGGCTGATAGCTTTGAAGATATGTTCTGATGGTGGTGAGAGTGGAGCAGGACTGTCTCCGTGGCGCAATTGGCTAGCGCGATTGGCTGTTAACCGATAGGTTGGATTTTCGAGCCCTCACGGGAGTGGTGTGTTTCTTTTTTCTTTGCGCTGATAGCTTTGAAGATATGTTCTGATGGTGGTGAGAGTGGGGCACGACTGTCTCCGTGGCGCAATTGGCTAGCGCGATCGGCTGTTAACCGAATTGTTGGAGGTTCGAGGCCACCTGGTGGTGGTGCGGCGCTTTTTTTTCTTTGGGCTGATAGCTTTAAAGTTATGTTCTGATGGTGGTGAAAGTGGAGCAGGACTGTCTCCGTGGCGCAATTGGCTAGCGCGATCGGCTGTTAACCGAAAGGTTGGAGTTTCAAGCCCTCCCGGGAGTGGTGTGTTGCTTTTTTCTTTGCGCTGAAAGCTTTGAAGATATGTTCTGATGGTGGTGAAAGTGGAACACGACTGTCTCCGTGGCGCAGTTGGCTAGCGCGGTTGACCTGTAGCCGAAAGTTTGGAGGTTCGAGCCCACCCGGTGGTGGTGTGGCGCTTTTTTTTCTTTGGGCTGATAGCTCTAAAGAAATGTTCTGACGGTGGTGAGAGTGGAGCACGACTGTCTCCGTGGCACAAATGGCTAGCGGCATCGGCTCTTAACCGAAAGGTTGGAGGTTCGAGACCACCCGGTGGTGGTGCGGCGCTTTTTTTTCTTTGCGCTGATAGCTTTGAAGATATGTTCTGATGGTGGTGAGAGTGGAGCACGACTGTCTGCGTGGTGCAATTGGCTAGCGCAATCGGCTGTTAACCGAAAGGTTGTAGGTTCGAGCCCACCCGGTGGTAGTACGGCGCTTTTTTTTCTTTGGGCTGATAGCTTTGAAGATATGTTCTGATGGTGGTGAGAGTGGAGCAGGACTGTCTCCGTGGCGCAATTGGCTAGCGCGATCGGCTGTTAACCGAAAGGTTGGAGTTTCGAGCCCTCCCGGGAGTGGTGTGTTGCTTTTTTTGCGCTGATAGCTTTGAAGATATGTTCTGACGGTGGTGAGAGTGGAGCACGACTGTCTCCGTGGCGCAATTTGCTAGCGCGATCGGCTGTTACCGAAAGGTTGGAGGTTCGAGCCCACCCGGTGGAGGTGCGGCGCTTTTTTTTCTGTGGGCTGATAGCTTTGAAGATAAGTTCTGATGGTGGTGAGAGTGGAGCACGACTGTCTCCGTGGCGCAATTGGCTAGCGCAGTTGGCCTGTAACCGAAAGGTTGGAGGTTCGAGCCCACCCGGTGGTGGTGCGGCGCTTTTTTTTCTTGGGCTGATAGCTCTGAAGAAATGTTCTGATGGTGGTGAGAGTGGAGCACGACTGTCTCCGTGGCGCAAATGGCTAGCGGCATCGGCTCTTAACCGAAAGGTTGGAGGTTCGAGCCCACCCGGTGGTGGTGCGGCGCTTTTTTTTCCTTGGGCTGATAGCTTTGAAGATATGTTCTGATGGTGGTGAGAGTGGAGCAGTACTGTCTCCGTGGTGCAATGGGCTAGCGCGATCGGCTGGTATCCGAAAGGTTGGAGGTTTGCGAACACCCGGTGGTGGTGCGGTGCTTTTTTTTCATTGGGCTGATAGCTTTGAAGATTTGTTCTGATGGTGGAGAGAGTGGAGAAAGGCTATCTCCGTGGCGCAATTGGCCAGCGTGATCGGCTGTTAACCGAAAAGTTGGAGTTCCGAGCCCTCCCGGGAGTGGTGTGTTGCTTTTTTCTTTGCGCTGATAGCTTTGAAGATATGTTCTGATGGTGGTGAGAGTGGAGCACGACTGTCTCCGTGGCGCAATCGGCTAGCGCGATCGGCTGTTGACCAAAAATTTTCAGTTTCGAGCCCTCGCGGGAGTGGTGTGTTGCTTTTTACTTTGCGCTGATAGCTTTGAAGATATGTTCTGATGGTGATGAGAGTGGAGCAGGACTGGCTCCGTGGCGCGATTGGGTAGCGCGATTGGCTGTCGACCGAAAGGTTGGAGTTTAGAGCCATCCCGGGAGTGGTGTGTTGCTTTTTTCTTCGGGCTGATAGCTTTAAAGATATGATCTGATGGTGGTTAGAGTGGAGCAAGACTGTCTCCGTGGCGCAATTGGCTAGCGCGATCGGCTGTTAACCGAAAGGTTGGAGTTTCGAGCCCACCGGGTGGTGGTGCGGCACTTTTGTTTCTTTGGGCTTTGAAGATATGTTCTGATGGTGGTGAGAGTGGAGCAGGACTGTCTGCGTGGCGCAATTGCCTAGCGCGATCGGCTGTTCATCGAAAGGCTGGAGGTTCGAGCCTACTCGGTGGTGGTGCGGGGCTTTTTTTTCTTTGGGCTGATAGCTTTGAAGCTATGTTCTGATGGTGGCTAGAGTGGAGCAAGACTGTCTCCGTGGCGCAATTGCCTAGCGTGATCGGCTGTTAACCGAAAGGTTCGAGTTTCGAGCCCTCCTTGGAGTGGTGTGTTGCTTTTTTCTTTGCGCTGATAGCTTTGAAGATAAGTTCTGATGGTGGTGAGAGTGGAGTACGACTGTCTCCGTGGCGCAGTTGGCTAGCGCGATCGGCTGTTAACCGAAAACTTGGAGGTTCGGGCCCACCCGGTGGTGGTGCGGCGCTTTTTTTTCTTTGGGCTGATAGCTTTGAAGATATGTTCTGATGGTGGTGAGAGTGGAGCAGAACTGTCTCCGTAGCATAATTGGCTAGCGCGATCGGCTGTTAACCGAAAGGTGAGAGTTTCGAGCCCACCCAGTGGTGGTGCGGTGCTTTTTTTTTCTTTGGGCTGATAGCTTTGAAGTTATGTTCTGATGGCGGTGAAAGTGGAACACGACTGTCTCCGTGGCGCAGTTGGCTAGCCCGGTTGACCTATAACCGAAAGGTTGGAGGTTCGAGCCCACCCGGTGGAGGTGTGGCGCTTTTTTTTCTTTGGGCTGATAGCTTTCAAGATATGTTCTGATGGTGGTGAGAGTGGAGCAGGACTGTCTCCGTGGCGCAATTGGCTAGCGCGATTGGCTGTTAACCGATAGGTTGGATTTTCGAGCCCTCACGGGAGTGGTGTGTTTCTTTTTTCTTTGCGCTGATAGCTTTGAAGATATGTTCTGATGGTGGTGAGAGTGGGGCACGACTGTCTCCGTGGCGCAATTGGCTAGCGCGATCGGCTGTTAACCGAATTGTTGGAGGTTCGAGGCCACCTGGTGGTGGTGCGGCGCTTTTTTTTCTTTGGGCTGATAGCTTTAAAGTTATGTTCTGATGGTGGTGAAAGTGGAGCAGGACTGTCTCCGTGGCGCAATTGGCTAGCGCGATCGGCTGTTAACCGAAAGGTTGGAGTTTCAAGCCCTCCCGGGAGTGGTGTGTTGCTTTTTTCTTTGCGCTGAAAGCTTTGAAGATATGTTCTGATGGTGGTGAAAGTGGAACACGACTGTCTCCGTGGCGCAGTTGGCTAGCGCGGCTGACCTGTAGCCGAAAGTTTGGAGGTTCGAGCCCACCCGGTGGTGGTGTGGCGCTTTTTTTTCTTTGGGCTGATAGCTCTAAAGAAATGTTCTGACGGTGGTGAGAGTGGAGCACGACTGTCTCCGTGGCACAAATGGCTAGCGGCATCGGCTCTTAACCGAAAGGTTGGAGGTTCGAGACCACCCGGTGGTGGTGCGGCGCTTTTTTTTCTTTGCGCTGATAGCTTTGAAGATATGTTCTGATGGTGGTGAGAGTGGAGCACGACTGTCTGCGTGGTGCAATTGGCTAGCGCAATCGGCTGTTAACCGAAAGGTTGTAGGTTCGAGCCCACCCGGTGGTAGTACGGCGCTTTTTTTTCTTTGGGCTGATAGCTTTGAAGATATGTTCTGATGGTGGTGAGAGTGGAGCAGGACTGTCTCCGTGGCGCAATTGGCTAGCGCGATCGGCTGTTAACCGAAAGGTTGGAGTTTCGAGCCCTCCCGGGAGTGGTGTGTTGCTTTTTTTGCGCTGATAGCTTTGAAGATATGTTCTGACGGTGGTGAGAGTGGAGCACGACTGTCTCCGTGGCGCAATTTGCTAGCGCGATCGGCTGTTACCGAAAGGTTGGAGGTTCGAGCCCACCCGGTGGAGGTGCGGCGCTTTTTTTTCTGTGGGCTGATAGCTTTGAAGATAAGTTCTGATGGTGGTGAGAGTGGAGCACGACTGTCTCCGTGGCGCAATTGGCTAGCGCAGTTGGCCTGTAACCGAAAGGTTGGAGGTTCGAGCCCACCCGGTGGTGGTGCGGCGCTTTTTTTTCTTGGGCTGATAGCTCTGAAGAAATGTTCTGATGGTGGTGAGAGTGGAGCACGACTGTCTCCGTGGCGCAAATGGCTAGCGGCATCGGCTCTTAACCGAAAGGTTGGAGGTTCGAGCCCACCCGGTGGTGGTGCGGCGCTTTTTTTTCCTTGGGCTGATAGCTTTGAAGATATGTTCTGATGGTGGTGAGAGTGGAGCAGTACTGTCTCCGTGGTGCAATAGGCTAGCGCGATCGGCTGGTATCCGAAAGGTTGGAGGTTTGCGAACACCCGGTGGTGGTGCGGTGCTTTTTTTTCATTGCGCTGATAGCTTTGAAGATATGTTCTGATGGTGATGAGAGTGGAGCAGGACTGGCTCCGTGGCGCGATTGGGTAGCGCGATTGGCTGTCGACCGAAAGGTTGGAGTTTAGAGCCATCCCGGGAGTGGTGTGTTGCTTTTTTCTTCGGGCTGATAGCTTTAAAGATATGATCTGATGGTGGTTAGAGTGGAGCAAGACTGTCTCCGTGGCGCAATTGGCTAGCGCGATCGGCTGTTAACCGAAAGGTTGGAGTTTCGAGCCCACCGGGTGGTGGTGCGGCACTTTTGTTTCTTTGGGCTTTGAAGATATGTTCTGATGGTGGTGAGAGTGGAGCAGGACTGTCTGCGTGGCGCAATTGCCTAGCGCGATCGGCTGTTCATCGAAAGGCTGGAGGTTCGAGCCTACTCGGTGGTGGTGCGGGGCTTTTTTTTTCTTTGGGCTGATAGCTTTGAAGCTATGTTCTGATGGTGGCTAGAGTGGAGCAAGACTGTCTCCGTGGCGCAATTGCCTAGCGTGATCGGCTGTTAACCGAAAGGTTCGAGTTTCGAGCCCTCCTTGGAGTGGTGTGTTGCTTTTTTCTTTGCGCTGATAGCTTTGAAGATAAGTTCTGATGGTGGTGAGAGTGGAGTACGACTGTCTCCGTGGCGCAGTTGGCTAGCGCGATCGGCTGTTAACCGAAAACTTGGAGGTTCGAGCCCACCCGGTGGTGGTGCGGCGCTTTTTTTTCTTTGGGCTGATAGCTTTGAAGATATGTTCTGATGGTGGTGAGAGTGGAGCAGAACTGTCTCCGTAGCATAATTGGCTAGCGCGATCGGCTGTTAACCGAAAGGTGAGAGTTTCGAGCCCACCCAGTGGTGGTGCGGTGCTTTTTTTTTCTTTGGGCTGATAGCTTTGAAGTTATGTTCTGATGGCGGTGAAAGTGGAGCAGGACTGCCTCCGTGGCGCAATTGGCTAGCGCGATCGGCTGTTAACCGAATTGTTGGAGTTTCGAGCCCTCCCGGGAGTGGTGTGTTGCTTTTTTCTTTGCGCTGAAAGCTTTGAAGATATGTTCTGATGGTGGTGAAAGTGGAACACGACTGTCTCCGTGGCGCAGTTGGCTAGCCCGGTTAACCTATAACCGAAAGGTTGGAGGTTCGAGCCCACCCGGTGGAGGTGTGGCGCTTTTTTTTCTTTGGGCTGATAGCTCTGAAGAAATGTTCTGACGGTGGTGAGAGCGGAGCACGACTGTCTCTGGGGCACAAATGGCTAGCGGCATCGGCTCATAACCGAAAGGTTGGAGGTTCGAGCCCACCCGGTGGTGGTGCGGCGCTTTTTTTTCTTTGGGCTGATGGCTTTGAAGATATGTTCTGAAGGTGGTGAGAGTGGAGCAGTACTGTCTCCGTGGCGCAATAGGCTAGCGCGATCGGCTGTTAACCGAAAAGTGGGAGGTTCGAGCCCACCCAGTGGTGGTGCGGCGCTTTTTTTCTTTGGGCTGATAGCTTTGAAGATATGTTCTGATGGTGGTGAGATTGGAGCAGGGCTGTCTGCGTGGCGCAATTGGCTAGCGCGATTGGCTGTTACCGAAAGGTTGGAGGTTCGAGCCCACCCGGTGGGGGTGCGGCGCTTTTTCTTCTTTGGGCTGATAGATTTGAAGTTATGTTCTGATGGTGGTGAGAGTGGAGCAGGACTGTATCCGTGGCGCAATTGGCTAGCGCGATCGGCTGGTAACCGAAAGGTTGGAGTATCGAGCCCTCCCGGGAGTGGTGTGTTGCTTTTTTCTTCGCGCTGACAGCTTTGAAGTTATGTTATGATGGTGGTGAGAGTAGAGCAGGACTGTCTCCGTGGCGCAATCGGCTAGCGCGCTCGGCTGTTAACCGAAAGGTTGGAGTTTCGAGCCCACCCGGCGGTGGTGCGGCGCTTTTTTTCTTTAGGCTGATAGCTTTGAAGATATGTTCTGATGGTGGCGAGAGTGGGGCAGGACTGTCTCCGTGGCGCAATTGGCTAGCGCGATTGGCTGTTAACCGAAAGGTTGGAGTTTCGAGCCCTTACGGGAGTGGTGTGTTGCTTTTTTCTTTGCGCTGATAGCTTTGAAGATATGTTCTGATGGTGGTGAGAGTGGAGCACGACTGTCTCCGTGGCGCAATTGGCTAGCGCGATCGGCTGTTAACCGAATTGTTGGAGGTTCGAGGCCACCTGGTGTTGGTGCGGCGCTTTTTTTTCTTTGGGGTAATAGCTCTGAAGAAATGTTCTGATGGTGGTGAGAGTGGAGCAGGACTGTCTCCGTGGCGCAATTGGCTAGCGCGATCGGCTGTTAACCGAAATGTCGGAGGTTCGAGTCCACCCGGTGGTGCTGCGGCACTTTTTTTTCTTTGGGCTGATAGCTTTGAAGATATGTTCTGAGGGTGGTGAGAGTGGAGCACGACTGTCTCCGTGGCGCAATTGGCTAGTGCGATCAGCTGTTAACCGGAATGTTGGAGGTTCGAGCCCACCCGGTGGTGGTGCGGCACTCTTTTTTCTTTGGGCTGATAGCTCTGAAGAAATCTTCTGACGGTGGTGAGAGTGGAGCACGACTGTCTCCCTGGCGCAAATGGCTAGCGGCATCGGCTGTTAACCGAAACGTCGGAGGTTCGAGTCCACCCGGTAGTGGTGCGGCACTTTTTTTCTTTGGGCTGATAGCTTTGAAGATATGTTCTGAGGGTGGTGAGAGTGGAGCACGACTGTCTCCGTGGTGCAATTGGCTAGCGCGATCGGCTGTTAACAGAAAGGTTGGAGCTTCGAGCCCACGCGGTGGTGGTGCGGCGGTTTTTTTTCTGTGGGCTGATAGCTTTGAAGATATGTTCTGATGGTGGTGAGAGTGGAGCACGACTGTCTCCGTGGCGCAATTGGCTAGCGCCATCGGCTGTTAACCGAAATGTTGGAGGTTCGAGCCCACCCGGTGGTGGTGCGGCGTTTTTTTTCTTTGGGCTAATAGCTTTGAAGATATGTTCTAATGGTGGTGAGATTGGAGCAGGACTGTCTTCGTGGCGCAATTGGCTAGTGGGATCGGCTGTTAACCGAAAGGTTGGAGTTTCGAGCCCTCCCGGGAGTGGTGTGTTGCTTTTTTTCTTTGCGCTTATAGCTTTGAAGATATGTTCTGATGGTGGTGAAAGTGGGGCATGACTGTCTCCGTGGCGCAATCGGCTAGCGCGATCGGCTCTTAACTGAAAGGTTGGAGGTTCGAGCCCACCCGGTGGTGGTGCGGCGCTTTTTTTTCTTTGGGCTGATAGCATTGAAGATATGTTCTGATGGTGGTGAGAGTGGAGCAGAACTGTCTCCGTGGCGCAATTGGCGAGCGCGATCGGCTGTTAACCGAAAGGTTGGAGTTTCGAGCCCACCCGGGAGTGGTGTGGCACTTTTTTCTTTGCGCTGATTACTTTGAAGATATGTTCTGATGGTGGTGAGAGTGGAGAAGGACTGTCTCCGTGCCGCAAATTGCTATCGCGATCGGCTGTTAACCGAAAAGTTGGAGGTTTGAGCCCTCCCGGGAGTGGTGTGTTGCTTTTTTCTTTGCGCTGATAGCTTTGAAGATTTGTTCTGATAGTGGAGAGAGTAGAGAAAGGCTATCTCCGTGGCGCGATTGGCCAGCGCGATCGGCTGTTAACCGAAAAGTTGGAGTTTCGAGCCCTCCCGGGAGTGGTGTGTTGCTTTTTTCTTTTCGCTGATAGCTTTGAAGATATGTTCTGATGGTGATGAGAGTGGAGCACGACTGTCTCCGTGGCGCAATCGGCTAGCGCGATCGGCTGTTGACCAAAAATTTGCAGTTTCGAGCCCTCGCGGGAGTGGTGTGTTGCTTTTTACTTTGCGCTGATAGCTTTGGAGATATGTTCTGATGGTGATGAAAGTGGAGCAGGACTGGCTCCGTGGCGCGATTGGGTAGCGCGATTGGCTGTCGACCGAAAGGTTGGAGTTTAGAGCCATCCCGGGAGTGGTGTGTTGCTTTTTTCTTCGGGCTGATTGCTTTAAAGATATGATCTGATGGTGGTTAGAGTGGAGCAAGACTGTCTCCGTGGCGCAATTGGCTAGCGCGATCGGCTGTTAACCGAAAGGTTGGAGTTTCGAGCCCACCGGGTGGTGGTGCGGCACTTTTGTTTCTTTGGGCTTTGAAGATATGTTCTGATGGTGGTGAGAGTGGAGCAGGACTGTCTGCGTGGCGCAATTGCCTAGCGCGATCGGCTGTTCATCGAAAGGCTGGAGGTTCGAGCCTACTCGGTGTTGGAGCGGCGCTTTTTTTTCTTTGGGCTGATAGCTTTGAAGCTATGTTCTGATGGTGGCTAGAGTGGAGCAAGACTGTCTCCGTAGCATAATTGGCTAGCGCGATCGGCTGTTAACCGAAAGGTGAGAGTTTCGAGCCCATCCGGTGGTGGTGCGGTGCTTTTTTTTTCTTTGGGCTGATAGCTTTGAAGTTATGTTCTGATGGCGGTGAAAGTGGAGCAGGACTGCCTCCGTGGCGCAATTGGCTAGCGCGATCGGCTGTTAACCAAATTGTTGGAGTTTCGAGCCCTCCCGGGAGTGGTGTGTTGCTTTTTTCTTTGCGCTGAAAGCTTTGAAGATATGTTCTGATGGTGGTGAAAGTGGAACACGACTGTCTCCGTGGCGCAGTTGGCTAGCGCGGTTGACCTATAACCGAAAGGTTGGAGGTTCGAGCCCACCCGGTGGAGGTGTGGCGCTTTTTTTTCTTTGGGCTGATAGCTCTGAAGAAATGTTCTGACGGTGGTGAGAGCGGAGCACGACTGTCTATGGGGCACAAATGGCTAGCGGCATCGGCTCATAACCGAAAGGTTGGAGGTTCGAGCCCACCCGGTGGTGGTGCGGCGCTTTTTTTTCTTTGGTCTGATGGCTTTGAAGATATGTTCTGAAGGTGGTGAGAGTGGAGCAGTACTGTCTCCGTGGCGCAATAGGCTAGCGCGATCGGCTGTTAACCGAAAAGTGGGAGGTTCGAGCCCACCAAGTGGTGGTGCGGCGCTTTTTTTCTTTGGGCTGATAGCTTTGAAGATATGTTCTGATGGTGGTGAGATTGGAGCAGGACTGTCTGCGTGGCGCAATTGGCTAGCGCGATTGGCTGTTACCGAAAGGTTGGAGGTTCGAGCCCACCCAGTGGGGGTGCGGCGCTTTTTTTTCTGTGGGCTGATAGCTTTGAAGATATGTTCTGATCGTGGTGAGAGTCAAGCACGACTGTCTCTGTGGCGCAGTTGGCTAGCGCGAATGGCTGTTAACCGAAAAGTTGGAGGTTCGAGCCCATCCGGTGGTGGTGCGGCACTTTTTTTCTTTGGGCTGATAGCTTTGAAGATATGTTCTGAGGGTGGTGAGAGTGGAGCACGACTGTCTCCGTGGTGCAATTGGCTAGCGCGATCGGCTGTTAACAGAAAGGTTGGAGCTTCGAGCCCACGCGGTGGTGGTGCGGCGGTTTTTTTTCTGTGGGCTGATAGCTTTGAAGATATGTTCTGATGGTGGTGAGAGTGGAGCACGACTGTCTCCGTGGCGCAATTGGCTAGCGCCATCGGCTGTTAACCGAAATGTTGGAGGTTCGAGCCCACCCGGTGGTGGTGCGGCGTTTTTTTTCTTTGGGCTAATAGCTTTGAAGATATGTTCTAATGGTGGTGAGATTGGAGCAGGACTGTCTTCGTGGCGCAATTGGCTAGTGGGATCGGCTGTTAACCGAAAGGTTGGAGTTTCGAGCCCTCCCGGGAGTGGTGTGTTGCTTTTTTTCTTTGCGCTTATAGCTTTGAAGATATGTTCTGATGGTGGTGAAAGTGGGGCATGACTGTCTCCGTGGCGCAATCGGCTAGCGCGATCGGCTCTTAACTGAAAGGTTGGAGGTTCGAGCCCACCCGGTGGTGGTGCGGCGCTTTTTTTTCTTTGGGCTGATAGCATTGAAGATATGTTCTGATGGTGGTGAGAGTGGAGCAGAACTGTCTCCGTGGCGCAATTGGCGAGCGCGATCGGCTGTTAACCGAAAGGTTGGAGTTTCGAGCCCACCCGGGAGTGGTGTGGCACTTTTTTCTTTGCGCTGATTACTTTGAAGATATGTTCTGATGGTGGTGAGAGTGGAGAAGGACTGTCTCCGTGCCGCAAATTGCTATCGCGATCGGCTGTTAACCGAAAAGTTGGAGGTTTGAGCCCTCCCGGGAGTGGTGTGTTGCTTTTTTCTTTGCGCTGATAGCTTTGAAGATTTGTTCTGATAGTGGAGAGAGTAGAGAAAGGCTATCTCCGTGGCGCGATTGGCCAGCGCGATCGGCTGTTAACCGAAAAGTTGGAGTTTCGAGCCCTCCCGGGAGTGGTGTGTTGCTTTTTTCTTTTCGCTGATAGCTTTGAAGATATGTTCTGATGGTGATGAGAGTGGAGCACGACTGTCTCCGTGGCGCAATCGGCTAGCGCGATCGGCTGTTGACCAAAAATTTGCAGTTTCGAGCCCTCGCGGGAGTGGTGTGTTGCTTTTTACTTTGCGCTGATAGCTTTGGAGATATGTTCTGATGGTGATGAAAGTGGAGCAGGACTGGCTCCGTGGCGCGATTGGGTAGCGCGATTGGCTGTCGACCGAAAGGTTGGAGTTTAGAGCCATCCCGGGAGTGGTGTGTTGCTTTTTTCTTCGGGCTGATAGCTTTAAAGATATGATCTGATGGTGGTTAGAGTGGAGCAAGACTGTCTCCGTGGCGCAATTGGCTAGCGCGATCGGCTGTTAACCGAAAGGTTGGAGTTTCGAGCCCACCGGGTGGTGGTGCGGCACTTTTGTTTCTTTGGGCTTTGAAGATATGTTCTGATGGTGGTGAGAGTGGAGCAGGACTGTCTGCGTGGCGCAATTGCCTAGCGCGATCGGCTGTTCATCGAAAGGCTGGAGGTTCGAGCCTACTCGGTGTTGGAGCGGCGCTTTTTTTTCTTTGGGCTGATAGCTTTGAAGCTATGTTCTGATGGTGGCTAGAGTGGAGCAAGACTGTCTCCGTAGCATAATTGGCTAGCGCGATCGGCTGTTAACCGAAAGGTGAGAGTTTCGAGCCCATCCGGTGGTGGTGCGGTGCTTTTTTTTCTTTGGGCTGATAGCTTTGAAGTTATGTTCTGATGGCGGTGAAAGTGGAGCAGGACTGCCTCCGTGGCGCAATTGGCTAGCGCGATCGGCTGTTAACCAAATTGTTGGAGTTTCGAGCCCTCCCGGGAGTGGTGTGTTGCTTTTTTCTTTGCGCTGAAAGCTTTGAAGATATGTTCTGATGGTGGTGAAAGTGGAACACGACTGTCTCCGTGGCGCAGTTGGCTAGCGCGGTTGACCTATAACCGAAAGGTTGGAGGTTCGAGCCCACCCGGTGGAGGTGTGGCGCTTTTTTTTCTTTGGGCTGATAGCTCTGAAGAAATGTTCTGACGGTGGTGAGAGCGGAGCACGACTGTCTATGGGGCACAAATGGCTAGCGGCATCGGCTCATAACCGAAAGGTTGGAGGTTCGAGCCCACCCGGTGGTGGTGCGGCGCTTTTTTTTCTTTGGTCTGATGGCTTTGAAGATATGTTCTGAAGGTGGTGAGAGTGGAGCAGTACTGTCTCCGTGGCGCAATAGGCTAGCGCGATCGGCTGTTAACCGAAAAGTGGGAGGTTCGAGCCCACCAAGTGGTGGTGCGGCGCTTTTTTTCTTTGGGCTGATAGCTTTGAAGATATGTTCTGATGGTGGTGAGATTGGAGCAGGACTGTCTGCGTGGCGCAATTGGCTAGCGCGATTGGCTGTTACCGAAAGGTTGGAGGTTCGAGCCCACCCAGGGGGGGTGCGGCGCTTTTTTTTCTGTGGGCTGATAGCTTTGAAGATATGTTCTGATCGTGGTGAGAGTCAAGCACGACTGTCTCTGTGGCGCAGTTGGCTAGCGCGAATGGCTGTTAACCTAAATCTTGGAGGTTCGAGCCCACCCGGTGGTGGTGCGGCGCTTTTTTTTATTTGCGCTGATAGCTTTGAAGATATGTTCTGATGGTGGTGAGAGTGGAGCAGATCTGTCTCCGTGGCGCAATTGGCTAGCGCGATCGGCTGTTAACCGAAAGGTTGGAGTTTCGAGCCCACCCGGGAGTGGTGTGTTGCTTTTTTCTTTGCGCTGATAGCTTTTAAGATATGTTCTCATGGTGGTGAAAGTGGGGCACGACTGTCTCCGTGGCGCAATTGGCTAGCGCGATCGGCTGTTAACCGAAAAGTTGGAGGTTCGAGCCCATCCGGTGGTGGTGCGGCGCTTTTTTATCTTTGGGCTGATAGCTCTGAAGAAATGTTCTGACGGTGGTGAGAGTGGAGCACGACTGTCTCCGTGGCGCGAATGGCTAGCGGCATCAGCTCTTAACCGAAGGGTTGGAGGTTCGAGCCTACCCGGTGGTGGTGCGGCGCTTTTTTTTCTTTGGGCTGATAGCTTTGAAGATATGTTCTGATGGTGGTGAGAGTGGCGCAGAACTGTCTCCGTGGCGCAATTGGCTAGCGCGATCGGCTGTTAACCGAAACTTTCGAGTTTCGAGCCCACCCGGTGTTGGTGCGGCGCTTTTTTTTCTTTGGGCTGATAGCTTTGAAGTTATGTTCTGATGGTGGTGAGAGTGGAGCAGGACTGTATCCGTGGCGCAATTGGCTAGCGCGATCGGCTGGTAACCGAAAGGTTGGAGTATCGAGCCCTCCCGGGAGTGGTGTGTTGCTTTTTTCTTCGCGCTGACAGCTTTGAAGATATGTTCTGATGGTGGCGAAAGTGGGGCACGACTATCTCCGTGGCGCTATTGGCTAGCGCGATCGGCTGTCAACCGAAATGTTGGAGGTTCGAGCCCACCCGGTGGTGGTGCGGCGCTTCTTTTTCTTTGGGCTGATAGCTCTGAAGAAATGTTCTGACGGTGGTGAGAGTGGAGCACGACTGTCTCCGTGGCGCAAATGGCTAGCGGCATCGGCTCTTAACCAAAAGTTTGGAGGTTCGAGCCCACCCTGTGGTGGTGCGGCGCTTTTTTTTCTTTGGGCTGATAGCTTTGAAGTTATGTTATGATGGTGGTGAGAGTAGAGCAGGACTGTCTCCGTGGCGCAATCGGCTAGCGCGCTCGGCTGTTAACCGAAAGGTTGGAGTTTCGAGCCCACCCGGCGGTGGTGCGGCGCTTTTTTTTCTTTAGGCTGATAGCTTTGAAGATGTTCTGATGGTGGTGAGAGTGGGGCAGGACTGTCTCCGTGGCGCAATTGGCTAGCGCGATTGGCTGTTAACCGAAAGGTTGGAGTTTCGAGCCCTTACGGGAGTGGTGTGTTGCTTTTTTCTTTGCGCTGATAGCTTTGAAGATATGTTCTGATGGTGGTGAGAGTGGAGCACGACTGTCTCCGTGGCGCAATTGGCTAGCGCGATCGGCTGTTAACCGAATTGTTGGAGGTTCGAGGCCACCTGGTGGTGGTGCGGCGCTTTTTTTTCTTTGGGGTAATAGCTCTGAAGAAATGTTCTGATGGTGGTGAGAGTGGAGCAGGACTGTCTCCGTGGCGCAATTGGCTAGCGCGATCGGCTGTTAACCGAAATGTCGGAAGTTCGAGTCCACCCGGTGGTGCTGTGGCACTTTTTTTTCTTTGGGCTGATAGCTTTGAAGATATGTTCTGAGGGTGGTGAGAGTAGAGCACGACTGTCTCCGTGGCGCAATTGGCTAGTGCGATCAGCTGTTAACCGAAATGTTGGAGGTTCGAGCCCACCCGGTGGTGGTGCGGCGCTCTTTCTTCTTTGGGCTGATAGCTCTGAAGAAATGTTCTGACGGTGGTGAGAGTGGAGCACGACTGTCTCCCTGGCGCAAATGGCTAGCGGCATCGGCTGTTAACCGAAACGTCGGAGGTTCGAGTCCACCCGGTAGTGGTGCGGCACTTTTTTTTCTTTGGGCTGATAGCTTTGAAGATATGTTCTGAGGGTGGTGAGAGTGGAGCACGACTGTCTCCGTGGTGCAATTGGCTAGCGCGATCGGCTGTTAACAGGAAGGTTGGAGCTTCGAGCCCACCCGGTGGTGGTGCGGCGGTTTTTTTTCTGTGGGCTGATAGCTTTGAAGATATGTTCTGATGGTGGTGAGAGTGGAGCACGACTGTCTCTGTGGCGCAATTGGCTAGCGCCATCGGCTGTTAACCGAAATGTTGGAGGTTCGAGCCCACCCGGTGGTGGTGCGGCGTTTTTTTTTGGGCTAATAGCTTTGAAGATATGTTATAATGGTGGTGAGATTGGAGCAGGACTGTCTTCGCGGCGCAATTGGCTAGCGGGATCGGCTGTTAACCGAAAGGTTGGAGTTTCGAGCCCTCCCGGGAGTGGTGTGTTGCTTTTTTTCTTTGCGCTGATAGCTTTGAAGATATGTTCTGATGGTGGTGAAAGTGGGGCACGACTGTCTCCGTGGCGCAATCGGCTAGCGCGATCGGCTCTTAACTGAAAGGTTGGAGGTTCGAGCCCACCCGGTGGTGGTGCGGCGCTTTTTTTTCTTTGGGCTGATAGCATTGAAGATATGTTCTGACGGTGGTGAGAGTGGAGCAGAACTGTCTCCGTGGCGCAATTGGCGAGCGCGATCGGCTGTTAACCGAAAGGTTGGAGTTTCGAGCCCACCCGGGAGTGGTGTGGCACTTTTTTCTTTGCGCTGATTACTTTGAAGATATGTTCTGATGGTGGTGAGAGTGGAGAAGGACTGTCTCCGTGCCGCAATTGGCTATCGCGATCGGCTGTTAACCGAAAAGTTGGAGGTTTGAGCCCTCCTGGGAGTGGTGTGTTGCTTTTTTCTTTGCGCTGATAGCTTTGAAGATATGTTCTGATGGTGGTGAGAGTGGAGCACGACTGTCTCCGTGGCGCCATCGGCTAGCGCGATCGGCTGTTAACCGAAAGGCTGAAGGTTCGAGCCCACCCGGTGGTGGTGCGGCGCTTTTTTTTCTTTCTGCTGATAGCTTTGAAGATATGTTCTGATGGTGGTGAGATTGGAGCAGGACTGTCTCCGTGGCGCAATTGGCTAGCGCACTCGGCTGTTAACCGAATTGTTGGAGTTTCGAGCCCTCCCGGGAGTGGTGTGTTGCTTTTTTCTTTGCGCTGAAAGCTTTGAAGATATGTTCTGATGGTGGTGAAAGTGGAACACGACTGTCTCCGTGGCGCAGTTGGCTAGCGCGGTTGACCTATAACCGAAAGGTTGGAGGTTCGAGCCCACCCGGTGGAGGTGTGGCGCTTTTTTTTCTTTGGGCTGATAGCTCTGAAGAAATGTTCTGACGGTGGTGAGAGCGGAGCACGACTGTCTATGGGGCACAAATGGCTAGCGGCATCGGCTCATAACCGAAAGGTTGGAGGTTCGAGCCCACCCGGTGGTGGTGCGGCGCTTTTTTTTCTTTGGGCTGATGGCTTTGAAGATATGTTCTGAAGGTGGTGAGAGTGGAGCAGTACTGTCTCCGTGGCGCAATAGGCTAGCGCGATCGGCTGTTAACCGAAAAGTGGGAGGTTCGAGCCCACCAAGTGGTGGTGCGGCGCTTTTTTTCTTTGAGCTGATAGCTTTGAAGATATGTTCTGATGGTGGTGAGATTGGAGCAGGACTGTCTGCGTGGCGCAATTGGCTAGCGCGATTGGCTGTTACCGAAAGGTTGGAGGTTCGAGCCCACCCAGTGGGGGTGCGGCGCTTTTTTTTCTGTGGGCTGATAGCTTTGAAGATATGTTCTGATCGTGGTGAGAGTCAAGCACGACTGTCTCTGTGGCGCAGTTGGCTAGCGCGAATGGCTGTTAACCTAAATCTTGGAAGTTCGAGCCCACCCGGTGGTGGTGCGGCGCTTTTTTTTATTTGCGCTGATAGCTTTGAAGATACGTTCTGATGGTGGTGAGAGTGGAGCAGATCTGTCTCCGTGGCGCAATTGGCTAGCGCGATCGGCTGTTAACCGAAAGGTTGGAGTTTCGAGCCCACCCGGGAGTGGTGTGTTGCTTTTTTCTTTGCGCTGATAGCTTTTAAGATATGTTCTCATGGTGGTGAAAGTGGGGCACGACTGTTTCCGTGGCGCAATTGGCTAGCGCGATCGGCTGTTAACCGAAAAGTTGGAGGTTCGAGCCCATCCGGTGGTGGTGCGGCGCTTTTTTATCTTTGGGCTGATAGCTCTGAAGAAATGTTCTGACGGTGGTGAGAGTGGAGCACGACTGTCTCCGTGGCGCGAATGGCTAGCGGCATCAGCTCTTAACCGAAGGGTTGGAGGTTCGAGCCTACCCGGTGGTGGTGCGGCGCTTTTTTTTCTTTGGGCTGATAGCTTTGAAGATATGTTCTGATGGTGGTGAGAGTGGCGCAGAACTGTCTCCGTGGCGCAATTGGCTAGCGCGATCGGCTGTTAACCGAAACTTTCGAGTTTCGAGCCCACCCGGTGTTGGTGCGGCGCTTTTTTTTCTTTGGGCTGATAGCTTTGAAGTTATGTTCTGATGGTGGTGAGAGTGGAGCAGGACTGTATCCGTGGCGCAATTGGCTAGCGCGATCGGCTGGTAACCGAAAGGTTGGAGTATCGAGCCCTCCCGGGAGTGGTGTGTTGCTTTTTTCTTCGCGCTGACAGCTTTGAAGATATGTTCTGATGGTGGCGAAAGTGGGGCACGACTATCTCCGTGGCGCTATTGGCTAGCGCGATCGGCTGTCAACCGAAATGTTGGAGGTTCGAGCCCACCCGGTGGTGGTGCGGCGCTTCTTTTTCTTTGGGCTGATAGCTCTGAAGAAATGTTCTGACGGTGGTGAGAGTGGAGCACGACTGTCTCCGTGGCGCAAATGGCTAGCGGCATCGGCTCTTAACCAAAAGTTTGGAGGTTCGAGCCCACCCTGTGGTGGTGCGGCGCTTTTTTTTCTTTGGGCTGATAGCTTTGAAGTTATGTTATGATGGTGGTGAGAGTAGAGCAGGACTGTCTCCGTGGCGCAATCGGCTAGCGCGCTCGGCTGTTAACCGAAAGGTTGGAGTTTCGAGCCCACCCGGCGGTGGTGCGGCGCTTTTTTTCTTTAGGCTGATAGCTTTGAAGATGTTCTGATGGTGGTGAGAGTGGGGCAGGACTGTCTCCGTGGCGCAATTGGCTAGCGCGATTGGCTGTTAACCGAAAGGTTGGAGTTTCGAGCCCTTACGGGAGTGGTGTGTTGCTTTTTTCTTTGCGCTGATAGCTTTGAAGATATGTTCTGATGGTGGTGAGAGTGGAGCACGACTGTCTCCGTGGCGCAATTGGCTAGCGCGATCGGCTGTTAACCGAATTGTTGGAGGTTCGAGGCCACCTGGTGGTGGTGCGGCGCTTTTTTTTCTTTGGGGTAATAGCTCTGAAGAAATGTTCTGATGGTGGTGAGAGTGGAGCAGGACTGTCTCCGTGGCGCAATTGGCTAGCGCGATCGGCTGTTAACCGAAATGTCGGAAGTTCGAGTCCACCCGGTGGTGCTGTGGCACTTTTTTTTCTTTGGGCTGATAGCTTTGAAGATATGTTCTGAGGGTGGTGAGAGTAGAGCACGACTGTCTCCGTGGCGCAATTGGCTAGTGCGATCAGCTGTTAACCGAAATGTTGGAGGTTCGAGCCCACCCGGTGGTGGTGCGGCGCTCTTTTTTCTTTGGGCTGATAGCTCTGAAGAAATGTTCTGACGGTGGTGAGAGTGGAGCACGACTGTCTCCCTGGCGCAAATGGCTAGCGGCATCGGCTGTTAACCGAAACGTCGGAGGTTCGAGTCCACCCGGTAGTGGTGCGGCACTTTTTTTTCTTTGGGCTGATAGCTTTGAAGATATGTTCTGAGGGTGGTGAGAGTGGAGCACGACTGTCTCCGTGGTGCAATTGGCTAGCGCGATCGGCTGTTAACAGGAAGGTTGGAGCTTCGAGCCCACCCGGTGGTGGTGCGGCGGTTTTTTTTCTGTGGGCTGATAGCTTTGAAGATATGTTCTGATGGTGGTGAGAGTGGAGCACGACTGTCTCCGTGGCGCAATTGGCGAGCGCGATCGGCTGTTAACCGAAAGGTTGGAGTTTCGAGCCCACCCGGGAGTGGTGTGGCACTTTTTTCTTTGCGCTGATTACTTTGAAGATATGTTCTGATGGTGGTGAGAGTGGAGAAGGACTGTCTCCGTGCCGCAATTGGCTATCGCGATCGGCTGTTAACCGAAAAGTTGGAGGTTTGAGCCCTCCTGGGAGTGGTGTGTTGCTTTTTTCTTTGCGCTGATAGCTTTGAAGATATGTTCTGATGGTGGTGAGAGTGGAGCACGACTGTCTCCGTGGCGCCATCGGCTAGCGCGATCGGCTGTTAACCGAAAGGCTGAAGGTTCGAGCCCACCCGGTGGTGGTGCGGCGCTTTTTTTTCTTTCTGCTGATAGCTTTGAAGATATGTTCTGATGGTGGTGAGATTGGAGCAGGACTGTCTCCGTGGCGCAATTGGCTAGCGCACTCGGCTGTTAACCGAAAGGTTTAAGTTTCGAGCCCACCCGGCAGTGGTGCGGCGATTTTTTTTCTTTGGGCTGATAGCTTTGAAGATATGTTCTGATGGTGGTGAGAGTGGAGCAGGACTGTCTCCGTGGCGCAATTGGCTAGCGCGATTGGCTGTTAACCGAAAGGTTGGATTTTCGAGCCCTCATGGGAGTGGTGTGTTGCTTTTTTCTTTGCGCTGATAGCTTTGAAGATATGTTCTGATGGTGGTGAGAGTGGAGCACGACTGTCTCCGTGGCGCGATTGGCTAGAGCGATCGGCTGTTAACCGAATTGTTGGAGGTTCGAGGCCACCTGGTGGTGGTGCGGCGCTTTTTTTCTTTGGGGTAATAGCTCTGAAAAAATGTTCTGATGGTGGTGAGGGTGGAGCAGGACTGTCTCCGTGGCGCAATTGGCTCGCGCGATTGGCTGTTAACCGAAAGGTTGGATTTTCGAGCCCTCACGGGAGTGGTGTGTTGCTTTTTTCTTTGCGCTGATAGCCTTGAAGATATGTTCTGATGGTGGTGAGAGTGGAGCACGACTGTCTCCGTGGCGCAATTAGGTAGCGCGATCGGCTGTTAACCGAATTGTTGGAGTTTCGAGCCCTTACGGGAGTGGTGTGTTGCTTTTTTCTTTGCGCTGATAGCTTTGAAGATATGTTCTGATGGTGGTGAAAGTGGAGCACGACTGTCTCTGTGGCGCAATTGGCTAGCGCGATCGGCTATTAACCGAAAGCTTGGAGGTTCGAGCCCACCCGGTGGTGGTGCGGCGCTTTTTTTTCTTTGGGCTGATAGCTTTGAAGATATGTTATGATGGTGGTGAGAGTGGCGCAGAACTGTCTCCGTGGCGCAATTGGCTAGCGCGATCGGCTGTTAACCGAAACTTTCGAGTTTAGAGCCCACCCGGTGTTGGTGCGGCGCTTTTTTTTCTTTGGGCTGATAGCTTTGAAGTTATGTTCTGATGGTGGTGAGAGTGGAGCAGGACTGTCTCCGTGGCGCAAATAGCTAGCGCGATCGGCTCTTAACCGAATTGTTGGAGTTTCGAGCCCTCACGGGAGTGGTGTGTTGCTTTTTTCTTTGCGCTGATAGCTTTGAAGATATGTTCTGATGGTGGTGAGAGTGGAGCACGACTGTCTCTGTGGCGCAATTGGCTAGCGCGATCGGCTGTTAACCGAATTGTTGGAGGTTCGAGGCCACCTGTTGGTGGTGCGGCGCTTTTTTTTCTTTGGGGTAATAGCTCTGAAGAAATGTTCTCACGGTGGTGAGAGTGGAGCACGACTGTCTCTGTGGCGCAAATGGCTAGCGGCATCGGCTCTTAACCAAAAGTTTGGAGGTTCGAGCCCACCCTGTGGTGGTGCGTCGCTTTTTTTTCTTTGGGCTGATAGCTTTGAAGTTATGTTATGATGGTGGTGAGAGTGGAGCAGGACTGTCTCCGTGGCGCAATCGGCTAGCGCGCTCGGCTGTTAACCGAAAGGTTGGAGTTTCGAGCCCACCCGGCGGTGGTGCGGCGCTTTTTTTCTTTGGGCTGATAGCTTTGAAGATATGTTCTGATGGTGGTGAGAGTGGAGCAGGACTGTCTCCGTGGCGCAATTGGCAAGCGCGATTGGCTGTTAATCGAAAGGTTGGAGTTTCGAGCCCTCACGGGAGTGGTGTGTTGCTTTTTTCTTTGCGCTGATGGCTTTGAAGATATGTTCTGATGGTGGTGCGAGTGGAGCACGACTGTCTCCGTGGCGCAATTGGCTAGCGCGATCGGCTGTTAACCGAATTGTTGGAGGTTCGAGGCCACCTGGTGGTGGTGCGGCGCTTTTTTTCTTTGGGGTAATAGCTCTGAAGAAATGTTCTGATGGTGGTGAGGGTGGAGCAGGACTGTCTCCGTGGCGCAATTGGCTCGCGCGATTGGCTGTTAACCGAAAGGTTGGATTTTCGAGTCCTCACGGGAGTGGTGTGTTGCTTTTTTCTTTGCGCTGATAGCCTTGAAGATATGTTCTGATGGTGGTGAGAGTGGAGCACGACTGTCTCCGTGGCGCAATTAGCTAGCGCGATCGGCTGTTAACCGAATTGTTGGAGTTTCGAGCCCTCACGGGAGTGGTGTGTTGCTTTTTTCTTTGCGCTGATAGCTTTGAAGATATGTTCTGATGGTGGTGAGAGTGGAGCATGACTGTCTCTGTGGCGCAATTGGCTAGCGCGATCGGCTGTTAACCGAATTGTTGGACTTTCGAGCCCTCACGGGAGTGGTGTGTTGCTTTTTTCTTTGCGCTGATAGCTTTGAAGATATGTTCTGATGGTGGTGAGAGTGGAGCACGACTGTCTCTGTGGCGCAATTGGCTAGCGCGATCGGCTGTTAACCGAATTGTTGGAGGTTCGAGGCCACCTGTTGGTGGTGCGGCGCTTTTTTTTCTTTGGGGTAATAGCTCTGAAGAAATGTTCTGACGGTGGTGAGAGTGGAGCACGACTGTCTCCGTGGCGCAAATGGCTAGTGGCATCGGCTCTTAACCAAAAGTTTGGAGGTTCGAGCCCACCCTGTGGTGGTGCGGCGCTTTTTTTTCTTTGGGCTGATAGCTTTGAAGTTATGTTATGATGGTGGTGAGAGTGGAGCAGGACTGTCTCCGTGGCGCAATCGGCTAGCGCGCTCGGCTGTTAACCGAAAGGTTGGAGTTTCGAGCCCACCCGGCGGTGGTGCGGCGCTTTTTTTCTTTGGGCTGATAGCTTTGAAGATATGTTCTGATGGTGGTGAGAGTGGAGCAGGACTGTCTCCGTGGCGCAATTGGCTAGCGCGATTGGCTGTTAACCGAAAGGTTGGAGTTTCGAGCCCTCACGGGAGTGGTGTGTTGCTTTTTTCTTTGCGCTGATAGCTTTGAAGATATGTTCTGATGGTGGTGAGAGTGCAGCACGACTGTCTCCGTGGCGCAATTGGCTAGTGCGATCGTCTGTTAACCGAATTGTTGGAGGTTCGAGGCCACCTGGTGGTGGTGCGGCGCTTTTTTTTCTTTGGGGTAATAGCTCTGAAGAAATGTTCTGATGGTGGTGAGAGTGGAGCAGGACTGTCTCCGTGGCGCAATCGGCTAGCGCGATCGGCCGTTAACCGAAATGTCGGAGGTTCGAGTCCACCCGGTGGTGCTGCGGCACTTTTTTTTCTTTGGGCTGATAGCTTTGAAGATATGTTCTGAGGGTGGTGAGAGTGGAGCACGACTGTCTCCGTGGCGCAATTGGCTGGCGCGATCGGCTGTTAACAGAAAGGTTGGAGCTTCGAGCCCACCCGGTGGTGGTGCGGCGGTTTTTTTTCTGTGGGCTGATAGCTTTGAAGATATGTTCTGATGGTGGTGAGAGTGGAGCACGACTGTCTCCATGGCGCGATTGGCTAGCGCCATCGGCTGTTAACCGAATTGTTGGAGGTTCGAGCCCACCCGGTGGTGAAGCAGCGTTTTTTTTTCTTTGAGCTAATAGCTTTGAAGATATGTTCTATTGGTGGTGAGATGGGAGCAGGACTGTCTTCGTGGCGCAATTGGCTAGCGGGATCGGCTGTTAACCGAAAGGTTGGAGTTTCGAGCCCTTCCGGGAGTGGTGTGTTGCTTTTTTTCTTTGCGCTGATAGCTTTGAAGATATGTTCTGATGGTGGTGAAAGTGGGGCACGACTGTCTTCGTGGTGGAATTGGCTAGCGCGACCGGCTGTTAACCGAAAGGTTGGAGGTTCTAGCCCACCCGGTGGTGGTGCGGCGCTTTTTTTTCTTTGGGCTGATACCTCTGAAGAAATGTTCTGACGGTGGTGAGAGTTGAGCACGACTGTCTCCGTGGCGCAATCGGCTAGCGCCATCGGCTCTTAACCGAAAGGTTGAAGGTTCGAGCCCACCCGGTGGTGGTGCGGCGCTTTTTTTTCTTTGGGCTGATAGCATTGAAGATATGTTCTGATGGAGGTGAGAGTGGAGCAGAACTGTCTCCTTGGCGCAATTGGCTAGCGCGATCGGCTGTTAACCGAAAGGTTGGAGTTTCTAGCCCACCCGGGAGTGGTGTGTCACTTTTTTCTTTGCGCTGATTACTTTGAAGATATGTTCTGAGGGTGGTGAGAGTGGAGAACGACTGTCTCCGTGCCGCAATTGGCTATAGCGATCGGCTGTTAACCGAAAAGTTGGAAGTTTGAGCCCTCCTGGGAGTGGTGTGTTGCTTTTTTCTTTGCGCTGATAGCTTTGAAGATATGTTCTGATGGTGGTGAGAGCGGAGCACGACTGTCTCCATGGCGCCATCGGCTAGCGCGATCGGCTGTTAACCGAAACGCTGAAGGTTCGAGCCCACCCGGTGGTGGTGCGGCGCTTTTTTTTCTTTCTGCTGATAGCTTTGAAGATATGTTCTGATGGTGGTGAGATTGGAGCAGGACTGTCTCCGTGGCGCAATTGGCTAGCGCACTCGGCTGTTAACCGAAAGGTTTAAGTTTCGAGCCCACCCGGCGGTGGTGCGGCGCTTTTTTTCTTTGGGCTGATAGCTTTGAAGATATGTTCTGATGGTGGTGAGAGTGGAGCAGGACTGTCTCCGTGGCGCAATTGGCTAGCGCGATTGGCTGTTAACCGAAAGGTTGCAGTTTCGAGCCCTCTCGGGAGTGGTGTGTAGCTTTTTTCTTTGCGCTGATAGCTTTGAAGATATGTTCTGATTGTGGTGAGAGTGGAGCACGACTGTCTCCGTGGCGCAATTGGCTAGCGCGATCGGCTGTTAACTGAATTGTTGGAGGTTCGAGGCCACCTGTTGGTGGTGCGGCGCTTTTTTTTTCTTTGGGGTAATAGCTCTGAAGAAATGTTCTGATGGTGGTGAGAGTGGAGCACGCCTGTCTCTGTGGCGCAGTTGGCTAGCGCGATCGGCTGTTAACCGAAAGCTTGGAGGTTCGAGCCCACCCAGTGGTGGTGCGGCGCTTTTTTTTCTTTGGGCTGATAGCTTTGAAGATATGTTCTGATGGTGGTGAGAGTGGCGCAGCACTGTCTCCGTGGCGCAATTGGCTAGCGCGATCGGCTGTTAACCGAAATCTTCGAGTTTCGAGCCCACCGGGTGTTGGTGCGGCGCTTTTTTTTTCTTTGGACTTATAGCTTTGAAGTTATGTTCTGATGGTGGTGAGAGTGGAGCAGGACTGTTTCCATGGCGCAAATGGCTAGCGCGATCGGCTGTCAACCGAAAGGTTGGAGTATCGAGCCCTCCCGGGAGTGGTGTGTTGCTTTTTTCTTTGCTCTGATAGCTTTGAAGATAGTTTCTGATGGTGGTGAAAGTGGAGCACGACTGTCTCCGTGGCGCTGTTGGCTAGCGCGATCGTCTGTCAACCGAAAGGTTGGAGGTTCGAGCCCACACGGTGGTGGTGCGGCGCTTTTTTTTCTTTGGGCTGATAGCTCTGAAGAAATGTTCTGACGGTGGTGAGAGTGGAGCACGACTGTCTCCGTGGCGCAAATGGCTAGCGGCATCGGCTCTTAACCGAAAGTTTGGAGGTTCGAGCCCACCCTGTGGTGGTGCGGCGCTTTTTTTTCTTTGGGCTGATAGCTTTGAAGTTATGTTATGATGGTGGTGAGAGTGGAGCAGGACTGTCTCCGTGGCGCAATTGGCTAGCGCGCTCGGCTGTTAACCGAAAGGTTGGAGTTTCGAGCCCACCCGGCGGTGGTGCGGCGCTTTTTTTTCTTTGGGCTGATAGCTTTGAAGATATGTTCTGATGGTGGTGAGAGTGGAGCACGACTGTCTCTGTGGCGCAATTGGCCTGCGCGATCGGCTGTTAACCGAATTGTTGGACTTTCGAGCCCTCACGGGAGTGGTGTGTTGCTTTTTTCTTTGCGCTGATAGCTTTGAAGATATGTTCTGATGGTGGTGAGAGTGGAGCACGACTGTCTCTGTGGCGCAATTGGCTAGCGCGATCGGCTGTTAACCGAATTGTTGGAGGTTCGAGGCCACCTGTTGTTGGTGCGGCGCTTTTTTTTCTTTGGGGTATTAGCTCTGAAGAAATGTTCTGATGGTGGTGAGAGTGGAGCACGCCTGTCTCTGTGGCGCAGTTGGCTAGCGCGATCGGCTGTTAACCGAAAGCTTGGAGATTCGAGCCCACCCGGTGGTGGTGCGGCGCTTTTTTTTCTTTGGGCTGATAGCTTTGAAGATATGTTCTGATGGTGGTGAGAGTGGCGCAGAACTGTCTCCGTGGCGCAATTGGCTAGCGCGATCGGCTGTTAACCGAAACTTTCGAGTTTCGAGCCCACCCGGTGTTGGTGCGGCGCTTTTTTCTCTTTGGGCTGATAGCTTTGAAGTTATGTTCTGATGGTGGTGAGAGTGGCGCAGAACTGTCTCCGTGGCGCAATTGGCTAGCGCGATCGGCTGTTAACCGAAACTTTCGAGTTTCGAGCCCACCCGGTGTTGGTGCGGCGCTTTTTTTTCTTTGGGCTGATAGCTTTGAAGTTATGTTTTGAGGGTGGTGAGAGTGGAGCACGACTGTCTCCGTGGCGCAATTGGCTAGCGCGATCAGCTGTTAACCGAAAGGTTGGAGGTTCGAGCCCACCCGTTGGTGGTGCGGCGCTCTTTTTTCTTTGGGCTGATAGCTCTGAAGAAATGTTCTGACGGTGGTGAGAGTGGAGCACGACTGTCTCCCTGGCGCAAATGGATAGCGGCATCGGCTGTTAACCGAAACGTCGGAGGTTCGAGCCCACCCGGTAGTGGTGCGGCACTTTTTTTTCTTTGGGCTGATAGCTTTGAAGATATGTTCTGAGGGTGGTGAGAGTGGAGCACGACTGTCTCCGTGGTGCAATTGGCTGGCGCGATCGGCTGTTAACAGAAAGGTTGGAGCTTCGAGCCCACCCGGTGGTGGTGCGGCGGTTTTTTTTCTGTGGGCTGATAGCTTTGAAGATATGTTCTGATGGTGGTGAGAGTGGAGCACGACTGTCTCCGTGGCGCGATTGGCTAGCGCCATCGGCTGTTAACCGAATTGTTGGAGGTTCGAGCCCACCCGGTGGTGGTGCGGCGTTTTTTTTTCTTTGAGCTAATAGCTTTGAAGATATGTTCTAATGGTGGTGAGATGGGAGCAGGACTGTCTTCGTGGCGCAATTGGCTAGCGGGATCGGCTGTTAACCGAAAGGTTGGAGTTTCGAGCCCTCCCGGGAGTGGTGTGTTGCTTTTTTTCTTTGCGCTGATAGCTTTGAAGATATGTTCTGATGGTGGTGAAAGTGGGGCACGACTGTCTTCGTGGTGGAATTGGCTAGCGCGATCGGCTGTTAACCGAAAGGTTGGAGGTTCTAGCCCACCCGGTGGTGGTGCGGCGCTTTTTTTTCCTTGGGCTGATACCTCTGAAGAAATGTTCTGACGGTGGTGAGAGTTGAGCACGACTGTCTCCGTGGCGCAATCGGCTAGCGCGATCGGCTCTTAACCGAAAGGTTGGAGGTTCGAGCCCACCCGGTGGTGGTGCGGCGCTTTTTTTTCTTTGGGCTGATAGCATTGAAGATATGTTCTGATGGAGGTGAGAGTGGAGCAGAACTGTCTCCTTGGCGCAATTGGCTAGCGCGATCGGCTGTTAACCGAAAGGTTGGAGTTTCGAGCCCACCCGGGAGTGGTGTGTCACTTTTTTCTTTGCGCTGATTACTTTGAAGATATGTTCTGATGGTGGTGAGAGTGGAGAAGGACTGTCTCCGTGCCGCAATTGGCTATAGCGATCGGCTGTAACCGAAAAGTTGGAAGTTTGAGCCCTCCCGGGAGTGGTGTGTTGCTTTTTTCTTTGCGCTGATAGCTTTGAAGATATGTTCTGATGGTGGTGAGAGTGGAGCACGACTGTCTCCGTGGCGCCATCGTTCAGCGCGATCGGCTGTTAACCGAAAGGCTGAAGGTTTGAGCCCACCCGGTGGTGGTGCGGCGCTTTTTTTTCTTTCTGCTGATAGCTTTGAAGATATGTTCTGATGGTGGTGAGATTGGAGCAGGACTGTCTCCGTGGCGCAATTGGCTAGCGCACTCGGCTGTTAACCGAAAGGTTTAAGTTTCGAGCCCACCCGGCGGTGGTGCGGCGCTTTTTTTTCTTTGGGCTGATAGCTTTGAAGATATGTTCTGATGGTGGTGAGAGTGGAGCAGGACTGTCTCCGTGGCGCAATTGGCTAGCGCGGTTGGCTGTTAACCGAAAGGTTGGAGTTTCGAGCCCTCTCGGGAGTGGTGTGTAGCTTTTTTCTTTGCGCTGATAGCTTTGAAGATATGTTCTGATTGTGGTGAGAGTGGAGCACGACTGTCTCCGTGGCGCAATTGGCTAGCGCGATCGGCTGTTAACCGAATTGTTGGAGGTTCGAGGCCACCTGTTGGTGGTGCGGCGCTTTTTTTTTCTTTGGGGTAATAGCTCTGAAGAAATGTTCTGATGGTGGTGAGAGTGGAGCACGCCTGTCTCTGTGGCGCAGTTGGCTAGCGCGATCGGCTGTTAACCGAAAGCTTGGAGGTTCGAGCCCACCCAGTGGTGGTGCGGCGCTTTTTTTTCTTTGGGCTGATAGCTTTGAAGATATGTTCTGATGGTGGTGAGAGTGGCGCAGCACTGTCTCCGTGGCGCAATTGGCTAGCGCGATCGGCTGTTAACCGAAATCTTCGAGTTTCGAGCCCACCCGGTGTTGGTGCGGCGCTTTTTTTTCTTTGGACTGATAGCTTTGAAGTTATGTTCTGATGGTGGTGAGAGTGGAGCAGGACTGTTTCCATGGCGCAAATGGCCAGCGCGATCGGCTGTCAACCGAAAGGTTGGAGTATCGAGCCCTCCCGGGAGTGGTGTGTTGCTTTTTTCTTTGCTCTGATAGCTTTGAAGATAGTTTCTGATGGTGGTGAAAGTGGAGCACGACTGTCTCCGTGGCGCTGTTGGCTAGCGCGATCGTCTGTCAACCGAAAGGTTGGAGGTTCGAGCCCACACGGTGGTGGTGCGGCGCTTTTTTTTCTTTGGGCTGATAGCTCTAAAGAAATGTTCTGACGGTAGTGAGAGTGGAGCACGACTGTCTCCGTGGCGCAAATGGCTAGCGGCATCGGCTCTTAACCGAAAGTTTGGAGGTTCGAGCCCACCCTGTGGTGGTGCGGCGCTTTTTTTTCTTTGGGCTGATAGCTTTGAAGTTATGTTATGATGGTGGTGAGAGTGGAGCAGGACTGTCTCCGTGGCGCTATTGGCTAGCGCGCTCGGCTGTTAACCGAAAGGTTGGAGTTTCGAGCCCACCCGGCGGTGGTGCGGCGCTTTTTTTTCTTTGGGCTGATAGCTTTGAAGATATGTTCTGATGGTGGTGAGAGTGGAGCAGGACTGTCTCCGTGGCGCAATTGGCTAGCGCGATTGGCTGTTAACCGAAAGGTTGAATTTTCGAGCCCTCTCGGGAGTGGTGTGTTGCTTTTTTCTTTGCGCTGATAGCTTTGAAGAGATGTTCTGATGGTGGTGAGAGTGGAGCACGACTGTCTCCGTGGCGCAATTGGCTAGCGCGATCGGCTGTTAACTGAATTGTTGGAGGTTCGAGGCCACCTGTTGTTGGTGCGGCGCTTTTTTTTCTTTGGGGTATTAGCTCTGAAGAAATGTTCTGATGGTGGTGAGAGTGGAGCACGCCTGTCTCTGTGGCGCAGTTGGCTAGCGCGATCGCATGTTAACCGAAAGCTTGGAGATTCGAGCCCACCCGGTGGTGGTGCGGCGCTTTTTTTTCTTTGGGCTGATTGCTTTGAAGATATGTTCTGATGGTGGTGAGAGTGGCGCAGAACTGTCTCCGTGGCGCAATTGGCTAGCGCGATCGGCTGTTAACCGAAACTTTCGAGTTTCGAGCCCACCCGGTGTTGGTGCGGCGCTTTTTTTTCTTTGGGCTGATAGCTTTGAAGTTATGATCTGATGGTGGTGAGAGTGGAGCAGGACTGTCTCCGTGGCGCAATTGGCTAGCGCGGTCGGCTGGTAACCGAAAGGTTGGAGTATCGAGCCCTCCCGGGAGTGGTGTGTTGCTTTTTTCTTTGCTGTGATAGCTTTGAAGATATGTTCTGATGGTGGTGAAAGTGGAGCACGACTGTCTCCGTGGCGCTGTTGGCTAGCGCGATCGTCTGTCAACCGAAAGGTTGGAGGTTCGAGCCCACCCGGTGGTGGTGCGGCGCTTTTTTTCTTTGGGCTGATAGCTCTGAAGAAATGTTCTGACGGTGGTGAGAGTGGAGCACGACTGTCTCCGTGGCGCAAATGGCTAGCGGCATCGGCTCTTAACCGAAAGTTTGGAGGTTCGAGCCCACCCTGTGGTGGTGCGGCGCTTTCTTTTTCTTTGGGCTGATAGCTTTGAAGTTATGTTATGATGGTGGTGCAGTGGAGCAGGACTGTCTTCGTGGCGCAATTGGCTAGCGCGCTCGGCTGTTAACCGAAAGGTTGGAGTTTCGAGCCCACCCGGCGGTGGTGCGGCACTTTTTTTTCTTTGGGCTGATAGCTTTGAAGATATGTTTTGATGGTGGTGAGAGTGGAGCAGGACTGTCTCCGTGGCGCAATTGGCTAGCGCGATTCGCTGTTAACCGAAAGGTTGGATTTTCGAGCCCTCACGGGAGTGGTGTGTTGCTTTTTTCTTTGCGCTGATAGCTTTGAAGATATGTTCTGATGGTGGTGAGAGTGGAGCACGACTGTCTCCGTGGCGCAATTGGCTAGCGCGATCGGCTGTTAACCGAATTGTTGGAGGTTCGAGGCCACCTGGTGGTTGTGCGGCGCTTTTTTTCTTTGGGGTAATAGCTCTGAAGAAATGTTCTGATGGTGGTGAGGGTCGAGCAGGACTGTCTCCGTGGAGCAATTGGCTCGCGCGATTGGCTGTTAACCGAAAGGTTGGATTTTCGAGCCCTCACGGGAGTAGTGTGTTGCTTTTTTTTTGCGCTGATAGCCTTGAAGATATGTTCTGATGGTGGTGAGAGTGGAGCAGGACGGTCTCCGTGGCGCAATTAGCTAGCGCGATCGGCTGTTAACCGAATTGTTGGAGGTTCGAGGCCACCTGTTGGTGGTGCGGCGCTTTTTTTTCTTTGGGGTATTAGCTCTGAAGAAATGTTCTGATGGTGGTGAGAGTGGCGCAGAACTGTCTCCGTGGCGCAATTGGCTAGCGCGATCGGCTGTTAACCGAAACTTTCGAGTTTCGAGCCCACCCGGTGTTGGTGCGGCGCTTTTTTTTTCTTTGGGCTGATAGCTTTGAAGTTATGTTCTGATTGTGGTGAGAGTGGAGCAGGACTGTCTCCGTGGCGCAATTGGCTAGCGCGTTCGGGTGGTAACCGAAAGGTTGGAGTATCGAGCCCTCCCGGGAGTGGTGTGTTGCTTTTTTCTTTGCGCTGATAGCTTTGAAGCTTTGTTCTGATGGTGGTGAAAGTGGGGCACGACTGTCTCCGTGGCGCTATTGGCTAGCGCGATCGGCTGTCAACCGAAATGATGGAGGTTGGAGCCCACCCTGTGGTGGTGCGGCGCTTTTTTTCTTTGGGCTGATAGCTTTGAAGATATGTTCTGATGGTGGTGAGAGTGGAGCAGGACTGTCTCCGTGGCGCAATTGGCTAGCGCGATCGGCTGTTAACCGAATTGTTGGATGTTCAAGGCCACCTGGTGGTGCTGCGGCGCTTTTTTTTCTTTGGGGTAATAGCTCTGAAGAAATGTTCTGATGGTGGTGAGTGTGGAGCAGGACTGTCTCCGTGGCGCAATTGGCTAGCGCGGTTGGCTGTTAACCGAAAGGTTGGAGTTTCGAGCCCTCTCGGGAGTGGTGTGTAGCTTTTTTCTTTGCGCTGATAGCTTTGAAGATATGTTCTGATTGTGGTGAGAGTGGAGCACGACTGTCTCCGTGGCGCAATTGGCTAGCGCGATCGGCTGTTAACCGAATTGTTGGAGGTTCGAGGCCACCTGTTGGTGGTGCGGCGCTTTTTTTTTCTTTGGGGTAATAGCTCTGAAGAAATGTTCTGATGGTGGTGAGAGTGGAGCACGCCTGTCTCTGTGGCGCAGTTGGCTAGCGCGATCGGCTGTTAACCGAAATCTTGGAGGTTCGAGCCCACCCAGTGGTGGTGCGGCGCTTTTTTTTCTTTGGGCTGATAGCTTTGAAGATATGTTCTGATGGTGGTGAGAGTGGCGCAGCACTGTCTCCGTGGCGCAATTGGCTAGCGCGATCGGCTGTTAACCGAAATCTTCGAGTTTCGAGCCCACCCGGTGTTGGTGCGGCGCTTTTTTTTCTTTGGACTGATAGCTTTGAAGTTATGTTCTGATGGTGGTGAGAGTGGAGCAGGACTGTTTCCATGGCGCAAATGGCTAGCGCTATCGGCTGTCAACCGAAAGGTTGGAGTATCGAGCCCTCCCGGGAGTGGTGTGTTGCTTTTTTCTTTGCTCTGATAGCTTTGAAGATAGTTTCTGATGGTGGTGAAAGTGGAGCACGACTGTCTCCGTGGCGCTGTTGGCTAGCGCGATCGTCTGTCAACCGAAAGGTTGGAGGTTCGAGCCCACACGGTGGTGGTGCGGCGCTTTTTTTTCTTTGGGCTGATAGCTCTGAAGAAATGTTCTGACGGTAGTGAGAGTGGAGCACGACTGTCTCCGTGGCGCAAATGGCTAGCGGCATCGGCTCTTAACCGAAAGTTTGGAGGTTCGAGCCCACCCTGTGGTGGTGCGGCGCTTTTTTTTCTTTGGGCTGATAGCTTTGAAGTTATGTTATGATGGTGGTGAGAGTGGAGCAGGACTGTCTCCGTGGCGCTATTGGCTAGCGCGCTCGGCTGTTAACCGAAAGGTTGGAGTTTCGAGCCCACCCGGCGGTGGTGCGGCGCTTTTTTTTCTTTGGGCTGATAGCTTTGAAGATATGTTCTGATGGTGGTGAGAGTGGAGCAGGACTGTCTCCGTGGCGCAATTGGCTAGCGCGATTGGCTGTTAACCGAAAGGTTGAATTTTCGAGCCCTCTCGGGAGTGGTGTGTTGCTTTTTTCTTTGCGCTGATAGCTTTGAAGAGATGTTCTGATGGTGGTGAGAGTGGAGCACGACTGTCTCCGTGGCGCAATTGGCTAGCGCGATCGGCTGTTAACTGAATTGTTGGAGGTTCGAGGCCACCTGTTGTTGGTGCGGCGCTTTTTTTTCTTTGGGGTATTAGCTCTGAAGAAATGTTCTGATGGTGGTGAGAGTGGAGCACGCCTGTCTCTGTGGCGCAGTTGGCTAGCGCGATCGCATGTTAACCGAAAGCTTGGAGATTCGAGCCCACCCGGTGGTGGTGCGGCGCTTTTTTTTCTTTGGGCTGATAGCTTTGAAGATATGTTCTGATGGTGGTGAGAGTGGCGCAGAACTGTCTCCGTGGCGCAATTGGCTAGCGCGATCGGCTGTTAACCGAAACTTTCGAGTTTCGAGCCCACCCGGTGTTGGTGCGGCGCTTTTTTTTCTTTGGGCTGATAGCTTTGAAGTTATGATCTGATGGTGGTGAGAGTGGAGCAGGACTGTCTCCGTGGCGCAATTGGCTAGCGCGGTCGGCTGGTAACCGAAAGGTTGGAGTATCGAGCCCTCCCGGGAGTGGTGTGTTGCTTTTTTCTTTGCTGTGATAGCTTTGAAGATATGTTCTGATGGTGGTGAAAGTGGAGCACGACTGTCTCCGTGGCGCTGTTGGCTAGCGCGATCGTCTGTCAACCGAAAGTTTGGAGGTTCGAGCCCACCCGGTGGTGGTGCGGCGCTTTTTTTCTTTGGGCTGATAGCTCTGAAGAAATGTTCTGACGGTGGTGAGAGTGGAGCACGACTGTCTCCGTGGCGCAAATGGCTAGCGGCATCGGCTCTTAACCGAAAGTTTGGAGGTTCGAGCCCACCCTGTGGTGGTGCGGCGCTTTCTTTTTCTTTGGGCTGATAGCTTTGAAGTTATGTTATGATGGTGGTGCAGTGGAGCAGGACTGTCTTCGTGGCGCAATTGGCTAGCGCGCTCGGCTGTTAACCGAAAGGTTGGAGTTTCGAGCCCACCCGGCGGTGGTGCGGCACTTTTTTTTCTTTGGGCTGATAGCTTTGAAGATATGTTTTGATGGTGGTGAGAGTGGAGCAGGACTGTCTCCGTGGCGCAATTGGCTAGCGCGATTCGCTGTTAACCGAAAGGTTGGATTTTCGAGCCCTCACGGGAGTGGTGTGTTGCTTTTTTCTTTGCGCTGATAGCTTTGAAGATATGTTCTGATGGTGGTGAGAGTGGAGCACGACTGTC
Organism: Rhipicephalus microplus; assembly: GCF_043290135.1. Lineage (NCBI taxonomy): Eukaryota > Metazoa > Arthropoda > Arachnida > Ixodida > Ixodidae > Rhipicephalus > Rhipicephalus microplus. The sequence goes on along the minus strand of NW_027464611.1, from coordinate 657,534 downwards.
TCCGTGGCGCAATTGGCTAGCGCGATCGGCTGTTAACCGAATTGTTGGAGGTTCGAGGCCACCTGGTGGTTGTGCGGCGCTTTTTTTCTTTGGGGTAATAGCTCTGAAGAAATGTTCTGATGGTGGTGAGGGTCGAGCAGGACTGTCTCCGTGGAGCAATTGGCTCGCGCGATTGGCTGTTAACCGAAAGGTTGGATTTTCGAGCCCTCACGGGAGTAGTGTGTTGCTTTTTTCTTTGCGCTGATAGCCTTGAAGATATGTTCTGATGGTGGTGAGAGTGGAGCAGGACGGTCTCCGTGGCGCAATTAGCTAGCGCGATCGGCTGTTAACCGAATTGTTGGAGGTTCGAGGCCACCTGTTGGTGGTGCGGCGCTTTTTTTTCTTTGGGGTATTAGCTCTGAAGAAATGTTCTGATGGTGGTGAGAGTGGTGCAGAACTGTCTCCGTGGCGCAATTGGCTAGCGCGATCGGCTGTTAACCGAAACTTTCGAGTTTCGAGCCCACCCGGTGTTGGTGCGGCGCTTTTTTTTTCTTTGGGCTGATAGCTTTGAAGTTATGTTCTGATGGTGGTGAGAGTGGAGCAGGACTGTCTCCGTGGCGCAATTGGCTAGCGCGTTCGGGTGGTAACCGAAAGGTTGGAGTATCGAGCCCTCCCGGGAGTGGTGTGTTGCTTTTTTCTTTGCGCTGATAGCTTTGAAGCTTTGTTCTGATGGTGGTGAAAGTGGGGCACGACTGTCTCCGTGGCGCTATTGGCTAGCGCGATCGGCTGTCAACCGAAATGATGGAGGTTGGAGCCCACCCGGTGGTGGTGCGGCGCTTTTTTTTCTTTGGGCTGATAGCTCTGAAGAAATGTTCTGACGGTAGTGAGAGTGGAGCACGACTGTCTCCGTGGCGCAAATGGCTAGCGGCATCGGCTCTTAACCGAAAGTTTGGAGGTTCGAGCCCACCCTGTGGTGGTGCGGCGCTTTTTTTTCTTTGGGCCGATAGCTTTGAAGTTATGTTATGATGGTGGTGAGAGTGGAGCAGGACTGTCTCCGTGGCGCTATTGGCTAGCGCGCTCGGCTGTTAACCGAAAGGTTGGAGTTTCGAGCCCACCCGGCGGTGGTGCGGCGCTTTTTTTTCTTTGGGCTGATAGCTTTGAAGATATGTTCTGATGGTGGTGAGAGTGGAGCAGGACTGTCTCCGTGGCGCAATTGGCTAGCGCGATTGGCTGTTAACCGAAAGGTTGAATTTTCGAGCCCTCTCGGGAGTGGTGTGTTGCTTTTTTCTTTGCGCTGATAGCTTTGAAGATATGTTCTGATGGTGGTGAGAGTGGAGCACGACTGTCTCCGTGGCGCAATTGGCTAGCGCGATCGGCTGTTAACTGAATTGTTGGAGGTTCGAGGCCACCTGTTGTTGGTGCGGCGCTTTTTTTTCTTTGGGGTATTAGCTCTGAAGAAATGTTCTGATGGTGGTGAGAGTGGAGCACGCCTGTCTCTGTGGCGCAGTTGGCTAGCGCGATCGCATGTTAACCGAAAGCTTGGAGATTCGAGCCCACCCGGTGGTGGTGCGGCGCTTTTTTTTCTTTGGGCTGATAGCTTTGAAGATATGTTCTGATGGTGGTGAGAGTGGCGCAGAACTGTCTCCGTGGCGCAATTGGCTAGCGCGATCGGCTGTTAACCGAAACTTTCGAGTTTCGAGCCCACCCGGTGTTGGTGCGGCGCTTTTTTTTCTTTGGGCTGATAGCTTTGAAGTTATGATCTGATGGTGGTGAGAGTGGAGCAGGACTGTCTCCGTGGCGCAATTGGCTAGCGCGGTCGGCTGGTAACCGAAAGGTTGGAGTATCGAGCCCTCCCGGGAGTGGTGTGTTGCTTTTTTCTTTGCTGTGATAGCTTTGAAGATATGTTCTGATGGTGGTGAAAGTGGAGCACGACTGTCTCCGTGGCGCTGTTGGCTAGCGCGATCGTCTGTCAACCGAAAGGTTGGAGGTTCGAGCCCACCCGGTGGTGGTGCGGCGCTTTTTTTCTTTGGGCTGATAGCTCTGAAGAAATGTTCTGACGGTGGTGAGAGTGGAGCACGACTGTCTCCGTGGCGCAAATGGCTAGCGGCATCGGCTCTTAACCGAAAGTTTGGAGGTTCGAGCCCACCCTGTGGTGGTGCGGCGCTTTCTTTTTCTTTGGGCTGATAGCTTTGAAGTTATGTTATGATGGTGGTGCAGTGGAGCAGGACTGTCTTCGTGGCGCAATTGGCTAGCGCGCTCGGCTGTTAACCGAAAGGTTGGAGTTTCGAGCCCACCCGGCGGTGGTGCGGCACTTTTTTTTCTTTGGGCTGATAGCTTTGAAGATATGTTTTGATGGTGGTGAGAGTGGAGCAGGACTGTCTCCGTGGCGCAATTGGCTAGCGCGATTCGCGGTTAACCGAAAGGTTGGATTTTCGAGCCCTCACGGGAGTGGTGTGTTGCTTTTTTCTTTGCGCTGATAGCTTTGAAGATATGTTCTGATGGTGGTGAGAGTGGAGCACGACTGTCTCCGTGGCGCAATTGGCTAGCGCGATCGGCTGTTAACCGAATTGTTGGAGGTTCGAGGCCACCTGGTGGTGGTGCGGCGCTTTTTTTCTTTGGGGTAATAGCTCTGAAGAAATGTTCTGATGGTGGTGAGGGTCGAGCAGGACTGTCTCCGTGGAGCAATTGGCTCGCGCGATTGGCTGTTAACCGAAAGGTTGGATTTTCGAGCCCTCACGGGAGTAGTGTGTTGCTTTTTTCTTTGCGCTGATAGCCTTGAAGATATGTTCTGATGGTGGTGAGAGTGGAGCACGACGGTCTCCGTGGCGCAATTAGCTAGCGCGATCGGCTGTTAACCGAATTGTTGGAGGTTCGAGGCCACCTGTTGGTGGTGCGGCGCTTTTTTTTTCTTTGGGGTAATAGCTCTGAAGAAATGTTCTGATGGTGGTGAGAGTGGAGCACGCCTGTCTCTGTGGCGCAGTTGGCTAGCGCGATCGGCTGTTAACCGAAAGCTTGGAGGTTCGAGCCCACCCAGTGGTGGTGCGGCGCTTTTTTTTCTTTGGGCTGATAGCTTTGAAGATATGTTCTGATGGTGGTGAGAGTGGCGCAGCACTGTCTCCGTGGCGCAATTGGCTAGCGCGATCGGCTGTTAACCGAAATCTTCGAGTTTCGAGCCCACCCGGTGTTGGTGCGGCGCTTTTTTTTCTTTGGACTGATAGCTTTGAAGTTATGTTCTGATGGTGGTGAGAGTGGAGCAGGACTGTTTCCATGGCGCAAATGGCCAGCGCGATCGGCTGTCAACCGAAAGGTTGGAGTATCGAGCCCTCCCGGGAGTGGTGTGTTGCTTTTTTCTTTGCTCTGATAGCTTTGAAGATAGTTTCTGATGGTGGTGAAAGTGGAGCACGACTGTCTCCGTGGCGCTGTTGGCTAGCGCGATCGTCTGTCAACCGAAAGGTTGGAGGTTCGAGCCCACACGGTGGTGGTGCGGCGCTTTTTTTTCTTTGGGCTGATAGCTCTAAAGAAATGTTCTGACGGTAGTGAGAGTGGAGCACGACTGTCTCCGTGGCGCAAATGGCTAGCGGCATCGGCTCTTAACCGAAAGTTTGGAGGTTCGAGCCCACCCTGTGGTGGTGCGGCGCTTTTTTTTCTTTGGGCTGATAGCTTTGAAGTTATGTTATGATGGTGGTGAGAGTGGAGCAGGACTGTCTCCGTGGCGCTATTGGCTAGCGCGCTCGGCTGTTAACCGAAAGGTTGGAGTTTCGAGCCCACCCGGCGGTGGTGCGGCGCTTTTTTTTCTTTGGGCTGATAGCTTTGAAGATATGTTCTGATGGTGGTGAGAGTGGAGCAGGACTGTCTCCGTGGCGCAATTGGCTAGCGCGATTGGCTGTTAACCGAAAGGTTGAATTTTCGAGCCCTCTCGGGAGTGGTGTGTTGCTTTTTTCTTTGCGCTGATAGCTTTGAAGAGATGTTCTGATGGTGGTGAGAGTGGAGCACGACTGTCTCCGTGGCGCAATTGGCTAGCGCGATCGGCTGTTAACTGAATTGTTGGAGGTTCGAGGCCACCTGTTGTTGGTGCGGCGCTTTTTTTTCTTTGGGGTATTAGCTCTGAAGAAATGTTCTGATGGTGGTGAGAGTGGAGCACGCCTGTCTCTGTGGCGCAGTTGGCTAGCGCGATCGCATGTTAACCGAAAGCTTGGAGATTCGAGCCCACCCGGTGGTGGTGCGGCGCTTTTTTTTCTTTGGGCTGATTGCTTTGAAGATATGTTCTGATGGTGGTGAGAGTGGCGCAGAACTGTCTCCGTGGCGCAATTGGCTAGCGCGATCGGCTGTTAACCGAAACTTTCGAGTTTCGAGCCCACCCGGTGTTGGTGCGGCGCTTTTTTTTCTTTGGGCTGATAGCTTTGAAGTTATGATCTGATGGTGGTGAGAGTGGAGCAGGACTGTCTCCGTGGCGCAATTGGCTAGCGCGGTCGGCTGGTAACCGAAAGGTTGGAGTATCGAGCCCTCCCGGGAGTGGTGTGTTGCTTTTTTCTTTGCTGTGATAGCTTTGAAGATATGTTCTGATGGTGGTGAAAGTGGAGCACGACTGTCTCCGTGGCGCTGTTGGCTAGCGCGATCGTCTGTCAACCGAAAGGTTGGAGGTTCGAGCCCACCCGGTGGTGGTGCGGCGCTTTTTTTCTTTGGGCTGATAGCTCTGAAGAAATGTTCTGACGGTGGTGAGAGTGGAGCACGACTGTCTCCGTGGCGCAAATGGCTAGCGGCATCGGCTCTTAACCGAAAGTTTGGAGGTTCGAGCCCACCCTGTGGTGGTGCGGCGCTTTCTTTTTCTTTGGGCTGATAGCTTTGAAGTTATGTTATGATGGTGGTGCAGTGGAGCAGGACTGTCTTCGTGGCGCAATTGGCTAGCGCGCTCGGCTGTTAACCGAAAGGTTGGAGTTTCGAGCCCACCCGGCGGTGGTGCGGCACTTTTTTTTCTTTGGGCTGATAGCTTTGAAGATATGTTTTGATGGTGGTGAGAGTGGAGCAGGACTGTCTCCGTGGCGCAATTGGCTAGCGCGATTCGCTGTTAACCGAAAGGTTGGATTTTCGAGCCCTCACGGGAGTGGTGTGTTGCTTTTTTCTTTGCGCTGATAGCTTTGAAGATATGTTCTGATGGTGGTGAGAGTGGAGCACGACTGTCTCCGTGGCGCAATTGGCTAGCGCGATCGGCTGTTAACCGAATTGTTGGAGGTTCGAGGCCACCTGGTGGTTGTGCGGCGCTTTTTTTCTTTGGGGTAATAGCTCTGAAGAAATGTTCTGATGGTGGTGAGGGTCGAGCAGGACTGTCTCCGTGGAGCAATTGGCTCGCGCGATTGGCTGTTAACCGAAAGGTTGGATTTTCGAGCCCTCACGGGAGTAGTGTGTTGCTTTTTTTTTGCGCTGATAGCCTTGAAGATATGTTCTGATGGTGGTGAGAGTGGAGCAGGACGGTCTCCGTGGCGCAATTAGCTAGCGCGATCGGCTGTTAACCGAATTGTTGGAGGTTCGAGGCCACCTGTTGGTGGTGCGGCGCTTTTTTTTCTTTGGGGTATTAGCTCTGAAGAAATGTTCTGATGGTGGTGAGAGTGGCGCAGAACTGTCTCCGTGGCGCAATTGGCTAGCGCGATCGGCTGTTAACCGAAACTTTCGAGTTTCGAGCCCACCCGGTGTTGGTGCGGCGCTTTTTTTTTCTTTGGGCTGATAGCTTTGAAGTTATGTTCTGATTGTGGTGAGAGTGGAGCAGGACTGTCTCCGTGGCGCAATTGGCTAGCGCGTTCGGGTGGTAACCGAAAGGTTGGAGTATCGAGCCCTCCCGGGAGTGGTGTGTTGCTTTTTTCTTTGCGCTGATAGCTTTGAAGCTTTGTTCTGATGGTGGTGAAAGTGGGGCACGACTGTCTCCGTGGCGCTATTGGCTAGCGCGATCGGCTGTCAACCGAAATGATGGAGGTTGGAGCCCACCCTGTGGTGGTGCGGCGCTTTTTTTCTTTGGGCTGATAGCTTTGAAGATATGTTCTGATGGTGGTGAGAGTGGAGCAGGACTGTCTCCGTGGCGCAATTGGCTAGCGCGATCGGCTGTTAACCGAATTGTTGGATGTTCAAGGCCACCTGGTGGTGCTGCGGCGCTTTTTTTTCTTTGGGGTAATAGCTCTGAAGAAATGTTCTGATGGTGGTGAGTGTGGAGCAGGACTGTCTCCGTGGCGCAATTGGCTAGCGCGGTTGGCTGTTAACCGAAAGGTTGGAGTTTCGAGCCCTCTCGGGAGTGGTGTGTAGCTTTTTTCTTTGCGCTGATAGCTTTGAAGATATGTTCTGATTGTGGTGAGAGTGGAGCACGACTGTCTCCGTGGCGCAATTGGCTAGCGCGATCGGCTGTTAACCGAATTGTTGGAGGTTCGAGGCCACCTGTTGGTGGTGCGGCGCTTTTTTTTTCTTTGGGGTAATAGCTCTGAAGAAATGTTCTGATGGTGGTGAGAGTGGAGCACGCCTGTCTCTGTGGCGCAGTTGGCTAGCGCGATCGGCTGTTAACCGAAATCTTGGAGGTTCGAGCCCACCCAGTGGTGGTGCGGCGCTTTTTTTTCTTTGGGCTGATAGCTTTGAAGATATGTTCTGATGGTGGTGAGAGTGGCGCAGCACTGTCTCCGTGGCGCAATTGGCTAGCGCGATCGGCTGTTAACCGAAATCTTCGAGTTTCGAGCCCACCCGGTGTTGGTGCGGCGCTTTTTTTTCTTTGGACTGATAGCTTTGAAGTTATGTTCTGATGGTGGTGAGAGTGGAGCAGGACTGTTTCCATGGCGCAAATGGCTAGCGCTATCGGCTGTCAACCGAAAGGTTGGAGTATCGAGCCCTCCCGGGAGTGGTGTGTTGCTTTTTTCTTTGCTCTGATAGCTTTGAAGATAGTTTCTGATGGTGGTGAAAGTGGAGCACGACTGTCTCCGTGGCGCTGTTGGCTAGCGCGATCGTCTGTCAACCGAAAGGTTGGAGGTTCGAGCCCACACGGTGGTGGTGCGGCGCTTTTTTTTCTTTGGGCTGATAGCTCTGAAGAAATGTTCTGACGGTAGTGAGAGTGGAGCACGACTGTCTCCGTGGCGCAAATGGCTAGCGGCATCGGCTCTTAACCGAAAGTTTGGAGGTTCGAGCCCACCCTGTGGTGGTGCGGCGCTTTTTTTTCTTTGGGCTGATAGCTTTGAAGTTATGTTATGATGGTGGTGAGAGTGGAGCAGGACTGTCTCCGTGGCGCTATTGGCTAGCGCGCTCGGCTGTTAACCGAAAGGTTGGAGTTTCGAGCCCACCCGGCGGTGGTGCGGCGCTTTTTTTTCTTTGGGCTGATAGCTTTGAAGATATGTTCTGATGGTGGTGAGAGTGGAGCAGGACTGTCTCCGTGGCGCAATTGGCTAGCGCGATTGGCTGTTAACCGAAAGGTTGAATTTTCGAGCCCTCTCGGGAGTGGTGTGTTGCTTTTTTCTTTGCGCTGATAGCTTTGAAGAGATGTTCTGATGGTGGTGAGAGTGGAGCACGACTGTCTCCGTGGCGCAATTGGCTAGCGCGATCGGCTGTTAACTGAATTGTTGGAGGTTCGAGGCCACCTGTTGTTGGTGCGGCGCTTTTTTTTCTTTGGGGTATTAGCTCTGAAGAAATGTTCTGATGGTGGTGAGAGTGGAGCACGCCTGTCTCTGTGGCGCAGTTGGCTAGCGCGATCGCATGTTAACCGAAAGCTTGGAGATTCGAGCCCACCCGGTGGTGGTGCGGCGCTTTTTTTTCTTTGGGCTGATAGCTTTGAAGATATGTTCTGATGGTGGTGAGAGTGGCGCAGAACTGTCTCCGTGGCGCAATTGGCTAGCGCGATCGGCTGTTAACCGAAACTTTCGAGTTTCGAGCCCACCCGGTGTTGGTGCGGCGCTTTTTTTTCTTTGGGCTGATAGCTTTGAAGTTATGATCTGATGGTGGTGAGAGTGGAGCAGGACTGTCTCCGTGGCGCAATTGGCTAGCGCGGTCGGCTGGTAACCGAAAGGTTGGAGTATCGAGCCCTCCCGGGAGTGGTGTGTTGCTTTTTTCTTTGCTGTGATAGCTTTGAAGATATGTTCTGATGGTGGTGAAAGTGGAGCACGACTGTCTCCGTGGCGCTGTTGGCTAGCGCGATCGTCTGTCAACCGAAAGTTTGGAGGTTCGAGCCCACCCGGTGGTGGTGCGGCGCTTTTTTTCTTTGGGCTGATAGCTCTGAAGAAATGTTCTGACGGTGGTGAGAGTGGAGCACGACTGTCTCCGTGGCGCAAATGGCTAGCGGCATCGGCTCTTAACCGAAAGTTTGGAGGTTCGAGCCCACCCTGTGGTGGTGCGGCGCTTTCTTTTTCTTTGGGCTGATAGCTTTGAAGTTATGTTATGATGGTGGTGCAGTGGAGCAGGACTGTCTTCGTGGCGCAATTGGCTAGCGCGCTCGGCTGTTAACCGAAAGGTTGGAGTTTCGAGCCCACCCGGCGGTGGTGCGGCACTTTTTTTTCTTTGGGCTGATAGCTTTGAAGATATGTTTTGATGGTGGTGAGAGTGGAGCAGGACTGTCTCCGTGGCGCAATTGGCTAGCGCGATTCGCTGTTAACCGAAAGGTTGGATTTTCGAGCCCTCACGGGAGTGGTGTGTTGCTTTTTTCTTTGCGCTGATAGCTTTGAAGATATGTTCTGATGGTGGTGAGAGTGGAGCACGACTGTCTCCGTGGCGCAATTGGCTAGCGCGATCGGCTGTTAACCGAATTGTTGGAGGTTCGAGGCCACCTGGTGGTTGTGCGGCGCTTTTTTTCTTTGGGGTAATAGCTCTGAAGAAATGTTCTGATGGTGGTGAGGGTCGAGCAGGACTGTCTCCGTGGAGCAATTGGCTCGCGCGATTGGCTGTTAACCGAAAGGTTGGATTTTCGAGCCCTCACGGGAGTAGTGTGTTGCTTTTTTCTTTGCGCTGATAGCCTTGAAGATATGTTCTGATGGTGGTGAGAGTGGAGCAGGACGGTCTCCGTGGCGCAATTAGCTAGCGCGATCGGCTGTTAACCGAATTGTTGGAGGTTCGAGGCCACCTGTTGGTGGTGCGGCGCTTTTTTTTCTTTGGGGTATTAGCTCTGAAGAAATGTTCTGATGGTGGTGAGAGTGGTGCAGAACTGTCTCCGTGGCGCAATTGGCTAGCGCGATCGGCTGTTAACCGAAACTTTCGAGTTTCGAGCCCACCCGGTGTTGGTGCGGCGCTTTTTTTTTCTTTGGGCTGATAGCTTTGAAGTTATGTTCTGATGGTGGTGAGAGTGGAGCAGGACTGTCTCCGTGGCGCAATTGGCTAGCGCGTTCGGGTGGTAACCGAAAGGTTGGAGTATCGAGCCCTCCCGGGAGTGGTGTGTTGCTTTTTTCTTTGCGCTGATAGCTTTGAAGCTTTGTTCTGATGGTGGTGAAAGTGGGGCACGACTGTCTCCGTGGCGCTATTGGCTAGCGCGATCGGCTGTCAACCGAAATGATGGAGGTTGGAGCCCACCCGGTGGTGGTGCGGCGCTTTTTTTTCTTTGGGCTGATAGCTCTGAAGAAATGTTCTGACGGTAGTGAGAGTGGAGCACGACTGTCTCCGTGGCGCAAATGGCTAGCGGCATCGGCTCTTAACCGAAAGTTTGGAGGTTCGAGCCCACCCTGTGGTGGTGCGGCGCTTTTTTTTCTTTGGGCCGATAGCTTTGAAGTTATGTTATGATGGTGGTGAGAGTGGAGCAGGACTGTCTCCGTGGCGCTATTGGCTAGCGCGCTCGGCTGTTAACCGAAAGGTTGGAGTTTCGAGCCCACCCGGCGGTGGTGCGGCGCTTTTTTTTCTTTGGGCTGATAGCTTTGAAGATATGTTCTGATGGTGGTGAGAGTGGAGCAGGACTGTCTCCGTGGCGCAATTGGCTAGCGCGATTGGCTGTTAACCGAAAGGTTGAATTTTCGAGCCCTCTCGGGAGTGGTGTGTTGCTTTTTTCTTTGCGCTGATAGCTTTGAAGATATGTTCTGATGGTGGTGAGAGTGGAGCACGACTGTCTCCGTGGCGCAATTGGCTAGCGCGATCGGCTGTTAACTGAATTGTTGGAGGTTCGAGGCCACCTGTTGTTGGTGCGGCGCTTTTTTTTCTTTGGGGTATTAGCTCTGAAGAAATGTTCTGATGGTGGTGAGAGTGGAGCACGCCTGTCTCTGTGGCGCAGTTGGCTAGCGCGATCGCATGTTAACCGAAAGCTTGGAGATTCGAGCCCACCCGGTGGTGGTGCGGCGCTTTTTTTTCTTTGGGCTGATAGCTTTGAAGATATGTTCTGATGGTGGTGAGAGTGGCGCAGAACTGTCTCCGTGGCGCAATTGGCTAGCGCGATCGGCTGTTAACCGAAACTTTCGAGTTTCGAGCCCACCCGGTGTTGGTGCGGCGCTTTTTTTTCTTTGGGCTGATAGCTTTGAAGTTATGATCTGATGGTGGTGAGAGTGGAGCAGGACTGTCTCCGTGGCGCAATTGGCTAGCGCGGTCGGCTGGTAACCGAAAGGTTGGAGTATCGAGCCCTCCCGGGAGTGGTGTGTTGCTTTTTTCTTTGCTGTGATAGCTTTGAAGATATGTTCTGATGGTGGTGAAAGTGGAGCACGACTGTCTCCGTGGCGCTGTTGGCTAGCGCGATCGTCTGTCAACCGAAAGGTTGGAGGTTCGAGCCCACCCGGTGGTGGTGCGGCGCTTTTTTTCTTTGGGCTGATAGCTCTGAAGAAATGTTCTGACGGTGGTGAGAGTGGAGCACGACTGTCTCCGTGGCGCAAATGGCTAGCGGCATCGGCTCTTAACCGAAAGTTTGGAGGTTCGAGCCCACCCTGTGGTGGTGCGGCGCTTTCTTTTTCTTTGGGCTGATAGCTTTGAAGTTATGTTATGATGGTGGTGCAGTGGAGCAGGACTGTCTTCGTGGCGCAATTGGCTAGCGCGCTCGGCTGTTAACCGAAAGGTTGGAGTTTCGAGCCCACCCGGCGGTGGTGCGGCACTTTTTTTTCTTTGGGCTGATAGCTTTGAAGATATGTTTTGATGGTGGTGAGAGTGGAGCAGGACTGTCTCCGTGGCGCAATTGGCTAGCGCGATTCGCGGTTAACCGAAAGGTTGGATTTTCGAGCCCTCACGGGAGTGGTGTGTTGCTTTTTTCTTTGCGCTGATAGCTTTGAAGATATGTTCTGATGGTGGTGAGAGTGGAGCACGACTGTCTCCGTGGCGCAATTGGCTAGCGCGATCGGCTGTTAACCGAATTGTTGGAGGTTCGAGGCCACCTGGTGGTGGTGCGGCGCTTTTTTTCTTTGGGGTAATAGCTCTGAAGAAATGTTCTGATGGTGGTGAGGGTCGAGCAGGACTGTCTCCGTGGAGCAATTGGCTCGCGCGATTGGCTGTTAACCGAAAGGTTGGATTTTCGAGCCCTCACGGGAGTAGTGTGTTGCTTTTTTCTTTGCGCTGATAGCCTTGAAGATATGTTCTGATGGTGGTGAGAGTGGAGCAGGACGGTCTCCGTGGCGCAATTAGCTAGCGCGATCGGCTGTTAACCGAATTGTTGGAGGTTCGAGGCCACCTGTTGGTGGTGCGGCGCTTTTTTTTCTTTGGGGTATTAGCTCTGAAGAAATGTTCTGATGGTGGTGAGAGTGGCGCAGAACTGTCTCCGTGGCGCAATTGGCTAGCGCGATCGGCTGTTAACCGAAACTTTCGAGTTTCGAGCCCACCCGGTGTTGGTGCGGCGCTTTTTTTTTCTTTGGGCTGATAGCTTTGAAGTTATGTTCTGATGGTGGTGAGAGTGGAGCAGGACTGTCTCCGTGGCGCAATTGGCTAGCGCGTTCGGGTGGTAACCGAAAGGTTGGAGTATCGAGCCCTCCCGGGAGTGGTGTGTTGCTTTTTTCTTTGCGCTGATAGCTTTGAAGCTTTGTTCTGATGGTGGTGAAAGTGGGGCACGACTGTCTCCGTGGCGCTATTGGCTAGCGCGATCGGCTGTCAACCGAAATGATGGAGGTTCGAGCCCACCCGGTGGTGGTGCGGCGCTTTTTTTTCTTTGGGCTGATAGCTCTGAAGAAATGTTCTGACGGTGGTGAGAGTGGAGCACGACTGTCTCCGTGGCGCAAATGGCTAGCGGAATCGGCTCTTAACCGAAAGTTTGGAGGTTCAAGCCCACCCTGTGGTGGTGCGGCGCTTTTTTTCTTTGGGCTGATAGCTTTGAAGATATGTTCTGATGGTGGTGAGAGTGGAGCAGGACTGTCTCCGTGGCGCAATTGGCTAGCGCGATCGGCTGTTAACCGAATTGTTGGATGTTCAAGGCCACCTGGTGGTGGTGCGGCGCTTTTTTTTCTTTGGGGTAATAGCTCTGAAGAAATGTTCTGATGGTGGTGAGAGTGGAGCAGGACTGTCTCCGTGGCGCAATTGGCTAGCGCGATCGGCTGTTAACCGAAATGTCGGAGGTTCGAGTCCACCCGGTGGTGGTGCGGCACTTTTTTTTCTTTGGGCTGATAGCTTTGAAGATATGTTCTGAGGGTGGTGAGAGTGGAGCACGGGTGTCTCCGTGGCGCAATTGGCTAGCGCGATCAGCTGTTAACCGAAAGGTTGGAGGTTCGAGCCCACACGGTGGTGGTGCGGCGCTTTTTTTTCTTTGGGCTGATAGCTCTGAAGAAATGTTCTGACGGTGGTGAGAGTGGAGCACGACTGTGTCCGTGGCGCAAATGGCTAGCGGCATCGGCTGTTAACCGAAACGTCGGAGGTTCGAGTCCACCTGGTAGTGGTGCGGCACTTTTTTTTCTGTGGGCTGATAGCTTTGAAGATATGTTCTGATGGTGGTGAGAGTGGAGCACGACTGTCTCCGTGGCGCAATTGGCTAGCGCCATCGGCTGTTAACCGAAATGTTGGAGGTTCGAGCCCACCCGGTGGTGGTGCGGCGTTTTTTTTCTTTAGGTTATTAGCTTTGAAGGTATATTCTAATGGTGGTGAGATTGGAGCAGGACTGTCTTCGTGGCGCAATTGGCTAGCGGAATCGGCTGTTAACCGAAAGGTTGGAGTTTCGAGCCCTCCCGGGAGTGGTGTGTTGCTTTTTTTCTTTGCGCTGATAGCTTTGAAGATATGTTCTGATGGTGGTGAAAGTGGGGCACGACTGTCTCCGTGGCGCAATCGGCTAGCGCGATCGGCTCTTAACCGAAAGGTTGGAGGTTCGAGCCCACCCGGTGGTGGTGCGGCGCTTTTTTTTCTTTGGGCTGATAGCATTGAAGATATGTTCTGATGGTGGTGAGAGTGGAGCAGAACTGTCTCCGTGGCGCAATTGGCTAGCGCGATCGGCTGTTAACCGAAAGGTTGGAGTTTCGAGCCCACCCGGGAGTGGTGTGGCACTTTTTTCTTTGCGCTGATTACTTTGAAGATATGTTCTGATGGTGGTGAGAGTGGTGAAGGACTGTCTCCGTGCCGCAATTGGCTATCGCGATCGGCTGTTAACCGAAAAGGTGGAGGTTTGAGCCCTCCCGGGAGTGGTGTGTTGCTTTTTTCTTTGCGCTGATAGCTTTGAAGTTATGTTCTGATGGTGGTTAGAGTGGAGCAGGACTGTCTTCGTGGCGCAATTGGCTAGCGCGATTGGCTGTTAACCGAAAGGTTGGAGTTTCGAGCCCTCACGGGAGTGGTGTAGCTTTTTTCTTTGCGCTGATAGCTTTGAAGATATGTTCTGATTGTGGTGAGAGTAGAGCACGACTGTCTCCGTGGCGCAATTGGCTAGCGCGATCGGCTATTAACCGAATTGTTGGAGGTTCGAGGCCACCTGTTGGTGGTGCGGCGCTTTTTTTTCTTTGGGGTAATAGCTCTGAAGAAATGTTCTGATGGTGGTGAGAGTGGAGCACGCCTGTCTCTGTGGCGCAGTTGGCTAGCGCGATCGGCTGTTAACCGAAAGCTTGGAGGTTCGAGCCCACCCGGTGGTGGTGCGGCGCTTCTTTTTCTTTGGGCTGATAGCTTTGAATATATGTTCTGATTTTGGTGAGAGTGTCGCAGAACTGTCTCCGTGGCGCAATTGGCTAGCGCGATCGGCTGTTAACCGAAACGTTCGAGTTTCGAGCCCACACGGTGTGGGTGTGGCGCTTTTTTTTCTTTCGGCTGATAGCTTTGAAGTTATGTTCTGATGATGGGGAGAGTGGAGCAGGACTGTTTCCATGGCGCAAATGGCTAGCGCGATCGGCTGTTAACCGAAAGGTTGGAGTATCGAGCCCTCCCGGGAGTGGTGTGTTGCTTTTTTCTTTGCTCTGATAGCTTTGAAGATATATTCTGATGGTGGTGAAAGTGGGGCACGACTGTCTCCGTGGCGCAATTGGCTAGCGCGATCGGCTGTCATCCGAAAGGTTGGAGGTTCGAGCCCACCCGGTGGTGGTGCGGCGCTTTTTTTTCTTTGGGCTGATAGCTCTGAAGAAATGTTCTGACGGTGGTGAGAGTGGAGCACGACTGTCTCCGTGGCGCAAATGGCTAGCGGCATCGGCTCTTAACCGAAAGTTTGGAGGTTCGAGCCCACCCTGTGGTGGTGCGGCGCTTTTTTTTCTTTGGGCTGATAGCTTTGAAGTTATGTTATGATGGTGGTGAGAGTGGAGCAGGACTGTCTCCATGGCGAAATTGGCTAGCGCGCTCGGCTGTTAACCGAAAGGTTGGAGTTTCGAGCCCACCCGGCGGTGGTGCGGCGCTTTTTTTTTGGGCTGATAGCTTTGAAGATATGTTCTGATGGTGGTGAGAGTGGAGCAGGACTGTCTCCGTGGCGCAATTGGCTAGCGCGATTGGCTGTTAACCGAAAGGTTGGATTTTCGAGCTCTCACGGGAGTGGTGCGTTGCTTTTTTCTTTGCGCTGATAGCTTTGAAGATATGTTCTGATGGTGGTGAGAGTGGAGCACGACTGTGTCCGTGGCGCAATTGGCTAGCGCGATCGGCTGTTAACCGAATTGTTGGAGGTTCGAGGCCACCTGGTGGTGGTGCGGCGCTTTTTTTCTTTAGGGTAATAGCTCTGAAGAAATGTTCTGATGGTGGTGAGGGTTGAACAGGACTGTCTCCGTGGCGCAATTGGCTAGCGCGATTGGCTGTTAACCGAAAGGTTGGAGTTTCGAGCCCTCACGGGAGTGGTGTGTAGCTTTTTTCTTTGCGCTGATAGCTTTGAAGATATGTTCTGATTGTGGTGAGAGTGGAGCACGACTGTCTCCGTGGCGCAATTGGCTAGCGCGATCGGCTGTTAACCGAATTGTTGGAGGTTCGAGGCCACCTGTTGGTGGTGCGGCGCTTTTTTTTCTTTGGGGTAATAGCTCTGAAGAAATGTTCTGATGGTGGTGAGAGTGGAGCACGCCTGTCTCTGTGGCGCAGTTGGCTAGCGCGATCGGCTGTTAACCGAAAGCTTGGAGGTTCGAGCCCACCCGGTGGTGGTGCGGCGCTTCTTTTTCTTTGGGCTGATAGCTTTGAAGATATGTTCTGATTGTGGTGAGAGTGGCGCAGAACTGTCTCCGTGGCGCAATTGGCTAGCGCGATCGGCTGTTAGCGCGATCGGCTGTTAACCGAAAGGTTGGAGTGTCGAGCCCTCCCGGGAGTGGTGTGTTGCTTTTTTCTTTGCTCTGATAGCTTTGAAGATATGTTCTGATGGTGGTGAAAGTGGGGCACGACTGTCTCCGTGGCGCTATTGGCTAGTGCGATCGGCTGTCAACCGAAAGGTTGTAGGTTCGAGCCCACCCGGTGGTGGTGCGGCGCTTTTTTTTCTTTGGGCTGATAGCTCTGAAGAAATGTTCTGACGGTGGTGAGAGTGGAGCTCGACTGTCTCCGTGGCGCAAATGTCTAGCGGCATCGGCTCTTAACCGAAAGTTTGGAGGTTCGAGCCCACCCTGTGGTGGTGCGGCGCTTTTTTTTTCTTTGGGCTGATAGCTTTGAAGTTATGTTATGATGGTGGTGAGAGTGGAGCAGGACTGTCTCCGTGGCGCAATTGGCTAGCGCGCTCGGCTGTTAACCGAAAGGTTGGAGTTTCGAGCCCACCCGGCGGTGGTGCGGCGCTTTTTTTTCTTTGGGCTGATAGTTTTGAAGTTGTGTTATGATGGTGGTGAGAGTGGAGCAGGACTGTCTCCGTGGCGCAATTGGCTAGCGCGCTAGGCTGTTAACCGAAAGGTTGGAGTTTCGAGCCCACCCGGCGGTGGTGCGGCGCTTTTTTTTGGGCTGATAGCTTTTAAGATATGTTCTGATGGTGGTGAGAGTGGAGCAGGACTGTCTCCGTGGCGCAATTGGCTAGCGCGATTGGCTGTTAACCGAAAGGTTGGATTTTCGAGCTCTCACGGGAGTGGTGTGTTGCTTTTTTCTTTGCTCTGATAGCTTTGAAGATATGTTCTGATGGTGGTGAAAGTGGGGCACGACTGTCTCCGTGGCGCTATTGGCTAGCGCGATCGGCTGTCATCCGAAAGGTTGGAGGTTCGAGCCCACCCGGTGGTGGTGCGGCGCTTTTTTTTCTTTGGGCTGATAGCTCTGAAGAAATGTTCTGACGGTGGTGAGAGTGGAGCACGAATGTCTCCGTGGCGCAAATGGCTAGCGGCATCGGCTCTTAACCGAAAGTTTGGAGGTTCGAGCCCACCCTGTGGTGGTGCGGCGCTTTTTTTTCTTTGGGCTGATAGCTTTGAAGTTATGTTATGATGGTGGTGAGAGTGGAGCAGGACTGTCTCCATGGCGAAATTGGCTAGCGCGCTCGGCTGTTAACCGAAAGGTTGGAGTTTCGAGCCCACCCGGCGGTGGTGCGGCGCTTTTTTTTTGGGCTGATAGCTTTGAAGATATGTTCTGATGGTGGTGAGAGTGGAGCAGGACTGTCTCCGTGGCGCAATTGGCTAGCGCGATTGGCTGTTAACCGAAAGGTTGGATTTTCGAGCTCTCACGGGAGTGGTGTGTTGCTTTTTTCTTTGCGCTGATAGCTTTGAAGATATGTTCTGATGGTGGTGAGAGTGGAGCACGACTGTCTCCGTGGCGCAATTGGCTAGCGCGATCGGCTGTTAACCGAATTGTTGGAGGTTCGAGGCCACCTGGTGGTGGTGCGGCGCTTTTTTTCTTTAGGGTAATAGCTCTGAAGAAATGTTCTGATGGTGGTGAGGGTTGAACAGGACTGTCTCCGTGGCGCAATTGGCTAGCGCGATTGGCTGTTAACCGAAAGGTTGGAGTTTCGAGCCCTCACGGGAGTGGTGTGTAGCTTTTTTCTTTGCGCTGATAGCTTTGAAGATATGTTCTGATTGTGGTGAGAGTGGAGCACGACTGTCTCCGTGGCGCAATTGGCTAGCGCGATCGGCTGTTAACCGAATTGTTGGAGGTTCGAGGCCACCTGTTGGTGGTGCGGCGCTTTTTTTTCTTTGTGGTAATAGCTCTGAAGAAATGTTCTGATGGTGGTGAGAGTGGAGCACGCCTGTCTCTGTGGCGCAGTTGGCTAGCGCGATCGGCTGTTAACCGAAAGCTTGGAGGTTCGAGCCCACCCGGTGGTGGTGCGGCGCTTCTTTTTCTTTGGGCTGATAGCTTTGAAGATATGTTCTGATTGTGGTGAGAGTGGCGCAGAACTGTCTCCGTGGCGCAATTGGCTAGCGCGATCGGCTGTTAGCGCGATCGGCTGTTAACCGAAAGGTTGGAGTGTCGAGCCCTCCCGGGAGTGGTGTGTTGCTTTTTTCTTTGCTCTGATAGCTTTGAAGATATGTTCTGATGGTGGTGAAAGTGGGGCACGACTGTCTCCGTGGCGCTATTGGCTAGCGCGATCGGCTGTCAACCGAAAGGTTGTAGGTTCGAGCCCACCCGGTGGTGGTGCGGCGCTTTTTTTTCTTTGGGCTGATAGCTCTGAAGAAATGTTCTGACGGTGGTGAGAGTGGAGCTCGACTGTCTCCGTGGCGCAAATGTCTAGCGGCATCGGCTCTTAACCGAAAGTTTGGAGGTTCGAGCCCACCCTGTGGTGGTGCGGCGCTTTTTTTTTTCTTTGGGCTGATAGCTTTGAAGTTATGTTATGATGGTGGTGAGAGTGGAGCAGGACTGTCTCCGTGGCGCAATTGGCTAGCGCGCTCGGCTGTTAACCGAAAGGTTGGAGTTTCGAGCCCACCCGGCGGTGGTGCGGCGCTTTTTTTTCTTTGGGCTGATAGTTTTGAAGTTGTGTTATGATGGTGGTGAGAGTGGAGCAGGACTGTCTCCGTGGCGCAATTGGCTAGCGCGCTAGGCTGTTAACCGAAAGGTTGGAGTTTCGAGCCCACCCGGCGGTGGTGCGGCGCTTTTTTTTGGGGCTGATAGCTTTGAAGATATGTTCTGATGGTGGTGAGAGTGGAGCAGGACTGTCTCCGTGGCGCAATTGGCTAGCGCGATTGGCTGTTAACCGAAAGGTTGGATTTTCGAGCTCTCACGGGAGTGGTGTGTTGCTTTTTTCTTTGCTCTGATAGCTTTGAAGATATGTTCTGATGGTGGTGAAAGTGGGGCACGACTGTCTCCGTGGCGCTATTGGCTAGCGCGATCGGCTGTCATCCGAAAGGTTGGAGGTTCGAGCCCACCCGGTGGTGGTGCGGCGCTTTTTTTTCTTTGGGCTGATAGCTCTGAAGAAATGTTCTGACGGTGGTGAGAGTGGAGCACGACTGTCTCCGTGGCGCAAATGGCTAGCGGCATCGGCTCTTAACCGAAAGTTTGGAGGTTCGAGCCCACCCTGTGGTGGTGCGGCGCTTTTTTTTTCTTTGGGCTGATAGCTTTGAAGTTATGTTATGATGGTGGTGAGAGTGGAGCAGGACTGTCTCCATGGCGAAATTGGCTAGCGCGCTCGGCTGTTAACCGAAAGGTTGGAGTTTCGAGCCCACCCGGCGGTGGTGCGGCGCTTTTTTTTTGGGCTGATAGCTTTGAAGATATGTTCTGATGGTGGTGAGAGTGGAGCAGGACTGTCTCCGTGGCGCAATTGGCTAGCGCGATTGGCTGTTAACCGAAAGGTTGGATTTTCGAGCTCTCACGGGAGTGGTGTGTTCCTTTTTTCTTTGCGCTGATAGCTTTGAAGATATGTTCTGATGGTGGTGAGAGTGGAGCACGACTGTCTCCGTGGCGCAATTGGCTAGCGCGATCGGCTGTTAACTGAATTGTTGGAGGTTCGAGGCCACCTGGTGGTGGTGCGGCGCTTTTTTTCTTTAGGGTAATAGCTCTGAAGAAATGTTCTGATGGTGGTGAGAGTGGAGCACGCCTGTCTCTGTGGCGCAGTTGGCTAGCGCGATCGGCTGTTAACCGAAAGCTTGGAGGTTCGAGCCCACCCGGTGGTGGTGCGGCGCTTCTTTTTCTTTGGGCTGATAGCTTTGAAGATATGTTCTGATTGTGGTGAGAGTGGCGCAGAACTGTCTCCGTGGCGCAATTGGCTAGCGCGATCGGCTGTTAGCGCGATCGGCTGTTAACCGAAAGGTTGGAGTGTCGAGCCCTCCCGGGAGTGGTGTGTTGCTTTTTTCTTTGCTCTGATAGCTTTGAAGATATGTTCTGATGGTGGTGAAAGTGGGGCACGACTGTCTCCGTGGCGCTATTGGCTAGCGCGATCGACTGTCAACCGAAAGGTTGTAGGTTCGAGCCCACCCGGTGGTGGTGCGGCGCTTTTTTTTCTTTGGGCTGATAGCTCTGAAGAAATGTTCTGACGGTGGTGAGAGTGGAGCTCGACTGTCTCCGTGGCGCAAATGTCTAGCGGCATCGGCTCTTAACCGAAAGTTTGGAGGTTCGAGCCCACCCTGTGGTGGTGCGGCGCTTTTTTTTTCTTTGGGCTGATAGCTTTGAAGTTATGTTATGATGGTGGTGAGAGTGGAGCAGGACTGTCTCCGTGGCGCAATTGGCTAGCGCGCTCGGCTGTTAACCGAAAGGTTGGAGTTTCGAGCCCACCCAGCGGTGGTGCGGCGCTTTTTTTTCTTTGGGCTGATAGTTTTGAAGTTGTGTTATGATGGTGGTGAGAGTGGAGCAGGACTGTCTCCGTGGCGCAATTGGCTTCGTGCTAGGCTGTTAACCGAAAGGTTGGAGTTTCGAGCCCACCCGGCGGTGGTGCGGCGCTTTTTTTTGGGCTGATAGCTTTGAAGATATGTTCTGATGGTGGTGAGAGTGGAGCAGGACTGTCTCCGTGGCGCAATTGGCTAGCGCGATTGGCTGTTAACCGAAAGGTTGGATTTTCGAGCTCTCACGGGAGTGGTGTGTTGCTTTTTTCTTTGCGCTGATAGCTTTGAAGATATGTTCTGATGGTGGTGAGAGTGGAGCACGACTGTCTCCGTGGCGCATGTGGCTAGCGCGATCGGCTGTTAACCGAATTGTTGGAGGTTCGAGGCCACCTGGTGGTGGTGCGGCGCTTTTTTTCTTTGGGGTAATAGCTCTGAAGAAATGTTCTGATGGTGGTGAGGGTTGAGCAGGACTGTCTCCGTGGCGCAATTGGCTAGCGCGATCGGCTGTTAACCGAAACGTTCGAGTTTCGAGCCCACCCGGTGTTGGTGCGGCGCTTTTTTTCTTTGGGCTGATAGCTTTGAAGTTATGTTCTGATGATGGGGAGAGTGGAGCAGGACTGTCTCCGTGGCGCAATTGGCTAGCGCGATCGGCTGTTAACCGAAACGTTCGAGTTTCGAGCCCACCCGGTGTTGGTGCGGCGCTTTTTTTCTTTGGGCTGATAGCTTTAAAGTTATGTTCTGATGATGCGGAGAGTGGAGCAGGACTGTTTCCATGGCGCAAATGGCTAGCGCGATCGGCTGTTCACCGAAAGGTTGGAGTATCGAGCCCTCCCGGGAGTGGTGTGTTGCTTTTTTCTTTGCTCTGATAGCTTTGAAGATATGTTCTGATGGTGGTGAGAGTGGAGCACGACTGTCTCCATGGCGCAATCGGCTAGCTTGATCGGCTGTTAACCGAAAGGTTGCAGGTTCGAGCCCACAAGGTGGTGGTGCGGCGCTTTTTTTCTTTAGGCTGGTAGCTTTGAAGATATGTTCTGATGGTGATGAGAGTGGAGCAGGACTGTCTCCGTGGCGCAATTGGCTAGCGCGATCGGCTGTTAACCGAAAGGTTGGAGTTTCGACCCCTCCCGGGAGTGGTGTGTGACTTTTTTCTTTGCGCTGATAGCTTTGAAGATATGTTGTGGTGGTGCTGAGAGTGGAGCAGGACTGTCTCCGGGGCGCAATTGGCTAGCGCGATCGGCTGTTAACCGAAAGGTTGGAGGTTCGAGCCCACCCGGTGGTGGTGCGGCGCTTTTTTTTCTTTAGGCTGATAGCTTTGAAGATGTGTTCTGATGGTGGTGAGAGTGAAGCAGGGCTGTCTCCGTGGCGCAATTGGCTAGCGGCATCGGCTGTTAACCGAAACGTCGGAGGTTCGAGTCCACCCGGTAGTGGTGCGGCACTTTTTTTTCTTTGGGCTGATAGCTTTGAAGATATGTTCTGATGGTGGTGAGAGTGGAGCAGGACTGTCTCCGTGGCGCAATTGGCTAGCGCGATTGGCTGTTAACCGAAAGGTTGGATTTTCGAGCTCTCACGGGAGTGGTGTGTTGCTTTTTTCTTTGCGCTGATAGCTTTGAAGATATGTTCTGATGGTGGTGAGAGTGGAGCACGACTGTCTCCGTGGCGCATGTGGCTAGCGCGATCGGCTGTTAACCGAATTGTTGGAGGTTCGAGGCCACCTGGTGGTGGTGCGGCGCTTTTTTTCTTTGGGGTAATAGCTCTGAAGAAATGTTCTGATGGTGGTGAGGGTTGAGCAGGACTGTCTCCGTGGCGCAATTGGCTAGCGCGATCGGCTGTTAACCGAAACGTTCGAGTTTCGAGCCCACCCGGTGTTGGTGCGGCGCTTTTTTTCTTTGGGCTGATAGCTTTGAAGTTATGTTCTGATGATGGGGAGAGTGGAGCAGGACTGTCTCCGTGGCGCAATTGGCTAGCGCGATCGGCTGTTAACCGAAACGTTCGAGTTTCGAGCCCACCCGGTGTTGGTGCGGCGCTTTTTTTCTTTGGGCTGATAGCTTTAAAGTTATGTTCTGATGATGCGGAGAGTGGAGCAGGACTGTTTCCATGGCGCAAATGGCTAGCGCGATCGGCTGTTCACCGAAAGGTTGGAGTATCGAGCCCTCCCGGGAGTGGTGTGTTGCTTTTTTCTTTGCTCTGATAGCTTTGAAGATATGTTCTGATGGTGGTGAGAGTGGAGCACGACTGTCTCCATGGCGCAATCGGCTAGCTTGATCGGCTGTTAACCGAAAGGTTGCAGGTTCGAGCCCACAAGGTGGTGGTGCGGCGCTTTTTTTCTTTAGGCTGGTAGCTTTGAAGATATGTTCTGATGGTGATGAGAGTGGAGCAGGACTGTCTCCGTGGCGCAATTGGCTAGCGCGATCGGCTGTTAACCGAAAGGTTGGAGTTTCGACCCCTCCCGGGAGTGGTGTGTGACTTTTTTCTTTGCGCTGATAGCTTTGAAGATATGTTGTGGTGGTGCTGAGAGTGGAGCAGGACTGTCTCCGGGGCGCAATTGGCTAGCGCGATCGGCTGTTAACCGAAAGGTTGGAGGTTCGAGCCCACCCGGTGGTGGTGCGGCGCTTTTTTTTCTTTAGGCTGATAGCTTTGAAGATGTGTTCTGATGGTGGTGAGAGTGAAGCAGGGCTGTCTCCGTGGCGCAATTGGCTAGCGGCATCGGCTGTTAACCGAAACGTCGGAGGTTCGAGTCCACCCGGTAGTGGTGCGGCACTTTTTTTTCTTTGGGCTGATAGCTTTGAAGATATGTTCTGAGGGTGGCGAGAGTGGAGCACGACTGTCTCCGTAGCGCAATTGGCTAGCGCGATCGGCTGTTAACGGAAAGGTTGGAGGTTTGAGCCTACCCGGTGGTGGTGCAGCGGTTTTTTTTCTGTGGGATGATAGCTTTGAAGATATGTTCTGATGGTGGTGAGAGTAGAGCACGACTGTCTCCGTGGCGCAATTGGCTAGCGCCATCGGCTGTTAACCGAAATGTTGGAGGTTCGAGCCAACCCGGTTGTGGTGCGGCGATTTTTTGTTCTTTGGGCTAATAGCTTTGAAGATATATTCTAATGGTGGTGAGATTGGAGCAGGACTGTCTTCGTGGCTCAATTGGCTAGCGGGATCGGCTGTTAACCGAAAGGTTGTAGTTTCGAGCCCTCCCGGGAGTGGTGTGTTGCTTTTTTTTCTTTGCGCTGATAGCTTTGAAGATATAATCTGATAGTGGTGAAAGTGGGGCACGACTGTCTCCGTGGCGCAATTGGCTAGCGCGATTGGCTGTTAACCGGAAGGTTGGATTTTCGAGCTCTTACGGGAGTGGTGTGTTGCTTTTTTCTTTGCGCTGATAGCTTTGAAGATATGTTCTGATGGTGGTGAGAGTGGAGCACGACTGTCTCCGTGGCGCATGTGGCTAGCACGATCGGCTGTTAACCGAATTGTTGGAGGTTCGAGGCCACCTGGTGGTGGTGCGGCGCTTTTTTTCTTTGGGGTAATAGCTCTGAAGAAATGTTCTGATGGTGGTGAGGGTTGAGCAGGACTGTCTCCGTGGCGCAATTGGCTAGCGCGATCGGCTGTTAACCGAAACGTTCGAGTTTCGAGCCCACCCGGTGTTGGTGCGGCGCTTTTTTTCTTTGGGCTGATAGCTTTGAAGTTATGTTCTGATGATGGGGAGAGTGGAGCAGGACTGTCTCCGTGGCGCAATTGGCTAGCGCGATCGGCTGTTAACCGAAACGATCGAGTTTCGAGCCCACCCGGTGTTGGTGCGGCGCTTTTTTTCTTTGGGCTGATAGCTTTAAAGTTATGTTCTGATGATGGGGAGAGTGGAGCAGGACTGTTTCCATGGCGCAAATGGCTAGCGCGATCGGCTGTTCACCGAAAGGTTGGAGTATCGAGCCCTCCCGGGAGTGGTGTGTTGCTTTTTTCTTTGCTCTGATAGCTTTGAAGATATGTTCTGATGGTGGTGAAAGTGGGGCACGACTGTCTCCGTGGCGATATTGGCTAGCGCGATCGGCTGTCAACCGAAAGGTTGGAGGTTCGAGCCCACCCGGTGGTGGTGCGGCGCTTTTTTTCTTTGGGCTGATAGCTCTGAAGAAAAGTTCTGGGGGTGGTGAGAGTGGAGCACGTCTGTCTCCGTGGCGCAATTGGCTAGCGCGATCAGCTGTTAACCGAAAGGTTGGAGGTTCGAGCCCACCCGGTGGTGGTGCGACGCTTTTTTTCCTTTGGACTGATAGCTCTGAAGAAATGTTCTGACGGTGGTGAGAGTGGAGCACGACTGTCTCCGTGGCGCAAATGGCTAGCGGTATCGGCTGTTAACCGAAACTTCGGAGGTTCGAGTCCACCCGGTGGTGGTGCGGCACTTTTTTTTCTTTGGGCTGATAGCTTTGAAGATATGTTCTGAGGGTAGTGAGAGTGGAGAACGACTGTCTCCGTGGCGCAATTGGCTAGCGCGATCGGCTGTTAACAGAAAGGTTGGAGGTTCGAGCCCTTCGGTGGTGGTGCGGCGGTTTTTTTTCTGTGGGCTGATAGCTTTGAAGATGTGTTCTGATGGTGGTGAGAGTGGAGCAGGACTGTCTCCTTGCCGCGATTGGCTAGCGCGATTGACTGTTAACCGAAAAGTTCGAGGTTCAAGCCTAGCCGGTGGTGGTGCGGCGCCTTTTTTTTCTTTGTGCTGATAGCTTTGAAGATATGTTCTGATGGTGGTGAGAGTGGAGCACGACTGTCTCCGTGGCGCAATTGGCTAGCGCGATCGGCTGTTAACCGAAAGGTTGGAGGTTCGAGCCCACCCGGTGGTGGTGCGGCGTTTTTTTTTCTTTGGGCTAATAGCTTTGAAGATATGTTCTAATGGTTGTGAGATTGGAGCAGGACTGTCTTCGTGGCACAATTGGCTAGCGGGATCGGCTGTTAACCGAAAGGTTGGAGTTTCGAGCCCTCCCGGGAGTGGTGTGTTGCTTTTTTCTTTGCGCTGATAGCTTTGAAGATATGTTCTGATGGTGGTGAGAGTGGAGCAGGACTGTCTCCTTGCCGCGATTGGCTAGCGCGATTGACTGTTAACCGAAAAGTTCGAGGTTCAAGCCTACCCGGTGGTGGTGCGGCGCCTTTTTTTTCTTTGTGCTGATAGCTTTGAAGATATGTTCTGATGGTGGTGAGAGTGGAGCACGACTGTCTCCGTTGCGCAATTGGCTAGCGCGATCGGCTGTTAACCGAAAGGTTGGAGGTTCGAGCCCACCCGGTGGTGGTGCGGCGTTTTTTTTTCTTTGGGCTAATAGCTTTGAAGATATGTTCTAATGCTTGTGAGATTGGAGCAGGACTGTCTTCGTGGCACAATTGGCTAGCGGGATCGGCTGTTAACCGAAAAGTTGGAGTTTCGAGCCCTCCTGGGAGTGGTGTGTTGCTTTTTTCTTTGCGCTGATAGCTTTGAAGATATGTTCTGATGGTGGTGAGAGTGGAGCACGACTGTCTCCGTGGCGCAATTGGCTAGCGCGATCGGCTGTTAACCGAATTGTTGGAGGTTCGAGGCCACCTGGTGGTGGTGTGGCGCTTTTTTTCTTTGGGGTAATAGCTCTGAAGAAATGTTCTGATGGTGGTGAGAGTGGAGCAGGACTGTCTCCGTGACGCAATTGGCTAGCGCGATCGGCTGTTAACCGAAATGTCGGAGGTTCGAGTCCACCCGGTGGTGGTGCGGCACTTTTTTTTCTTTGGGCTGATAGCTTTGAAGATATGTTCTGGGGGTGATGAGAGTGGAGCACGTCTGTCTCCGTGGCGCAATTGGCTAGCGCGATGACCTGTTAACCGAAAGGTTGGAGGTTCGAGCCCACCCGGTGGTGGTGCGGCGCTTTTTTTTCTTTGGGCTGATAGCTTTGAAGTTATGTTCTGATGATGGGGAGAGTGGAGCAGGACTGTTTCCATGGCGCAAATGGCTAGCGCGATCGGCTGTTAACCGAAAGGTTGGAGTATCGAGCCCTCCCGGGAGTGGTGTGTTGCTTTTTTCTTTGCTCTGATAGCTTTGAAGATATGTTCTGATGGTGGTGAAAGTGGGGCACGACTGTCTCCGTGGCGCTATTGGCTAGCGCGATCGGCTGTCAACCGAAAGGTTGGAGGTTCGAGCCCACCCGGTGGTGGTGCGGCGCTTTTTTTTCTTTGGGCTGATAGCTCTGAAGAAATGTTCTGACGGTGGTGAGAGTGGAGCACGACTGTCTCTGTGGCGCAAATGGCTAGCGGCATCGGCTCTTAACCGAAAGTTTGGAGGTTCGAGCCCACCCGGTGGTGGTGCGACGCTTTTTTTCCTTTGGGCTGATAGCTCTGAAGAAATGTTCTGACGGTGGTGAGAGTGGAGCACGACTGTCTCCGTGGCGCAAATGGCTAGTGGTATCGGCTGTTAACCGGAACTTCGGAGGTTCGAGTCCACCCGGTGGTGGTGCGGCACTTTTTTTTCGTTGGGCTGATAGCTTTGAAGATATGTTCTGAGGGTGGTGAGAGTGGAGAACGACTGTCTCCGTGGCTCAATTGGCTAGCGCGATCGGCTGTTAACAGAAAGGTTGGAGGTTCGAGCCCTTTGGTGGTGGTGCGGCGGTTTTTTTTCTGTGGGCTGATAGCTTTGAAGATGTGTTCTGATGGTGGTGAGAGTGGAGCAGGACTGTCTCCTTGCCGCGATTGGCTAGCGCGATTGACTGTTAACCGAAAAGTTCGAGGTTCAAGCCTACCCGGTGGTGGTGCGGCGCCTTTTTTTCTTTGTGCTGATAGCTTTGAAGATATGTTCTGATGGTGGTGAGAGTGGAGCACGACTGTCTCCGTGGCGCAATTGGCTAGCGCGATCGGCTGTTAACCGAATTGTTGGAGGTTCGAGGCCACCTGGTGGTGGTGCGGCGCTTTTTTTCTTTGGGGTAATAGCTCTGAAGAAATGTTCTGATGGTGGTGAGGGTTGAACAGGACTGTCTCCGTGGCGCAATTGGCTAGCGCGATTGGCTGTTAACCGAAAGGTTGGAGTTTCGAGCCCTCACGGGAGTGGTGTGTAGCTTTTTTCTTTGCGCTGATAGCTTTGAAGATATGTTCTGATTGTGGTGAGAGTGGAGCACGACTGTCTCCGTGGCGCAATTGGCTAGCGCGATCGGCTGTTAACCGAATTGTTGGAGGTTCGAGGCCACCTGTTGGTGGTGCGGCGCTTTTTTTTCTTTGGGGTAATAGCTCTGAAGAAATGTTCTGATGGTGGTGAGAGTGGAGCACGCCTGTCTCTGTGGCGCAGTTGGCTAGCGCGATCTGCTGTTAACCGAAAGCTTGGAGGTTCGAGCCCACCCGGTGGTGGTGCGGCGCTTCTTTTTCTTTGGGCTGATAGCTTTGAAGATATGTTCTAATTGTGGTGAGAGTGGCGCAGAACTGTCTCCGTGGCGCAATTGGCTAGCGCGATCGGCTGTTAGCGCGATCGGCTGTTAACCGAAAGGTTGGAGTGTCGAGCCCTCCCGGGAGTGGTGTGTTGCTTTTTTCTTTGCATCTGATAGCTTTGAAGATATGTTCTGATGGTGGTGAAAGTGGGGCACGACTGTCTCCGTGGCGCTATTGGCTAGCGCAATCGGCTGTCAACCCAAAGGTTGTAGGTTCGAGCCCACCCGGTGGTGGTGCGGCGCTTTTTTTTCTTTGGGCTGATAGCTCTGAAGAAATGTTCTGACGGTGGTGAGAGTGGAGCTCGACTGTCTCCGTGGCGCAAATGTCTAGCGGCATCGGCTCTTAACCGAAAGTTTGGAGGTTCGAGCCCACCCTGTGGTGGTGCGGCGCTTTTTTTTCTTTGGGCTGATAGCTTTGAAGTTATGTTATGATGGTGGTGAGAGTGGAGCAGGACTGTCTCCGGGGCGCAATTGGCTAGTGCGCTCGGCTGTTAACCGAAAGGTTGGAGTTTCGAGCCCACCCGGTTGTGGTGCGGCGCTTTTTTTTCTTTGGGCTGATAGTTTTGAAGTTGTGTTAGGATGGTGGTGAGAGTGGAGCAGGACTGTCTCCGTGGCGCAATTGGCTAGCGCGCTAGGCTGTTAACCGAAAGGTTGGAGTTTCGAGCCCACCAGGCGGTGGTGCGGCGCTTTTTTTGGGCTGATAGCTTTGAAGATATGTTCTGATGGTGGTGAGAGTGGAGCAGGACTGTCTCCGTGGCGCAATTGGCTAGCGCGATTGGCTGTTAACCGAAAGGTTGGATTTTCGAGCTCTCACGGGAGTGGTGTGTTGCTTTTTTCTTTGCGCTGATATCTTTGAAGATATGTTCTGATGGTGGTGAGAGTGGAGCACGACTGTCTCCGTGGCGCATGTGGCTAGCGCGATCGGCTGTTAACCGAATTGTTGGAGGTTCGAGGCCACCTGGTGGTGGTGCGGCGCTTTTTTTCTTTGGGGTAATAGCTCTGAAGAAATGTTCTGATGGTGGTGAGGGTTGAGCAGGACTGTCTCCGTGGCGCAATTGGCTAGCGCGATCGGCGGTTAACCGAAACGTTCGAGTTTCGAGCCCACCCGGTGTTGGTGCGGCGCTTTTTTTCTTTGGGCTGATAGCTTTGAAGTTATGTTCTGATGATGGGGAGAGTGGAGCAGGACTGTCTCCGTGGCGCAATTGGCTAGCGCGATCGGCGGTTAACCGAAACGTTCGAGTTTCGAGCCCACCCGGTGTTGGTGCGGCGCTTTTTTTCTTTGGGCTGATAGCTTTAAAGTTATGTTCTGATGATGGGGAGAGTGGAGCAGGACTGTTTCCATGGCGCAAATGGCTAGCGCGATCGGCTGTTCACCGAAAGGTTGGAGTATCGAGCCCTCCCGGGAGTGGTGTGTTGCTTTTTTCTTTGCTCTGATAGCTTTGAAGATATGTTCTGATGGTGGTGAAAGTGGGGCACGACTGTCTCCGTGGCGATATTGGCTAGCGCGATCGGCTGTCAACCGAAAGGTTGGAGGTTCGAGCCCACCCGGTGGTGGTGCGGAACTTTTTTTCTTTGGGCTGATAGCTCTGAAGAAAAGTTCTGGGGGTGGTGAGAGTGGAGCACGTCTGTCTCCGTGG
Organism: Rhipicephalus microplus; assembly: GCF_043290135.1. Classification (NCBI taxonomy): domain Eukaryota; kingdom Metazoa; phylum Arthropoda; class Arachnida; order Ixodida; family Ixodidae; genus Rhipicephalus; species Rhipicephalus microplus. The sequence goes on along the minus strand of NW_027464611.1, from coordinate 628,611 downwards.
CGCAATTGGCTAGCGCGATCAGCTGTTAACCGAAAGGTTGGAGGTTCGAGCCCACCCGGTGGTGGTGCGACGCTTTTTTTCCTTTGGGCTGATAGCTCTGAAGAAATGTTCTGACGGTGGTGAGAGTGGAGCACGACTGTCTCCGTGGCGCAAATGGCTAATGGTATCGGCTGTTAACCGAAACTTCGGAGGTTCGAGTCCACCCGGTGGTGGTGCGGCACTTTTTTTGCTTTGGGCTGATAGCTTTGAAGATATGTTCTGAGGGTGGTGAGAGTGGAGAACGACTGTCTCCGTGGCGCAATTGGCTAGCGCGATCGGCTGTTAACAGAAAGGTTGGAGGTTCGAGCCCTTCGGTGGTGGTGCGGCGGTTTTTTTTCTGTGGGCTGATAGCTTTGAAGATGTGTTCTGATGGTGGTGAGAGTGGAGCAGGACTGTCTCCTTGCCGCGATTGGCTAGCGCGATTGACTGTTAACCGAAAAGTTCGAGGTTCAAGCCTACCCGGTGGTGGTGCGGCGCCTTTTTTTCTTTGTGCTGATAGCTTTGAAGATATGTTCTGATGGTGGTGAGAGTGGAGCACGACTGTCTCCACGGCGCAATCGGCTAGCTTGATCGGCTGTTAACCGAAAGGTTGGAGGTTCGAGCCCACAAGGTGGTGGTGCGGCGCTTTCTTTCTTTAGGCTGGTAGCTTTGAAGATATGTTCTGATGGTGATGAGAGTGGAGCAGGACTGTCTCCGTGGCGCAATTGGCTAGCGCGATCGGCTGTTAACCAAAAGGTTGGAGTTTCGACCCCTCCCGGGAGTGGTGTGTGACTTTTTTCTTTGCGCTGATAGCTTTGAAGATATGTTGTGGTGGTGCTGAGAGTGGAGCAGGACTGTATCCGGGGCGCAATTGGCTAGAGCGATCGGCTGTTAACCGAAAGGTTGGAGGTTCGAGCCCACCCGGTGGTGGTGCGGCGCTTTTTTTTCTTTAGGCTGATAGCTTTGAAGATGTGTTCTGATGGTGGTGAGAGTGAAGCAGGGCTGTCTCCGTGGCGCAATTGGCAAGCGCGTTCGGCCGTTAACCGAAAGGTTGGAGGTTCGAGCCCACGCGGTGGTGATGCGGCGCTTTTTTTCTATGGGATGATAGCTTTGAAGATATGTTCTGGTGGTGGTGAGAGTGGAGGAGGACTGTCTCCGTGGCGCAACTGACTAGCGCGATCGGCTGTTAACCGAAAGGTTGGAGGTTCGAGCCCACCCGGTGGTGGTGCGGCGCTTTTTTTTCTTTGGGCTGATAGCTCTGAAGAAATGTTCTGACGGTGGTGAGAGTGGAGCACGACTGTCTCCGTGGCGCAAATGGCTAGCGGCATCGGCTGTTAACCGAAAGGTTGGATTTTCGAGCCCTCACGGGAGTGGTGTGTTGCTTTTTTCTTTGCGCTGATAGCTTTGAAGATATGTTCTGATGGTGGTGAGTGTTGAACACGACTGTCTCCGTGGCGCAATTAGCTAGCGCGATCGGCTCTTAACCGAATTGTTGGAGGTTCGAGGCCACCTGTTGGTGGTGCGGCGCTTTTTTTTTTCTTTGGGGTATTAGCTCTGAAGAAATGTTCTGATGGTGGTGAGAGTGGAGCACGCCTGTCTCTGTGGCGCAGTTGGCTAGCGCGATCGGCTGTTAACCGAAAGCTTGGAGGTTCGAGCCCACCCGGTGGTGGTGCGGCGCTTTTTTTTCTTTGAGCTGATAGCTTTGAAGATATGTTCTGATGGTGGTGAGAGTGGAGCAGGACTGTCTCCGTGGCGCAATTGGCTAGCGCGATCGGCTGGTAACCGAAAGGTTGGAGTTTCGAGCCCTCACGGTATGGTGTGTTGCTTTTTTCTTTGCGCTGATAGCGTTGAAGATATGTTCTGATGGTGGTGAGAGTGGAGCAGGACTGTCTCCGTGGCGCGATTGGCTAGCGCGATCGGCTGGTAACCGAAAGGTTGGAGTTTCGAGCCCTCACGGTATGGTGTGTTGCTTTTTTCTTTGCGCTGATAGCTTTGAAGATATGTTCTGATGGTGGTGAGAGTGGAGCACGACTGTCTCCGTGGCGCAATTGGCTAGCGCGATCGGCTGTTAACCGAATTGTTGGAGGTTCGAGGCCACCTGGTGGTGGTGCGGCGCTTTTTTTTCTTTGGGCTGATAGCTCTGAAGAAATGTTCTGACGGTGGTGAGAGTGGAGCTCGACTGTCTCCGTGGCGCAAATGTCTAGCGGCATCGGCTCTTAACCGAAAGTTTGGAGGTTCGAGCCCACCCTGTGGTGGTGCGGCGCTTTTTTTTCTTTGGGCTGATAGCTTTGAAGTTATGTTATGATGGTGGTGAGAGTGGAGCAGGACTGTCTCCGGGGCGCAATTGGCTAGTGCGCTCGGCTGTTAACCGAAAGGTTGGAGTTTCGAGCCCACCCGGTTGTGGTGCGGCGCTTTTTTTTCTTTGGGCTGATAGTTTTGAAGTTGTGTTAGGATGGTGGTGAGAGTGGAGCAGGACTGTCTCCGTGGCGCAATTGGCTAGCGCGCTAGGCTGTTAACCGAAAGGTTGGAGTTTCGAGCCCACCAGGCGGTGGTGCGGCGCTTTTTTTGGGCTGATAGCTTTGAAGATATGTTCTGATGGTGGTGAGAGTGGAGCAGGACTGTCTCCGTGGCGCAATTGGCTAGCGCGATTGGCTGTTAACCGAAAGGTTGGATTTTCGAGCTCTCACGGGAGTGGTGTGTTGCTTTTTTCTTTGCGCTGATATCTTTGAAGATATGTTCTGATGGTGGTGAGAGTGGAGCACGACTGTCTCCGTGGCGCATGTGGCTAGCGCGATCGGCTGTTAACCGAATTGTTGGAGGTTCGAGGCCACCTGGTGGTGGTGCGGCGCTTTTTTTCTTTGGGGTAATAGCTCTGAAGAAATGTTCTGATGGTGGTGAGGGTTGAGCAGGACTGTCTCCGTGGCGCAATTGGCTAGCGCGATCGGCTGTTAACCGAAACGTTCGAGTTTCGAGCCCACCCGGTGTTGGTGCGGCGCTTTTTTTCTTTGGGCTGATAGCTTTGAAGTTATGTTCTGATGATGGGGAGAGTGGAGCAGGACTGTCTCCGTGGCGCAATTGGCTAGCGCGATCGGCGGTTAACCGAAACGTTCGAGTTTCGAGCCCACCCGGTGTTGGTGCGGCGCTTTTTTTCTTTGGGCTGATAGCTTTAAAGTTATGTTCTGATGATGGGGAGAGTGGAGCAGGACTGTTTCCATGGCGCAAATGGCTAGCGCGATCGGCTGTTCACCGAAAGGTTGGAGTATCGAGCCCTCCCGGGAGTGGTGTGTTGCTTTTTTCTTTGCTCTGATAGCTTTGAAGATATGTTCTGATGGTGGTGAAAGTGGGGCACGACTGTCTCCGTGGCGATATTGGCTAGCGCGATCGGCTGTCAACCGAAAGGTTGGAGGTTCGAGCCCACCCGGTGGTGGTGCGGAACTTTTTTTCTTTGGGCTGATAGCTCTGAAGAAAAGTTCTGGGGGTGGTGAGAGTGGAGCACGTCTGTCTCCGTGGCGCAATTGGCTAGCGCGATCAGCTGTTAACCGAAAGGTTGGAGGTTCGAGCCCACCCGGTGGTGGTGCGACGCTTTTTTTCCTTTGGGCTGATAGCTCTGAAGAAATGTTCTGACGGTGGTGAGAGTGGAGCACGACTGTCTCCGTGGCGCAAATGGATAATGGTATCGGCTGTTAACCGAAACTTCGGAGGTTCGAGTCCACCCGGTGGTGGTGCGGCACTTTTTTTTCTTTGGGCTGATAGCTTTGAAGATATGTTCTGAGGGTGGTGAGAGTGGAGAACGACTGTCTCCGTGGCGCAATTGGCTAGCGCGATCGGCTGTTAACAGAAAGGTTGGAGGTTCGAGCCCTTCGGTGGTGGTGCGGCGGTTTGTTTTCTGTGGGCTGATAGCTTTGAAGATGTGTTCTGATGGTGGTGAGAGTGGAGCAGGACTGTCTCCTTGCCGCGATTGGCTAGCGCGATTGACTGTTAACCGAAAAGTTCGAGGTTCAAGCCTACCCGGTGGTGGTGCGGCGCCTTTTTTTCTTTGTGCTGATAGCTTTGAAGGTATGTTCTGATGGTGGTGAGAGTGGAGCACGACTGTCTCCACGGCGCAATCGGCTAGCTTGATCGGCTGTTAACCGAAAGGTTGGAGGTTCGAGCCCACAAGGTGGTGGTGCGGCGCTTTTTTTCTTTAGGCTGGTAGCTTTGAAGATATGTTCTGATGGTGATGAGAGTGGAGCAGGACTGTCTCCGTGGCGCAATTGGCTAGCGCGATCGGCTGTTAACCAAAAGGTTGGAGTTTCGACCCCTCCCGGGAGTGGTGTGTGACTTTTTTCTTTGCGCTGATAGCTTTGAAGATATGTTGTGGTGGTGCTGAGAGTGGAGCAGGACTGTATCCGGGGCGCAATTGGCTAGAGCGATCGGCTGTTAACCGAAAGGTTGGAGGTTCGAGCCCACCCGGTGGTGGTGCGGCGCTTTTTTTTCTTTAGGCTGATAGCTTTGAAGATGTGTTCTGATGGTGGTGAGAGTGAAGCAGGGCTGTCTCCGTGGCGCAATTGGCAAGCGCGTTCGGCCGTTAACCGAAAGGTTGGAGGTTCGAGCCCACGCGGTGGTGATGCGGCGCTTTTTTTCTATGGGATGATAGCTTTGAAGATATGTTCTGGTGGTGGTGAGAGTGGAGGAGGACTGTCTCCGTGGCGCAACTGACTAGCGCGATCGGCTGTTAACCGAAAGGTTGGAGGTTCGAGCCCACCCGGTGGTGGTGCGGCGCTTTTTTTTCTTTGGGCTGATAGCTCTGAAGAAATGTTCTGACGGTGGTGAGAGTGGAGCACGACTGTCTCCGTGGCGCAAATGGCTAGCGGCATCGGCTGTTAACCGAAAGGTTGGATTTTCGAGCCCTCACGGGAGTGGTGTGTTGCTTTTTTCTTTGCGCTGATAGCTTTGAAGATATGTTCTGATGGTGGTGAGTGTGGAACACGACTGTCTCCGTGGCGCAATTAGCTAGCGCGATCGGCTCTTAACCGAATTGTTGGAGGTTCGAGGCCACCTGTTGGTGGTGCGGCGCTTTTTTTTTTCTTTGGGGTATTAGCTCTGAAGAAATGTTCTGATGGTGGTGAGAGTGGAGCACGCCTGTCTCTGTGGCGCAGTTGGCTAGCGCGATCGGCTGTTAACCGAAAGCTTGGAGGTTCGAGCCCACCCGGTGGTGGTGCGGCGCTTTTTTTTCTTTGAGCTGATAGCTTTGAAGATATGTTCTGATGGTGGTGAGAGTGGAGCAGGACTGTCTCCGTGGCGCAATTGGCTAGCGCGATCGGCTGGTAACCGAAAGGTTGGAGTTTCGAGCCCTCACGGTATGGTGTGTTGCTTTTTTCTTTGCGCTGATAGCGTTGAAGATATGTTCTGATGGTGGTGAGAGTGGAGCAGGACTGTCTCCGTGGCGCGATTGGCTAGCGCGATCGGCTGGTAACCGAAAGGTTGGAGTTTCGAGCCCTCACGGTATGGTGTGTTGCTTTTTTCTTTGCGCTGATAGCTTTGAAGATATGTTCTGATGGTGGTGAGAGTGGAGCACGACTGTCTCCGTGGCGCAATTGGCTAGCGCGATCGGCTGTTAACCGAATTGTTGGAGGTTCGAGGCCACCTGGTGGTGGTGCGGCGCTTTTTTTTCTTTGGGGTAATAGCTCAGAAGAAATGTTCTGATGGTGGTGAGAGTGGAGCAGGACTGTCTCCGTGGCGCAATTGGCTAGCGCGATCGGCTGTTAACCGAAATGTCGGAGGTTCGAGTCCACCCGGTGGTGGTGCGGCGCTTTTTTTTCTTTGGGCTGATAGCATTGAAGATATGTTCTGATGGTGGTGAGAGTGGAGCACGACTGTCTCCGTGGCACAATTGGCTAGCGCGATTGGCTGTTAACCGAAAATTTGGAGGTTCGAGCCCCCCTGGGTGTGGTGTGTTGCTTTTTTCTTTGCGCTGATAGCTATGGAGAAATGTTCTAACGGTGGTGAGATTGAACCACGACTGTCTCCGTGGTGCAATTGGCTAGCACGTTCGGCTTTTAACCAAAAACGTGGAGGTTTGAGCCCTCCCGGGAGTGGTGTGTTGCTTTTTTCTTTGAGCTGATAGCTTTGAAGATATGTTCTGATGGTGGTGAGAGTGGAGCACGACTTTCTCCATGGCGCAATCGGCTAGCTTGATCGGCTGTTAACCGAAAGGTTGGAGGTTCGAGCCCACAAGGTGGTGGTGCGGCGCTTTTTTTCTTTAGGCTGGTAGCTTTGAAGATATGTTCTGATGGTGATGAGAGTGGAGCAGGACTGTCTCCGTGGCGCAATTGGCTAGCGCGATCGGCTGTTAACCAAAAGGTTGGAGTTTCGACCCCTCCCGGGAGTGGTGTGTGACTTTTTTCTTTGCGCTGATAGCTTTGAAGATATGTTGTGGTGGTGCTGAGAGTGGAGCAGGACTGTCTCCGGGGCGCAATTGGCTAGCGCGATCGGCTGTTAACCGAAAGGTTGGAGGTTCGAGCCCACCCGGTGGTGGTGCGGCGCTTTTTTTTCTTTAGGCTGATAGCTTTGAAGATGTGTTCTGATAGTGGTGAAAGTGGGGCACGACTGTCTCCGTGGCGCAATCGGCTAGCGCGATCGGCTGTTAACCGAATTGTTGGAGGTTCGAGGCCACCTGTTGGTGGTGCGGCGCTTTTTTTTTTGGGGTAGTAGCTCTGAAGAAATGTTCTGATGGTGGTGAGAGTGGAGCACGCCTGTCTCTGTGGCGCAGTTGGCTAGCGCGATCGGCTGTCAACCGAAAGCTTGGAGGTTCGAGCCCACCCGGTGGTGGTGCAGCGCTTCTTTTTCTTTGGGCTGATAGCTTTGAAGATATGTTCTGATGGTGGTGAGAGTGGCGCAAAACTGTCTCCGTGGCGCAATTGGCTAGCGCGATCGGCTGTTAACCGAAACGTTCGAGTTTCGAGCCCACCCGGTGTTGGTGTGGCGCTTTTTTTCTTTGGGCTGATAGCTTTGAAGTTATGTTCTGATGATGGGGAGAGTGGAGCAGGACTGTTTCCATGGCGCAAATGGCTAGCGCGATCGGCTGTTGTCACACCTGTCCCGTTTATTAGGGAGGCGATCGCCGGGCTAATTCCAAGAGCCGAAGTATCGGCCCCCCGAACCGCACCACGAAAGCGTGGACAATTTAGAAGTGGTCCTTATTGGTGCGCCAGCGGACGCCGGCTGTGGTCCAAAGAACAAGACAGAGCCGAGAGTTGATAAACAAACAAAATTATATTCTCATTAACGGCAGATCAAAAACAATACACACGTATGCACACTCCACAATAGTTACATACAATACGTCACCAAACAGACAATGTACTACACAGTACAATCAACCACACTTGAAACAACGGACACAGACAACAATACGCACTACGATGCAGTCACATGCATTGAACAACCAAGACACTTAAGGACTAAAGAGATAGAAAACCTATTCAGTCCAAAGTCCTTGGAACAAAAGTCTGAATGATACTCTTCCGAGAATCACTCACTCAAAGTCCAGCGTTGTTGTCGTTCCGCAGCTCTCTGGAGTTTCTCTTCCAGGAAACCTCCCGTCTTCAATTGGCCACTCTTCAAACTTCAACTTCTTCGCCGGAACCCGTCGGCTTCACACACGCAGCTGTTGCCCGCGTCTTCGCTCGATAGCGGTAAACCCACGCTCTTGCCTGTAGCTCGAGCCGTCCCTACGGACCACAAACTTCGCCGACTACACGGCGGACACTCTACGCACTCTGGCGTTAACTTCCGTCACCACCTGTTCTGTCACTACGGGCAGAACCTTCGCCGACTCCACGGCGGAATTCCTACGCGCTCTGGCGTTAACTTCCGTCACCACCTGTTCTGTCCCTACGGGCAGAACCTTCGCCGACTCCACGGCGGAATTCCTACGCGCTCTGGCGTTAACTTCCGTCACCACCTTCCAGAATTTTCTCGTCCTTTCGTCGGCGCGATACGCAGCGAAGGCTGGAGAGAGGCGAGACGGTTTGTCAGCCCTCCGCGTCGGGTGACTCAGCTCGGCGTAGCCACGCCTCCTTCGTTCTGGAAATTTCTAGCGCTTGCCCGGCCGCCGCTGTGGGGTGAGGAGGTTCGTCTGCGAAGCCGTGCTTCTGCGGGGAGAGCGCGCGCCCGGGAGCCTTGGATGTTTGCTTTCTTTTTTTTTTCTTTTTACCTCGCGGCGTTTCTACCGCCCGTTGTCGCAAGGATTTGGCGGCGCGCTCTCTTTTTAGCGCTCGTTCTGTGACACTGCCCCCCACTTTAAGAATATTATCTCATAATATTCAAAACCACACAAACGAGCGCGAAAGTCACCACACACTCTCACAGACTGTAACACCATCAGTCGCTCATAACACTTCACATTCACAATAGATCACGCAATACAATCTTACATTGTAGTTCAATTCCACAACACATGAAATATAGCCACAGGTACATGCCTACAACACTTCATCACACATTCTAAACAATACAAACGTACAAAGTTCTGTCTATCCAACAATTATACAACACTATACATCACACCATCGCACAGAACACTGACTCACTCGACATACACTTGAGACACAGGATAACAAGAACATTAACTCAACATATGTCACTCAGCCCTGCCGAACACATTCTGATTCCACCTCAGCACCTATCTTGAGTACTTCGAACAGCGCTTGCGCCCCTTTTTGCGGTGCTCGCTCGATCTATTCTTGTGTTTCCACGTTCTTTTTCGGCGAGCCCTTTCCCACGACGATATCTGAGGCGTCGTCTCAGCCATCGTTGTCTCTTCCGACACCGTTAACGCGTCATTACATTCGACGGGTCCTGTCTGTTTATTTACCCGCTTGATAATGCCTCTACATTTTTCCCGGCTGGCCAACTCCGTCTCCTTTACACTGTCGGTCGGTTGAGGTCGTGCCGACGTAAGTCCGGTTGCTCGGCCCGCGAACTTATTCGACACGATCGGCTTCTCCTTCGCTGTCTCTTGCGCCGCAGCTTCACCTTGTGCTCTAGTGAGATCCGTCACGGGATGCTCCTCCACTGTATCTCGCGGCCGCTGTGTTGGCGAGGGCTCTATCTTCGGGTCTTCTCCCAAACATTCTGGATCACTTGGCCCTCGCGCCCCGTCGATGTTTCCGATGACAAGGTCATACAGGGGGGTCGTTATGCATAACGCAGTAACCTTCCCGCTGAAGTACGGGGTTTCAACCTCAATTTCTGCTTCGGGAAGCATCCGGACCGTACGGTCAATTAGGCAAACCGGTTTCGTTCTGCCTGTCAACTCTCTTTCCCGTACCAAATTTCTCCTCACGATAACCGTGGAGCTACCGGTGTCTCTTAGAACCGTAATCTTCTTGCCTGCAATCTTTCCAGGAAGCGTCGGCATTCCCTTCGTAACACCGGTTGGCTGTTTTGACATTACAGCCCCCACAATAGGAATTTTCTCCCCATTTTTCAATTCTACGAATCCATCGGTGACGGCATTATTATCAGATTTCGGTGCCGCTTGCACACAAGATACCTGGTGAGTTTGACTCACTCCGTTCCGACATGCATCTGCTTTGTGCCCAGTCTGACCACACTTGAAACATTTGACTGTCGTAGGGCTCGTAAAGATCGTTCGACAGTTTTTCGCGCGATGACCCACTCGGTTACATAGAAAACATCGCGGAATGCTCTCTGGTGCACGCTTCTTTTCTTCAGGAGCCAATTTCTTCGAATCATCGGGACACTCCTTCTTTACCTTGGCCAAATTAGTGCCACCTTGCGCTTCCAAGAATTGATCAGTCAATTCAAGCATGTCTTCAAGTGAGTCAGCCTTCCTCTCCTTTAAGTACAGTGACAGGCTTGGGTGGCAACTAGTAAGAAATTGTTCTCTAATTAGGAGCTCTCTAAGCTCATCGTACTCCTGTGCTGTCCCTGAAAGTTCAATCCATCTGTCGAAATAATGACAAAGTCGGGCGGCATACTGCGTAGCCGTCTCCCCATCAGCTGGCTTTCCTGTCCGAAATCTGTCCCGGAACCCTTCCACAGTGAATCTAAATCGCTTCAACAAAGCAGCTTTCACCTTTGCATAGTTGGCTGCATCGGTCGGCGTCAGCCTACCGTACACACTGAGCGCTTCACCACTCAAGCAAGTACTCAAAGCAGTTGCCCATTGATGTTCCGGCCAATTCTGGCTCTTCGCAATCGTCTCAAATCGGTGGAGGTACGCGTCTAGGTCGTCCTTCCTTTCATCAAACGCTACGAGCAGCTTGCTTGGGTTCAAGCGGAAGCCGTGATCCTCTCGTTCGCTGCTTTCCACTCTAGCTTGGACCGGAGTTTCACTTCGCTGTTGCAAACGGAGCCGCTCGAGTTCTATCTCGTGCTGTCGCTGCCGTTCCCTTTCCTCTCTTTCTTCTTTCGCCCTTTCAGCTGCCAACCTCTCTCTCTCCAGCTCGGCTGCTTTTTCTTCTTTTTCCCTCTGGGTGACCCACTTCCGTAGTTCGGCGCCAGAAAGACCCATCTTTTCACCAAGAGCAACTAACTTTTCGAGATCCATGGTGTCTCGCAAATAAAACCTTGCCGCGTGCAAAAAGTATCTGCCCAGATCAGTCTATCGGAGCACTCCCCTGCACTCGTTAACGAGAACACTGAACAACACACCAAGTCGTTCCGATAGCACTATCAACAACTCGAGGCTCTTTCTCACTACTTTGGACACACTGTGCACCAAAAGGTCCTGTTTCGCGGACGCCAGATTAATTGTCACACCTGTCCCGTTTATTAGGGAGGCGATCGCCGGGCTAATTCCAAGAGCCGAAGTATCGGCCCCCCGAACCGCACCACGAAAGCGTGGACAATTTAGAAGTGGTCCTTATTGGTGCGCCAGCGGACGCCGGCTGTGGTCCAAAGAACAAGACAGAGCCGAGAGTTGATAAACAAACAAAATTATATTCTCATTAACGGCAGATCAAAAACAATACACACGTATGCACACTCCACAATAGTTACATACAATACGTCACCAAACAGACAATGTACTACACAGTACAATCAACCACACTTGAAACAACGGACACAGACAACAATACGCACTACGATGCAGTCACATGCATTGAACAACCAAGACACTTAAGGACTAAAGAGATAGAAAACCTATTCAGTCCAAAGTCCTTGGAACAAAAGTCTGAATGATACTCTTCCGAGAATCACTCACTCAAAGTCCAGCGTTGTTGTCGTTCCGCAGCTCTCTGGAGTTTCTCTTCCAGGAAACCTCCCGTCTTCAATTGGCCACTCTTCAAACTTCAACTTCTTCGCCGGAACCCGTCGGCTTCACACACGCAGCTGTTGCCCGCGTCTTCGCTCGATAGCGGTAAACCCACGCTCTTGCCTGTAGCTCGAGCCGTCCCTACGGACCACAAACTTCGCCGACTACACGGCGGACTCTCTACGCACTCTGGCGTTAACTTCCGTCACCACCTGTTCTGTCACTACGGGCAGAACCTTCGCCGACTCCACGGCGGAATTCCTACGCGCTCTGGCGTTAACTTCCGTCACCACCTGTTCTGTCCCTACGGGCAGAACCTTCGCCGACTCCACGGCGGAATTCCTACGCGCTCTGGCGTTAACTTCCGTCACCACCTTCCAGAATTTTCTCGTCCTTTCGTCGGCGCGATACGCAGCGAAGGCTGGAGAGAGGCGAGACGGTTTGTCAGCCCTCCGTGTCGGGTGACTCAGCTCGGCGTAGCCACGCCTCCTTCGTTCTGAAAATTTCTAGCGCTTGCCCGGCCGCCGCTGTGGGGTGAGGAGGTTCGTCTGCGAAGCCGTGCTTCTGCGGGGAGAGCGCGCGCCCGGGAGCCTTGGATGTTTGCTTTCTTTTTTTTTTCTTTTTACCTCGCGGCGTTTCTACCGCCCGTTGTCGCAAGGATTTGGCGGCGCGCTCTCTTTTTAGCGCTCGTTCTGTGACAGCTGTTAACCGAAAGGTTGGAGTATCGATCCCTCCCGGGAGTGGTGTGTTGCTTTTTTCTTTGCTCTGATAGCTTTGAAGATATGTTCTGATGGTGGTGAAAGTGGGGCACGACTGTCTCCGTGGCGCTATTGGCTAGCGCGATCGGCTGTCAACCGAAAGGTTGGAGGTTCGAGCCCACCCGGTGGTGGTGCGGCGCTTTTTTTCTTTGGGCTGATAGCTCTGAAGAAAAGTTCTGATGGTGGTGAGAGTGGAGCAGGACTGTTTCCGTGGCGGAATTAGCTAGCGCGATCGGCTGTTAACCAAAATGTCGGAGGTTCGAGTCCACCCGGTGGTGGTGCGGCACTTTTTTTCTTTGGGCTGATAGCTTTGAAGATATGTTCTGGGGGTGGTGAGAGTGAAGCACGTCTGTCTCCGTGGCGCAATTGGCTAGCGCGATCAGCTGTTAACCGAAAGGTTGGAGGTTCGAGCCCACCCGGTGGTGGTGCGGCGCTTTTTTTTCTTTGGGCTGATAGCTCTGAAGAAATGTTCTGACGGTGGTGAGAGTGGAGCACGACTGTCTCCGTGGCGCAAATGGCTAGCGGTATCGGCTGTTAACCGAAACGTCGGAGGTTCGAGTCCACCCGGTGGTGGTGCGGCACTTTTTTTTCTTTGGGCTGATAGCTTTGAAGATATGTTCTGAGGGTGGTGAGAGTGGAGAACGACTGTCTCCGTGGCGCAATTGGCTAGCGCGATCGGCTGTTAACGGAAAGGTTGGAGGTTCGAGCCCTTCGGTGGTGGTGCGGCGGTTTTTTTTTCTGTGGGCTGATAGCTTTGAAGATGTGTTCTGATGGTGGTGAGAGTGGAGCAGGACTGTCTCCTTGCCGCGATTGGCTAACGCGATTGACTGTTAACCGAAAAGTTCGAGGTTCAAGCCCACCCGGTGGTGGTGCGGCGCCTTTTTTTTCTTTGTGCTGATAGCTCTGAAGATATGTTCTGATGGTGGTGAGAGTGGAGCACGACTGTCTCCGTGGCGCAATTGGCTAGCGCGATCGGCTGTTAACCGAAAGGTTGGAGGTTCGAGCCCACCCGGTGGTGGTGCGGCGCTTTTTTTCTTTGGGGTAATAGCTCTGAAGAAATGTTCTGATGGTGGTGAGAGTGGAGCAGGACTGTCTCCGGGACGCAATTGGCTAGCGCGATCGGCTGTTAACCGAAATGTCGGAGGTTCGAGTCCACCCGGTGGTGGTGCGGCACTTTTTTTTCTTTGGGCTGATAGCTTTGAAGATATGTTCTGGGGGTGGTGAGAGTGGAGCACGTCTGTCTCCGTGGCGCAATTGGCTAGCGAGTTTGGCTGTTAACCGAAAAGTTGCAGGTTCAAGCCCACCTGGTGGTGGTGCGGCGCCTTTTTTTTCTTTGTGCTGATAGCTTTGAAGATATGTTCTGATGGTGGTGAGAGTGGAGCATGACTGTCTCCGTGGCGCAATTGGCTAGCGCGATCGGCTGGTAACCGAAAGGTTGGAGTATCGATCCCTCCCGGGAGTGGTGTGTTGCTTTTTTCTTTGCTCTGATAGCTTTGAAGATATGTTCTGATGGTGGTGAAAGTGGGGCACGACTGTCTCCGTGGCGCTATTGGCTAGCGCGATCGGCTGTCAACCGAAAGGTTGGAGGTTCGAGCCCACCCGGTGGTGGTGCGGCGCCTTTTTTTTTGGGCTGATAGCTTTGAAGCTATGTTCTGATGGTGGCTAGAGTTGAGCAAGACTGTCTCCGTGGCGGAATTGGCTAGCGCGATCGGCTCTTAACCGAAAGGTTGGAGGTTCGAGCCCACCCAGTGGTGGTGCGGCGCTTTTTTTTCTTTGGGTTGATAGCAGTGAAGATATGTTCTGATGGTGGTGAGAGTGGAGCACGACTGTCTCCGTGGCACAATTGGCTAGCGCGATTGGCTGTTAACCAAAAATTTGGAGCTTCGAGCCCTCCTGGGGGTGGTGTGTTGCTTTTTTCTTTGCGCTGATAGCTATAGAGAAATGTTCTAACGGTGGTGAGATTGAACCACGACTGTCTCCGTGGTGCAATTGGCTAGCACGTTCGGGTTTTAACCAAAAACGTGGAGGTTTGAGCCCTCCCGGGAGTGGTGTGTTGCTTTTTTCTTTGCGCTGATAGCTTTGAAGATATGTTCTGATGGTGGTGAGAGTGGAGCACGACTGTGTCCACGGCGCAATCGGCTAGCTTGATCGGCTGTTAACCGAAAGGTTGGAGGTTCGAGCCCACAAGGTGGTGGTGCGGCGCTTTTTTTCTTTAGGCTGGTAGCTTTGAAGATATGTTCTGAAGGTGATGAGAGTGGAGCAGGACTGTTTCCGTGGCGCAATTGGCTAGCGCGATCGGCTGGTAACCGAAAGGTTGGAGTTTCGAGCCCTAACGGTATGGTGTGTTGCTTTTTTCTTTGCGCTGATAGCGTTGAAGATATGTTCTGATGGTGGTGAGAGTGGAGCAGGACTGTCTCCGTGGCGCGATTGGCTAGCGCGATCGGCTGGTAACCGAAAGGTTGGAGTTTCGAGCCCTCACGGTATGGTGTGTTGCTTTTTTCTTTGCGCTGATAGCTTTGAAGATATGTTCTGATGGTGGTGAGAGTGGAGCACGACTGTCTCCGTGGCGCAATTGGCTAGCGCGATCGGCTGTTAACCGAATTGTTGGAGGTTCGAGGCCACCTGGTGGTGGTGCGGCGCTTTTTTTTCTTTGGGGTAATAGCTCAGAAGAAATGTTCTGATGGTGGTGAGAGTGGAGCAGGACTGTCTCCGTGGCGCAATTGGCTAGCGCGATCGGCTGTTAACCGAAATGTCGGAGGTTCGAGTCCACCCGGTGGTGGTGCGGCACTTTTTTTTCTTGGGGCTGATAGCTTTGAAGATATGTTCTGAGGGTGGTGAGAGTGGAGCACGACTGTCTCCGTGGCGCAATTGGCTAGCGCGATCAGCTGTTAACCGAAAGGTTGGAGGTTCGAGCCCACCCGGTGGTGGTGCGGCGCTTTTTTTTCGTTGGGCTGATAGCTCTGAAGAAATGTTCTGACGGTGGTGAGAGTGGAGCACGACTGTCTCCGTTGCGCAAATGGCTAGCGGCATCGGCTGTTAACCGAAACGTCGGAGGTTCGAGTCCACCCGGTGGTGGTGCGGCACTTTTTTTTTCTTTGGGCTGATAGCTTTGAAGATATGTTCTGAGGGTGGTGAGAGTGGAGAACGACTGTCTCTGTGGCGCAATTGTCTAGCGCGATCGGCTGTTAACGGAAAGGTTGGAGGTTCGAGCCCTTCGGTGGTGGTGCGGCGGTTTTTTTTCTGTGGGCTGATAGCTTTGAATATGTGTTCTGATGGTGGTGAGAGTGGAGCAGGACTGTCTCCGTGCCGCGATTGGCTAGCGCGATTGACTGTTAACCGAAAGGTTGGATTTTCGAGCCCTCACGGGAGTGGTGTGTTGCTTTTTTCTTTGCGCTGATAGCTTTGAAGATATGTTCTGATGGTGGCGAGAGTGGAGCACGACTGTCTCCGTGGCGCAATTGGCTAGCGCGATCGGCTGTTAACCGAATTGTTGGAGGTTCGAGGCCACCTGGTGGTGGTGCGGCGCTTTTTTTCTTTGGGGTAATAGCTCTGAAGAAATGTTCTGATGGTGGTGAGGGTGGAGCAGGACTGTCTCCGTGGCGCAATAGGCTCGCGCGATTGGCTGTTGTCCGAAAGGTTGGATTTTCGAGCGCTCACGGGAGTGGTGTGTTGCTTTTTTCTTTGCGCTGATAACCTTGAAGATATTGTTACGGGAGAATAACTTTACTTTATAAAACGAGGAATAAACTCGGTGGTGGACAAGATGGCGCCCAGTTGGCTCACAGATCTGACAACATCGTCTTTCTCTTTGTCTTCTTCGTCGTTCTCATCCTACCGTTACATGATTTCCCCGGCGGCTGGAGCACCGACCCGGTGCTAATCAGGAGGCACTGGAGTAATACGGTTTGAGTCGCGTAACATGCACTACGTCAGTGTGAGGGTGAAGGATGGCGGGGTCCGTAGGGGTGATTTCGTATGTGACGTCAGTTACTTGGCGTAAGATACGGTAGGGACCTGAATAGCGTGGGAGTAACTTCTCCGAAAGTCCAACGCGGCGCGAGGGGAACCATAACAGAACGAGATCTCCGGGTGTGAAGTGGACGTCACGATGGCGGGCGTCGTATACGCTCTTCTGATTGTCCTGGGAGTCGAGTAAGCGTCGTCGAGCAACTTGGCGTGCCGCTTGGGCCTTCATTATTGCATCACGAGCGTACTGAGACTTGTCATTTAGTCCGGCCGGCAGGAGGGTGTCGAAAGGTAGCGCAGGGTCACGGCCGAACAACAGAAAAAAAGGAGAGAACCCAGCGGTGTCGTGTCTGGAAGAATTGTACGCGAATGTTACAAACGGTAACGTAGTGTCCCAGTCGCGGTGATCGGCGGAGACATACATGGAGAGCATGTCGGTGAGAGTGCGATTGAGGCGCTCCGTTAGACCATTTGTTTGTGGATGGTAAGCAGTCGAGAGCTTGTGTTTAGTGGCGCAGGAGCGGAGGAGGTCATCAACCACTTTGGAAAGGAAGTAGCTGCCTCGGTCGGTAAGGAGTTGTCGAGGGGCGCCATGATGTAAGATGACGTCCTCCAAAAGGAAATCGGCCACGTCAGTTGCACAGCTGGTTGGACGGGCCCGTGTGATCGCGTATCGGGTAGCATAATCGGTTGCTACTGCAATCCACCGATTACCCGCAGCTGACGTAGGAAAAGGGCCAAGCAGGTCCACGCCAACACGGTAGAATGGGTCTTGTGGGATGTGCAGTGGCTGAAGACGTCCGGCCGGAGGGGCATTTGGTTTTTTCCGTCGTTGACAAGGGTCGCAGGCTGCAATATAACGGCAGACGTCGCGGTACATGCCAGGCCAGAAGAAGCGCCGGCGAACTCTGTCGTAGGTCCGTGACACGCCGAGGTGACCCGCTGTAGGTGCATCATGAAGCTGGGCGAGAACAGTGTGACGCAATTGAATGGGAACGACGAGTAGTCTTTCGGGGCCGTCAGGACGCATATTGCAACGGTACAATACACCATCATGTATTTCAAACATTCGAAGGGAAGGGTCGGGCCTCACCGATGTGAGCCTTCGGATAATACCGTCCAAGAAAGTATCTCGTCGCTGCTCGATTCCAATGTCATGAAACGCGGATAGAGAGAAAACGTCGATAGGAAGGGTGGTTTTAGAGGAGTCGCCGTCTGGAGGGTCGACAGGATACCGGGACAAGCAGTCCGCATCTTGATGCAGGCGGCCGGTTTTATACAGGACTGAGTAATCAAATTCTTGAAGGCGCAGCGCCCAACGGCCAAGACGGCCTGAAGGGTCTTTAAGGGACGAAAGCCAGCACAAGGCGTGGTGATCTGTGATTACTGTGAATGGCCGGCCGTACAAATAGGGACGAAATTTACCGACTGCCCAGACAAGTGCCAAACATTCCCGTTCGGTTATTGAATATTTTCTTTCAGCAGGCGAAAGAAGGCGGCTGGCATAAGCAACAACACGGTCTCGTCCTTGTTGTTTCTGGGCGAGGACTGCACCGATGCCATAGCCACTTGCGTCTGTACGAACTTCTGTTGGAGATGAAATATCAAAGTGGGCGAGGATAGGCGGAGACGTAAGCAGACACACTAGATTTTGAAACGCATCTGCTTGCTCAGGGCCCCAGATGAAGCCAGCGTCTTTTTTGAGAAGTTGAGTGAGAGGGCGTGCTACGTCGGCGAAGTTTTTAACAAAGCGGCGGAAGTAAGAACAGAGGCCAACGAAACTGCGAACGTCTTTGGTACAGGTTGGTACAGGGAAATCTCTTACTGCGCGTATTTTATCTTGATCAGGGCGAACCCCCACGGAATCAACGAGGTGTCCGAGGACAGAAATTTCACGACGGCCGAAGTGGCACTTTGCCGAATTGAGTTGCAGGCCCGCCTTACGAAAGACAGATAAGATTTTCGATAGCCTTTCAAGGTGCGTCGCAAAAGAAGGCGAAAAAACGATAACGTCGTCCAGGTAGCACAGGCAGATGGACCACTTGAAGCCGTGCAACAGAGCGTCCATCATACGTTCGAATGTGGCGGGCGCATTACATAAACCGAATGGCATCACTTTAAACTCGTAAAGGCCGTCGGGAGTGATAAACGCCGTCTTCTCACGGTCCATGTCATCAACGGCAATCTGCCAGTACCCAGAGCGGAGGTCAATGGAGGAAAAATATTTTGCGCCGTGAAGGCAATCCAGGGCATCGTCTATGCGTGGTAAAGGGTAGACGTCCTTCTTCGTTATTTTGTTTAAATGGCGATAATCGACGCAAAATCTCCAGCTGTTGTCCTTCTTCTTTACAAGTACAACAGGGGACGCCCAGGGACTGCATGAAGGCTCGATGATATTCCGAGAAAGCATTTTGTCGACCTCCTGTTGGATGATGCGCCGCTCTGCATGGGAAACACGGTAGGGTCTCCGATGGATGGGACTCGTATCGCCTGTATCAATCCGGTGCTTAACAACGGACGTTTGGCCGAGTGGGCGGTCGCCAAGGTCGAAGATGTCCCAAAAAGATGCAAGCAGGGAACGCAGGTCGTTAGCTTGTTCTTTCGGCAAGTCGGGGGCAATCATCTTGGTTAACACACTTTGGTCTGATGGAGGAGTAGACGAAGTTTTTTCGGCACTCGGGATGCTGTCATAACTTAGAGTGCAAATATGGCACTCTGCCGCCGGCACGATCTCGGCTAGAGATATACCACGAGGGAGGACTTGTGTACATAGTGAAAAATTCACTAAGGGTAGGCAGGATGCATTGGCCGTAATAGTGATGACGGTGTGAGGAAACGCAACGTTGTGCGAAAGCAGGACGTCAACATTGGGGGACACAATATAAACACCGTCTGGGACAGGTGGAACAGGGGAGACGCCTATGTAAGCTACTGTTCGTTGAGGGAGACGCAGGTGTTCTGTAGAACAAAGCCGACTTGGAGGGCAACTTGGAGGATCAACAACATTAGGTAGAGCGAGTTGCACTATACCGGCAGAGCAGTCTATCAAGGCCGAATGTTCAGACAAAAAGTCTTGGCCCAAAATTATGTCATTAGGGCAGTGTTCTAAAACATAAAACAGAACTGATGTGTGGTGTCCGGCGACGCTGACGCGAGCTGAGCACACACCAATTACGGCGACTTTTCCACCATCGGCCGTTCGGACCACAGGAGTTGGGCCAGGAGTAAGGACTTTCTTCAGCCGTGCTCTAAGGTCAGCGTTCATGATAGACACGTGTGCGCCAGTGTCAATGAGGGCTGTAGTAGGTACACCGTCGACGTCAACATTGATAAGGTTCTGATGTGCGGGCAAGGTCAGTAGAGGATTTTGGCATCGGGTCGGTATTGCAGCATCACCTCCAAGAGCTGCTCCCGTCAGTTTTCCGGAGGTGAACGCCGGAACGAGCTTGGGGACGGCGATCGGCGAGATGGGGGCGAGCGGGAGAAACGGCGTTGTGGCGAAGGGGAGCGGCTGGATCGGGGGCGCGAGGAATTCTCAGGCGTTAGCGGCTCTGTTTTCGGTGATGAGCGTGAATTCCAGACAGGTGGGCGATGGGGCGGAGGGTGAGGCCACGGAGCAGAGCTGGACCAAGCACGGCAGTGACGCGAAATGTGGCCTATACGACCGCAATTGAAGCATATCGGCCGGTCGTCTGGGGTGCGCCATACCGCCGGGTCGCGATAATGTGGGCTGGCAGAAAAACGTCGGTTGGGCGGAACAGTCACGGGTGGATTTGGTGTGGCGTAGTCTGGACGATGAATGGAGCAGACGTTTAAGCCGGCGTTGGCCAGTTCTTGCCTCACGACGGTCTGTATGAGAGAGACGGTGGCGTGATAGCTTTCGGAGTTGGGGGAGGCTGACACGAGTGGAGCTGCGGCTTCTATTTCCCGACGGACAATACGGACAACGTCACCGGGACTTTCCGTAGAAGGCAGGCGAGGGTCTTCGCATGTGGATGTTGCAGCCGTGTTTGGAAGCCGGGCAAACTGGTGGAGAACACGGCGGCTCTTCGCTTCTTCAAAGCGCCGGCATTCAGAAATAATGTCGTGGACCGTAGATGAATTCTTGAACACAAGAAGGTGAAAGGCGTCATCTGCTATGCCCTTAATAATATGGCCAACCTTATCGGCTTCGGACATCTGCGAGTCTACCTTGCGGCACAAAGCGAGCACGTCCTGAATGTACGTGAGGTATGATTCGGTGCACGTCTGAACTCGACGTGCGAGCTCGTTTTGGGCGGCGCGTTGACTTCCCACAGGCCTGCCAAATAGCTCCCGGAGCTTTTGCTTGCATAACTCCCAGCTAGTCAGTTCTTCCTCGTGCGTCTCGTACCAGACCTTTGCGGTACCTCTGAGATAAAAAATCACGTTGGCCAGCATGAGCGTTGGATCCCATCGCATACGTACACCCACTCGTTCGTATGACTTCAGCCAGGCTTCTACGTCAATGCCATCAGTGCCAGAAAAGGTACCTGGATCTCTCGGGGGCTCCAAGATGAGGGTTGACGGTCCAGTTGGAGAAAGCACGGACGTAGTTGGAGAAGGCACGGTAGTCGGGGAAGGGTCGGCATTGTTGACTGCAGTCGCCATGGGGGAGACCACTAGGCGCCCGCTACGAAGCTCCGTTTTGCGTGAAGTGAGTACCCCGCACCTCCCACCAATGATGTTACGGGAGAATAACTTTACTTTATAAAACGAGGAATAAACTCGGTGGTGGACAAGATGGCGCCCAGTTGGCTCACAGATCTGACAACATCGTCTTTCTCTTTGTCTTCTTCGTCGTTCTCATCCTACCGTTACAATATGTTCTGATGTTGGTGAGAGTGGAGCACGACTGTCTCCGTGGCGCAATTAGCCAGCGCGATCGGCTCTTAACCGAATTGTTGGAGGTTCGAGGCCACCTGTTGGTGGTGCGGCACTTTTTTTTCTTTGGGGTATTAGCTCTGAAGAAATGTTCTGATGGTGGTGAGAGTGGAGCACGCCTGTCTCTGTGGCGCAGTTGGCTAGCGCGATCGGCCGTTAACCTAAAGCTTGGAGGTTCGAGCCCACCCGGTGGTGGTGCGGCGCTTTTTTTTTCTTTGGGCTGATAGCTTTGAAGATATGTTCTGATGGTGGTGAGAGTTGCGCAGAACTGTCTCCGTGGCGCAGTTGGCTAGCGCGATCGGATGTTAACCGAAACTTTCGAGTTTCGAGCCCTCCCGGGAGTGGTGTGTTGCTTTTTTCTTTGCTCTGATAGCTTTGAAGATATCTTCTGATGGTGGTGAAAGTGGGGCACGACTGTCTCCGTGGCGCTATTGGCTAGCGCGATCGGCTGTCAACCGAAAGGTTGGAGGTTCGAGCCCACCCGGTGGTGGTGCGGCGCTTTTTTTTCTTTGGGCTGATAGCTCTGAAGAAAAGTTCTGATGGTGGTGAGAGTGGAGCAGGACTGTCTCCGTGGCGGAATTGGCTAGCGCGATCGGCTGTTAACCGAAATGTCGGAGTTTCGAGTCCACCCGGTGGTGGTGCGGCACTTTTTTTCTTTGGGCTGATAGCTTTGAAGATATGTTCTGGGGGGGGGGGGGTGAGAGTGGAGCACGTCTGTCTCCGTGGCGCAATTGGCTAGCGCGATCAGCTGTTAACCGAAAGGTTGGAGGTTCGAGCCCACCCGGTGATGGTGCGGCGCTTTTTTTTCTTTGGGCTGATAGCTCTGAAGAAATGTTCTGATGGTGGTGAGAGTGGAGCAGGACTGTCTCCGTGCCGCGATTGGCTAGCGCGATTGACTGTTAACCGAAAAGTTTGAGGTTCAAGCCCACCCGGTGGTGGTGCGGCGCCTTTTTTTTCTTTGTGCTGATAGCTTTGAAGATATGTTCTGATGGTGGTGAGAGTGGAGCACGACTGTCTCCGTGGCGCAATTGGCTAGCGGGATCGGCTGTTAACCGAAAGGTTGGAGTTTCGAGCCCTCCCGGGAGTGGTGTGTTGCTTTTTTCTTTGCGCTGATAGCTTTGAAGATATGTTCTGATGGTGGTGAGAGTGGAGCACGACTGTCTCCGTGGCGCAATTGGCTAGCGCGATCGGCTGTTAACCGAATTGTTGGAGGTTCGAGGCCACCTGGTGGTGGTGCGGCGCTTTTTTTTCTTTGGGGTAATAGCTCAGAAGAAATGTTCTGATGGTGGTGAGAGTGGAGCAGGACTGTCTCCGTGGCGCAATTGGCTAGCGCGATCGGCTGTTAACCGAAATGTCGGAGGTTCGAGTCCACCCGTTGGTGGTGCGGCACTTTTTTTTCTTGGGGCTGATAGCTTTGAAGATATGTTCTGAGGGTGGTGAGAGTGGAGCACGACTGTCTCCGTGGCGCAATTGGCTAGCGCGATCAGCTGTTAACCGAAAGGTTGGAGGTTCGAGCCCACCCGGTGGTTGTGCGGCGCTTTTTTTTCTTTGGGCTGATAGCTCTGAAGAAATGTTCTGACGGTGGTGAGAGTGGAGCACGACTGTCTCCGTGGCGCAAATGGCTAGCGGCATCGGCTGTTAACCGAAACGTCGGAGGTTCGAGTCCACCCGGTAGTGGTGCGGCACTTTTTTTTCTTTGGGCTGATAGCTTTGAAGATATGTTCTGATGGTGGTGAAAGTGGGGCACGACTGTCTCCGTGGCGCAATCGGCTAGCGCGATCGGCTCTTAACCGAAAGGTTGGAGGTTCGAGCCCACCCGGGAGTGGTGTGGCACTTTTTTCTTTGCGAGTACTTTGAAGATATGTTCTGATGGTGGTGAGAGTGGTGAAGGACTGTCTCCGTGCCGCAATTGGCTATCGCGATCGGCTGTTAACCGAAAAGGTGGAGGTTTGAGCCCTCCCGGGAGTGGTGTGTTGTTTTTTTCTTTGCGCTGATAGCTTTGAAGATATGTTCTGATGGTGGTGAGAGTGGAGCAGGACTGTCTCCGTGGCGCAATTGGCTAGCGCGATTGGCTGTTAACCGAAAGGTTGGAGTTTCGAGCCCACCCGGTGGTGGTGCGGCGCTTTTTTTTCTTTGGACTGATAGCTCTGAAGAAATGTTCTGATGGTAGTGAGAGTGGAGCAGGACTGTCTCCGTGGCGGAATTGGCTAGCGCGATCGGCTGTTAACCGAAATGTCGGAGGTTCGAGTCCACCCGGTGGTGGTGTGGCACTTTTTTTTCTTTGGGCTGATAGCTTTGAAGATATGTTCTCGGGGTGGTGAGAGTGGAGCACGTCTGTCTCCGTGGCGCAATTGGCTAGCGCGATCAGCTGTTAACCGAAAGGTTGGAGGTTCGAGCCCACCCGGTGGTGGTGCGGCGCTTTTTTTTCTTTGGGCTGATAGCTCTGAAGAAATGTTCTGATGGTGGTGAGAGTGGAGCACGACTGTCTCCGTGGCGCAAATGGCTAGCGGTATCAGCTGTTAACCGAAACGTCGGAGGTTCGAGTCCACCCGGCGGTGGTGCGGCACTTTTTTTTTCTTTGGGCTGATAGCTTTGAAGATATGTTCTGAGGGTGGTGAGAGTGGAGAACGACCGTCTCCGTGGCGCAATTGTCTAGCGCGATCGGCTGTTAACGGAAAGGTTGGAGGTTTGAGCCCTTCGGTGGTGGTGCGGCGGTTTTTTTCTGTGGGCTGATAGCTTTGAAGATGTGTTCTGATGGTGGTGAGAGTGGAGCAGGACTGTCTCCGTGGCGCAATAGGCTCGCGCGATTGGCTGTTGTCCGAAAGGTTGGATTTTCGAGCCCTCACAGGAGTGGTGTGTTGCTTTTTTCTTTGCGCTGATAACCTTGAAGATATGTTCTGATGGTGGTGAGAGTGGAGCACGACTGTCTCCGTGGCGCAATTAGCCAGCGCGATCGGCTCTTAACCGAATTGTTGGAGGTTCGAGACCACCTGTTGGTGGTGCGGCACTTTTTTTTCTTTGGGGTATTAGCTCTGAAGAAATGTTCTGATGGTGGTGAGAGTGGAGCACGCCTGTCTCTGTGGCGCAGTTGGCTAGCGCGATCGGCCGTTAACCTAAAGCTTGGAGGTTCGAGCCCACCCGGTGGTGGTGCGGCGCTTTTTTTTTCTTTGGGCTGATAGCTTTGAAGATATGTTCTGATGGTGGTGAGAGTTGCGCAGAACTGTCTCCGTGGCGCAGTTGGCTAGCGCGATCGGATGGTAACCGAAACTTTCGAGTTTCGAGCCCTCCCGGGAGTGGTGTGTTGCTTTTTTCTTTGCTCTGATAGCTTTGAAGATATCTTCTGATGGTGGTGAAAGTGGGGCACGACTGTCTCCGTGGCGCTATTGGCTAGCGCGATCGGCTGTCAACCGAAAGGTTGGAGGTTCGAGCCCACCCGGTGGTGGTGCGGCGCTTTTTTTCTTTGGGCTGATAGCTCTGAAGAAAAGTTCTGATGGTGGTGAGAGTGGAGCAGGACTGTCTCCGTGGCGGAATTGGCTAGCGCGATCGGCTGTTAACCGAAATGTCGGAGTTTCGAGTCCACCCGGTGGTGGTGCGGCACTTTTTTTCTTTGGGCTGATAGCTTTGAAGATATGTTCTGGGGGGGGGTGAGAGTGGAGCACGTCTGTCTCCGTGGCGCAATTGGCTAGCGCGATCAGCTGTTAACCGAGAGGTTGGAGGTTCGAGCCCACCCGGTGATGGTGCGGCGCTTTTTTTTCTTTGGGCTGATAGCTCTGAAGAAATGTTCTGATGGTGGTGAGAGTGGAGCAGGACTGTCTCCGTGCCGCGATTGGCTAGCGCGATTGACTGTTAACCGAAAAGTTCGAGGTTCAAGCCCACCCGGTGGTGGTGCGGCGCCTTTTTTTTCTTTGTGCTGATAGCTTTGAAGATATGTTCTGATGGTGGTGAGAGTGGAGCACGACTGTCTCCGTGGCGCAATTGGCTAGCGGGATCGGCTGTTAACCGAAAGGTTGGAGTTTCGAGCCCTCCCGGGAGTGGTGTGTTGCTTTTTTCTTTGCGCTGATAGCTTTGAAGATATGTTCTGATGGTGGTGAGAGTGGAGCACGACTGTCTCCGTGGCGCAATTGGCTAGCGCGATCGGCTGTTAACCGAAAGGTTGGAGGTTCGAGCCCACCCGGTGGTGGTGCGGCGCTTTTTTTCTTTGGGGTAATAGCTCTGAAGAAATGTTCTGATGGTGGTGAGAGTGGAGCAGGACTGTCTCCGTGACGCAATTGGCTAGCTCGATCGGCTGTTAACCGAAATGTCGGAGGTTCGAGTCCACCCGGTGGTGGTGCGGCACTTTTTTTTCTTTGGGCTGATAGCTTTGAAGATATGTTCTGGGGGTGGTGAGAGTGGAGCACGTCTGTATCCGTGGCGCAATTGGCTAGCGCGTTTGGCTGTTAACCGAAAAGTTGCAGGTTCAAGCCCACCCGGTGGTGGTGCGGCGCCTTTTTTTTCTTTGTGGTGATAGCTTTGAAGATATGTTCTGATGGTGGTGAGAGTGGAGCATGACTGTCTCCGTGGCGCAATTGGCTAGCGCGATCGGCTGTTAACCGAAAGGTTGGAGGTTCGAGCCCACCCGGTGGTGGTGCGACGTTTTTTTTTTCTTTGGGCTAATAGCTTTGAAGATATGTTCTAATGGTGGTGAGATTGGAGCAGGACTGTCTTCGTGGCGCAATCGGCTAGCGGGATCGGCTGTTAACCGAAAGGTTGGAGTTTCGAGCCCTCGTGGGAGTGGTGTGTTGCTTTTTTCTTTGCGCTGATAGCTTTGAAGATATGTTCTGATGGTGGTGAAAGTGGGGCACGACTGTCTTCGTGGCGCAATTGGCTAGCGCGATCGGCTGTTAACCGAAAGGTTTGAGGTTCGAGCCCACCCGGTGGTGGTGCGGGGCTTTTTTTTCTTTGGGCTGATAGCTCTGAAGAAATGTTCTGACGGTGGTGAGAGTGGAGCACGACTGTCTCCGTGGCGCAATGGGCTAGCGCGATCGGCTCTTAACCGAAAGGTTGGAGGTTCGAGCCCACCCAGTGGTGGTGTGGCTCTTTTTTTTCTTTGGGCTGATAGCATTGAAGATATGTTCTGATGGTGGTGAGAGTGGAGCACGACTGTCTCCGTGGCACAATTGGCTAGCGCGATCGGCTGTTCATCGAAAGGCTGGAGGTTCGAGCCTACCCGGTGGTGGTGTCGCGCTTTTTTTTTCTTTGGTCTGATAGCTTTGAAGCTATGTTCTGATGGTGGTGAGAGTGGAGCACGACTGTCTCCACGGCGCAATCGGCTAGCTTGATCGGCTGTTAACCGAAAGGTTGGAGGTTCGAGCCCACAAGGTGGTGGTGCGGCGCTTTTTTTCTTTAGGCTGGTAGCTTTGAAGATATGTTCTGAAGGTGATGAGAGTGGAGCAGGACTGTCTCCGTGGCGCAATTGGCTAGCGCGATCGGCTGGTAACCGAAAGGTTGGAGTTTCGAGCCCTCACGGTATGGTGTGTTGCTTTTTTCTTTGCGCTGATAGCGTTGGAGATATGTTCTGATGGTGGTGAGAGTGGAGCAGGACTGTCTCCGTGGCGCGATTGGCTAGCGCGATCGGCTGGTAACCGAAAGGTTGGAGTTTCGAGCCCTCACGGTATGGTGTGTTGCTTTTTTCTTTGCGCTGATAGCTTTGAAGATATGTTCTGATGGTGGTGAGAGTGGAGCACGACTGTCTCCGTGGCGCAATTGGCTAGCGCGATCGGCTGTTAACCGAATTGTTGGAGGTTCGAGGCCACCTGGTGGTGGTGCGGCGCTTTTTTTTCTTTGGGGTAATAGCTCAGAAGAAATGTTCTGATGGTGGTGAGAGTGGAGCAGGACTGTCTCCGTGGCGCAATTGGCTAGCGCGATCGGCTGTTAACCGAAATGTCGGAGGTTCGAGTCCACCCGGTGGTGGTGCGGCACTTTTTTTTCTTGGGGCTGATAGCTTTGAAGATATGTTCTGAGGGTGGTGAGAGTGGAGCACGACTGTCTCCGTGGCGCAATTGGCTAGCGCGATCAGCTGTTAACCGAAAGGTTGGAGGTTCGAGCCCACCCGGTGGTGGTGCGGCGCTTTTTTTTCGTTGGGCTGATAGCTCTGAAGAAATGTTCTGACGGTGGTGAGAGTGGAGCACGACTGTCTCCGTGGCGCAAATGGCTAGCGGCATCGGCTGTTAACCGAAACGTCGGAGGTTCGAGTCCACCCGGTGGTGGTGCGTCACTTTTTTTTTCTTTGGGCTGATAGCTTTGAAGATATGTTCTGAGGGTGGTGAGAGTGGAGAACGACTGTCTCCGTGGCGCAATTGTCTAGCGCGATCGGCTGTTAACGGAAAGGTTGGAGGTTCGAGCCCTTCGGTGGTGGTGCGGCGGTTTTTTTTCTGTGGGCTGATAGCTTTGAAGATGTGTTCTGATGGTGGTGAGAGTGGAGCAGGACTGTCTCCGTGCCGCGATTGGCTAGCGCGATTGACTGTTAACCGAAAGGTTGGATTTTCGAGCCCTCACGGGAGTGGTGTGTTGCTTTTTTCTTTGCGCTGATAGCTTTGAAGATATGTTCTGATGGTGGCGAGAGTGGAGCACGACTGTCTCCGTGGCGCAATTGGCTAGCGCGATCGGCTGTTAACCGAATTGTTGGAGGTTCGAGGCCACCTGGTGGTGGTGCGGCGCTTTTTTTCTTTGGGGTAATAGCTCTGAAGAAATGTTCTGATGGTGGTGAGGGTGGAGCAGGACTGTCTCCGTGGCGCAATAGGCTCGCGCGATTGGCTGTTGTCCGAAAGGTTGGATTTTCGAGCCCTCACGGGAGTGGTGTGTTGCTTTTTTCTTTGCGCTGATAACCTTGAAGATATGTTCTGATGTTGGTGAGAGTGGAGCACGACTGTCTCCGTGGCGCAATTAGCCAGCGCGATCGGCTCTTAACCGAATTGTTGGAGGTTCGAGGCCACCTGTTGGTGGTGCGGCACTTTTTTTTCTTTGGGGTATTAGCTCTGAAGAAATGTTCTGATGGTGGTGAGAGTGGAGCACGCCTGTCTCTGTGGCGCAGTTGGCTAGCGCGATCGGCCGTTAACCTTAAGCTTGGAGGTTCGAGCCCACCCGGTGGTGGTGCGGCGCTTTTTTTTTCTTTGGGCTGATAGCTTTGAAGATATGTTCTGATGGTGGTGAGAGTTGCGCAGAACTGTCTCCGTGGCGCAGTTGGCTAGCGCGATCGGATGTTAACCGAAACTTTCGAGTTTCGAGCCCTCCCGGGAGTGGTGCGTTGCTTTTTTCTTTGCTCTGATAGCTTTGAAGATATCTTCTGATGGTGGTGAAAGTGGGGCACGACTGTCTCCGTGGCGCTATTGGCTAGCGCGATCGGCTGTCAACCGAAAGGTTGGAGGTTCGAGCCCACCCGGTGGTGGTGCGGCGCTTTTTTTTCTTTGGGCTGATAGCTTTGAAGATATGTTCTGGGGGGGGGGGTGAGAGTGGAGCACGTCTGTCTCCGTGGCGCAATTGGCTAGCGCGATCAGCTGTTAACCGAAAGGTTGGAGGTTCGAGCCCACCCGGTGATGGTGCGGCGCTTTTTTTTCTTTGGGCTGATAGCTCTGAAGAAATGTTCTGATGGTGGTGAGAGTGGAGCAGGACTGTCTCCGTGGCGCAATTGGCTAGCGCGATCGGCTGTTAACCGAAATGTCGGAGGTTCGAGTCCACCCGGTGGTGGTGCGGCACTTTTTTTTCTTGGGGCTGATAGCTTTGAAGATATGTTCTGAGGGTGGTGAGAGTGGAGCACGACTGTCTCCGTGGCGCAATTGGCTAGCGCGATCAGCTGTTAACCGAAAGGTTGGAGGTTCGAGCCCACCCGGTGGTGGTGCGGCGCTTTTTTTTCGTTGGGCTGATAGCTCTGAAGAAATGTTCTGACGGTGGTGAGAGTGGAGCACGACTGTCTCCGTGGCGCAAATGGCTAGCGGCATCGGCTGTTAACCGAAACGTCGGAGGTTCGAGTCCACCCGGTGGTGGTGCGTCACTTTTTTTTTCTTTGGGCTGATAGCTTTGAAGATATGTTCTGAGGGTGGTGAGAGTGGAGAACGACTGTCTCCGTGGCGCAATTGTCTAGCGCGATCGGCTGTTAACGGAAAGGTTGGAGGTTCGAGCCCTTCGGTGGTGGTGCGGCGGTTTTTTTTCTGTGGGCTGATAGCTTTGAAGATGTGTTCTGATGGTGGTGAGAGTGGAGCAGGACTGTCTCCGTGCCGCGATTGGCTAGCGCGATTGACTGTTAACCGAAAGGTTGGATTTTCGAGCCCTCACGGGAGTGGTGTGTTGCTTTTTTCTTTGCGCTGATAGCTTTGAAGATATGTTCTGATGGTGGCGAGAGTGGAGCACGACTGTCTCCGTGGCGCAATTGGCTAGCGCGATCGGCTGTTAACCGAATTGTTGGAGGTTCGAGGCCACCTGGTGGTGGTGCGGCGCTTTTTTTCTTTGGGGTAATAGCTCTGAAGAAATGTTCTGATGGTGGTGAGGGTGGAGCAGGACTGTCTCCGTGGCGCAATAGGCTCGCGCGATTGGCTGTTGTCCGAAAGGTTGGATTTTCGAGCCCTCACGGGAGTGGTGTGTTGCTTTTTTCTTTGCGCTGATAACCTTGAAGATATGTTCTGATGTTGGTGAGAGTGGAGCACGACTGTCTCCGTGGCGCAATTAGCCAGCGCGATCGGCTCTTAACCGAATTGTTGGAGGTTCGAGGCCACCTGTTGGTGGTGCGGCACTTTTTTTTCTTTGGGGTATTAGCTCTGAAGAAATGTTCTGATGGTGGTGAGAGTGGAGCACGCCTGTCTCTGTGGCGCAGTTGGCTAGCGCGATCGGCCGTTAACCTTAAGCTTGGAGGTTCGAGCCCACCCGGTGGTGGTGCGGCGCTTTTTTTTTCTTTGGGCTGATAGCTTTGAAGATATGTTCTGATGGTGGTGAGAGTTGCGCAGAACTGTCTCCGTGGCGCAGTTGGCTAGCGCGATCGGATGTTAACCGAAACTTTCGAGTTTCGAGCCCTCCCGGGAGTGGTGCGTTGCTTTTTTCTTTGCTCTGATAGCTTTGAAGATATCTTCTGATGGTGGTGAAAGTGGGGCACGACTGTCTCCGTGGCGCTATTGGCTAGCGCGATCGGCTGTCAACCGAAAGGTTGGAGGTTCGAGCCCACCCGGTGGTGGTGCGGCGCTTTTTTTTCTTTGGGCTGATAGCTTTGAAGATATGTTCTGGGGGGGGGGGTGAGAGTGGAGCACGTCTGTCTCCGTGGCGCAATTGGCTAGCGCGATCAGCTGTTAACCGAAAGGTTGGAGGTTCGAGCCCACCCGGTGATGGTGCGGCGCTTTTTTTTCTTTGGGCTGATAGCTCTGAAGAAATGTTCTGATGGTGGTGAGAGTGGAGCAGGACTGTCTCCGTGCTGCGATTGGCTAGCGCGATTGACTGTTAACCGAAAAGTTCGAGGTTCAAGCCCACCCGGTGGTGGTGCGGCGCCTTTTTTTTCTTTGTGCTGATAGCTTTGAAGATATGTTCTGATGGTGGTGAGAGTGGAGCACGACTGTCTCCGTGGCGCAATTGGCTAGCGGGATCGGCTGTTAACCGAAAGGTTGGAGTTTCGAGCCCTCCCGGGAGTGGTGTGTTGCTTTTTTCTTTGCGCTGATAGCTTTGAAGATATGTTCTGATGGTGGTGAGAGTGGAGCACGACTGTCTCCGTGGCGCAATTGGCTAGCGCGATCGGCTGTTAACCGAATTGTTGGAGGTTCGAGGCCACCTGGTGGTGGTGCGGCGCTTTTTTTTCTTTGGGGTAATAGCTCAGAAGAAATGTTCTGATGGTGGTGAGAGTGGAGCAGGACTGTCTCCGTGGCGCAATTGGCTAGCGCGATTGGCTGTTAACCGAAATGTCGGAGGTTCGAGTCCACCCGTTGGTGGTGCGGCACTTTTTTTTCTTGGGGCTGATAGCTTTGAAGATATGTTCTGAGGGTGGTGAGAGTGGAGCACGACTGTCTCCGTGGCGCAATTGGCTAGCGCGATCAGCTGTTAACCGAAAGGTTGGAGGTTCGAGCCCACCCGGTGGTTGTGCGGCGCTTTTTTTTCTTTGGGCTGATAGCTCTGAAGAAATGTTCTGACGGTGGTGAGAGTGGAGCACGACTGTCTCCGTGGCGCAAATGGCTAGCGGCATCGGCTGTTAACCGAAACGTCGGAAGTTCGAGTCCACCCGGTAGTGGTGCGGCACTTTTTTTTCTTTGGGCTGATAGCTTTGAAGATATGTTCTGATGGTGGTGAAAGTGGGGCACGACTGTCTCCGTGGCGCAATCGGCTAGCGCGATCGGCTCTTAACCGAAAGGTTGGAGGTTCGAGCCCACCCGGGAGTGGTGTGGCACTTTTTTCTTTGCGAGTACTTTGAAGATATGTTCTGATGGTGGTGAGAGTGGTGAAGGACTGTCTCCGTGCCGCAATTGGCTATCGCGATCGGCTGTTAACCGAAAAGGTGGAGGTTTGAGCCCTCCCGGGAGTGGTGTGTTGTTTTTTTCTTTGCGCTGATAGCTTTGAAGATATGTTCTGATGGTGGTGAGAGTGGAGCAGGACTGTCTCCGTGGCGCAATTGGCTAGCGCGATTGGCTGTTAACCGAAAGGTTGGAGTTTCGAGCCCACCCGGTGGTGGTGCGGCGCTTTTTTTTCTTTGGACTGATAGCTCTGAAGAAATGTTCTGATGGTAGTGAGAGTGGAGCAGGACTGTCTCCGTGGCGGAATTGGCTAGCGCGATCGGCTGTTAACCGAAATGTCGGAGGTTCGAGTCCACCCGGTGGTGGTGTGGCACTTTTTTTTCTTTGGGCTGATAGCTTTGAAGATATGTTCTGGGGGTGGTGAGAGTGGAGCACGTCTGTCTCCGTGGCGCAATTGGCTAGCGCGATCAGCTGTTAACCGAAAGGTTGGAGGTTCGAGCCCACCCGGTGGTGGTGCGGCGCTTTTTTTTCTTTGGGCTGATAGCTCTGAAGAAATGTTCTGACGGTGGTGAGAGTGGAGCACGACTGTCTCCGTGGCGCAAATGGCTAGCGGTATCAGCTGTTAACCGAAACGTCGGAGGTTCGAGTCCACCCGGTGGTGGTGCGGCACTTTTTTTTTCTTTGGGCTGATAGTTTTGAAGATATGTTCTGAGGGTTATGAGAGTGGAGAACGACTGTCTCCGTGGCGCAATTGTCTAGCGCGATCGGCTGTTAACGGAAAGGTTGGAGGTTCGAGCCCTTCGGTGGTGGTGCGGCGGTTTTTTTTCTGTGGGCTGATAGCTTTGAAGATGTGTTCTGATGGTGGTGAGAGTGGAGCAGGACTGTCTCCGTGCCGCGATTGGCTAGCGCGATTGACTGTTAACCGAAAGGTTGGATTTTCGAGCCCTCACGGGAGTGGTGTGTTGCTTTTTTCTTTGCGCTGATAGCTTTGAAGATATGTTCTGATGGTGGCGAGAGTGGAGCACGACTGTCTCCGTGGCGCAATTGGCTAGCGCGATCGGCTGTTAACCGAATTGTTGGAGGTTCGAGGCCACCTGGTGGTGGTGCGGCGCTTTTTTTCTTTGGGGTAATAGCTCTGAAGAAATGTTCTGATGGTGGTGAGGGTGGAGCAGGACTGTCTCCGTGGCGCAATAGGCTCGCGCGATTGGCTGTTGTCCGAAAGGTTGGATTTTCGAGCCCTCACGGGAGTGGTGTGTTGCTTTTTTCTTTGCGCTGATAACCTTGAAGATATGTTCTGATGGTGGTGAGAGTGGAGCACGACTGTCTCCGTGGCGCAATTAGCCAGCGCGATCGGCTCTTAACCGAATTGTTGGAGGTTCGAGGCCACCTGTTGGTGGTGCGGCACTTTTTTTTCTTTGGGGTATTAGCTCTGAAGAAATGTTCTGATGGTGGTGAGAGTGGAGCACGCCTGTCTCTGTGGCGCAGTTGGCTAGCGCGATCGGCCGTTAACCTAAAGCTTGGAGGTTCGAGCCCACCCGGTGGTGGTGCGGCGCTTTTTTTTTCTTTGGGCTGATAGCTTTGAAGATATGTTCTGATGGTGGTGAGAGTTGCGCAGAACTGTCTCCGTGGCGCAGTTGGCTAGCGCGATCGGATGGTAACCGAAACTTTCGAGTTTCGAGCCCTCCCGGGAGTGGTGTGTTGCTTTTTTCTTTGCTCTGATAGCTTTGAAGATATCTTCTGATGGTGGTGAAAGTGGGGCACGACTGTCTCCGTGGCGCTATTGGCTAGCGCGATCGGCTGTCAACCGAAAGGTTGGAGGTTCGAGCCCACCCGGTGGTGGTGCGGCGCTTTTTTTCTTTGGGCTGATAGCTCTGAAGAAAAGTTCTGATGGTGGTGAGAGTGGAGCAGGACTGTCTCCGTGGCGGAATTGGCTAGCGCGATCGGCTGTTAACCGAAATGTCGGAGTTTCGAGTCCACCCGGTGGTGGTGCGGCACTTTTTTTCTTTGGGCTGATAGCTTTGAAGATATGTTCTGGGGGGGGGGGGGGTGAGAGTGGAGCACGTCTGTCTCCGTGGCGCAATTGGCTAGCGCGATCAGCTGTTAACCGAAAGGTTGGAGGTTCGAGCCCACCCGGTGATGGGGCGGCGCTTTTTTTTCTTTGGGCTGATAGCTCTGAAGAAATGTTCTGATGGTGGTGAGAGTGGAGCAGGACTGTCTCCGTGCCGCGATTGGCTAGCGCGATTGACTGTTAACCGAAAAGTTCGAGGTTCAAGCCCACCCGGTGGTGGTGCGGCGCCTTTTTTTTCTTTGTGCTGATAGCTTTGAAGATATGTTCTGATGGTGGTGAGAGTGGAGCAGGACTGTCTCCGTGGCGCAATAGGCTCGCGCGATTGGCTGTTGTCCGAAAGGTTGGATTTTCGAGCCCTCACGGGAGTGGTGTGTTGCTTTTTTCTTTGCGCTGATAACCTTGAAGATATGTTCTGATGGTGGTGAGAGTGGAGCACGACTGTCTCCGTGGCGCAATTAGCCAGCGCGATCGGCTCTTAACCGAATTGTTGGAGGTTCGAGGCCACCTGTTGGTGGTGCGGCACTTTTTTTTCTTTGGGGTATTAGCTCTGAAGAAATGTTCTGATGGTGGTGAGAGTGGAGCACGCCTGTCTCTGTGGCGCAGTTGGCTAGCGCGATCGGCCGTTAACCTAAAGCTTGGAGGTTCGAGCCCACCCGGTGGTGGTGCGGCACTTTTTTTTTCTTTGGGCTGATAGCTTTGAAGATATGTTCTGATGGTGGTGAGAGTTGCGCAGAACTGTCTCCGTGGCACAGTTGGCTAGCGCGATCGGATGGTAACCGAAACTTTCGAGTTTCGAGCCCTCCCGGGAGTGGTGTGTTGCTTTTTTCTTTGCTCTGATAGCTTTGAAGATATCTTCTGATGGTGGTGAAAGTGGGGCACGACTGTCTCCGTGGCGCTATTGGCTAGCGCGATCGGCTGTCAACCGAAAGGTTGGAGGTTCGAGCCCACCCGGTGGTGGTGCGGCGCTTTTTTTCTTTGGGCTGATAGCTCTGAAGAAAAGTTCTGATGGTGGTGAGAGTGGAGCAGGACTGTCTCCGTGGCGGAATTGGCTAGCGCGATCGGCTGTTAACCGAAATGTCGGAGTTTCGAGTCCACCCGGTGGTGGTGCGGCACTTTTTTTCTTTGGGCTGATAGCTTTGAAGATATGTTCTGGGGGGGGTGAGAGTGGAGCACGTCTGTATCCGTGGCGCAATTGGCTAGCGCGATCAGCTGTTAACCGAAAGGTTGGAGGTTCGAGCCCACCCGGTGATGGTGCGGCGCTTTTTTTTCTTTGGGCTGATAGCTCTGAAGAAATGTTCTGATGGTGGTGAGAGTGGAGCAGGACTGTCTCCGTGCCGCGATTGGCTAGCGCGATTGACTGTTAACCGAAAAGTTCGAGGTTCAAGCCCACCCGGTGGTGGTGCGGCGCCTTTTTTTTCTTTGTGCTGATAGCTTTGAAGATATGTTCTGATGGTGGTGAGAGTGGAGCACGACTGTCTCCGTGGCGCAATTGGCTAGCGGGATCGGCTGTTAACCGAAAGGTTGGAGTTTCGAGCCCTCCCGGGAGTGGTGTGTTGCTTTTTTCTTTGCGCTGATAGCTTTGAAGATATGTTCTAATGGTGGTGAGAGTGGAGCACGACTGTCTCCGTGGCGCAATTGGCTAGCGCGATCGGCTGTTAACCGAATTGTTGGAGGTTCGAGGCCACCTAGTGGTGGTGTGGCGCTTTTTTTCTTTGGGGTAATAGCTCTGAAGAAATGTTCTGATGGTGGTGAGAGTGGAGCAGGACTGTCTCCGTGACGCAATTGGCTAGCGCGATCGGCTGTTAACCGAAATGTCGGAGGTTCGAGTCCACCCGGTGGTGGTGCGGCACTTTTTTTTCTTTGGGCTGATAGCTTTGAAGATATGTTCTGGGGGTGGTGAGAGTGGAGCACGTCTGTCTCCGTGGCGCAATTGGCTAGCGCGATCGGCTGTTAACGGAAAGGTTGGAGGTTCCAGCCCACCCGGTGGTGGTGCGGCGGTTTTTTTCTGTGGGCTGATAGGTTTGAAGCTATGTTCTGATGGTGGCTAGAGTGGAGCAAGACTGTCTCCGTGGCGCAATTGGCTAGCGCGATCGGCTCTTAACCGAAAGGTTGGAGGTTTGAGCCCACCCAGTGGTGGTGCGGCGCTTTTTTTTCTTTGGGCTGATAGTATTGAAGATATATTCTGATGGTGGTGAGAGTGGAGCACGACTGTCTCCGTGGCACAATTAGCTAGCGCGATTGCCTCTTAACCAAAAATTTGGAGGTTCGAGCCCTCCCGGGTGTGGTGTGTTGCTTTTTTCTTTGCGCTGATAGCTATGGATAAATGTTCTGATGGTGGTGAAAGTGGGGCACGACTGTCTCCGTGGCGCAATCGGCTAGCGCGATCGGCTCTTAACCGAAAGGTTGGAGGTTCGAGCCCACCCGGTGGTGGTGCGGCGCTTTTTTTTCTTTGGGCTGATAGCATTGAAGATATGTTCTGATGGTGGTGAGAGTGGAGCAGAACTGTTTCCGTGGCGCAATTGGCTAGCGCGATCGGCTGTTAACCGAAAGGTTGGAGTTTCGAGCCCACCCGGGAGTGGTGTGGCACTTTTTTCTTTGCGCTGAGTACTTTGAAGATATGTTTTGATGGTGGTGAGAGTGGTGAAGGACTGTCTACGTGCCGCAATTGGCTATCGCGATCGGCTGTTAACCGAAAAGGTGGAGGTTTGAGCCCTCCCGGGAGTGGTGTGTTGCTTTTTTCTTTGCGCTGATAGCTCTGAAGATATGTTCTGATGGTGGTGAGAGTGGAGCAGGACTGTCTCCGTGGCGCAATTGGCTAGCGCGATTGGCTGTTAACCGAAAGGTTGGAGTTTCGAGCCCAAACGGGAGTGGTGTGTAGCTTTTTTCTTTGCGCTGATAGCTTTGAAGATATGTTCTGATTGTGGTGAGAGTGGAGCACGACTGTCTCCGTGGCGCAATTGGCTAGCGCGATCGGCTGTTAACCGAATTGTTGGAGGTTCGAGGCCACCTGTTGGTGGTGCGGCGCTTTTTTTTCTTTGGGGTAGTAGCTCTGAAGAAATGATCTGATGGTGGTGAGAGTGGAGCACGCCTGTCTCTGTGGCGCAGTTGGCTAGCGCGATCGGCTGTTAACCGAAAGCTTGGAGGTTCGAGCCCACCCGGTGGTGGTGCGGCGCTTCTTTTTCTTTGGGCTGATAGCTTTGAAGATATGTTCTGATTGTGGTGAGAGTGGCGCAGAACTGTCTCCTTGGCGCAATTGGCTAGCGCGATCGGCTGTTAACCGAAACGTTCGAGTTTCGAGCCCACCCGGTGTTGGTGCGGCGCTTTTTTTTCTTTGGGCTGATAGCTTTGAAGTTATGTTCTGATGGTGGTGAGAGTGGTGAAGGACTGTCTCCGTGCCGCAATTGGCTATCGCGATCGGCTGTTAACCGAAAAGGTGGAGGTTTGAGCCCTCCCGGGAGTGGTGTGTTGCTTTTTTCTTTGCGCTGATAGCTTTGAAGATATGTTATGATGGTGGTGAGAGTGGGGCACGACTGTCTCCGTGGCGCCATTGGCTAGCGCGATCGGCTGTCAACCGAAAGGTTGGAGGTTCGAGCCCACCCGGTGGTGGTGCGGCGCTTTTTTTTCTTTGGCCTGATAGCTCTGAAAAAATGTTCTGATGGTGGTGAGAGTGGAGCAGGACTGTCTCCGTGGCGGAATTGGCTAGCGCGATCGGCTGTTAACCGAAATGTCGGAGGTTCGAGTCCACCCGGTGGTGGTGCGGCACTTTTTTTTCTTTGGGCTGATAGCTTTGAAGATATTTTCGGGGGGTGGTAAGAGTGGAGCACGTCTGTCTCCGTGGCGCAATTGGCTAGCGCGATCAGCTGTTAACCGAAAGGTTGGAGGTTCGAGCCCACCCGGTGGTGGTGCGGCGCTTTTTTTTCTTTGGGCTGATAGCTCTGAAGAAATGTTCTGACGGTGGTGTGAGTGGAGCAGGACTGTCTCCGTGGCGCAAATGGCTAGCGGTATCGGCTGTTAACCGAAACGTCGGAGGTTCGAGTCCACCCGGTGTTGGTGCGGCACTTTCTTTTCTTTGGGCTGATAGCTTTGAAGATATGTTCTGAGGGTGGTGAGAGTGGAGAACGACTGTCTCCGTGGCGCAATTGGCTAGCGCGATCGGCTGTTAACGGAAAGGTTGGAGGTTCGAGCCCTTCAATGGTGGTGCGGCGCTTTTTTTCTTTGGGGTAATAGCTCTGAAGAAATGTTCTGATGGTGGTGAGGGTGGAGCAGGACTGTCTCCGTGGCGCAATTGGCTCGCGCGATTGGCTGTTAACCGAAAGGTTGGATTTTCGAGCCCTCACGGGAGTGGTGTGTTGCTTTTTTCTTTGCGCTGATAGCCTTGAAGATATGTTCTGATGGTGGTGAGAGTGGAGCACGACTGTCTCCGTGGCGCAATTGGCTAGCGCGATCGGCTGTTAACCGAATTTTTGGAGGTTCGAGGCCACCTGGTGGTGGTGCGGCGCTTTTTTTTCTTTGGGGTATTAGCTCTGAAGAAATGTTCTGATGGTGGTGAGAGTGGAGCACGCCTGTCTCTGTGGCGCAGTTGGCTAGCGCGATCGGCTGTTAACCAAAACTTTCTAGTTTCGAGCCCACCCGGTGTTGGTGCGGCGCTTTTTTTTCTTTGGGCTGATGGCTTTGAAGTTATGTTCTGATGGTGGTGAGAGTGGAGCAGGACTGTCTCCGTGGCGCAATTGGCTAGCGCGATCGGCTGGTAACCGAAAGGTTGGAGTATCGAGCCCTCCCGGGAGTGGTGTGTTGCTTTTTTCTTTGCGCTGATAGCTTTGAAGCTTTGTTCTGATGGTGGTGAAAGTGGGGCACGACTGTCTCCGTGGGGCTATTGGCTAGCGCGATCGGCTGTCAACCGAAATGTTGGAGGTTCGAGCCCACCCTGTGGTGGTGCGGCGCTTTTTTTCTTTGGGCTGATAGCTTTGAAGTTATGTTATGATGGTGGTGAGAGTGGAGCAGGACTGTCTCCGTGGCGCAATCGGCTAGCGCGCTCGGCTGTTAACCAAAAGGTTGGAGTTTCGAGCCCACCCGGCGGTGCTGCGGCGCTTTTTTTCTTTGGGCTGATAGCTTTGAAGATATGTTCTGATGGTGGTGAGAGTGTAGAAGGACTGTCTCCGTGGCGCAATTGGCTAGCGCGATTGGCTGTTAACCGAAAGGTTGGAGTTTCGAGCCCTCACGGGAGTAGTGTGTTGCTTTTTTCTTTGCGCTGACAGCTTTGAAGATATGTTCTGATGGTGGTGAGAGTGGAGCACGACTGTCTCCGTGGCGCAATTGGCTAGCGCGATCGGCTGTTAACCAAATTGTTGGAGGTTCGAGGCCACCTGGTGGTGGTGCGGCGCTTTTTTTTCTTTGGGGTAATAGCTCTGAAGAAATGTTCTGATGGTGGTGAGAGTGGAGCAGGACTGTCTCCGTGGCGCAATTGGCTAGCGCGATCGGCTGTTAACCGAAATGTCGGAGGTTCGAGTCCACCCGGTGGTGGTGCGGCACTTTTTTTCTTTGGGCTGATAGCTTTGAAGATATGTTCTGAGGGTGGTGAGAGTGGAGCACGACTGTCTCCGTGGCGCAATTGGCTAGCGCGATCAGCTGTTAACCGAAAGGTTGGAGGTTCGAGCCCACCTGGTGGTGGTGCGGCGCTTTTTTTTCTTTGGGCTGATAGCTCTGAAGAAATGTTCTGACGGTGGTGAGAGTGGAGCACGACTGTCTCCGTGGCGCAAATGGCTAGCGGCATCGGCTGTCAACCGAAATGTTGGGGGTTCGAGCCCACCCGGTGGTGGTGCGGCGCTTTTTTTTCTTTGGGCTGATAGCTCTGAAGAAATGTTCTGACGGTGGTGAGAGTGGAGCACGACTGTCTCCGTGGCACAAATGGCTAGCGGAATCGGCTCTTAACCGAAAGTTTGGAGGTTCGAGCCCACCCTGTGGTGGTGCGGCGCTTTTTATTCTTTGAAGTGATAGCTTTGACGTTATGTTATGATGGTGGTGAGAGTGGAGCAGGACTGTCTCCGTGGCGCAATCGGCTAGCGCGCTCGGCTGTTAACCAAAAGGTTGGAGTTTCGAGCCCACCCGGCGGTGCTGCGGCGCTTTTTTTCTTTGGGCTGATAGCTTTGAAGATATGTTCTGATGGTGGTGAGAGTGGAGAAGGACTGTCTCCGTGGCGCAATTGGCTAGCGCGATTGGCTGTTAACCGAAAGGTTGGAGTTTCGAGCCCTTCGGTGGTGGTGCGGTGCTTTTTTTCTTTGGGGTAATAGCTCTGAAGAAATGTTCTGATAATGGTGAGGGTGGAGCAGGACTGTCTCCGTGGCGCGATTGGCTAGCGCGATTGGCTGTTAACCGAATTGTTGGAAGTTCGAGGCCACCTGTTGGTGGTGTGGCGCTTTTTTTCTTTGGGGTAGTAGCTCTGAAGATATGTTCTGATGGTGGTGAGAGTGGAGCACGACTGTCTCCGTGGCGCGATTGGCTAGCGCGATCGGCTGTTAACCGAATTGTTGGAGGTTCGAGGCCACCTGGTGGTGGTGCGGCGCTTTTTTTTCCTTGGGGTATTAGCTCTGAAGAAATGTTCTGATGGTGGTGAGAGTGGAGCACGCCTGTCTCTGTGGCGCAGTTGGCTAGCGCGATCGGCTGTTAACCAAAACTTTCTAGTTTCGAGCCCACCCGGTGTTGGTGCGGCGCTTTTTTTTTCTTTGGGCTGATGGCTTTGAAGTTATGTTCTGATGGTGGTGAGAGTGGAGCAGGACTGTCTCCGTGGCGCAATTGGCTAGCGCGATCGGCTGGTAACCGAAAGGTTGGAGTATCGAGCCCTCCCGGGAGTGGTGTGTTGCTTTTTTCTTTGCGCTGATAGCTTTGAAGCTTTGTTCTGATGGTGGTGAAAGTGGGGCACGACTGTCTCCGTGGCGCTATTGGCTAGCGCGATCGGCTGTCAACCGAAATGTTGGAGGTTCGAGCCCACCCGGGAGTGGTGTGGCACTTTTTTCTTTGCGCTGAGTACTTTGAAGTTATGTTATGATGGTGGTGAGAGTGGAGCAGGACTGTCTCCGTGGCGCAATCGGCTAGCGCGCTCGGCTGTTAACCAAAAGGTTGGAGTTTCGAGCCCACCCGGCGGTGCTGCGGCGCTTTTTTTCTTTGGGCAGATAGCTTTGAAGATATGTTCTGATTGTGGTGAGAGTGGAGAAGGACTGTCTCCGTGGCGCAATTGGCTAGCGCGATTGGCTGTTAACCGAAAGGTTGGAGTTTCGAGCCCTCACGGGAGTAGTGTGTTGCTTTTTTCTTTGCGCTGACAGCTTTGAAGATATGTTCTGATGGTGGTGAGAGTGGAGCACGACTGTCTCCGTGGCGCAATTGGCTAGCGCGATCGGCTGTTAACCGAATTGTTGGAGGTTCGAGGCCACCTGGTGGTGGTGCGGCGCTTTTTTTTCTTTGGGGTAATAGCTCTGAAGAAATGTTCTGATGGTGGTGAGAGTGGAGCACGCCTGTCTCTGTGGCGCAGTTGGCTAGCGCGATCGGCTGTTAACCGAAAGCTTGGAGGTTCGAGCCCACCCGGTGGTGGTGCGGCGCTTCTTTTTCTTTGGGCTGATAGCTTTGAAGATATGTTCTGATTGTGGTGAGAGTGGCGCAGAACTGTCTCCTTGGCGCAATTGGCTAGCGCGATCGGCTGTTAACCGAATTTTTGGAGGTTCGAGGCCACCTGGTGGTGGTGCGGCGCTTTTTTTTCTTTGGGGTATTAGCTCTGAAGAAATGTTCTGATGGTGGTGAGAGTGGAGCACGCCTGTCTCTGTGGCGCAGTTGGCTAGCGCGATCGGCTGTTAACCAAAACTTTCTAGTTTCGAGCCCACCCGGTGTTGGTGCGGCGCTTTTTTTTCTTTGGGCTGATGGCTTTGAAGTTATGTTCTGATGGTGGTGAGAGTGGAGCAGGACTGTCTCCGTGGCGCAATTGGCTAGCGCGATCGGCTGGTAACCGAAAGGTTGGAGTATCGAGCCCTCCCGGGAGTGGTGTGTTGCTTTTTTCTTTGCGCTGATAGCTTTGAAGCTTTGTTCTGATGGTGGTGAAAGTGGGGCACGACTGTCTCCGTGGCGCTATTGGCTAGCGCGATCGGCTGTCAACCGAAATGTTGGAGGTTCGAGCCCACCCTGTGGTGGTGCGGCGCTTTTTTTCTTTGGGCTGATAGCTTTGAAGTTATGTTATGCTGGTGGTGAGAGTGGAGCAGGACTGTCTCCGTGGCGCAATCGGCTAGCGCGCTCGGCTGTTAACCAAAAGGTTGGAGTTTCGAGCCCACCCGGCGGTGCTGCGGCGCTTTTTTTCTTTGGGCTGATAGCTTTGAAGATATGTTCTGATGGTGGTGAGAGTGGAGAAGGACTGTCTCCATGGCGCAATTGGCTAGCGCGATTGGCTGTTAACCGAAAGGTTGGAGTTTCGAGCCCTCACGGGAGTAGTGTGTTGCTTTTTTCTTTGGGCTGATAGCTTTGAAGATATGTTCTGAGGGTGGTGAGAGTGGAGAACGACTGTCTCCGTGGCGCAATTGGCTAGCGCGATCGGCTGTTAACCGAAAGCTTGGAGGTTCGAGCCCACCCGGTGGTGGTGCGGCGCTTCTTTTTCTTTGGGCTGATAGCTTTGAAGATATGTTCTGATTGTGGTGAGAGTGGCGCAGAACTGTCTCCTTGGCGCAATTGGCTAGCGCGATCGGCTGTTAACCGAAATGTCGGAGGTTCGAGTCCACCCGGTGGTGGTGCGGCACTTTTTTTCTTTGGGCTGATAGCTTTGAAGATATGTTCTGAGGGTGGTGAGAGTGGAGCACGACTGTCTCCGTGGCGCAATTGGCTAGCGCGATCAGCTGTTAACCGAAAGGTTGGAGGTTCGAGCCCACCTGGTGGTGGTGCGGCGCTTTTTTTTCTTTGGGCTGATAGCTCTGAAGAAATGTTCTGACGGTGGTGAGAGTGGAGCACGACTGTCTCCGTGGCGCAAATGGCTAGCGGCATCGGCTGTCAACCGAAATGTTGGGGGTTCGAGCCCACCCGGTGGTGGTGCGGCGCTTTTTTTTCTTTGGGCTGATAGCTCTGAAGAAATGTTCTGACGGTGGTGAGAGTGGAGCACGACTGTCTCCGTGGCACAAATGGCTAGCGGAATCGGCTCTTAACCGAAAGTTTGGAGGTTCGAGCCCACCCTGTGGTGGTGCGGCGCTTTTTATTCTTTGAAGTGATAGCTTTGACGTTATGTTATGATGGTGGTGAGAGTGGAGCAGGACTGTCTCCGTGGCGCAATCGGCTAGCGCGCTCGGCTGTTAACCAAAAGGTTGGAGTTTCGAGCCCACCAGGCGGTGCTGCGGCGCTTTTTTTCTTTGGGCTGATAGCTTTGAAGATATGTTCTGATGGTGGTGAGAGTGGAGAAGGACTGTCTCCGTGGCGCAATTGGCTAGCGCGATTGGCTGTGAACCGAAAGGTTGGAGTTTCGAGCCCTCACGGGAGTGGTGTGTTGCTTTTTTCTTTGCGCTGATAGCTTTGAAGATATGTTCTGATGGTGGTGAGAGTGGAGCACGACTGTCTCCGTGGCGCAATTGGCTAGCGCGATCGGCTGTTAACCGAAATGTCGGAAATTCGAGTCCACCCGGTGGTGGTGCGGCACTTTTTTTCTTTGGGCTGATAGCTTTGAAGATATGTTCTGAGGGTGGTGAGAGTGGAGCTCGACTGTCTCCGTGGCGCAATTGGCTAGTGCGATCAGCTGTTAACCGAAAGGTTGGAGGTTCGAGCCCACCCGGTGGTGGTGCGGCGCTTTTGTTTCTTTGGGCTGATAGCTCTGAAGAAATGTTCTGACGGTGGTGAGAGTGGAGCACGACTGTCTCCGTGGCGCAAATGGCTAGCGCGATCAGCTGTTAACCGAAAGGTTGGACGTTCGAGCCCACCCGGTGGTGGTGCGGCGCTTTTTTTTCTTTGGGCTGATAGCTCTGAAGAAATGTTCTGACGGTGGTGAGAGTGGCGCACGACTGTCTCCGTGGCGCAAATGGCTAGCGGCATCGGCTGTTAACCGAAACGTCGGAGGTTCGAGTCCACCCGGTAGTGGTGCGGCGCTTTTTTTTCTTTGGGCTGATAGCTTTCAAGATATGTTCTGAGGGTGGTGAGATTAGAGCACGACTGTCTCCGTGGCGCAATTGGCTAGCGCGATCGGCTGTTAACGGAAAGGTTGGAGGTTTGAGCCCACTCGGTGGTGGTGCAGCGGTTTTTTTTTTCTGTGGGCTGATAGCTTTGAAGATATGTTCTGATGGTGGTGAGAGTGGAGCACGACTGTCTCCGTGGCGCAATTGGCTAGCGCCATCGGCTGTTAACCGAAATGTTGGAGGTTCGAGCCCACCCGGTGGTGGTGCGGCGTTTTTTTTTGGGCTAATAGCGTTGAAGATATATTCTAATGGTGGTGAGATTGGAGCAGGACTGTCTTCGTGGCGCAATTGGCTAGCGCGATCGGCTGTTAACCGAACGGTTGGAGTTTCGAGCCCACCCGGGAGTGGTGTGGCACTTTTTTTTTGCGCTGAGTACTTTGAAGATATGTTCTGATGGTGGTGAGAGTGGTGAAGGACTGTCTCCGTGCCGCAATTGGCTATCGCGATCGGCTGTTAACCGAAAAGGAGGAGGTTTGAGCCCTCCCGGGAGTGGTGTGTTGCTTTTTTCTTTGCGCTGATAGCTTTGAAGATATGTTCTGATGGTGGTGAGAGTGGAGCAGGACTGTCTCCGTGGCGCAATTGGCTAGCGCGATTGGCTGTTAACCGAAAGGTTGGAGTTTCGAGCCCTCACGGGAG
Organism: Rhipicephalus microplus; assembly: GCF_043290135.1. Taxonomy (NCBI): domain Eukaryota; kingdom Metazoa; phylum Arthropoda; class Arachnida; order Ixodida; family Ixodidae; genus Rhipicephalus; species Rhipicephalus microplus. Next base: position 584,362 of record NW_027464611.1, on the reverse strand, counting down.
TGGTGTGTAGCTTTTTTTTGCGCTGATAGCTTTGAAGATATGTTCTGATTGTGGTGAGAGTGGAGCACGACTGTCTCCGTGGCGCAATTGGCTAGCGCGATTGGCTGTTAACAGAATTGTTGGAGGTTCGAGCCCACCCGGTGGTGGTGCGGCGCTTTTTTTTCTTTGGGCTGATAGCTCTGAAGAAATGTTCTGATGGTGGTGAGTGTGGGGCATGACTGTCTCCGTGGCGGAATTGGCTAGCGCGATCGGCTGTTCACCGAAATGTCGGAGGTTCGAGTCCACCCGGTGGTGGTGCGGCGCTTTTTTTTCTTTGGGCTGATAGCTCTGAAGAAATGTTCTGACGGTGGTGAGAGTGGAGCACGACTGTCTCCGTGGCGCAAATGGCTAGCGCGATCAGCTGTTAACCGAAAGGTTGGACGTTCGAGCCCACCCGGTGGTGGTGCGGCGCTTTTTTTTCTTTGGGCTGATAGCTCTGAAGAAATGTTCTGACGGTGGTGAGAGTGGCACACGACTGTCTCCGTGGCGCAAATGGCTAGCGGCATCGGCTGTTAACCGAAACGTCGGAGGTTCGAGTCCACCCGGTAGTGGTGCGGCACTTTTTTTTCTTTGGGCTGATAGCTTTCAAGATATGTTCTGAGGGTGGTGAGATTAGAGCACGACTGTCTCCGTGGCGCAATTGGCTAGCGCGATCGGCTGTTAACGGAAAGGTTGGAGGTTTGAGCCCACTCGGTGGTGGTGCAGCGGTTTTTTTTTCTGTGGGCTGATAGCTTTGAAGATATGTTCTGATGGTGGTGAGAGTGGAGCACGACTGTCTCCGTGGCGCAATTGGCTAGCGCCATCGGCTGTTAACCGAAATGTTGGAGGTTCGAGCCCACCCGGTGGTGGTGCGGCGTTTTTTTTGGGCTAATAGTTTTGAAGATATATTCTAATGGTGGTGAGATTGGAGCAGGACTGTCTCCGTGGCGCAATCGGCTAGCGCGCTCAGCTGTTAACCAAAAGGTTGGAGTTTCGAGCCCACCCGGCGGTGCTGCGGCGCTTTTTTTCTTTGGGCAGATAGCTTTGAAGATATGTTCTGATTGTGGTGAGAGTGGAGAAGGACTGTCTCCGTGGCGCAATTGGCTAGCGCGATTGGCTGTTAACCGAAAGGTTGGAGTTTCGAGCCCTCACGGGAGTAGTGTGTTGCTTTTTTCTTTGCGCTGACAGCTTTGAAGATATGTTCTGATGGTGGTGAGAGTGGAGCACGACTGTCTCCGTGGCGCAATTGGCTAGCGCGATCGGCTGTTAACCGAATTGTTGGAGGTTCGAGGCCACCTGGTGGTGGTGCGGCGCTTTTTTTTCTTTGGGGTAATAGCTCTGAAGAAATGTTCTGATGGTGGTGAGAGTGGAGCAGGACTGTCTCCGTGGCGCAATTGGCTAGCGCGATCGGCTGTTAACCGAAATGTCGGAGGTTCGAGTCCACCCGGTGGTGGTGCGGCACTTTTTTTCTTTGGGCTGATAGCTTTGAAGATATGTTCTGAGGGTGGTGAGAGTGGAGCACGACTGTCTCCGTGGCGCAATTGGCTAGCGCGATCAGCTGTTAACCGAAAGGTTGGAGGTTCGAGCCCACCTGGTGGTGGTGCGGCGCTTTTTTTTCTTTGGGCTGATAGCTCTGAAAAAATGTTCTGACGGTGGTGAGAGTGGAGCACGACTGTCTCCGTGGCGACAATGGCTAGCGGCATCGGCTGTCAACCGAAATGTTGGGGGTTCGAGCCCACCCGGTGGTGGTGCGGCGCTTTTTTTTCTTTGGGCTGATAGCTCTGAAGAAATGTTCTGACGGTGGTGAGAGTGGAGCACGACTGTCTCCGTGGCACAAATGGCTAGCGGAATCGGCTCTTAACCGAAAGTTTGGAGGTTCGAGCCCACCCTGTGGTGGTGCGGCGCTTTTTATTCTTTGAAGTGATAGCTTTGAAGTTATGTTATGATGGTGGTGAGAGTGGAGCAGGACTGTCTCCGTGGCGCAATCGGCTAGCGCGCTCGGCTGTTAACCAAAAGGTTGGAGTTTCGAGCCCACCCGGCGGTGCTGCGGCGCTTTTTTTCTTTGGGCTGATAGCTTTGAAGATATGTTCTGATGGTGGTGAGAGTGGAGAAGGACTGTCTCCGTGGCGCAATTGGCTAGCGCGATTGGCTGTTAACCGAAAGGTTGGAGTTTCGAGCCCTCACGGGAGTGGTGTGTTGCTTTTTTCTTTGCGCTGATAGCTTTGAAGATATGTTCTGATGGTGGTTAGAGTGGAGCACGACTGTCTCCGTGGCGCAATTGGCTAGCGCGATCGGCTGTTAACCGAAATGTCGGAAATTCGAGTCCACCCGGTGGTGGTGCGGCACTTTTTTTTCTTTGGGCTGATAGCTTTGAAGATATGTTCTGAGGGTGGTGAGAGTGGAGCACGACTGTCTCCGTGGCGCAATTGGCTAGCGCGATCAGCTGTTAACCGAAAGGTTGGAGGTTCGAGCCCACCCGGTGGTGGTGCGGCGCTTTTTTTTCTTTGGGCTGATAGCTCTGAAGAAATGTTCTGACGGTGGTGAGAGTGGAGCACGACTGTCTCCGTGGCGCAAATGGCTAGCGCGATCAGCTGTTAACCGAAAGGTTGGACGTTCGAGCCCACCCGGTGGTGGTGCGGCGCTTTTTTTTCTTTGGGCTGATAGCTCTGAAGAAATGTTCTGACGGTGGTGAGAGTGGCGCACGACTGTCTCCGTGGCGCAAATGGCTAGCGGCATCGGCTGTTAACCGAAACGTCGGAGGTTCGAGTCCACCCGGTAGTGGTGCGGCGCTTTTTTTTCTTTGGGCTGATAGCTTTCAAGATATGTTCTGAGGGTGGTGAGATTAGAGCACGACTGTCTCCGTGGCGCAATTGGCTAGCGCGATCGTCTGTTAACGGAAAGGTTGGAGGTTTGAGCCCACTCGGTGGTGGTGCAGCGGTTTTTTTTTCTGTGGGCTGATAGCTTTGAAGATATGTTCTGATGGTGGTGAGAGTGGAGCACGACTGTCTCCGTGGCGCAATTGGCTAGCGCCATCGGCTGTTAACCGAAATGTTGGAGGTTCGAGCCCACCCGGTGGTGGTGCGGCGTTTTTTTTTGGGCTAATAGCTTTGAAGATATATTCTAATGGTGGTGAGATTGGAGCAGGACTGTCTTCGTGGCGCAATTGGCTAGCGCGATCGGCTGTTAACCGAACGGTTGGAGTTTCGAGCCCACCCGGGAGTGGTGTGGCACTTTTTTCTTTGCGCTGAGTACTTTGAAGATATGTTCTGATGGTGGTGAGAGTGGTGAAGGACTGTCTCCGTGCCGCAATTGGCTATCGCGATCGGCTGTTAACCGAAAAGGTGGAGGTTTGAGCCCTCCCGGGAGTGGTGTGTTGCTTTTTTCTTTGCGCTGATAGCTTTGAAGATATGTTCTGATGGTGGTGAGAGTGGAGCAGGACTGTCTCCGTGGCGCAATTGGCTAGCGCGATTGGCTGTTAACCGAAAGGTTGGAGTTTCGAGCCCTCACGGGAGTGGTGTGTAGCTTTTTTTTGCGCTGATAGCTTTGAAGATATGTTCTGATTGTGGTGAGAGTGGAGCACGACTGTCTCCGTGGCGAAATTGGCTAGCGCGATTGGCTGTTAACCGAATTGTTGGAGGTTCGAGGCCACCTGTTGGTGGTGCGGCGCTTTTTTTCTTTGGGGTAGTAGCTCTGAAGAAATGTTCTGATGGTGGTGAGAGTGGAGCACGCCTGTCTCTGCTGCGCAGTTGGCTAGCGCGATCGGCTGTTAACCGAAAGCTTGGAGGTTCGAGCCCACCCGGTGGTGGTGCGGCGCTTCTTTTTCTTTGGGCTGATAGCTTTGAAGATATGTTCTGATTGTGGTGAGAGTGGCGCAGAACTGTCTCCGTGGCGCAATTGGCTAGCGCGATCGGCTGTTAACCGAAACGTTCGAGTTTCGAGCCCACCCGGTGTTGGTGCGGCGCTTTTTTTTTCTTTGGGCTGATAGCTTTGAAGTTATGTTCTGATGATGGGGAGAGTGGAGCAGGACTGTTTCGATGGCGCAAATGGCTAGCGCGATCGGCTGTTAACCGAAAGGTTGGAGTATCGAGCTCTCCCGGGAGTGGTGTGTTGCTTTTTTCTTTGCTCTGATAGCTTTGAAGATATGTTCTGATGGTGGTGAAAGTGGGGCACGACTGTCTCCGTGGCGCTATTGGCTAGCGCGATCGGCTGTCAACCGAAAGGTTGGAAGTTCTAGCCCACCCGGTGGTGGTGCGGCGCTTTTTTTTCTTTGGGCTGATAGCTCTGAAGAAATGTTCTGATGGTGGTGAGTGTGGAGCAGGACTGTCTCCGTGGCGGAATTGGCTAGCGCGATCGGCTGTTCACCGAAATGTCGGAGGTTCGAGTCCACCCGGTGGTGGTGCGGCGCTTTTTTTTCTTTGGGCTGATAGCTCTGAAGAAATGTTCTGACGGTGGTAAGAGTGGAGCACGACTGTCTCCGTGGCGCAAATGGCTAGCGCGATCAGCTGTTAACCGAAAGGTTGGACGTTCGAGCCCACCCGGTGGTGGTGCGGCGCTTTTTTTTCTTTGGGCTGATAGCTCTGAAGAAATGTTCTGACGGTGGTGAGAGTGGCGCACGACTGTCTCCGTGGCGCAAATGGCTAGCGGCATCGGCTGTTAACCGAAACGTCGGAGGTTCGAGTCCACCCGGTAGTGGTGCGGCACTTTTTTTTCTTTGGGCTGATAGCTTTCAAGATATGTTCTGAGGGTGGTGAGATTAGAGCACGACTGTCTCCGTGGCGCAATTGGCTAGCGCGATCGGCTGTTAACGGAAAGGTTGGAGGTTTGAGCCCACTCGGTGGTGGTGCAGCGGTTTTTTTCTGTGGGCTCATAGCTTTGAAGATATGTTCTGATGGTGGTGAGAGTGGAGCACGACTGTCTCCGTGGCGCAATTGGCTAGCGCCATCGGCTGTTAACCGAAATGTTGGAGGTTCGAGCCCACCCGGTGGTGGTGCGGCGTTTTTTTTTGGGCTAATAGCTTTGAAGATATATTCTAATGGTGGTGAGATTGGAGCAGGACTGTCTTCGTGGCGCAATTGGCTAGCGCGATCGGCTGTTAACCAAACGGTTGGAGTTTCGAGCCCACCCGGGAGTGGTGTGGCACTTTTTTCTTTGCGCTGAGTACTTTGAAGATATGTTCTGATGGTGGTGAGAGTGGTGAAGGACTGTCTCCGTGCCGCAATTGGCTATCGCGATCGGCTGTTAACCGAAAATGTGGAGGTTTGAGCCCTCCCGGGAGTGGTGTGTTGCTTTTTTCTTTGCGCTGATAGCTTTGAAGATATGTTCTGATGGTGGTGAGAGTGGAGCAGGACTGTCTCCGTGGCGCAATTGGCTAGCGCGATTGGCTGTTAACCGAAAGGTTGGAGTTTCGAGCCCTCACGGGAGTGGTGTGTAGCTTTTTTTTGCGCTGATAGCTTTGAAGATATGTTCTGATTGTGGTGAGAGTGGAGCACGAGTGTCTCCGTGGCGCAATTGGCTAGCGCGATTGGCTGTTGACCGAATTGTTGGAGGTTCGAGGCCACCTGTTGGTGGTGTGGCGCTTTTTTTCTTTGGGGTAGTAGCTCTGAAGAAATGTTCTGATGGTGGTGAGAGTGGAGCACGCCTGTCTCTGTGGCGCAGTTGGCTAGCGCGATCGGCTGTTAACCGAAAGCTTGGAGGTTCGAGCCCACCCGGTGGTGGTGCGGCGCTTCTTTTTCTTTGGGCTGATAGCTTTGAAGATATGTTCTGATTGTGGTGAGAGTGGCGCAGAACTGTCTCCGTGGCGCAATTGGCTAGCGCGATCGGCTGTTAACCGAAACGTTCGAGTTTCGAGCCCACCCGGTCTTGGTGCGGCGCTTTTTTTTTCTTTGGGCTGATAGCTTTGAAGTTATGTTCTGATGATGGGGAGAGTGGAGCAGGACTGTTTCGATGGCGCAAATGGCTAGCGCGATCGGCTGTTAACCGAAAGGTTGGAGTATCGTGCTCTCCCGGGAGTGGTGTGTTGCTTTTTTCTTTGCTCTGATAGCTTTGAAGATATGTTCTGATGGTGGTGAAAGTGGGGCACGACTGTCTCCGTGGCGCTATTGGCTAGCGCGATCGGCTGTCAACCGAAAGGTTGGAGGTTCGAGCCCACCCGGTGGTGGTGCGGCGCTTTTTTTTCTTTGGGCTGATAGCTCTGAAGAAATGTTCTGACGGTGGTGAGAGTGGAGCACGACTGTCTCCGTGGCGCAAATGGCTAGCGCGATCAGCTGTTAACCGAAAGGTTGGACGTTCGAGCCCACCCGGTGGTGGTGCGGCGCTTTTTTTTCTTTGGGCTGATAGCTCTGAAGAAATGTTCTGACGGTGGTGAGAGTGGCGCACGACTGTCTCCGTGGCGCAAATGGCTAGCGGCATCGGCTGTTAACCGAAACGTCGGAGGTTCGAGTCCACCCGGTAGTGGTGCGGCGCTTTTTTTTCTTTGGGCTGATAGCTTTCAAGATATGTTCTGAGGGTGGTGAGATTAGAGCACGACTGTCTCCGTGGCGCAATTGGCTAGCGCGATCGTCTGTTAACGGAAAGGTTGGAGGTTTGAGCCCACTCGGTGGTGGTGCAGCGGTTTTTTTTTCTGTGGGCTGATAGCTTTGAAGATATGTTCTGATGGTGGTGAGAGTGGAGCACGACTGTCTCCGTGGCGCAATTGGCTAGCGCCATCGGCTGTTAACCGAAATGTTGGAGGTTCGAGCCCACCCGGTGGTGGTGCGGCGTTTTTTTTGGGCTAATAGCTTTGAAGATATATTCTAATGGTGGTGAGATTGGAGCAGGACTGTCTTCGTGGCGCAATTGGCTAGCGCGATCGGCTGTTAACCGAACGGTTGGAGTTTCGAGCCCACCCGGGAGTGGTGTGGCACTTTTTTCTTTGCGCTGAGTACTTTGAAGATATGTTCTGATGGTGGTGAGAGTGGTGAAGGACTGTCTCCGTGCCGCAATTGGCTATCGCGATCGGCTGTTAACCGAAAAGGTGGAGGTTTGAGCCCTCCCGGGAGTGGTGTGTTGCTTTTTTCTTTGCGCTGATAGCTTTGAAGATATGTTCTGATGGTGGTGAGAGTGGAGCAGGACTGTCTCCGTGGCGCAATTGGCTAGCGCGATTGGCTGTTAACCGAAAGGTTGGAGTTTCGAGCCCTCACGGGAGTGGTGTGTAGCTTTTTTTTTGCGCTGATAGCTTTGAAGATATGTTCTGATTGTGGTGAGAGTGGAGCACGACTGTCTCCGTGGCGAAATTGGCTAGCGCGATTGGCTGTTAACCGAATTGTTGGAGGTTCGAGGCCACCTGTTGGTGGTGCGGCGCTTTTTTTCTTTGGGGTAGTAGCTCTGAAGAAATGTTCTGATGGTGGTGAGAGTGGAGCACGCCTGTCTCTGTGGCGCAGTTGGCTAGCGCGATCGGCTGTTAACCGAAAGCTTGGAGGTTCGAGCCCACCCGGTGGTGGTGCGGCGCTTCTTTTTCTTTGGGCTGATAGCTTTGAAGATATGTTCTGATTGTGGTGAGAGTGGCGCAGAACTGTCTCCATGGCGCAATTGGCTAGCGCGATCGGCTGTTAACCGAAACGTTCGAGTTTCGAGCCCACCCGGTGTTGGTGCGGCGCTTTTTTTTTCTTTGGGCTGATAGCTTTGAAGTTATGTTCTGATGATGGGGAGAGTGGAGCAGGACTGTTTCGATGGCGCAAATGGCTAGCGCGATCGGCTGTTAACCGAAAGGTTGGAGTATCGAGCTCTCCCGGGAGTGGTGTGTTGCTTTTTTCTTTGCTCTGATAGCTTTGAAGATATGTTCTGATGGTGGTGAAAGTGGGGCACGACTGTCTCCGTGGCGCTATTGGCTAGCGCGATCGGCTGTCAACCGAAAGGTTGGAAGTTCGAGCCCACCCGGTGGTGGTGCGGCGCTTTTTTTTCTTTGGGCTGATAGCTCTGAAGAAATGTTCTGATGGTGGTGAGTGTGGAGCAGGACTGTCTCCGTGGCGGAATTGGCTAGCGCGATCGGCTGTTCACCGAAATGTCGGAGGTTCGAGTCCACCCGGTGGTGGTGCGGCGCTTTTTTTTCTTTGGGCTGATAGCTCTGAAGAAATGTTCTGACGGTGGTGAGAGTGGAGCACGACTGTCTCCGTGGCGCAAATGGCTAGCGCGATCAGCTGTTAACCGAAAGGTTGGACGTTCGAGCCCACCCGGTGGTGGTGCGGCGCTTTTTTTTCTTTGGGCTGATAGCTCTGAAGAAATGTTCTGACGGTGGTGAGAGTGGCGCACGACTGTCTCCGTGGCGCAAATGGCTAGCGGCATCGGCTGTTAACCGAAACGTCGGAGGTTCGAGTCCACCCGGTAGTGGTGCGGCACTTTTTTTTCTTTGGCTGATAGCTTTCAAGATATGTTCTGAGGGTGGTGAGATTAGAGCACGACTGTCTCCGTGGCGCAATTGGCTAGCGCGATCGGCTGTTAACGGAAAGGTTGGAGGTTTGAGCCCACTCGGTGGTGGTGCAGCGGTTTTTTTTCTGTGGGCTGATAGCTTTGAAGATATGTTCTGATGGTGGTGAGAGTGGAGCACGACTGTCTCCGTGGCGCAATTGGCTAGCGCCATCGGCTGTTAACCGAAATGTTGGAGGTTCGAGCCCACCCGGTGGTGGTGCGGCGTTTTTTTTTGGGCTAATAGCTTTGAAGATATATTCTAATGGTGGTGAGATTGGAGCAGGACTGTCTTCGTGGCGCAATTGGCTAGCGCGATCGGCTGTTAACCAAACGGTAGGAGTTTCGAGCCCACCCGGGAGTGGTGTGGCACTTTTTTCTTTGCGCTGAGTACTTTGAAGATATGTTCTGATGGTGGTGAGAGTGGTGAAGGACTGTCTCCGTGCCGCAATTGGCTATCGCGATCGGCTGTTAACCGAAAATGTGGAGGTTTGAGCCCTCCCGGGAGTGGTGTGTTGCTTTTTTCTTTGCGCTGATAGCTTTGAAGATATGTTCTGATGGTGGTGAGAGTGGAGCAGGACTGTCTCCGTGGCGCAATTGGCTAGCGCGATTGGCTGTTAACCGAATTGTTGGAGGTTCGAGGCCACCTGTTGGTGGTGTGGCGCTTTTTTTCTTTGGGGTAGTAGCTCTGAAGAAATGTTCTGATGGTGGTGAGAGTGGAGCACGCCTGTCTCTGTGGCGCAGTTGGCTAGCGCGATCGGCTGTTAACCGAAAGCTTGGAGGTTCGAGCCCACCCGGTGGTGGTGCGGCGCTTCTTTTTCTTTGGGCTGATAGCTTTGAAGATATGTTCTGATTGTGGTGAGAGTGGCGCAGAACTGTCTCCGTGGCGCAATTGGCTAGCGCGATCGGCTGTTAACCGAAACGTTCGAGTTTCGAGCCCACCCGGTGTTGGTGCGGCGCTTTTTTTTCTTTGGGCTGATAGCTTTGAAGTTATGTTCTGATGATGGGGAGAGTGGAGCAGGACTGTTTCGATGGCGCAAATGGCTAGCGCGATCGGCTGTTAACCGAAAGGTTGGAGTATCGAGCTCTCCCGGGAGTGGTGTGTTGCTTTTTTCTTTGCTCTGATAGCTTTGAAGATATGTTCTGATGGTGGTGAAAGTGGGGCACGACTGTCTCCGTGGCGCTATTGGCTAGCGCGATCGGCTGTCAACCGAAAGGTTGGAGGTTCGAGCCCACCCGGTGGTGGGGCGGCGCTTTTTTTCTTTGGGCTGATAGCTCTGAAGAAATGTTTTGATGGTGGTGAGTGTGAAGCAGGACTGTCTCCGTGGCGGAATTGGCTAGCGCGATCGGTTGTTCACCGAAATGTCGGAGGTTCGAGTCCACCCGGTGGTGGTGCGGCACTTTTTTTTCTTTGGGCTGATAGCTTTGAAGATATGTTCTGAGGGTGGTGAGAGTGGAGAACGACTGTCTCCGTGGCGCAATTGGCTAGCGCGATCGGCTGTTAACGGAAAGGTTGGAGGTTCGAGCCCTTCGGGGGTTGTGCGGCGGTTTTTTTTCTGTGGGCTGATAGCTTTGAAGAATTGTTCTGACGGTGGTGAGAGTGGAGCACGACTGTCTCCGTGGCGCAAATGGCTAGCGGTATCGGCTGTTAACCGAAACGTCGGAGGTTCGAGTCCACCCGGTGGTGGTGCGGCACTTTTTTTTTCTTTGGGCTGATAGCTTTGAAGATATATTCTAATGGTGGTGAGATTGGAGCAGGACTGTCTTCGTGGCGCAATTGGCTAGCGCGATCGGCTGTTAACCGAACGGTTGGAGTTTCGAGCCCACCCGGGAGTGGTGTGGCACTTTTTTCTTTACGCTGAGTACTTTGAAGATATGTTCTGATGGTGGTGAGAGTGGTGAAGGACTGTCTCCGTGCCGCAATTGGCTATCGCGATCGGCTGTTAACCGAAAAGGTGGAGGTTTGAGCGCTCCCGGGAGTGGTGTGTTGCTTTTTTCTTTGCGCTGATAGCTTTGAAGATATGTTCTGATGGTGGTGAGAGTGGAGCAGGACTGTCTCCGTGGCGCAATTGGCTAGCGCGATTGGCTGTTAACCGAAAGGTTGGAGTTTCGAGCCCTCACGGGAGTGGTGTGTAGCTTTTTTTTGCGCTGATAGCTTTGAAGATATGTTCTGATTGTGGTGAGAGTGGAGCACGACTGTCTCCGTGGCGAAATTGGCTAGCGCGATTGGCTGTTAACCGAATTGTTGGAGGTTCGAGGCCACCTGTTGGTGGTGCGGCGCTTTTTTTCTTTGGGGTAGTAGCTCTGAAGAAATGTTCTGATGGTGGTGAGAGTGGAGCACGCCTGTCTCTGTGGCGCAGTTGGCTAGCGCGATCGGCTGTTAACCGAAAGCTTGGAGGTTCGAGCCCACCCGGTGGTGGTGCGGCGCTTCTTTTTCTTTGGGCTGATAGCTTTGAAGATATGTTCTGATTGTGGTGAGAATGGCGCAGAACTGTCTCCGTGGCGCAATTGGCTAGCGCGATTGGCTGTTAACCGAATTGTTGGAGGTTCGAGGCCACCTGTTGGTGGTGTGGCGCTTTTTTTCTTTGGGGTAGTAGCTCTGAAGAAATGTTCTGACGGTGGTGAGAGTGGCGCACGACTGTCTCCGTGGCGCAAATGGCTAGCGGCATCGGCTGTTAACCGAAACGTCGGAGGTTCGAGTCCACCCGGTAGTGGTGCGGCACTTTTTTTTCTTTGGGCTGATAGCTTTCAAGATATGTTCTGAGGGTGGTGAGATTAGAGCACGACTGTCTCCGTGGCGCAATTGGCTAGCGCGATCGGCTGTTAACGGAAAGGTTGGAGGTTTGAGCCCACTCGGTGGTGGTGCAGCGGTTTTTTTTTCTGTGGGCTGATAGCTTTGAAGATATGTTCTGATGGTGGTGAGAGTGGAGCACGACTGTCTCCGTGGCGCAATTGGCTAGCGCCATCGGCTGTTAACCGAAATGTTGGAGGTTCGAGCCCACCCGGTGGTGGTGCGGCGTTTTTTTTTTGGGCTAATAGCTTTGAAGATATATTCTAATGGTGGTGAGATTGGAGCAGGACTGTCTTCCTGGCGCAATTGGCTAGCGCGATCGGCTGTTAACCAAACGGTTGGAGTTTCGAGCCCACCCGGGAGTGGTGTGGCACTTTTTTCTTTGCGCTGAGTACTTTGAAGATATGTTCTGATGGTGGTGAGAGTGGTGAAGGACTGTCTCCGTGCCGCAATTGGTTATCGCGATCGGCTGTTAACCGAAAATGTGGAGGTTTGAGCCCTCCCGGGAGTGGTGTGTTGCTTTTTTCTTTGCGCTGATAGCTTTGAAGATATGTTCTGATGGTGGTGAGAGTGGAGCAGGACTGTCTCCGTGGCGCAATTGGCTAGCGCGATTGGCTGTTAACCGAAAGGTTGGAGGTTCGAGGCCACCTGTTGGTGGTGTGGCGCTTTTTTTCTTTGGGGTAGTAGCTCTGAAGAAATGTTCTGATGGTGGTGAGAGTGGAGCACGCCTGTCTCTGTGGCGCAGTTGGCTAGCGCGATCGGCTGTTAACCGAAAGCTTGGAGGTTCGAGCCCACCCGGTGGTGGTGCGGCGCTTCTTTTTCTTTGGGCTGATAGCTTTGAAGATATGTTCTGATTGTGGTGAGAGTGGCGCAGAACTGTCTCCGTGGCGCAATTGGCTAGCGCGATCGGCTGTTAACCGAAACGTTCGAGTTTCGAGCCCACCCGGTGTTGGTGCGGCGCTTTTTTTTTCTTTGGGCTGATAGCTTTGAAGTTATGTTCTGATGATGGGGAGAGTGGAGCAGGACTGTTTCGATGGCGCAAATGGCTAGCGCGATCGGCTGTTAACCGAAAGGTTGGAGTATCGAGCTCTCCCGGGAGTGGTGTGTTGCTTTTTTCTTTGCTCTGATAGCTTTGAAGATATGTTCTGATGGTGGTGAAAGTGGGGCACGACTGTCTCCGTGGCGCTATTGGCTAGCGCGATCGGCTGTCAACCGAAAGGTTGGAGGTTCGAGCCCACCCGGTGGTGGGGCGGCGCTTTTTTTTCTTTGGGCTGATAGCTCTGAAGAAATGTTTTGATGGTGGTGAGTGTGAAGCAGGACTGTCTCCGTGGCGGAATTGGCTAGCGCGATCGGTTGTTCACCGAAATGTCGGAGGTTCGAGTCCACCCGGTGGTGGTGCGGCACTTTTTTTTCTTTGGGCTGATAGCTTTGAAGATATGTTCTGAGGGTGGTGAGAGTGGAGAACGACTGTCTCCGTGGCGCAATTGGCTAGCGCGATCGGCTGTTAACGGAAAGGTTGGAGGTTCGAGCCCTTCGGGGGTTGTGCGGCGGTTTTTTTTCTGTGGGCTGATAGCTTTGAAGAATTGTTCTGACGGTGGTGAGAGTGGAGCACGACTGTCTCCGTGGCGCAAATGGCTAGCGGTATCGGCTGTTAACCGAAACGTCGGAGGTTCGAGTCCACCCGGTGGTGGTGCGGCACTTTTTTTTTCTTTGGGCTGATAGCTTTGAAGATATATTCTAATGGTGGTGAGATTGGAGCAGGACTGTCTTCGTGGCGCAATTGGCTAGCGCGATCGGCTGTTAACCGAACGGTTGGAGTTTCGAGCCCACCCGGGAGTGGTGTGGCACTTTTTTCTTTACGCTGAGTACTTTGAAGATATGTTCTGATGGTGGTGAGAGTGGTGAAGGACTGTCTCCGTGCCGCAATTGGCTATCGCGATCGGCTGTTAACCGAAAAGGTGGAGGTTTGAGCCCTCCCGGGAGTGGTGTGTTGCTTTTTTCTTTGCGCTGATAGCTTTGAAGATATGTTCTGATGGTGGTGAGAGTGGAGCAGGACTGTCTCCGTGGCGCAATTGGCTAGCGCGATTGGCTGTTAACCGAAAGGTTGGAGTTTCGAGCCCTCACGGGAGTGGTGTGTAGCTTTTTTTTGCGCTGATAGCTTTGAAGATATGTTCTGATTGTGGTGAGAGTGGAGCACGACTGTCTCCGTGGCGAAATTGGCTAGCGCGATTGGCTGTTAACCGAATTGTTGGAGGTTCGAGGCCACCTGTTGGTGGTGCGGCGCTTTTTTTCTTTGGGGTAGTAGCTCTGAAGAAATGTTCTGATGGTGGTGAGAGTGGAGCACGCCTGTCTCTGTGGCGCAGTTGGCTAGCGCGATCGGCTGTTAACCGAAAGCTTGGAGGTTCGAGCCCACCCGGTGGTGGTGCGGCGCTTCTTTTTCTTTGGGCTGATAGCTTTGAAGATATGTTCTGATTGTGGTGAGAGTGGCGCAGAACTGTCTCCGTGGCGCAATTGGCTAGCGCGATCGGCTGTTAACCGAAACGTTCGAGTTTCGAGCCCACCCGGTGTTGGTGCGGCGCTTTTTTTTTCTTTGGGCTGATAGCTTTGAAGTTATGTTCTGATGATGGGGAGAGTGGAGCAGGACTGTTTCGATGGCGCAAATGGCTAGCGCGATCGGCTGTTAACCGAAAGGTTGGAGTATCGAGCTCTCCCGGGAGTGGTGTGTTGCTTTTTTCTTTGCTCTGATAGCTTTGAAGATATGTTCTGATGGTGGTGAAAGTGGGGCACGACTGTCTCCGTGGAGCTATTGGCTAGCGCGATCGGCTGTCAACCGAAAGGTTGGAAGTTCGAGCCCACCCGGTGGTGGTGCGGCGCTTTTTTTTCTTTGGGCTGATAGCTCTGAAGAAATGTTCTGATGGTGGTGAGTGTGGAGCAGGACTGTCTCCGTGGCGGAATTGGCTAGCGCGATCGGCTGTTCACCGAAATGTCGGAGGTTCGAGTCCACCCGGTGGTGGTGCGGCGCTTTTTTTTCTTTGGGCTGATAGCTCTGAAGAAATGTTCTGACGGTGGTGAGAGTGGAGCACGACTGTCTCCGTGGCGCAAATGGCTAGCGCGATCAGCTGTTAACCGAAAGGTTGGACGTTCGAGCCCACCCGGTGGTGGTGCGGCGCTTTTTTTTCTTTGGGCTGATAGCTTTGAAGAAATGTTCTGACGGTGGTGAGAGTGGCGCACGACTGTCTCCGTGGCGCAAATGGCTAGCGGCATCGGCTGTTAACCGAAACGTCGGAGGTTCGAGTCCACCCGGTAGTGGTGCGGCACTTTTTTTTCTTTGGGCTGATAGCTTTCAAGATATGTTCTGAGGGTGGTGAGATTAGAGCACGACTGTCTCCGTGGCGCAATTGGCTAGCGCGATCGGCTGTTAACGGAAAGGTTGGAGGTTTGAGCCCACTCGGTGGTGGTGCAGCGGTTTTTTTTTTCTGTGGGCTGATAGCTTTGAAGATATGTTCTGATGGTGGTGAGAGTGGAGCACGACTGTCTCCGTGGCGCAATTGGCTAGCGCGATTGGCTGTTAACCGAATTGTTGGAGGTTCGAGGCCACCTGTTGGTGGTGTGGCGCTTTTTTTCTTTGGGGTAGTAGCTCTGAAGAAATGTTCTGATGGTGGTGAGAGTGGAGCACGCCTGTCTCTGTGGCGCAATTGGCTAGCGCCATCGGCTGTTAACCGAAATGTTGGAGGTTCGAGCCCACCCGGTGGTGGTGCGGCGTTTTTTTTGGGCTAATAGCTTTGAAGATATATTCTAATGGTGGTGAGATTGGAGCAGGACTGTCTTCGTGGCGCAATTGGCTAGCGCGATCGGCTGTTAACCGAACGGTTGGAGTTTCGAGCCCACCCGGGAGTGGTGTGGCACTTTTTTCTTTGCGCTGAGTACTTTGAAGATATGTTCTGATGGTGGTGAGAGTGGTGAAGGACTGTCTCCGTGCCGCAATTGGCTATCGCGATCGGCTGTTAACCGAAAATGTGGAGGTTTGAGCCCTCCCGGGAGTGGTGTGTTGCTTTTTTCTTTGCGCTGATAGCTTTGAAGATATGTTCTGATGGTGGTGAGAGTGGAGCAGGACTGTCTCCGTGGCGCAATTGGCTAGCGCGATTGGCTGTTAACCGAAAGGTTGGAGTTTCGAGCCCTCACGGGAGTGGTGTGTAGCTTTTTTTTGCGCTGATAGCTTTGAAGATATGTTCTGATTGTGGTGAGAGTGGAGCACGACTGTCTCCGTGGCGCAATTGGCTAGCGCGATTGGCTGTTAACCGAATTGTTGGAGGTTCGAGGCCACCTGTTGGTGGTGTGGCGCTTTTTTTCTTTGGGGTAGTAGCTCTGAAGAAATGTTCTGATGGTGGTGAGAGTGGAGCACGCCTGTCTCTGTGGCGCAGTTGGCTAGCGCGATCGGCTGTTAACCGAAAGCTTGGAGGTTCGAGCCCACCCGGTGGTGGTGCGGCGCTTCTTTTACTTTGGGCTGATAGCTTTGAAGATATGTTCTGATTGTGGTGAGAGTGGCGCAGAACTGTCTCCGTGGCGCAATTGGCTAGCGCGATCGGCTGTTAACCGAAACGTTCGAGTTTCGAGCCCACCCGGTGTTGGTGCGGCGCTTTTTTTTTCTTTGGGCTGATAGCTTTGAATTTATGTTCTGATGATGGGGAGAGTGGAGCAGGACTGTTTCGATGGCGCAAATGGCTAGCGCGATCGGCTGTTAACCGAAAGGTTGGAGTATCGAGCTCTCCCGGGAGTGGTGTGTTGCTTTTTTCTTTGCTCTGATAGCTTTGAAGATATGTTCTGATGGTGGTGAAAGTGGGGCACGACTGTCTCCGTGGCGCTATTGGCTAGCGCGATCGGCTGTCAACCGAAAGGTTGGAGGTTCGAGCCCACCCGGTGGTGGGGCGGCGCTTTTTTTTCTTTGGGCTGATAGCTCTGAAGAAATGTTTTGATGGTGGTGAGTGTGAAGCAGGACTGTCTCCGTGGCGGAATTGGCTAGCGCGATCGGTTGTTCACCGAAATGTCGGAGGTTCGAGTCCACCCGGTGGTGGTGCGGCACTTTTTTTTCTTTGGGCTGATAGCTTTGAAGATATGTTCTGAGGGTGGTGAGAGTGGAGAACGACTGTCTCCGTGGCGCAATTCGCTAGCGCGATCGGCTGTTAACGGAAAGGTTGGAGGTTCGAGCCCTTCGGGGGTTGTGCGGCGGTTTTTTTTCTGTGGGCTGATAGCTTTGAAGAATTGTTCTGACGGTGGTGAGAGTGGAGCACGACTGTCTCCGTGGCGCAAATGGCTAGCGGTATCGGCTGTTAACCGAAACGTCGGAGGTTCGAGTCCACCCGGTGGTGGTGCGGCACTTTTTTTTCTTTGGGCTGATAGCTTTGAAGATATGTTCTGAGGGTGGTGAGAGTGGAGAACGACTGTCTCCGTGGCGCAATTGGCTAGCGCGATCGGCTGTTAACGGAAAGGTTGGAGGTTCGAGCCCTTCGGTGGTGGTGCGGCGGTTTTTTTTCTGTGGGCTGATAGCTTTGAAGATATGTTCTGATGGTGGTGAGAGTGGAGCAGGACTGTCTCCGTGCCGCGATTGGCTAGCGCGATTGACTGTTAACCGAAAAGTTCGAGGTTCAAGCCCACCCGGTGGTGGTGCGGCGCCTTTTTTTTCTTTGTGCTGATAGCTTTGAAGATATGTTCTGATGGTGGTGAGAGTGGAGCACAACTGTCTCCGTGGCGCAATTGGCTAGCGCGATCGGCTGTTACCCGAAAGGTTGGAGGTTCGAGCCCACCCGGTGGTGGTGCGGCGCTTTTTTTTCTTTGGGCTGATAGCTCTGAAGAAATGTTCTGACGGTGGTGAGAGTGGAGCACGACTGTCTCCGTGGCGCAAATGGCTAGCGGAATCGGCTGTTAACCGAAACGTCGGAGGTTCGAGTCCACCCGGTGGTGGTGCGGCACTTTTTTCTTTGGGCTGATAGCTTTGAAGATATGTTCTGAGGGTGGTGAGAGTGGAGCACGACTGTCTCCGTGGCGCAATTGGCTAGCGCGATCGGCTGTTAACGGAAAGGTTGGAGGTTCGAGCCCACCCGGTGGTGGTGCGGCGGTTTTTTTTCTGTGGGCTGATAGCTTTGAAGATATGTTCTGATGGTGGTGAGAGTTGAGCAGGACTGTCTCCGTGCCGCGATTGGCTAGCGCGTTTGGCTGTTAACCGAAAAGTTGGAGGTTCAAGCCCACCCGGTGGTGGTGCGGCGCCTTTTTTTTCTTTGTGCTGATAGCTTTGAAGATATGTTCTGATGGTGGTGAGAGTGGAGCACGACTGTCTCCGTGGCGCAATTGGCTAGCGCGATCGGCTGTTAACCGAAAGGTTGGAGGTTCGAGCCCACCCGGTTGTGGTGCGACGTTTTTTTTTCTTTGGGCTAATAGCTTTGAAGATATGTTCTAATGGTGGTGAGATTCGAGCAGGACTGTCTTCGCGGCGCAATTGGCTAGCGGGATCGGCTGTTAACCGAAAGGTTGGAGTTTCGAGCCCTCCTGGGAGTGGTGTGTTGCTTTTTTCTTTGCGCTGATAGCTTTGAAGATATGTTCTGATGGTGGTGAAAGTGGGGCACGACTGTCTTCGTGGCGCAATTGGCTAGCGCGATCGGCTGTTAACCGAAATGTTGGAGGTTCGAGCCCACCCGGTGGTGGTGCGGGGCTTTTTTTTTTCTTTGGGCTGATAGCTCTGAAGAAATTTTCTGACGGTGGTGAGAGTGGAGCACAACTGTCTCCGTGGCACAATTGGCTAGCGCGATCGGCTGTTCATCGAAAGGCTGGAGGTACGAGCCTACCCGGTGGCGGTGTGGCGCTTTTTTTTTCTTTGGGCTGATAGCTTTGAAGCTATGTTCTGATGGTGGCTAGAGTGGAGCAAGACTGTCTCCGTGGCGCAATTGGCTAGCGCGGTCGGCTCTTAACCGAAAGGTTGGAGGTTCAAGCCCACCCAGTGGTGGTGCGGCGCTTTTTTTTCTTTGGGCTGATAGCTTTGAAGATATGTTCTGATGGTGGTGAGAGTGGAGCACGACTGTCTCCGTGGCACAATTGGCTAGCGCGATTGGCTGTTAACCAAAAATTTGGAGGTTCGAGCCCTTCCGAAAGTGGTGTGTTGCTTTTTTCTTTGTGCTGATAGCTTTGAAGATATGTTCTGATGGTGGTGAAAGTGGGGCACGACTGTCTCCGTGGCGCTATTGGCTAGCGCGATCGGCTGTCAACCGAAAGGTTGGAGGTTCGAGCCCACCCGGTGGTGGTGCGGCGCTTTTTTTTCTTTGGGCTGATAGCTCTGAAGAAATGTTCTGACGGTGGTGAGAGTGGAGCACGACTGTCTCCGTGGCGCAAATGGCTAGCGGCATCGGCTGTTAACCGAAACGTCGGAGGTTCGAGTCCACCCGGTAGTGGTGCGGCGCTTTTTTTTCTTTGGGCTGATAGCTTTCAAGATATGTTCTGAGGGTGGTGAGATTAGAGCACGACTGTCTCCGTGGCGCAATTGGCTAGCGCGATCGTCTGTTAACGGAAAGGTTGGAGGTTTGAGCCCACTCGGTGGTGGTGCAGCGGTTTTTTTTTCTGTGGGCTGATAGCTTTGAAGATATGTTCTGATGGTGGTGAGAGTGGAGCACGACTGTCTCCGTGGCGCAATTGGCTAGCGCCATCGGCTGTTAACCGAAATGTTGGAGGTTCGAGCCCACCCGGTGGTGGTGCGGCGTTTTTTTTGGGCTAATAGCTTTGAAGATATATTCTAATGGTGGTGAGATTGGAGCAGGACTGTCTTCGTGGCGCAATTGGCTAGCGCGATCGGCTGTTAACCGAACGGTTGGAGTTTCGAGCCCACCCGGGAGTGGTGTGGCACTTTTTTCTTTGCGCTGAGTACTTTGAAGATATGTTCTGATGGTGGTGAGAGTGGTGAAGGACTGTCTCCGTGCCGCAATTGGCTATCGCGATCGGCTGTTAACCGAAAAGGTGGAGGTTTGAGCCCTCCCGGGAGTGGTGTGTTGCTTTTTTCTTTGCGCTGATAGCTTTGAAGATATGTTCTGATGGTGGTGAGAGTGGAGCAGGACTGTCTCCGTGGCGCAATTGGCTAGCGCGATTGGCTGTTAACCGAAAGGTTGGAGTTTCGAGCCCTCACGGGAGTGGTGTGTAGCTTTTTTTTGCGCTGATAGCTTTGAAGATATGTTCTGATTGTGGTGAGAGTGGAGCACGACTGTCTCCGTGGCGAAATTGGCTAGCGCGATTGGCTGTTAACCGAATTGTTGGAGGTTCGAGGCCACCTGTTGGTGGTGCGGCGCTTTTTTTCTTTGGGGTAGTAGCTCTGAAGAAATGTTTTGATGGTGGTGAGAGTGGAGCACGCCTGTCTCTGTGGCGCAGTTGGCTAGCGCGATCGGCTGTTAACCGAAAGCTTGGAGGTTCGAGCCCACCCGGTGGTGGTGCGGCGCTTCTTTTTCTTTGGGCTGATAGCTTTGAAGATATGTTCTGATTGTGGTGAGAGTGGCGCAGAACTGTCTCCATGGCGCAATTGGCTAGCGCGATCGGCTGTTAACCGAAACGTTCGAGTTTCGAGCCCACCCGGTGTTGGTGCGGCGCTTTTTTTTTCTTTGGGCTGATAGCTTTGAAGTTATGTTCTGATGATGGGGAGAGTGGAGCAGGACTGTTTCGATGGCGCAAATGGCTAGCGCGATCGGCTGTTAACCGAAAGGTTGAAGTATCGAGCTCTCCCGGGAGTGGTGTGTTGCTTTTTTCTTTGCTCTGATAGCTTTGAAGATATGTTCTGATGGTGGTGAAAGTGGGGCACGACTGTCTCCGTGGCGCTATTGGCTAGCGCGATCGGCTGTCAACCGAAAGGTTGGAAGTTCGAGCCCACCCGGTGGTGGTGCGGCGCTTTTTTTTCTTTGGGCTGATAGCTCTGAAGAAATGTTCTGATGGTGGTGAGTGTGGAGCAGGACTGTCTCCGTGGCGGAATTGGCTAGCGCGATCGGCTGTTCACCGAAATGTCGGAGGTTCGAGTCCACCCGGTGGTGGTGCGGCGCTTTTTTTTCTTTGGGCTGATAGCTCTGAAGAAATGTTCTGACGGTGGTGAGAGTGGAGCACGACTGTCTCCGTGGCGCAAATGGCTAGCGCGATCAGCTGTTAACCGAAAGGTTGGACGTTCGAGCCCACCCGGTGGTGGTGCGGCGCTTTTTTTTCTTTGGGCTGATAGCTCTGAAGAAATGTTCTGACGGTGGTGAGAGTGGCGCACGACTGTCTCCGTGGCGCAAATGGCTAGCGGCATCGGCTGTTAACCGAAACGTCGGAGGTTCGAGTCCACCCGGTAGTGGTGCGGCACTTTTTTTTCTTTGGGCTGATAGCTTTCAAGATATGTTCTGAGGGTGGTGAGATTAGAGCACGACTGTCTCCGTGGCGCAATTGGCTAGCGCGATCGGCTGTTAACGGAAAGGTTGGAGGTTTGAGCCCACTCGGTGGTGGTGCAGCGGTTTTTTTTTCTGTGGGCTGATAGCTTTGAAGATATGTTCTGATGGTGGTGAGAGTGGAGCACGACTGTCTCCGTGGCGCAATTGGCTAGCGCCATCGGCTGTTAACCGAAATGTTGGAGGTTCGAGCCCACCCGGTGGTGGTGCGGCGTTTTTTTTGGGCTAATAGCTTTGAAGATATATTCTAATGGTGGTGAGATTGGAGCAGGACTGTCTTCGTGGCGCAATTGGCTAGCGCGATCGGCTGTTAACCAAACGGTAGGAGTTTCGAGCCCACCCGGGAGTGGTGTGCCACTTTTTTCTTTGCGCTGAGTACTTTGAATATATGTTCTGATGGTGGTGAGAGTGGTGAAGGACTGTCTCCGTGCCGCAATTGGCTATCGCGATCGGCTGTTAACCGAAAATGTGGAGGTTTGAGCCCTCCCGGGAGTGGTGTGTTGCTTTTTTCTTTGCGCTGATAGCTTTGAAGTTATGTTCTGATGGTGGTGAGAGTGGAGCAGGACTGTCTCCGTGGCGCAATTGGCTAGCGCGATTGGCTGTTAACCGAAAGGTTGGAGTTTCGAGCCCACACGGGAGTGGTGTGTAGCTTTTTTTTGCGCTGATAGCTTTGAAGATATGTTCTGATTGTGGTGAGAGTGGAGCACGACTGTCTCCGTGGCGCAATTGGCTAGCGCGATTGGCTGTTAACCGAATTGTTGGAGGTTCGAGGCCACCTGTTGGTGGTGTGGCGCTTTTTTTCTTTGGGGTAGTAGCTCTGAAGAAATGTTCTGATGGTGGTGAGAGTGGAGCACGCCTGTCTCTGTGGCGCAGTTGGCTAGCGCGATCGGCTGTTAACCGAAAGCTTGGAGGTTCGAGCCCACCCGGTGGTGGTGCGGCGCTTCTTTTTCTTTGGGCTGATAGCTTTGAAGATATGTTCTGATTGTGGTGAGAGTGGCGCAGAACTGTCTCCGTGGCGCAATTGGCTAGCGCGATCGGCTGTTAACCGAAACGTTCGAGTTTCGAGCCCACCCGGTGTAGGTGCGGCGCTTTTTTTTTCTTTGGGCTGATAGCTTTGAAGTTATGTTCTGATGATGGGGAGAGTGGAGCAGGACTGTTTCGATGGCGCAAACGGCTAGCGCGATCGGCTGTTAACCGAAAGGTTGGAGTATCGAGCTCTCCCGGGAGTGGTGTGTTGCTTTTTTCTTTGCTCTGATAGCTTTGAAGATATGTTCTGATGGTGGTGAAAGTGGGGCACGACTGTCTCCGTGGCGCTATTGGCTAGCGCGATCGGCTGTCAACCGAAAGGTTGGAGGTTCGAGCCCACCCGGTGGTGGGGCGGCGCTTTTTTTCTTTGGGCTGATAGCTCTGAAGAAATGTTTTGATGGTGGTGAGTGTGAAGCAGGACTGTCTCCGTGGCGGAATTGGCTAGCGCGATCGGTTGTTCACCGAAATGTCGGAGGTTCGAGTCCACCCGGTGGTGGTGCGGCACTTTTTTTTCTTTGGGCTGATAGCTTTGAAGATATGTTCTGAGGGTGGTGAGAGTGGAGAACGACTGTCTCCGTGGCGCAATTGGCTAGCGCGATCGGCTGTTAACCGAACGGTTGGAGTTTCGAGCCCACCCGGGAGTGGTGTGGCACTTTTTTCTTTACGCTGAGTACTTTGAAGATATGTTCTGATGGTGGTGAGAGTGGTGAAGGACTGTCTCCGTGCCGCAATTGGCTATCGCGATCGGCTGTTAACCGAAAAGGTGGAGGTTTGAGCCCTCCCGGGAGTGGTGTGTTGCTTTTTTCTTTGCGCTGATAGCTTTGAAGATATGTTCTGATGGTGGTGAGAGTGGAGCAGGACTGTCTCCGTGGCGCAATTGGCTAGCGCGATTGGCTGTTAACCGAAAGGTTGGAGTTTCGAGCCCTCACGGGAGTGGTGTGTAGCTTTTTTTTGCGCTGATAGCTTTGAAGATATGTTCTGATTGTGGTGAGAGTGGAGCACGACTGTCTCCGTGGCGAAATTGGCTAGCGCGATTGGCTGTTAACCGAATTGTTGGAGGTTCGAGGCCACCTGTTGGTGGTGCGGCGCTTTTTTTCTTTGGGGTAGTAGCTCTGAAGAAATGTTCTGATGGTGGTGAGAGTGGAGCACGCCTGTCTCTGTGGCGCAGTTGGCTAGCGCGATCGGCTGTTAACCGAAAGCTTGGAGGTTCGAGCCCACCCGGTGGTGGTGCGGCGCTTCTTTTTCTTTGGGCTGATAGCTTTGAAGATATGTTCTGATTGTGGTGAGAGTGGCGCAGAACTGTCTCCGTGGCGCAATTGGCTAGCGCGATCGGCTGTTAACCGAAACGTTCGAGTTTCGAGCCCACCCGGTGTTGGTGCGGCGCTTTTTTTTCTTTGGGCTGATAGCTTTGAAGTTATGTTCTGATGATGGGGAGAGTGGAGCAGGACTGTTTCGATGGCGCAAATGGCTAGCGCGATCGGCTGTTAACCGAAAGGTTGGAGTATCGAGCTCTCCCGGGAGTGGTGTGTTGCTTTTTTCTTTGCTCTGATAGCTTTGAAGATATGTTCTGATGGTGGTGAAAGTGGGCCACGACTGTCTCCGTGGCGCTATTGGCTAGCGCGATCGGCTGTCAACCGAAAGGTTGGAAGTTCGAGCCCACCCGGTGGTGGTGCGGCGCTTTTTTTTCTTTGGGTTATAGCTCTGAAGAAATGTTCTGATGGTGGTGAGTGTGGAGCAGGACTGTCTCCGTGGCGGAATTGGCTAGCGCGATCGGCTGTTCACCGAAATGTCGGAGGTTCGAGTCCACCCGGTGGTGGTGCGGCGCTTTTTTTTTCTTTGGGCTGATAGCTCTGAAGAAATGTTCTGACGGTGGTGAGAGTGGAGCACGACTGTCTCCGTGGCGCAAATGGCTAGCGCGATCAGCTGTTAACCGAAAGGTTGGACGTTCGAGCCCACCCGGTGGTGGTGCGGCGCTTTTTTTTCTTTGGGCTGATAGCTTTGAAGAAATGTTCTGACGGTGGTGAGAGTGGCGCACGACTGTCTCCGTGGCGCAAATGGCTAGCGGCATCGGCTGTTAACCGAAACGTCGGAGGTTCGAGTCCACCCGGTAGTGGTGCGGCACTTTTTTTTCTTTGGGCTGATAGCTTTCAAGATATGTTCTGAGGGTGGTGAGATTAGAGCACGACTGTCTCCGTGGCGCAATTGGCTAGCGCGATCGGCTGTTAACGGAAAGGTTGGAGGTTTGAGCCCACTCGGTGGTGGTGCAGCGGTTTTTTTTTCTGTGGGCTGATAGCTTTGAAGATATGTTCTGATGGTGGTGAGAGTGGAGCACGACTGTCTCCGTGGCGCAATTGGCTAGCGCCATCGGCTGTTAACCGAAATGTTGGAGGTTCGAGCCCACCCGGTGGTGGTGCGGCGTTTTTTTTGGGCTAATAGCTTTGAAGATATATTCTAATGGTGGTGAGATTGGAGCAGGACTGTCTTCGTGGCGCAATTGGCTAGCGCGATCGGCTGTTAACCGAACGGTTGGAGTTTCGAGCCCACCCGGGAGTGGTGTGGCACTTTCTTCTTTGCGCTGAGTACTTTGAAGATATGTTCTGATGGTGGTGAGAGTGGTGAAGGACTGTCTCCGTGCCGCAATTGGCTATCGCGATCGGCTGTTAACCGAAAATGTGGAGGTTTGAGCCCTCCCGGGAGTGGTGTGTTGCTTTTTTCTTTGCGCTGATAGCTTTGAAGATATGTTCTGATGGTGGTGAGAGTGGAGCAGGACTGTCTCCGTGGCGCAATTGGCTAGCGCGATTGGCTGTTAACCGAAAGGTTGGAGTTTCGAGCCCTCACGGGAGTGGTGTGTAGCTTTTTTTTGCGCTGATAGCTTTGAAGATATGTTCTGATTGTGGTGAGAGTGGAGCACGACTGTCTCCGTGGCGCAATTGGCTAGCGCGATTGGCTGTTAACCGAATTGTTGGAGGTTCGAGGCCACCTGTTGGTGGTGTGGCGCTTTTTTTCTTTGGGGTAGTAGCTCTGAAGAAATGTTCTGATGGTGGTGAGAGTGGAGCACGCCTGTCTCTGTGGCGCAGTTGGCTAGCGCGATCGGCTGTTAACCGAAAGCTTGGAGGTTCGAGCCCACCCGGTGGTGGTGCGGCGCTTCTTTTACTTTGGGCTGATAGCTTTGAAGATATGTTCTGATTGTGGTGAGAGTGGCGCAGAACTGTCTCCGTGGCGCAATTGGCTAGCGCGATCGGCTGTTAACCGAAACGTTCGAGTTTCGAGCCCACCCGGTGTTGGTGCGGCGCTTTTTTTTTCTTTGGGCTGATAGCTTTGAAGTTATGTTCTGATGATGGGGAGAGTGGAGCAGGACTGTTTCGATGGCGCAAATGGCTAGCGCGATCGGCTGTTAACCGAAAGGTTGGAGTATCGAGCTCTCCCGGGAGTGGTGTGTTGCTTTTTTCTTTGCTCTGATAGCTTTGAAGATATGTTCTGATGGTGGTGAAAGTGGGGCACGACTGTCTCCGTGGCGCTATTGGCTAGCGCGATCGGCTGTCAACCGAAAGGTTGGAGGTTCGAGCCCACCCGGTGGTGGGGCGGCGCTTTTTTTTCTTTGGGCTGATAGCTCTGAAGAAATGTTTTGATGGTGGTGAGTGTGAAGCAGGACTGTCTCCGTGGCGGAATTGGCTAGCGCGATCGGTTGTTCACCGAAATGTCGGAGGTTCGAGTCCACCCGGTGGTGGTGCGGCACTTTTTTTTCTTTGGGCTGATAGCTTTGAAGATATGTTCTGAGGGTGGTGAGAGTGGAGAACGACTGTCCCTGTGGCGCAATCCGCTAGCGCGATCGGCTGTTAACCGAAAGGTTGGAGTATCGAGCTCTCCCGGGAGTGGTGTGTTGCTTTTTTCTTTGCTCTGATAGCTTTGAAGATATGTTCTGATGGTGGTGAAAGTGGGGCACGACTGTCTCCGTGGCGCTATTGGCTAGCGCGATCGGCTGTCAACCGAAAGGTTGGAGGTTCGAGCCCACCCGGTGGTGGGGCGGCGCTTTTTTTTCTTTGGGCTGATAGCTCTGAAGAAATGTTTTGATGGTGGTGAGTGTGAAGCAGGACTGTCTCCGTGGCGGAATTGGCTAGCGCGATCGGTTGTTCACCGAAATGTCGGAGGTTCGAGTCCACCCGGTGGTGGTGCGGCACTTTTTTTTCTTTGGGCTGATAGCTTTGAAGATATGTTCTGAGGGTGGTGAGAGTGGAGAACGACTGTCTCCGTGGCGCAATTCGCTAGCGCGATCGGCTGTTAACGGAAAGGTTGGAGGTTCGAGCCCTTCGGGGGTTGTGCGGCGGTTTTTTTTCTGTGGGCTGATAGCTTTGAAGAATTGTTCTGACGGTGGTGAGAGTGGAGCACGACTGTCTCCGTGGCGCAAATGGCTAGCGGTATCGGCTGTTAACCGAAACGTCGGAGGTTCGAGTCCACCCGGTGGTGGTGCGGCACTTTTTTTTTCTTTGGGCTGATAGCTTTGAAGATATGTTCTGAGGGTGGTGACAGTGGAGAACGACTGTCTCCGTGGCGCAATTGGCTAGCGCGATCGGCTGTTAACGGAAAGGTTGGAGGTTCGAGCCCTTCGGTGGTGGTGCGGCGGTTTTTTTTCTGTGGGCTGATAGCTTTGAAGATATGTTCTGATGGTGGTGAGAGTGGAGCAGGACTGTCTCCGTGCCGCGATTGGCTAGCGCGATTGACTGTTAACCGAAAAGTTCGAGGTTCAAGCCCACCCGGTGGTGGTGCGGCGCCTTTTTTTTCTTTGTGCTGATAGCTTTGAAGATATGTTCTGATGGTGGTGAGAGTGGAGCACAACTGTCTCCGTGGCGCAATTGGCTAGCGCGATCGGCTGTTACCCGAAAGGTTGGAGGTTCGAGCCCACCCGGTGGTGGTGCGGCGCTTTTTTTTCTTTGGGCTGATAGCTCTGAAGAAATGTTCTGACGGTGGTGAGAGTGGAGCACGACTGTCTCCGTGGCGCAAATGGCTAGCGGAATCGGCTGTTAACCGAAACGTCGGAGGTTCGAGTCCACCCGGTGGTGGTGCGGCACTTTTTTCTTTGGGCTGATAGCTTTGAAGATATGTTCTGAGGGTGGTGAGAGTGGAGCACGACTGTCTCCGTGGCGCAATTGGCTAGCGCGATCGGCTGTTAACGGAAAGGTTGGAGGTTCGAGCCCACCCGGTGGTGGTGCGGCGGTTTTTTTTCTGTGGGCTGATAGCTTTGAAGATATGTTCTGATGGTGGTGAGAGTTGAGCAGGACTGTCTCCGTGCCGCGATTGGCTAGCGCGTTTGGCTGTTAACCGAAAAGTTGGAGGTTCAAGCCCACCCGGTGGTGGTGCGGCGCCTTTTTTTTCTTTGTGCTGATAGCTTTGAAGATATGTTCTGATGGTGGTGAGAGTGGAGCACGACTGTCTCCGTGGCGCAATTGGCTAGCGCGATCGGCTGTTAACCGAAAGGTTGGAGGTTCGAGCCCACCCGGTTGTGGTGCGACGTTTTTTTTTCTTTGGGCTAATAGCTTTGAAGATATGTTCTAATGGTGGTGAGATTCGAGCAGGACTGTCTTCGCGGCGCAATTGGCTAGCGGGATCGGCTGTTAACCGAAAGGTTGGAGTTTCGAGCCCTCCTGGGAGTGGTGTGTTGCTTTTTTCTTTGCGCTGATAGCTTTGAAGATATGTTCTGATGGTGGTGAAAGTGGGGCACGACTGTCTTCGTGGCGCAATTGGCTAGCGCGATCGGCTGTTAACCGAAATGTTGGAGGTTCGAGCCCACCCGGTGGTGGTGCGGGGCTTTTTTTTTCTTTAGGCTGATAGCTCTGAAGAAATTTTCTGACGGTGGTGAGAGTGGAGCACGACTGTCTCCGTGGCACAATTGGCTAGCGCGATCGGCTGTTCATCGAAAGGCTGGAGGTACGAGCCTACCCGGTGGCGGTGTGGCGCTTTTTTTTTCTTTGGGCTGATAGCTTTGAAGCTATGTTCTGATGGTGGCTAGAGTGGAGCAAGACTGTCTCCGTGGCGCAATTGGCTAGCGCGGTCGGCTCTTAACCGAAAGGTTGGAGGTTCAAGCCCACCCAGTGGTGGTGCGGCGCTTTTTTTTCTTTGGGCTGATAGCTTTGAAGATATGTTCTGATGGTGGTGAGAGTGGAGCACGACTGTCTCCGTGGCACAATTGGCTAGCGCGATTGGCTGTTAACCAAAAATTTGGAGGTTCGAGCCCTTCCGAAAGTGGTGTGTTGCTTTTTTCTTTGTGCTGATAGCTTTGAAGATATGTTCTGATGGTGGTGAAAGTGGAGCACGACTGTCTCCGTGGCGCAATTGGCTAGCGCGATCGGCTGTTAACCGAAAGGTTGGAGGTTCGAGCATACACGGTGGTGGTGCGACGTTTTTTTTCTTTGGGCTAATAGCTTTGAAGATATGTTCTAATGGTGGTGAGATTGGAGCAGGACTGTCTTCGCGGCGCAATTGGCTAGCGCGATTGGCTGTTAACCGAAAGGTTGGAGTTTCGAGCCGTCACGGGAGTGGTGTGTAGCTTTTTTCTTTGCGCTGATAGCTTTGACGATATGTTCTGATTGTGGTGAGAGTGGAGCACGACTGTCTCCGTGGCGCAATTGGCTAGCGCGATCGGCTGTTAACCGAATTGTTGGAGGTTCGAGGCCACCTGTTGGTGGTGCGGCGCTTTTTTTTGGGGTAATAGCTCTGAAGAAATGTTCTGATGGTGGTGAGAGTGGAGCACGACTGTCTCCGTGGCACAATTGGCTAGCGCGATTGGCTGTTAACCAAAAATTTGGAGGTTCGAGCCCTCCCGAAAGTGGTGTGTTGCTTTTTTCTTTGGGTTGATAGCTTTGAAGATATGTTCTGATGGTGGTGAGAGTGGAGCAGAACTGTCTCCGTGGCATAATTGGCTAGCGCGATCGGCTGTTAACCGAAAGGTTGGAGTTTCGAGCCCACCCGGTGGTGGTGCGGCGCTTTTTTTTCTTTCGGCTGATAGCTTTGAAGTTATGTTCTGATGGTGGTGAAAGTGGAGCAGGACTGTCTCCGTGGCGCAATTGGCTAGCGCGATCGGCTGTTAACGGAAAGGTTGGAGGTTTGAGCCCACTCGGTGGTGGTGCAGCGGTTTTTTTTTCTGTGGGCTGATAGCTTTGAAGATATGTTCTGATGGTGGTGAGAGTGGAGCACGACTGTCTCCGTGGCGCAATTGGCTAGCGCCATCGGCTGTTAACCGAAATGTTGGAGGTTCGAGCCCACCCGGTGGTGGTGCGGCGTTTTTTTTTTGGGCTAATAGCTTTGAAGATATATTCTAATGGTGGTGAGATTGGAGCAGGACTGTCTTCGTGACGCAATTGGCTAGCGCGATCGGATGTTAACCGAACGGTTGGAGTTTCGAGCCCACCCGGGAGTGGTGTGGCACTTTTTTCTTTGCGCTGAGTACTTTGAAGATATGTTCTGATGGTGGTGAGAGTGGTGAAGGACTGTCTCCGTGCCGCAATTGGCTATCGCGATCGGCTGTTAACCGAAAAGGTGGAGGTTTGAGCCCTCCCGGGAGTGGTGTGTTGCTTTTTTCTTTGCGCTGATAGCTTTGAAGATATGTTCTGATGGTGGTGAGAATGGAGCAGGACTGTCTCCGTGGCGCAATTGGCTAGCGCGATTGGCTGTTAACCGAAAGGCTGGAGTTTCGAGCCCTCACGGGAGTGGTGTGTAGCTTTTTTTTGCGCTGATAGCTTTGAAGATATGTTCTGATTGTGGCTAGAGTGGAGCAAGACTGTCTTAGTGGCGCAATTGGCTAGCGCGATCGGCTCTTAACCGAAAGGTTGGAGGTTCAAGCCCACCCAGTGGTGGTGCGGCGCTTTTTTTTCTTTGGGCTGATAGCTTTGAAGATATGTTCTGATGGTGGTGAGAGTGGAGCACGACTGTCTCCGTGGCACAATTGGCTAGCGCGATCGGCTGTTAACCGAAAGCTTGGAGGTTCGAGCCCACCCGGTGGTGGTGCGGCGCTTCTTTTTCTGTGGGCTGATAGCTTTGAAGATATGTTCTGATGGTGGTGAGAGTGGAGCACGACTGTCTCCGTGGCGCAATTGGCTAGCGCGATCGGCTGTTAACCGAAAGGTTGGAGGTTCGAGCATACCCGGTGGTGGTGCGACGTTTTTTTTTCTTTGGGCTAATAGCTTTGAAGATATGTTCTAATGGTGGTGAGATTGGAGCAGGACTGTCTTCGCGGCGCAATTGGCTAGCGCGATTGGCTGTTAACCGAAAGGTTGGAGTTTCCAGCCCTCCCGGGTGTGGTGTGTTGCTTTTTTCTCTGCGCTGAAAGCTTTGAAGATATGTTCTGATGGTGGTGAAAGTGGAACACGACTGTCTCCGTGGCGCAGTTGGCTAGCGCGGTTGATCTATAACCGAATGGTTGGAGGTTCGAGCCCACCCGGTGGTGGTGCGGCTCTTTTTTTTCTTTGGGCTGATAGCTCTGAAGAAATGTTCTGACGGTGGTGAGAGTGGAGCACGACTGTCTCCGTGGCGCAAATGGCTAGCGGCATCGGCTCTTAACCGAAAGGTTGGAGGTTCGAGCCCACCCGGTGGTGGTGCGGCGCTTTTTTTTCTTTGGCCTGATAGCTTTGAAGATATGTTCTGATGGTGGTGAGAGTGGAGCAGTACTGTCTCCGTGGCGCAACAGGCTAGCGCGATCGGCTGGTAACCGAAAGGTTGGAGGTTCGCGCCCACCCGGTGGTGGTGCGGTGCTTTTTTTTCTTTGGGCTGATAGCTTTGAAGATATGTTCTGATGGTGGTGAGAGTGGAGCAGGACTGTCTCCGTGCCGCAATTGGCTAGCGTGATCGGCTGTTAACCGAAAAGTTGGAGGTTCGAGCCCACCCAGTGGTGGTGCGGCACTTTTTTTTCTTTGCGCTGATAGCTTTGAAGAAATGTTCTGATGGTTGTGAGAGTGGAGCAGGACTGTCTCCGTGACGCAATTGGCTAGCGCGATCGGCTGTTAACCGAAATGTCGGAGGTTCGAGTCCACCCGGTGGTGGTGCGGCACTTTTTTTTCTTTGGGCTGATAGCTTTGAAGATATGTTCTGGGGATGGTGAGAGTGGAGCACGTCTGTCTCCATGGCGCAATTGGCTAGCGCGATCAGCTGTTAACCGAAAGGTTGGAGGTTCGAGCCCACCCGGTGGTGGTGCGGCGCTTTTTTTTCTTTGGGCTGATAGCTCTGAAGAAATGCTCTGACGGTGGTGAGAGTGGAGCACGACTGTCTCCGTGGCGCAAATGGCTAGCGGAATCGGCTGTTAACCGAAACGTCGGAGGTTCGAGTCCACCCGGTGGTGGTGCGGCACTTTTTTTCTTTGGGCTGATAGCTTTGAAGATATGTTCTGAGGGTGGCTAGAGTGGAGCAAGACTGTCTTAGTGGCGCAATTGGCTAGCGCGATCGGCTCTTAACCGAAAGGTTGGAGGTTCAAGCCCACCCAGTGGTGGTGCGGCGCTTTTTTTTCTGTGGGCTGATAGCTTTGAAGATATGTTCTGATGGTGGTGAGAGTTGAGCAGGACTGTCTCCGTGCCGCGATTGGCTAGCGCGTTTGGCTGTTAACCGAAAAGTTGGAGGTTCAAGCCCACCCGGTGGTGGTGCGGCGCCTTTTTTTTTCTTTGTGCTGATAGCTTTGAAGATATGTTCTGATGGTGGTGAGAGTGGAGCACGACTGTCTCCGTGGCGCAATTGGCTAGCGCGATCGGCTGTTAACCGAAAGGTTGGAGGTTCGAGCCCACGCGGTGGTGGTGCGACGTTTTTTTTCTTTGGGCTAATAGCTTTGAAGATATGTTCTAATGGTGGTGAGATTGGAGCAGGACTGTCTTCGCGGCGCAATTGGCTAGCGGGATCGGCTGATAACCGAAAGGTTGGAGTTTCGAGCCCTCCTGGGAGTGGTGTGTTGCTTTTTTCTTTGCGCTGATAGCTTTGAAGATATGTTCCGATGGTGGTGAAAGTGGGGCACGACTGTCTTCGTGGCGCAATTGGCTAGCGCGATCGGCTGTTAACCGAAAGGTTGGAGGTTCGAGCCCACCCGGTGGTGGTGCGGGGCTTTTTTTTCTTTGGGCTTATAGCTCTGAAGAAATGTTCTGACGGTGGTGAGAGTGGAGCACGACTGTCTCCGTGGCACAATTGGCTAGCGCGTTCGGCTGTTCATCGAAAGGCTGGAGGTACGAGCCTACCCGGTGGTGGTGTGGCGCTTTTTTTTCTTTGGGATGATAGCTTTGAAGCTATGTTCTGATGGTGGCTAGAGTGGAGCAAGACTGTCTTAGTGGCGCAATTGGCTAGCGCGATCGGCTCTTAACCGAAAGGTTGGAGGTTCAAGCCCACCCAGTGGTGGTGCGGCGCTTTTTTTTCTTTGGGCTGATAGCTTTGAAGATATGTTCTGATGGTGGTGAGAGTGGAGCACGACTGTCTCCGTGGCACAATTGGCTAGCGCGATTGGCTGTTAACCAAAAATTTGGAGGTTCGAGCCCTCCCGAAAATGGTGTGTTGCTTTTTTCTTTGGGCTGATAGCTTTGAAGATATGTTCTGATGGTGGTGAGAGTGGAGCAGAACTGTCTCCGCGGCATAATTGGCTAGCGCGATCGGCTGTTAACCGAAAGGTTGGAGTTTCGAGCCCACCCGGTGGTGGTGCGGCGCTTTTTTTTCTTTGGGCTGATAGCTTTGAAGTTATGTTCTGATGGTGGTGAAAGTGGAGCAGGACTGTCTCCGTGGCGCAATTGGCTAGCGCGATCGGCTGTTAACCGAAAGGTCGGAGTTTCGAGCCCTCCCGGGTGTGGTGTGTTGCTTTTTTCTCTGCGCTGAAAGCTTTGAAGATATGTTCTGATGGTGGTGAAAGTGGAACACGACTGTCTCCGTGGCGCAGTTGGCTAGCGCGGTTGACCTATAACCGAAAGGTTGGAGGTTCGAGCCCACCCGGTGGTGGTGCGGCGCTTTTTTTTCTTTGGGCTGATAGCTCTGAAGAAATGTTCTGACGGTGGTGAGAGTGGAGCACGACTGTCTCCGTGGCGCAAATGGCTAGCGGCATCGGCTCTTAACCGAAAGGTTGGAGGTTCGAGCCCACCCAGTGGTGGTGCGGCGCTTTTTTTTCTTTGGGCTTATAGCTCTGAAGAAATGTTCTGACGGTGGTGAGAGTGGAGCACGACTGTCTCCGTGGCACAATTGGCTAGCGCGATCGGCTGTTCATCGAAAGGCTGGAGGTACCAGCCTACCCGGTGGTGGTGTGGCGCTTTTTTTTCTTTGGGCTGATAGCTTTGAAGCTATGTTCTCATGGTGGCTAGAGTGGAGCAAGACTGTCTTAGTGGCGCAATTGGCTAGCGCGATCGGCTCTTAACCGAAAGGTTGGAGGTTCAAGCCCACCCAGTGGTGGTGCGGCGCTTTTTTTTCTGTGGGCTGATAGCTTTGAAGATATGTTCTGATGGTGGTGAGAGTTGAGCAGGACTGTCTCCGTGCCGCGATTGGCTAGCGCGTTTGGCTGTTAACCGAAAGGTTGGAGGTTCGAGCCCACCCGGTGGTGGTGCGGCACTTTTTTTTTTTGGGCTGATAGCTTTGAAGATATGTTCTGAGGGTGGTGAGAGTGGAGCACGACTGTCTCCGTGGCGCAATTGGCTAGCGCGATCGGCTGTTAACGGAAAGGTTGGAGGTTCGAGCCCACCCGGTGGTGGTGCGGCGGTTTTTTTTTCTGTGGGCTGATAGCTTTGAAGATATGTTCTGATGGTGGTGAGAGTTGAGCAGGACTGTCTCCGTGCCGCGATTGGCTAGCGCGTTTGGCTGTTAACCGAAAAGTTGGAGGTTCAAGCCCACCCGGTGGTGGTGCGGCGCCTTTTTTTTCTTTGTGCTGATAGCTTTGAAGATATGTTCTGATGGTGGTGAGAGTGGAGCACGACTGTCTCCGTGGCGCAATTGGCTAGCGCGATCGGCTGTTAACCGAAAGGTTGGAGGTTCGAGCCTACCCGGTGGTGGTGCGACGTTTTTTTTCTTTGGGCTAATAGCTTTGAAGATATGTTCTAATGGTGGTGAGATTGGAGCAGGACTGTCTTCGCGGCGCAATTGGCTAGCGGGATCGGCTGTTAACCGAAAGGTTGGAGTTTCGAGCCCTCCTGGGAGTGGTGTGTTGCTTTTTTCTTTGCGCTGATAGCTTTGAAGATATGTTCCGATGGTGGTGAAAGTGGGGCACGACTGTCTTCGTGGCGCAATTGGCTAGCGCGATCGGCTGTTAACCGAAAGGTTGGAGGTTCGAGCCCACCCGGTGGTGGTGCGGGGCTTTTTTTTCTTTGGGCTTATAGCTCTGAAGAAATGTTCTGATGGTGGTGAGAGTGGAGCACGACTGTCTCCGTGGCACAATTGGCTAGCGCGATCGGCTGTTCATCGAAAGGCTGGAGGTACGAGCCTACCCGGTGGTGGTGTGGCGCTTTTTTTTCTTTGGGCTGATAGCTTTGAAGCTATGTTCTGATGGTGGCTAGGGTGGAGCAAGACTGTCTTAGTGGCGCAATTGGCTAGCGCGATCGGCTCTTAACCGAAAGGTTGGAGGTTCAAGCCCATCCAGTGGTGGTGCGGCGCTTTTTTTTCTGTGGGCTGATAGCTTTGAAGATATGTTCTGATGGTGGTGAGAGTTGAGCAGGACTGTCTCCGTGCCGCGATTGGCTAGCGCGTTTGGCTGTTAACCGAAAAGTTGGAGGTTCAAGCCCACCCGGTGGTGGTGCGGCGCCTTTTTTTTCTTTGTGCTGATAGCTTTGAAGATATGTTCTGATTGTGGTGAGAGTGGAGCACGACTGTCTCCGTGGCGCAATTGGCTAGCGCGATCGGCT
The DNA here is from genome assembly GCF_043290135.1 of Rhipicephalus microplus. Lineage (NCBI taxonomy): Eukaryota > Metazoa > Arthropoda > Arachnida > Ixodida > Ixodidae > Rhipicephalus > Rhipicephalus microplus. Next base: position 549,821 of record NW_027464611.1, on the reverse strand, counting down.
GTTAACCGAAAGGTTGGAGGTTCGCGCCCACCCGGTGGTGGTGCGGTGCTTTTTTTTCTTTGGGCTGATAGCTTTGAAGATATGTTCTGATGGTGGTGAGAGTGGAGCAGGACTGTCTCCGTGCCGCAATTGGCTAGCGTGATCGGCTGTTAACCGAAAAGTTGGAGGTTCGAGCCCACCTGTTGGTGGTGCGGCGCTTTTTTTTCTTTGGGGTAATAGCTCTGAAGAAATGTTCTGATGGTGGTGAGAGTGGAGCACGACTGTCTCCGTGGCACAATTGGCTAGCGCGATTGGCTGTTAACCAAAAATTTGGAGGTTCGAGCCCTCACGAAAGTGGTGTGTTGCTTTTTTCTTTGGGCTGATAGCTTTGAAGATATGTTCTGATGGTGGTGAGAGTGGAGCAGAACTGTCTCCGTGGCATAACTGGCTAGCGCGATCGGCTGTTAACCGAAAGGTTGGAGTTTCGAGCCCACCCGGTGGTGGTGCGGCGCTTTTCTTTCTTTGGGCTGATAGCTTTGAAGATATGTTCTGAGGGTGGTGAGAGTGGAGCACGACTGTCTCCGTGGCGCAAATGGCTAGCGGCATCGGCTCTTAACCGAAAGGTTGGAGGTTCGAGCCCACCCGGTGGTGGTGCGGCGCTTTTTTTTCTTTGGCCTGATAGCTTTGAAGATATGTTCTGATGGTGGTGAGAGAGTAGCAGTACTGTCTCCGTGGCGCAACAGGCTAGCGCGATCGGCTGGTAACCGAAAGGTTGGAGGTTCGCGCCCACCCGGTGGTGGTGCGGTGCTTTTTTTTCTTTGGGCTGATAGCTTTGAAGATATGTTCTGATGGTGGTGAGAGTGGAGCAGGACTGTCTCCGTGCCGCAATTGGCTAGCGTGATCGGCTGTTAACCGAAAAGTTGGAGGTTCGAGCCCACCCAGTGGTGGTGCGGCGCTTTTTTTTCTTTGCGCTGATAGCTTTGAAGAAATGTTCTGATGGTGGTGAGAGTGGAGCAGGACTGTCTCCGTGACGCAATTGGCTAGCGCGATCGGCTGTTAACCGAAATGTCGGAGGTTCGAGTCCACCCGGTGGTGGTGCGGCACTTTTTTTTCTTTGGGCTGATAGCTTTGAAGATATGTTCTGGGGATGGTGAGAGTGGAGCACGTCTGTCTCCGTGGCGCAATTGGCTAGCGCGATCAGCTGTTAACCGAAAGGTTGGAGGTTCGAGCCCACCCAGTGGTGGTGCGGCGCTCTTTTTTCTTTGGGCTGATAGCTCTGAAGAAATGTTCTGACGGTGGTGAGAGTGGAGCACGACTGTCTCCGTGGCGCAAATGGCTAGCGGAATCGGCTGTTAACCGAAACGTCAGAGTTTCGAGTCCACCCGGTAGTGGTGCGGCACTTTTTTTCTTTGGGCTTATAGCTTTGAAGATATGTTCTGAGGGTGGTGAGAGTGGAGCACGACTGTCTCCGTGGCGCAATTGGCTAGCGCGATCGGCTGTTAACGGAAAGGTTGGAGGTTCGAGCCCACCCGGTGGTGGTGCGGCGGTTTTTTTTTCTGTGGGCTGATAGCTTTGAAGATATGTTCTGATGGTGGTGAGAGTTGAGCAGGACTGTCTCCGTGCCGCGATTGGCTAGCGCGTTTGGCTGTTAACCGAAAAGTTGGAGGTTCAAGCCCACCCGGTGGTGGTGCGGCGCCTTTTTTTCTTTGTGCTGATAGCTTTGAAGATATGTTCTGATGGTGGTGAGAGTGGAGCACGACTGTCTCCGTGGCGCAATTGGCTAGCGCGATCGGCTGTTAACCGAAAGGTTAGAGGTTCGAGCCCACCCGGTGGTGGTGCGACGTTTTTTTTCTTTGGGCTAATAGCTTTGAAGATATGTTCTAGTGGTGGTGAGATTGGAGCAGGACTGTCTTCGCGGCGCAATTGGCTAGCGGGATCGGCTGTTAACCGAAAGGTTGGAGTTTCGAGCCCTCCTGGGAGTGGTGTGTTGCTTTTTTCTTTGCGCTGATAGCTTTGAAGATATGTTCCGATGGTGGTGAAAGTGGGGCACGACTGTCTTCGTGGCGCAATTGGCTAGCGCGATCGGCTGTTAACCGAAAGGTTGGAGGTTCGAGCCCACCCGGTGGTGGTGCGGGGCTTTTTTTTCTTTGGGCTTATAGCTCTGAAGAAATGTTCTGACGGTGGTGAGAGTGGAGCACGACTGTCTCCGTGGCACAATTGGCTAGCGCGATCGGCTGTTCATCGAAAGGCTGGAGGTACCAGCCTACCCGGTGGTGGAGTGGCGCTTTTTTTTCTTTGGGCTGATAGCTTTGAAGCTATGTTCTGATGGTGGCTAGAGTGGAGCAAGACTGTCTTAGTGGCGCAATTGGCTAGCGCGATCGGCTCTTAACCGAAAGGTTGGAGGTTCAAGCCCACCCAGTGGTGGTGCGGCGCTTTTTTTTCTTTGGGCTGATAGCTTTGAAGATATGTTCTGATGGTGGTGAGAGTGGAGCACGAATGTCTCCGTGGCACAATTGGCTAGCGCGATTGGCTGTTAACCAAAAATTTGGAGTTTCGAGCCCACCCGGTAATGGTGCGGCGCTTTTTTTTTCTTTGGGCTGATAGCTTTGAAGTTATGTTCTGATGGTGGTGAAAGTGGAGCAGGACTGTCTCCGTGGCGCAATTGGCTAGCGCGATCGGCTGTTAACCGAAAGGTCGGAGTTTCGAGCCCTCCCGGGTGTGGTGTGTTGCTTTTTTCTCTGCGCTGAAAGCTTTGAAGATATTTTCTGATGGTGGTGAAAGTGGAACACGACTGTCTCCGTGGCGCAGTTGGCTAGCGCGGTTGACCTATAACCGAAAGGTTGGAGGTTCGAGCCCACCCGGTGGTGGTGCGGCGCTTTTTTTTTCTTTGGGCTGATAGCTCTGAAGAAATGTTCTGACGGTGGTGAGAGTGGAGCACGACTGTCTCCGTGGCGCAAATGGCTAGCGGCATCGGCTCTTAACCGAAAGGTTGGAGGTTCGAGCCCACCCAGTGGTGGTGCGGCGCTTTTTTTTCTTTGCGCTGATAGCTTTGAAGATATTGTTGCGGGTTCGCGGCTATGCAGCTATGCGGGCGGTGCGAAGAAGAAGACGACGACGTTTTTGGGCTGTTCGAAATACACAACGGCTGCCATCTTGACTGCTGGAGTACTTTTCTACTCTAAAGTAGTAAATACATTCGCAACATTTTGGTGGTGGCGCTGGGTACGACGCAAGACGGAACTTCGAAGCGGACGTGTTCTCGACTGCCCGACCATGGCAACAGAAACCAATTCTGCCGCTCCTGTTTCAGCCGCGACTCCGGCGCAGCCTGTACAGCCGGTCGTATTGACGCAACCGCGCGACCCTGGCAACTTCTGCGGCACCGACCATGTTGACGTTGACGACTGGATTCCGAAGTTCGAGCGGTTTGCAGCAGTGTACCGGTGGGACCCTACGATGATGCTCGCCAACGTTGGCTTCTATCTCTGCGGAACAGCTGGCGCGTGGTTCGAGGCTCATGAAGCGGACATAACCAGCTGGGATACTTGCAAACAGAAGCTTCGTGACCTGTTTGGTAAGGCCGTCGGACGCCAGCGGGCCGCTTCTAAAGAACTCTCTGGTCGGGCACAAACTACGACCGAATCATATGTCACCTACATCCTTGACGTTCTCGCCCTTTGCCATCGTGCCGACCCCAACATGTCCGAGGAAGACAAAGTAAGCCATTTACTTAAAGGCATTGCAGATGATGCTTTTAACATACTGGTTTCCAAAGACTGTTCCACCATTGATGACATCATCAAAGAGTGCCGCCGATTCGAAGAGCTGAAGAGTCGCCGGGTCGCCAAGAATTTCTTGCGACTTCCGAACACGGCCGCTACGTCATCTTGCGAGGACCTTCAGCCGCCATGCAGTCAACCACATAACAACGAAAGTGTGGTTCGCATCGTTCGTAGAGAAATCGAGGCCGCGTCTCCGTCTTTTCTGACCCGCCCATCTGATGATCGACCAACGATCTCGTTGATCCAACAGGTCGTGAGAGAGGAGCTGGCAAACGTTGGGCTGCAGCCTGTGTGTTCGTTGACGGAACCTCGGGTCAGTACCATAGCGCCTTCTCCTGCACCAGAAAGATTCCGCCGCTATCGTGATCCTGCTCAGTGGAGGACACAGGACGACAAGCCTATATGTTTTCATTGTCATGGTGTAGGACACATCTCCCGCTACTGTCGTTTCCGCACGTATCCACCTCGGTCGTTTCCTGGCTATCGACGTGACGACAACCACCGGCCCCTGCAGTACAGCGCTCGTGACGATGGACCGTACAATGGCACTCCTGCGACACCAGTCCGCCGGTCCAGCCGTTCGCCGTCCCCGCATGACCGTCGCTCCAGGTCACCTCAGCACCGCCGCTATTCGTCGCCCCACCCTAGTGGACGTCCTTCTTCGGAAAACTGAGCAATGCAGCTCCCGGAGGTGACGCTGCATTGGACTCCCGACCTGAAAACCCTCTGCTGACCTTGACTACGGACAAGAACCTGCTTGATGTAGAAGTGGATGGCCTTCCTGTTACTGCCCTTATTGACACCGGCGCACATATTTCAATTCTGAGCTCTGACCTCCGTGCACGATTAAACAAGGTCCTTACGCCGCCAGAGTCCCTATTTGTACGTGTCGCTAGTGGAGCGACCCCGGCTGTGCTCGGAATGTGCACCGCGCGTGTGAGATTCGCCGACCGCCAGACGTCCGTTCTATTCCATGTTCTCGCTCACTGTCCACATGACGTCATCCTTGGACTCGATTTTTTGTCCGACCACTCCGCTGTAATTGACTGCTCAGCCGGCGTCGTGCAACTTGACTTGCCTGCGGCCACCGAAGAGTCGAAGATGGTACAGAACAAGCTTTCGTGCGCTGAGTTTGTTCGCCTCCCACCCCAAGCCCTAACTTGTGTCACAGTTGAACCATATCCCAGTGTTCCGGATGGGGATTACGTGGTCTTTCCCTCTCCCGGTGTTTTATTGGCCCGCAACGTTTCCTCCCCGTACACCATATTAACTGTCACAGCGAACAAGACGTGCCTTCCTCTTCTGAACTTCGGACTCAGCCCTCAAATCCTACCACAAGGCATTGTTCTCGCCACTCTTTCACCGTCACACGAGTGCCAGATCTCATCAGTGTCACGTGAACTGGCCACAGTCGCCTCGCCGAACCCGCATAGCACCGACGCAGCCAAATCTACACGGCTCAACAATGTAACTAAGATGATTGCCTCAGACCTCTTGCCGTCTCAGGTCAAAGACCTCACTGATCTTCTCACGAGCTATTCGGACATATTTGACTTTGACGGTAGGCCCATAAGTCAAACATCGCAAGTCAAACATCGCATTAATACCGGTGATGCAGCTCCAATTCACAGGCGTCCCTATCGAGTGTCACCATCAGAACGCCAAGTTATCCAACAGGAGGTGAATAAGATGCTCACAAAAGGCATCATAGAGCCCTCATCGAGTCCGTGGGCGTCCCCTGTAGTCTTAGTTAAAAAGAAGGACAATACCTGGCGTTTCTGCGTGGACTATCGGCATTTAAACAAGGTCACCAAAAGGGATGTCTACCCGCTTCCTCGTATTGATGATGCCCTGGACTGCCTTCATGGCGCAACCTATTTTTCTTCGATAGACTTACGCTCCGGTTACTGGCAGATCGCCGTGGACGACCTCGACCGGGAGAAGACCGCCTTTGTAACGCCTGACGGTCTCTACCAATTCAAGGTAATGCCGTTTGGCTTGTGCAATGCGCCGGCAACGTTCGAGCGGATGATGGACACGCTTTTGCGCAGCTTTAAATGGTCTATCTGCCTGTGTTATCTGGACGACGTGATTGTGTTTGCCCCAACCTTTAAGTCTCACCTCGAGCGCCTTTCCTCAATTCTTTCAGTATTTCGAGAGGCTGGGCTCCAACTTAATTCCTCGAAATGCCATTTTGGGCATCGCCAAGTTACTATTCTAGGGCATCTCGTTGACTCCTCCGGCATCCGCCCCGATCCCGACAAAGTCCGAGCTGTCCTGGATTTTCCTGTACCGACTTGTGCCAAGGACGTTCGAAGTTTTGTGGGCCTATGCTCATATTTCCGACGATTTGTCAGAAACTTCGCAGAGGTCGCACGCCCCCTCACTGATCTTTTGAAGAAAGATGTACCATTTGAGTGGGGTCCTGATCAAGGCACGGCCTTTTCCCAGCTCATAACACTTCTGACCACGCCACCGATTCTCGCCCACTTCGACCCGTCTGCTCCAACCGAGGTCCGCACTGATGCTAGTGGCTACGGTATTGGCGCGGTTTTAGCCCAGCGTCAATCCGGTCACGATCGAGTTCTTGCGTATGCCAGCCGGCTCCTTTCTCCTGCCGAACGCAATTACTCTATTACGGAACGCGAGTGCCTGGCGCTTGTATGGGCAGTTGGTAAATTCCGCCCCTATTTATATGGCCGGCCTTTCACAGTTACCACTGACCATCACGCTCTATGCTGGCTTTCAGCCCTCAAAGATCCAACGGGGCGCCTTGCTCGTTGGGCTCTGCGCCTCCAGGAATTCACATACACAGTGGTTTACAAGTCTGGCCGTTTACACCAAGACGCCGACTGCCTCTCTCGGTACCCCGTTGACGCTCCAGATCTAGTAACCGACGACGCGTCCATCTGTATTTCCTCGCTCTCTGCTTTCGGCAACATGGGATGTGAGCAACGGCGTGACGCGTCCCTACGCGAGCTAATCGACCGCCTGAACACAGGCTGTACAGACAGTTCGCTTCGCATGTTCGTTGTCATAGACGGCATTTTATACCGCCGCAACATGCACCATGTGGGAAACGAACTACTACTCGTAATACCCACTCATTTGCACTCGACCGTACTTCAGCAACTACATGATGTACCAACGGCTGGCCACCTTGGTGTTGCCAGAACGTACGACCGTGTCCGCCGACGCTTTTTCTGGCCCGGCCTCTACCGTTCTGTACAACGTTATGTTAGGTCTTGTGAGTCGTGCCAACGCCGCAAAAGGCCAGCGGTACACCCCGCCGGGCTCCTTCAACCGATCGACGTACCTGCCGAGCCTTTCTATCGTGTCGGCCTCGACCTGCTGGGCCCTTTCCCTCTTTCTACCGACGGTAACAGGTGGGTCGCCGTCGCCATAGATTACTCGACCCGTTTCGCAATTACGAGACCTCTTCCAAGCAGCTGCGCTACAGATGTCGCCGACTTTTTGATTCAAGACGTCATCTTACATCATGGTGCTCCTCGTCAACTGGTCACCGATCGCGGTCGCTACTTTTTATCTAAGGTAATTGACGATCTACTTCGTTCTTGTGCAACCAAGCACAAGCTTACGACGGCCTACCATCCTCAAACAAACGGCCTCACAGAACGTCTGAATCGCACACTCACTGACATGCTCGCCATGTACGTGTCGACGGATCATCGTGACTGGGACATTGCGCTACCCTTTGTCACTTTCGCTTACAATAGCTCACGCCACGACACTGCTGGATATTCTCCCTTTTACCTTTTGTATGGAAGAGACCCGACATTGCCGTTCGACACGCTTGTACCCAACCCTACCGACCTGTCCACAGCATATGCTCGCCGCGCTATTAGCACCGCGGAGAAAGCCCGTCAGATTGCCCACCAGCGCCTTTCGGACTCGCAGCTCCGTCAGAAACGTAGCTATGACAGCCACCATCGGGACGTCCACTTTAGTCCAGGTGACCTCGTTCTTCTGTGGACTCCGTCGCGACATGTTGGTCTGGCTGAAAAGCTTCTACCCAAGTATTCCGGACCTTATCGTGTGCTACGGCAGGTAACTGATGTTACCTATGAAATAGCACCTCTAAACCCTTCGATACCTTCCACATCTTCCGACATCGTCCACGTCGCTCGCCTCAAGCCGTACATCTCGTCCAACACCTGCTAACAAGCGCCGGGTCGGCGCTTTTCGCCGCCGGAGGTCGATGTTGCGGGTTCGCGGCTATGCAGCTATGCGGGCGGTGCGAAGAAGAAGACGACGACGTTTTTGGGCTGTTCGAAATACACAACGGCTGCCATCTTGACTGCTGGAGTACTTTTCTACTCTAAAGTAGTAAATACATTCGCAACAATATGTTCTGATGATGGTGAGAGTCGAGCACGACTGTCTGCGTGGTGCAATTAGCTAGCGCGATCGGCTGTTAACCGAAAGGTTGGAGGTTCGAGCCCACCCGGTGGTGGTGCGGCGCTTTTTTTTCTTTGGGCTGATAGCTTTGAAGATATGTTCTGGGGATGGTGAGAGTGGAGCACGTCTGTCTCCGTGGCGCAATTGGCTAGCGCGATCAGCTGTTAACCGAAAGGTTGGAGGTTCGAGCCCACCCAGTGGTGGTGCGGCGCTCTTTTTTCTTTGGGCTGATAGCTCTGAAGAAATGTTCTGACGGTGGTGAGAGTGGAGCACGACTGTCTCCGTGGCGCAAATGGCTAGCGGAATCGGCTGTTAACCGAAACGTCAGAGTTTCGAGTCCACCCGGTAGTGGTGCGGCACTTTTTTTCTTTGGGCTTATAGCTTTGAAGATATGTTCTGAGGGTGGTGAGAGTGGAGCACGACTGTCTCCGTGGCGCAATTGGCTAGCGCGATCGGCTGTTAACGGAAAGGTTGGAGGTTCGAGCCCACCCGGTGGTGGTGCGGCGGTTTTTTTTTTCTGTGGGCTGATAGCTTTGAAGATATGTTCTGATGGTGGTGAGAGTGGAGCACGACTGTCTCCGTGGCGCAATTGGCTAGCGCGATCGGCTGTTAACCGAAAGGTTGGAGGTTCGAGCCCACCCGGTGGTGGTGCGACGTTTTTTTTCTTTGGGCTAATAGCTTTGAAGATATGTTCTAATGGTGGTGAGATTGGAGCAGGACTGTCTTCGCGGCGCAATTGGCTAGCGGGATCGGCTGTTAACCGAAAGGTTGGAGTTTCGAGCCCTCCTGGGAGTGGTGTGTTGCTTTTTTCTTTGCGCTGATAGCTTTGAAGATATGTTCCGATGGTGGTGAAAGTGGGGCACGACTGTCTTCGTGGCGCAATTGGCTAGCGCGATCGGCTGTTAACCGAAAGGTTGGAGGTTCGAGCCCACCCGGTGGTGGTGCGGGGCTTTTTTTTCTTTGGGCTTATAGCTCTGAAGAAATGTTCTGACGGTGGTGAGAGTGGAGCACGACTGTCTCCGTGGCACAATTGGCTAGCGCGATCGGCTGTTCATCGAAAGGCTGGAGGTACGAGCCTACCCGGTGGTGGTGTGGCGCTTTTTTTTCTTTGGGCTGATAGCTTTGAAGCTATGTTCTGATGGTGGCTAGAGTGGAGCAAGACTGTCTTAGTGGCGCAATTGGCTAGCGCGATCGGCTCTTAACCGAAAGGTTGGAGGTTCAAGCCCACCCAGTGGTGGTGCGGCGCTTGTTTTTCTTTGGGCTGATAGCTTTGAAGATATGTTCTGATGGTGGTGAGAGTGGAGCACGAATGTCTCCGTGGCACAATTGGCTAGCGCGATTGGCTGTTAACCAAAAATTTGGAGGTTCGAGCCCTCCCGAAAAAGGTGTGTTGCTTTTTTCTTTGAGCTGATAGCTTTGAAGATATGTTCTGATGGTGGTGAGAGTGGAGCAGAACTGTCTCCGTGGCATAATTGGCTAGCGCGATCGGCTGTTAACCGAAAGGTTGGAGTTTCGAGCCCACCCGGTAATGGTGCGGCGCTTTTTTTTCTTTGGGCTGATAGCTTTGAAGTTATGTTCTGATGGTGGTGAAAGTGGAGCAGGACTGTCTCCGTGGCGCAATTGGGTAGCGCGATCGGCTGTTAACCGAAAGGTCGGAGTTTCGAGCCCTCCCGGGTGTGGTGTGTTGCTTTTTTCTCTGCGCTGAAAGCTTTGAAGATATGTTCTGATGGTGGTGAAAGTGGAACACGACTGTCTCCGTGGCGCAGTTGGCTAGCGCGGTTGACCTATAACCGAAAGGTTGGAGGTTCGAGCCCACCCGGTGGTGGTGCGGCGCTTTTTTTTCTTTGGGCTGATAGCTCTGAAGAAATGTTCTGACGGTGGTGAGAGTGGAGCACGACTGTCTCCGTGGCGCAAATGGCTAGCGGCATCGGCTCTTAACCGAAAGGTTGGAGGTTCGAGCCCACCCAGTGGTGGTGCGGCGCTTTTTTTTCTTTGCGCTGATAGCTTTGAAGATATGTTCTGATGATGGTGAGAGTCGAGCACGACTGTCTGCGTGGTGCAATTAGCTAGCGCGATCGGCTGTTAACCGAAAGGTTGGAGGTTCGAGCCCACCCGGTGGTGGTGCGGCGCTTTTTTTTCTTTGGCCTGATAGCTTTGAAGATATGTTCTGATGGTGGTGAGAGTGGAGCAATACTGTCTCCGTGGCGCAACAGGCTAGCGCGATCGGCTGTTAACCGAAAAGTTGGAGGTTCGAGCCCACCCAGTGGTGGTGCGGCGCTTTTTTTTCTTTGCGCTGATAGCTTTGAAGATATGTTCTGATGGTGGTGAGAGTCGAGCACGACTGTCTGAGTGGTGCAATTGGCTAGCGCGATCGGCTGTTAACCGAAAGGTTGGAGGTTCGAGCCCAACCGGTGGTGGTACGGCGCTTTTTTTTTCTTGGGGCTGATAGCTTTGAAGATATGTTCTGATGGTGGTGAGAGTGGAGCAGAACTGTCTCCGTGGCGCAATTGGCTAGCGCGATCGGCTGTTAACCGAAAGGTTGGAGTTTCGAGCCCACCCGGGAGTGGTGTGTTGCTTTTTTCTTTGCGCTGATAGCTTTGAAGATATGTTCTGATGGTGGTGAAAGTGGGGCACGACTGTCTCCGTGGCGCGATTGGCTAGCGCGATCGGCGGTTAACCGAAAGGTTGGAGGTTCGAGCCCACCCGGTGGTGGTGCGGCGCTTTTTTATCTTTGGGCTGAAAGCATTGAAGATAAGTTCTGATGGTGGTGAGAGTGGAGCAGAACTGTCTCCGTGGCGCAATTCGCTAGCGCGATCGGCTGTTAACCGAAAGGTTGGAGTTTCGAGCCCAACCGGGAGTGGTGTGGCACTTTTTTTTTTGCGCTGATTACTTTGAAGATATGTTTTGATGGTGGTGAGAGTGGAGAAGGACTGTCTCCGTGCCGCAATTGGCTATCGCGATCGGCTGTTAACCGAAAAGGTTGAGGTTTGAGCCCTCCCGGGAGTGGTGTGTTGCTTTTTTCTTTGCGCTTATAGCCTTGAAGATATGTTCTGATGGTGGTGAGTGTGGAGCACGTCTGTCTCCGTGGCGCAATTGGCTAGCACGATCAGCTGTTAACCGAAAGGTTGGAGGTTCGAGCCCACCCGGTGGTGGTGCGGCGCTCTTTTTTCTTTGGGCTGATAGCTCTGAAGAAATGTTCTGACGGTGGTGAGAGTGGAGCACGACTGTCTCCGTGGCGCAAATGGCTAGTGGAATCGGCTGTTAACCGAAACGTCGGAGGTTCGAGTCCACCCGGTGGTGGTGCGGCACTTTTTTTCTTTGGGCTGATAGCTTTGAAGATATGTTCTGAGGGTGGTGAGAGTGGAGCACGACTGTCTCCGTGGCGCAATTGGCTAGCGCGATCGGCTGTTAACGGAAAGGTTGGAGGTTCGAGCCCACCCGGTGGTGGTGCGGCGGTTTTTTTTTTCTGTGGGCTGATAGCTTTGAAGATATGTTCTGATGGTGGTGAGAGTTGAGCAGGACTGTCTCCGTGCCGCGATTGGCTAGCGCGTTTGGCTGTTAACCGAAAAGTTGGAGGTTCAAGCCCACCCGGTGGTGGTGCGGCGCCTTTTTTTTCTTTGTGCTGATAGCTTTGAAGATATGTTCTGATGGTGGTGAGAGTGGAGCACGACTGTCTCCGTGGCGCAATTGGCTAGCGCGATCAGCTGTTAACCGAAAGGTTGGAGGTTCGAGCCCACCCGGTGGTGGTGCGACGTTTTTTTTCTTTGGGCTAATAGCTTTGAAGATATGTTCTAATGGTGGTGAGATTGGAGCAGGACTGTCTTCGCGGCGCAATTGGCTAGCGGGATCGGCTGTTAACCGAAAGGTTGGAGTTTCGAGCCCTCCTGGGAGTGGTGTGTTGCTTTTTTCTTTGCGCTGATAGCTTTGAAGATATGTTCCGATGGTGGTGAAAGTGGGGCACGACTGTCTTCGTGGCGCAATTGGCTAGCGCGATCGGCTGTTAACCGAAAGGTTGGAGGTTCGAGCCCACCCGGTGGTGGTGCGGGGCTTTTTTTTTGGGCTTATAGCTCTGAAGAAATGTTCTGACGGTGGTGAGAGTGGAGCACGACTGTCTCCGTGGCACAATTGGCTAGCGCGATCGGCTGTTCATCGAAAGGCTGGAGGTACGAGCCTACCCGGTGGTGGTGTGGCGCTTTTTTTTCTTTGGGCTGATAGCTTTGAAGCTATGTTCTGATGGTGGCTAGAGTGGAGCAAGACTGTCTTAGTGGCGCAATTGGCTAGCGCGATCGGCTCTTAACCGAAAGGTTGGAGGTTCAAGCCCACCCAGTGGTGGTGCGGCGCTTTTTTTTCTTTGGGCTGATAGCTTTGAAGATATGTTCTGATGGTGTTGAGAGTGGAGCACGACTGTCTCCGTGGCACAATTGGCTAGCGCGATTGGCTGTTAACCAAAAATTTGGAGGTTCGAGCCCTCCCGAAAGTGGTGTGTTGCTTTTTTCTTTGGGCTGATAGCTTTGAAGATATGTTCTGATGGTGGTGAGAGTGGAGCAGAACTGTCTCCGTGGCATAATTGGCTAGCGCGATCGGCTGTTAACCGAAAGGTTGGAGTTTCGAGCCCACCCGGTGGTGGTGCGGCGCTTTTTTTTCTTTGGGCTGATAGCTTTGAAGTTATGTTCTGATGGTGGTGAAAGTGGAGCAGGACTGTCTCCGTGGCGCAATTGGCTAGCGCGATCGGCTGTTAACCGAAAGGTCGGAGTTTCGAGCCCTCCCGGGTGTGGTGTGTTGCTTTTTTCTCTGCGCTGAAAGCTTTGAAGATATGTTCTGATGGTGGTGAAAGTGGAACACGACTGTCTCCGTGGCGCAGTTGGCTAGCGCGGTTGACCTATAACCGAAAGGTTGGAGGTTCGAGCCCACCCGGTGGTGGTGCGGCGCTTTTTTTTCTTTGGGCTGATAGCTCTGAAGAAATGTTCTGACGGTGGTGAGAGTGGAGCACGACTGTCTCCGTGGCGCAAATGGCTAGCGGCATCGGCTCTTAACCGAAAGGTTGGAGGTTCGAGCCCACCCAGTGGTGGTGCGGCGCTTTTTTTTCTTTGCGCTGATAGCTTTGAAGATATGTTCTGATGGTGGTGAGAGTCGAGCACGACTGTCTGCGTGGTGCAATTGGCTAGCGTGATCGGCTGTTAACCGAAAAGTTGGAGGTTCGAGCCCACCCAGTGGTGGTGCGGCGCTTTTTTTTCTTTGCGCTGATAGCTTTGAAGATATGTTCTGATGGTGGTGAGAGTCGAGCACGACTGTCTGCGTGGTGCAATTGGCTAGCGCGATCGGCTGTCAACCGAAAGGTTGGAGGTTCGAGCCCAACCGGTGGTGGTACGGCGCTTTTTTTTTCTTTGGGCTGATAGCTTTGAAGATATGTTCTGATGGTGGTGAGAGTGGAGCACGACTGTCTCCGTGGCACAATTGGCTAGCGCGATCGGCTGTTCATCGAAAGGCTGGAGGTACGAGCCTACCCGGTGGTGGTGTGGCGCTTTTTTTTCTTTGGGCTGATAGCTTTGAAGCTATGTTCTGATGGTGGCTAGAGTGGAGCAAGACTGTCTTAGTGGCGCAATTGGCTAGCGCGATCGGCTCTTAACCGAAAGGTTGGAGGTTCAAGCCCACCCAGTGGTGGTGCGGCGCTTTTTTTTCTTTGGGCTGATAGCTTTGAAGATATGTTCTGATGGTGTTGAGAGTGGAGCACGACTGTCTCCGTGGCACAATTGGCTAGCGCGATTGGCTGTTAACCAAAAATTTGGAGGTTCGAGCCCTCCCGAAAGTGGTGTGTTGCTTTTTTCTTTGCGCTGATAGCTTTGAAGATATGTTCTGATGGTGGTGAAGGTGGGGCACGACTGTCTCCGTGGCGCGATTGGCTAGCGCGATCGGCGGTTAACCGAAAGGTTGGAGGTTCGAGCCCACCCGGTGGTGGTGCGGCGCTTTTTTATCTTTGGGCTGAAAGCTCTGAAGAAATGGTCTGACGGTGCTGAGAGTGGAGCACGACTGTCTCCGTGGCGCCATCGGCTAGCGCGCTCGGCTGTTAACCGAAAGGTTGGAGTTTCGAGCCCACCCAGCGGTGGTGCGGCACTTTTTTTTCTTTGGGCTGATAGCTTTGAAGATATGTTCTGATGGTGGTGAGAGTGGAGCAGGACTGTCTCCGTGGCGCAATTGGCTAGCGCGATTGGCGGTTAACCGAAAGAGTGGAGTTTCAAGCCGTCACGGGAGTGGTGTGTAGCTTTTTTCTTTGCGCTGATAGCTTTGAAGATATGTTCTGATTGTGGTGAGAGTGGAGCACGACTGTCTCCGTGGCGCAATTGGCTAGCGCGATCGGCTGTTAACCGAATTGTTGGAGGTTCGAGGCCACCTGTTGGTGGTGCGGCGCTTTTTTTCTTTGGGGTAATAGCTCTGAAGAAATGTTCTGATGGTGGTGAGAGTGGAGCGCGACTGTCTCCGAGGCACAATTGGCTGTTAACCAAAAATTTGGAGGTTCGAGCCCTCCCGAAAGTGGTGTGTTGCTTTTTTCTTTGGGCTGCTAGCTTTGAAGATATGTTCTGATGGTGGTGAGAGTGGAGCAGAACTGTCTCCGTGGCATAATTGGCTAGCGCGATCGGCTGTTAACCGAAAGGTTCGAGTTTCGAGCCCACCCGGTGGCGGTGCGGCGCTTTTTTTCTTTGGGCTGATAGCTTTGAAGTTATGTTCTGATGGTGGTGAAAGTGGAGCAGGACTGTCTCCGTGGCGCAATTGGCTAGCGCGATCGGCTGTTAACCGAAAGGTTGGAGTTTCCAGCCCTCCCGAATGTGGTGTGTTGCTTTTTTCTCTGCGCTGAAAGCTTTGAAGATATGTTCTGATGGTGATGAAAGTGGAACACGACTGTCTCCGTGGCGCAGTTGGCTAGCGCGGTTGACCTATAACCGAAAGGTTGGAGGTTCGAGCCCACCCGGTGGTGGTGCGGCGCTTTTTTTTCTTTGGGCTGATAGCTCTGAAGAAATGTTCTGACGGTGGTGAGAGTGGAGCACTACTGTCTCCGTGGCGCAACAGGCTAGCGCGATCGGCTGGTAACCGAAAGGTTGGAGGTTCGCGCCCACCCGCTGGTGGTGCGGTGATTTTTTTTCTTTGGGCTGATAGCTTTGAAGATATGTTCTGATGGTGGTGAGAGTGGAGCAGGACTGTCTCCGTGCCGCAATTGGCTAGCGTGATCGGCTGTTAACCGAAAAGTTGGAGGTTCGAGCCCACCCAGTGGTGGTGCGGCGCTTTTTTTTCTTTGCGCTGATAGCTTTGAAGATATGTTCTGATGGTGGTGAGAGTCGAGCACGACTGTCTGCGTGGTGCAATTGGCTAGCGCGATCGGCTGTTAACCGAAAGGTTGGAGGTTCGAGCCCAACCGGTGGTGGTACGGCGCTTTTTTTTCTTTGGGCTGATAGCTTTGAAGATATGTTCTGATGGTGGTGAGAGTGGAGCAGAACTGTCTCCGTGGCGCAATTGGCTAGCGCGATCGGCTGTTAACCGAAAGGTTGGAGTTTCGAGCCCACCCGGGAGTGGTGTGTTGCTTTTTTCTTTGCGCTGATAGCTTTGAAGATATGTTCTGATGGTGGTGAAAGTGGGGCACGACTGTCTCCGTGGCGCGATTGGCTAGCGCGATCGGCGGTTAACCGAAAGGTTGGAGGTTCGAGCCCACCCGGTGGTGGTGCGGCGCTTTTTTATCTTTGGGCTGAAAGCTCTGAAGAAATGGTCTGACGGTGCTGAGAGTGGAGCACGACTGTCTCCGTGGCGCGAATGGCTAGCGGCATCGCCTCTTAACCGAAAGGTTGGAGGTTCGAGCCCACCCGGTGGTGGTGCGGCGCTTTTTTTTCTTTGGGCTGATAGCATTGAAGATAAGTTCTGATGGTGGTGAGAGTGGAGCAGAACTGTCTCCGTGGCGCAATTCGCTAGCGCGATCGGCTGTTAACCGAAAGGTTGGAGTTTCGAGCCCACCCGGGAGTGGTGTGGCACTTTTTTCTTTGCGCTGATTACTTTGAAGATATGTTCTGATGGTGGTGAGAGTGGAGAAGGACTGTCTCCGTGCCGCAATTGGCTATCGCGATCGGCTGTTAACTGAAAAGGTTGAGGTTTGAGCCCTCCCGGGAGTGGTGTGTTGCTTTTTTCTTTGCGCTGATAGCTTTGAAGATATGTTCTGATGGTGGTGAGAGTGGAGCACGACTGTCTCAGTGGCGCCATCGGCTAGCGCGCTCGGCTGTTAACCGAAAGGTTGGAGTTTCGAGCCCACCCGGCGGTGGTGCGGCGCTTTTTTTTCTTTGGGCTGATAGCTTTGAAGATATGTTCTGAATGTGGTGAGAGTGGAGCAGGACTGTCTCCGTGGCGCGATTGGCTAGCGCGTTTGGCTGTTAACCGAAAAGTTGGAGGTTCAAGCCCACCCGGTGGTGGTGCGGCGCCTTTTTTTTCTTTGTGCTGATAGCTTTGAAGATATGTTCTGATGGTGGTGAGAGTGGAGCACGACTGTCTCCGTGGCGCAATTGGCTAGCGCGATCGGCTGTTAACCGAAAGGTTGGAGGTTCGAGCCCACCCGGTGGTGGTGCGACGTTTTTTTTCTTTGGGCTAATAGCTTTGAAGATATGTTCTAATGGTGGTGAGATTGGAGCAGGACTGTCTTCGCGGCGCAATTGGCTAGCGGGATCGGCTGTTAACCGAAAGGTTGGAGTTTCGAGCCCTCCTGGGAGTGGTGTGTTGCTTTTTTCTTTGCGCTGATAGCTTTGAAGATATGTTCCGATGGTGGTGAAAGCGGGGCACGACTGTCTTCGTGGCGCAATTGGCTAGCGCGATCGGCTGTTAACCGAAAGGTTGGAGGTTCGAGCCCACCCGGTGGTGGTGCGCGGCTTTTTTTTCTTTGGGCTTATAGCTCTGAAGAAATGTTCTGACGGTGGTGAGAGTGGAGCACGACTGTCTCCGTGGCACAATTGGCTAGCGCGATCGGCTGTTCATCGAAAGGCTGGAGGTACGAGCCTACCCGGTGGTGGTGTGGCGCTTTTTTTCTTTGGGCTGATAGCTTTGAAGCTATGTTCTGATGGTGGCTAGAGTGGAGCAAGACTGTCTTAGTGGCGCGATTGGCTAGCGCGATCGGCTCTTAACCGAAAGGTTGGAGGTTCAAGCCCACCCAGTGGTGGTGCGGCGCTTTTTTTTCTTTGGGCTGATAGCTTTGAAGATATGTTCTGATGGTGGTGAGAGTGGAGCACGACTGTCTCCGTGGCACAATTGGCTAGCGCGATTGGCTGTTAACCAAAAATTTGGAGGTTCGAGCCCTCCCGAAAGTGGTGTGTTGCTTTTTTCTTTGGGCTGATAGCTTTGAAGATATGTTCTGATGGTGGTGAGAGTGGAGCAGAACTGTCTCCGTGGCATAATTGGCTAGCGCGATCGGCTGTTAACCGAAAGGTTGGAGTTTCGAGCCCACCCGGTGGTGGTGCGGCGCTTTTTTTTCTTTGGGCTGATAGCTTTGAAGTTATGTTCTGATGGTGGTGAAAGTGGAGCAGGACTGTCTCCGTGGCGCAATTGGCTAGCGCGATCGGCTGTTAACCGAAAGGTCGGAGTTTCGAGCCCTCCCGGGTGTGGTGTGTTGCTTTTTTCTCTGCGCTGAAAGCTTTGAAGATATGTTCTGATGGTGGTGAAAGTGGAACACGACTGTCTCCGTGGCGCAGTTGGCTAGCGCGGTTGACCTATAACCGAAAGGTTGGAGGTTCGAGCCCACCCGGTGGTGGTGCGGCGCTTTTTTTTCTTTGGGCTGATAGCTCTGAAGAAATGTTCTGACGGTGGTGAGAGTGGAGCACGACTGTCTCCGTGGCGCAAATGGCTAGCGGCATCGGCTCTTAACCGAAAGGTTGGAGGTTCGAGCCCACCCAGTGGTGGTGCGGCGCTTTTTTTTCTTTGCGCTGATAGCTTTGAAGATATGTTCTGATGGTGGTGAGAGTCGAGCACGACTGTCTGCGTGGTGCAATTGGCTAGCGCGATCGGCTGTTAACCGAAAGGTTGGAGGTTCGAGCCCACCCGGTGGTGTTGCGGCGCTTTTTTTCTTTGGCCTGATAGCTTTGAAGATATGTTCTGATGGTGGTGAGAGTGGAGCAGTACTGTCTCCGTGGCGCAACAGGCTAGCGCGATCGGCTGGTAACCGAAAGGTTGGAGGTTCGCGCCCACCCGGTGGTGGTGCGGTGCTTTTTTTTCTTTGGGCTGATAGCTTTGAAGATATGTTCTGATGGTGGTGAGAGTGGAGCAGGACTGTCTCCGTGCCGCAATTGGCTAGCGTGATCGGCTGTTAACCGAAAAGTTGGAGGTTCGAGCCCACCCAGTGGTGGTGCGGCGCTTTTTTTTCTTTGCGCTGATAGCTTTGAAGATATGTTCTGATGGTGGTGAGAGTCGAGCACGACTGTCTGCGTGGTGCAATTGGCTAGCGCGATCGGCTGTTAACCGAAAGGTTGGAGGTTCGAGCCCAACCGGTGGTGGTACGGCGCTTTTTTTTTCTTTGGGCTGATAGCTTTGAAGATATGTTCTGATGGTGGTGAGAGTGGAGCAGAACTGTCTCCGTGGCGCAATTGGCTAGCGCGATCGGCTGTTAACCGAAAGGTTGGAGTTTCGAGCCCACCCGGGAGTGGTGTGTTGCTTTTTTCTTTGCGCTGATAGCTTTGAAGATATGTTCTGATGGTGGTGAAAGTGGGGCACGACTGTCTCCGTGGCGCGATTGGCTAGCGCGATCGGCGGTTAACCGAAAGGTTGGAGGTTCGAGCCCACCCGGTGGTGGTGCGGCGCTTTTTTATCTTTGGGCTGAAAGCTCTGAAGAAATGGTCTGACGGTGCTGAGAGTGGAGCACGACTGTCTCCGTGGCGCGAATGGCTAGCGGCATCGCCTCTTAACCGAAAGGTTGGAGGTTCGAGCCCACCCGGTGGTGGTGCGGCGCTTTTTTTTCTTTGGGCTGATAGCATTGAAGATAAGTTCTGATGGTGGTGAGAGTGGAGCAGAACTGTCTCCGTGGCGCAATTCGCTAGCGCGATCGGCTGTTAACCGAAAGGTTGGAGTTTCGAGCCCACCCGGGAGTGGTGTGGCACTTTTTTCTTTGCGCTGATTACTTTGAAGATATGTTCTGATGGTGGTGAGAGTGGAGAAGGACTGTCTCCGTGCCGCAATTGGCTATCGCGATCGGCTGTTAACTGAAAAGGTTGAGGTTTGAGCCCTCCCGGGAGTGGTGTGTTGCTTTTTTCTTTGCGCTGATAGCTTTGAAGATATGTTCTGATGGTGGTGAGAGTGGAGCACGACTGTCTCAGTGGCGCCATCGGCTAGCGCGCTCGGCTGTTAACCGAAAGGTTGGAGTTTCGAGCCCACCCGGCGGTGGTGCGGCGCTTTTTTTTCTTTGGGCTGATAGCTTTGAAGATATGTTCTGAATGTGGTGAGAGTGGAGCAGGACTGTCTCCGTGGCGCGATTGGCTAGCGCGTTTGGCTGTTAACCGAAAAGTTGGAGGTTCAAGCCCACCCGGTGGTGGTGCGGCGCCTTTTTTTTCTTTGTGCTGATAGCTTTGAAGATATGTTCTGATGGTGGTGAGAGTGGAGCACGACTGTCTCCGTGGCGCAATTGGCTAGCGCGATCGGCTGTTAACCGAAAGGTTGGAGGTTCGAGCCCACCCGGTGGTGGTGCGACGTTTTTTTTCTTTGGGCTAATAGCTTTGAAGATATGTTCTAATGGTGGTGAGATTGGAGCAGGACTGTCTTCGCGGCGCAATTGGCTAGCGCGGTTGACCTATAACCGAAAGGTTGGAGGTTCGAGCCCACCCGGTGGTGGTGCGGCGCTTTTTTTTCTTTGGGCTGATAGCTCTGAAGAAATGTTCTGACGGTGGTGAGAGTGGAGCACGACTGTCTCCGTGGCGCAAATGGCTAGCGGCATCGGCTCTTAACCGAAAGGTTGGAGGTTCGAGCCCACCCAGTGGTGGTGCGGCGCTTTTTTTTCTTTGCGCTGATAGCTTTGAAGATATGTTCTGATGGTGGTGAGAGTCGAGCACGACTGTCTGCGTGGTGCAATTGGCTAGCGCGATCGGCTGTTAACCGAAAGGTTGGAGGTTCGAGCCCACCCGGTGGTGTTGCGGCGCTTTTTTTCTTTGGCCTGATAGCTTTGAAGATATGTTCTGATGGTGGTGAGAGTGGAGCAGTACTGTCTCCGTGGCGCAACAGGCTAGCGCGATCGGCTGGTAACCGAAAGGTTGGAGGTTCGCGCCCACCCGGTGGTGGTGCGGTGCTTTTTTTTCTTTGGGCTGATAGCTTTGAAGATATTGTTACGTGAGTAACGAGACAAAGTATTGCGAATATATTCGAAAAATATATTGGCAAGAGCGGTTGCAGCACTGGCCAGTCTGGCTCCGAGCTCGAGCAGCCAGCGAGCCTCATCTTCTTCGTCGGGCGCACACGCGCATTCGCACTATGGTTTGTGGCAGCCTACAGGTAGCATAACCCCCGTCGGCAAAGGCGCCGTCTCGGCGCATCTAGATGTCAAGATCATTGGGCGAGTGGTACTGCTTCAGGCGTGCGACGTGTACGATGTCGCTGGCCCTAGGGGTGGATGAAGACGGCGAGGCAGCAGGAGTGATTTCATAAGTGACGGGAGTCACCTCACGAAGCACTCTGTAGGGCCCTGTGTACCGAGAGAGCAGCTTGTCAGACAGGCCAACGTGCCTGGTCGGAGACCACAGCAGAACCAACGAACCGGGCGAAAAGTGCACATCGCGGTGTCGTTGGTCGTACCGACGCCGTTGGTTTGCTTGGGAGGTCAGAAGGCGAGCACGAGCGGTTTCGCGTGCGTGGGCGGCCCGGCTGATGGCGTCCAGAGCATATTGTGAAGTTGGAGCTGCTGGTAACGGAATCGTCGTATCGAGGGGTAATGTGGGTTCGCGGCCGAACAGCAAGAAAAAAGGGGAGTAACCAGCCGTGTCGTGGCGCGAAGAATTGTAGGCAAATGTCACGTATGGTAAAGCGATGTCCCAGTCAGAGTGATCTGAGGAAACGTACTTTGCAAGCATGTCAGTTAGGGTTCGGTTCAGGCGTTCTGTGAGGCCATTTGTTTGCGGATGGTACGACGTAGTGAGCTTGTGGCGTGTTGCACAAGAGCGTAGAATGTCCGCTATGACTTTCGATAGAAATGTGCGGCCTCGGTCCGTGAGCAGCTGGCGTGGAGCACCATGTTGCAAGATCACGTCGTGTAGAAGAAAATCGGCGACGTCAGTGGCGCAACTTGTTGGAAGGGCGCGTGTGATTGCGTAGCGTGTGGCGTAGTCTGTGGCCACAGCTATCCACCTGTTGCCAGCAGAAGACAGAGGAAAAGGGCCGAGTAAGTCCAAGCCGACGCGAAAGAAAGGTTCAGTAGAAATATCGAGTGGTTGAAGGCGCCCAGCCGGAAGCGTCGATGGTGTTTTGCGGCGCTGACATTCCTCACACGCCGCGACGTATCTTCTGACGGACCGTGCCAGACCTGGCCAATAGAAGCGACGGCGAATCCGGTCGTATGTGCGGGACACACCCAGGTGACCGGCAGTAGGAACGTCATGAAGTTCGTGGAGTACAGCCAAGCGGAGGTGTTTGGGTATGGCAAGCAGCAGAGATGGGCCGTCTGGATGGAAGTTATGCCGGTATAATGTGCCATTCTGGAGTACGAACGAGCGATAGGATCGGTTCGATGGGGAGGAGTCGAGGCGCTCAATGATAGCTCGTAGGGCTGCATCACGGCGTTGCTCGTCGGCTATGTGGTTCAGTTGAGAAACGGAGCACACGCAGGCGTCGTTGTCAGGTATGGTGGCCGATGGGTCAACTGGATAGCGAGAAAGGCAATCGGCGTCCTGGTGCAGGCGTCCAGACTTGTATATCACAGAAAAGGTGTATTCTTGCAGTCGCAGAGCCCAGCGACCAAGTCGACCTGTAGGATCTCTTAAGGATGAAAGCCAGCAGAGCGCGTGGTGGTCGGTGACGACGGAAAAGTGAGTGCCATATAAATATGGACGGAATTTTGAGACCGCCCAGACAAGAGCAAGGCATTCTCGCTCTGTGATCGAATAGTTACGCTCTGCAGGTGTAAGGAGGCGGCTAGCATACGCGATAACGCGGTCGTGTCCCTGTTGGCATTGGGCGAGAACGGCTCCGATACCGTGACCACTGGCATCAGTTCGGACCTCAGTTCGGGCAGATGGGTCAAAGTGGGCGAGGATAGGGGGCGTCGTCAAAAGTGTTATGAGGTGAGAGAAGGCGGCAGCTTGAGTGGACCCCCACGAAAATGGAACGCCTTTCTTCAAAAGATCGGTAAGTGGTTGGGCGATTGCCGCAAAATCTTTCACGAACCGCCTAAAGTAGGAGCAAAGTCCCACAAAGCTCCGGACATCTTTGGCGGATTGGGGTACTGGGAAATTCGTGACGGCACGAATTTTCTCAGGGTCCGGTCTCACACCAGAAGCATCGACAAGGTGGCCCAGCACGGTAATCTGTCGGCGGCCGAAGTGACACTTCGAGGAGTTCAACTGGAGGCCAGCTTTGCGGAAGACGTCGAGAATGGCCGACAGACGCTCAAGGTGGGTCTCAAACGTAGGTGCAAATACGAGGACGTCGTCTAGGTAACACAGGCATGTTGACCATTTGAACCCGTGTAGCAGAGAGTCCATCATACGTTCGAACGTGGCGGGGGCATTGCATAGGCCGAAGGGCATAACCTTGAATTGGTATAGGCCATCTGGAGTGATGAAGGCGGTCTTTTCTTGGTCTTTCTCGTCTACGGCAATCTGCCAATAACCAGAACGAAGGTCGATGGATGAAAAGTAGCGTGCGCCGTGGAGACAATCGAGGGCGTCATCAATACGTGGTAAAGGATACACGTCCTTTTTGGTGATTCGATTTAGATGCCGGTAATCGATGCAAAAACGCCATGTGTTGTCCTTCTTTTTAACCAGGACGACGGGTGACGCCCATGGGCTTGATGAGGGCTCAATAATGCCTTTAGTTAACATCTTATTCACTTCAGCTTGAATAATCTGGCGCTCCGACGCGGACACGCGATACGGTCGACGGTGAATGGGAGCAGCATCACCGGTGTTGATGCGGTGCTTTACAAGAGAAGTTTGGCCGAGTGGGCGGTCGTCAAGGTCGAAGATGTCACGGTAGGAAGCTAGAAGGCGTGCGAGAGCGGCTGATTGCGCTGGGGGAAGGTCAGGGTCGATCATGGGACGTATTGACATGTCGAGGCATGTGGCATCGAGTGGGCGACAAGGAAAATTGGGGCATGCGTCGGCTGCGAAAGTGGTGACGTGATCATCGGCTAAGGACCGCAACGTGGCAATTAGGATGCCTTCAGGGAGGACTTGCTTTGTGAAGCCGAAATTTATGACGGGTAGACGGGTCCGGTTGGAGGCTACAGTTACGATGCAGTGAGGGACGGTGACGTCACGTGCCAGTAGGACATCAGGAATCGGCGTGACGATGTAATTCCCATCCAATACGGGTGAGGTCGTGGCGAATTCGGTGAATGTGAGGGCTTTAGGCGGTAAGCGGAGGAAGTCTGTGGCAGAAAGGCCGTGTTGAGGTTCAGGGTGAATATCCGGCTGAAGAGGAAGGTCTAAGCAAAGAGTACCAGCGGAACAGTCGATCAGAGCAGAATGGGTCGACAGGAAGTCCATCCCTAAGATGAGGTCATGAGGACAGTTCTGGAGCACCGTGAATAGAACAGGGATGTAACGGTCGGCGATGCGTATGCGAGCCGTACACATGCCAATGACAGGAACAGTGCCGCCATCGGCCACACGTACAGCTTCGGTAGCAGGGGGCGTGAGTACTTTTCTTAAGCGGCGACAAAGATGAACGCTGATTATGGACACATGAGCGCCAGTATCGACTAGTGCCGACAGAGAAATACCGTCCACGTGTACATCGACAAGATTTTTGTTCGTATGAAGCGTCAATGGAGGGTTTGGTTCAGACAGGGATGATGCAGCACTACCTCCAGGGGCTGCACTGTCTAGTTTTCCGTCGGGTACGATGAAAAGTTAGGCGGCGAGTGATGGCGGCGTGGCTGGGGCGACGGGGAACGACGGCGTTGAGGGGACGGAGAACGAGCAGGAAGGCGGCTGTTAGACGTGTCGAAAGCAGGGGCGGTACGGCTGGACGAATACCGGCGAAGATCTTCATATGGGCTATAAGGTGCGAAAAACTGGCTCCTATGTGGCGGCGTCCAGGAGGCACGGCAGTAGCGGGAGACATGTCCAACGCGGTGGCACCGGAAGCAGATCGGTTTGTCGTCAGGAGTTCGCCATTCCGCCGGGTTGCGAGATCGTGGAGCAACAAATGGGTCACGTCGAGGTGCATTAATGGGAATTGGTCTGGAGGAGGGGCAAGAGATGGGGCAAGCATCAGGGAACCCGCGGTTGGCGAATTCTTGTCGTACGACCGCCTGAATAACGGAGATCGCGGGGGTTGTCGGTATCGTATGTTCGAAAGAAGTGGGCTGAAGCGGCGCTGGACTTGCTGCTTCAAGTTCCCGTCGAACGATACGCGTTACACTCTGCTCAAAGGGCGGTGTGACGGTAGAATCGGAGCAGGTGGACGTAGCCGCCGTGTTTGGCAACCGAGAAAAAGGAGGGCGCACCCGACGGCTTTTTGCTGTTTCGAAACGGCGGCATTCTTGAATTACACGGTCGATGGTCGAGACGTTAGTGTACACCAGCAAATTGAAGGCGTCGTCCGCGATCCCCTTCAAAACGTGTCCAACCTTTTCAGCCTCAGACATCGCCTCGTCCACTTTTCGGCAAAGAGCGAGAACTTCTTGGATGTATGACACATACGATTCAGTTGGCGACTGGACACGGGTAGCCAGCTCCTGTCGTGCAGCTGCGTGGCGACCGGTCGGGTCCCCAAAGATGTCACGTAGCTTCTCCTTGAACGTGTCCCAGCTGGTGAGTTCGGACTCATTTGTCTCGTACCAGACACGCGGGGTTCCGTCCAAGTAGAAGAGAACATTAGCGAGCATCATGGTAGGGTCCCAACGGTGAGTTTGACTGACCCGTTCATAAAGGCGAAGCCATTTGTCGACGTCGAGGCCAGGTTGCGCAGAAAATGTCCCGGGATCACGTGGTGTTTGGACGGCGACAAAGGTTGTCGGAGAAGCCGCAGATGATGAAGCGGACGCGTTGTCACTGGAAGCCATGGCGGGAAGCTGGAGGATGCGGCCACTGCGGAGCTGCGTGGTGAGGACGGGGATCGTTCCACCTCCACCAAATATGTTACGTGAGTAACGAGACAAAGTATTGCGAATATATTCGAAAAATATATTGGCAAGAGCGGTTGCAGCACTGGCCAGTCTGGCTCCGAGCTCGAGCAGCCAGCGAGCCTCATCTTCTTCGTCGGGCGCACACGCGCATTCGCACTATGGTTTGTGGCAGCCTACAGGTAGCAATATGTTCTGATGGTGGTGAGAGTGGAGCAGGACTGTCTCCGTGCCGCAATTGGCTAGCGTGATCGGCTGTTAACCGAAAAGTTGGAGGTTCGAGCCCACCCAGTGGTGGTGCGGCGCTTTTTTTTCTTTGCGCTGATAGCTTTGAAGATATGTTCTGATGGTGGTGAGAGTCGAGCACGACTGTCTGCGTGGTGCAATTGGCTAGCGCGATCGGCTGTTAACCGAAAGGTTGGAGGTTCGAGCCCAACCGGTGGTGGTACGGCGCTTTTTTTTTCTTTGGGCTGATAGCTTTGAAGATATGTTCTGATGGTGGTGAGAGTGGAGCAGAACTGTCTCCGTGGCGCAATTGGCTAGCGCGATCGGCTGTTAACCGAAAGGTTGGAGTTTCGAGCCCACCCGGGAGTGGTGTGTAGCTTTTTTCTTTGCGCTGATAGCTTTGAAGATATGTTCTGATGGTGGTGAGAGTCGAGCACGACTGTCTGCGTGGTGCAATTGGCTAGCGCGATCGGCTGTTAACCGAAAGGTTGGAGGTTCGAGCCCAACCGGTGGTGGTACGGCGCTTTTTTTTTCTTTGGGCTGATAGCTTTGAAGATATGTTCTGATGGTGGTGAGAGTGGAGCAGAACTGTCTCCGTGGCGCAATTGGCTAGCGCGATCGGCTGTTAACCGAAAGGTTGGAGTTTCGAGCCCACCCGGGAGTGGTGTGTTGCTTTTTTCTTTGCGCTGATAGCTTTGAAGATATGTTCTGATGGTGGTGAAAGTGGGGCACGACTGTCTCCGTGGCGCGATTGGCTAGCGCGATCGGCGGTTAACCGAAAGGTTGGAGGTTCGAGCCCACCCGGTGGTGGTGCGGCGCTTTTTTATCTTTGGGCTGAAAGCTCTGAAGAAATGGTCTGACGGTGCTGAGAGTGGAGCACGACTGTCTCCGTGGCGCCATCGGCTAGCGCGCTCGGCTGTTAACCGAAAGGTTGGAGTTTCGAGCCCACCCGGCGGTGGTGCGGCACTTTTTTTTCTTTGGGCTGATAGCTTTGAAGATATGTTCTGATGGTGGTGAGAGTGGAGCAGGACTTTCTCCGTGGCGCAATTGGCTAGCGCGATTGGCTGTTAACCGAAAGGGTGGAGTTTCAAGCCGTCACGGGAGTGGTGTGTAGCTTTTTTCTTTGCGCTGATAGCTTTGAAGATATGTTCTGATTGTGGTGAGAGTGGAGCACGACTGTCTCCGTGGCGCAATTGGCTAGCGCGATCGGCTGTTAACCGAATTGTTGGAGGTTCGAGGCCACCTGTTGGTGGTGCGGCGCTTTTTTTCTTTGGGGTAATAGCTCTGAAGAAATGTTCTGATGGTGGTGAGAGTGGAGCGCGACTGTCTCTGTGGCACAATTGGCTGTTAACCAAAAATTTGGAGGTTCGAGCCCTCCCGAAAGTGGTGTGTTGCTTTTTTCTTTGGGCTGCTAGCTTTGAAGATATGTTCTGATGGTGGTGAGAGTGGAGCAGAACTGTCTCCGTGGCATAATTGGCTAGCGCGATCGGCTGTTAACCGAAAGGTTGGAGGTTCGAGCCCACCCGGTGGTGGTGCGGCGCTTTTTTTTCTTTGGGCTGATAGCTCTGAAGAAATGTTCTGACGGTGGTGAGAGTGGAGCACGACTGTCTCCGTGGCGCAACAGGCTAGCGCGATCGGCTGGTAACCGAAAGGTTGGAGGTTCGCGCCCACCCGCTGGTGGTGCGGTGCTTTTTTTTCTTTGGGCTGATAGCTTTGAAGATATGTTCTGATGGTGGTGAGAGTGGAGCAGGACTGTCTCCGTGCCGCAATTGGCTAGCGTGATCGGCTGTTAACCGAAAAGTTGGAGGTTCGAGCCCACCCAGTGGTGGTGCGGCGCTTTTTTTTCTTTGCGCTGATAGCTTTGAAGATATGTTCTGATGGTGGTGAGAGTCGAGCACGACTGTCTGCATGGTGCAATTGGCAAGCGCGATCGGCTGTTAACCGAAAGGTTGGAGGTTCGAGCCCAACCGGTGGTGGTACGGCGCTTTTTTTTCTTTGGGCTGATAGCTTTGAAGATATGTTCTGATGGTGGTGAGAGTGGAGCAGAACTGTCTCCGTGGCGCAATTGGCTAGCGCGATCGGCTGTTAACCGAAAGGTTGGAGTTTCGAGCCCACCCGGGAGTGGTGTGTTGCTTTTTTCTTTGCGCTGATAGCTTTGAAGATATGTTCTGATGGTGGTGAAAGTGGGGCACGACTGTCTCCGTGGCGCGATTGGCTAGCGCGATCGGCGGTTAACCGAAAGGTTGGAGGTTCGAGCCCACCCGGTGGTGGTGCGGCGCTTTTTTATCTTTGGGCTGAAAGCTCTGAAGAAATGGTCTGACGGTGCTGAGAGTGGAGCACGACTGTCTCCGTGGCGCGAATGGCTAGCGGCATCGCCTCTTAACCGAAAGGTTGGAGGTTCGAGCCCACCCGGTGGTGGTGCGGCGCTTTTTTTTCTTTGGGCTGATAGCATTGAAGATAAGTTCTGATGGTGGTGAGAGTGGAGCAGAACTGTCTCCGTGGCGCAATTCGCTAGCGCGATCGGCTGTTAACCGAAAGGTTGGAGTTTCGAGCCCACCCGGGAGTGGTGTGGCACTTTTTTCTTTGCGCTGATTACTTTGAAGATATGTTCTGATGGTGGTGAGAGTAGAGAAGGACTGTCTCCGTGCCGCAATTGGCTATCGCGATCGGCTGTTAACTGAAAAGGTTGAGGTTTGAGCCCTCCCGGGAGTGGTGTGTTGCTTTTTTCTTTGCGCTGATAGCTTTGAAGATATGTTCTGATGGTGGTGAGAGTGGAGCACGACTGTCTCAGTGGCGCCATCGGCTAGCGCGCTCGGCTGTTAACCGAAAGGTTGGAGTTTCGAGCCCACCCGGCGGTGGTGCGGCGCTTTTTTTTCTTTGGGCTGATAGCTTTGAAGATATGTTCTGAATGTGGTGAGAGTGGAGCAGGACTGTCTCCGTGGCGCAATTGGCTAGCGCGATTGGCTGTTAACCGAAAGGTTGGAGTTTCGAGCCCTCACGGGAGTGGTGTGTAGCTTTTTTCTTTGCGCTGATAGCTTTGAAGATATGTTCTGATGGTGGTGAGAGTGGAGCACGACTGTCTCAGTGGCGCCATCGGCTAGCGCGCTCGGCTGTTAACCGAAAGGTTGGAGTTTCGAGCCCACCCGGCGGTGGTGCGGCGCTTTTTTTTCTTTGGGCTGATAGCTTTGAAGATATGTTCTGAATGTGGTGAGAGTGGAGCAGGACTGTCTCCGTTGCGCAATTGGCTAGCGCGATTGGCTGTTAACCGAAAGGTTGGAGTTTCGAGCCCTCACGGGAGTGGTGTGTAGCTTTTTTCTTTGCGCTGATAGCTTTGAAGATATGTTCTGATTGTGGTGAGAGTGGAGCACGACTGTCTCCGTGGCGCAACTGGCTAGCGCGATCGGCTGTTAACCGAAACGTTCGAGTTTCGAGCCCACCCCGTGTTGGTACGGCGCTTTTTTTTCTTTGGGCTGATAGCTTTGAAGTTATGTTCTGATGATGGGGAGAGTGGAGCAGGACTGTTTCCATGGCGCAAAAGGCTAGCGCGATCGGCTGTTAACCGAAAGGTTGGAGGTTCGAGCCCACCTGGTGGTGGTGCGGCGCTTTTTTTTCTTTGGGCTGATAGCTCTGAAGAAATGTTCTGACGGTGGTGAGAGTGGAGCACGACTGTCTCCGTGGCGCAAATGGCTAGCGGCATCGGCTCTTAACCGAAAGTTTGGAGGTTCGAGCCCACCCTGTGGTGGTGCGGCGCTTTTTTTTCTTTGGGCTGATAGCTTTGAAGTTATGTTATGATGGTGGTGAGAGTGTAGCAGGACTGTCTCCGTGGCGCAATTGGCTAGCGCGCTCGGCTGTTAACCGAAAGGTTGGAGTTTCGCGCCCACCCGGCGGTGGTGCTGCGCTTTTTTTTCTTTGGGCTGATAGTTTCGAAGATATGTTCTGATGGTGGTGAGAGTGGAGCAGGACTGTCTCCGTGGTGCAATTGGCTAGCGCGATTGGCTGTTAACCGAAAGGTTGGATTTTCGAGCCTTCACGGGAGTGGTGTGTTGCTTTTATCTTTGCGCTGATAGCTTTGAAGATATGTTCTGATGGTGGTGAGAGTGGAGCACGACTGTCTCCGTGGCGCAATTGGCTAGCGCGATCGGCTGTTAACCGAATTGTTGGAGGTTCGAGGCCACCTGGTGGTGGTGCGGCGCTTTTTTTCTTTGGGGTAATAACTCTGAAGAAATTTTCTGATGGTGGTGAGAGTGGAGCAGGACTGTCTCCGTGGCGCAATTGGCTAGCGCGATCGGCTGTTAACAGAAATGTCGGAGGTTCGAGTCCACCCGGTGGTGGTGCGGCGCTTTTTTTTCTTTGGGCTGATAGCTCTGAAGAAATGTTCTGACGGTGGTGAGAGTGGAGCATGACTGTTTCCGTGGCGCAAATGGCTAGCGGGATCGGCTGTTAACCGAAAGGTTGGAGTTTCGAGCCCTCCCGGGAGTGGTGTGTTGCTTTTTTCTTTGCGCTGATAGCTTTGAAGATATGTTCTGATGGTGGTGAAAGTGGGGCACGACTGTCTTCGTGGCGCAATTGGCTAGCGCGATCGGCTGTTAACCGAAAGGTTGGAGGTTCGAGCCCACTCGGTGGTGGTGCGGTGCTTTTTTTTCTTTGGCCTCATAGGTTTGAAGATATGTTCTGATGGTGGTGAGAGTGGAGCAGTACTGTCTCCGTGGCGCAACAGGCTAGCGCGATCGGCTGGTAACCGAAAGGTTGGAGGTTCGCGCCCACCCGGTGGTGGTGCGGTGCTTTTTTTTCTTTGGGCTGATAGCTTTGAAGATATGTTCTGATGGTGGTGAGAGTCGAGCACGACTGTCTGCGTGGTGCAATTGGCTAGCGCGATCGGCAGTTAACCGAAAGGTTGGAGTTTCGAGCCCTCCTGGGTGTGGTGTGCTTTTTTTTCTTTGCGCTGAAAGCTTTGAAGATATCTTCTGATGGTGGTGAAAGTGGAACACGACTGTCTCCGTGGCGCAGTTGGCTAGCGCGGTTGACCTATAACCGAAAGGTTGGAGGTTCGAGCCCACCCGATGGTGGTGCGGCGCTTTTTTTTCTTTGGGCTGATAGCTCTGAAGAAATGTTCTGACGGTGGTGAGAGTGGAGCACGACTGTCTCCGTGGCGCAAATGGCTAGCGGCATCGGCTCTTAACCGAAAGGTTGGAGGTTCGAGCCCACCCGGTGGTGGTGCGGCGCTTTTTTTTCTTTGGCCTGATAGGTTTGAAGATATGTTCTGATGGTGGTGAGAGTGGAGCAGTACTGTCTCCGTGGCGCAACAGGCTAGCGCGATCGGCTGGTAACCGAAAGGTTGGAGGTTCGCGCCCACCCTGTGGTGGTGCGGCGCTTTTTTTTCTTTGGGCTGATAGCTTTGAAGATATGTTCTGATGGTGTTGAGAGTGGAGCAGGACTGTCTCCGTGGCGCAATTGGCTAGCGCGATCGGCTGTTAACCGAAAGGTTGGAGGTTCGAGCCCACCCGGTGGTGGCCTGGCGCTTTTTTTCTTAGGGCTGATAGCTTTGAAGATATGTTCTGATGGTGGTGAGAGTCAAGCACGACTGTCTGCGTGGTGCAATTGGCTAGCGCGATCGGCTGTTAACCGAAAGGTTGGAGTTTCGAGCCCTCACGGGAGTGGTGTGTTGCTTTTTTCTTTGCGCTGATAGCTTTGAAGAAATGTTCTGATGGTGGTGAGAGTGGAGCACGACTGTCTCCGTGGCGCAATTGGCTTGCACGATCGGCTGTTAACCGAATTGTTGAAGGTTGGAGGCCACCTGGTGGTGGTGCGGCGCTTTATTTTCTTTGGGGTAATAGCTCTGAAGAAATGTTCTGATGGTGGTGAGAGTGGAGCACGCCTGTCTCTGTGACGCAGTTATCTAGCACGATCGGCTGTTAATCGAAAGCTTGGAGGTTCGAGCCCACCCGGTGGTGGTGCGGCGCTTTTTTTTTCTTTGGGCTGATAGCTTTGAAGATATGTTCTGATGAATGTGAGAGTGGAGCAGAACTGTCTCCGTGGCGCAATTGGCTAGCGCGATCGGCTGTTAACCGAAACGTTCGAGTTTCGAGCCCACCCGGTGTTGGTGCGGCGCTTTTTTTTCTTTGGGCTGATAGCTTTGAAGTTATGTTCTGATGGTGGTGAGAGTGGAGCAGGACTGTCTCCGTGGCGCAATTGGCTAGCGCGATCGTCTGTTAACCGAAAGGTTGGAGTTTCGAGCCCTCCCGGGAGTGGTGTGTTGCTTTTTTCTTTGCGCTGATAGCTTTGAAGATATGTTCTGATGGTGGTGAAAGTGGGGCACGACTGTCTCTGTGGCGCTATTGGCTGGCGCGATCGGCTGTCAACCGAAAGGTTGGAGGTTCGATCCCACCCGGTGGTGATGCGGCGCTTTTTTTTTCTTTGGGCTGATAGCTCTGAAGAAATGTTCTGATGGTGGTGAGAGTGGAGCAGGACTGTCTCCGTGGCGCAATTGGCTAGCGCGATCGACTGTTAACCGAAATGTCGGAGGTTCGAGTCCACCCGGTGGTGGTGCGGCACTTTTTTTTCTTTGGGCTGATAGCTTTGAAGATATGTTCTTAGGGTGGTGTGAGTGGAGCACGACTGTCTCCGTGGCGCAATTGGCTAGCGCGATCAGCTGTTAACCGAAATGTTGGAGGTTCGAGCCCACCCCGTGGTGGTGCGGCGCTTTTTTTTCTTTGGGCTGATAGATCTGAAGAAATGTTCTGGCGGTGGTGAGAGTGGAGCACGACTGTCTCCGTGGCGCAAATGGCTAGCGGCATCAGCTCTTAACCGAAAGTTTGGAGGTTCGAGCCCACCCTGTGGTGGTGCGGCGCTTTTTTTTCTTTGGGCTGATAGCTTTGAAGATATGTTCTGATGGTGGTGTGAGTGGAGCAGGACTGTCTCCGTGGCGCAATTGGCTAGCGCGATCGGCTGTTAACCGAAAGGTCGGAGGTTCGAGCCCACCCGGTGGTGGCCTGGCGCTTTTTTTCTTTGGGCTGATAGCTTTGAAGATATGTTCTGAGGGTGGTGAGAGTTGAGCACGACTGTCTCCGTGGCACAATTGGCTAGCGCGATTGGCTGTTAACCGAAAGGTTGGAGTTTCGAGCCCTCACGGAAGTGGTGTGTTGCTTTTTTCTTTGCGCTGATTGCTTTGAAGATATGTTCTGATGGTGGTGAGAGTGGAGCAGGACTGTCTCCGTGCCGCAATAGGCTAGCGCGATCGGCGGTTAACCGAAAAGTTGGAGGTTCGAGCCCACCCAGTGGTGGTGCGGCGCTTTTTTTTCTTTGCGCTGATAGCTTTCAAGATATGTTCTGATGGTGGTGAGAGTGGAGCACGACTGTCTGCGTGGTGCAATTGGCTAGCGGGATCGGCTGTTAACCAAAAGGTTGGAGGTTCGAGCCCAACCGGTGGTGGTACGGCGCTTTTTTTTTCTTTGGGCTGATAGCTTTGAAGATATGTTCTGATGGTGGTGAGAGTGGAGCAGGCCTGTCTCTGTGGCGGAATTGGCTAGCGCGATCGGCTGTTAACCGGAAGGTTGGAGTTTCGAGCCCTCCCGGGAGTGGTGTGTTTCTTTTTTTGCGCTGATAGCTTTGAATATATGTTCTGACGGTGGTGAGAGTGGAGCACGACTGTCTCCGTGGCGCAATTTGCTAGCGCGATCGGCTGTTACCGAAAGGATGGAGGTTCGAGCCAACCCGTTGGTGGTGCGGCGCTTTTTTTTCTGTGGGCTCATAGCTTTGAAGATATGTTCTGATGGTGGTGACAGTCGAGCACGACTGTCTCTGTGGCGCAGTTGGCTAGCGCGAATGGCTGTTAACCGAAAGCTTGGAGGTTAAAGCCCACCAGGTGGTGGTGCGGCGCTTTTTTTCTTTGGGCTGATAGCTTTGAAGATATGTTCTGATGGTGGTGAAAGTGGGGGACGACTGTCTCAGTGGCGCGATTGGCTAGCGCGATCGGCTGTTAACCGAAAGGTTGGAGTTTCGAGCCCACCCGGCGGTGGTGCGGCGCTTTTTTTTCTTTGGGCTGATAGCTTTGAAGATATGTTCTGAATGTGGTGAGAGTGGAGCAGGACTGTCTCCGTGGCGCAATTGGCTAGCGCGATTGGCTGTTAACCGAAAGGTTGGAGTTTCGAGCCCTCACGGGAGTGGTGTGTAGCTTTTTTCTTTGCGCTGATAGCTTTGAAGATATGTTCTGATGGTGGTGAGAGTGGAGCACGACTGTCTCAGTGGCGCCATCGGCTAGCGCGCTCGGCTGTTAACCGAAAGGTTGGAGTTTCGAGCCCACCCGGCGGTGGTGCGGCGCTTTTTTTTCTTTGGGCTGATAGCTTTGAAGATATGTTCTGAATGTGGTGAGAGTGGAGCAGGACTGTCTCCGTGGCGCAATTGGCTAGCGCGATTGGCTGTTAACCGAAAGGTTGGAGTTTCGAGCCCTCACGGGAGTGGTGTGTAGCTTTTTTCTTTGCGCTGATAGCTTTGAAGATATGTTCTGATTGTGGTGAGAGTGGAGCACGACTGTCTCCGTGGCGCAACTGGCTAGCGCGATCGGCTGTTAACCGAAACGTTCGAGTTTCGAGCCCACCCCGTGTTGGTACGGCGCTTTTTTTTCTTTGGGCTGATAGCTTTGAAGTTATGTTCTGATGATGGGGAGAGTGGAGCAGGACTGTTTCCATGGCGCAAAAGGCTAGCGCGATCGGCTGTTAACCGAAAGGTTGGAGGTTCGAGCCCACCTGGTGGTGGTGCGGCGCTTTTTTTTCTTTGGGCTGATAGCTCTGAAGAAATGTTCTGACGGTGGTGAGAGTGGAGCACGACTGTCTCCGTGGCGCAAATGGCTAGCGGCATCGGCTCTTAACCGAAAGTTTGGAGGTTCGAGCCCACCCTGTGGTGGTGCGGCGCTTTTTTTTCTTTGGGCTGATAGCTTTGAAGTTATGTTATGATGGTGGTGAGAGTGTAGCAGGACTGTCTCCGTGGCGCAATTGGCTAGCGCGCTCGGCTGTTAACCGAAAGGTTGGAGTTTCGCGCCCACCCGGCGGTGGTGCTGCGCTTTTTTTTCTTTGGGCTGATAGTTTCGAAGATATGTTCTGATGGTGGTGAGAGTGGAGCAGGACTGTCTCCGTGGTGCAATTGGCTAGCGCGATTGGCTGTTAACCGAAAGGTTGGATTTTCGAGCCTTCACGGGAGTGGTGTGTTGCTTTTATCTTTGCGCTGATAGCTTTGAAGATATGTTCTGATGGTGGTGAGAGTGGAGCACGACTGTCTCCGTGGCGCAATTGGCTAGCGCGATCGGCTGTTAACCGAATTGTTGGAGGTTCGAGGCCACCTGGTGGTGGTGCGGCGCTTTTTTTCTTTGGGGTAATAACTCTGAAGAAATTTTCTGATGGTGGTGAGAGTGGAGCAGGACTGTCTCCGTGGCGCAATTGGCTAGCGCGATCGGCTGTTAACAGAAATGTCGGAGGTTCGAGTCCACCCGGTGGTGGTGCGGCGCTTTTTTTTCTTTGGGCTGATAGCTCTGAAGAAATGTTCTGACGGTGGTGAGAGTGGAGCATGACTGTTTCCGTGGCGCAAATGGCTAGCGGGATCGGCTGTTAACCGAAAGGTTGGAGTTTCGAGCCCTCCCGGGAGTGGTGTGTTGCTTTTTTCTTTGCGCTGATAGCTTTGAAGATATGTTCTGATGGTGGTGAAAGTGGGGCACGACTGTCTTCGTGGCGCAATTGGCTAGCGCGATCGGCTGTTAACCGAAAGGTTGGAGGTTCGAGCCCACTCGGTGGTGGTGCGGTGCTTTTTTTTCTTTGGCCTCATAGGTTTGAAGATATGTTCTGATGGTGGTGAGAGTGGAGCAGTACTGTCTCCGTGGCGCAACAGGCTAGCGCGATCGGCTGGTAACCGAAAGGTTGGAGGTTCGCGCCCACCCGGTGGTGGTGCGGTGCTTTTTTTTCTTTGGGCTGATAGCTTTGAAGATATGTTCTGATGGTGGTGAGAGTCGAGCACGACTGTCTGCGTGGTGCAATTGGCTAGCGCGATCGGCAGTTAACCGAAAGGTTGGAGTTTCGAGCCCTCCTGGGTGTGGTGTGCTTTTTTTTCTTTGCGCTGAAAGCTTTGAAGATATCTTCTGATGGTGGTGAAAGTGGAACACGACTGTCTCCGTGGCGCAGTTGGCTAGCGCGGTTGACCTATAACCGAAAGGTTGGAGGTTCGAGCCCACCCGATGGTGGTGCGGCGCTTTTTTTTCTTTGGGCTGATAGCTCTGAAGAAATGTTCTGACGGTGGTGAGAGTGGAGCACGACTGTCTCCGTGGCGCAAATGGCTAGCGGCATCGGCTCTTAACCGAAAGGTTGGAGGTTCGAGCCCACCCGGTGGTGGTGCGGCGCTTTTTTTTCTTTGGCCTGATAGGTTTGAAGATATGTTCTGATGGTGGTGAGAGTGGAGCAGTACTGTCTCCGTGGCGCAACAGGCTAGCGCGATCGGCTGGTAACCGAAAGGTTGGAGGTTCGCGCCCACCCTGTGGTGGTGCGGCGCTTTTTTTTCTTTGGGCTGATAGCTTTGAAGATATGTTCTGATGGTGTTGAGAGTGGAGCAGGACTGTCTCCGTGGCGCAATTGGCTAGCGCGATCGGCTGTTAACCGAAAGGTTGGAGGTTCGAGCCCACCCGGTGGTGGCCTGGCGCTTTTTTTCTTAGGGCTGATAGCTTTGAAGATATGTTCTGATGGTGGTGAGAGTCAAGCACGACTGTCTGCGTGGTGCAATTGGCTAGCGCGATCGGCTGTTAACCGAAAGGTTGGAGTTTCGAGCCCTCACGGGAGTGGTGTGTTGCTTTTTTCTTTGCGCTGATAGCTTTGAAGAAATGTTCTGATGGTGGTGAGAGTGGAGCACGACTGTCTCCGTGGCGCAATTGGCTTGCACGATCGGCTGTTAACCGAATTGTTGAAGGTTGGAGGCCACCTGGTGGTGGTGCGGCGCTTTATTTTCTTTGGGGTAATAGCTCTGAAGAAATGTTCTGATGGTGGTGAGAGTGGAGCACGCCTGTCTCTGTGACGCAGTTATCTAGCACGATCGGCTGTTAATCGAAAGCTTGGAGGTTCGAGCCCACCCGGTGGTGGTGCGGCGCTTTTTTTTTCTTTGGGCTCATAGCTTTGAAGATATGTTCTGATGAATGTGAGAGTGGAGCAGAACTGTCTCCGTGGCGCAATTGGCTAGCGCGATCGGCTGTTAACCGAAACGTTCGAGTTTCGAGCCCACCCGGTGTTGGTGCGGCGCTTTTTTTTCTTTGGGCTGATAGCTTTGAAGTTATGTTCTGATGGTGGTGAGAGTGGAGCAGGACTGTCTCCGTGGCGCAATTGGCTAGCGCGATCGTCTGTTAACCGAAAGGTTGGAGTTTCGAGCCCTCCCGGGAGTGGTGTGTTGCTTTTTTCTTTGCGCTGATAGCTTTGAAGATATGTTCTGATGGTGGTGAAAGTGGGGCACGACTGTCTCTGTGGCGCTATTGGCTGGCGCGATCGGCTGTCAACCGAAAGGTTGGAGGTTCGATCCCACCCGGTGGTGATGCGGCGCTTTTTTTTTCTTTGGGCTGATAGCTCTGAAGAAATGTTCTGATGGTGGTGAGAGTGGAGCAGGACTGTCTCCGTGGCGCAATTGGCTAGCGCGATCGACTGTTAACCGAAATGTCGGAGGTTCGAGTCCACCCGGTGGTGGTGCGGCACTTTTTTTTCTTTGGGCTGATAGCTTTGAAGATATGTTCTTAGGGTGGTGTGAGTGGAGCACGACTGTCTCCGTGGCGCAATTGGCTAGCGCGATCAGCTGTTAACCGAAATGTTGGAGGTTCGAGCCCACCCCGTGGTGGTGCGGCGCTTTTTTTTCTTTGGGCTGATAGATCTGAAGAAATGTTCTGGCGGTGGTGAGAGTGGAGCACGACTGTCTCCGTGGCGCAAATGGCTAGCGGCATCAGCTCTTAACCGAAAGTTTGGAGGTTCGAGCCCACCCTGTGGTGGTGCGGCGCTTTTTTTTCTTTGGGCTGATAGCTTTGAAGATATGTTCTGATGGTGGTGTGAGTGGAGCAGGACTGTCTCCGTGGCGCAATTGGCTAGCGCGATCGGCTGTTAACCGAAAGGTCGGAGGTTCGAGCCCACCCGGTGGTGGCCTGGCGCTTTTTTTCTTTGGGCTGATAGCTTTGAAGATATGTTCTGAGGGTGGTGAGAGTTGAGCACGACTGTCTCCGTGGCACAATTGGCTAGCGCGATTGGCTGTTAACCGAAAGGTTGGAGTTTCGAGCCCTCACGGAAGTGGTGTGTTGCTTTTTTCTTTGCGCTGATTGCTTTGAAGATATGTTCTGATGGTGGTGAGAGTGGAGCAGGACTGTCTCCGTGCCGCAATAGGCTAGCGCGATCGGCGGTTAACCGAAAAGTTGGAGGTTCGAGCCCACCCAGTGGTGGTGCGGCGCTTTTTTTTCTTTGCGCTGATAGCTTTCAAGATATGTTCTGATGGTGGTGAGAGTGGAGCACGACTGTCTGCGTGGTGCAATTGGCTAGCGGGATCGGCTGTTAACCAAAAGGTTGGAGGTTCGAGCCCAACCGGTGGTGGTACGGCGCTTTTTTTTTCTTTGGGCTGATAGCTTTGAAGATATGTTCTGATGGTGGTGAGAGTGGAGCAGGCCTGTCTCTGTGGCGGAATTGGCTAGCGCGATCGGCTGTTAACCGGAAGGTTGGAGTTTCGAGCCCTCCCGGGAGTGGTGTGTTTCTTTTTTTGCGCTGATAGCTTTGAATATATGTTCTGACGGTGGTGAGAGTGGAGCACGACTGTCTCCGTGGCGCAATTTGCTAGCGCGATCGGCTGTTACCGAAAGGATGGAGGTTCGAGCCAACCCGTTGGTGGTGCGGCGCTTTTTTTTCTGTGGGCTCATAGCTTTGAAGATATGTTCTGATGGTGGTGACAGTCGAGCACGACTGTCTCTGTGGCGCAGTTGGCTAGCGCGAATGGCTGTTAACCGAAAGCTTGGAGGTTAAAGCCCACCAGGTGGTGGTGCGGCGCTTTTTTTCTTTGGGCTGATAGCTTTGAAGATATGTTCTGATGGTGGTGAAAGTGGGGGACGACTGTCTCAGTGGCGCGATTGGCTAGCGCGATCGGCTGTTAACCGAAAGGTTGGAGGTTCGAGCCCAACCGGTGGTGGTGCGGCGCTTTTTTATCTTTGGGCTGATAGCTCTGAAGAAATGTTCTGACGGTGCTGAGAGTGGAGCACGAATGTCTCCGTGGCGCGAATGGCTAGCGGCATCGGCTCTTAACCGAGATGTTGGAGGTTCGAGCCCACCCGGTGGTGGTGCGGCGCTTTTTTTGGGGCTGATAGCTTTGAAGATATGTTCTGATGTTGGTGAGAGCGGATCAGGACTGTCTCCGTGGTGATATTGGCTAGCGCGATCGGCTGTTAACCGAAAGGTCAGAGGTTCGAGCCCACCCGGTGGTGGTGCAGCGCTTTTTTTTCTTTGGGCTGATAGCTTTGAAGATATGTTCTGAGGGTGGTGAGAGTGGAGCACGACTGTCTTCGTGGCGCAATTGGCTAGCGCGATCAGCTGTTAATCGAAAGGTTGGAGGTTCGAGCCCACCCGATGGTGGTGCGGCGCTTTTTTTTCTGTGGGCTTATAGCTTTGAAGATATGTTCTGATGGTGGTGAGAGTGGAGCAGGACTGTCTCCGTGCCGCAATTGGCTATCGCGATCGGCTGTTAACCGTTAAGTTGGAGGTTCGAGCCCACCCAGTGGTGGTGCGGCGCTTTTTTTTCTTTGGGCTGATAGCTTTGAAGATATGTTCTGATGGTGGTGAGAGTCGAGCACGACTGTCTGCGTGGTGCAATTGGCTAGCGCGATCGGCTGTTAACCGAAAGGTTGGAGTTTCGAGCCCTCACGGGAGTGGTGTGTTGCTTTTTTCTTTGCGCTGATAGCTTTGAAGAAATGTTCTGATGGTGGTGAGAGTGGAGCACGACTGTCTCCGTGGCGCAATGGGCTAGCGCGATCGGCTGTTAACCGAATTGTTGGAGGTTGGAGGCCACCTGGTTGTGGTGCGGCGCTTTTTTTTCTTTGGGCTGATAGCTTTGAAGATATGTTCTGATGAATGTGAGAGTGGAGCAGGACTGTCTCCGTGGCGCAATTGGCTAGCGCGATCGGCTGTTAACCGAAAGGTTGGAGTTTCGAGCCCTCCCGGGAGTGGTGTGTTGCTTTTTTCTTTGGGCTGATAGCTTTGAAGATATGTTCTGATGGTGGTGAAAGTGGGGCACGACTGTCTCGGTGGCGCTATTGGCTGGCGCGATCGGCTGTCAACCGAAAGGTTGGAGGTTGGAGCCCACCCGGTGGTGGTGCGGCGCTTTTTTTTCTTTGGGCTGATAGCTCTGAAGAAATGTTCTGATGGTGGTGAGACTGGAGCAGGACTGTCTCCGTGGCGCAATTGGCTAGCGCGATCGACTGTTAACCGAAATGTCGGAGGTTCGAGTCCACCCGGTGGTGGTGCGGCACTTTTTTTTCTTTGGGCTGATAGTTTTGAAGATATGTTCTTAGGTTGGTGTGAGTGGAGCACGACTGTCTCCGTGGCGCAATTGGCTAGCGCGATCAGCTGTTAACCGATATGTTGGAGGTTCGAGCCCACCCCGTGGTGGTGCGGCGCTTTTTTTTCTTTGGGCTGATAGCTCTGAAGAAATGTTCTGGCGGTGGTGAGAGTGGAGCACGACTGTCTCCGTGGCGCAAATGGCTAGCGGCATCAGCTCTTAACCGAATGTTTGGAGGTTCGAGCCCACCCTGTGGTGGTGCGGCGCTTTTTTTTCTTTCGGCTGATAGCTTTGAAGATATGTTCTGATGGTGGTGAGAGTGGAGCAGGACAGTCTCCGTTGCGCAATTGGCTACCACGATCGGCTTTTAACCGAAAGGTCGGAGGTTCGAGCCCATCCGGTGGTGGCCTGGCGCTTTTTTTCTTTGAGCTGATAGCTTTGAAGATATGTTCGGTGGGTGGTGAGAGTGGAGCACGACTGTCTCCGTGGCACAATTGGCTAGCGCGATTGGATGTTAACCGAAAGGTTGGAGTTTCGAGCCCTCACGGGAGTGGTGTGTTGCTTTTTTCTTTGCGCTGATTGCTTTGAAGATATGTTCTGATGGTGGTGAGAGTGGAGCACGACTGTCTCCGTGGCGCAATTTGCTAGCGCGATCGGCTGTTACCGAAAGGTTGGAGGTTCGAGCCCACCCGGTGGTGGTGCGGCGCTTTTTTTTCTGTGGGCTCATAGCTTTGAAGATATGTTCTGATGGTGGTGAGAGTGGAGCAGGACTGTCTCCGTGGCGCAATTGGCTAGCGCGATCGACTGTTAACCGAAATGTCGGAGGTTCGAGTCCACCCGGTGGTGGTGCGGCACTTTTTTTTCTTTGGGCTGATAGCTTTGAAGATATGTTCTTAGGGTGGTGTGAGTGGAGCACGACTGTCTCCGTGGCGCAATTGGCTAGCGCGATCAGCTGTTAACCGAAATGTTGGAGGTTCGAGCCCACCCCGTGGTGGTGCGGCGCTTTTTTTTCTTTGGGCTGATAGATCTGAAGAAATGTTCTGGCGGTAGTGAGAGTGGAGCACGACTGTCTCCGTGGCGCAAATGGCTAGCGGCATCAGCTCTTAACCGAAAGTTTGGAGGTTCGAGCCCACCCTGTGGTGGTGCGGCGCTTTTTTTTCTTTGGGCTGATAGCTTTGAAGATATGTTCTGATGGTGGTGTGAGTGGAGCAGGACTGTCTCCGTGGCGCAATTGGCTAGCGCGATCGGCTGTTAACCGAAAGGTCGGAGGTTCGAGCCCACCCGGTGGTGGCCTGGCGCTTTTTTTCTTTGGGCTGATAGCTTTGAAGATATGTTCTGAGGGTGGTGAGAGTTGAGCACGACTGTCTCCGTTGCACAATTGGCTAGCGCGATTGGCTGTTAACCGAAAGGTTGGAGTTTCGAGCCCTCACGGAAGTGGTGTGTTGCTTTTTTCTTTGCGCTGATTGCTTTGAAGATATGTTCTGATGGTGGTGAGAGTGGAGCAGGACTGTCTCCGTGCCGCAATAGGCTAGCGCGATCGGCGGTTAACCGAAAAGTTGGAGGTTCGAGCCCACCCAGTGGTGGTGCGGCGCTTTTTTTTCTTTGCGCTGATAGCTTTCAAGATATGTTCTGATGGTGGTGAGAGTGAAGCACGACTGTCTGCGTGGTGCAATTGGCTAGCGGGATCGGCTGTTAACCGAAAGGTTGGAGGTTCGAGCCCAACCGGTGGTGGTACGGCGCTTTTTTTTTCTTTGGGCTGATAGCTTTGAAGATATGTTCTGATGGTGGTGAGAGTGGAGCAGGCCTGTCTCTGTGGCGGAATTGGCTAGCGCGATCGGCTGTTAACCGGAAGGTTGGAGTTTCGAGCCCTCCCGGGAGTGGTGTGTTTCTTTTTTTGCGCTGATAGCTTTGAATATATGTTCTGACGGTGGTGAGAGTGGAGCACGACTGTCTCCGTGGCGCAATTTGCTAGCGCGATCGGCTGTTACCGAAAGGTTGGAGGTTCGAGCCCACCCGTTGGTGGTGCGGCGCTTTTTTTTCTGTGGGCTCATAGCTTTGAAGATATGTTCTGATGGTGGTGACAGTCGAGCACGACTGTCTCTGTGGCGCAGTTGGCTAGCGCGAATGGCTGTTAACCTAAAGCTTGGAGGTTAGAGCCCACCCGGTGGTGGTGCGGCGCTTTTTTTCTTTGGGCTGATAGCTTTGAAGATATGTTCTGATGGTGGTGAGAGTGGAGCAGAACTGTCTCCGTGGCGCAATTGCTAGCGCGATCGGCTGTTGACCGAAAGGTTGGAGTTTCGAGCCCACCCGGGAGTGGTGTGTTGCTTTTTTCTTTGCGCTGATAGCTTTGAAGATATGTTCTGATGGTGGTGAAAGTGGGGCACGACTGTCTCAGTGGCGCGATTGGCTAGCGCGATCGGCTGTTAACCGAAAGGTTGGAGGTTCGAGCCCAACCGGTGGTGGTGCGGCGCTTTTTTATCTTTGGGCTGATAGCTCTGAAGAAATGTTCTGACGGTGCTGAGAGTGGAGCACGACTGTCTTCGTGGCGCAATTGGCTAGCGCGATCAGCTGTTAATCGAAAGGTTGGAGGTTCGAGCCCACCCGATGGTGGTGCGGCGCTTTTTTTTCTGTGGGCTTATAGCTTTGAAGATATGTTCTGATGGTGGTGAGAGTGGAGCAGGACTGTCTCCGTGCCGCAATTGGCTATCGCGATCGGCTGTTAACCGTTAAGTTGGAGGTTCGAGCCCACCCAGTGGTGGTGCGGCGCTTTTTTTTCTTTGGGCTGATAGCTTTGAAGATATGTTCTGATGGTGGTGAGAGTCGAGCACGACTGTCTGCGTGGTGCAATTGGCTAGCGCGATCGGCTGTTAACCGAAAGGTTGGAGTTTCGAGCCCTCACGGGAGTGGTGTGTTGCTTTTTTCTTTGCGCTGATAGCTTTGAAGAAATGTTCTGATGGTGGTGAGAGTGGAGCACGACTGTCTCCGTGGCGCAATTGGCTAGCGCGATCGGCTGTTAACCGAATTGTTGGAGGTTGGAGGCCACCTGGTTGTGGTGCGGCGCTTTTTTTTGTTTGGGCTGATAGCTTTGAAGATATGTTCTGATGGTGGTGAGAGTGTAGCACGACAGTTTCCATGGCGCAATTGGCTAGCGCGATCAGCTGTTAACCGAATTGTTGGAGGTTCGAGGCCACCTGGTGGTGGTGCGGCGCTTTTTTTTCTTTGGGGTAATAGCTCTGAAGAAATGTTCTGATGGTGGTGAGAGTGGAGCAGGACTGTCTCCGTGGCGCAATTGGCTAGCGCGATCGACTGTTAACCGAAATGTCGGAGGTTCGAGTCCACCCGGTGGTGGTGCGGCACTTTTTTTTCTTTGGGCTGATAGCTTTGAATATATGTTCTTAGGGTGGTGAGAGTGGAGCACGACTCTCTCTGTGGCGCAATTGGCTAGCGCGATCAGCTGTTAAGCGAAATGTTGGAGGTTCGAGCCCACCCCGTGGTGGTGCGGCGCTTTTTTTTTCTTTGGGCTGATAGCTCTGAAGAAATGTTCTGATGGTGGTGAGACTGGAGCAGGACTGTCTCCGTGGCGCAATTGGCTAGCGCGATCGACTGTTAACCGAAATGTCGGAGGTTCGAGTCCACCCGGTGGTGGTGCGGCACTTTTTTTTCTTTGGGCTGATAGTTTTGAAGATATGTTCTTAGGTTGGTGTGAGTGGAGCACGACTGTCTCCGTGGCGCAATTGGCTAGCGCGATCAGCTGTTAACCGAAATGTTGGAGGTTCGAGCCCACCCCGTGGTGGTGCGGCGCTTTTTTTTCTTTGGGCTGATAGCTCTGAAGAAATGTTCTGGCGGTGGTGAGAGTGGAGCACGACTGTCTCCGTGGCGCAATTGGCTAGCGCGATCAGCTGTTAAGCGAAATGTTGGAGGTTCGAGCCCACCCCGTGGTGGTGCGGCGCTTTTTTTTCTTTGGGCTGATAGCTCTGAAGAAATGTTCTGATGGTGGTGAGACTGGAGCACGACTGTCTCCGTGGCGCAATTGGCTAGCGCGATCGGCTGTTAACCGAAATGTCGGAGGTTCGAGTCCACCCGGTGGTGGTGCGGCACTTTTTTTTCTTTGGGCTGATAGTTTTGAAGATATGTTCTTAGGGTGGTGAGAGTGGAGCACGACTCTCTCTGTGGCGCAAT
This sequence comes from Rhipicephalus microplus, assembly GCF_043290135.1. Taxonomy (NCBI): domain Eukaryota; kingdom Metazoa; phylum Arthropoda; class Arachnida; order Ixodida; family Ixodidae; genus Rhipicephalus; species Rhipicephalus microplus. The sequence continues at coordinate 505,424 of NW_027464611.1, read as the reverse complement.
TGGCTAGCGCGATCAGCTGTTAAGCGAAATGTTGGAGGTTCGAGCCCACCCAGTGGTGGTGCGGCGCTTTTTTTTCTTTGCGCTGATAGCTTTCAAGATATGTTCTGATGGTGGTGAGAGTGGAGCGCGACTGTCTGCGTGGTGCAATGGGCTAGCGCGATCGGTTGTTAACCGGAAGGTTGGAGTTTCGAGCCCTCCCGGGAGTGGTGTGTTGCTTTTTTTTGCGCTGATAGCTTTGAAGATATGTTCTGACGGTGGTGAGAGTGGAGCACGACTGTCTCCGTGGCGCAATTTGCTAGCGCGATCGGCTGTTACCGAAAGGTTGGAGGTTCGAGCCCACCCGGTGGTGGTGCGGCGCTTTTTTTTCTGTGGGCTCATAGCTTTGAAGATATGTTCTGATGGTGGTGAGAGTGGAGCAGGACTGTCTCCGTGGCGCAATTGGCTAGCGCGATCGACTGTTAACCGAAATGTCGGAGGTTCGAGTCCACCCGGTGGTGGTGCGGCACTTTTTTTTCTTTGGGCTGATAGCTTTGAAGATATGTTCTTAGGGTGGTGTGAGTGGAGCACGACTGTCTCCGTGGCGCAATTGGCTAGCGCGATCAGCTGTTAACCGAAATGTTGGAGGTTCGAGCCCACCCCGTGGTGGTGCGGCGCTTTTTTTTCTTTGGGCTGATAGATCTGAAGAAATGTTCTGGCGGTAGTGAGAGTGGAGCACGACTGTCTCCGTGGCGCAAATGGCTAGCGGCATCAGCTCTTAACCGAAAGTTTGGAGGTTCGAGCCCACCCTGTGGTGGTGCGGCGCTTTTTTTTCTTTGGGCTGATAGCTTTGAAGATATGTTCTGATGGTGGTGTGAGTGGAGCAGGACTGTCTCCGTGGCGCAATTGGCTAGCGCGATCGGCTGTTAACCGAAAGGTCGGAGGTTCGAGCCCACCCGGTGGTGGCCTGGCGCTTTTTTTCTTTGGGCTGATAGCTTTGAAGATATGTTCTGAGGGTGGTGAGAGTTGAGCACGACTGTCTCCGTTGCACAATTGGCTAGCGCGATTGGCTGTTAACCGAAAGGTTGGAGTTTCGAGCCCTCACGGAAGTGGTGTGTTGCTTTTTTCTTTGCGCTGATTGCTTTGAAGATATGTTCTGATGGTGGTGAGAGTGGAGCAGGACTGTCTCCGTGCCGCAATAGGCTAGCGCGATCGGCGGTTAACCGAAAAGTTGGAGGTTCGAGCCCACCCAGTGGTGGTGCGGCGCTTTTTTTTCTTTGCGCTGATAGCTTTCAAGATATGTTCTGATGGTGGTGAGAGTGAAGCACGACTGTCTGCGTGGTGCAATTGGCTAGCGGGATCGGCTGTTAACCGAAAGGTTGGAGGTTCGAGCCCAACCGGTGGTGGTACGGCGCTTTTTTTTTCTTTGGGCTGATAGCTTTGAAGATATGTTCTGATGTTGGTGAGAGTGGAGCAGGCCTGTCTCTGTGGCGGAATTGGCTAGCGCGATCGGCTGTTAACCGGAAGGTTGGAGTTTCGAGCCCTCCCGGGAGTGGTGTGTTTCTTTTTTTGCGCTGATAGCTTTGAATATATGTTCTGACGGTGGTGAGAGTGGAGCACGACTGTCTCCGTGGCGCAATTTGCTAGCGCGATCGGCTGTTACCGAAAGGTTGGAGGTTCGAGCCCACCCGTTGGTGGTGCGGCGCTTTTTTTTCTGTGGGCTCATAGCTTTGAAGATATGTTCTGATGGTGGTGACAGTCGAGCACGACTGTCTCTGTGGCGCAGTTGGCTAGCGCGAATGGCTGTTAACCGAAAGCTTGGAGGTTAGAGCCCACCCGGTGGTGGTGCGGCGCTTTTTTTCTTTGGGCTGATAGCTTTGAAGATATGTTCTGATGGTGGTGAGAGTGGAGCAGAACTGTCTCCGTGGCGCAATTGCTAGCGCGATCGGCTGTTGACCGAAAGGTTGGAGTTTCGAGCCCACCCGGGAGTGGTGTGTTGCTTTTTTCTTTGCGCTGATAGCTTTGAAGATATGTTCTGATGGTGGTGAAAGTGGGGCACGACTGTCTCAGTGGCGCGATTGGCTAGCGCGATCGGCTGTTAACCGAAAGGTTGGAGGTTCGAGCCCAACCGGTGGTGGTGCGGCGCTTTTTTATCTTTGGGCTGATAGCTCTGAAGAAATGTTCTGACGGTGCTGAGAGTGGAGCACGACTGTCTTCGTGGCGCAATTGGCTAGCGCGATCAGCTGTTAATCGAAAGGTTGGAGGTTCGAGCCCACCCGATGGTGGTGCGGCGCTTTTTTTTCTGTGGGCTTATAGCTTTGAAGATATGTTCTGATGGTGGTGAGAGTGGAGCAGGACTGTCTCCGTGCCGCAATTGGCTATCGCGATCGGCTGTTAACCGTTAAGTTGGAGGTTCGAGCCCACCCAGTGGTGGTGCGGCGCTTTTTTTTCTTTGGGCTGATAGCTTTGAAGATATGTTCTGATGGTGGTGAGAGTCGAGCACGACTGTCTGCGTGGTGCAATTGGCTAGCGCGATCGGCTGTTAACCGAAAGGTTGGAGTTTCGAGCCCTCACGGGAGTGGTGTGTTGCTTTTTTCTTTGCGCTGATAGCTTTGAAGAAATGTTCTGATGGTGGTGAGAGTGGAGCACGACTGTCTCCGTGGCGCAATTGGCTAGCGCGATCGGCTGTTAACCGAATTGTTGGAGGTTGGAGGCCACCTGGTTGTGGTGCGGCGCTTTTTTTTGTTTGGGCTGATAGCTTTGAAGATATGTTCTGATGGTGGTGAGAGTGTAGCACGACAGTTTCCATGGCGCAATTGGCTAGCGCGATCAGCTGTTAACCGAATTGTTGGAGGTTCGAGGCCACCTGGTGGTGGTGCGGCGCTTTTTTTTCTTTGGGGTAATAGCTCTGAAGAAATGTTCTGATGGTGGTGAGAGTGGAGCAGGACTGTCTCCGTGGCGCAATTGGCTAGCGCGATCGACTGTTAACCGAAATGTCGGAGGTTCGAGTCCACCCGGTGGTGGTGCGGCACTTTTTTTTCTTTGGGCGGATAGCTTTGAATATATGTTCTTAGGGTGGTGAGAGTGGAGCACGACTCTCTCTGTGGCGCAATTGGCTAGCGCGATCAGCTGTTAAGCGAAATGTTGGAGGTTCGAGCCCACCCCGTGGTGGTGCGGCGCTTTTTTTTCTTTGGGCTGATAGCTCTGAAGAAATGTTCTGATGGTGGTGAGACTGGAGCAGGACTGTCTCCGTGGCGCAATTGGCTAGCGCGATCGACTGTTAACCGAAATGTCGGAGGTTCGAGTCCACCCGGTGGTGGTGCGGCACTTTTTTTTCTTTGGGCTGATAGTTTTGAAGATATGTTCTTAGGTTGGTGTGAGTGGAGCACGACTGTCTCCGTGGCGCAATTGGCTAGCGCGATCAGCTGTTAACCGAAATGTTGGAGGTTCGAGCCCACCCCGTGGTGGTGCGGCGCTTTTTTTTCTTTGGGCTGATAGCTCTGAAGAAATGTTCTGGCGGTGGTGAGAGTGGAGCACGACTGTCTCCGTGGCGCAATTGGCTAGCGCGATCAGCTGTTAAGCGAAATGTTGGAGGTTCGAGCCCACCCCGTGGTGGTGCGGCGCTTTTTTTTCTTTGGGCTGATAGCTCTGAAGAAATGTTCTGATGGTGGTGAGACTGGAGCAGGACTGTCTCCGTGGCGCAATTGGCTAGCGCGATCGACTGTTAACCGAAATGTCGGAGGTTCGAGTCCACCCGGTGGTGGTGCGGCACTTTTTTTTCTTTGGGCTGATAGTTTTGAAGATATGTTCTTAGGTTGGTGTGAGTGGAGCACGACTGTCTCCGTGGCGCAATTGGCTAGCGCGATCGGCTGTTAACCGAAATGTCGGAGGTTCGAGTCCACCCGGTGGTGGTGCGGCACTTTTTTTTCTTTGGGCTGATAGTTTTGAAGATATGTTCTTAGGGTGGTGAGAGTGGAGCACGACTCTCTCTGTGGCGCAATTGGCTAGCGCGATCAGCTGTTAAGCGAAATGTTGGAGGTTCGAGCCCACCCAGTGGTGGTGCGGCGCTTTTTTTTCTTTGCGCTGATAGCTTTCAAGATATGTTCTGATGGTGGTGAGAGTGGAGCGCGACTGTCTGCGTGGTGCAATGGGCTAGCGCGATCGGTTGTTAACCGGAAGGTTGGAGTTTCGAGCCCTCCCGGGAGTGGTGTGTTGCTTTTTTTTGCGCTGATAGCTTTGAAGATATGTTCTGACGGTGGTGAGAGTGGAGCACGACTGTCTCCGTGGCGCAATTTGCTAGCGCGATCGGCTGTTACCGAAAGGTTGGAGGTTCGAGCCCACCCGGTGGTGGTGCGGCGCTTTTTTTTCTGTGGGCTCATAGCTTTGAAGATATGTTCTGATGGTGGTGACAGTCGAGCACGACTGTCTCTGTGGCGCAGTTGGCTAGCGCGAATGGCTGTTAACCGAATTGTTGGAGGTTCGAGGCCACCTGGTGGTGGTGCGGCGCTTTTTTTTCTTTGGGGTAATAGCTCTGAAGAAATGTTCTGATGGCGGTGAGAGTGAAGCAGGACTGTCTCCGTGGCGCAATTGGCTAGCGCGATTGACTGTTAAGCGAAATGTCGGAGGTTCGAATCCACCCGGTGGTGGTGCGGCACTTTTCTTTCTTTGGGCTGATAGCTTTGAAGATATGTTCTTAGGGTGGTGAGAGTGGAGCACGACTGTCTCCGTGGCGCAATTGGCTAGCGCGATCGACTGTTAACCGAAATGTCGGAGGTTCGAGTTCGCCCGGTGGTGGTGCGGCACTTTTTTTTCTTTGGGCTGATAGCTTTGAAGATATGTTCTTAGGGTGGTGAGAGTGGAGCACGACTGTCTCCGTGGCGCAATTGGCTAGCGCGATCAGCTGTTAACCGAAAGGTTGGAGGTTCGAGCCCACCCGGTGGTGGTGCGGCGCTTTTTTTTCTGTGGGCTCATAGCTTTGAAGATATGTTCTGATGGTGGTGAGAGTGGAGCAGGACTGTCTCCGTGGCGCAATTGGCTAGCGCGATCGGCTGTTAACCGAAAGGTCGGAGGTTCGAGCCCACCCGGTGGTGGCGCGGCGCTTTTTTTCTTTGGACTGATAGCTTTGAAGATATGTTGTGAGGGTGGTAAGAGTGGAGCACGACTGTCTCCGTGGCACAATTGGCTAGCGCGATTGGCTGTTAACCGAAAGGTTGGAGTTTCGAGCCCTTGCGGGAGTGGTGTGTTGCTTTTTTCTTTGCGCTGATTGCTTTGAAGATATGTTCTGATGGTGGTGAGAGTACAGCAGGACTGTCTTCGTGCCGCAATTGGCTAGCGCGATCGGCTGTTAACCGAAAAGTTGGAGGTTCGAGCCCACCCAGTGGTGGTGCGGCGCTTTTTTTTTCTTTGCGCTGATAGCTTTGAAGATGTGTTCTGATGGTGGTGAGAGTGGAGCACGACTGTCTGCGTGGTGCAATTGGCTAGCGCGATCGGCTGTTAACCGAAAGGTTGGAGGTTCGAGCCCAACCGGTGGTGGTACGGCGCTTTTTTTTCTTTGGGCTGATAGCTTTGAAGATGTGTTCTGATGGTGGTGAGAGTGGAGCAGGACTGTCTCCGTGGCAGAATTGGCTAGCGCGATCGGCTGTTAACGGAAACGTTCGAGTTTCGAGCCCACCCGGTGTTGGTGCGGCGCTTTTTTTTTCTTTGGGCTGATAGCTTTAAAGTTATGTTCTGATGGTGGTGAGAGTGGAGCAGGACTGTCTCCGTGGCAGAATTGGCTAGCGCGATCGGCTGTTAACCGAAACGTTCGAGTTTCGAGCCCACCCGGTGTTGGTGCGGCGCTTTTTTTTTCTTTGGGCTGATAGCTTTGAAGTTATGTTCTGATGGTGGTGAGAGTGGAGCAGGACTGTCTCCGTGGCACAATTGGCTAGCGCGATTGGCTGTTAACCGAAAGGTTGGAGTTTCGAGCCCTCACGGGTGTGGTGTGTTGCTTTTTTCTTTGCGCTGATAGCTTTGAAGATATGTTCTGATGGTGGTGAGAGTGGAGCACGACAGTTTCCATGGCGCAATTGGCTAGCGCGATCGGCTGTTAACCGAATTGTTGGAGGTTCGAGGCCACCTGGTGGTGGTGCGGCGCTTTTTTTTCTTTGGGGTAATAGCTTTGAATATATGTTCTTAGGGTGGTGAGAGTGGAGCACGACTCTCTCTGTGGCGCAATTGGCTAGCGCGATCAGCTGTTAAGCGAAATGTTGGAGGTTCGAGCCCACCCCGTGGTGGTGCGGCGCTTTTTTTTCTTTGGGCTGATAGCTCTGAAGAAATGTTCTGATGGTGGTGAGACTGGAGCGGGACTGTCTCCGTGGCGCAATTGGCTAGCGCGATCAGCTGTTAAGCGAAATGTTGGAGGTTCGAGCCCACCCCGTGGTGGTGCGGCGCTTTTTTTTCTTTGGGCTGATAGCTCTGAAGAAATGTTCTGATGGTGGTGAGACTGGAGCAGGACTGTCTCCGTGGCGCAATTGGCTAGCGCGATCGACTGTTAACCGAAATGTCGGAGGTTCGAGTCCACCCGGTGGTGGTGCGGCACTTTTTTTTCTTTGGGCTGATAGTTTTGAAGATATGTTCTTAGGTTGGTGTGAGTGGAGCACGACTGTCTCCGTGGCGCAATTGGCTAGCGCGATCAGCTGTTAACCGAAATGTTGGAGGGTCGAGCCCACCCCGTGGTGGTGCGGCGCTTTTTTTTCTTTGGGCTGATAGCTCTGAAGAAATGTTCTGGCGGTGGTGAGAGTGGAGCACGACTGTCTCCGTGGCGCAATTGGCTAGCGCGATCAGCTGTTAAGCGAAATGTTGGAGGTTCGAGCCCACCCCGTGGTGGTGCGGCGCTTTTTTTTCTTTGGGCTGATAGCTCTGAAGAAATGTTCTGATGGTGGTGAGACTGGAGCAGGACTGTCTCCGTGGCGCAATTGGCTAGCGCGATCGACTGTTAACCGAAATGTCGGAGGTTCGAGTCCACCCGGTGGTGGTGCGGCACTTTTTTTTCTTTGGGCTGATAGTTTTGAAGATATGTTCTTAGGTTGGTGTGAGTGGAGCACGACTGTCTCCGTGGCGCAATTGGCTAGCGCGATCGGCTGTTAACCGAAATGTCGGAGGTTCGAGTCCACCCGGTGGTGGTGCGGCACTTTTTTTTCTTTGGGCTGATAGTTTTGAAGATATGTTCTTAGGGTGGTGAGAGTGGAGCACGACTCTCTCTGTGGCGCAATTGGCTAGCGCGATCAGCTGTTAAGCGAAATGTTGGAGGTTCGAGCCCACCCTGTGGTGGTGCGGCGCTTTTTTTTCTTTGCGCTGATAGCTTTCAAGATATGTTCTGATGGTGGTGAGAGTGGAGCGCGACTGTCTGCGTGGTGCAATGGGCTAGCGCGATCGGTTGTTAACCGAAAGGTTGGAGGTTCGAGCCCAACCGGTGGTGGTACGGCGCTTCTTTTTTCTTTGGGCTGATAGCTTTGGAGATATGTTCTGATGGTGGTGAGAGTGGAGCAGGCCTGTCTCTGTAGCGGAATTGGCTAGCGCGATCGGCTGTTAACCGGAAGGTTGGAGTTTCGAGCCCTCCCGGGAGTGGTGTGTTGCTTTTTTTTGCGCTGATAGCTTTGAAGATATGTTCTGACGGTGGTGAGAGTGGAGCACGACTGTCTCCGTGGCGCAATTTGCTAGCGCGATCGGCTTTTACCGAAAGGTTGGAGGTTCGAGCCCACCCGGTGGTGGTGCGGCGCTTTTTTTTCTGTGGGCTCATAGCTTTGAAGATATGTTCTGATGGTTTTGACAGTCGAGCACGACTGTCTCTGTGGCGCAGTTGGCAAGCGCGAATGGCTGTTAACCGAATTGTTGGAGGTTCGAGGCCACCTGGTGGTGGTGCGGCGCTTTTTTTTCTTTGGGGTAATAGCTCTGAAGAAATGTTCTGATGGCAGTGAGAGTGGAGCAGGACTGTCTCCGTGGCGCAATTGGCTAGCGCGATTGACTGTTAACCGAAATGTCGGAGGTTCGAATCCACCCGGTGGTGGTGCGGCACTTTTCTTTCTTTGGGCTGATAGCTTTGAAGATATGTTCTTAGGGTGGTGAGAGTGGAGCACGACTGTCTCCGTGGCGCAATTGGCTAGCGCGATCGACTGTTAACCGAAATGTCGGAGGTTCGAGTTCGCCCGGTGGTGGTGCGGCACTTTTTTTTCTTTGGGCTGATAGCTTTGAAGATATGTTCTTAGGGTGGTGAGAGTGGAGCACGACTGTCTCCGTGGCGCAATTGGCTAGCGCGATCAGCTGTTAACCGAAAGGTTGGAGGTTCGAGCCCACCCGGTGGTGGTGCGGCGCTTTTTTTTCTGTGGGCTCATAGCTTTGAAGATATGTTCTGATGGTGGTGAGAGTGGAGCAGGACTGTCTCCGTGGCGCAATTGGCTAGCGCGATCGGCTGTTAACCGAAAGGTCGGAGGTTCGAGCCCACCCGGTGGTGGCGCGGCGCTTTTTTTCTTTGGACTGATAGCTTTGAAGATATGTTCTGAGGGTGGTAAGAGTGGAGCACGACTGTCTCCGTGGCACAATTGGCTAGCGCGATTGGCTGTTAACCGAAAGGTTGGAGTTTCGAGCCCTTGCGGGAGTGGTGTGTTGCTTTTTTCTTTGCGCTGATTGCTTTGAAGATATGTTCTGATGGTGGTGAGAGTACAGCAGGACTGTCTTCGTGCCGCAATTGGCTAGCGCGATCGGCTGTTAACCGAAAAGTTGGAGGTTCGAGCCCACCCAGTGGTGGTGCGGCGCTTTTTTTTTCTTTGCGCTGATAGCTTTGAAGATGTGTTCTGATGGTGGTGAGAGTGGAGCACGACTGTCTGCGTGGTGCAATTGGCTAGCGCGATCGGCTGTTAACCGAAAGGTTGGAGGTTCGAGCCCAACCGGTGGTGGTACGGCGCTTTTTTTTCTTTGGGCTGATAGCTTTGAAGATGTGTTCTGATGGTGGTGAGAGTGGAGCAGGACTGTCTCCGTGGCAGAATTGGCTAGCGCGATCGGCTGTTAACGGAAACGTTCGAGTTTCGAGCCCACCCGGTGTTGGTGCGGCGCTTTTTTTTTCTTTGGGCTGATAGCTTTGAAGTTATGTTCTGATGGTGGTGAGAGTGGAGCAGGACTGTCTCCGTGGCAGAATTGGCTAGCGCGATCGGCTGTTAACCGAAACGTTCGAGTTTCGAGCCCACCCGGTGTTGGTGCGGCGCTTTTTTTTTCTTTGGGCTGATAGCTTTGAAGTTATGTTCTGATGGTGGTGAGAGTGGAGCAGGACTGTCTCCGTGGCACAATTGGCTAGCGCGATTGGCTGTTAACCGAAAGGTTGGAGTTTCGAGCCCTCACGGGTGTGGTGTGTTGCTTTTTTCTTTGCGCTGATAGCTTTGAAGATATGTTCTGATGGTGGTGAGAGTGGAGCACGACAGTTTCCATGGCGCAATTGGCTAGCGCGATCGGCTGTTAACCGAATTGTTGGAGGTTCGAGGCCACCTGGTGGTGGTGCGGCGCTTTTTTTTCTTTGGGGTAATAGCTGTGAAGAAATGTTCTGATGGTGGTGAGAGTGGAGCAGGACTGTCTCCGTGGCGCAATTGGCTAGCGCGATCGACTGTTAACCGAAATGTCGGAGGTTCGAGTCCACCCGGTGGTGGTGCGGCACTTTTTTTTCTTTGGGCTGATAGCTTTGAATATATGTTCTTAGGGTGGTGAGAGTGGAGCAGGACTGTCTCCGTGCCGCAATTAGCTAGCGCGATCGGCTGTTAACCGAAAGGTTGGAGTTTCGAGCCCTCCCGGGAGTGGTGTGTTGCTTTTTTTGCGCTGATAGCTTTGAAGATATGTTCTGACGGTGGTGAGAGTGGAGCGCGACTGTCTCCGTGGCGCAATTTGCTAGCGCGACCGGCTGTTAACCGAATTGTTGGAGGTTCGAGGCCACGTGGTGGTGGTGCGGCGCATTTTTTCTTTGGGGTAATAGCTCTGAAGAAATGTTCTGATGGTGGTGAGAGTGGAGCAAGACTGTCTCCGTGGCGCAATTGGCTAGCGCGATCGACTGTTAACCGAAATGTCGGAGGTTCGAGTCCACCCGGTGGTGGTGCGGCACTTTTTTTCTTTGAGCTGATAGCTTTGAAGATATGTTATAAGGGTGGTGAGAGTGGAGCACGACTGTCTCCGTGGCGCAATTGGCTAGCGCGATCAGCTGTTAACCGAAATGTTGGAGGTTCGTGCCCACCCCGTGGTGGTTCGGCGCTTTTTTTTCTTTGGGCTGATAGCTCTGAAGAAATGTTCTGACAGTGGTGAGAGTGGAGCACGACTCTCTCGGTGGCGCAAATGGCTAGCGGCATCGGCTCTTAACCGAAAGTTTTAAGGTTCGAGCCCACCCTGTGGTGGTGCGGTGCTTTTTTTTCTTTGGGCTGATAGCTTTGAAGATATGTTCTGATGGTGGTGAGAGTGGAGCAGGACTGTCTCCGTGGCGCAATTGGCTAGCGCGATCGGCTGGTAACCGAAAGGTCGGAGGTTCGAGCCCACCCCGTGGTGGTGCGGCGCTTTTTTTTCTTTGGGCTGATAGCTCTGAAGAAATGTTCTGACGGTGGTGAGAGTGGAGCACGACTGTCTCCGTGGCGCAAATGGCTAGCGGCATCGGCTCTTAACCGAAAGTTTGGAGGTTCGAGCCCACCCTGTGGTGGTTTGTTGCTTTTTTCTTTGCGCTGATAGCTTTGAAGATATGTTCTGATGGTGGAGAAAGTGGGGCACGACTGTCTCTGTGGCGCTATTGGTTAGCGCGATCGGCTGTTAACCGAAAGGTTGGAGGTTCGAGCCCAACCGGTGGTGGTACGGCGCTTTTTTTTCTTTGGGCTGATAGCTTTGAAGATATGTTCTGATGGTGGTGATAGTGGAGCAGGACTGTCTCCGTGGCGGAATTGGCTAGCGCGATCGGCTGTTAACCGAAAGGTTGGAGTTTCGAGCCCTCCCGGGAGTGGTGTGTTGCTTTTTTTGCGCTGATAGCTTTGAAGATATGTTCTGACGGTGGTGAGAGTGGAGCGCGACTGTCTCCGTGGCGCAATTTGCTAGCGCGATCGGCTGTTAACCGAATTGTTGGAGGTTCGAGGCCACCTGGTGGTGGTGCGGCGCATTTTTTCCTGGGGTAATAGCTCTGAAGAAATGTTCTGATGGTGGTGAGAGTGGAGCAAGACTGTCTCCGTGGCGCAATTGGCTAGCGCGATCGACTGTTAACCGAAATGTCGGAGGTTCGAGTCCACCCGGTGGTGGTGCTGCACTTTTCTTCTTTGGGCTGATAGCTTTGAAGATATGTTATTATGGTGGTGAGAGTGGAGCACGACTGTCTCCGTGGCGCAATTGGCTAGCGCGATCAGCTGTTAACCGAAATGTTGGAGGTTCGAGCCCACCGCGTGGTGGTGCGGCGCTTTTTTTTCTTTGGGCTGATAGCTCTGAAGAAATGTTCTGACGGTGGTGAGAGTGGAGCACGACTGTCTACGTGGCGCAAATGGCTAGCGGCATCGGCTCTTAACCCAAAGTTTGGAGGTTCGAGCCCACCCTGTGGTGGTGCGGCGCTTTTTTTTCTTTGGGCTGATAGCTCTGAAGAAATGTTCTGACGGTGGTGAGAGTGGAGCACGACTGTCTCCGTGGCGCAAATGGCTAGCGGCATCGGCTCTTAACCGAAAGTTTGGAGGTTCGAGCCCACCCTGTGGTGGTGCGGCGCCTTTTTTTCTTTGGGCTGATAGCTTTGAAGATATGTTCTGATGGTGGTGAGAGTGGAGCAGGACTGTCTCCGTGGCGCAATTGGCTAGCGCGATCGGCTGTTAACCGAAAGGTCGGAGGTTCGAGCCCACCCGGTGGTGGTGCGGCGCTTTTTTTTCTTTGGGCTGATAGCTCTGAAGAAATGTTCTGACGGTGGTGAGAGTGGAGCACGACTGTCTCCGTGGCGCAAATGGCTAGCGGCATCGGCTCTTAACCGAAAGTTTTGAGGTTCGAGCCCACCCTGTGGTGGTGCGGCGCTTTTTTTTCTTTGGGCTGATAGCTTTGAAGATATGTTCTGATGGTGGTGAGAGTGGAGCAGGACTGTCTCCGTGGCGCAATTGGCTAGCGTGATCGGCTGTTAACCGAAAGGTCGGAGGTTCGAGCCCACCCGGTGGTGGCGCGGCGCTTTTTTTCTTTGGGCTGATAGCTTTGAAGATATGTTCTGAGGGTGGTGAGATTGGAGCACGACTGTCTCCGTGGCACAATTGGCTAGCGCGATTGGCTGTTAACCGAAAGGTTGGAGTTTCGAGCCCTTACGGGAGTGGTGTGTTGCTTTTTTCTTTGCGCTGATTGCTTTGAAGATATGTTCTGATGGTGGTGAGAGTACAGCAGGACTGTCTCCGTGCCGCAATTGGCTAGCGCGATCGGCTGTTAACCGAAAAGTTGGAGGTTCGAGCCCAGCCAGTGGTGGTGCGGCGCTTTTTTTTCTTTGCGCTGACAGCTTTGAAGATATGTTCTGATGGTGGTGAGAGTGGAGCACGACTGTCTGCGTGGTGCATTTGGATAGCGCGATCGGCTGTTAACCGAAAGGTTGGAGGTTCGAGCCCAACCGGTGGTGGTACGGCGCTTTTTTTTCTTTGGGCTTATAGCTTTGAAGATGTGTTCTGAAGGTGGTGAGAGTGGAGCAGGACTGTCTCCGTGGCAGAATTGGCTATCGCGATCGGCTGTTAACCGAAACGTTCGAGTTTCGAGCCCACCCGGGGTTGGTGCGGCGCTTTTTTTTTCTTTGGGCTGATAGCTTTGAAGTTATGTTCTCATGGTGGTGAGAGTGGAGCAGGACTGTCTCCGTGGCGCAATTGGCTAGCGCGATCGGCTGTTAACCGAAAGGTTGGAGTTTCGAGCCCTCCCGGGAGTGGTGTGTTGCTTTTTTCTTTGCGCTGATAGCTTTGAAGATATGTTCTGATGATGGTGAGAGTGGAGCACGACTGTCTGCGTGGTGCAATTGGCTAGCGCGATCGGCTGTTAACCGAAAGGTTGGAGGTTCGAGCCCAACCGGTGGTGGTACGGCGCTTTTTTTTCTTTGGGATGATAGCTTTGAAGATATGTTCTGATGGTGGTGAGAGTGGAGCAGGACTGTCTCCGTGGCGGAATTAGCTAGCGCGATCGGCTGTTAACCGAAAGGTTGGAGTTTCGAGCCCTCCCGGGAGTGGTGTGTTGCTTTTTTTGCGCTGATAGCTTTGAAGATATGTTCTGACGGTGGTGAGAGTGGAGCGCGACTGTCTCCGTGGCGCAATTTGCTAGCGCGATCGGCTGTTAACCGAATTGTTGGAGGTTCGAGGCCACGTGGTGGTGGTGCGGCGCATTTTTTCTTTAGGGTAATAGCTCTGAAGAAATGTTCTGATGGTGGTGAGAGTGGAGGAAGACTGTCTCCGTGGCGCAATTGGCTAGCGCGATCGACTGTTAACCGAAATGTCGGAGGTTTGAGTCCACCCGGTGGTGGTGCGGCACTTTTTTTCTTTGAGCTGATAGCTTTGAAGATAGGTTATTAGGGTGGTGAGAGTGGAGCACGACTGTCTTCGTGGCGCAATTGGCTAGCGCGATCAGCTGTTAACCGAAATGTTGGAGGTTCGAGCCCACCCCGTGGTGGTGCGGCGCTTTTTTTTCTTTGGGCTGATAGCTCTGAAGAAATGTTCTGACGGTGGTGAGAGTGGAGCACGACTGTCTCCGTGGCGCAAATGGCTAGCGGCATCGGCTCTTAACCGAAAGTTTGGAGGTTCGAGCCCACCCTGTGGTGGTGCGGCGCTTTTTTTTCTTTGGGCTGATAGCTTTGAAGATATGTTCTGATGGTGGTGAGAGTGGAGCAGGACTGTCTCCGTGGCGCAATTGGCTAGCGCGATCGGCTGTTAACCGAAAGGTCGGAGGTTCGAGCCCACCCCGTGGTGGTGCGGCGCTTTTTTTCTTTGGGCTGATAGCTCTGAAGAAATGTTCTGACGGTGGTGAGAGTGGAGCACGACTGTCTCCGTGGCGCAAATGGCTAGCGGCATCGGCTCTTAACCGAAAGTTTGGAGGCTCGAGCCCACCCTGTGGTGGTTTGTTGCTTTTTTCTTTGCGCTGACAGCTTTGAAGATATGTTCTGATGGTGGTGAAAGTGGGGCACGACTGTCTCTGTGGCGCTATTGGCTAGCGCGATCGGCTGTTAACCGAAAGGTTGGAGGTTTGAGCCCAACCGGTGGTGGTACGGCGCTTTTTTTTTCTTTGGGCTGATAGCTTTGAAGATATGTTCTGATGGTGGTGAGAGTGGAGCAGGACTGTCTCCGTGGCGGAATTGGCTAGCGCGATCGGCTGTTAACCGAAAGGTTGGAGTTTCGAGCCCTCCCGGGAGTGGTGTGTTGCTTTTTTTGCGCTGATAGCTTTGAAGATATGTTCTGACGGTGGTGAGAGTGGAGCGCGACTGTCTCCGTGGCGCAATTTGCTAGCGCGATCGGCTGTTAACCGAATTGTTGGAGGTTCGAGGCCACCTGGTGGTGGTGCGGCGCATTTTTTCTTTGGGGTAATAGCTCTGAAGAAATGTTCTGATGGTGGTGAGAGTGGAGCAAGACTGTTTCCGTGGCGCAATTGGCTAGCGCGATCGACTGTTAACCGAAATGTCGGAGGTTCGAGTCCACCCGGTGGTGGTGCGGCACTTTTTTTCTTTGGGCTGATAGCTTTGAAGATATGTTATTATGGTGGTGAGAGTGGATTACGACTGTCTCCGTGGCGCAATTGGCTAGCGCGATCAGCTGTTAACCGAAATGTTAGAGGTTCGAGCCCACCGCGTGGTGGTGCGGCGCTTTTTTTTCTTTGGGCTGATAGCTCTGAAGAAATGTTCTGACGGTGGTGAGAGTGGAGCACGACTGTCTCCGTGGCGCAAATGGCTAGCGGCATCGGCTCTTAACCCAAAGTTTGGAGGTTCGAGCCCACCCTGTGGTGGTGCGGCGCTTTTTTTTCTTTGGGCTGATAGCTCTGAAGAAATGTTCTGACGGTGGTGAGAGTGGAGCACGACTGTCTCCGTGGCGCAAATGGCTAGCGGCATCGGCTCTTAACCGAAAGTTTGGAGGTTCGAGCCCACCCTGTGGTGGTGCGGCGCTTTTTTTCTTTGGGCTGATAGCTTTGAAGATATGTTCTGATGGTGGTGAGAGTGGAGCAGGACTGTCTCCGTGGCGCAATTGGCTAGCGCGATCGGCTGTTAACTGAAAGGTCGGAGGTTCGAGCCCACCCGGTGGTGGTACGGCGCTTTTTTTTCTTTGGGCTGATAGCTCTGAAGAAATGTTCTGACGGTGGTGAGAGTGGAGCACGACTGTCTCCGTGGCGCAAATGGCTAGCGGCATCGGCTCTTAACCGAAAGTTTTGAGGTTCGAGCCCACCCTGTGGTGGTGCGGCGCTTTTTTTTTCTTTGGGCTGATAGCTTTGAAGATATGTTCTGATGGTGGTGAGAGTGGAGCAGGACTGTCTCCGTGGCGCAATTGGCTAGCGTGATCGGCTGTTAACCGAAAGGTCGGAGGTTCGAGCCCACCCGATGGTGGCGTGGCGCTTTTTTTCTTTGGGCTGATAGCTTTGAAGATATGTTCTGAGGGTGGTGAGAGTGGAGCACGACTGTCTCCGTGGCACAATTGGCTAGCGCGATTGGCTGTTAACCGAAAGGTTGGAGTTTCGAGCCCTTACGGGAGTGGTGTGTTGCTTTTTTCTTTGCGCTGATTGCTTTGAAGATATGTTCTGATGGTGGTGAGAGTACAGCAGGACTGTCTCCGTGCCGCAATTGGCTAGCGCGATCGGCTGTTAACCGAAAAGTTGGAGGTTCGAGCCCAGCCAGTGGTGGTGCGGCGCTTTTTGTTTCCTTTGGGCTGATAGCTTTGAAGTTATGTTCTGATGGTGGTGAGAGTGGAACAGGACTGTCTCCGTGGCGCAATTGGCTAGCGCGATCGGCTGTTAACCGAATGGTTGGAGTTTCGAGCCCTCCCGGGAGTGGTGTGTTGCTTTTTTCTTTGCGCTGATAGCTTTGAAGATATGTTCTGATGGTGGTAAAAGTGGGGCACGACTGTCTCTGTGGCGCTATTGGCTAGCGCGATCGGCTGTCAACCGAAAGGTTGGAGGTTCGAGCCCACCCGGTGGTGGTGCGGCGCTTTTTTTTCTTTGGGCTGATAGCTCTTAAGAAATGTTCTGACGGTGGTGAGAGTGGAGCACGACTGTCTCCGTGGCGCAAATGGCTAGCGGCATCGGCTCTTAACCGAAAGTTTGGAGTTTAGAGACCACCAGGCGGTGGTGCTGCGCTTTTTTTGGGCTGATAGCTTTGAAGATATGTTCTGATGGTGGTGAGAGTGGAGCAGGACTGTCTCCGTGGCGCAATTGGCTAGCGCGATTGGCTGTTAACCGAAAGGTTGGAGTTTCGAGCCCTCACGGGAGTGGTGTGTTGCTTTTTTCTTTGCGCTGATAGCTTTGAAGATATGTTCTGATGCTGGTGAGAGTGGAGCACGACTGTCTCCATGGCGCAATTGGCTAGCACGATCAGCTGTTAACCGAATTGTTGGAGGTTCGAGGCCACCTGGTGGTGGTGCGGCGCTTTTTTTTCTTTGGGGTGATAGCTCTGAAGAAATGTTCTGATGGTGGTGAGAGTGGAGCAGGACTGTCTCCGTGGCGCAATTGGCTAGCGCGATCGACTGTTAACCGAAATGTCGGAGGTTCGAGTCCACCCGGTGGTGGTGCGGCACTTTTTTTCTTTGGGCTGATAGCTTTGAAGATATGTTATTATGGTGGTGAGAGTGGATTACGACTGTCTCCGTGGCGCAATTGGCTAGCGCGATCAGCTGTTAACCGAAATGTTGGAGGTTCGAGCCCACCGCGTGGTGGTGCGGCGCTTTTTTTTCTTTGGGCTGATAGCTCTGAAGAAATGTTCTGACGGTGGTGAGAGTGGAGCACGACTGTCTCCGTGGCGCAAATGGCTAGCGGCATCGGCTCTTAACCCAAAGTTTGGAGGTTCGAGCCCACCCTGTGGTGGTGCGGCGCTTTTTTTTCTTTGGGCTGATAGCTCTGAAGAAATGTTCTGACGGTGGTGAGAGTGGAGCACGACTGTCTCCGTGGCGCAAATGGCTAGCGGCATCGGCACTTAACCGAAAGTTTGGAGGTTCGAGCCCACCCTGTGGTGGTGCGGCGCTTTTTTTCTTTGGGCTGATAGCTTTGAAGATATGTTCTGATGGTGGTGAGAGTGGAGCAGGACTGTCTCCGTGGCGCAATTGGCTAGCGCGATCGGCTGTTAACCGAAAGGTCGGAGGTTCGAGCCCATCCGGTGGTGGTACGGCGCTTTTTTTTCTTTGGGCTGATAGCTCTGAAGAAATGTTCTGACAGTGGTGAGAGTGGAGCACGACTGTCTCCGTGGCGCAAATGGCTAGCGGCATCGGCTCTTAACCGAAAGTTTTGAGGTTCGAGCCCACCCTGTTGTGGTGCGGCGCTTTTTTTTCTTTGGGCTGATAGCTTTGAAGATATGTTCTGATGGTGGTGAGAGTGGAGCAGGACTGTCTCCGTGGCGCAATTGGCTAGCGTGATTGGCTGTTAACCGAAAGGTCGGAGGTTCGAGCCCACCTGGTGGTGGCGTGGCGCTTTTTTTCTTTGGGCTGATAGCTTTGAAGATATGTTCTGAGGGTGGTGAGAGTGGAGCACGACTGTCTCCGTGGCACAATTGGCTAGCGCGATTGGCTGTTAACCGAAAGGTTGGAGTTTCGAGCCCTTACGGGAGTGGTGTGTTGCTTTTTTCTTTGCGCTGATTGCTTTGAAGATATGTTCTGATGGTGGTGAGAGTACAGCAGGACTGTCTCCGTGCCGCAATTGGCTAGCGCGATCGGCTGTTAACCGAAAAGTTGGAGGTTCGAGCCCAGCCAGTGGTGGTGCGGCGCTTTTTTTTTCCTTTGGGCTGATAGCTTTAAAGTTATGTTCTGATGGTGGTGAGAGTGGAACAGGACTGTCTCCGTGGCGCAATTGGCTAGCGCGATCGGCTGTTAACCGAAAGGTTGGAGTTTCGAGCCCTCCCGGGAGTGGTGTGTTGCTTTTTTCTTTGCGCTGATAGCTTTGAAGATATGTTCTGATGGTGGTAAAAGTGGGGCACGACTGTCTCTGTGGCGCTATTGGCTAGCGCGATCGGCTGTCAACCGAAAGGTTGGAGGTTCGAGCCCACCCGGTGGTGGTGCGGCGCTTTTTTTTCTTTGGGCTTATAGCTCTGAAGAAATGTTCTGACGGTGGTGAGAGTGGAGCACGACTGTCTCCGTGGCGCAAATGGCTAGCGGCATCGGCTCTTAACCGAAAGTTTGGAGTTTCGAGACCACCAGGCGGTGGTGCTGCGCTTTTTTTTGGGCTGATAGCTTTGAAGATATGTTCTGATGGTGGTGAGAGTGGAGCAGGACTGTCTCCGTGGCGCAATTGGCTAGCGCGATTGGCTGTTAACCGAAAGGTTGGAGTTTCGAGCCCTCACGGGAGTGGTGTGTTGCTTTTTTCTTTGCGCTGATAGCTTTGAAGATATGTTCTGATGCTGGTGAGAGTGGAGCACGACTGTCTCCATGGCGCAATTGGCTAGCACGATCAGCTGTTAACCGAATTGTTGGAGGTTCGAGGCCACCTGGTGGTGGTGCGGCGCTTTTTTTTTCTTTGGGGTAATAGCTCTGAAGAAATGTTCTGATGGTGGTGAGAGTGGAGCAGGACTGTCTCCGTGGCGCAATTGGCTAGCGCGATCGACTGTTAACCGAAACGTTGGAGGTTCGAGTCCACCCGGTGGTGGTGCGGCACTTTTTTTTCTTTGGGCTGATAGCTTTCAAGATATGTTCTTAGGGTGGTGAGAGTGGAGCACGACTGTCTCTGTGGCGCAATTGGCTAGCGCGAGCAGCTGTTAACCGAAATGTTGGAGGTTCGAGCCCACCCCGTGGTGGTGCGGCACTTTTTTTTCTTTGGGCTGATAGCTCTGAAGAAATGTTCTGATGGTGGTGAGAGTGGAGCAGGACTGTCTCCGTGCCGCAATTGGATAGCGCGATCGGCTGTTAACCGAAAAGTTGGAGGTTCGAGCCATCCCGGGAGTGGTGCGTTGCTTTTTTCTTTGCGCTGATAGCTTTGAAGATATGTTCTGATGATGGTGAGAGTGGAGCACGACTGTCTGCGTGGTGCAATTGGCTAGCGCGATCGGCTGTTAACCGAAAGGTTGGAGGTTCGAGCCCAACCGGTGGTGGTACGGCGCTTTTTTTTTCTTTGGGCTGCTAGCTTTGAAGATATGTTCTGATGGTGGTGAGAGTGGAGCAGGACTGTCGCCGTGGCGGAATTGGCTAGCGCGATCGGCTGTTAACCGAAAGGTTGGAGTTTCGAGCCCTCCCGGGAGTGGTGTGTTGCTTTTTTTGCGCTGATAGCTTGGAAGATATGTTCTGACGGTGGTGAGAAAGGAGCGCGACTGTCTCCGTGGCGCAATTTGCTAGCGCGATCGGCTGTTAACCGAATTGTTGGAGGTTCGAGGCCACCTGGTGGTGGTGCGGCGCATTTTTTCTTTGGGGTAATAGCTCTGAAGAAATGTTCTGACGGTGGTGAGAGTGGAGCACGGCTGTCTCCGTGGCGCAAATGGCTAGCGGCATCGGCTCTTAACCGAAAGTTTGGAGGTTCGAGCCCACCCTGTGGTGGTGCGGCGCTTTTTTTTCTTTGGGCTGATAGCTTTGAAGATATGTTCTGATGGTGGTGAGAGTGGAGCAGGACTGTCTTTGTGGCGCAATTGGCTAGCGCTATTGGCTGTTAACCGAAAGGTCGGAGGTTCGAGCCCACGCGGTGGTGGTGCGGCGCTTTTTTTTGGGCTGATAGCTCTGAAGAAATGTTCTGACGGTGGTGAGAGTGGAGCACGACTGTCTCCGTGGCGCAAATGGCTAGCGGCGTCGGCTCTTAACCGAAAGTTTGGAGTTTCTAGACCACCAGGCGGTGGTGCTGCGCTTTTTTTTGGGCTGATAGCTTTGAAGATATGTTCTGATGGTGGTGAGAGTGGAGCAGGACTGTCTCCGTGGCACAATTGGCTAGCGCGATTGGCTGGTAACCGAAAGGTTGGAGTTTCGAGCCCTCACGGGAGTGGTGTGTTGCTTTTTTCTTTGCGCTGATAGCTTTGAAGATATGTTCTGATGGTGGTGAGAGTGGAGCACGACTGTCTCCATGGCGCAATTGGCTAGCGCGATCGGCTGTTAACCGAATTGTTGGAGGTTCGAGGCCACCTGGTGGTGGTGCGGCGCTTTTTTTTCTTTGGGGTAATAGCTCTGAAGAAATGTTCTGATGGTGGTGAGAGTGGAGCAGGACTGTCTCCGTGGCGCAATTGGCTAGCGCGATCGACTGTTAACCGAAATGTCGGAGGTTCGAGTCCACCCGGTGGTGGTGCGGCACTTTTTTTTCTTTGGGCTGATAGCTTTGAAGATATGTTCTGATGGTGGTGAGAGTGGAGCAGGACTGTCTCCGTGGCGGAATTGGCTAGCGCGATCGGCTGTTAACCGAAAGGTTGGAGTTTCGAGTCCACCCGGTGGTGGTGCGGCACTTTTTTTTCTTTGGGCTGATAGCTTTGAAGATATGTTCTTATGGTGGTGAGAGTGGAGCACGACTGTCTCTGTGGCGCAATTGCCTAGCGCGATCAGCTGTTAACCGAAATATTGGAGGTTCGAGCCCACCCCGTGGTGGTGCGGCGCTTTTTTTTTCTTTGGGCTGATAGCTCTGAACAAATGTTTTGACGGTGGTGAGAGTGGAGCACGACTGTCTGCGTGGTGCAATTGGCTAGCGCGATCGGCTGTTAACCGAAATGTTGGAGGTTCGAGCCCTACCGGTGGTGGTACGGCGCTTTTTTTTTCTTTGGGCTGATAGCTTTGAAGATATGTTCTGATGGTGGTGAGAGTGGAGCAGGACTGTCTCCGTGGCGGAATTGGCTAGCGCGATCGGCTGTTAACCGAAAGGTTGGAGTTTCGAGCCCTCCCGGGAGTGGTGTGTTGCTTTTTTTGCGCTGATAGCTTTGAAGATATGTTCTGATGGTGGTGAGAGTGGAGCAGGACTGTCTCCGTGGCGGAATTGGCTAGCGCGATCGGCTGTTAACCGAAAGGTTGGAGGTTCGAGTCCACCCGGTAGTGGTGCGGCACTTTTTTTCTTTGGGCTGATAGCTTTGAAGATATTTTATTAGGGTGGTGAGAGTGGAGCACGACTGTCTCCGTGGCGCAATTGGCTAGCGCGATCAGCTGTTAACCGAAATGTTGGAGGTTCGAGCCAACCCCGTGGTGGTGCGGCGCTTTTTTTTCTTTGGGCTGATAGCTCTGAAGAAATGTTCTGACGGTGGTGAGAGTGGAGCACGACTGTCTCCGTGGCGCAAATGGCTAGCGGCATCGGCTCTTAACCGAAAGTTTCGAGGTTCGAGCCCACCCTGTGGTGGTGCGGCGCTTTTTTTTCTTTGGGCTGATAGCTTTGAAGATATGTTCTGATGGTGGTGAGAGTGGAGCAGGACTGTCTCCGTGGCGCAATTGGCTAGCGCGATCGGCTGTTAACCGAAAGGTCGGAGGTTCGAGCCCACCCCGTGGTGGTGCGGCGCTTTTTTTTCTTTGGGCTGATAGCTCTGAAGAAATGTTCTGACGGTGGTGAGAGTGGAGCACGACTGTCTCCGTGGCGCAAATGGCTAGCGGCATCGGCTCTTAATCGAAAGTTTGGAGGTTCGAGCCCACCCTGTGGTGGTGCGGCGCTTTTTTTTCTTTGGGCTGATAGCTTTGAAGATATGTTCTGATGGTGGTGAGAGTGGAGCAGGACTGTCTCCGTGGCGCAATTGGCAAGCGCGATCGGCTGTTAACCGAAAGGTCGGAGGTTCGAGCCCACCCGGTGGTGGTGCGGCGCTTTTTTTTCTTTGGGCTGATAGCTCTGAAGAAATGTTCTGACGGTGGTGAGAGTGGAGCACGACTGTCTCCGTGGCGCAAATGGCTAGCGGCATCGGCTCTTAACCGAAAGTTTGGAGTTTCGAGACCACCAGGCGCTGGTGCTGCGCTTTTTTCTTTGCGCTGATAGCTTTGAAGATATGTTCTGGTGGTGGTGAAAGTGGGGCATGACTGTCTCTGTGGCGCTATTGGCTAGCGCGATCGGCTGTCAACCGAAAGGTTGGAGGTTCGAGTCCACCCGGTGGTGGTGCGGGTTTTTTTTTCTTTGGGCTGATAGCTCTGAAGAAATGTTCTGACGGTGGTGAGAGTGGAGCACGACTGTCTCCGTGGCGCGAATGGCTAGCGGCATCGGCTCTTAACCGAAAGTTTGGAGTTTCGAGACCACCAGGCGGTGGTGCTGCACTTTTTTTTGGGTCTGATAGCTTTGAAGATATGTTCTGAAGGTGGTGAGAGTGGAGCACGACTGTCTCCATGGCGCAATTGGCTAGCGCGATCGGCTGTTAACCGAAATGTTGGAGGTTCGAGGCCACCTGGTGGTGGTGCGGCGCATTTTTACTTTGGGGTAATAGCTCTGAAGGAATGTACTGATGGTGGTGAGAGTGGAGCAAGACTGTCTCCATGGCGCAATTGGCTAGCGCGATCGACTGTTAACCGGAATGTCGGAGGTTCGAGTCCACCCGGTGGTGGTGCGGCCCTTTTTTTTCTTTGGGCTGATAGCTTTGAAGATATGTTCTTAGGGTGGTGAGAGTGGAGCACGACTGTCTCCGTGGCGCAATTGGCTAGCGCGATCAGCTGTTAACCGAATTGTTGGAGGTTCGAGCCCACCCCGTGGTGGTGCGGCGCTTTTTTTTCTTTTTGCTCATAGCTCTGAAGAAATGTTTTGACGGTGGTGAGAGTGGAGCACGACTGTCTCCGTGGCGCAAATGGCTAGCGGCATCGGCTCTTAACCGAAAGGTCGGAAGTTCGAGCCCACCCGGTGGTGGCGCGGCGCTTTTTTTCTTTGGGCTGATAGCTTTGAAGATATGTTCTGTGGGTGGTGAAAGTGGAGCACGACTGTCTCCGTGGCACAATTGGCTAGCGCGATTGGCTGTTAACCGAAACGTTCGAGTTTCGAGCCCACCCGGTGTTGGTGCGGCGCTTTTTTTTCTTTGGGCTGATAGCTTTGAAGTTATGTTCTGATGGTGGTGAGAGTGGAGCAGGACTGTCTCCGTGGCGCAATTGGCTAGCGCGATCGGCTGTTAACCGAAAGGTTGGAGTTTCGAGCCCTCCCGGGAGTGGTGTGTTGCTTTTTTCTTTGCGCTGATAGCTTTGAAGATATGTTCTGATGGTGGAAAAAGTGGGGCACGACTGTCTCTGTGGCGCTATTGGCTAGCGCGATCGGCTGTCAACCGAAAGGTTGGAGGTTCGAGCCCACCCGGTGGTGGTGCGGCGCTTTTTTTTCTTTGGGCTGATAGCTCTGAAGAAATATTCTGACGGTGGTGAGAGTGGAGCACGACTGTCTCCGTGGCGCAAATGGCTAGCGGCATCGGCTCTTAACCGAAAGTTTGGAGTTTCGAGACCACCAGGCGGTGGTGCTGCGCTTTTTTTTGGGCTGATAGCTTTGAAGATATGTTCTGATGGTGGTGAGAGTGGAGCAGGACTGTCTCCGTGGCACAATTGGCTAGCGCGATTGGCTGATAACCGAAAGGTTGGAGTTTCGAGCCCTTACGGGAGTGGTGTGTTGCTTTTTTCTTTGCGCTGATTGCTTTGAAGATATGTTCTGATGGTGGTGAGAGTACAGCAGGACTGTCTCCGTGCCGCAATTGGCTAGCGCGATCGGCTGTTAACCGAAAAGTTGGAGGTTCGAGCCCACCCAGTGGTGGTGCGGCGCTTTTTTTTCATTGCGCTGATAGCTTTGAAGATGTATTCTGATGGTGGTGAGAGTGGAGCACGACTGTCTGCGTGGTGCAATTGGCTAGCGCGATCGGCTGTTAACCGAAAGGTTGGAGGTTCGAGCCCAACCGGTGGTGGTACAGCGCTTTTTTTTCTTTGGGTTGATAGCTTTGAAGATGTGTTCTGATGGTGGTGAGAGTGGAGCAGGACTGTCTTCGTGGCAGAATTGGCTAGCGCGATCGGCTGTTAACCGAAACGTTCAAGTATCGAGCCCACCCGGTGTTGGTGCGGCGCTTTTTTTTTCTTTGGGCTGATAGCTTTGAAGTTGTGTTCTGATGGTGGTGAGAGTGGAGCAGGACTGTCTCCGTGGCGCAATTGGCTAGCGCGATCGGCTGTTAACCGAAAGGTTGGAGTTTCGAGCCCTCCCGGGAGTGGTGTGTTGCTTTTTTCTTTGCGCTGATAGCTTTGAAGATATGTTCTGATGGTGGAAAAAGTGGGGCACGACTGTCTCTGTGGCGCTCTTGGCTAGCGCGATCGGCTGTCAACCGAATTGTTGGAGGTTCGAGGCCACCTGGTGGTGGTGCGGCGCTTTTTTTTCTTTGGGGTAATAGCTCTGAAGAAATGTTCTGATGGTGGTGAGAGTGGAGCAGGACTGTCTCCGTGGCGCAATTGGCTAGCGCGATCGACTGTTAACCGAAATGTCGGAGGTTCGAGTCCACCCGGTGGTGGTGCGGCACTTTTTTTTCTTTGGGCTGATAGCTTTGAAGATATGTTCTGATGGTGGTGAGAGTGGAGCAGGACTGTCTCCGTGGCGGAATTGGCTAGCGCGATCGGCTGTTAACCGAAAGGTTGGAGTTTCGAGTCCACCCGGTGGTGGTGCGGCACTTTTTTTTCTTTGGGCTGATAGCTTTGAAGATATGTTCTTATGGTGGTGAGAGTGGAGCACGACTGTCTCCGTGGCGCAATTGCCTAGCGCGATCAGCTGTTAACCGAAATATTGGAGGTTCGAGCCCACCCCGTGGTGGTGCGGCGCTTTTTTTTTCTTTGGGCTGATAGCTCTGAAGAAATGTTTTGACGGTGGTGAGAGTGGAGCACGACTGTCTGCGTGGTGCAATTGGCTAGCGCGATCGGCTGTTAACCGAAATGTTGGAGGTTCGAGCCCAACCGGTGGTGGTACGGCGCTTTTTTTTTCTTTGGGCTGATAGCTTTGAAGATATGTTCTGATGGTGGTGAGAGTGGAGCAGGACTGTCTCCGTGGCGGAATTGGCTAGCGCGATCGGCTGTTAACCGAAAGGTTGGAGTTTCGAGCCCTCCCGGGAGTGGTGTGTTGCTTTTTTTGCGCTGATAGCTTTGAAGATATGTTCTGATGGTGGTGAGAGTGGAGCAGGACTGTCTCCGTGGCGGAATTGGCTAGCGCGATCGGCTGTTAACCGAAAGGTTGGAGGTTCGAGTCCACCCGGTAGTGGTGCGGCACTTTTTTTCTTTGGGCTGATAGCTTTGAAGATATGTTATTAGGGTGGTGAGAGTGGAGCACGACTGTCTCCGTGGCGCAATTGGCTAGCGCGATCAGCTGTTAACCGAAATGTTGGAGGTTCGAGCCCACCCCGTGGTGGTGCGGCGCTTTTTTTTCTTTGGGCTGATAGCTCTGAAGAAATGTTCTGACGGTGGTGAGAGTGGAGCACGACTGTCTCCGTGGCGCAAATGGCTAGCGGCATCGGCTCTTAACCGAAAGTTTCGAGGTTCGAGCCCACCCTATGGTGGTGCGGCGCTTTTTTTTCTTTGGGCTGATAGCTTTGAAGATATGTTCTGATGGTGGTGAGAGTGGAGCAGGACTGTCTCCGTGGCGCAATTGGCTAGCGCGATCGGCTGTTAACCGAAAGGTCGGAGGTTCGAGCCCACCCCGTGGTGGTGCGGCGCTTTTTTTTCTTTGGGCTGATAGCTCTGAAGAAATGTTCTGACGGTGGTGAGAGTGGAGCACGACTGTCTCCGTGGCGCAAATGGCTAGCGGCATCGGCTCTTAATCGAAAGTTTGGAGGTTCGAGCCCACCCTGTGGTGGTGCGGCGCTTTTTTTCTTTGGGCTGATAGCTTTGAAGATATGTTCTGATGGTGGTGAGAGTGGAGCAGGACTGTCTCCGTGGCGCAATTGGCTAGCGCGATCGGCTGTTAACCGAAAGGTCGGAGGTTCGAGCCCGCCCGGTGGTGGGCGGCGCTTTTTTTTCTTTGGGCTGATAGCTCTGAAGAAATGTTCTGACGGTGGTGAGAGTGGAGCACGACTGTCTCCGTGGCGCAAATGGCTAGCGGCATCGGCTCTTAACCGAAAGTTTGGAGTTTCGAGACCACCAGGCGCTGGTGCTGCGCTTTTTTCTTTGCGCTGATAGCTTTGAAGATATGTTCTGGTGGTGGTGAAAGTGGGGCATGACTGTCTCTGTGGCGCTATTGGCTAGCGCGATCGGCTGTCAACCGAAAGGTTGGAGGTTCGAGTCCACCCGGTGGTGGTGCGGGTTTTTTTTTCTTTGGGCTGATAGCTCTGAAGAAATGTTCTGACGGTGGTGAGAGTGGAGCACGACTGTCTCCGTGGCGCGAATGGCTAGCGGCATCGGCTCTTAACCGAAAGTTTGGAGTTTCGAGACCACCAGGCGGTGGTGCTGCACTTTTTTTTGGGTCTGATAGCTTTGAAGATATGTTCTGATGGTGGTGAGAGTGGAGCAGGACTGTCTCCGTGGCACAATTGGCTAGCGCGATTGGCTGTTAACCGAAAGGTTGGAGTTTCGAGCCCTCACGGGAGTGGTTTGTTGCTTTTTTCTTTGCGCTGATAGCTTTGAAGATATGTTCTGAAGGTGGTGAGAGTGGAGCACGACTGTCTCCATGGCGCAATTGGCTAGCGCGATCGGCTGTTAACCGAAATGTTGGAGGTTCGAGGCCACCTGGTGGTGGTGCGGCGCATTTTTACTTTGGGGTAATAGCTCTGAAGGAATGTTCTGATGGTGGTGAGAGTGGAGCAAGACTGTCTCCATGGCGCAATTGGCTAGCGCGATCGACTGTTAACCGGAATGTCGGAGGTTCGAGTCCACCCGGTGGTGGTGCGGCCCTTTTTTCTTTGGGCTGATAGCTTTGAAGATATGTTCTTAGGGTGGTGAGAGTGGAGCACGACTGTCTCCGTGGCGCAATTGGCTAGCGCGATCAGCTGTTAACCGAATTGTTGGAGGTTCGAGCCCACCCCGTGGTGGTGCGGCGCTTTTTTTTCTTTGGGCTCATAGCTCTGAAGAAATGTTTTGACGGTGGTGAGAGTGGAGCACGACTGTCTCCGTGGCGCAAATGGCTAGCGGCATCGGCTCTTAACCGAAAGGTCGGAAGTTCGAGCCCACCCGGTGGTGGCGCGGCGCTTTTTTTCTTTGGGCTGATAGCTTTGAAGATATGTTCTGTGGGTGGTGAAAGTGGAGCACGACTGTCTCCGTGGCACAATTGGCTAGCGCGATTGGCTGTTAACCGAAACGTTCGAGTTTCGAGCCCACCCGGTGTTGGTGCGGCGCTTTTTTTTCTTTGGGCTGATAGCTTTGAAGTTATGTTCTGATGGTGGTGAGAGTGGAGCAGGACTGTCTCCGTGGCGCAATTGGCTAGCGCGATCGGCTGTTAACCGAAAGGTTGGAGTTTCGAGCCCTCCCGGGAGTGGTGTGTTGCTTTTTTCTTTGCGCTGATAGCTTTGAAGATATGTTCTGATGGTGGAAAAAGTGGGGCACGACTGTCTCTGTGGCGCTATTGGCTAGCGCGATCGGCTGTCAACCGAAAGGTTGGAGGTTCGAGCCCACCCGGTGGTGGTGCGGCGCTTTTTTTTCTTTGGGCTGATAGCTCTGAAGAAATATTCTGACGGTGGTGAGAGTGGAGCACGACTGTCTCCGTGGCGCAAATGGCTAGCGGTATCGGCTCTTAACCGAAAGTTTGGAGTTTCGAGACCACCAGGCGGTGGTGCTGCGCTTTTTTTTTGGGGCTGATAGCTTTGAAGATATGTTCTGATGGTGGTGAGAGTGGAGCAGGACTGTCTCCGTGGCACAATTGGCTAGCGCGATTGGCTGATAACCGAAAGGTTGGAGTTTCGAGCCCTTACGGGAGTGGTGTGTTGCTTTTTTCTTTGCGCTGATTGCTTTGAAGATATGTTCTGATGGTGGTGAGAGTACAGCAGGACTGTCTCCGTGCCGCAATTGGCTAGCGCGATCGGCTGTTAACCGAAAAGTTGGAGGTTCGAGCCCACCCAGTGGTGGTGCGGCGCTTTTTTTTCATTGCGCTGATAGCTTTGAAGATATATTCTGATGGTGGTGAGAGTGGAGCACGACTGTCTGCGTGGTGCAATTGGCTAGCGCGATCGGCTGTTAAACGAAAGGTTGGAGGTTCGAGCCCAACCGGTGGTGGTACAGCGCTTTTTTTTCTTTGGGTTGACAGCTTTGAAGATGTGTTCTGATGGTGGTGAGAGTGGAGCAGGACTGTCTTCGTGGCAGAATTGGCTAGCGCGATCGCCTGTTAACCGAAACGTTCAAGTTTCGAGCCCACCCGGTGTTGGTGCGGCGCTTTTTTTTCTTTGGGCTGATAGCTTTGAAGTTATGTTCTGATGGTGGTGAGAGTGGAGCAGGACTGTCTCCGTGGCGCAATTGGCTAGCGCGATCGGCTGTTAACCGAAAGGTTGGCGTTTCGAGCCCTCCCGGGAGTGGTGTGTTGCTTTTTTCTTTGCGCTGATAGCTTTGAAGATATGTTCTGATGGTGGAAAAAGTGGGGCACGACTGTCTCTGTGGCGCTCTTGGCTAGCGCGATCGGCTGTCAACCGAAAGGTTGGAGGTTCGAGCCCACCCGGTGGTGGTGCGGCGCTTTTTTTTCTTTGGGCTGATAGCTCTGAAGAAATATTCTGACGGTGGTGAGAGTGGAGCACGACTGTCTCCGTGGCGCAAATGGCTAGCGACATCGGCTCTTAACCGAAAGTTTGGAGTTTCGAGGCCACCAGGCGGTGGTGCTGCGCTTTTTTTTGGGCTGATAGCTTTGAAGATATGTTCTGATGGTGGTGAGAGTGGAGCAGGACTGTCTCCGTGGCACAATTGGCTAGCGCGATTGGCTGATAACCGAAAGGTTGGAGTTTCGAGCCCTCACGGGAGTGGTGTGTTGCTTTTTTCTTTGCGCTGATAGCTTTGAAGATATGTTCTGATGGTGGTGAGAGTGGAGCACGACTGTCTCCATGGCGCAATTGGCTAGCGCGATCGGCTGTTAACCGAAATGTCGGGGGTTCGAGTCCACCCGGTGGTGGTGCGGCGCTTTTTTTTCTTTGCGCTGATAGCTTTGAAGATATATTCTGATGGTGGTGAGAGTGGAGCACGACTGTCTGCGTGGTGCAATTGGCTAGCGCGATCGGCTGTTAACCGAAAGGTTGGAGTTTCGAGCCCTCCCGGGAGTGGTGTGTTGCTTTTTTTGCGCTGATAGCTTTAAAGATATGTTCTGACGGTGGTGAGAGTGGAGCGTGACTGTCTCCGTGGCGCAATTTGCTAGCGCGATCGGCTGTTACCGAAAGGTTGGAGGTTCGAGGCCACCTTGTGGTGGTGCGGCGCATTTTTTCTTTGGGGTAATAGCTCTGAAGAAATGTTCTGATGGTGGTGAGAGTGGAGCAAGACTGTCTCCGTGGCGCAATTGGCTAGCGCGATCGACTGTTAACCGAAATGTCGGAGGTTCGAGTCCACCCGGTGGTGGTGCGGCACTTTTTTTTCTTTGGGCTGATAGCTTTGAAGATATGTTCTTAGGGTGGTGAGAGTGGAGCACGACTGTCTCCGTGGCGCAATTGGTTAGCGCGATCAGCTGTTAACCGAAATGTTGGAGGTTCGAGCCCACCCCGTGGTGGTGCGGCGCTTTTTTTTCTTTGGGCTGATAGCTCTGAAGAAATGTTCTGACGGTGGTGAGAGTGGAGCACGACTGTCTCCGTGGCGCAAATGGCTAGCGGCATCGGCTCTTAACCGAAAGTTTGGAGGTTCGAGCCCACCCTGTGGTGGTGCGGCGTTTTTTTTCTTTGGGCTGATAGCTTTGAAGATATGTTCTGATGGTGGTGAGAGTGGAGCAGGACTGTCTCCGTGGCGCAATTGGCTAGTGCGATCGGCTGTTAACCGAAAGGTCGGAGGTTCGAGCCCACCCGGTGGTGGCGCGGCGCTTTTTTTCTTTGGGCTGATAGCTTTGAAGATATGTTCTGATGGTGGTGAGAGTGGAGCAGGACTGTCTCCATGGCACAATTGGCTAGCGCGATTGGCTGTTAACCGAAAGGTTGGAGTTTCGAGCACTAACGGGAGTGGTGTGTTGCTTTTTTCTTTGCGCCGATTGCTTTGAAGATATGTTCTGATGGTGGTGAGAGTACAGCAGGACTGCCTCCGTGCCGCAATTGGCTAGCGCGATGGGCTGTTAACCGAAATGTTGGAGGTTCGAGCCCAGCCAGTGGTGGTGCGGCGCTTTTTTTTCTTTGCGCTGATAGCTTTGAAGATATGTTCTGATGGTGGTGAGAGTGGAGCACGACTGTCTGCGTGGTGCAATTGGCTAGCGCGTTCGGCTGTTAACCGAAAGGTTGGAGGTTCGAACCCAACCAGTGGTGGTACGGCGCTTTTTTTTCTTTGGGCTGATAGCTTTGAAGATGTGTTCTGATGGTGGTGAGAGTGGAGCAGGACTTTCTCCGTGGCGGAATTGGCTAGCGCGATCGGCTGTTAACCGAAACGTTCGAGTTTCGAGCCCACCCGGTGTTGGTGCGGCGCTTTTTTTTCTTTGGGCTGATAGCTTTGAAGTTATGTTCTGATGGTGGTGAGAGTGGAGCAGGACTGTCTCCGTGGCGCAATTGGCGAGCGCGGTCGGCTGTTAACCGAAAGGTTGGAGTTTCGAGCCCTCTCGGGAGTGGTGTGTTGCTTTTTTCTTTGCGCTGATAGCTTTGAAGATATGTTCTTAGGGTGGTGAGAGTGGAGCACGACTGTCTCCGTGGCGCAATTGGCTAGCGCGATCAGCTGTTAACCGAAATGTTGGAGGTTCGAGCCCTCCGGGGAGTGGTGTGTTGCTTTTTTCTTTGCGCTGATAGCTTTGAAGATATGTTTTTATGGTGGTGAGAGTGGAGCACGACTGTCTGCGTGATGCAATTGGCTAGCGCGATCGGCTGTTACCGAAAGGTTGGAGGTTCGAGCCCACCCGGTGGTGGTGCGGCGCTTTTTTTTCAGTGGGCTGATAGCTTTGAAGATATGTTCTGATGGTGGTGAGAGAGGAGCAGGACTGTCTCCGTGACGCAATTGGCTAGCGCGATCGGCTGTTAACCGAAAGGTCGGAGGTTCGAGCCCACTCGGTGGTGGCGCGGCGCTTTTTTTCTTTGGGCTGATAGCTTTGAAGATATGTTCTGAGGGTGGTGAGAGTGGAGCGCGACTTGCTCCGTGGCACAATTGGCTAGCGCGATTGGCTGTTAACCGAAAGGTTGGAGTTTCGAGCCCTCACGGGAGTGGTGTGTTGCTTTTTTCTTTGCGCTGATTGCTTTGAAGATATGTTCTGATGGTGGTGAGAGTGGAGCAGGACTGTCTCCGTGCCGCAATTGGCTAGCGCGATCGGCTGTTAACCGAAAAGTTGGAGGTTCAAGCCCACCCAGTGGTGGTGCGGCGCTTTTTTTCTTTGCGCTGATAGCTTTGAAGATATGTTCTGATGGTGGTGAGAGTGGAGCACGACTGTCTCCATGGCGCGATTGGCTAGCGCGATCGGCTGATAGCCGAAAGGTTGGAGGTTCGAGCCCACCCGGTGGTGGTGCGGCGCTTTTTTATCTTTGGGCTGATAGCTCTGAAGAGATGTTCTGATGGTGGTGAGAGTGGAGCAGGACTGTCTCCGTGCCGCAATTGGCTATCGCGATCGGCTGTTAACCGAAAAGTTGGAGGTTTGAGCCCTCCAGGGAGTGGTGTGTTGCTTGTATCTTTGCGCTGATAGCTTTGAAGATATGTTCTGATGGTGGTGAGAGTGGAGCACGACTGTCTCCATGGCGCCATCGGCTAGCGCGATCGACTGTTAACCGAAAGGCTGAAGGTTCGAGCCAAACCGGTGGTGGT
This sequence comes from Rhipicephalus microplus, assembly GCF_043290135.1. Lineage (NCBI taxonomy): Eukaryota > Metazoa > Arthropoda > Arachnida > Ixodida > Ixodidae > Rhipicephalus > Rhipicephalus microplus. The sequence goes on along the minus strand of NW_027464611.1, from coordinate 473,577 downwards.
ACGGCGCTTTTTTTCTTTGGGCTGATAGCTTTGAAGATATGTTCTGATGGTGGTGAGAGTGGAGCAGGACTGTCTCCGTGGCGGAATTGGCTAGCGCGATCGGCTGTTAACCGAAAGGTTGGAGTTTCGAGCACTCCCGGGAATGGTGTGTTGCTTTTTTCTTTGCGCTGATAGCTTTGGAGATATGTTCTGATGGTGGTGAAAGTGGGGCACGACTGTCTCCGTGGCGCGATTGGCTAGCGCGATCGGCTGTAAACCGAATGGTTGGAGGTTCGAGCCCACCCGGTGGTGGTGCGGCGCTTTTTTATCTTTGGGCTGATAGCTCAGAAGAAATATTCTGACGGTGCTGAGAGTGGAGCACGACTGTCTCCGTGGCGCGAATGGCTAGCGGCATCGGCTCTTAACCGAAAAGTTGGAGGTTCGAGCCCACCCGGTGGTGGTGCGGCGCTTTTTTTGGGCTGATAGCTTTGAAGATATGTTCTGATGGTGGTGAGAGCGGAGCAGGACTGTCTCCGTGGCGCAATTGGCTAGCACGATCGGCTGTTAACCGAATTGTTGGAGGTTCGAGGCCACCTGGTGGTGGTGCGGCGCTTTTTTTTTCTTTGGGGTAATAGCTCTGAAGAAATCTTCTGATGGTGGTGAGAGTAGAGCAAGACTGTCTCCGTGGAGCAATTGGCTAGCGCGATCGGCTGTTAACCGAGACGTCGGAGGTTCGAGTCCACCTGGTGGTGGTGCGGCACTTTTTTTTCTTTGGGCTGATAGCTTTGAAGATATGTTCTTAGGGTGGTGAAAGTGGAACACGACTGTCTCCCTGGCGCAATTGGCTAGCGCGATCAGCTGTTAACGGAAATGTTGGAGGTTCGAGCCCACCTCGTGGTGGTGCGGCGCTTTTTTTTCTTTGGGCTGATAGCTCTGAAGAAATGTTCTGACGGTGGTGAGAGTGGAGCACGACTGTCTCCGTGGCGCAAATGGCTAGCGGCATCGGCTCTTAACCGAAAGTTTGGAGGTTCGAGCCCACCCTGTGGTGGTGCGGCGCTTTTTTTTCTTTGGGCTGATAGCTTTGAAGATATGTTCTGATGGTGGTGAGAGTGGAGCAGGACTGTCTCCGTGGCGCAATAGGCTAGCGCGATCAGCTGTTAACCAAAAGGTCGGAGGTTCGAGCCCACCCGGTGGTGGTGCGGCGCTTTTTTTCTTTGGGCTCATAGCTTTGAAGATATGTTCTGAGGGTGGTGATAGTGGAGCACGACTGTCTCCGTTGCGCAATTGGCTAGCGCGATCAGCTGTTAACCGAAAGGTTGGACGTTCAAGCCCACCCGAAGGTGGTGCGGCGCTTTTTTTTCTATGGGCTGATAGCTTTGAAGATATGTTCTGATGGTGCTGAGAGTGGAGCAGGACTGTCTCCGTGCCGCAATTGGCTAGCGCGATCGGCTGTTAACCGAAAAGTTGGAGGTTCGATCCCACCCGGTGGTGGTGCGGTGCTTTTTTTTTCTTTGCGCTGATACCTTTGAAGATATGTTCTGACGGTGGTGAGAGTGGAGCACGACTGTCTCCGTGGCGCAATTGGCTAGCGCGATCGGCTGTTAACCCAAAGGTTGGAGGTTCGAGCCCACCCGGTGGTGGTGCGGCGCTTTTTTTTCTTTGGGCTGATAGCTTTGACGATATGTTCTACTGGTGGTGAGAGTAGAGCAGGACTGTCTCCGTGGCGCAATTGGCTAGCGCGATCGGCTGTTAACCGAAAGGTCGGAGTTTCGAGCCCTCCCGTGAGTGGTGTGTTGATTTTTTCTTTGCGCTGATAGCTTTGAAGGTATGTTCTGACGGTGGTGAGAGTGGAGCACGACTGTCTCCGTGGCGCAATAGGCTAGCGCGATCGACTGTTAACCGAAAGGTTGGAGGTTCGAGCCCACCCGGTGGTGGTGTGGCGCTTTTTTTTCTATGGGCTGATAGCTTTGAAGATATGTTCTGATGGTGCTGAGAGTGGAGCAGGACTGTCTCCGTGCCGCAATTGGCTAGCGCGATCGGCTGTTAACCGAAAAGTTGGAGGTTCGATCCCACCCGGTGGTGGTGCGGCGCTTTTTTTTTCTTTGCGCTGATAGCTTTGAAGATACGTTCTGACGGTGGTGAGAGTGGAGCACGCCTGTCTCCGTGGCGCAATTGGCTAGCGCGATCGGCTGTTAACCGAAAGGTTGGAGGTTCGAGCCCACCCGGTGGTGGTGCGGCGCTTTTTTTTCTTTGGGCTGATAGCTTTGAAGTTATGTTCTGAGGGTGGTGAGAGTGGAGCACGACTGTCTCCGTGGCGCAGTTGGCTAGCGCGATCAGCTTTTAATCGAAAGGTTGGAGGTTCGAGCCCACCCGATGGTGGTTCGGCGCTTTTTTTTCTGTTGGCTGATAGCTTTGAGGATATGTTCTGATGGTGGTGAGAGTGGAGCAGGACTGTCTCCGTGCCGCAATTGGCTATCGCGAACGGCTGTTAACCGAAAAGTTGGAGGTTGGAGCCCTCCCGGTAGTGGTGTGTTGCTTGTTTCTTTGCGCTGATAGCTTTGAAGATATGTTTTGATGGTGGTGAGAGTGGAGCACGACTGTCTCCATGGCGCCATCGGCTAGCGCGATCGGCTGTTAACCGAAAGGCTGAAGGTTCGAGCCCACCCGGTGGTGGTGCGGCGCTTTTTTTTTCTTTGGGCTGATAGCTTTGAAGATATGTTCTGATGGTGGTGAGAGTGGAGCAGGACTGTCTCCGTGGCGCAATTGGCTAGCGCGATCGGCTGTTAACTGAAAGGTCGGAGGTTCGAGCCCACCCGGTGGTGGCGCGGGGCTTTTTTTCTTTGGGCTGATAGCTTTGAAGATATGTTCTGGGGGTGGTGAGAGTGGAGCACGACTGTCTCCGTGGCACAATTGGCTAGCGCGATTGGCTGTTAACCGAAAGGTTGGAGTTTCGAGCCCTCACGGGAGTGGTGTGTTGCTTTTTTCTTTGCGCTGATTGCTTTGAAGATATGTTCTGATGGTGGTGAGAGTGGAGCAGGACTGTCTCCGTGCCGCAATTGGCTAGCGCGATCGGCTGTTAACCGAAAAGTTGGAGGTTCGAGCCAACCCAGTGGTCGTGCGGCGGTTTTTTTTCTTTGCGCTGATAGCTTTGAAGATATGTTCTGATGGTGGTGAGAGTGAAGCACGACTGTCTGCGTGGTGCAATTGGCTAGCGCGATCGGCTGTTAACCGAAAGGTTGGAGGTTCGAGCCCAACCGGTGGTGGTACGGCGCTTTTTTTTTCTTTGGGCTGATAGCTTTGAAGATATGTTCTGATGGTGGTGAGAGTGGAGCAGGACTGTCTCCGTGGCGGAATTGGCTAGCGCGATCGGCTGTTAACCGAAAGGTTGGAGTTTCGAGCCCTCCCGGGAATGGTGTGTTGCTTTTTTCTTTGCGCTGATAGCTTTGAAGATATGTTCTGATGGTGGTGAAAGTGGGGCACGACTGTCTCCGTGGCGCGATTGGCTAGCGCGATCGGCTGTAAACCGAATGGTTGGAGGTTCGAGCCCACCCGGTGGTGGTGCGGCGCTTTTTTATCTTTGGGCTGATAGCTCAGAAGAAATGTTCTGACGGTGCTGAGAGTGGAGCACGACTGTCTCCGTGGCGCGAATGGCTAGCGGCATCGGCTCTTAACCGAAAGGTTGGAGGTTCGAGCCCACCCGGTGGTGGTGCGGCGCTTTTTTTGGGCTGATAGCTTTGAAGATATGTTCTGATGGTGGTGAGAGCGGAGCAGGACTGTCTCCGTGGCGCAATTGGCTAGCGCGATCGGCTGTTAACCGAATTGTTGGAGGTTCGAGGCCACCTGGTGGTGGTGCGGCGCTTTTTTTTTTCTTTGGGGTAATAGCTCTGAAGAAATGTTCTGATGGTGGTGAGAGTGGAGCAGGACTGTCTCCGTGGAGCAATTGGCTAGCGCGATCGGCTGTTAACCGAAACGTCGGAGGTTCGAGTCCACCTGGTGGTGGTGCGGCACTTTTTTTTCTTTGGGCTGATAGCTTTGAAGATATGTTCTTAGGGTGGTGAGAGTGGAACACGACTGTCTCCCTGGCGCAATTGGCTAGCGCGATCAGCTGTTAACCGAAATGTTGGAGGTTCGAGCCCACCTCGTGGTGGTGCGGCGCTTTTTTTTCTTTGGGCTGATAGCTTTGAAGATATGTTCTGATGGTGGTGAGAGTGGAGCAGGACTGTCTCCGTGGCGCAATAGGCTAGCGCGATCAGCTGTTAACCAAAAGGTCGGAGGTTCGAGCCCACCCGGTGGTGGTGCGGCGCTTTTTTTCTTTAGGCTCATAGCTTTGAAGATATGTTCTGAGGGTGGTGATGGAGAGCATGACTGTCTCCGTTGCGCAATTGGCTAGCGCGATCAGCTGTTAACCGAAAGGTTGGACGTTCGAGCCCACCCGAAGGTGGTGCGGCGCTTTTTTTTTATGGGCTGATAGCTTTGAAGATATGTTCTGATGGTGCTGAGAGTGGAGCAGGACTGTCTCCGTGCCGCAATTGGCTAGCGCGATCGGCTGTTAACCGAAAAGTTGGAGGTTCGATCCCACCCGGTGGTGGTGCGGTGCTTTTTTTTTCTTTGCGCTGATACCTTTGAAGATATGTTCTGACGGTGGTGAGAGTGGAGCACGACTGTCTCCGTGGCGCGATTGGCTAGCGCGATCGGCTGTTAACCGAAAGGTTGGAGGTTCGAGCCCACCCGGTGGTGGTGCGGCGCTTTTTTTTCTTTGGGCTGATAGCTTTGACGATATGTTCTACTGGTGGTGAGAGTGGAGCAGGACTGTCTCCGTGGCGCAATTGGCTAGCGCGATCGGCTGTTAACCGAAAGGTCGGAGTTTCGAGCCCTCCCGGGAGTGGTGTGTTGATTTTTTCTTTGCGCTGATAGCTTTGAAGGTATGTTCTGACGGTGGTGAGAGTGGAGCACGACTGTCTCCGTGGCGCAATAGGCTAGCGCGATCGGCTGTTAACCGAAAGGTTGGAGGTTCAAGCCCACCCGGTGGTGGTGTGGCGCTTTTTTTTCTGTGGGCTGATAGCTTTGAAGATATGTTCTGATGGTGGTGAGAGTGGAGCAGGACTGTCTCCATGGCGCAATTGGCTAGCACGATCGGCTGTTAACCGAAAAGTTGGAGGTTCGAGCCCACCCGGTGGTGGTGCGGCGCTTTTTTTCTTTGCACTGATAGCTTTGAAGATATGTTCTGATGGTGGTGAGAGTGCAGCACGACTGTCTCCGTGGCGCAATTGGCTAGCGCGATCGGCTGTTAACTGAAAGGTTGGAGGTTCGAGCACACCCGGTGGTGGTGGTGCGGCGCTTTTTTTCTTTGGGCTGATAGCTTTGAAGATATTTTCTGATGATGGTGAGAGCGGAGCAGAACTGTCTCCGTGGCGCAATTGGCTAGCGCGATCGGCTGTTAACCGAAACGTTCGAGTTTCGAGCCCACCCGGTGTTGGTGTAGCGCTTTTTTTCTATGGGCTGATAGCTTTGAAGATATGTTCTGATGGTGCTGAGAGTGGAGCAGGACTGTCTCCGTGCCGCAATTGGCTAGCGCGATCGGCTGTTAACCGAAAAGTTGGAGGTTCGACCCCACCCGGTGGTGGTGCGGCGCTTTTTTTTTCTTTGCGCTGATAGCTTTGAAGATATGTTCTGACGGTGGTGAGAGTGGAGCACGCCTGTCTCCGTGGCGCAATTGGCTAGCGCGATCGGCTGTTAACCGAAAGTTTGGAGGTTCGAGCCCACCCGGTGGTGGTGCGGCGCTTTTTTTTCTTTGGGCTGATAGCTTTGACGATATGTTCTACTGGTGGTGAGAGTGGAGCAGGACTGTCTCCGTGGCGCAATTGGCTAGCGCGATCGGCTGTTAACCGAAAGGTCGGAGTTTCGAGCCCTCCCGGGAGTGGTGTGTTGATTTTTTCTTTGCGCTGATAGCTTTGAAGGTATGTTCTGACGGTGGTGAGAGTGGAGCACGACTGTCTCCGTGGCGCAATAGGCTAGCGCGATCGGCTGTTAACCGAAAGGTTGGAGGTTCGAGCCCACCCGTTGGTGGTGCGGCGCTTTTTTTTCTGTGGGCTGATAGCTTTGAAGATATGTTCTGATGGTGGTGAGAGTGGATCAGGACTGTCTCCATGGCGCAGTTGGCTAGCACGATCGGCTGTTAACCGAAAAGTTGGAGGTTCGAGCCCACCCGGTGGTGGTGCGGCGCTTTTTTTTCTTTGCGCTGATAGCTTTGAAGATATGTTCTGATGGTGGTGAGAGTGCAGCACGACTGTCTCTGTGGCGCAATTGGCTAGCGAGATCGGCTGTTGACCGAAAGGTTGGAGGTTCGAGCCCACCCGGTGGTGGTGGTGCGGCGCTTTTTTTTCTTTGGGCTGTTAGCTTTGAAGATATGTTCTGATGATGGTTGGAGTGGAGCAGAACTGTCTCCGTTGCGCAATTGGCTAGCGCGATCGGCTGTTAACCGAAACGTTCGAGTTTGGAGACCACCCGGTGTTGGGGCAGCGCTTTTTTTTTCGTTGGGCTGATAGCTTTGAAGTTATGTTCTGATGGTGGTGAGAGTAGAGCAGGACTGTCTCCATGGCGCAATTGGCTCACGCGATCGGCTGTTAACCGAAAGGTTGTAGTTTCGAGCCCACCCGGGAGTGGTGTGTTGCTTTTTTCTTTGCGCTGATAGCTTTGAAGATATGTTCTGATGGTGGTGAAAGTGGGGCACGACTGTCTGCGTTGCGCGATTGGCTAGCGCGATCAGCTGTTAATCGAAAGGTTGGAGGTTCGAGCCCACCAGATGGTGGTTCGGCGCTTTTTTTTTCTGTGGGCTGATAGCTTTGAAGATATGTTCTGATGGTGGTGAGAGTGGAGCAGGACTGTCTCCGTGCCGCAATTGACTAGCGCGATCGGCTGTTAACTGAAAGGTTGGAGGTTCGAGCACACCCGGTGGTGGTGGTGCGGCGCTTTTTTTTCTTTGGGCTGATAGCTTTGAAGATATGTTCTGATGATGGTGAGAGTGGAGCAGAACTGTCTCCGTGGCGCATTTGGCTAGCGCGATCGGCTGTTAACCAAAACGTTCGAGTTTCGAGCCCACCCGGTGTTGGTGTGGCGCTTTTTTTTCTATGGGCTGATAGCTTTGAAGATATGTTCTGATGGTGCTGAGAGTGGAGCAGGACTGTCTCCGTGCCGCAATTGGCTAGCGCGATCGGCTGTTAACCGAAAAGTTGGAGGTTCGATCCCACCCGGTGGTGGTGCGGCGCTTTTTTTTTTCTTTGCGCTGATAGCTTTGAAGATATGTTCTGACGTTGGTGAGAGTGGAGCACGCCTGTCTCCGTGGCGCAATTGGCTAGTGCGATCGGCTGTTAACCGAAAGGTTGGAGGTTCGAGCCCACCCGGTGGCGGTGCGGCGCTTTTTTTTCTTTGGGCTGATAGCTTTTACGATATGTTCTACTGGTGGTGAGAGTGAAGCAGGACTGTCTCCGTGGCGCAATTGGCTAGCGCGATCGGCTGTTAACCGAAATGTCGGAGTTTCGAGCCCTCCCGGGAGTGGTGTGTTGATTTTTTGTTTGCGCTGATAGCTTTGAAGGTATGTTCTGACGGTGGTGAGAGTGGAGCACGACTGTCTCCGTGGCGGAATTGGCTAGCGCGATCGGCTGCTAACCGAAAGGTTGGAGTTTCGTGCCCTCCCGGGAATGGTGTGTTGCTTTTTTCTTTGCGCTGATAGCTTTGAAGATAAGTTCTGATGGTGGTGAAAGTGGGGCACGACTGTCTCCGTGGCGCGATTGGCTAGCGCGATCGGCTGTAAACCGAATGGTTGGAGGTGCGAGCCCACCCGGTGGTGGTGCGGCGCTTTTTTATCTTTGGGCTGATAGCTCAGAAGAAATGTTCTGACGGTGCTGAGAGTGGAGCACGACTGTCTCCGTGGCGCAATTGGCTAGCGCGATCGGCTGTTAACCGAATTGTTGGAGGTTCGAGGCCACCTGGTGGTGGTGCGGCGCTTTTTTTTTCTTTGGGGTAATAGCTCTGAAGAAATGTTCTGATGGTGGTGAGAGTGGAGCAGGACTGTCTCCGTGGAGCAATTGGCTAGCGCGATCGGCTGTTAACCGAAACGTCGGAGGTTCGAGTCCACCTGGTGGTGGTGCGGCACTTTTTTTTCTTTGGGCTAATAGCTTTGAAGATATGTTCTTAGGGTGGTGAGAGTGAAACACGACTGTCTCCCTGGCGCAATTGGCTAGCGCGATCAGCTGTTAACCGAAATGTTGGAGGTTCGAGCCCACCTCGTGGTGGTGCGGCGCTTTTTTTTCTTTGGGCTCATAGCTTTGAAGATATGTTCTGAGGGTGGTGATGGAGAGCATGACTGTCTCCGTTGCGCAATTGGCTAGCGCGATCAGCTGTTAACAGAAAGGTTGGACGTTCGAGCCCACCCGAAGGTGGTGCGGCGCTTTTTTTTCTATGGGCTGATAGCTTTGAAGATATGTTCTGATGGTGCTGAGAGTGGAGCAGGACTGTCTCCGTGCCGCAATTGGCTAGCGCGATCGGCTGTTAACCGAAAAGTTGGAGGTTCGATCCCACCCGGTGGTGGTGTGGTGCTTTTTTTTTCTTTGCGCTGATACCTTTGAAGATATGTTCTGACGGTGGTGAGAGTGGAGCACGACTGTCTCCGTGGCGCGATTGGCTAGCGCGATCGGCTGTTAACCGAAAGGTAGGAGGTTCGAGCCCACCCGGTGGTGGTGCGGCGCTTTTTTTTCTTTGGGCTGATAGCTTTGACGATATGTTCTACTGGTGGTGAGAGTGGAGCAGGACTGTCTCCGTGGCGCAATTGGCTAGCGCGATCGGCTGTTAACCGAAAGGTCGGAGTTTCGAGCCCTCCCGGGAGTGGTGTGTTGATTTTTTCTTTGCGCTGATAGCTTTGAAGGTATGTTCTGACGGTGGTGAGAGTGGAGCACGACTGTCTCCGTGGCGCAATAGGCTAGCGCGATCGGCTGTTAACCGAAAGGTTGGAGGTTCGAGCCCACCCGGTGGTGGTTTGGCGCTTTTTTTTCTGTGGGCTGATAGCTTTGAAGATATGTTCTGATGGTGGTGAGAGTGGAGCAGGACTGTCTCCATGGCGCAATTGGCTAGCACGATCGGCTGTTAACCGAAAAGTTGGAGGTTCGAGCCCACCCGGTGGTGATGCGGCGCTTTTTTTTCTTTGCACTGATAGCTTTGAAGATATGTTCTGATGGTGGTTAGAGTGCAGCACGACTGTCTCCGTGGCGCAATTGGCTAGCGCGATCGGCTGTTAACTGAAAGGTTGGAGGTTCGAGCACACCCAGTGGTGGTGGTGCGGCGCTTTTTTTCTTTGGGCTGATAGCTTTGAAGATATGTTCTGATGATGGTGAGAGTGGAGCAGAACTGTCTCCGTGGCGCAATTGGCTAGCGCGATCGGCTGTTAACCGAAACGTTCGAGTTTCGAGCCCACCCGGTGTTGGTGTAGCGTTTTTTTCTATGGGCTGATAGCTTTGAAGATATGTTCTGATGGTGCTGAGAGTGGAGCAGGACTGTCTCCGTGCCGCAATTGGCTAGCGCGATCGGCTGTTAACCGAAAAGTTGGAGGTTCGATCCCACCCGGTGGTGGTGCGGCGCTTTTTTTTTCTTTGCGCTGATAGCTTTGAAGATATGTTCTGACGGTGGTGAGAGTGGAGCACGCCTGTCTCCGTGGCGCAATTGGCTAGCGCGATCGGCTGTTAACCGAAAGGTTGGAGGTTCGAGCCCACCCGGTGGTGGTGCGGCGCTTTCTTTTCTTTGGGCTGATAGCTTTGACGATATGTTCTACTGGTGGGGAGAGTGCAGCAGGACTGTCTCCGTGGCGCAATTGGCTAGCGCGATCGGCTGTTAACCGAAAGGTCGGAGTTTCTAGCCCTCCTGGGAGTGGTGTGTTGATTTTTTCTTTGCGCTGATAGCTTTAAAGGTATGTTCTGACGGTGGTGAGAGTGGAGCACGACTGTCTCCGTGGCGCAATAGGCTAGCGCGATCGGCTGTTAACCGAAAGGTTGGAGGTTCGAGCCCACCCGGTGGTGGTGCGGCGCTTTTTTTTCTGTGGGCTGATAGCTTTGAAGATATGTTCTTATGGTGGTGAGAGTGGATCAGGACTGTCTCCATGGCGCAGTTGGCTGGCACGATCGGCTGTTAACCGAAAAGTTGGAGGTTCGAGCCCACCCGGTGGTGGTGCGGCGCTTTTTTTTCTTTGCGCTGATAGCTTTGAAGATATGTTCTGATATTGGTGAGAGTGCAGCACGACTGTCTCCGTGGCGCAATTGGCTAGCGCGATCGGCTGTTAACCGAAAGGTTGGAGGTTCGAGCCCACCCGGTGGTGGTGGTGCGGCGCTTTTTTTTCTTTGGGCTGTTAGCTTTGAATATATGTTCTGATGATGGTTGGAGTGGAGCAGAACTGTCTCCGTGGCGCAATTGGCTAGCGCGATCGGCTGTTAACCGAAACGTTCGAGTTTGGAGACCACCCGGTGTTGGTGCAGCGCTTTTTTTTCGTTGGGCTGATAGCTTTGAAGGTATGTTCTGATGGTGGTGAGAGTGGAGCAGGACTGTCTCCATGGCGCAATTGGCTCACGCGATCGGCTGTTATCCGAAAGGTTGTAGTTTCGAGCCCACCCGGGAGTGGTGTGTTGCTTTTTTCTTTGCGCTGATAGCTTTGAAGATATGTTCTGATGGTGGTGAAAGTGGGGCACGACTGTCTGCGTTGCACGATTGGCTAGCGCGATCAGCTGTTAATCGAAAGGTTGGAGGTTCGAGCCCACCAGATGGTGGTTCGGCGCTTTTTTTTTCTGTGGGCTGATAGCTTTGAAGATATGTTCTGATGGTGGTGAGAGTGGAGCAGGACTGTCTCCGTGCCGCAATTGACTAGCGCGATCGGCTGTTAACTGAAAGGTTTGAGGTTCGAGCACACCCGGTGGTGGTGGTGCGGCGCTTTTTTTTCTTTGGGCTGATAGCTTTGAAGATATGTTCTGATGATGGTGAGAGTGGAGCAGAACTGTCTCCGTGGCGCAATTGGCTAGCGCGATCGGCTGTTAACCAAAACGTTCGAGTTTCGAGCCCACCCGGTGTTGGTGTGGCGCTTTTTTTTCTATGGGCTGATAGCTTTGAAGATATGTTCTGATGGTGCTGAGAGTGAAGCAGGACTGTCTCCGTGCCGCAATTGGCTAGCGCGATCGGCTGTTAACCGAAAAGTTGGAGGTTCGATCCCACCCGGTGGTGGTGCGGCGCTTTTTTTTTCTTTGCGCTGATAGCTTTGAAGATATGTTCTGACGTTGGTGAGAGTGGAGCACGCCTGTCTCCGTGGCGCAATTGGCTAGCGCGATCGGCTGTTAACCGAAAGGTTGGAGGTTCGAGCCCACCCGGTGGCGGTGCGGCGCTTTTTTTTCTTTGGGCTGATAGCTTTTACGATATGTTCTACTGGTGGTGAGAGTGGAGCAGGACTGTCTCCGTGGCGCAATTGGCTAGCGCGATCGGCTGTTAACCGAAAGGTCGGAGTTTCGAGCCCTCCCTGGAGTGGTGTGTTGATTTTTTGTTTGCGCTGATAGCTTTGAAGGTATGTTCTGACGGTGGTGAGAGTGGAGCACGACTGTCTCCGTGGCGCAATAGGCTAGCGCGATCGGCTGTTAACCGAAAGGTTGGAGGTTCGAGCCCACCCGGTGGTGGTGCGGCGCTTTTTTTTCTGTGGGCTGATAGCTTTGAAGATATGTTCTGATGGTGGTGAGAGTGGATCAGGACTGTCTCCATGGCGCAGTTGGCTAGCACGATCGGCTGTTAACCAAAAAGTTGGAGGTTCGAGCCCACCCGGTGGTGGTGCGGCGCTTTTTTTCTTTGCGCTGATAGCTTTGAAGATATGTTCTGATGGTGGTGAGAGTGCAGCACGACTGTCTCCGTGGCGCAATTGGCGAGCGCGATCGGCTGTTAACCGAAAGGTTGGAGGTTCGAGCCCACCCGGTGGTGGTGGTGCGGCGCTTTTTTTTCGTTGGGCTGATAGCTTTGAAGTTATGTTCTGATGGTGGTGAGAGTGGAGCAGGACTGTCTTCGTGGCGCAATTGGCTCACGCGATCGGCTGTTAACCGAAAGGTTGGAGTTTCGAGCCCACCCGGGAGTGGTGTGTTGCTTTTTTCTTTGCGCTGATAGCTTTGGAGATATGTTCTGATGGTGGTGACAGTGCAGAACGACTGTCTCCGTGGCGCAATTGGCTAGCGCGATCGGCTATTAACTGAAAGGTTGGAGGTTCGAGCACACCCGGTGGTGGTGGTGCGGCGCTTTTTTTCTTTGGGCTGATAGCTTTGAAGATATGTTCTGATGATGGTGAGAGTGGAGCAGAACTGTCTCCGTGGCGCAATTGGCTAGCGCGATCGGCTGTTAACCGAAACGTTCGAGTTTCGAGCCCACCCGGTGGTGGTGGTGCGGCGCTTTTTTTTCTTTGGGCTGTTAGCTTTGAAGATATGTTCTGATGATGGTTGGAGTGGAGCAGAACTGTCTCCGTGGCGCAATTGGCTAGCGCGATCGGCTGTTAACCGAAACGTTCGAGTTTCGAGACCACCCGGTGTTGGTGCAGCGCTTTTTTTTCGTTGGGCTGATAGCTTTGAAGTTATGTTCTGATGGTGGTGAGAGTGGAGCAGGACTGTCTCCATGGCGCAATTGGCTCACGCGATCGGCTGTTAACCGAAAGGTTGTAGTTTCGAGCCCACCCGGGCAGTGGTGTGTTGCTTTTTTTTTGCGCTGATAGCTTTGAAGATATGTTCTGATGGTGGTGAAAGTGGGGCACGACTGTCTGCGTTGCGCGATTGGCTAGCGCGATCAGCTGTTAATCGAAAGGTTGGAGGTTCGAGCCCACCAGATGGTGGTTCGGCGCTTTTTTTTTTCTGTGGGCTGATAGCTTTGAAGATATGTTCTGATGGTGGTGAGAGTGGAGCAGGACTGTCTCCGTGCCGCAATTGACTAGCGCGATCGGCTGTTAACTGAAAGGTTGGAGGTTCGAGCACACCCGGTGGTGGTGGTGCGGCGCTTTTTTTTCTTTGGGCTGATAGCTTTGAAGATATGTTCTGATGATGGTGAGAGTGGAGCAGAACTGTCTCCGTGGCGCAATTGGCTAGCGCGATCGGCTGTTAACCAAAACGTTCGAGTTTCGAGCCCACCCAGTGTTGGTGTGGCGCTTTTTTTTCTATGGGCTGATAGCTTTGAAGATATGTTCTGATGGTGCTGAGAGTGGACCAGGACTGTCTCCGTGCCGCAATTGGCTAGCGCGATCGGCTGTTAACCGAAAAGTTGGAGGTTCGATCCCACCCGGTGGTGGTGCGGCGCTTTTTTTTTTCTTTGCGCTGATAGCTTTGGAGATATGTTCTGATGGTGGTGACAGTGCAGCACGACTGTCTCCGTGGCGCGATTGGCTAGCGCGATCGGCTGTTAACTGAAAGGTTGGAGGTTCGAGCACACCCGGTGGTGGTGGTGCGGCGCTTTTTTTCTTTGGGCTGATAGCTTTGAAGATATGTTCTGATGATGGTGAGAGTGGAGCAGAACTGTCTCCGTGGCGCAATTGGCTAGCGCGATCGGCTGTTAACCGAAACGTTCGAGTTTCGAGCCCACCCGGTGTTGGTGTAGCGCTTTTTTTCTATGGGCTGATAGCTTTGAAGATATGTTCTGATGGTGCTGAGAGTGGAGCAGGACTGTCTCCGTGCCGCAATTGGCTAGCGCGATCGGCTGTTAACCGAAAAGTTGGAGGTTCGATCCCACCCGGTGGTGCTGCGGCGCTTTTTTTTTCTTTGCGCTGATACCTTTGAAGATATGTTCTGACGGTGGTGAGAGTGGAGCACGCCTGTCTCCGTGGCGCAATTGGCTAGCGCGATCGGCTGTTAACCGAAAGGTTGGAGGTTCGAGCCCACCCGGTGCTGGTGCGGCGCTTTTTTTTCTTTGGGCTGATAGCTTTGACGATATGTTCTACTGGTGGTGAGAGTGGAGCAGGACTGTCTCCGTGGCGCAATTGGCTAGCGCGATCGGCTGTTAACCGAAAGGTCGGAGTTTCGAGCCCTCCCGGGAGTGGTGTGTTGATTTTTTCTTTGCGCTGATAGCTTTGAAGGTATGTTCTGACGGTTGTGAGAGTGGAGCACGACTGTCTCCGTGGCGCAATAGGCTAGCGCGATCGGCTGTTAACCGAAAGGTTGGAGGTTCGAGCCCACCCGGTGGTGGTGCGGCGCTTTTTTTTCTGTGGGCTGATAGCTTTGAAGATATGTTCTGATGGTGGTGAGAGTGGATCAGGACTGTCTCCATGGCGCAGTTGGCTAGCACGATCGGCTGTTAACCGAAAAGTTGGAGGTTTGAGCCCACCCGGTGGTGGTGCGGCGCTTTTTTTTCTTTGCGCTGATAGCTTTGAAGATATGTTCTAATGGTGGTGAGAGTGCAGCACGACTGTCTCCGTGGCGCAATTGGCTAGCGCGATCGGCTGTTAACCGAAAGGTTGGAGGTTCGAGCCCACCCGGTGGTTGTGGTGCGGCGCTTTTTTTTCTTTGGGCTGTTAGCTTTGAAGATATGTTCTGATGATGGTGAGAGTGGAGCAGAACTGTCTCCGTGGCGCAATTGGCTAGCGCGATCGGCTGTTAACCGAAACGTTCGAGTTTCGAGACCACCCGGTGTTGGTGCAGCGCTTTTTTTTCGTTGGGCTGATAGCTTTGAAGTTATGTTCTGATGGTGGTGAGAGTGGAGCAGGACTGTCTCCGTGGCGCAATTGGCTCACGCGATCGGCTGTTAACCGAAAGGTTGTAGTTTCGAGCCCACCCGGGAGTGGTGTGTTGCTTTTTTCTTTGCGCTGATAGCTTTGAAGATATGTTCTGATGGTGGTGAAAGTGGGGCACGACTGTCTGCGTTGCGCGATTGGCTAGCGCGATCAGCTGTTAATCGAAAGGTTGGAGGTTCGAGCCCACCAGATGGTGGTTCGGCGCTTTTTTTTCTGTGGGCTGATAGCTTTGAAGATATGTTCTGATGGTGGTGAGAGTGGAGCAGGACTGTCTCCGTGCAGCAATTGGCTAGCGCGATCGGCTGTTAACTGAAAGGTTGGAGGTTCGAGCACACCCGGTGGTGGTGGTGCGGCGCTTTTTTTTCTTTGGGCTGATAGCTTTGAAGATATGTTCTGATGATGGTGAGAGTGGAGCAGAACTGTCCTCGTGGCGCAATTGGCTAGCGCGATCGGCTGTTAACCAAAACGTTCGAGTTTCGAGCCCACCCAGTGTTGGTGTGGCACTTTTTTTTCTATGGGCTGATAGATTTGAAGATATGTTTTGATGGTGCTGAGAGTGGAGCAGGACTGTCTCCGTGCCGCAATTGGCTAGCGCAATCGGCTGTTAACCGAAAAGTTGGAGGTTCGATCCCACCCGGTGGTGGTGCGGCGCTTTTTTTTTCTTTGCGCTGATAGCTTTGAAGATATGTTCTGACGTTGGTGAGAGTGGAGCACGCCTGTCTCCGTGGCGCAATTGGCTAGCGCGATCGGCTGTTAACCGAAAGGTTGGAGGTTCGAGCCCACCCGGTGGTGGTGCGGCGCTTTTTTTGGGCTGATAGCTTTGAAGATATGTTCTGATGGTGGTGAGAGCGGAGCAGGACTGTCTCCGTGGCGCAATTGGCTAGCGCGATCGGCTGTTAACCGAATTGTTGGAGGTTCGAGGCCACCTGGTGGTGGTGCGGCGCTTTTTTTTTCTTTGGGGTAATAGCTCTGAAGAAATGTTCTGATGGTGGTGAGAGTGGAGCAGGACTGTCTCCGTGCCGCAGTTGACTAGCGCGATCGGCTGTTAACTGAAAGGTTGGAGGTTCGAGCACACCCGGTGGTGGTGGTGCGGCGCTTTTTTTTCTTTGGGCTGATAGCTTTGAAGATATGTTCTGATGATGGTGAGAGTGGAGCAGAACTGTCTCCGTGGCGCAATTGGCTAGCGCGATCGGCTGTTAACCAAAACGTTCGAGTTTCGAGCCCTGCCGGTGTTGGTGTGGCGCTTTTTTTTCTATGGGCTGATAGCTTTGAAGATATGTTCTGATGGTGCTGAAAGTGGAGCAGGACTGTCTCCGTGCCGCAATTGGCTAGCGCGATCGGCTGTTAACCGAAAAGTTGGAGGTTCGATCCCACCCGGTGGTGGTGCGGCGCTTTTTTTTTGCGCTGATAGCTTTGAAGATATGTTCTGACGTTGGTGAGAGTGGAGCACGTCTGTCTCCGTGGCGCAATTGGCTAGCGCGATCGGCTGTTAACCGAAAGGTTGGAGGTTCGAGCCCACCCGGTGGCGGTGCGGCGCTTTTTTTTCTTTGGGCTGATAGCTTTTACGATATGTTCTACTGGTGGTGAGAGTGGAGCAGGACTGTCTCCGTGGCGCAATTGGCTAGCGCGATCGGCTGTTAACCGAAAGGTCGGAGTTTCGAGCCCTCCCGGGAGTGGTGTGTTGATTTTTTGTTTGCGCTGATAGCTTTGAAGGTATGTTCTGACGGTGGTGAGAGTGGAGCACGACTGTCTCCGTGGCGCAATAGGCTAGCGCGATCGGCTGTTAACCGAAAGGTTGGAGGTTCGAGCCCACCCGGTGGTGGTGCGGCGCTTTTTTTTCTGTGGGCTGATAGCTTTGAAGATATGTTCTGATGGTGGTGAGAGTGGATCAGGACTGTCTCCATGGCGCAGTTGGCTAGCACTATCGGCTGTTAACCAAAAAGTTGGAGGTTCGAGCCCACCGGGTTGTGGTGCGGCGCTTTTTTTTCCTTGCGCTGATAGCTTTGAAGATATGTTCTGATGGTGGTGAGAGTGCAGCACGACTGTCTCCGTGGCGCAATTGGCGAGCGCGATCGGCTGTTAACCGAAAGGTTGGAGGTTCGAGCCCACCTGGTGGTGGTGGTGCGGCGCTTTTTTTTCGTTGGGCTGATAGCTTTGAAGTTATGTTCTGATGGTGGTGAGAGTGGAGCAGGACTGTCTCCGTGGCGCAATTGGCTCACGCGATCGGCTGTTAACCGAAAGGTTGGAGTTTCGAGCCCACCCGGGAGTGGTGTGTTGCTTTTTTCTTTGCGCTGATAGCTTTGGAGATATGTTCTGATGGTGGTGACAGTGCAGCACGACTGTCTCCGTGGCGCAATTGGCTAGCGCGATCGGCTGTTAACTGAAAGGTTGTAGGTTCGAGCACACCCGGTGGTGGTGGTGCGGCGCTTTTTTTCTTTGGGCTGATAGCTTTGAAGATATGTTCTCATGATGGTGAGAGTGGAGCAGAACTGTCTCCGTGGCGCAATTGGCTAGCGCGATCGGCTGTTAACCGAAACGTTCGAGTTTCGAGCCCACCCGGTGTTGGTGTAGCGCTTTTTTTCTATGGGCTGATAGCTTTGAAGATATGTTCTGATGGTGCTGAGAGTGGAGCAGGACTGTCTCCGTGCCGCAATTGGCTAGCGCGATCGGCTGTTAACCGAAAAGTTGGAGGTTCGATCCCACCCGGTGGTGGTGCGGCGCTTTTTTTTTCTTTGCGCTGATAGCTTTGAAGATATGTTCTGACGGTGGTGAGAGTGGAGCACGCCTGTCTCCGTGGCGCAATTGGCTAGCGCGATCGGCTGTTAACCGAAAGGTTGGAGGTTCGAGCCCACCCGGTGGTGGTGCGGCACTTTTTTTTCTTTGGGCTGATAGCTTTGACGATATGTTCTACTGGTGGTGAGAGTGGAGCAGGGCTGTCTCCGTGGCGCAATTGGCTAGCGCGATCGGCTGTTAACCGAAAGGTCAGAGTTTCGAGCCCTCCCGGGAGTGGTGTGTTGATTTTTTCTTTGCGCTGATAGCTTTGAAGGTATGTTCTGACGGTGGTGAGAGTGGAGCACGACTGTCTCCGTGGCGCAATAGGCTAGCGCGATCGGCTGTTAACCGAAAGGTTAGAGGTTCGAGCCCACCCGGTGGTGGTGCGGCGCTTTTTTTTCTGTGGGCTGATAGCTTTGAAGATATGTTCTGATGGTGGTGAGAGTGGATCAGGACTGTCTCCATGGCGCAGTTGGCTAGCACGATCGGCTGTTAACCGAAAAGTTGGAGGTTCGAGCCCACCCGGTGGTGGTGCGGCGCTTTTTTTTTGCGCTGATAGCTTTGAAGATATGTTCTAATGGTGGTGAGAGTGCAGCACGACTGTCTCCGTGGCGCAATTGGCAAGCGCGATCGGCTGTTAACCGAAAGGTTGGAGGTTCGAGCCCACCCGGTGGCTGTGGTGCGGCGCTTTTTTTTCTTTGGGCTGTTAGCTTTGAAGATATGTTCTGATGATGGTGAGAGTGGAGCAGAACTGTCTCCGTGGCGCAATTGGCTAGCGCGATCGGCTGTTAACCGAAACGTTCGAGTTTCGAGACCACCCGGTGTTGGTGCAGCGCTTTTTTTTCGTTGGGCTGATAGCTTTGAAGTTATGTTCTGATGGTGGTGAGAGTGGAGCAGGACTGTCTCCGTGGCGCAATTGGCTCACGCGATCGGCTGTTAACCGAAAGGTTGTAGTTTCGAAACCACCCGGGAGTGGTGTGTTGCTTTTTTCTTTGCGCTGATAGCTTTGAAGATATGTTCTGATGGTGGTGAATGTGGGGCACGACTGTCTGCGTTGCGCGATTGGCTAGCGCGATCAGCTGTTAATCGAAAGGTTGGAGGTTCGAGCCCACCAGATGGTGATTCGGCGCTTTTTTTTTCTGTGGGCTGATAGCTTTGAAGATATGTTCTGATGGTGGTGAGAGTGGAGCAGGACTGTCTCCGTGCCGCAATTGGCTAGCGCGATCGGCTGTTAACTGAAAGGTTGGAGGTTCGAGCACACCCGGTGGTGGTGGTGCAGCGCTTTTTTTTCTTTGGGCTGATAGCTTTGAAGATATGTTCTGATGATGGTGAGAGTGGAGCAGAACTGTCTCCGTGGCGCAATTGGCTAGCGCGATCGGCTGTTAACCAAAACGTTCGAGTTTCGAGCCCACCCGGTGTTGGTGTGGCACTTTTTTTTCTATGGGCTGATAGCTTTGAAGATATGTTCTGATGGTGCTGAGAGTGGAGCAGGACTGTCTCCTTGCCGCAATTGGCTAGCGCGATCGGCTGTTAACCGAAAAGTTGGAGGTTCGATCCCACCCGGTGGTGGTGCGGCGCTTTTTTTTTCTTTGCGCTGATAGCTTTGAAGATATGTTCTGACGTTGGTGAGAGTGGAGCACGCCTTTCTCCGTGGCGCAATTGGCTAGCGCGATCGGCTGTTAACCGAAAGGTTGGAGGTTCGAGCCCACCCGGTGGTGGTGCGGCGCTTTTTTTTCTTTGGGCTGATAGCTTTTACGATATGTTCTACTGGTGGTGAGAGTGGAGCAGGACTGTCTCCGTGGCGCAATTGGCTAGCGCGATCGGCTGTTAAACGAAAGGTCGGAGTTTCGAGCCCTCCCGGGAGTGGTGTGTTGATTTTTTCTTTGCGCTGATAGCTTTGAAGGTATGTTCTGACGGTGGTGAGAGTGGAGCACGACTGTCTCCGTGGCGCAATAGGCTAGCGCGATCGGCTGTTAACCAAAAGGTTAGAGGTTCGAGCCCACCCGGTGGTGGTGCGGCGCTTTTTTTTCTGTGGGCTGATAGCTTTGATGATATGTTCTGATGGTGTTGAGAGTGGATCAGGAATGTCTCCATGGCGCAGTTGGCTAGCACGATCGGCTGTTAACCAAAAAGTTGGAGGTTCGAGCCCACCCGGTGGTGGTGCGGCGCTTTTTTTTCTTTGGGCTGATAGCTTTGAAGATATGTTCTGATGGTGGTGAGAGTGCAGCACGACTGTCTCCGTGGCGCAATTGGCGAGCGCGATCGGCTGTTAACCGAAAGGTTGGAGGTTCGAGCCCACCCGGTGGTGGTGGTGCGCTTTTTTTTCTTTGGGCTGATAGCTTTGAAGATATGTTCTGATGGTGGTGAGAGTGCAGCACGACTGTCTCCGTGGCGCAATTGGCGAGCGCGATCGGCTGTTAACCGAAAGGTTGGAGGTTCGAGCCCACCCGGTGGTGGTGGTGCGGCGCTTTTTTTTCTTTGGGCTGATAGCTTTGAAGATATGTTCTGATGATGGTGAGAGTGGAGCAGAACTGTCTCCGTGGCGCAATTGGCTAGCGCGATCGGCTGTTAACCGAAACGTTCGAGTTTTGAGACCACCCGGTGTTGGTGCGGCGCTTTTTTTTCGTTGGGCTGATAGCTTTGAAGTTATGTTCTGATGGTGGTGAGAGTGGAGCAGGACTGTCTCCGTGGCGCAATTGGCTCACGCGATCGGCTGTTAACCGAAAGGTTGGAGTTTCGAGCCCACCCGGGAGTGGTGTGTTGCTTTTTTCTTTGCGCTGATTGCTTTGGAGATATGTTCTGATGGTGTTGACAGTGGGGCACGACTGTCTCCGTTGCGCTATTGGCTAGCGCGATCGGCTGTTAACCGAAAGGTTGGAGGTTCGAGCCCACCCGGTGGTGGTGCGGCGCTTTTTTATCTTTGGGCTGATAGCTCCGAAGAAATGTTCTGACGGGGCTGAGAGTGGAGCACGACTGTCTCCGTGGCGCGAATGGCTAGCGGCATCGGCTCTTAACCGAAAGGTTGGAGGTTCGAGCCCACCCGGTGGTGGTGCGGCGCTTTTTTTTGGGCTGATAGCTTTGAAGATATGTTCTGATGGTGGTGAGAGTGGAGCACGACTGTCTCCATGGAGCCATCGGCTAGCGCGATCGGCTGTTAACCGAAAGGCTGAAGGTTCGAGCCCACCCGGTGGTGGTGCGGCGCTTTCTTTTCTTTGGGCTGATAGCTTTGAAGATATGTTCTGATGGTGCTGAGATTGAAGCAGGACTGTCTCCATGGCGCAATTGGCTAGCACGCTCGGCTGTTAACCGAAAGGTCGGAGGTTCGACCCCACCCGGTGGTGGTGCGGCGCTTTTTTTCTTTGAACTGATAGCTTTGAAGATATGTTCTGAGGGTGGTGAGAGTGGAGCACGACTGTCTCCGTGGCGCAACTGGCTAGCGCGATAAGCTGTTAACCGAAAGGTTGGACGTTCGAGCCCACCCGAAGGTGGTGCGGCGCTTTTTTTTCTTTGGGCTGATAGCTTTGAAGTTATGTTCTGATGGTGGTGAGAGTGGAGCAGGACTGTCTCCGTGGCACAATTGGCTAGCGCGATTGGCTGTTAACCGAAAGGTAGGAGTTTCGAGCCCTCACGGGAGTGGTGTGTTGCTTTTTTCTTTGCGCTGATAGCTTTGAAGATATGTTCTGATGGTGGTGAGAGTGGAGCACGACTGTCTCCGTGCCGCAATTGGCTAGCGCGATCGGCTGTTAACCGAAAGGTTGGAGGTTCGAGCCCACCCGGTGGTGGTGCGGCGCTTTTTTTTTCTTTGGGCTGATAGCTTTTACGATATGTTCTACTGGTGGTGAGAGTGGAGCAGGACTGTCTCCGTGCCGCTATTGGCTAGCGCGATCGGCTGTTAACCGAAAAGTTGGAGGTTCGATGCCACCCGGTGGTGGTGCGGCGCTTTTTTTTCTTTGCGCTGATAGCTTTAAAGATATGTTCTGACGGTGGTGAGAGTGGAGCACGACTGTCTCCGTGGCGCAATTGGCTAGCGCGATCGGCTGTTATTCGAAAGGTTGGAGTTTCGAGCCCTCACGGGAGTGGTGTGTTGCTTTTTTCTTTGGGCTGATAGCTTTGAAGATATGTTCTGATGGTGGTGAGAGTGGAGCAGGACTGTCTCCGTGCCGCAATTGGCTATCGCGATCGGCTGTTAACCGAAAAGTTGGAGGTTTGAGCCCTCCCGGGAGTGGTGTGTTGCTTGTATCTTTGCGCTGATAGCTTTGAAGATATGTTCTGATCGTGGTGAGAGTGGAGCACGACTGTCTCCATGGCGCCATTGGCTAGCGCGATCGACTGTTAACCGAAAGGCTGAAGGTTCGAGCCCACCCGGTGGTGGTGCGGCGCTTTTTTTTCTTTGGGCTGATAGCTTTGAAGATATGTTCTGATGGTGGTGAGATTGGAGCAGGACTGTCTCCGTGGCGCAATTGGCTAGCGCGATTGGCTGTTAACCGAAAGGTTGGAGTTTCGAGCCCTCACGGGAGTGGTGTGTTGCTTTTTTCTTTGCGCTGATAGCTTTGAAGATATGTTCTGATGGTGGTGAGAGTCGAGCACGACTGTCTCTGAGGCGCAGTTGGCTAGCGCGAATGGCTGTTAACCGAAAGCTTGGAGGTTCGAGCCCACCCGGTGGTGGTGCGGCGCTTTTTTTTCTTTGGGCTGATAGCTTTGAAGATATGTTCTGATGGTGGTGAGAGTGGAGCAGAACTGTCTCCGTGGCGCAATTGGCTAGCGCGATCGGCTGTTAACCGAAAGGTTGGAGTTTCGAGCCCACCCGGGAGTGGTGTGTTGCTTTTTTCTTTGCGCTGATAGCTTTGAAGATATGTTCTGATGGTGGTGAAGGTGGGGCACGACTGTCTCCGTGGCGCGATTGGCTAGCGCGATCGGCTGTAAACCGAATGGTTGGAGGTTCGAGCCCACCCGGTGGTGGTGCGGCGCTTTTTTATCTTTGGGCTGATAGCTCTGAAGAAATGTTCTGACGGTGCTGAGAGTGGAGCACGACTGTCTCCGTGGCGCGAATGGCTAGCGGCATCGGCTCTTAACCGAAAGGTTGGAGGTTCGAGCCCACCCGGTGGTGGTGCGGCGCTTTTTTTGGGCTGATAGCTTTGAAGATATGTTCTGATGGTGGTGAGAGCGGAGCAGGACTGTCTCCATGGCGATATTGGCTAGCGCGATCGGCTGTTAACCGAAAGGTCAGAGGTTCGAGCCCACCCGGTGGTGGTGCGGCGCTTTTTTTTCTTTGTGCTAATAGCTTTGAAGATATGTTCTGAGGGTGGTGAGAGTGGAGCACGACTGTCTCCGTGGCGCAATTGGCTAGCGCAATCAGCTGTTAATCGAAAGGTTGGAGGTTCGAGCCCACCCGATGGTGGTTCGGCGCTTTTTTTTCTGTGGGCTGATAGCTTTGAAGATATGTTCTGATGGTGGTGAGAGTGGAGCAGGACTGTCTCCGTGCCGCAATTGGCTATCGCGATCGGCTGTTAACCGAAAGGTTGGAGTTTCGAGCCCTCCCGGGAGTGGTGTGTTGCCTTTTTTTGCGCTGATAGCTTTGAAGATATGTTCTGACGGTGGTGAGAGTGGAGCGCGACTGTCTCCGTGGGGCAATTTGCTAGCGCGATCGGCTGTTACCGAAAGGTTGGAGGTTCGAGCCCACCCGGTGGTGGTGCGGCACTTCTTTTTCTGTGGGCTGATAGCTTTGAAGATATGTTCTCATGGTGGTGACAGTCGAGCACGACTGTCTCTGAGGCGCAGTTGGCTAGCGCGAATGGCTGTTAACCGAAAGCTTGGAGGTTCGAGCCCACCCGGTGGTGGTGCGGCGCTTTTTATTCTTTGGGCTGATAGCTTTGAAGATATGTTCTGATGGTGGTGAGAGTGGAGCAGAACTGTCTCCGTGGCGCAATTGGCTAGCGCGATCGGCTGTTAACCGAAAGGTTGGAGTTTCGAGTTCACCCGGGAGTGGTGTGTTGTTTTTTTCTTTGCGCTGATAGCTTTGAAGATATGTTCTGATGGTGGTGAAGGTGGGGCACGACTGTCTCCGTGGCGCGATTGGCTAGCGCGATCGGCTGTAAACCGAATGGTTGGAGGTTCGAGCCCACCCGGTGGTGGTGCGGCGCTTTTTTATCTTTGGGCTGATAGCTCTGAAGAAATGTTCTGACGGTGCTGAGAGTGGAGCACGACTGTCTCCGTGGCGCGAATGGCTAGCGGCATCGGCTCTTAACCGAAAGGTTGGAGGTTCGAGCCCACCCGGTGGTGGTGCGGCGCTTTTTTTGGGCTGATAGCTTTGAAGATATGTTCTGATGGTGGTGAGAGCGGAGCAGGACTGTCTCCATGGCGATATTGGCTAGCGCGATCGGCTGTTAACCGAAAGGTCAGAGGTTCGAGCCCACCCGGTGGTGGTACGGCGCTTTTTTTTCTTTGGGCTAATAGCTTTGAAGATATGTTCTGAGGGTGGTGAGAGTGGAGCACGACTGTCTCCGTGGCGCAATTGGCTAGCGCAATCAGCTGTTAATCGAAAGGTTGGAGGTTCGAGCCCACCCGACGGTGGTTCGGCGCTTTTTTTTCTGTGGGCTGATAGCTTTGAAGATATGTTCTGATGGTGGTGAGAGTGGAGCAGGACTGTCTCCGTGCCGCAATTGGCTATCGCGATCGGCTGGTAACCGAAAAGTTGGAGGTTTTGCGCCCTCCCGGGAGTGGTGTGTTGCTTGTTTCTTTGCGCTGATAGCTTTGAAGGTATGTTCTGATGGTGGTGAGAGTGGAGCACGACTGTCTCCATGGCGCCATCGGCTAGCGCGATCGGCTGTTAACCGAAAGGCTGAAGATTCGAGCCCACCCGGTGGTGGTGCGGCGCTTTTTTTTCTTTGGGCTGATAGCTTTGAAGATATGTTCTGATGGTGGTGAGAATGGAGCAGGAAGGTCTCCGTGGCGCAATTGGCTAGCGCGCTCGGCTGTAAACCGAAAGCTTGGAGGTTCGAGCCCACCCGGTGGTGGTTCGGCGCTTTTTTTTCTTTGGGCTGATAGCTTTGAAGATATGTTCTGATGGTGGTGAGAGTGGAGCAGGACTGTCTCCGTGGCACAATTGGCTAGCGCGATTGGCTGTTAACCGAAATGTAGGAGTTTCGAGCCCTCACGGGAGTGGTGTGTTGCTTTTTTCTTTGCGCTGATAGCTTTGAAGATATGTTCTGATGGTGGTGAGAGTGGAGCACGACTGTCTCCGTGGCGCAATTGGCTAGCGCGATCGGCTGTTAACCGAATTGTTGGAGGTTCGAGGCCACCTGGTGGTGGTGCGGCGCTTTTTTTTCTTTGGGGTAATAGCTCTGAAGAAATGTTCTGATGGTGGTGAGAGTGGAGCAGGACTGTCTCCGTGGAGCAATTGGCTAGCGCGATCGGCTGTTAACCGAAATGTCGGAGGTTCGAGTCCACCCGGCGGTGGTGTGGCACTTTTTTCTCTTTGGGCTGATAGCTTTGCAGATATGTTCTTAGGGTGGTGAGAGTGGAACACGACTGTCTCCCTGGCGCAATTGGCTAGCGCGATCAGCCCTTAACCGAAATGTTGGAGGTTCGAGCCCACCTCGTGGTGGTGCGGCGCTTTTTTTTCTTTGGGCTGATAGCTCTGAAGAAATGTTCTGACGGTGGTGAGAGTGGAGCACGACTGTCTCCGTGGCGCAAATGGCTAGCGGCATCGGCTCTTAACCGAAAGTTTGGAGGTTCGAGCCCACCCTGTGGTGGTGCGGCGCTTTTTTTTTCTTTGGGCTGATAGCTTTGAAGATATGTTCTGATGGTGGTGAGAGTGGAGCAGGACTGTCTCCGTGGCGCAATAGGCTAGCGCGATCAGCTGTTAACCAAAAGGTCGGAGGTTCGAGCCCACCCGGTGGTGGTGCGGCGCTTTTTTTCTTTGGGCTCATAGCTTTGAAGATATGTTCTGAGGGTGGTGATAGTGGAGCACGACTGTCTTCGTTGCGCAATTGGCTAGCGCGATCAGCTGTTAACCGAAAGGTTGGACGTTCGAGCCCACCCGAAGGTGGTGCGGCGCTTTTTTTTTCTATGGGCTAATAGCATTGAAGATATGTTCTGATGGTGCAGAGAGTGGAGCAGGACTGTCTCCGTGCCGCAATTGGCTAGCGCGATCGGCTGTTAACCGAAAAGTTGGAGGTTCGATCCCACCCGGTGGTGGTGCGGTGCTTTTTTTCTTTGCGCTGATACCTTTGAAGATATGTTCTGACGGTGGTGAGAGTGGAGCACGACTGTCTCCGTGGCGCAATTGGCTAGCGCGATCGGCTGTTAACCGAAAGGTTGGAGGTTCGAGCCCACCCGGTGGTGGTGCGGCGCTTTTTTTTCTTTGGGCTGATAGCTCTGACGATATGTTCTACTGGTGGTGAGAGTGGAGCAGGACTGTCTCCATGGCGCAATTGGCTAGCGCGATCGGCGGTTAACCGAAAGGTCGGAGTTTCGAGCCCTCCCGGGAGTGGTGTGTTGATTTTTTCTTTGCGCTGATAGCTTTGAAGGTATGTTCTGACGGTAGTGAGAGTGGAGCACGACTGTCTCCATGGCGCAATAGGCTAGCGCGATCGGCTGTTAACCGAAAGGTTGGAGGTTCGAGCCCACCCGGTGGTGGTGTGGCGCTTTTTTTTTCTGTGGGCTGATAGCTTTGAAGATATGTTCTGATGGTGGTGAGAGTGGAGCAGGACTGTCTCCATGGCGCAATTGGCTAGCACGATCGGCTGTTAACCGAAAAGTTGGAGGTTCGAGCCCACCCGGTGGTGGTGCGGCGCTTTTTTTTCTTTGCACTGATAGCTTTGAAGATATGTTCTGATGGTGGTGAGAGTGCAGCACGACTGTCTCCGTGGCGCAGTTGGCTAGCACGATCAGCTGTTAACTGAAAGGTTGGAGGTTCGAGCACACCCGGTGGTGGTGGTGCGGCGCTTTTTTTTCTTTGGGCTGATAGCTTTGAAGATATGTTCTGATGATGGTGAGAGTGGAGCAGAACTGTCTCCGTGGCGCAATTGGCTAGCACGATCGGCTGTTAACCGAAACGTTGGAGGTTCGAGCCCACCCGGTGGTGGTGCGGCGCTTTTTTTTCTTTGCGCTGATAGCTTTGAAGATATGTTCTGATGGTGGTGAGAGTGCAACACGACTGTCTCCGTGGCGCAATTGGCTAGCGCGATCGGCTGTTAACCGAATGGTTGGAGGTTCGAGCCCACCCGGTGGTGGTGGTGCGGCGCTTTTTTTTCTTTGGGCTGATAGCTTTGAAGATATGTTCTGATGATGGTGAGAGTGGAGCAGAACTGTCTCCGTGGCGCAATTGGCTAGCGCGATCGGCTGTTAACCGAAACGTTCGAGTCTCGAGACCACCCGGTGTTGGTGCAGCGCTTTTTTTTCGTTGGGCTGATAGCTTTGAAGTTATGTTCTGATGGTGGTGAGAGTGGAGCAGGACTGTCTCCGTGGCGCAATTGGCTCACGCGATCGGCTGTTAACCGAAAGGTTGGAGTTTCGAGCCCACCCGGGAGTGGTGTGTTGCTTTTTTCTTTGCGCTGATAGCTTTGAAGAAATGTTCTGACGGTGCTGGGAGTGGAGCACGACTGTCTCCGTGGCGCGAATGGCTAGCGGCATCGGCTCTTAACCGAAAGGTTGGAGGTTCGAGCCCACCCGGTGGTGGTGTGGCGCTTTTTTTGGGCTGATAGCTTTGAAGATATGTTCTGATGGTGGTGAGAGCGGAGCTGGACTGTCTCCATGGCGATATTGGCTAGCGCGATCGGCTGTTAACCGAAAGGTCAGAGGTTCGAGCCCACCCGGTGGTGGTGCGGCGCTTTTTTTTCTTTGGGCTGATAGCTTTGAAGATATGTTCTGAGGGTGGTGAGAGTGGAGCACGACTGTCTCCGTGGCGCAATTGGCTAGCGCGATCAGCTGTTAATCGAAAGGTTGGAGGTTCGAGCCCACCCGATGGTGGTTCGGCGCTTTTTTTTCTTTGGGCTGATAGCTTTGAAGATAAGTTCTGATGATGGTGAGAGTGGAGCAGAACTGTCTCCGTGGCGCAATTGGCTAGCGCGATCGGCTGTTAACCGAAACGTTCGAGTTTCGAGCCCACCCGGTGTTGGTGTGGCGCTTTTTTTTCTATGGGCTGATAGCTTTGAAGATATGTTCTGATGGTGCTGAGAGTGGAGCAGGACTGTCTCCGTGCCGCAATTGGCTAGAGCGATCGGCTGTTAACCGGAAAGTTGGAGGTTCGATCCCACCCGGTGGTGGTGCGGCGCTTTTTTTTCTTTGCGCTGATAGCTTTGAAGATATGTTCTGATGTTGGTGAGAGTGGAGCACGCCTGTCTCCGTGGCGCAATTGGCTAGCGCGATCGGCTGTTGACCGAAAGGTTCGAGGTTCGAGCCCACCCGGTGGTGGTGCGGCGCTTTTTTTCCTTTGGGCTGATAGCTTTGACGATATGTTCTACTGGTGGTGAGAGTGGAGCAGGACTGTCTCCGTGGCGCAATTGGCTAGCGCGATCGGCTGTTAACCGAAAGGTCGGAGTTTCGAGCCCTCCCGGGAGTGGTGTGTTGATTTTTTCTTTGCGCTGATAGCTTTGAAGGTATGTTCTGACGGTGGTGGGAGTGGAGCACGACTGTCTCCGTGGCGCAATAGGCTAGCGCGATCGGCTGTTAACCGAAAGGTTGGAGGTTCGAGCCCACCCGGTGGTGGTGCGGCGCTTTTTTATCTTTGGGCTGATAGCTCTGAAGAAATGTTCTGACGGTGCTGAGAGTGGAGCACGACTGTCTCCGTGGCGCGAATGGCTAGCGGCATCGGCTCTTAACCGAAAGTTTGGAGGTTCGAGCCCACCCGGTGGTAGTGCGGCGCTTTTTTTTGGGCTGATAGCTTTGAAGATACGTTCTGATGGTGGTGAGAGCGGAGCAGGACTGTCTCCATGGCGATATTGGCTAGAGCGATCGGCTGTTAACCGAAAGGTCAGAGGTTCGAGCCCACCCGGTGGTGGTGCGGCGCTTTTTTTTCTTTGGGCTGATAGCTTTGAAGATATGTTCTGATGGTGGTGAGAGTGGAGCAGGACTGTCTCCGTGGCACAATTGGCTAGCGCGATTGGCTGTTAACCAAAATGTAGGAGTTTCGAGCCCTCACGGGAGTGGTGTGTTGCTTTTTTCTTTGGGCTGATAGCTTTGAAGATATGTTCTGATGGTGGTGAGAGTGGAGCAGGACTGTCTCCGTGCCGCAATTGGCTATCGCGATCGGCTGTTAACCGAAAAGTTGGAGGTTTGAGCCCTCCCGGGAGTGGTGTGTTGCTTGTATCTTTGCGCTGATAGCTTTGAAGATATGTTCTGATCGTGGTGAGAGTGGAGCACGACTGTCTCCATGGCGCCATTGGCTAGCGCGATCGACTGTTAACCGAAAGGCTGAAGGTTCGAGCCCACCCGGTGGTGGTGCGGCGCTTTTTTTTCTTTGGGCTGATAGCTTTGAAGATATGTTCTGATGGTGGTGAGATTGGAGCAGGACTGTCTCCGTGGCGCAATTGGCTAGCGCGATTGGCTGTTAACCGAAAGGTTGGAGTTTCGAGCCCTCACGGGAGTGGTGTGTTGCTTTTTTCTTTGCGCTGATAGCTTTGAAGATATGTTCTGATGGTGGTGAGAGTCGAGCACGACTGTCTCTGAGGCGCAGTTGGCTAGCGCGAATGGCTGTTAACCGAAAGCTTGGAGGTTCGAGCCCACCCGGTGGTGGTGCGGCGCTTTTTTTTCTTTGGGCTGATAGCTTTGAAGATATGTTCTGATGGTGGTGAGAGTGGAGCAGAACTGTCTCCGTGGCGCAATTGGCTAGCGCGATCGGCTGTTAACCGAAAGGTTGGAGTTTCGAGCCCACCCGGGAGTGGTGTGTTGCTTTTTTCTTTGCGCTGATAGCTTTGAAGATATGTTCTGATGGTGGTGAAGGTGGGGCACGACTGTCTCCGTGGCGCGATTGGCTAGCGCGATCGGCTGTAAACCGAATGGTTGGAGGTTCGAGCCCACCCGGTGGTGGTGCGGCGCTTTTTTATCTTTGGGCTGATAGCTCTGAAGAAATGTTCTGACGGTGCTGAGAGTGGAGCACGACTGTCTCCGTGGCGCGAATGGCTAGCGGCATCGGCTCTTAACCGAAAGGTTGGAGGTTCGAGCCCACCCGGTGGTGGTGCGGCGCTTTTTTTGGGCTGATAGCTTTGAAGATATGTTCTGATGGTGGTGAGAGCGGAGCAGGACTGTCTCCATGGCGATATTGGCTAGCGCGATCGGCTGTTAACCGAAAGGTCAGAGGTTCGAGCCCACCCGGTGGTGGTGCGGCGCTTTTTTTTCTTTGTGCTAATAGCTTTGAAGATATGTTCTGAGGGTGGTGAGAGTGGAGCACGACTGTCTCCGTGGCGCAATTGGCTAGCGCAATCAGCTGTTAATCGAAAGGTTGGAGGTTCGAGCCCACCCGATGGTGGTTCGGCGCTTTTTTTTCTGTGGGCTGATAGCTTTGAAGATATGTTCTGATGGTGGTGAGAGTGGAGCAGGACTGTCTCCGTGCCGCAATTGGCTATCGCGATCGGCTGTTAACCGAAAGGTTGGAGTTTCGAGCCCTCCCGGGAGTGGTGTGTTGCCTTTTTTTGCGCTGATAGCTTTGAAGATATGTTCTGACGGTGGTGAGAGTGGAGCGCGACTGTCTCCGTGGGGCAATTTGCTAGCGCGATCGGCTGTTACCGAAAGGTTGGAGGTTCGAGCCCACCCGGTGGTGGTGCGGCACTTCTTTTTCTGTGGGCTGATAGCTTTGAAGATATGTTCTCATGGTGGTGACAGTCGAGCACGACTGTCTCTGAGGCGCAGTTGGCTAGCGCGAATGGCTGTTAACCGAAAGCTTGGAGGTTCGAGCCCACCCGGTGGTGGTGCGGCGCTTTTTATTCTTTGGGCTGATAGCTTTGAAGATATGTTCTGATGGTGGTGAGAGTGGAGCAGAACTGTCTCCGTGGCGCAATTGGCTAGCGCGATCGGCTGTTAACCGAAAGGTTGGAGTTTCGAGTTCACCCGGGAGTGGTGTGTTGCTTTTTTCTTTGCGCTGATAGCTTTGAAGATATGTTCTGATGGTGGTGAAGGTGGGGCACGACTGTCTCCATGGCGCGATTGGCTAGCGCGATCGGCTGTAAACCGAATGGTTGGAGGTTCGAGCCCACCCGGTGGTGGTGCGGCGCTTTTTTATCTTTGGGCTGATAGCTCTGAAGAAATGTTCTGACGGTACTGAGAGTGGAGCACGACTGTCTCCGTGGCGCGAATGGCTAGCGGCATCGGCTCTTAACCGAAAGGTTGGAGGTTCGAGCCCACCCGGTGGTGGTGCGGCGCTTTTTTTGGGCTGATAGCTTTGAAGATATGTTCTGATGGTGGTGAGAGCGGAGCAGGACTGTCTCCATGGCGATATTGGCTAGCGCGATCGGCTGTTAACCGAAAGGTCAGAGGTTCGAGCCCACCCGGTGGTGGTACGGCGCTTTTTTTTCTTTGGGCTAATAGCTTTGAAGATATGTTCTGAGGGTGGTGAGAGTGGAGCACGACTGTCTCCGTGGCGCAATTGGCTAGCGCAATCAGCTGTTAATCGAAAGGTTGGAGGTTCGAGCCCACCCGACGGTGGTTCGGCGCTTTTTTTTTCTGTGGGCTGATAGCTTTGAAGATATGTTCTGATGGTGGTGAGAGTGGAGCAGGACTGTCTCCGTGCCGCAATTGGCTATCGCGATCGGCTGGTAACCGAAAAGTTGGAGGTTTTGCGCCCTCCCGGGAGTGGTGTGTTGCTTGTTTCTTTGCGCTGATAGCTTTGAAGGTATGTTCTGATGGTGGTGAGAGTGGAGCACGACTGTCTCCATGGCGCCATCGGCTAGCGCGATCGGCTGTTAACCGAAAGGCTGAAGATTCGAGCCCACCCGGTGGTGGTGCGGCGCTTTTTTTTCTTTGGGCTGATAGCTTTGAAGATATGTTCTGATGGTGGTGAGAATGGAGCAGGAAGGTCTCCGTGGCGCAATTGGCTAGCGCGCTCGGCTGTAAACCGAAAGCTTGGAGGTTCGAGCCCACCCGGTGGTGGTTCGGCGCTTTTTTTTCTTTGGGCTGATAGCTTTGAAGATATGTTCTGATGGTGGTGAGAGTGGAGCAGGACTGTCTCCGTGGCACAATTGGCTAGCGCGATTGGCTGTTAACCGAAATGTAGGAGTTTCGAGCCCTCACGGGAGTGGTGTGTTGCTTTTTTCTTTGCGCTGATAGCTTTGAAGATATGTTCTGATGGTGGTGAGAGTGGAGCACGACTGTCTCCGTGGCGCAATTGGCTAGCGCGATCGGCTGTTAACCGAATTGTTGGAGGTTCGAGGCCACCTGGTGGTGGTGCGGCGCTTTTTTTTTTCTTTGGGGTAATAGCTCTGAAGAAATGTTCTGATGGTGGTGAGAGTGGAGCAGGACTGTCTCCGTGGAGCAATTGGCTAGCGCGATCGGCTGTTAACCGAAATGTCGGAGGTTCGAGTCCACCCGGCGGTGGTGTGGCACTTTTTTCTCTTTGGGCTGATAGCTTTGCAGATATGTTCTTAGGGTGGTGAGAGTGGAACACGACTGTCTCCCTGGCGCAATTGGCTAGCGCGATCAGCCCTTAACCGAAATGTTGGAGGTTCGAGCCCACCTCGTGGTGGTGCGGCGCTTTTTTTTCTTTGGGCTGATAGCTCTGAAGAAATGTTCTGACGGTGGTGAGAGTGGAGCACGACTGTCTCCGTGGCGCAAATGGCTAGCGGCATCGGCTCTTAACCGAAAGTTTGGAGGTTCGAGCCCACCCTGTGGTGGTGCGGCGCTTTTTTTTTCTTTGGGCTGATAGCTTTGAAGATATGTTCTGATGGTGGTGAGAGTGGAGCAGGACTGTCTCCGTGGCGCAATAGGCTAGCGCGATCAGCTGTTAACCAAAAGGTCGGAGGTTCGAGCCCACCCGGTGGTGGTGCGGCGCTTTTTTTCTTTGGGCTCATAGCTTTGAAGATATGTTCTGAGGGTGGTGATAGTGGAGCACGACTGTCTTCGTTGCGCAATTGGCTAGCGCGATCAGCTGTTAACCGAAAGGTTGGACGTTCGAGCCCACCCGAAGGTGGTGCGGCGCTTTTTTTTTCTATGGGCTAATAGCATTGAAGATATGTTCTGATGGTGCAGAGAGTGGAGCAGGACTGTCTCCGTGCCGCAATTGGCTAGCGCGATCGGCTGTTAACCGAAAAGTTGGAGGTTCGATCCCACCCGGTGGTGGTGCGGTGCTTTTTTTCTTTGCGCTGATACCTTTGAAGATATGTTCTGACGGTGGTGAGAGTGGAGCACGACTGTCTCCGTGGCGCAATTGGCTAGCGCGATCGGCTGTTAACCGAAAGGTTGGAGGTTCGAGCCCACCCGGTGGTGGTGCGGCGCTTTTTTTTCTTTGGGCTGATAGCTTTGACGATATGTTCTACTGGTGGTGAGAGTGGAGCAGGACTGTCTCCATGGCGCAATTGGCTAGCGCGATCGGCGGTTAACCGAAAGGTCGGAGTTTCGAGCCCTCCCGGGAGTGGTGTGTTGATTTTTTCTTTGCGCTGATAGCTTTGAAGGTATGTTCTGACGGTAGTGAGAGTGGAGCACGACTGTCTCCATGGCGCAATAGGCTAGCGCGATCGGCTGTTAACCGAAAGGTTGGAGGTTCGAGCCCACCCGGTGGTGGTGTGGCGCTTTTTTTTTCTGTGGGCTGATAGCTTTGAAGATATGTTCTGATGGTGGTGAGAGTGGAGCAGGACTGTCTCCATGGCGCAATTGGCTAGCACGATCGGCTGTTAACCGAAAAGTTGGAGGTTCGAGCCCACCCGGTGGTGGTGCGGCGCTTTTTTTTCTTTGCACTGATAGCTTTGAAGATATGTTCTGATGGTGGTGAGAGTGCAGCACGACTGTCTCCGTGGCGCAGTTGGCTAGCGCGATCAGCTGTTAACTGAAAGGTTGGAGGTTCGAGCACACCCGGTGGTGGTGGTGCGGCGCTTTTTTTTCTTTGGGCTGATAGCTTTGAAGATATGTTCTGATGATGGTGAGAGTGGAGCAGAACTGTCTCCGTGGCGCAATTGGCTAGCGCGATCGGCTGTTAACCGAAACGTTGGAGGTTCGAGCCCACCCGGTGGTGGTGCGGCGCTTTTTTTGCTTTGCGCTGATAGCTTTGAAGATATGTTCTGATGGTGGTGAGAGTGCAACACGACTGTCTCCGTGGCGCAATTGGCTAGCGCGATCGGCTGTTAACCGAATGGTTGGAGGTTCGAGCCCACCCGGTGGTGGTGGTGCGGCGCTTTTTTTTCTTTGGGCTGATAGCTTTGAAGATATGTTCTGATGATGGTGAGAGTGGAGCAGAACTGTCTCCGTGGCGCAATTGGCTAGCGCGATCGGCTGTTAACCGAAACGTTCGAGTCTCGAGACCACCCGGTGTTGGTGCAGCGCTTTTTTTTCGTTGGGCTGATAGCTTTGAAGTTATGTTCTGATGGTGGTGAGAGTGGAGCAGGACTGTCTCCGTGGCGCAATTGGCTCACGCGATCGGCTGTTAACCGAAAGGTTGGAGTTTCGAGCCCACCCGGGAGTGGTGTGTTGCTTTTTCTTTGCGCTGATAGCTTTGAAGAAATGTTCTGACGGTGCTGGGAGTGGAGCACGACTTTCTCCGTGGCGCGAATGGCTAGCGGCATCGGCTCTTAACCGAAAGGTTGGAGGTTCGAGCCCACCCGGTGGTGGTGTGGCGCTTTTTTTGGGCTGATAGCTTTGAAGATATGTTCTGATGGTGGTGAGAGCGGAGCTGGACTGTCTCCATGGCGATATTGGCTAGCGCGATCGGCTGTTAACCGAAAGGTCAGAGGTTCGAGCCCACCCGGTGGTGGTGCGGCGCTTTTTTTTCTTTGGGCTGATAGCTTTGAAGATATGTTCTGAGGGTGGTGAGAGTGGAGCACGACTGTCTCCGTGGCGCAATTGGCTAGCGCGATCAGCTGTTAATCGAAAGGTTGGAGGTTCGAGCCCACCCGATGGTGGTTCGGCGCTTTTTTTTCTTTGGGCTGATAGCTTTGAAGATAAGTTCTGATGATGGTGAGAGTGGAGCAGAACTGTCTCCGTGGCGCAATTGGCTAGCGCGATCGGCTGTTAACCGAAACGTTCGAGTTTCGAGCCCACCCGGTGTTGGTGTGGCGCTTTTTTTTCTATGGGCTGATAGCTTTGAAGATATGTTCTGATGGTGCTGAGAGTGGAGCAGGACTGTCTCCGTGCCGCAATTGGCTAGAGCGATCGGCTGTTAACCGGAAAGTTGGAGGTTCGATCCCACCCGGTGGTGGTGCGGCGCTTTTTTTTCTTTGCGCTGATAGCTTTGAAGATATGTTCTGATGTTGGTGAGAGTGGAGCACGCCTGTCTCCGTGGCGCAATTGGCTAGCGCGATCGGCTGTTGACCGAAAGGTTCGAGGTTCGAGCCCACCCGGTGGTGGTGCGGCGCTTTTTTTCCTTTGGGCTGATAGCTTTGACGATATGTTCTACTGGTGGTGAGAGTGGAGCAGGACTGTCTCCGTGGCGCAATTGGCTAGCGCGATCGGCTGTTAACCGAAAGGTCGGAGTTTCGAGCCCTCCCGGGAGTGGTGTGTTGATTTTTTCTTTGCGCTGATAGCTTTGAAGGTATGTTCTGACGGTGGTGGGAGTGGAGCACGACTGTCTCCGTGGCGCAATAGGCTAGCGCGATCGGCTGTTAACCGAAAGGTTGGAGGTTCGAGCCCACCCGGTGGTGGTGCGGCGCTTTTTTATCTTTGGGCTGATAGCTCTGAAGAAATGTTCTGACGGTGCTGAGAGTGGAGCACGACTGTCTCCGTGGCGCGAATGGCTAGCGGCATCGGCTCTTAACCGAAAGTTTGGAGGTTCGAGCCCACCCGGTGGTAGTGCGGCGCTTTTTTTTGGGCTGATAGCTTTGAAGATACGTTCTGATGGTGGTGAGAGCGGAGCAGGACTGTCTCCATGGCGATATTGGCTAGAGCGATCGGCTGTTAACCGAAAGGTCAGAGGTTCGAGCCCACCCGGTGGTGGTGCGGCGCTTTTTTTTCTTTGGGCTGATAGCTTTGAAGATATGTTCTGATGGTGGTGAGAGTGGAGCAGGACTGTCTCCGTGGCACAATTGGCTAGCGCGATTGGCTGTTAACCAAAATGTAGGAGTTTCGAGCCCTCACGGGAGTGGTGTGTTGCTTTTTTCTTTGCGCTGATAGCTTTGAAGATATGTTCTGATGGTGGTGAGAGTGGAGCACGACTGTCTCCGTGGCGCAATTGGCTAGCGCGATCGGCTGTTAACCGAATTGTTGGAGGTTCGAGGCCACCTGGTGGTGGTGCGGCGCTTTTTTTTTCTTTGGGGTAATAGCTCTGAAGAAATGTTCTGATGGTGGTGAGAGTGGAGCAGGACTGTCTCCGTGGAGCAATTGGCTAGCGCGATCGGCTGTTAACCGAAATGTCGGAGGTTCGAGTCCACCCGGTGGTGGTGTGGCACTTTTTTTTCTTTGGGCTGATAGCTTTGAAGATATGTTCTTAGGGTGGTGAGAGTGGAACACGACTGTCTCCCTGGCGCAATTGGCTAGCGCGATCAGCCCTTAACCGAAATGTTGGAGGTTCGAGCCCACCTCGTGGTGGTGCGGCGCTTTTTTTTCTTTGGGCTGATAGCTCTGAAGAAATGTTCTGACGGTGGTGAGAGTGGAGCACGACTGTCTCCGTGGCGCAAATGGCTAGCGGCATCGGCTCTTAACCGAAAGTTTGGAGGTTCGAGCCCACCCTGTGGTGGTGCGGCGCTTTTTTTTTCTTTGGGCTGATAGCTTTGAAGATATGTTCTGATGGTGGTGAGAGTGGAGCAGGACTGTCTCCGTGGCGCAATAGGCTAGCGCGATCAGCTGTTAACCAAAAGGTCGGAGGTTCGAGCCCACCCGGTGGTGGTGCGGCGCTTTTTTTTCTTTGGGCTCATAGCTTTGAAGATATGTTCTGAGGGTGGTGATAGTGGAGCACGACTGTCTTCGTTGCGCAATTGGCTAGCGCGATCAGCTGTTAACCGAAAGGTTGGACGTTCGAGCCCACCCGAAGGTGGTGCGGCGCTTTTTTTTTTCTATGGGCTAATAGCATTGAAGATATGTTCTGATGGTGCAGAGAGTGGAGCAGGACTGTCTCCGTGCCGCAATTGGCTAGCGCGATCGGCTGTTAACCGAAAAGTTGGAGGTTCGATCCCACCCGGTGGTGGTGCGGTGCTTTTTTTCTTTGCGCTGATACCTTTGAAGATATGTTCTGACGGTGGTGAGAGTGGAGCACGACTGTCTCCGTGGCGCAATTGGCTAGCGCGATCAGCTGTTAACCGAAAGGTTGGAGGTTCGAGCCCACCCGGTGGTGGTGCGGCGCTTTTTTTTCTTTGGGCTGATAGCTTTGACGATATGTTCTACTGGTGGTGAGAGTGGAGCAGGACTGTCTCCATGGCGCAATTGGCTAGCGCGATCGGCTGTTAACCGAAAGGTCGGAGTTTCGAGCCCTCCCGGGAGTGGTGTGTTGATTTTTTTTTGCGCTGATAGCTTTGAAGGTATGTTCTGACGGTAGTGAGAGTGGAGCACGACTGTCTCCATGGCGCAATAGGCTAGCGCGATCGGCTGTTAACCGAAAGGTTGGAGGTTCGAGCCCACCCGGTGGTGGTGTGGCGCTTTTTTTTTCTGTGGGCTGATAGCTTTGAAGATATGTTCTGATGGTGGTGAGAGTGGAGCAGGACTGTCTCCATGGCGCAATTGGCTAGCACGATCGGCTGTTAACCGAAAAGTTGGAGGTTCGAGCCCACCCGGTGGTGGTGCGGCGCTGTTTTTTCTTTGCACTGATAGCTTTGAAGATATGTTCTGATGGTGGTGAGAGTGCAGCACGACTGTCTCCTTGGCGCAGTTGGCTAGCGCGATCAGCTGTTAACTGAAAGGTTGGAGGTTCGAGCACACCCGGTGGTGGTGGTGCGGCGCTTTTTTTTCTTTGGGCTGATAGCTTTGAAGATATGTTCTGATGATGGTGAGAGTGGAGCAGAACTGTCTCCGTGGCGCAATTGGCTAGCGCGATCGGCTGTTAACCGAAACGTTGGAGGTTCGAGCCCACCCGGTGGTGGTGCGGCGCTTTTTTTTCTTTGCGCTGATAGCTTTGAAGATATGTTCTGATGGTGGTGAGAGTGCAACACGACTGTCTCCGTGGCGCAATTGGCTAGCGCGATCGGCTGTTAACCGAATGGTTGGAGGTTCGAGCCCACCCGGTGGTGGTGGTGCGGCGCTTTTTTTTCTTTGGGCTGATAGCTTTGAAGATATGTTCTGATGATGGTGAGAGTGGAGCAGAACTGTCTCCGTGGCGCAATTGGCTAGCGCGATCGGCTGTTAACCGAAACGTTCGAGTGTCGAGACCACCCGGTGTTGGTGCAGCGCTTTTTTTTCGTTGGGCTGATAGCTTTGAAGTTATGTTCTGATGGCGGTGAGAGTGGAGCAGGACTGCCTCCGTGGCGCAATTGGCTCACGCGATCGGCTGTTAACCGAAAGGTTGGAGTTTCGAGCCCACCCGGGAGTGGTGTGTTGCTTTTTTCTTTGCGCTGATAGCTTTGAAGAAATGTTCTGACGGTGCTGGGAGTGGAGCACGACTGTCTCCGTGGCGCGAATGGCTAGCGGCATCGGCTCTTAACCGAAAGGTTGGAGGTTCGAGCCCACCCGGTGGTGGTGTGGCGCTTTTTTTGGGCTGATAGCTTTGAAGATATGTTCTGATGGTGGTGAGAGCGGAGCTGGACTGTCTCCATGGCGATATTGGCTAGCGCGATCGGCTGTTAACCGAAAGGTCAGAGGTTCGAGCCCACCCGGTGGTGGTGCGGCGCTTTTTTTTCTTTGGGCTGATAGCTTTGAAGATATGTTCTGAGGGTGGTGAGAGTGGAGCACGACTGTCTCCGTGGCGCAATTGGCTAGCGCGATCAGCTGTTAATCGAAAGGTTGGAGGTTCGAGCCCACCCGATGGTGGTTCGGCGCTTTTTTTTCTTTGGGCTGATAGCTTTGAAGATAAGTTCTGATGATGGTGAGAGTGGAGCAGAACTGTCTCCGTGGCGCAATTGGCTAGCGCGATCGGCTGTTAACCGAAACGTTCGAGTTTCGAGCCCACCCGGTGTTGGTGTGGCGCTTTTTTTTCTATGGGCTGATAGCTTTGAAGATATGTTCTGATGGTGCTGAGAGTGGAGCAGGACTGTCTCCGTGCCGCAATTGGCTAGCGCGATCGGCTGTTAACCGGAAAGTTGGAGGTTCGATCCCACCCGGTGGTGGTGCGGCGCTTTTTTTTCTTTGCGCTGATAGCTTTGAAGATATGTTCTGACGTTGGTGAGAGTGGAGCACGCCTGTCTCCGTGGCGCAATTGGCTAGCGCGATCGGCTGTTGACCGAAAGGTTCGAGGTTCGAGCCCACCCGGTGGTGGTGCGGCGCTTTTTTTCCTTTGGGCTGATAGCTTTGACGATATGTTCTACTGGTGGTGAGAGTGGAGCAGGACTGTCTCCGTGGCGCAATTGGCTAGCGCGATCGGCTGTTAACCGAAAGGTCGGAGTTTCGAGCCCTCCCGGGAGTGGTGTGTTGATTTTTTCTTTGCGCTGATAGCTTTGAAGGTATGTTCTGACGGTGGTGGGAGTGGAGCACGACTGTCTCCGTGGCGCAATAGGCTAGCGCGATCGGCTGTTAACCGAAAGGTTGGAGGTTCGAGCCCACCCGGTGGTGGTGCGGCGCTTTTTTTTCTGTGGGCTGATAGCTTTGAAGATATGTTCTGATGGTGGTGAGAATGGATCAGGACTGTCTCCGTGGCGCAATTGGCTAGCGCGATCGGCTGTTAACCGAAAGGTTGGAGGTTCGAGCCCACCCGGTGGTGGTGGTGCGGCGCTTTTTTTTCTTTGGGCTGATAGCTTTGAAGATATGTTCTGATGATGGTGAGAGTGGAGCAGAACTGTCTCCGTGGCGCAATTGGCTATCGCGATCGGCTGTTAACCGAAACGTTCGAGTTTCGAGACCACCCGTTGTTGGTGCGGCGCTTTTTTTTTCGTTGGGCTGATAGCTTTGAAGTTATGTTCTGATGGTGGTGAGAGTGGAGCAGGACTGTCTCCGTGGCGCAATTGGCTCACGCGATCGGCTGTTAACCGAAAGGTTGGAGTTTCGAGCCCACACGGGAGTGGTGTGTTGCTTTTTTCTTTGCGCTGATAGCTTTGAAGATATGTTCTGATGGTGGTGAAAGTGAGGCACGACTGTCTCCGTTGCGCTATTGGCTAGCGCGATCGGCTGTTAACCGAAAGGTTGCAGGTTCGAGCCCACCCGGTGGTGGTGCGGCGCTTTTTTATCTTTGGGCTGATAGCTCTGAAGAAATGTTCTGACGGTGCTGAGAGTGAAGCACGACTGTCTCCGTGGCGCGAATGGCTAGCGGCATCGGCTCTTAACCGAAAGTTTGGAGGTTCGAGCCCACCCGGTGGTAGTGCGGCGCTTTTTTTTGGGCTGATAGCTTCGAAGATACGTTCTGATGATGGTGAGAGCGGAGCAGGACTGTCTCCATGGCGATATTGGCTAGAGCGATCGGCTGTTAACCGAAAGGTCAGAGGTTCGAGCCCACCCGGTGGTGGTGCGGCGCTTTTTTTTCTTTGGGCTGATAGCTTTGAAGATATGTTCTGATGGTGGTGAGAGTGGAGCAGGACTGTCTCCGTGCCGCAATTGGATATCGCGATCGGCTGTTAGCCGAAAAGTTGGAGGTTTTGAGCCTCCTGGGAGTGGTGTGTTGCTTGTTTCTTTGCGCTGATAGCTTTGAAGATATGTTCCGATGGTGGTGAGAGTGGTGCACGACTGTCTCCTTGGAGCCATCGGCTAGCGCGATCGGCTGTTAACCGAAAGGCTGAAGGTTCGAGCCCACCCGGTGGTGGTGCGGCGCTTTTTTTTCTTTGGGCTGATAGCTTTGAAGATATGTTCTGATGGTGGTGAGATTGGAGCAGGACTGTCTCCATGGCGCAATTGGCTAGCGCGCTCGGCTGTTAACCGAAAGGTCGGAGGTTCGACCCCACCCGGTGGTGGTGCGGCGCTTTTTTTATTTGAACTGATAGCTTTGAAGATATGTTCTGAGGGTGGTGAGAGTGGAGCACGACTGTCTCCTTGGCGCAATTGGCTAGCGCGATCAGCTGTTAACCGAAAGGTTGGACGTTCGAGCCCACCCGAAGGTGGTGCGGCGCTTTTTTTTCTTTGGGCTGATAGCTTTGAAGTTATGTTCTGATGGTGGTGAGAGTGGAGCAGGACTGTCTCCGTGGCACAATTGGCTAGCGCGATTGGCTGTTAACCGAAAGGTAGGAGTTTCGAGCCCTCACGGGAGTGGTGTGTTGCGTTTTTCTTTGCGCTGATAGCTTTGAAGATATGTTCTGATGGTGGTGAGAGTGGAGCACGACTGTCTCCGTGCCGCAATTGGCTAGCGCGATCGGCTGTTAACCGAAAAGTTGGAGGTTCGATCCCACCCGGTGGTGGTGCGGCGTTTTTTTTTCTTTGCGCTGATAGCTTTGAAGATATGTTCTGACGGTGGTGAGAGTGGAGCACGACTGTCTCCGTGGCGCAATTGGCTAGCGCGATTGGCTGTTAACCGAAAGGTTGGAGGTTCGAGCCCACCCGGTGGTGGTGCGGCGCTTTTTTTTTCTTTGGGCTGATAGCTTTGACGATATGTTCTACTGGTGGTGAGAGTGGAGCACGACTGTCTCCGTGCCGCTATTGGCTAGCGCGATCGGCTGTTAACCGAAAAGTTGGAGGTTCGATGCCACCCGGTGGTGGTGCGGCGCTTTTTTTTCTTTGCGCTGATAGCTTTGAAGATATGTTCTGACGGTGGTGAGAGTGGAGCACGACTGTCTCCGTGGCGCAATTGGCTAGCGCGATCGGCTGTTAACCGAAAGGTTGGAGGTTCGAGCCCACCCGGTGGTGGTGCGGCGCTTTTTTTTCTTTGGGCTGATAGCTTTGACGACATGTTCTACTGGTGGTGAGAGTGGAGCAGGACTGTCTCCGTGGCGCAATTGGCTAGCGCGATCGGCTGTTAACCGAAAGGTTGGAGGTTCGAGCCCATCCGGTGGTGGTGCGGCGCTTTTTTTGTGGGCTGATAGCTTTGAAGATATGTTCTGATGGTGGTGAGAGTGGAGCACGACTGTCTCCGTGGCGCAATCGTGGAAGCCATACTGGTGGCTCCGGTGCCGCTTTATAAATCTCAAGGAACCAGTGAATGCTTTCTCTGAAATAGACATATGCCGGCCGTGCATCCTTATCACAGTGGTAACCTGCCATTCTCGCTCTCCATATGCAATGGAGGCCCATGAGCATAACCGCGTCAAAAGGAGCCCCGTCATCGTTGTCTACATTTAGAAATCTAATACCATGCGAGTCCAAAAGGAAATCTTTTTTCATGGATCTCTGCAAAACATCCCAAAAATAAACACCCTCCCAACAATGTAGAAAAACATGGTCTACCGTTTCTGGCAGCTTACAAATAAAGCAATGGGTACCCCAAGGCAAATAGCATCCTTTTTTCTCTAAAAACGTTTTAACAGGCAGTGTCCCACTATGCAGCTTGAAGAAAAAGGTTATGACACCCGGCATGACTTGCATTCTTTTAACCCTCTTTAGAACATCGCTACCTGGGCCTCAACTGAGCCTCTGCTGACTTTGCGAGTGTTATAGTAACGAAATCAGCACCATGCTGGTTGACTGTTATGTCATCATGTAAATATTGTACTATTCATACCTTCTTGCCAGTGTCACTTGTATTATGTGGTTGATACGAAAGCAGGTAATCAAGAAAAAAAAGTCTCCGTGCCGCAATTGGCTAGCGCGATCGGCTGTTAACCGAAAAGTTGGAGGTTCGATCCCACCCGGTGGTGGTGCGGCGCTTTTTTTTCTTTGCGCTGACAGCTTTGAAGATATGTTCTGACGGTGGTGAGAGTGGAGCACGACTGTCTCCGTGGCGCAATTGGCTAGCGCGATCGGCTGTTAACCGAAAGGTTGGAGGTTCGAGCCCACCCGGTGGTGGTGCGGCGCTTTTTTTTTTTGGGCTGATAGCTTTGACGATATGTTCTGACGGTGGTGAGAGTGGAGCACGACTGTCTCCGTGGCGCAATTGGCTAGCGCGATTGGCTGTTAACCGAAAGGTTGGAGGTTCGAGCCCACCCGGTGGTGGTGCGGCGCTTTTTTTTTTCTTTGGGCTGATAGCTTTGACGATATGTTCTACTGGTGGTGAGAGTGGAGCACGACTGTCTCCGTGCCGCTATTGGCTAGCGCGATCGGCTGTTAACCCAAAAGTTGGAGGTTCGATGCCACCCGGTGGTGGTGCGGCGCTTTTTTTTCTTTGCGCTGATAGCTTTGAAGATATGTTCTGACGGTGGTGAGAGTGGAGCACGACTGTCTCCGTGGCGCAATTGGCTAGCGCGATCGGCTGTTAACCGAAAAGTTGGAGGTTCGAGCCCACCCGGTGGTGGTGCGGCGCTTTTTTTTCTTTGCGCTGATAGCTTTGAAGATATGTTCTGATGGTGGTGAGAGTGGAGCACGACTGTCTCCGTGGTGCAATTGGCTAGCGCGATCGGCTGTTAACTGAAAGGTTGGAGGTTCGAGCCCACCCGGTGGTCGTGCGGCGCTTTTTTTTTCTTTGGGCTGATAGCTTTGTCGATATGTTCTACTGGTGGTGAGAGTGGAGCAGGACTGTCTCCGTGGCGCAATTGGCTAGCGCGATCGGCTGTTAACCGAAAGGTTGGAGGTTCGAGCCCACCCGGTGGTGGTGCGGCGCTTTTTTTGTGGGCTTATAGCTTTGAAGATATGTTCTGATGGTGGTGAGAATGGAGCAGGACTGTCTCCGTGCCAAAATCGGCTAGCGCGATCGGCTGTTGACCGAAAAGTTGGAGGTTCGAGCCCACCCGGTGGTGGTGTGGCGCTTTTTTTGCGCTGGTAGCTTTGAAGATATGTGCTGATGGTGGTGAGAGTGGAGCACGACTGTCTCCGTGGCGCAATCGTGGAAGCCATACTGGTGGCTCCGGTGCCGCTTTATAAATCTCAAGGAACCAGTGAATGCTTTCTCTGAAATAGACATATGCCGGCCGTGCATCATTATCACAGTGGTAACCTGCCATTCTCGCTCTCCATATGCAATGGAGGCCCATGAGCATAACCGCGTCAAAAGGAGCCCCGTCATCGTTGTCTACATTTAGAAATCTAATACCATGCGAGTCCAAAAGGAAATCTTTTTTCACTGATCTCTGCAAAACATCCCAAAAATGAACCCCCTCCCAACAATGTAGAAAAACATGGTCTACCGTTTCTGGCAGCTTACAAATAAAGCAATGGGTACCCCAAGGCAAATAGCACCCTTTTTTCTCCAAAAACGTTTTAACAGGCAGTGTCCCACTATGCAGCTTGAAGAAAAAGGTTTTGACACCCGGCATGACTTGCATTCTTTTAACCCTCTTTAGAACATCGCTACCTGGGCCTCAACTGAGCCTCTGCTGACTTTGCGAGTGTTATAGTAACGAAATCAGCACCATGCTGGTTGACTGTTATGTCATCATGTAAATATTGTACTATTCATACCTTCTTGCCAGTGTCACTTGTATTATGTGGTTGATACGAAAGCAGGTAATCAAGAAAAAAAAAGTCTCCGTGGCGCAATCGGCTAGCGCGATCGGCTGTTAACCGAAAGGTTGGAGGTTCGAGCCCACCCGGTGGTGGTGCGGCGCTTTTTTTTTGGGCTGATACCTTTGACGATATGTTCTACTGGTGGTGAGAGTGGAGCAGGACTGTCTC
The DNA here is from genome assembly GCF_043290135.1 of Rhipicephalus microplus. NCBI lineage: Eukaryota > Metazoa > Arthropoda > Arachnida > Ixodida > Ixodidae > Rhipicephalus > Rhipicephalus microplus. The sequence goes on along the minus strand of NW_027464611.1, from coordinate 429,224 downwards.
CGTGGCACAATTGGCTAACGCGATCGGCTGTTAACCGAAAGCTTGGAGTTTCGAGCCCTCCCGGGAGTGGTGTGTTGCTTTTTTCTTTGCGCTGATAGCTTTGAAGATATGTTCTGACGGTGGTGAGAGTGGAGCACGACTGTCTCCGTGGCGCAATTGGCTAACGCGATCGGCTGTTAACCGAAAGGTTGGAGGTTCGAGCCCACCCGGTGGTGGTGCGGCGCTTTTTTTTCTATGGGCTGATAGCTTTGAATATATGTTCTGATGGTGGTGATAGTGGAGCAGGACTGTCTCCGTGGCGCAATTGGCTAGCACGATCGCCTGTTAACCGAAAAGTCGGAGGTTTGAGCCCACCCGGTGGTGGTGCGTCGCTTTTGTTTCTTTGCGCTGATAGCTTTGAAGATATGTTCTGATGGTGGTGAGAGTGGAGCAGGACTGTCTCTGTGGCGCAATTGGCTAGCGCGATCGGCTGTTAACCGAAAGGTTGGAGGTTCGAGCCCACCCGGTGGTGGTGCGGCGCTTTTTTTTCTGTGGGCTGATAGCTTTGAATATATGTTCTGATGGTGGTGATAGTGGAGCAGGACTGTCTCCGTGGCGCAATTGGCTAGCACGATCGCCTGTTAACCGAAAGGTTGGAGGTTCGAGCCCACCCAGTGGTGGTGCGGCGCTTTTTTTTCTGTGGGCTGATAGCTTTGACGATATGTTCTCCTGGTGGTGAGAGTGGAGCAGGACTGTCTCCGTGGCGCAATTGGCTAGCGCGATCGGCTGTGAACCAAAAGGTCGGAGTTTCGAGCCCTCCCGGGAGTGGTGTGTTGATTTTTTCTTTGCGCTGATAGCTTTGAAGGTATGTTCTGATGGTGGTGAGAGTGGAGCAGGACTGTCTCCATGGCGCAATTGGCTAGCACGATCGGCTGTTAACCGAAAAGTTGGAGGTTCGAGCCCACCTGGTGGTGGTGCGGCGCTTCTTTTTCTTTGCGCTGATAGCTTTGAAGATATGTTCCGATGGTGGTGAGAGTGCAGCACGACTGTCTCCGTGGCACAATTGGCTAGCGCGATCGGCTGTTAACCGAAAGGTTGGAGTTTCGAGCCCTCCCGGGAGTGGTGTGTTGCTTTTTTCTTTGCGCTGATAGCTTTGAAGATATGTTCTGATGGTGGTGAGAGTGGAGCAGGACTGTCTCCGTAGCGCAATTGGCTAGCGCGATCGGCTGTTAATTGAAAGGTTGGAGGTTCGAGCCCACCCGGTGGTGGTGCGGCGCTTTTTTTTCTGTGGGCTGATAGCTTTGAATATATGTTCTGATGGTGGTGATAGTGGAGCAGGACTGTCTCCGTGGCGCAATTGGCTAGCACGATCGCTTGTTAACCGAAAGATTGGAGGTTCGAGCCCACCCGGTGGTGGTGCGGCGCTTTTTTTTCTTTGGGCTGATAGCTTTGACGATATGTTCTACTGGTGGTGAGAGTGGAGCAGGACTGTCTCCGTGGCGCAATTGGCTAGCGCGATCGGCTCTGAACCGAAAGGTCGGAGTTTCGAGCCCTCCCGGGAGTGGTGTGATGATTTTTTCTTTGCGCTGATAGCTTTGAAGGTATGTTCTGACGGTGGTAAGAGTTGAGCACGACTGTCTCCGTGGCGCAATAGGCTACCGCGATCGGCTGTTAACCGAAAGGTTGGAGGTTCGAGCCCACCCGGTGGTGGTGCGGCGCTTTTTTTTCTGTGGGCTGATAGCTTTGAAGATATGTTCTGATGGTGGTGAGAGTGGCGCAGGACTGTCTCGATGGCGCAATTGGCTAGCACGATCGGCTGTTAACCGAAAAGTTGGAGGTTCGAGCCCACCCGGTGGTGGTGCGGTGCTTTTTTTTCTTTGCGCTGATAGCTTTGAAGATATGTTCTGATGGTGGTGAGAGTGCAGCACGACTGTCTCCGTGGTGCAATTGGCTAGCGCGATCGGCTGTTAACCGAAAGGCTGGAGGTTCGAGCCCACCCGGTGGTGGTGGTGCGGCGATTTTTTTCTTTGGGCTGATAGCTTTGAAGATATGTTCTGATGATGGTGAGAGTGGAGCAGAACTGTCTCCGTGGCGCAATTGGCTAGCGCGATCGGCTGTTAACCGAAACGTTCGAGTTTCGAGCCCCCCGGTGTTGGTGCGGCGCTTTTTTTTCTTTGGGCTGATAGCTTTGAAGTTATGTTCTGATGGTGGTGAGAGTGGAGCAGGACTGTCTCCGTGGCGCAATTGGCTAGCGCGATCGGCTGTTAACCGAAAGGTTGGAGTTTCGAGCCCTCCCTGAGTGGTGTGTTGCTTTTTTCTTTGCGCTGATAGCTTTGAAGATATGTTCTGATGGTGGTGAAAGTGGGGCACGACTGTCTCTGTGGCGCTATTGGCTAGCGCGATCGGCTGTCAACCGAAAGGCTGGAGGTTCGAGCCCACCCGGTGGTGGTGCGGCGCTTTTTTTTCTTTGGGCTGATAGTTCTGAAGAAATGTTCTGACGATGGTGAGAGTGGAGCACGACTGTCTCTGTGGCGCAAATGGCTAGCGGCATCGGCTCTTAACCGAAAGTTTGGAGTTTCGAGACCACCAGGCGGTGGTGCTGCGCTTTTTTTCTTTGTGCTGATAGCTTTGAAGATATGTTCTGATGGTGGTGAGAGTGGAGCAGGACTATTTCCGTGGCACAATTGGCTAGCGCGATTGGCTGTTAACCGAAAGGTTGGAGTTTCCAGCCCTCACGGGAGTGGTGTGTTGCTTTTTTCTTTGCGCTGATAGCTTTGAAGATATGTTCTCATGGTGGTGAGAGTGGAGCACGACTGTCTCCATGGCGCCATAGGCTAGCGCGATCGGCTGTTAACCGAAAGGTTGGAGGTTCGAGCCCACCCGGTGGTGGTGCGGCGCTTTTTTTTCTGTGGGCTAATAGTTTGAAGATATGTTCTGATTGTGGTGAGAGTGGAGCAGGACTGTCTCCATGGCGCAATTGGCTAGCACGATCGGCGATCGGCTGTTAACCGAAAAGTTGGAGGTTCGAGCCCACCCGGTGGTGGTGCGGCGCTTTTTTTTCTTCGCGCTGATAGCTTTGAAGATATGTTGTGATGGTGGTGAGAGTGCAGCACGACTGTCTCCGTGGCGCAATGGGCTAGCGCGATCGGCTGTTAACCGAAAGGTTTGAGGTTCGAGCCCACCCGGTGGTGATGGTGCGGCGCTTTTTTTATCTTTGGGCTGATAGCTTTGACAATATGTTCTACTGGTGGTGAGAGTGGAGCAGGACTGTCTCCGTGGCGCAATGGGCTAGCGCGATCGGCTGTTAACCGAAAGGTTGGAGTTTCGAGCCCACCCGGTGGTGGTGCGGCGCTTTTTTTCTTTGGGCTGATAGCTTTGAAGATATGTTCTGATGGTGGTGAGAGTGGAAAAGGACTGTCTCCGTGGCGCAATTGGCTAGCGCGATCGGCTGTTAACCGAAATGTTGGAGGTTCGAGCCCAGCCCGTGGTGGTGCGGCGCTTTTTTTTCTTTGGGGTGATAGCTCTGAAGAAATGTTCCGACGGTGGTGACAGTGGAGCACGACTGTCACTTTGGGGCAATTGGCTAGCGCTATCGGCTGTTAACGGAAAGGTTGGAGGTTCGAGCCTACCCGGTGGTGGTGCGGCGCTTTTTTTTCTTTGGGCTGATAGCTCTGACGGTGGTGAGAGTAGAGCAGGACTGTCTCCGTGGTGCAATTGGCTAGCACGATCGGCTGTTAACCGAAAGGTCGGAGGTTCAAGCCCACCCGGTGGTGGTGCGGCGCTTTTTTTTCTTTGCGCTGATAGCTTTGAAGATATGTTCTGATGGTGGTGAGAGTGGAGCACGACTGTCTCCGTGGCGCAATTGACTAGCGCGATCGGCTCTAAACCGAAAGGTTGGAGGTTCCAGCCCACCCGGTGGTGGTGCGGCGCTTTTTTTCTTTGGGCTGATAGCTTTGACGATATGGTCTACTGGTGGTGAGAGTGAAGCAGGACTGTCTCCGTGGCGCAATTGGCTAGCGCGATCGGCTGTTAACCGAAAGGTTGGAGTTTCGAGCCCACCCGGTGGTGGTGCGGCGCTTTTTTTCTTTGGGCTGATAGCTTTGAAGATATGTTCTGATGGTGGTGAGAGTAGAAAAGGACTGTCTCCGTGGCGCAATTGGCTAGCGCGATCGGCTGTTAACCGAAATGTTGGAGGTTCGAGCCCAGCCCGTGGTGGTGCGGCGCTTTTTTTTCTTTGGGGTGATAGCTCTGAAGAAATGTTCCGACGGTGGTGACAGTGGAGCACGACTGTCACTTTGGGGCAATTGGCTAGCGCTATCGGCTGTTAACGGAAAGGTTGGAGGTTCGAGCCTACCCGGTGGTGGTGCGGCGCTTTTTTTCTTTGGGCTGATAGCTCTGACGGTGGTGAGAGTGGAGCAGGACTGTCTCCGTGGTGCAATTGGCTAGCACGATGGGCTGTTAACCGAAAGGTCGGAGGTTCAAGCCCACCCGGTGGTGGTGCGGTGCTTTTTTTTCTTTGGGCTGATAGCTTTGAAGTTATGTTCTGATGGTGGTGAGAGTGGAGCAGTACTATCTCTGTGGCGCAATTGGCTAGCGCGATCGGCTTTTAACCGAAAACTTGGATGTTCGAGCCCACCCGGCGGTGGTGCGGCGCTTTTTTTTCTTTGGGCTGACAGCTTTGAAGATATGTTCTGATAGTGGTGAGAGTGGAGCAGAACTGTCTCCGTGGCGCAATTGGCTAGCGCGATCGGCTGTTGGAGTTTCGAGCCCACCCGGTGGTGGTGCGGCGCTTTTTTTTCTTTGGGCTGATAGCTTTGAAGTTATGTTCTGATGGTGTTGAGAGTGGAGCAGGACTGTCTCCGTGGCACAATTGGCTAGCGCGATCGGCTGTTAACCGAAAGGTTGGAGTCTCGAGGCCTCCCGGGATTGGTGTGTTGCTTTTTTCTTTGCGCTGATAGCTTTGAAGGTATGTTCTGATGGTGGTAAAGGTGGGGCACGACTGTCTCCGTGGCGCAATTGGCTAGCGCGATCGGCTGCTAACCGAAAGGTTGGAGGTTCGAGCCCACCCGGTGGTGGTTCGGCGCTTTTTTTTCTTTGGGCTGATAGCTGTGAAGATATGTTCTGAGGGTGGTGAGAGTGGAGCACGACTGTCTCCGTGGCGCAATTGGCTAGCGCGATCAGCTGTTAGCCGAAAGGTTGGAGGTTCGAGCCCACCCGGTGGTGGTGCGGCACTTTTTTTTCTTTGTGCTGATAGCTTTGAAGATATGTTGTGAGGGTGGTGAGAGTGGAGCACGACCGTCTCCATGGCGCAATTGGCTAGTGCGATCAGCTGTTAACCGAAAAGTTGGAGGTTCGAGCCCACCCGGTGGTGGTGTGGCGCTTTTTTTCTTTGGGCTGATAGCTTTGAAGTTATGTTCTGATGGTGGTGAGAGTGGAGGAGGATTGTCTCCGTGGCGCAATTAGCTAGCGCGATTTGCTGTTAACCGAAAGGATGGAGTTTCGAGCCCTCCCGGGAGTGGTGTGTGGCTTTTTTCTTTGCGCTGATAGCTTTGAAGATATGTCCTGATGGTGGTGAAAGTGGCGCACGACTGTCTCCGTGGCGCAATTGGCTAGCGCGATCGGCTGTTAACCGCAAGGTTGGAAGTTCAAGCCCACCCGGTGGTGGCACGGCGCTTTTTTTTTCTTTTGGCTGATAGCTCTGAAAAAATGTTCTGACGGTGGTGAGAGTGGAGCACGACTATATCCGTGGCACAAATGGCTAGCGGCATCGGCTTTTAACCGAAAGGTTGGAGGTTCGAGCCCACCTGGTGGTGGTGCGGCGCTTTTTTTTCTTTGGGCTGATAGCTTTGAAGATATGTTCTGAGGGTGGTGAGAGTGGAGCAGGACTGTCCCCGGGCCGCAATCGGCTAGCGCGATCGGCTGTTAACCGAAAAGTTGGAGGTTCGAGCCCACCCGGTGGTGGTGCGGCGCTTTTTTTTTCTTTGCGCTGATAGCTTTGAAGATATGTTCTGATGGTGGTGAGAGTAGAGCACGACTGTCTCCGTGGCACAATTGGCTAGCGCAATCGGCTGTTAACCGAAAGGCTGGAGGTTCGAGCACACCCGGTGGTGGTGCGGCGCTTTTTTTCTTTGGGCTGATAGCTTTGACGATATGTTCTACTGGTGGTGAGAATGGAGCAGGACTGTCTCCGTGGCGCAATTGGCTAGCGCGATCGGCTGTTAACCGAAAGTTTGGGGTTTCGAGGCCTCCCGGGAGTTGTGTGTTGCTTTTTTCTTTGCGCTGATAGCTTTGAAGATATGTTCTGACGGTGGTGAGAGTGGAGCACGACTGTCTCCGTGGCGCAATTGGCTAGCGCGATCGGCTGTTAACCGAAAGGTTGGAGGTTCGAGCCCACCCGGTGGTGGTGCGGCGCTTTTTTTTCTTTGGGCTGATACCTTTGACGATATGTTCTACTGGTGGTGAGATGGGAGCAGGACTGTATCCGTGGCAGAATTGGCTAACGCGATCGGCTGTTAACCGAAAGCTTGGAGTTTAGAGCCCTCCCGGGAGTGGTGTGTTGCTTTTTTCTTTGCGCTGATAGCTTTGAAGATATGTTCTGACGGTGGTGAGAGTGGAGCACGACTGTCTCCGTGGCGCAATTGGCTAGCGCGATCGGCTGTTAACCGAAAGGTTGGAGGTTCGAGCCCACCCGGTGGTGGTTCGGCGCTTTTTTTTCTTTGCGCTGATAGCTTTGAAGATATGTTCTGATGGTGGTGAGAGTGGAGCACGACTGTCTCCGTGGCGCAATTGGCTAGCGCGATCGGCTATAAACCGGAAGTTTGAGGTTCGAGCCCACCCGGTGGTGGTGCGGCCCTTTTTTTTCTGTGGGCTGATAGCTTTGACGATATGTTCTACTGGTGGTGAGAGAGGAGCAGGACTGTCTCCGTGGCGCAATTGGCTAGTGCGCTCGGCTGTTGACCGAAATGTTGGAGGTTCGAGCCCAGCCCGTGGTGGTGCGGCGCTGTTTTTTCTTTGGGGTGATAGCTCTGAAGAAATGTTCTGATGGTGGTGACAGTGGAGCACGACTGTCACCTTGGGGCAATTGGCTAGCGCTATCGGGTGTTAACGGAAAGGTTGGAGGTTCGAGCCCACCCGGTGGTGGTGGTGCGGCGCTTTTTTTTTCTTTGGGCTGATAGCTTTGACGATATCTTCTACTGGTGGTGAGAGTGGAGCAGGACTGTCTCCGTGGCGCAATTGGCTAGCGCGATCGGCTGTTAACCGAACGTTTGGAGGTTCGAGCCCACCTGGTGGTGGTGCGGCGCTTTTTTTTCTTTGGGCTGATAGCTTTGAAGATATGTTCTGATGGTGGTGAGAGTGGAGCAGTACTATCTCTGTGGCGCAATTGGCTAGCGCGATCGGCTTTTAACCGAAAACTTGGATATTCGAGCCCACCCGGCGGTGGTGCGGCGCTTTTTTTTCTTTGGGCTGACAGCTTTGAAGATATGTTCTGATAGTGGTGAGAGTGGAGCAGAACTGTCTCCGTGGCGCAATTGGCTAGCGCGATCGGCTGTTGGAGTTTCGAGCCCACCCGGTGGTGGTGCGGCGCTTTTTTTTCTTTGGGCTGATAGCTTTGAAGTTATGTTCTGATGGTGTTGAGAGTGGAGCAGGACTGTCTCCGTGGCACAATTGGCTAGCGCGATCGGCTGTTAACCGAAAGGTTGGAGTCTCGAGGCCTCCTGGGATTGGTGTGTTGCTTTTTTCTTTGCGCTGATAGCTTTGAAGGTATGTTCTGATGGTGGTAAAGGTGGGGCACGACTGTCTCCGTGGCGCAATTGGCTAGCGCGATCGGCTGCTAACCGAAAGGTTGGAGGTTCGAGCCCACCCGGTGGTGGTTCGGCGCTTTTTTTTCTTTGTGCTGATAGCTTTGAAGATATGTTCTGAGGGTGGTGAGAGTGGAGCACGACCGTCTCCGTGGCGCAATTGGCTAGCGCGATCAGCTGTTAGCCGAAAGGTTTGAGGTTCGAGCCCACCCGATGGTGGTGCGGCGCTTTTTTTTCTGCGGGCTGATAGCTTTGAAGATATGTTCTGATGGTGGTGAGAGTGGAGCAGGACTGTCTCCGTGCCGCAATCGGCTAGCGCGATCGGCTGTTAACCGAAAAGTTGGAGGTTCGAGCCCACCCGGTGGTGGTGTGGCGCTTTTTTTCTTTGGGCTGATAGCTTTGAAGTTATGTTCTGATGGTGGTGAGAGTGGAGGAGGATTGTCTCCGTGGCGCAATTAGCTAGCGCGATTTGCTGTTAACCGAAAGGATGGAGTTTCGAGCCCTCCCGGGAGTGGTGTGTTGCTTTTTTCTTTGCGCTGATAGCTTTGAAGATATGTCCTGATGGTGGTAAAGGTGGGGCACGACTGTCTCCGTGGCGCAATTGGCTAGCGCGATCGGCTGCTAACCGAAAGGTTGGAGGTTCGAGCCCACCCGGTGGTGGTTCGGCGCTTTTTTTTCTTTGGGCTGATAGCTTTGAAGATATGTTCTGAGGGTGGTGAGAGTGGAGCACGACTGTCTCCGTGGCGCAATTGGCTAGCGCCATCAGCTGTTAGCCGAAAGGTTGGAGGTTCGAGCCCACCCGGTGGTGGTGCGGCGCTTTTTTTTCTTTGTGCTGATAGCTTTGAAGATATGTTGTGAGGGTGGTGAGAGTGGAGCACGACCGTCTCCGTGGCGCAATTGGCTAGTGCGATCAGCTGTTAACCGAAAAGTTGGAGGTTCGAGCCCACCCGGTGGTGGTGTGGCGCTTTTTTTTCTTTGGGCTGATAGCTTTGAAGTTATGTTCTGATGGTGGTGAGAGTGGAGGAGGATTGTCTCCGTGGCGCAATTAGCTAGCGCGATTTGCTGTTAACCGAAAGGATGGAGTTTCGAGCCCTCCCGGGAGTGGTGTGTGGCTTTTTTCTTTGCGCTGATAGCTTTGAAGATATGTCCTGATGGTGGTGAATGTGGGGCACGACTGTCTCCGTGGCGCAATTGGCTAGCGCGATCGGCTGTTAACCGCAAGGTTGGAAGTTCAAGCCCACCCGGTGGTGGCACGGCGCTTTTTTTTCTTTTGGCTGATAGCTCTGAAAAAATGTTCTGACGGTGGTGAGAGTGGAGCACGACTATATCCGTGGCACAAATGGCTAGCGGCATCGGCTCTTAACCGAAAGGTTGGAGGTTCGAGCCCACCCGGTGGTGGTGCGGCGCTTTTTTTTCTTTGGGCTGATAGCTTTGAAGATATGTTCTGAGGGTGGTGAGAGTGGAGCAGGACTGTTCCGGGCCGCAATCGGCTAGCGCGATCGGCTGTTAACCGAAAAGTTGGAGGTTCGAGCCCACCCGGTGGTGGTGCGGCGCTTTTTTTTTCTTTGCGCTGATAGCTTTGAAGATATGTTCTGATGGTGGTGAGAGTAGAGCACGACTGTCTCCGTGGCACAATTGGCTAGCGCAATCGGCTGTTAACCGAAAGGCTGGAGGTTCGAGCACACCCGGTGGTGGTGCGGCGCTTTTTTTCTTTGGGCTGATAGCTTTGACGATATGTTCTACTGGTGGTGAGAATGGAGCAGGACTGTCTCCGTGGCGCAATTGGCTAGCGCGATCGGCTGTTAACCGAAAGTTTGGGGTTTCGAGGCCTCCCGGGAGTTGTGTGTTGTTTTTTCTTTGCGCTGATAGCTTTGAAGATATGTTCTGACGGTGGTGAGAGTGGAGCACGACTGTCTCCGTGGCGCAATTGGCTAGCGCGATCGGCTGTTAACCGAAAGGTTGGAGGTTCGAGCCCACCCGGTGGTGGTGCGGCGCTTTTTTTTCTTTGGGCTGATACCTTTGACGATATGTTCTACTGGTGGTGAGATGGGAGCAGGACTGTATCCGTGGCAGAATTGGCTAACGCGATCGGCTGTTAACCGAAAGCTTGGAGTTTCGAGCCCTCCCGGGAGTGGTGTGTTGCTTTTTTCTTTGCGCTGATAGCTTTGAAGATATGTTCTGACGGTGGTGAGAGTGGAGCACGACTGTCTCCTTGGCGCAATTGGCTATTGCGATCGGCTGTTAACCGAAATGTTGGAGGTTCGAGCCCAGCCCGTGGTGGTGCGGCGCTTTTTTTTCTTTGGGGTGATAGCTCTGAAGAAATGTTCTGACGGTGGTGACAGTGGAGCACGACTGTCACCTTGGGGCAATTGGCTAGCGCTATCGGGTGTTAACGGAAAGTTTGGAGGTTCGAGCCCACCCGGTGGTGGTGGTGCGGCGCTTTTTTTTTCTTTGGGCTGATAGCTTTGACGATATGTTCTACTGGTGGTGAGAGTGGAGCAGGACTGTCTCCGTGGCGCAATTGGCTAGCGCGATCGGCTGTTAACCGAAAGTTTGGAGGTTCGAGCCCACCCGGTGGTGGTGCGGCTCCTTTTTTTTCTTTGGGCTGATAGCTTTGAAGATATGTTCTGATGGTGGTGAGAGTGGAGCAGTACTATCTCTGTGGCGCAATTGGCTAGCGCGATCGGCTTTTAACCGAAAACTTGGATGTTCGAGCCCACCCGGCGGTGGTGCGGCGCTTTTTTTTCTTTGGGCTGATAGCTTTGAAGTTATGTTCTGATGGTGTTGAGAGTGGAGCAGGACTGTCTCCGTGGCGCAATTGGCTAGCGCGATCGGCTGTTAACCGAAAGGTTGGAGTTTCTAGCCCTCCCGGGAGTGGTGTGTTGCTTTTTTCTTTGCGCTGATAACTTTGAAGATAAGTTTTGATGGTGGTGAGAGTGGAGCACGACTGTCTCCGTGGCGCAATTGGCTAGCGCTGTTGGCCCGTAACCGAAAAGTTGGAGGTTCGAGCCCACCCGGTGGTGGTGCGGCGCTTTTTTTTCTTCGCGCTGATAGCTTTGAAGATATGTTGTGATGGTGGTGAGAGTGCAGCACGACTGTCTCCGTGGCGCAATGGGCTAGCGCGATCGGCTGTTAACCGAAAGGTTTGAGGTTCGAGCCCACCCGGTGGTGATGGTGCGGCGCTTTTTTATCTTTGGGCTGATAGCTTTGACAATATGTTCTACTGGTGGTGAGAGTGGAGCAGGACTGTCTCCGTGGCGCAATTGGCTAGCGCGATCGGCTGTTAACCGAAAGGTTGGAGTTTCGAGCCCACCCGGTGGTGGTGCGGCGCTTTTTTTCTTTGGGCTGATAGCTTTGAAGATATGTTCTGATGGTGGTGAGAGTGGAAAAGGACTGTCTCCGTGGCGCAATTGGCTAGCGCGATCGGCTGTTAACCGAAATGTTGGAGGTTCGAGCCCAGCCCGTGGTGGTGCGGCGCTTTTTTTTCTTTGGGGTGATAGCTCTGAAGAAATGTTCCGACGGTGGTGACAGTGGAGCACGACTGTCACTTTGGGGCAATTGGCTAGCGCTATCGGCTGTTAACGGAAAGGTTGGAGGTTCGAGCCTACCCGGTGGTGGTGCGGCGCTTTTTTTTCTTTGGGCTGATAGCTCTGACGGTGGTAAGAGTGGAGCAGGACTGTCTCCGTGGTGCAATTGGCTAGCACGATCGGCTGTTAACCGAAAGGTCGGAGGTTCAAGCCCACTCGGTGGTGGTGCGGCGCTTTTTTTTCTTTGCGCTGATAGCTTTGAAGATATGTTCTGATGGTGGTGAGAGTGGAGCACGACTGTCTCCGTGGCGCAATTGACTAGCGCGATCGGCTCTAAACCGAAAGGTTGGAGGTTCCAGCCCACCCGGTGGTGGTGCGGCGCTTTTTTTCTTTGGGCTGATAGCTTTGACGATATGGTCTACTGGTGGTGAGAGTGAAGCAGGACTGTCTCCGTGGCGCAATTGGCTAGCGCGATCGGCTGTTAACCGAACATTTGGAGGTTCGAGCCCTCCCGGGCGTGGTGTGTTGCTTTTTTCTTTGCGCCGATAGCTTTGAAGATATTTTCTGATGGTGGTGAGAGTGAGGACGACTGTCTCCGTGGCGCACTTGGCTAGCGCGATCGGCTGTTAACCGAAAGTTTGGAGGTTCGAGCCCACCCGGTGGTGGTGCGGTGCTTTTTTTTCTTTGGGCTGATAGCTTTGAAGTTATGTTCTGATGGTGGTGAGAGTGGAGCAGTACTATCTCTGTGGCGCAATTGGCTAGTGCGATCGGCTTTTAACCGAAAACTTGGATGTTCGAGCCCAACCGGCGGTGGTGCGGCGCTTTTTTTTCTTTGGGCTGACAGCTTTGAAGATATGTTCTGATAGTGGTGAGAGTGGAGCAGAACTGTCTCCGTGGCGCAATTGGCTAGCGCGATCGGCTGTTGGAGTTTCGAGCCCACCCGGTGGTGGTGCGGCGCTTTTTTTTCTTTGGGCTGATAGCTTTGAAGTTATGTTCTGATGGTGTTGAGAGTGGAGCAGGACTGTCTCCGTGGCACAATTGGCTAGCGCGATCGGCTGTTAACCGAAAGGTTGGAGTCTCGAGGCCTCCCGGGATTGGTGTGTTGCTTTTTTCTTTGCGCTGATAGCTTTGAAGGTATGTTCTGATGGTGGTAAAGGTGGGGCACGACTGTCTCCGTGGCGCAATTGGCTAGCGCGATCGGCTGCTAACCGAAAGGTTGGAGGTTCGAGCCCACCCGGTGGTGGTTCGGCGCTTTTTTTTCTTTGGGCTGATAGCTTTGAAGATATGTTCTGAGGGTGGTGAGAGTGGAGCACGACTGTCTCCGTGGCGCAATTGGCTAGCGCGATCAGCTGTTAGCCGAAAGGTTGGAGGTTCGAGCCCACCCGGTGGTGGTGCGGCGCTTTTTTTTCTTTGTGCTGATAGCTTTGAAGATATGTTGTGAGGGTGGTGAGAGTGGAGCACGACCGTCTCCGTGGCGCAATTGGCTAGTGCGATCAGCTGTTAACCGAAAAGTTGGAGGTTCGAGCCCACCCGGTGGTGGTGTGGCGCTTTTTTTCTTTGGGCTGATAGCTTTGAAGTTATGTTCTGATGGTGGTGAGAGTGGAGGAGGATTGTCTCCGTGGCGCAATTAGCTAGCGCGATTTGCTGTTAACCGAAAGGATGGAGTTTCGAGCCCTCCCGGGAGTGGTGTGTGGCTTTTTTCTTTGCGCTGATAGCTTTGAAGATATGTCCTGATGGTGGTGAAAGTGGGGCACGACTGTCTCCGTGGCGCAATTGGCTAGCGCGATCGGCTGTTAACCGCAAGGTTGGAAGTTCAAGCCCACCCGGTGGTGGCACGGCGCTTTTTTTTTCTTTTGGCTGATAGCTCTGAAAAAATGTTCTGACGGTGGTGAGAGTGGAGCACGACTATATCCGTGGCACAAATGGCTAGCGGCATCGGCTTTTAACCGAAAGGTTGGAGGTTCGAGCCCACCTGGTGGTGGTGCGGCGCTTTTTTTTCTTTGGGCTGATAGCTTTGAAGATATGTTCTGAGGGTGGTGAGAGTGGAGCAGGACTGTCCCCGGGCCGCAATCGGCTAGCGCGATCGGCTGTTAACCGAAAAGTTGGAGGTTCGAGCCCACCCGGTGGTGGTGCGGCGCTTTTTTTTTCTTTGCGCTGATAGCTTTGAAGATATGTTCTGATGGTGGTGAGAGTAGAGCACGACTGTCTCCGTGGCACAATTGGCTAGCGCAATCGGCTGTTAACCGAAAGGCTGGAGGTTCGAGCACACCCGGTGGTGGTGCGGCGCTTTTTTTCTTTGGGCTGATAGCTTTGACGATATGTTCTACTGGTGGTGAGAATGGAGCAGGACTGTCTCCGTGGCGCAATTGGCTAGCGCGATCGGCTGTTAACCGAAAGTTTGGGGTTTCGAGGCCTCCCGGGAGTTGTGTGTTGCTTTTTTCTTTGCGCTGATAGCTTTGAAGATATGTTCTGACGGTGGTGAGAGTGGAGCACGACTGTCTCCGTGGCGCAATTGGCTAGCGCGATCGGCTGTTAACCGAAAGGTTGGAGGTTCGAGCCCACCCGGTGGTGGTGCGGCGCTTTTTTTTCTTTGGGCTGATACCTTTGACGATATGTTCTACTGGTGGTGAGATGGGAGCAGGACTGTATCCGTGGCAGAATTGGCTAACGCGATCGGCTGTTAACCGAAAGCTTGGAGTTTCGAGCCCTCCCGGGAGTGGTGTGTTGCTTTTTTCTTTGCGCTGATAGCTTTGAAGATATGTTCTGACGGTGGTGAGAGTGGAGCACGACTGTCTCCGTGGCGCAATTGGCTACCGCGATCGGCTGTTAACCGAAAGGTTGGAGGTTCGAGCCCACCCGGTGGTGGTTCGGCGCTTTTTTTTCTTTGCGCTGATAGCTTTGAAGATATGTTCTGATGGTGGTGAGAGTGGAGCACGACTGTCTCCGTGGCGCAATTGGCTAGCGCGATCGGCTATAAACCGGAAGTTTGAGGTTCGAGCCCACCCGGTGGTGGTGCGGCGCTTTTTTTTCTGTGGGCTGATAGCTTTGACGATATGTTCTACTGGTGGTGAGAGTGGAGCAGGACTGTCTCCGTGGCGCAATTGGCTAGTGCGCTCGGCTGTTGACCGAAATGTTGGAGTTTCGAGCCCACCCGGTGGTGGTGCGGCGCTTTTTTTCTTTGGGCTGATAGCTTTGAAGATATGTTCTGATGGTGGTGAGAGTGGAACAGGACTGTCTCCGTGGCGCAATTGGCTAGCGCGATCGGCTGTTAACCGAAATGTTGGAGGTTCGAGCCCAGCCCGTGGTGGTGCGGCGCTTTTTTTTCTTTGGGGTGATAGCTCTGAAGAAATGTTCTGACGGTGGTGACTGTGGAGCACGACTGTCACCTTGGGGCAATTGGCTAGCGCTATCGGGTGTTAACGGAAAGGTTGGAGGTTCGAGCCCACTTGGTGGTGGTGGTGCGGCGCTTTTTTTTTCTTTGGGCTGATAGCTTTGACGATATGTTCTACTGGTGGTGAGAGTGGAGCAGGACTGTCTCCGTGGCGCAATTGGCTAGCGCGATCGGCTGTTAACCGAACGTTTGGAGGTTCGAGCCCACCTGGTGGTGGTGCGGCGCTTTTTTTTCTTTGGGCTGATAGCTTTGAAGATATGTTCTGATGGTGGTGAGAGTGGAGCAGTACTATCTCTGTGGCGCAATTGGCTAGCGCGATCGGCTTTTAACCGAAAACTTGGATGTTCGAGCCCACCCGGCGGTGGTGCGGCGCTTTTTTTTCTTTGGGCTGACAGCTTTGAAGATATGTTCTGATAGTGGTGAGAGTGGAGCAGAACTGTC
Source organism: Rhipicephalus microplus (assembly GCF_043290135.1). Lineage (NCBI taxonomy): Eukaryota > Metazoa > Arthropoda > Arachnida > Ixodida > Ixodidae > Rhipicephalus > Rhipicephalus microplus. The sequence goes on along the minus strand of NW_027464611.1, from coordinate 414,087 downwards.
TCCGTGGCGCAATTGGCTAGCGCGATCGGCTGTTGGAGTTTCGAGCCCACCCGGTGGTGGTGCGGCGCTTTTTTTTTTGGGCTGATAGCTTTGAAGTTATGTTCTGATGGTGTTGAGAGTGGAGCAGGACTGTCTCCGTGGCACAATTGGCTAGCGCGATCGGCTGTTAACCGAAAGGTTGGAGTCTCGAGGCCTCCTGGGATTGGTGTGTTGCTTTTTTCTTTGCGCTGATAGCTTTGAAGGTACGTTCTGATGGTGGTAAAGGTGGGGCACGACTGTCTCCGTGGCGCAATTGGCTAGCGCGATCGGCTGCTAACCGAAAGGTTGGAGGTTCGAGCCCACCCGGTGGTGGTTCGGCGCTTTTTTTTTCTTTGGGCTGATAGCTTTGAAGATATGTTCTGAGGGTGGTGAGAGTGGAGCACGACTGTCTCCGTGGCGCAATCGGCTAGCGCGATCGGCTGTTAACCGAAAAGTTGGAGGTTCGAGCCCACCCGGTGGTGGTGTGGCGCTTTTTTTCTTTGGGCTGATAGCTTTGAAGTTATGTTCTCATGGTGGTGAGAGTGGAGGAGGATTGTCTCCGTGGCGCAATTAGCTAGCGCGATTTGCTGTTAACCGAAAGGATGGAGTTTCGAGCCCTCCCGGGAGTGGTGTGTTGCTTTTTTCTTTGCGCTGATAACTTTGAAGATATGTCCTGATGGTGGTAAAGGTGGGGCACGACTGTCTCCGTGGCGCAATTGGCTAGCGCGATCGGCTGCTAACCGAAAGGTTGGAGGTTCGAGCCCACCCGGTGGTGGTTCGGCGCTTTTTTTTTCTTCGGGCTGATAGCTTTGAAGATATGTTCTGAGGGTGGTGAGAGTGGAGCACGACTGTCTCCGTGGCGCAATTGGCTAGCGCGATCAGCTGTTAGCCGAAAGGTTGGAGGTTCGAGCCCACCCGGTGGTGGTGCGGCGCTTTTTTTTCTTTGTGCTGATAGCTTTGAAGATATGTTGTGAGGGTGGTGAGAGTGGAGCACGACCGTCTCCGTGGCGCAATTGGCTAGTGCGATCAGCTGTTAACCGAAAAGTTGGAAGTTCGAGCCCACCTGGTGGTGGTGCGGCGCTTTTTTTCTTTGGGCTGATAGCTTTGAAGATATGTTCTGATGGTGGTGAGAGTGGAAAAGGACTGTCTCCGTGGCGCAATTGGCTAGCGCGATCGGCTGTTAACCGAAATGTTGGAGGTTCGAGCCCAGTCCGTGGAGGTGCGGCGCTTTTTTTTTCTTTTGGGTGATAGCTCTGAAGAAATGTTCCGACGGTGGTGACAGTGGAGCACGACTGTCACTTTGGGGCAATTGGCTAGCGCTATCGGCTGTTAACGGAAAGGTTGGAGGTTCGAGCCTACCCGGTGGTGGTGCGGCGCTTTTTTTTCTTTGGGCTGATAGCTCTGACGGTGGTGAGAGTGGAGCAGGACTGTCTCCGTGGTGCAATTGGCTAGCACGATCGGCTGTTAACCGAAAGGTCGGAGGTTCAAGCCCACCCGGTGGTGGTGCGGCGCTTTTTTTTCTTTGCGCTGATAGCTTTGAAGATATGTTCTGATGGTGGTGAGAGTGGAGCACGACTGTCTCCGTGGCGCAATTGACTAGCGCGATCGGCTCTAAACCGAAAGGTTCGAGGTTCCAGCCCACCCGGTGGTGGTGCGGCGCTTTTTTTCTTTGGGCTGATAGCTTTGACGATATGGTCTACTGGTGGTGAGAGTGAAGCAGGACTGTCTCCGTGGCGCAATTGGCTAGCGCGATCGGCTGTTAACCGAACATTTGGAGGTTCGAGCCCTCCCGGGAGTGGTGTGTTGCTTTTTTCTTTGCGCCGATAGCTTTGAAGATATTTTCTGATGGTGGTGAGAGTGAGGACGACTGTCTCCGTGGCGCACTTGGCTAGCGCGATCGGCTGTTAACCGAAAGTTTGGAGGTTCGAGCCCACCCGGTGGTGGTGCGGTGCTTTTTTTTCTTTGGGCTGATAGCTTTGAAGTTATGTTCTGATGGTGGTGAGAGTGGAGCAGTACTATCTCTGTGGCGCAATTGGCTAGTGCGATCAGCTTTTAACCGAAAACTTGGATGTTCGAGCCCACCCGGCGGTGGTGCGGCGCTTTTTTTTCTTTGGGCTGACAGCTTTGAAGATATGTTCTGATAGTGGTGAGAGTGGAGCAGAACTGTCTCCGTGGCGCAATTGGCTAGCGCGATCGGCTGTTGGAGTTTCGAGCCCACCCGGTGGTGGTGCGGCGCTTTTTTTTCTTTGGGCTGATAGCTTTGAAGTTATGTTCTGATGGTGTTGAGAGTGGAGCAGGACTGTCTCCGTGGCACAATTGGCTAGCGCGATCGGCTGTTAACCGAAAGGTTGGAGTCTCGAGGCCTCCCGGGATTGGTGTGTTGCTTTTTTCTTTGCGCTGATAGCTTTGAAGGTATGTTCTGATGGTGGTAAAGGTGGGGCACGACTGTCTCCGTGGCGCAATTGGCTAGCGCGATCAGCTGTTAGCCGAAAGGTTGGAGGTTCGAGCCCACCCGGTGGTGGTGCGGCGCTTTTTTTTCTTTGTGCTGATAGCTTTGAAGATATGTTGTGAGGGTGGTGAGAGTGGAGCACGACCGTCTCCGTGGCGCAATTGGCTAGTGCGATCAGCTGTTAACCGAAAAGTTGGAGGTTCGAGCCCACCCGGTGGTGGTGTGGCGCTTTTTTTCTTTGGGCTGATAGCTTTGAAGTTATGTTCTGATGGTGGTGAGAGTGGAGGAGGATTGTCTCCGTGGCGCAATTAGCTAGCGCGATTTGCTGTTAATCGAAAGGATGGAGTTTCGAGCCCTCCCGGGAGTGGTGTGTGGCTTTTTTCTTTGCGCTGATAGCTTTGAAGATATGTCCTGATGGTGGTGAAAGTGGGGCACGACTGTCTCCGTGGCGCAATTGGCTAGCGCGATCGGCTGTTAACCGCAAGGTTGGAAGTTCAAGCCCACCCGGTGGTGGCACGGCGCTTTTTTTTTCTTTTGGCTGATAGCTCTGAAAAAATGTTCTGACGGTGGTGAGAGTGGAGCACGACTATATCCGTGGCACAAATGGCTAGCGGCATCGGCTTTTAACCGAAAGGTTGGAGGTTCGAGCCCACCTGGTGGTGGTGCGGCGCTTTTTTTTCTTTGGGCTGATAGCTTTGAAGATATGTTCTTAGGGTGGTGAGAGTGGAGCAGGACTGTCTCCGTGGCGCAATTGGCTAGTGCGCTCGGCTGTTGACCGAAATGTTGGAGTTTCGAGCCCACCCGGTGGTGGTGCGGCGCTTTTTTTCTTTGGGCTGATAGCTTTGAAGATATGTTCTGATGGTGGTGAGAGTGGAACAGGACTGTCTCCGTGGCGCAATTGGCTAGCGCGATCGGCTGTTAACCGAAATGTTGGAGGTTCGAGCCCAGCCCGTGGTGGTGCGGCGCTTTTTTTTCTTTGGGGTGATAGCTCTGAAGAAATGTTCTGACGGTGGTGACAGTGGAGCACGACTGTCACCTTGGGGCAATTGGCTAGCGCTATCGGGTGTTAACGGAAAGGTTGGAGGTTCGAGCCCACCTGGTGGTGGTGGTGCGGCGCTTTTTTTTTCTTTGGGCTGATAGCTTTGACGATATGTTCTACTGGTGGTGAGAGTGGAGCAGGACTGTCTCCGTGGCGCAATTGGCTAGCGCGATCGGCTGTTAACCGAACGTTTGGAGGTTCGAGCCCACCTGGTGGTGGTGCGGCGCTTTTTTTTCTTTGGGCTGATAGCTTTGAAGATATGTTCTGATGGTGGTGAGAGTGGAGCAGTACTATCTCTGTGGCGCAATTGGCTAGCGCGATCGGCTTTTAACCGAAAACTTGGATGTTCGAGCCCACCCGGCGGTGGTGCGGCGCTTTTTTTTCTTTGGGCTGACAGCTTTGAAGATATGTTCTGATAGTGGTGAGAGTGGAGCAGAACTGTCTCCGTGGCGCAATTGGCTAGCGCGATCGGCTGTTGGAGTTTCGAGCCCACCCGGTGGTGGTGCGGCGCTTTTTTTTTTGGGCTGATAGCTTTGAAGTTATGTTCTGATGGTGTTGAGAGTGGAGCAGGACTGTCTCCGTGGCACAATTGGCTAGCGCGATCGGCTGTTAACCGAAAGGTTGGAGTCTCGAGGCCTCCTGGGATTGGTGTGTTGCTTTTTTCTTTGCGCTGATAGCTTTGAAGGTATGTTCTGATGGTGGTAAAGGTGGGGCACGACTGTCTCCGTGGCGCAATTGGCTAGCGCGATCGGCTGCTAACCGAAAGGTTGGAGGTTCGAGCCCACCCGGTGGTGGTTCGGCGCTTTTTTTTCTTTGGGCTGATAGCTTTGAAGATATGTTCTGAGGGTGGTGAGAGTGGAGCACGACTGTCTCCGTGGCGCAATCGGCTAGCGCGATCGGCTGTTAACCGAAAAGTTGGAGGTTCGAGCCCACCCGGTGGTGGTGTGGCGCTTTTTTTCTTTGGGCTGATAGCTTTGAAGTTATGTTCTGATGGTGGTGAGAGTGGAGGAGGATTGTCTCCGTGGCGCAATTAGCTAGCGCGATTTGCTGTTAACCGAAAGGATGGAGTTTCGAGCCCTCCCGGGAGTGGTGTGTTGCTTTTTTCTTTGCGCTGATAGCTTTGAAGATATGTCCTGATGGTGGTAAAGGTGGGGCACGACTGTCTCCGTGGCGCAATTGGCTAGCGCGATCGGCTGCTAACCGAAAGGTTGGAGGTTCGAGCCCACCCGGTGGTGGTTCGGCGCTTTTTTTTCTTTGGGCTGATAGCTTTGAAGATATGTTCTGAGGGTGGTGAGAGTGGAGCACGACTGTCTCCGTGGCGCAATTGGCTAGCGCGATCAGCTGTTAGCCGAAAGGTTGGAGGTTCGAGCCCACCCGGTGGTGGTGCGGCGCTTTTTTTTCTTTGTGCTGATAGCTTTGAAGATATGTTGTGAGGGTGGTGAGAGTGGAGCACGACCGTCTCCGTGGCGCAATTGGCTAGTGCGATCAGCTGTTAACCGAAAAGTTGGAGGTTCGAGCCCACCCGGTGGTGGTGGGGCGCTTTTTTTTCTTTGGGCTGATAGCTTTGAAGTTATGTTCTGATGGTGGTGAGAGTGGAGGAGGATTGTCTCCGTGGCGCAATTAGCTAGCGCGATTGGCTGTTAACCGAAAGGATGGAGTTTCGAGCCCTCCCGGGAGTGGTGTGTGGCTTTTTTCTTTGCGCTGATAGCTTTGAAGATATGTCCTGATGGTGGTGAAAGTGGGGCACGACTGTCTCCGTGGCGCAATTGGCTAGCGCGATCAGCTGTTAACCGCAAGGTTGGAAGTTCAAGCCCACCCGGTGGTGGCACGGCGCTTTTTTTTTCTTTTGGCTGATAGCTCTGAAAAAATGTTCTGACGGTGGTGAGAGTGGAGCACGACTATATCCGTGGCACAAATGGCTAGCGGCATCGGCTCTTAACCGAAAGGTTGGAGGTTCGAGCCCACCCGGTGGTGGTGCGGCGCTTTTTTTTCTTTGGGCTGATAGCTTTGAAGATATGTTCTGAGGGTGGTGAGAGTGGAGCAGGACTGTTCCGGGCCGCAATCGGCTAGCGCGATCGGCTGTTAACCGAAAAGTTGGAGGTTCGAGCCCACCCGGTGGTGGTGCGGCGCTTTTTTTTTCTTTGCGCTGATAGCTTTGAAGATATGTTCTGATGGTGGTGAGAGTAGAGCACGACTGTCTCCGTGGCACAATTGGCTAGCGCAATCGGCTGTTAACCGAAAGGCTGGAGGTTCGAGCACACCCGGTGGTGGTGCGGCGCTTTTTTTCTTTGGGCTGATAGCTTTGACGATATGTTCTACTGGTGGTGAGAATGGAGCAGGACTGTCTCCGTGGCGCAATTGGCTAGCGCGATCGGCTGTTAACCGAAAGTTTGGGGTTTCGAGGCCTCCCGGGAGTTGTGTGTTGTTTTTTCTTTGCGCTGATAGCTTTGAAGATATGTTCTGACGGTGGTGAGAGTGGAGCACGACTGTCTCCGTGGCGCAATTGGCTAGCGCGATCGGCTGTTAACCGAAAGGTTGGAGGTTCGAGCCCACCCGGTGGTGGTGCGGCGCTTTTTTTTCTTTGGGCTGATACCTTTGACGATATGTTCTACTGGTGGTGAGATGGGAGCAGGACTGTATCCGTGGCAGAATTGGCTAACGCGATCGGCTGTTAACCGAAAGCTTGGAGTTTCGAGCCCTCCCGGGAGTGGTGTGTTGCTTTTTTCTTTGCGCTGATAGCTTTGAAGATATGTTCTGACGGTGGTGAGAGTGGAGCACGACTGTCTCCGTGGCGCAGTTGGCTAGCGCGATCGGCTGTTAACCGAAAGGTTGGAGGTTCGAGCCCACCCGGTGGTGGTTCGGCGCTTTTTTTTCTGTGGGCTGATAGCTTTGAAGATATGTTCTTATGGTGGTGATAGTGGAGCAGGACTGTCTCCGTGGCGCAATTGGCTAGCACGATCGCCTGTTAACCGAAAAGTCGGAGGTTTGAGCCCACCCGGTGGTGGTGCGGCGCTTTTTTTTCTTTGCGCTGATAGCTTTGAAGATATGTTCTGATGGTGGTGAGAGTGGAGCACGACTGTCTCCGTGGCGCAATAGGCTAGCGCGATCGGCTATAAACCGGAAGTTTGAGGTTCGAGCCCACCCGGTGGTGGTGCGGCGCTTTTTTTTCTTTGGGCTGATAGCTTTGACGATATGTTCTACTGGTGGTGAGAGTGGAGCAGGACTGTCTCCGTGGCGCAATTGGCTAGTGCGCTCGGCTGTTGACCGAAATGTTGGAGTTTCGAGCCCACCCGGTGGTGGTGCGGCGCTTTTTTTCTTTGGGCTGATAGCTTTGAAGATATGTTCTGATGGTGGTGAGAGTGGAACAGGACTGTCTCCGTGGCGCAATTGGCTATTGCGATCGGCTGTTAACCGAAATGTTGGAGGTTCGAGCCCAGCCCGTGGTGGTGCGGCGCTTTTTTTTCTTTGGGGTGATAGCTCTGAAGAAATGTTCTGACGGTGGTGACAGTGGAGCACGACTGTCACCTTGGGGCAATTGGCTAGCGCTATCGGGTGTTAACGGAAAGTTTGGAGGTTCGAGCCCACCCGGTGGTGGTGGTGCGGCGCTTTTTTTTTCTTTGGGCTGATAGATTTTACGATATGTTCTACTGGTGGTGAGAGTGGAGCAGGACTGTCTCCGTGGCGCAATTGGCTAGCGCGATCGGCTGTTAACCGAAAGTTTGGAGGTTCGAGCCCACCCGGTGGTGGTGCGGCGCTTTTTTTTCTTTGGGCTGATAGCTTTGAAGATATGTTCTGATGGTGGTGAGAGTGGAGCAGTACTATCTCTGTGGCGCAATTGGCTAGCGCGATCGGCTTTTAACCGAAAACTTGGATGTTCGAGCCCACCCGGCGGTGGTGCGGCGCTTTTTTTTTCTTTGGGCTGACAGCTTTGAAGATATGTTCTGATAGTGGTGAGAGTGGAGCAGAACTGTCTCCGTGGCGCAATTGGCTAGCGCGATCGGCTGTTGGAGTTTCGAACCCACCCGGTGGTGGTGCGGCGCTTTTTTTTCTTTGGGCTGATAGCTTTGAAGTTATGTTCTGATGGTGTTGAGAGTGGAGCAGGACTGTCTCCGTGGCACAATTGGCTAGCGCGATCGGCTGTTAACCGAAAGGTTGGAGTCTCGAGGCCTCCTGGGATTGGTGTGTTGCTTTTTTCTTTGCGCTGATAGCTTTGAAGGTATGTTCTGATGGTGGTAAAGGTGGGGCACGACTGTCTCCGTGGCGCAATTGGCTAGCGCGATCGGCTGCTAACCGAAAGGTTGGAGGTTCGAGCCCACCCGGTGGTGGTTCGGCGCTTTTTTTTCTTTGGGCTGATAGCTTTGAAGATATGTTCTGAGGGTGGTGAGAGTGGAGCACGACTGTCTCCGTGGCGCAATTGGCTAGCGCGATCAGCTGTTAGCCGAAAGGTTGGAGGTTCGAGCCCACCCGGTGGTGGTGCGGCGCTTTTTTTTCTTTGTGCTGATAGCTTTGAAGATATGTTCTGAGGGTGGTGAGAGTGGAGCACGACCGTCTCCGTGGCGCAATTGGCTAGCGCGATCAGCTGTTAGCCGAAAGGTTTGAGGTTCGAGCCCACTCGATGGTGGTGCGGCGCTTTTTTTTTCTGCGGGCTGATAGCTTTGAAGATATGTTCTGATGGTGGTGAGAGTGGAGCAGGACTGTCTCCGTGCCGCAATCGGCTAGCGCGATCGGCGGTTAACCGAAAAGTTGGAGGTTCGAGCCCACCCGGTGGTGGTGTGGCGCTTTTTTTCTTTGGGCTGATAGCTTTGAAGTTATGTTCTGATGGTGGTGAGAGTGGAGGAGGATTGTCTCCGTGGCGCAATTAGCTAGCGCGATTTGCTGTTAACCGAAAGGATGGAGTTTCGAGCCCTCCCGGGAGTGGTGTGTTGCTTTTTTCTTTGCGCTGATAGCTTTGAAGATATGTCCTGATGGTGGTGAAAGTGGGGCACGACTGTCTCCGTGGCGCAATTGGCTAGCGCGATCGGCTGTTAACCGCAAGGTTGAAAGTTCAAGCCCACCCGGTGGTGGCACGGCGCTTTTTTTTTCTTTTGGCTGATAGCTCTGAAAAAATGTTCTGACGGTGGTGAGAGTGGAGCACGACTATATCCGTGGCACAAATGGCTAGCGGCATCGGCTCTTAACCGAAAGGTTGGAGGTTCGAGCCCACCCGGTGGTGGTGCGGCGCTTTTTTTTCTTTGGGCTGATAGCTTTGAAGATATGTTCTGAGGGTGGTGAGAGTGGAGCAGGACTGTTCCGGGCCGCAATCGGCTAGCGCGATCGGCTGTTAACCGAAAAGTTGGAGGTTCGAGCCCACCCGGTGGTGGTGCGGCGCTTTTTTTTTCTTTGCGCTGATAGCTTTGAAGATATGTTCTGATGGTGGTGAGAGTAGAGCACGACTGTCTCCGTGGCACAATTGGCTAGCGCAATCGGCTGTTAACTGAAAGGCTGGAGGTTCGAGCACACCCGGTGGTGGTGCGGCGCTTTTTTTCTTTGGGCTGATAGCTTTGACGATATGTTCTACTGGTGGTGAGAATGGAGCAGGACTGTCTCCGTGGCGCAATTGGCTAGCGCGATCGGCTGTTAACCGAAAGTTTGGGGTTTCGAGGCCTCCCGGGAGTTGTGTGTTGTTTTTTCTTTGCGCTGATAGCTTTGAAGATATGTTCTGACGGTGGTGAGAGTGGAGCACGACTGTCTCCGTGGCGCAATTGGCTAGCGCGATCGGCTGTTAACCGAAAGGTTGGAGGTTCGAGCCCACCCGGTGGTGGTGCGGCGCTTTTTTTTCTTTGGGCTGATACCTTTGACGATATGTTCTACTGGTGGTGAGATGGGAGCAGGACTGTATCCGTGGCAGAATTGGCTAACGCGATCGGCTGTTAACCGAAAGCTTGGAGTTTCGTGCCCTCCCGGGAGTGGGGTGTTGCTTTTTTCTTTGCGCTGATAGCTTTGAAGATATGTTCTGACGGTGGTGAGAGTGGAGCACGACTGTCTCCGTGGCGCAATTGGCTAGCGCGATCGGCTGTTAACCGAAAGGTTGGAGGTTCGAGCCCACCCGGTGGTGGTTCGGCGCTTTTTTTTCTGTGGGCTGATAGCTTTGAAGATATGTTCTGATGGTGGTGATAGTGGAGCAGGACTGTCTCCGTGGCGCAATTGGTTAGCACGATCGCCTGTTAACCGAAAAGTCGGAGGTTTGAGCCCACCCGGTGGTGGTGCGGCGCTTTTTTTTCTTTGCGCTGATAGCTTTGAAGATATGTTCTGATGGTGGTGAGAGTGGAGCACGACTGTCTCCGTGGCGCAATAGGCTAGCGCGATCGGCTATAAACCGGAAGTTTGAGGTTCGAGCCCACCCGGTGGTGGTGCGGCGCTTTTTTTTCTTTGGGCTGATAGCTTTGACGATATGTTCTACTGGTGGTGAGAGTGGAGCAGGACTGTCTCCGTGGCGCAATTGGCTAGTGCGCTCGGCTGTTGACCGAAATGTTGGAGTTTCGAGCCCACCCGGTGGTGGTGCGGCGCTTTTTTTCTTTGGGCTGATAGCTTTGAAGATATGTTCTGATGGTGGTGAGAGTGGAACAGGACTGTCTCCGTGGCGCAATTGGCTATTGCGATCGGCTGTTAACCGAAATGTTGGAGGTTCGAGCCCAGCCCGTGGTGGTGCGGCGCTTTTTTTTCTTTGGGGTGATAGCTCTGAAGAAATGTTCTGACGGTGGTGACAGTGGAGCACGACTGTCACCTTGGGGCAATTGGCTAGCGCTATCGGGTGTTAACGGAAAGTTTGGAGGTTCGAGCCCACCCGGTGGTGGTGGTGCGGCGCTTTTTTTTTCTTTGGGCTGATAGATTTTACGATATGTTCTACTGGTGGTGAGAGTGGAGCAGGACTGTCTCCGTGGCGCAATTGGCTAGCGCGATCGGCTGTTAACCGAAAGTTTGGAGGTTCGAGCCCACCCGGTGGTGGTGCGGCGCTTTTTTTTCTTTGGGCTGATAGCTTTGAAGATATGTTCTGATGGTGGTGAGAGTGGAGCAGTACTATCTCTGTGGCGCAATTGGCTAGCGCGATCGGCTTTTAACCGAAAACTTGGATGTTCGAGCCCACCCGGCGGTGGTGCGGCGCTTTTTTTTTCTTTGGGCTGACAGCTTTGAAGATATGTTCTGATAGTGGTGAGAGTGGAGCAGAACTGTCTCCGTGGCGCAATTGGCTAGCGCGATCGGCTGTTGGAGTTTCGAACCCACCCGGTGGTGGTGCGGCGCTTTTTTTTCTTTGGGCTGATAGCTTTGAAGTTATGTTCTGATGGTGTTGAGAGTGGAGCAGGACTGTCTCCGTGGCACAATTGGCTAGCGCGATCGGCTGTTAACCGAAAGGTTGGAGTCTCGAGGCCTCCTGGGATTGGTGTGTTGCTTTTTTCTTTGCGCTGATAGCTTTGAAGGTATGTTCTGGTGGTGGTAAAGGTGGGGCACGACTGTCTCCGTGGCGCAATTGGCTAGCGCGATCGGCTGCTAACCGAAAGATTGGAGGTTCGAGCCCACCCGGTGGTGGTTCGGCGCTTTTTTTTCTTTGGGCTGATAGCTTTGAAGATATGTTCTGAGGGTGGTGAGAGTGGAGCACGACTGTCTCCGTGGCGCAATTGGCTAGCGCGATCAGCTGTTAGCCGAAAGGTTGGAGGTTCGAGCCCACCCGGTGGTGGTGCGGCGCTTTTTTTTCTTTGTGCTGATAGCTTTGAAGATATGTTCTGAGGGTGGTGAGAGTGGAGCACGACCGTCTCCGTGGCGCAATTGGCTAGCGCGATCAGCTGTTAGCCGAAAGGTTGGAGGTTCGAGCCCACTCGATGGTGGTGCGGCGCTTTTTTTTTCTGCGGGCTGATAGCTTTGAAGATATGTTCTGATGGTGGTGAGAGTGGAGCAGGACTGTCTCCGTGCCGCAATCGGCTAGCGCGATCGGCTGTTAACCGAAAAGTTGGAGGTTCGAGCCCACCCGGTGGTGGTGTGGCGCTTTTTTTCTTTGGGCTGATAGCTTTGAAGTTATGTTCTGATGGTGGTGAGAGTGAAGGAGGATTGTCTCCGTGGCGCAATTAGCTAGCGCGATTTGCTGTTAACCGAAAGGATGGAGTTTCGAGCCCTCCCCGGGAGTGGTGTGTTGCTTTTTTCTTTGCGCTGATAGCTTTGAAGATATGTCCTGATGGTGGTGAAAGTGGGGCACGACTGTCTCCGTGGCGCAATTGGCTAGCGCGATCGGCTGTTAACCGCAAGGTTGGAAGTTCAAGCCCACCCGGTGGTGGCACGGCGCTTTTTTTTTCTTTTGGCTGATAGCTCTGAAAAAATGTTCTGACGGTGGTGAGAGTGGAGCACGACTATATTCGTGGCACAAATGGCTAGCGGCATCGGCTCTTAACCGAAAGGTTGGAGGTTCGAGCCCACCCGGTGGTGGTGCGGCGCTTTTTTTTCTTTGGGCTGATAGCTTTGAAGATATGTTCTGAGGGTGGTGAGAGTGAAGCAGGACTGTCCCCGGGCCGCAATCGGCTAGCGCGATCGGCTGTTAACCGAAAAGTTGGAGGTTCGAGCCCACCCGGTGGTGGTGCGGCGCTTTTTTTTCTTTGCGCTGATAGCTTTGAAGATATGTTCTGATGGTGGTGAGAGTAGAGCACGACTGTCTCCGTGGCACAATTGGCTAGCGCAATCGGCTGTTAACCGAAAGGCTGGAGGTTCGAGCACACCCGGTGGTGGTGCGGCGCTTTTTTTCTTTGGGCTGATAGCTTTGACGATATGTTCTACTGGTGGTGAGAATGGAGCAGGACTGTCTCCGTGGCGCAATTGGCTAGCGCGATCGGCTGTTAACCGAAAATTTGGGGTTTCGAGGCCTCCCGGGAGTTGTGTGTTGCTTTTTTCTTTGCGCTGATAGCTTTGAAGATATGTTCTGACGGTGGTGAAATTGGAGCACGACTGTCTCCGTGGCGCAATTGGCTAGCGCGATCGGCTGTTAACCGAAAGGTTGGAGGTTCGAGCCCACCCGGTGGTGGTGCGGCGCTTTTTTTTCTTTGGGCTGATAGCTTTGAAGATATGTTCTGACGGTGGTGAGAGTGGAGCACGACTGTCTCCGTGGCGCAATTGGCTAGCGCGATCGGCTGTTAACCGAAAGGTTGGAGGTTCGAGCCCACCCGGTGGTGGTTCGGCGCTTTTTTTTCTGTGGGCTGATAGCTTTGAAGATATGTTCTGATGGTGGTGATAGTGGAGCAGGACTGTCTCCGTGGCGCAATTGGTTAGCACGATCGCCTGTTAACCGAAAAGTCGGAGGTTTGAGCCCACCCGGTGGTGGTGTGGCGCTTTTTTTTCTTTGCGCTGATAGCTTTGAAGATATGTTCTGATGGTGGTGAGAGTGGAGCACGACTGTCTCCGTGGCGCAATTGGCTAGCGCGATCGGCTATAAACCGGAAGTTTGAGGTTCGAGCCCACCCGGTGGTGGTGCGGCGCTTTTTTTTCTTTGGGCTGATAGCTTTGACGATATGTTCTACTGGTGGTGAGAGTGGAGCAGGACTGTCTCCGTGGCGCAATTGGCTAGTGCGCTCGGCTGTTGACCGAAATGTTGGAGTTTCGAGCCCACCCGGTGGTGGTGCGGCGCTTTTTTTCTTTGGGCTGATAGCTTTGAAGATATGTACTGATGGTGGTGAGAGTGGAACAGGACTGTCTCCGTGGCGCAATTGGCTAGCGCGATCGGCTGTAAACCGAAATGTTGGAGGTTCGAGCCCAGCCCGTGGTGGTGCGGCGCTTTTTTTTCTTTGGGGTGATAGCTCTGAAGAAATGTTCTGACGGTGGTGACAGTGGAGCACGACTGTCACCTTGGGGCAATTGGCTAGCGCTATCGGGTGCTAACGGAAAGGTTGGAGGTTCGAGCCCACCCGGTGGTGGTGGTGCGGCGCTTTTTTTTCTTTGGGCTGATAGCTTTGACGATATGTTCTACTGGTGGTGAGAGTGGAGCAGGACTGTCTCCGTGGCGCAATTGGCTAGCGCGATCGGCTGTTAACCGAAATGTTGGAGTTTCGAGCCCTCCCGGGAGTGGTGTGTTGATTTTTTTTTGCGCTGATAGCTTTGAAGGTATGTTCTGACGGTGGTGAGAGTGGAGCACGACTGTCACCGTGGCTCAATAGGCTAGCGCGATCGGCTGTTAACCGAAAGGTCGGAGGTTCGAGCCCACCCGGTGGTGGTGCGGCGCTTTTTTTTTCTTTGGGCTGATAGCTTTGAAGATATGTTCTGATGGTGGTGAGAGTAAAGGAGGACTGCCTCCGTGGCGCAATTGGCTAGCGCGATCGCCTGTTGACTGAAAGGTTGGAGTTTCGAGCCCTCCAGGGACAGGTGTGTTGCTTTTTCTTTGCACTGATAGCTTTGAAGATATGTTCTGATGGTGGTGAGGGTGGAGCAGGACTGTCTCCGTGGCGCGATTGGCTAGCGCGATCGGCTGTTAACCGAAAGGTTGGAGGTTCGAGCCCACCCGGTGGTGGTGCGGCGCTTTTTTTGTGGGTTGATAGCTTTGAAGATATGTTCTGATGGTGGTGAAAGTGGAGCAGGACTGTCTCCGTGCCGAAATCGGCTAGCGCGATCGGCTGCTAACCGAAAAGTTGGAGGTTCGAGCCCACCCGGTGGTGGTGTGGCGCATTTTATCTTTGTGCTGATAGCTTTGAAGATATGTTCTGATGGTGGTGAGAGTGGAGCACGACTGTCTCCGTGGCGCAATCGGCTTGCGCGATCGGCTGTTAACCGAAAGGTTGGAGGTTCGAGCCCACCCGGTGGTGGTGCGGCGCTTTTTTTTCTTTGGGCTGATACCTTTGAAGATATGTTCTACTGGTGGTGAGAGTGGATCAGGACTGTCTCCGTGGCACAATTGGCTAACGCGATCGGCTGTTAACCGGAAGCTTGGAGTTTCGAGCCCTCCCGGGAGTGGTGTGTTGCTTTTTTCTTTGCGCTGATAGTTTTGAAGATATGTTCTGACGGTGGTGAGAGTGGAGCACGACTGTCTCCGTGGCGCAATTGGCTAGCGCGATCGGCTGTTAACCGAAATGTTGGAGGTTCGAGCCCAGCCCGTGGTGGTGCGGCGCTTTTTTTTCTTTGGGGTGATAGCTTTGAAGAAATGTTCTGACGGTGGTGACAGTGGAGCACGACTGTCACTTTGGGGCAATTGGCTAGCGCTATCGGCTGTTAACGGAAAGGTTGGAGGTTCGAGCCTACCCGGTGGTGGTGCGGCGCTTTTTTTTGCGCTGATAGCTTTGAAGATATGTTCTGATGGTGGTGAGAGTGGAGCACGACTGTCTCCGTGGCGCAATTGGCTAGCGCGATCGGCTATAAACCGAAAGTTTGAGGTTCGAGCCCACCCGGTGGTGGTGCGGCGCTTTTTTTTCTTTGGGCTGATAGCTTTGATGATATGTTCTACTGGGGGTGAGAGTGGAGAAGGACTGTCTCTGTGGCGCAATTGGCTAGCGCGCTCGGCTGTTGACCGAAAGGTTGGAGTTTCGAGCCCACCCGGTGGTGGTGCGGCGCTTTTTTTCTTTGGGCTGATAGCTTTGAAGATATGTTCTGATGGTGGTGAGAGTGGAACAGGACTGTCTCCGTGGCGCAATTGGCTAGCGCGATCGGCTGTTAACCGAAATGTTGGAGGTTCGAGCCCAGCCCGTGGTGGTGCGGCGCTTTTTTTTCTTTGGGGTGATAGCTCTGAAGAAATGTTCTGACGGTGGTGACTGTGGAGCACGACTGTCACTTTGGGGCAATTGGCTAGCACTATCGGCTGTTAACGGAACGGTTGGAAGTTCGAGCCCACCCGATGGTGGTGCGGCGCTTTTTTTTTTCTGCGGGCTGATAGCTTTGAAGATATGTTCTGATGGTGTTGAGAGTGGAGCAGGACTGTCTCCGTGCCGCAATCGGCTAGCGCGATAGGCTGTTAACCGAAAAGTTGGAAATTTGAGCCCACCCGGTGGTGGTGTGGCGCTTTTTTTTCTTTGGGCTGATAGCTTTGAAGTTATGTTCTGATGGTGGTGAGAGGGGAGGAGGATTGTCTCCGTGGCGCAATTAGCTAGCGCGATTTGCTGTTAACCGAAAGGATGGAGTTTCGAGCCCTCCCGGGACTGGTGTGTTGCTTTTTTCTTTGCGCTGATAGCTTTGAAAATATGTTCTGATGGTGGTGAAAGTGGGGCACGACTGTCCCCGTGGCGCAATTGGCTAGCGCGATCGGCTGTTAACCGCAAGGTTGGAGGTTCAAGCCCACCCGGTGGTGGCACGGCGCTTTTTTTTCTTTCGGCTGATAGCTCTGAAGAAATGTTCTGACGGTGGTGAGAGTGGAGCACGACTGTCTCCGTGGCGCAAATGGCTAGCGGCATCGGCTCTTAACCGAAAGGTTGGAGGTTCGAGCCCACCCGGTGGTGGTGCGGCGCTTTTTTTTCTTTGCGTTCATAGCTTTGAAGATATGTTCTGATGGTGGTGAGAGTAGAGCACGACTGTCTCCGTGGCACAATTGGCTAGCGCAATCGGCTGTTAACCGAAAGGTTGGAGGTTCGAGCCCACCCGGTGGTTGTGCGGCGCTTTTTTTCTTTGGGCTGATAGCTTTGACGACATGTTCTACTGGTGGTGAGAGGGGAGCAGGACTGTCTCCGTGGCGCGATTGGCTAGCGTGATCGGCTGTTAACCGAAAGTTTGGGGTTTCGAGCCCTCCCAGGAGTTGTGTGTTGCTTTTTTCTTTGCGCTGATAGCTTTGAAGATATGTTCTGACTGTGGTGAGAGTGGAGCACGACTGTCTCCGTGGCGCAATTGGCTAGCGCGATCGGCTGTTAACCGAAAGGTTGGAGGTTCGAGTCCACCCGGTGGTGGTGCGGCGCTTTTTTTTCTTTGGGCTGATAGCTTCGAAGAAATGTTCTGACGGTGGTGACAGTGGAGCACGACTGTCACCGTGGGGCAATTGGCTAGCGCTATCGGCTGTTAACGGAAAGGTTGGAGGTTCGAGCCCACCCGGTGGTGGTGTGGCGCTTTTTTTTCTTTGGGCTGATAGCTTTGAAGATATGTTCTGATGGTGGTGAGAGTAAAGCACGACAGTCTCCGTGGCGCAATTGGCTAGCGCAATCGGCTGTTAACCGAAAGGTTGGAGGTTCGAGCCCACCCGGTGGTGGTGCGGCGCTTTTTTTTCTTTGGGCTGATTGCGTTGACGATATGTTCTACTGGTGGTGAGAGTGGAGCAGGACTGTCTCCGTGCCGAAATCGGCTAGCGCGATCGGCTGTTAACCGAAAAGTTGGAGGTTCGAGCCCACCCGGTGGTGGTGTGGCGCTTTTTTTCTTTGCGCTGATAGCTTTGAAGATATGTTCCGATGGTGGGGAGCGTGGAGCAGGACTGTCTCCGTGGCGCAACTGGCTAGCGCGCTCGGTTGTTAAACGAAAGGTTGGAGTTTCGAGCCCACCCGGTGGTGGTGCGGCGCTTTTTTTCTTTGGGCTGATAGCTCTGAAGAAATGTTCTGACGGTGGTGAGAGTGGAGCAGGACTATCTCCGTGGTGCAATTGGCTAGCGCGATCGGCTGTTAACTGAAAGGTCGGAGGTTCGAGCCCACCCGGTGGTGGTGTGGCGCTTTTTTTTGCGCTGATAGCTTTGAAGATATGTTCCGATGGTGGCGAGAGTGGAGCAGGACTGTCTCCGTGGCGCAACTGGCTAGCGCGCTCGGCTGTTAAACGAAAGGTTGGAGTTTCGAGCCCACCCGGTGGTGGTGCGGCGCTTTTTTTCTTTGGGCTGATAGCTCTAAAGAAATGTTCTGACGGTGGTGAGAGTGGAGCAGGACTATCTCCGTGGCGCAATTGGCTAGCGCGATCGGCTGTAAACCGAAAGGTCAGAGGTTCGAGCCCACCCGGTGGTGGTGCGGTGCTTTTTTTCTTTGCGCTGATAGCTTTGAAGATATGTTCTGATGGTGGTGAGAGTGAAGCACGACTGTCTCCGTGGCGCAATTGGCTAGCGCGATCGGCTCTAAACCGAAAGGTTGGAGGTTCGAGCCCACCCGGTGGTGGTGCGGCGCTTTTTTTTTCTTTGGGCTGATAGCTTTGACGATATGTTCTACTGGTGGTGAGAGTGGAGCAGGACTGTCTCCGTGGCGCAATTGGGTAGCGCGATCGGCTGTTAACCGAACATTTGGATGTTCGAGCCCTCCCGGGAGTGGTGTGTTGCTTTTTTCTTTGCGCCGATAGCTTTGAAGATATGTTCTGATGGTGGTGAGAGTGAGCACGACTGTCTCCGTGGCGCACTTGGCTAGCGCGATCGGCTGTTAACCGAAAAATTGGAGGTTCGAGCCCACCCGGTGGTGGTGCGGCGCTTTTGTTTCTTTGGGCTGATAGCTTTGAAGATATGTTCTGATGGTGGTGAGAGCGAAGCAGGACTGTCTCCGTGGCGCAATTGGCTAGCGCGATCGGCTGTTAGCCGAAAGGTTGGAGGTTTGAGCCCACCCGATGGTGGTGCGGCGCTTTTTTTCTGTGGGCTGATAGCTTTGAAGGTATGTTCTGATGGTGGTGAGAGTGGAGCAGGACTGTCTCCGTGCCGCAATCCGCTAGCGCGATCGGCTGTTAACCGAAAAGTTAAGGTTCGAGCCCACCCGGTGGTGGTGCGGCGCTTTTTTTTCTTTGCGCTGATAGCTCTGAAGATATGTTCTGATGGTGGTGAGAGTGGAGCACGACTGTCTCCGTGGCGCAATTGGCTAGTGCGATCGCTGTTAACCGAACGGTTGGAGGTTCGAGCCCACCCGGTGGTGGTGAGGCGCTTTTTTTCTTTGGGCTGATAGCTTTGAAGATATGTTCTGATGGTGGTGAGAGTGGAGCAGGACTATCTCCGTGGCGCAATTGGCTAGCGCGATCGGCTGTTAACCGAAAGGTTGGAGTTTCGAGCCCACCCGGTGGTGGTGTGGCGCTTTTTTTTCTTTGGGCTGATAGCTTTGAAGATATGTTCTGATGGTGGTGAAAGTGGGGCACGACTGTCTCCATGGCGCAATTGGCTAGCGCGATCGGTTGTTAACCGCAAGGTTGGAGGTTCAAGCCAACCCGGTGGTGGCGCGGCGCTTTTTTTTCTTTGGGCTGATAGCTCTGAAGAAATGTTCTGACGGTGGTGAGAGTGGAGCACGACTGTCTCCTTGGCACAAATGGCTAGCGGCATCGGCTCTTAACCGAAAGGTTGGAGGTTCGAGCCCACCCGGTGGTGGTGCGGCGCTTTTTTTTCTTTGGGCTGATAGCTTTGAAGATATGTTCTGACAGTGGTGAGAGTGGAGCACGCCTGTCTCCGTGGCGCAAGTGGCTAGCGCGATCGGCTGTTAACCGAAAGGTCGGAGGTTCGAGCCCATCCGGTGGTGGTGCGGTGCTTTTTTTTCTTTGGGCTGATAGCTTTGAAGATATGTTCCGATGGTGGGGAGAGTGGAGCAGGACTGTCTCCGTGGCGCAACTGCCTAGCACGCTCGGCTGTTAACCGACAGGTTGGAGTTTCGAGCCCACCCGGTGGTGGTGCGGCGCTTTTTTTCTTTGGGCTGATAGCTTTGCAGATATGTTCTGAGGGTGGTGAGAGTGGAGCACGACTGTCTCCGTGGCGCAATTGGCTAGTGCGATCGCTGTTAACCGAACGGTTGGAGGTTCGAGCTCACCCGGTGGTAGTGAGGCGCTTTTTTTTCTTTGGGCTGATAGCTTTGAAGATATGTTTTGATGGTGGTGAGAGTGGAGCAGGACTATCTCCGTGGCGCAATTGGCTAGCGCGATCGGCTTTTAACCGAAAACTTGGATGTTCGAGCCCACCCGGCAGTGGTGGGGCGCTTTTTTTCTTTGGCTGATAGCATTGAAGATATGTTCTGATGGTGGTGAGAGTGGAGTAGAACTGTCTCCGTGGCGCAATTGGCTAGCGCGATCGGCTGTTAACCGACAGGTTGGAGTTTCGAGCCCTCCCGGGAGTGGTGTGTTGCTTTTTTCTTTGCGCTGATAGCTTTGAAGATATGTTCTGACGGTGGTGAGAGTGGAGTACGACTGTCTCTGTGGCGCAATTGGCTAGCGCGATCGGCTGTTAACCGAAAGGTCGGAGGTTCGAGCCCACCCAGTGGTGGTGCGGCGCTTTTTTTTCTTTGGGCTGATAGCTTTGAAGATATGTTCCGATGGTGGGAAGAGTGGAGCAGGACTGTCTCCATGGCGTAACTGGCTAGCGCGCTCGGCTGTTAACCGAAAGGTTGGAGTTTCGAGCCCACCCGGTGGTGGTGCGGCGCTTTTTTTCTTTGGGCTGATAGCTGTGAAGAAATGGTCTGAAGGTGGTGAGAGTGGAGCAGGACTGTCTCCGTGGCGCCATTGGCTAGCGCGATAGGCTGTTTCCCGAAAAGTTGGAGGTTCGAGCCCTCCCGGGAGGGGTGTGTTGCTTTTTTCTTTGCGCTGATAGCTTTGAAGATATGTTCTGATGGTGGTGAGAGTGGAGCAGGACTATCTCCGTGGCGCAATTGGCTAGCGCGATCGGCTTTTAACCGAAAACTTGGATGTTCGAGCCCACCCGGCGGTGGTGCGGCGCTTTTTTTTCTTTGGGCTAATAGCTTTGAAGATATGTTCTGATGGTGGTTAGAGTGGAGCAGAACTGTCTCCGTGGCGCAATTGGCTAGCGCGATCGGCTGTTAACCGAAAGGTTGGAGTTTCGAGCCCACCCGGTGGTGGTGCGGTGCTTTTTTTTTCTTTGGGCTGATGGCTTTGAAGATATGTTCTGATGGTGGTGAAAGTGAGCACGACTGTCTCCGTGGCGCAATTGGCTAGCGCGATCGGCTGTTAACCGCAAGGTTGGAGGTTCAAGCCCACCCGGTGGTGGCGCGGCGCTTTTTTTTCTTTGGGCTGATAGCTCTGAAGAAATGTTCTGACGGTGGTGAGAGTGGAGCACGACTGTCTCCGTGGCGCAAATGGCTAGCGGCATCGGCTCTTAACCGAAAGGTTGGAGGTTCGAGCCCACCCGGTGGTGGTGCGGCGCTTTTTTTTCTTTGGGCTGATAGCTTTGAAGTTGTGTTCTGAGGGTGGTGAGAGTGGAGCACGACTGTCTCCTTGGCGCAATTGGCTAGCGCGATCAGCTGTTAGCCAAAAGGTTGGAGGTTCGAGGCCACCCGATGGTGGTGGGGCGCTTTTTTTTTCTGTGGGCTGATAGCTTTGAAGATATGTTCTAATGGTGGTGAGAGTGGAATAGGACTGTCTCCGTGCCGCAATCGGGTAGCGCGATTGGCTGTTAACCGAAAAGTTGGAGGTTCGAGCCCACCCGGTGGTGGTGTGGCGCTTTTTTTCTTAGCGCTGATAGCTTTGAAGGTATGTTCTGATGGTGGTGAGAGTGGAGCACGACTGTCTCAGTGGCACAATTGGCTAGCGCAATCGGCTGTTAACCGAAAGGTTGGAGGTTCGAGCCCACCCGGTGGTGGTGCGGCGCTTTTTTTCTTTGGGCTGATAGCTTTGACGATATGTTCTACTGGTGGTGATAGTGAAGCAGGACTGTCTCCGTGGCGCTATTGGCTAGCGCGATCGGCTGTTAACCGAAAGGTTGGGGTTTCGAGCCCTCCCGGGAGTTGTGTGTTGCTTTTTGCTTTGCGCTGATAGCTTTGAAGATATGTTCTGACGGTGGTGAGAGTGGAGCACGACTGTCTCCGTGGCGCAATTGGCTAGCGCGATCGGCTGTTAACCAAAGGTTGGAGGTTCGAGCCCACCCGGAGGTGGTGCGGCGCTTTTATTTCTTTGGGCTGATAGCTTTGAAGAAATGTTCTGACGGTGGTGACAGTGGAGCACGACTGTCACCGTGGACCAATTGGCTAGCTCTGTCGGCTTTTAACGGAAAGGTTGGAGTTTCGAGCCCACCCGGTGGTGGTGCGGCGCTTTTTTTCTTTGGGCTGATAGCTCTGAAGAAGTGTTCTGACGGTGGTGAGAGTGGAGCAGGTCTGTCTCCGTGGCGCAATCGGCTAGCGCGATCGGCTGTTAACCGAAAAGTTGGAGGTTCGAGCCCTCCCGGGAGGGGTGTGTTGCTTTTTTCTCTGGGCTGATAGCTTTGAAGATATGTTCTGATGGTGGTGAGAGTGGAACAGAACTGTCTCCGTGGCGCAATTGGCTAGCGCGATCGGCTGTTAACCGACAGGTTGGAGTTTCGAGCCCTCCCGGGAAGTGGTGTGTTGCTTGTTTCTTTGCGCTGATAGCTTTGAAGATATGTTCTGATGGTGGTGAAAGTGGGCACGACTGTCTCCTTGGCGCAATTGGCTAGCGCGATCAGCTGTTAGCCAAAAGGTTGGAGGTTCGAGGCCACCCGATGGTGGTGCGGCGCTTTTTTTTTCTGTGGGCTGATAGCTTTGATGATATGTTCTGATGGTGGTGAGAGTGGAGTAGGACTGTCTCCGTGCCGCAATTGGGTAGTGCGATTGGCTGTTAACCGAAAAGTTGGAGATTCCAGCCCACCCGGTGGTGGTGTGGCGCTTTTTTTTTCTTTGCGCTGATAGCTTTGAAGGTATGTTCTGATGGTGGTGAGAGTGGAGCACGAGTGTCTCAGTGGCACAATTGGCTAGCGCAATCGGCTGTTAACCGAAAGGTTGGAAGTTCGAGCCCACCCGGTGGTGGTGCGGCGCTTTTTTTCTTTGGGCTGATAGCTTTGACGATATGTTCTACTGGTGGTGAGAGTGAAGCAGGACTGTCTCCGTGGCGCAATTGGCTAGCGCGATCGGCTGTTAACCGAAAGGTTGGGGTTTCGAGCCCTCCCGGGAGTTGTGTGTTGCTTTTTTCTTTGCGCTGATCGCTTTGAAGATATGTTCTGACGGTGGTGAGAGTGGACCACGACTGTCTCCGTGGCGCAATTGGCTAGCGCGATCGGCTGTTAACCGAAACGTTGGAGGTTCGAGCCCACCCGGTGGTGGTGCGGCGCTTTTATTTCTTTGGGCTGATAGCTTTGAAGAAATGTTCTGACGGTGGTGACAGTGGAGCACGACTGTCACCGTGGAGCAATTGGCTAGCGTTGTCGGCTTTTAACGGAAAGGTTGGAGGTTCGAGCCCACCCGGTGGTGGTGCGGCGCTTTTTTTTTCTTTGGGCTGATAGCTCTGAAGAAATGTTCTGACGGTGGTGAGAGTGGAGCAGGTCTGTCTCCGTGGCGCACTTGGCTAGTGCGATCGGCTGTTAACCGAAAATTTGGAGGTTCGAGCCCTCCCGGGAGGGGTGTGTTGCTTTTTCTTTGGGCTGATAGCTTTGAAGATATGTTCTGATGGTGGTGAGAGTGGAGCAGAACTGTCTCCGTGGCGCAATTGGCTAGCGCGATCGGCTGTTAACCGACAGGTTGGAGTTTCGAGCCCTCCCGGGAAGTGGTGTGTTGCTTGTTTCTTTGCGCTCATAGCTTTGAAGATATGTTCTGATGGTGGTGAAAGTGGGGCACGACTGTCTCCTTGGCGCAATTGGCTAGCGCGATCAGCTGTTAGCCAAAAGGTTGGAGGTTCGAGGCCACCCGATGGTGGTGGGGCGCTTTTTTTTTCTGTGGGCTGATAGCTTTGAGGATATGTTCTGATGGTGGTGAGAGTGGAGTAGGACTGTCTCCGTGCCGCAATCGGGTAGCGCGATTGGCTGTTAACCGAAAAGTTGGAGGTTCGAGCCCACCCGGTGGTGGTGTGGCGCTTTTTTTTCTTAGCGCTGATAGCTTTGAAGGTATGTTCTGATGGTGGTGAGAGTGGAGCACGACTGTCTCAGTGGCACAATTGGCTAGCGCAATCGGCTGTTAACCGAAAGGTTGGAGGTTCGAGCCCACCCGGTGGTGGTGCGGCGCTTTTTTTCTTTGGGCTGATAGCTTTGACGATATGTTCTACTGGTGGTGAGAGTGAAGCAGGACTGTCTCCGTGGCGCAATTGGCTAGCGCGATCGGCTGTTAACCGAAAGGTTGGGGTTTCGAGCCCTCCCGGGAGTTGTGTGTTGCTTTTTTCTTTGCGCTGATAGCTTTGAAGATATGTTCTGACGGTGGTGAGAGTGGAGCACGACTGTCACCGTGGCGCAATTGGCTAGCGCGATCGGCTGTTAACCGAAAGGTTGGAGGTTTGAGCCCACCCGGTGGTGGTGCGGCGCTTTCATTTCTTTGGGCTGATAGCTTTGAGGAAATGTTCTGACGGTGGTGACAGTGGAGCACGACTGTCACCGTGGAGCAATTGGCTAGCGCTGTCGGCTTTTAACGGAAAGGTTGGAGGTTCGAGCCCACCCGGTGGTGGTGCGGCGCTTTTTTTTCTTTGGGCTGATAGCTCTGAAGAAATGTTCTGACGGTGGTGAGAGTGGAGCAGGCCTGTCTCCGTTGCGCAATTGGCTAGCGCTATCGGCTGTTAACCGAAAAGTTGGAGGTTCGAGCCCTCCCGGGAGGGGTGTGTTGCTTTTTTCTTTGGGCTGATAGCTTTGAAGATATGTTCTGATGGTGGTGAGAGTGACGCAGGACTATCTCCGTGGCGCAATGGGCTAGCGCGATCGGCTTTTAACCGAAAACTTGGATGTTCGAGCCCACCCGGCGGTGGTGCGGCGCTTTTTTTTCTTTGGGCTGATAGCTTTGAAGATATGTTCTGATGGTGGTGAGAGTGGAGCAGAACTGTCTCCGGGGCGCAATTGGCTAGCGCGATCGGCTGTTAACCGAAAGGTTGGAGTTTCGAGCCCACCTGGTGGTGGTGCGGCGCTTTCTTTTCTTTGAGCTGATAGCTTTGAAGTTATGTTCTGAGGGTGGCGAGAGTGGAGCAGGATTGTCTCCGTGGCGCAATTAGCTAGCGCGATCGGCTGTTAACCGAAAGGTTGGAGGTTCGAGCCCATTTGGTGGTGGTGCGGCGCATTTTTTTCTTTGGGCTGATAGCTCTGAAGAAATATTCTGACGGTGGTGAGAGTGGAGCACGAGTGTCTTCGTGGCGCAAATGGCTAGCGGCATCGGCTCTTAACCGAAAGGTTGGAGGTTCGAGCCCACCCGGTGGTGGTGCGGCGCTTTTTTTTCTTTGCGCTGATAGCTTTGAAGATATGTTCTGATGGTGGTGAGAGTGGAGCACGACTGTCTCCGTGGCGCAATTGGCTAGCGCAATCGGCTGTTAACCGAAAGGTTGGAGGTTCGAGCCCACCCGGTGGTGGTGCGGCGCTTTTTTTTCTTTGGGATGATAGCTTTGACGATATGATCTACTGGTGCTGAGAGTGGAGCAGGACTGTCTCCGTGGCGCAATTGGCTAGCGCGATCGGCTGTTAACCGAAAGGTTGGGGTTTCGAGCCCTCCCGGGAGTTGTGTGTTGATATTTTTTTTGCGCTGATAGCTTTGAAGATATGTTCTTACGGTGGTGAGAGTGGAGCATGACTGTCTCCGTGGCGCAATTGGCTAGCGCGATCGGCTGTAAACCGAAAGGTCGGAGGTTTGAGCCCACCCGGTGGTGGTGTGGCGCTTTTTTTTCTTTGGGCTGATAGCTTTGAAGTTATGTTCTGATGGTGGTGAGAGGGGAGGAGGATTGTCTCCGTGGCGCAATTAGCTAGCGCGATTTGCTGTTAACCGAAAGGATGGAGTTTCGAGCCCTCCCGGGAGTGGTGTGTTGCTTTTTTCTTTGCGCTGATAGCTTTGAAAATATGTTCTGATGGTGGTGAAAGTGGGGCACGACTGTCCCCGTGGCGCAATTGGCTAGCGCGATCGGCTGTTAACCGCAAGGTTGGAGGTTCAAGCCCACCCGGTGGTGGCACGGCGCTTTTTTTTCTTTCGGCTGATAGCTCTGAAGAAATGTTCTGACGGTGGTGAGAGTGGAGCACGACTGTCTCCGTGGCGCAAATGGCTAGCGGCATCGGCTCTTAACCGAAAGGTTGGAGGTTCGAGCCCACCCGGTGGTGGTGCGGCGCTTTTTTTTCTTTGCGTTCATAGCTTTGAAGATATGTTCTGATGGTGGTGAGAGTAGAGCACGACTGTCTCCGTGGCACAATTGGCTAGCGCAATCGGCTGTTAACCGAAAGGTTGGAGGTTCGAGCCCACCCGGTGGTTGTGCGGCGCTTTTTTTCTTTGGGCTGATAGCTTTGACGACATGTTCTACTGGTGGTGAGAGGGGAGCAGGACTGTCTCCGTGGCGCGATTGGCTAGCGTGATCGGCTGTTAACCGAAAGTTTGGGGTTTCGAGCCCTCCCAGGAGTTGTGTGTTGCTTTTTTCTTTGCGCTGATAGCTTTGAAGATATGTTCTGACTGTGGTGAGAGTGGAGCACGACTGTCTCCGTGGCGCAATTGGCTAGCGCGATCGGCTGTTAACCGAAAGGTTGGAGGTTCGAGTCCACCCGGTGGTGGTGCGGCGCTTTTTTTTCTTTGGGCTGATAGCTTCGAAGAAATGTTCTGACGGTGGTGACAGTGGAGCACGACTGTCACCGTGGGGCAATTGGCTAGCGCTATCGGCTGTTAACGGAAAGGTTGGAGGTTCGAGCCCACCCGGTGGTGGTGTGGCGCTTTTTTTTCTTTGGGCTGATAGCTTTGAAGATATGTTCTGATGGTGGTGAGAGTAAAGCACGACAGTCTCCGTGGCGCAATTGGCTAGCGCAATCGGCTGTTAACCGAAAGGTTGGAGGTTCGAGCCCACCCGGTGGTGGTGCGGCGCTTTTTTTTCTTTGGGCTGATTGCGTTGACGATATGTTCTACTGGTGGTGAGAGTGGAGCAGGACTGTCTCCGTGCCGAAATCGGCTAGCGCGATCGGCTGTTAACCGAAAAGTTGGAGGTTCGAGCCCACCCGGTGGTGGTGTGGCGCTTTTTTTCTTTGCGCTGATAGCTTTGAAGATATGTTCCGATGGTGGGGAGCGTGGAGCAGGACTGTCTCCGTGGCGCAACTGGCTAGCGCGCTCGGTTGTTAAACGAAAGGTTGGAGTTTCGAGCCCACCCGGTGGTGGTGCGGCGCTTTTTTTCTTTGGGCTGATAGCTCTGAAGAAATGTTCTGACGGTGGTGAGAGTGGAGCAGGACTATCTCCGTGGTGCAATTGGCTAGCGCGATCGGCTGTTAACTGAAAGGTCGGAGGTTCGAGCCCACCCGGTGGTGGTGTGGCGCTTTTTTTTTGCGCTGATAGCTTTGAAGATATGTTCCGATGGTGGCGAGAGTGGAGCAGGACTGTCTCCGTGGCGCAACTGGCTAGCGCGCTCGGCTGTTAAACGAAAGGTTGGAGTTTCGAGCCCACCCGGTGGTGGTGCGGCGCTTTTTTTCTTTGGGCTGATAGCTCTAAAGAAATGTTCTGACGGTGGTGAGAGTGGAGCAGGACTATCTCCGTGGCGCAATTGGCTAGCGCGATCGGCTGTAAACCGAAAGGTCAGAGGTTCGAGCCCACCCGGTGGTGGTGCGGTGCTTTTTTTCTTTGCGCTGATAGCTTTGAAGATATGTTCTGATGGTGGTGAGAGTGAAGCACGACTGTCTCCGTGGCGCAATTGGCTAGCGCGATCGGCTCTAAACCGAAAGGTTGGAGGTTCGAGCCCACCCGGTGGTGGTGCGGCGCTTTTTTTTTCTTTGGGCTGATAGCTTTGACGATATGTTCTACTGGTGGTGAGAGTGGAGCAGGACTGTCTCCGTGGCGCAATTGGGTAGCGCGATCGGCTGTTAACCGAACATTTGGATGTTCGAGCCCTCCCGGGAGTGGTGTGTTGCTTTTTTCTTTGCGCCGATAGCTTTGAAGATATGTTCTGATGGTGGTGAGAGTGAGCACGACTGTCTCCGTGGCGCACTTGGCTAGCGCGATCGGCTGTTAACCGAAAAATTGGAGGTTCGAGCCCACCCGGTGGTGGTGCGGCGCTTTTGTTTCTTTGGGCTGATAGCTTTGAAGATATGTTCTGATGGTGGTGAGAGCGAAGCAGGACTGTCTCCGTGGCGCAATTGGCTAGCGCGATCGGCTGTTAGCCGAAAGGTTGGAGGTTTGAGCCCACCCGATGGTGGTGCGGCGCTTTTTTTCTGTGGGCTGATAGCTTTGAAGGTATGTTCTGATGGTGGTGAGAGTGGAGCAGGACTGTCTCCGTGCCGCAATCCGCTAGCGCGATCGGCTGTTAACCGAAAAGTTAAGGTTCGAGCCCACCCGGTGGTGGTGCGGCGCTTTTTTTTCTTTGCGCTGATAGCTCT
Organism: Rhipicephalus microplus; assembly: GCF_043290135.1. Lineage (NCBI taxonomy): Eukaryota > Metazoa > Arthropoda > Arachnida > Ixodida > Ixodidae > Rhipicephalus > Rhipicephalus microplus. The sequence continues at coordinate 386,487 of NW_027464611.1, read as the reverse complement.
GAAGATATGTTCTGATGGTGGTGAGAGTGGAGCACGACTGTCTCCGTGGCGCAATTGGCTAGTGCGATCGCTGTTAACCGAACGGTTGGAGGTTCGAACCCACCCGGTGGTGGTGAGGCGCTTTTTTTCTTTGGGCTGATAGCTTTGAAGATATGTTCTGATGGTGGTGAGAGTGGAGCAGGACTATCTCCGTGGCGCAGTTGGCTAGCGCGATCGGCTGTTAACCGAAAGGTTGGAGTTTCGAGCCCACCCGGTGGTGGTGTGGCACTTTTTTTTCTTTGGGCTGATAGCTTTGAAGATATGTTCTGATGGTGGTGAAAGTGGGGCACGACTGTCTCCATGGCGCAATTGGCTAGCGCGATCGGTTGTTAACCGCAAGGTTGGAGGTTCAAGCCAACCCGGTGGTGGCGCGGCGCTTTTTTTTCTTTGGGCTGATAGCTCTGAAGAAATGTTCTGACGGTGGTGAGAGTGGAGCACGACTGTCTCCTTGGCCCAAATGGCTAGCGGCATCGGCTCTTAACCGAAAGGTTGGAGGTTCGAGCCCACCCGGTGGTGGTGCGGCGCTTTTTTTTCTTTGGGCTGATAGCTTTGAAGATATGTTCTGACAGTTGTGAGAGTGGAGCACGCCTGTCTCCGTGGCGCAATTGGCTAGCGCGATCGGCTGTTAACCGAAAGGTCGGAGGTTCGAGCCCATCCGGTGGTGGTGCGGTGCTTTTTTTTCTTTGGGCTGATAGCTTTGAAGATATGTTCCGATGGTGGGGAGAGTGGAGCAGGACTGTCTCCGTGGCGCAACTGCCTAGCACGCTCGGCTGTTAACCGACAGGTTGGAGTTTCGAGCCCACCCGGTGGTGGTGCGGCGCTTTTTTTCTTTGGGCTGATAGCTTTGAAGATATGTTCTGAGGGTGGTGAGAGTGGAGCACGACTGTCTCCGTGGCGCAATTGGCTAGTGCGATCGCTGTTAACCGAACGGTTGGAGGTTCGAGCTTACCCGGTGGTAGTGAGGCGCTTTTTTTTCTTTGGGCTGATAGCTTTGAAGATATGTTTTGATGGTGGTGAGAGTGGAGCAGGACTATCTCCGTGGCGCAATTGGCTAGCGCGATCGGCTTTTAACCGAAAACTTGGATGTTCGAGCCCACCCGGCAGTGGTGGGGCGCTTTTTTTCTTTGGCTGATAGCATTGAAGATATGTTCTGATGGTGGTGAGAGTGGAGTAGAACTGTCTCCGTGGCGCAATGGGCTAGCGCGATCGGCTGTTAACCGACAGGTTGGAGTTTCGAGCCCTCCCGGGAGTGGTGTGTTGCTTTTTTCTTTGCGCTGATAGCTTTGAAGATATGTTCTGACGGTGGTGAGAGTGGAGTACGACTGTCTCTGTGGCGCAATTGGCTAGCGCGATCGGCTGTTAACCGAAAGGTCGGAGGTTCGAGCCCACCCAGTGGTGGTGCGGCGCTTTTTTTTCTTTGGGCTGATAGCTTTGAAGATATGTTCCGATGGTTAGAAGAGTGGAGCAGGACTGTCTCCATGGCGTAACTGGCTAGCGCGCTCGGCTGTTAACCGAAAGGTTGGAGTTTCGAGCCCACCCGGTGGTGGTGCGGCGCTTTTTTTCTTTGGGCTGATAGCTGTGAAGAAATGGTCTGAAGGTGGTGAGAGTGGAGCAGGACTGTCTCCGTGGCGCCATTGGCTAGCGCGATAGGCTGTTTACCGAAAAGTTGGAGGTTCGAGCCCTCCCGGGAGGGGTGTGTTGCTTTTTTCTTTGCGCTGATAGCTTTGAAGATATGTTCTGATGGTGGTGAGAGTGGAGCAGGACTATCTCCGTGGCGCAATTGGCTAGCGCGATCGGCTTTTAACCGAAAACTTGGATGTTCGAGCCCACCCGGCGGTGGTGCGGCGCTTTTTTTTCTTTGGGCTAATAGCTTTGAAGATATGTTCTGATGGTGGTTAGAGTGGAGCAGAACTGTCTCCGTGGCGCAATTGGCTAGCGCGATCGGCTGTTAACCGAAAGGTTGGAGTTTCGAGCCCACCCGGTGGTGGTGCGGTGCTTTTTTTTTCTTTGGGCTGATGGCTTTGAAGATATGTTCTGATGGTGGTGAAAGTGAGCACGACTGTCTCCGTGGCGCAATTGGCTAGCGCGATCGGCTGTTAACCGCAAGGTTGGAGGTTCAAGCCCACCCGGTGGTGGCGCGGCGCTTTTTTTTCTTTGGGCTGATAGCTCTGAAGAAATGTTCTGACGGTGGTGAGAGTGGAGCACGACTGTCTCCGTGGCGCAAATGGCTAGCGGCATCGGCTCTTAACCGAAAGGTTGGAGGTTCGAGCCCACCCGGTGGTGGTGCGGCGCTTTTTTTTCTTTGGGCTGATAGCTTTGAAGTTGTGTTCTGAGGGTGGTGAGAGTGGAGCACGACTGTCTCCTTGGCGCAATTGGCTAGCGCGATCAGCTGTTAGCCAAAAGGTTGGAGGTTCGAGGCCACCCGATGGTGGTGCGGCGCTTTTTTTTCTGTGGGCTGATAGCTTTGAAGATATGTTCTAATGGTGGTGAGAGTGGAATAGGACTGTCTCCGTGCCGCAATCGGGTAGCGCAATTGGCTGTTAACCGAAAAGTTGGAGGTTCGAGCCCACCCGGTGGTGGTGTGGCGCTTTTTTTCTTAGCGCTGATAGCTTTGAAGGTATGTTCTTATGGTGGTGAGAGTGGAGCACGACTGTCTCAGTGGCACAATTGGCTAGCGCAATCGGCTGTTAACCGAAAGGTTGGAGGTTCGAGCCCACCCGGTGGTGGTGCGGCGCTTTTTTTCTTTGGGCTGATAGCTTTGACGATATGTTCTACTGGTGGTGATAGTGAAGCAGGACTGTCTCCTTGGCGCAATTGGCTAGCGCGATCAGCTGTTAGCCAAAAGGTTGGAGGTTCGAGGCCACCCGATGGTGGTGCGGCGCTTTTTTTTTCTGTGGGCTGATAGCTTTGATGATATGTTCTGATGGTGGTGAGAGTGGAGTAGGACTGTCTCCGTGCCGCAATTGGGTAGTGCGATTGGCTGTTAACCGAAAAGTTGGAGATTCCAGCCCACCCGGTGGTGGTGTGGCGCTTTTTTTTTCTTTGCGCTGATAGCTTTGAAGGTATGTTCTGATGGTGGTGAGAGGGGAGCACGAGTGTCTCAGTGGCACAATTGGCTAGCGCAATCGGCTGTTAACCGAAAGGTTGGAAGTTCGAGCCCACCCGGTGGTGGTGCGGCGCTTTTTTTCTTTGGGCTGATAGCTTTGACGATATGTTCTACTGGTGGTGAGAGTGAAGCAGGACTGTCTCCGTGGCGCAATTGGCTAGCGCGATCGGCTGTTAACCGAAAGGTTGGGGTTTCGAGCCCTCCCGGGAGTTGTGTGTTGCTTTTTTCTTTGCGCTGATCGCTTTGAAGATATGTTCTGACGGTGGTGAGAGTGGACCACGACTGTCTCCGTGGCGCAATTGGCTAGCGCGATCGGCTGTTAACCGAAACGTTGGAGGTTCGAGCCCACCCGGTGGTGGTGCGGCGCTTTTATTTCTTTGGGCTGATAGCTTTGAAGAAATGTTCTGACGGTGGTGACAGTGGAGCACGACTGTCACCGTGGAGCAATTGGCTAGCGTTGTCGGCTTTTAACGGAAAGGTTGGAGGTTCGAGCCCACCCGGTGGTGGTGCGGCGCTTTTTTTTTCTTTGGGCTGATAGCTCTGAAGAAATGTTCTGACGGTGGTGAGAGTGGAGCAGGTCTGTCTCCGTGGCGCACTTGGCTAGTGCGATCGGCTGTTAACCGAAAATTTGGAGGTTCGAGCCCTCCCGGGAGGGGTGTGTTGCTTTTTCTTTGGGCTGATAGCTTTGAAGATATGTTCTGATTGTGGTGAGAGTGGAGCAGAACTGTCTCCGTGGCGCAATTGGCTAGCGCAATCGGCTGTTAACCGACAGGTTGGAGTTTCGAGCCCTCCCGGGAAGTGGTGTGTTGCTTGTTTCTTTGCGCTCATAGCTTTGAAGATATGTTCTGATGGTGGTGAAAGTGGGGCACGACTGTCTCCTTGGCGCAATTGGCTAGCGCGATCAGCTGTTAGCCAAAAGGTTGGAGGTTCGAGGCCACCCGATGGTGGTGGGGCGCTTTTTTTTTCTGTGGGCTGATAGCTTTGAGGATATGTTCTGATGGTGGTGAGAGTGGAGTAGGACTGTCTCCGTGCCGCAATCGGGTAGCGCGATTGGCTGTTAACCGAAAAGTTGGAGGTTCGAGCCCACCCGGTGGTGGTGTGGCGCTTTTTTTTCTTAGCGCTGATAGCTTTGAAGGTATGTTCTGATGGTGGTGAGAGTGGAGCACGACTGTCTCAGTGGCACAATTGGCTAGCGCAATCGGCTGTTAACCGAAAGGTTGGAGGTTCGAGCCCACCCGGTGGTGGTGCGGCGCTTTTTTTCTTTGGGCTGATAGCTTTGACGATATGTTCTACTGGTGGTGAGAGTGAAGCAGGACTGTCTCCGTGGCGCAATTGGCTAGCGCGATCGGCTGTTAACCGAAAGGTTGGGGTTTCGAGCCCTCCCGGGAGTTGTGTGTTGCTTTTTTCTTTGCGCTGATAGCTTTGAAGATATGTTCTGACGGTGGTGAGAGTGGAGCACGACTGTCACCGTGGCGCAATTGGCTAGCGCGATCGGCTGTTAACCGAAAGGTTGTGGAGGTTTGAGCCCACCCGGTGGTGGTGCGGCGCTTTCATTTCTTTGGGCTGATAGCTTTGAGGAAATGTTCTGACGGTGGTGACAGTGGAGCACGACTGTCACCGTGGAGCATTTGGCTAGCGCTGTCGGCTTTTAACGGAAAGGTTGGAGGTTCGAGCCCACCCGGTGGTGGTGCGGCGCTTTTTTTTCTTTGGGCTGATAGCTCTGAAGAAATGTTCTGACGGTGGTGAGAGTGGAGCAGGCCTGTCTCCGTTGCGCAATTGGCTAGCGCTATCGGCTGTTAACCGAAAAGTTGGAGGTTCGAGCCCTCCCGGGAGGGGTGTGTTGCTTTTTTCTTTGGGCTGATAGCTTTGAAGATATGTTCTGATGGTGGTGAGAGTGACGCAGGACTATCTCCGTGGCGCAATGGGCTAGCGCGATCGGCTTTTAACCGAAAACTTGGATGTTCGAGCCCACCCGGCGGTGGTGCGGCGCTTTTTTTTCTTTGGGCTGATAGCTTTGAAGATATGTTCTGATGGTGGTGAGAGTGGAGCAGAACTGTCTCCGGGGCGCAATTGGCTAGCGCGATCGGCTGTTAACCGAAAGGTTGGAGTTTCGAGCCCACCTGGTGGTGGTGCGGCGCTTTCTTTTCTTTGAGCTGATAGCTTTGAAGTTATGTTCTGAGGGTGGCGAGAGTGGAGCAGGATTGTCTCCGTGGCGCAATTAGCTAGCGCGATCGGCTGTTAACTGAAAGGTTGGAGGTTCGAGCCCATTTGGTGGTGGTGCGGCGCATTTTTTTCTTTGGGCTGATAGCTCTGAAGAAATATTCTGACGGTGGTGAGAGTGGAGCACGAGTGTCTTCGTGGCGCAAATGGCTAGCGGCATCGGCTCTTAACCGAAAGGTTGGAGGTTCGAGCACACCCGGTGGTGGTACGGCGCTTTTTTTCTTTGGGCTGATAGCTTTGAAGATATATTCTGAAGGTGGTGAGAGTGGAGTACGACTGTTTCCGCGGCGCAATTGGCTAGCGCGATCAGCTGTAAGCCGAAAGGTTGGAGGTTTGAGCCCACCCGATGGTGGTGCGGCGATTTTTTTTCTGTGGGCTGATAGCTTTGAAGATATGTTCTGATGGTGGTGAGAGTGGAGCCGGACTGTCTCCGTGCCGCAATCGGCTAGCGCGATCGGCTGTTAACCGAAAAGTTGGAGGTTCGAGCCCACCCGGTGGTGGTGCGGCGCTTTTTTTTCTTTGCGCTGATAGCTTTGAAGATATGTTCTGATGGTGGTGAGAGTGGAGCACGACTGTCTCCGTGGCGCAATTGGCTAGCGCAATCGGCTGTTAACCGAAAGGTTGGAGGTTCGAGCCCACCCGGTGGTGGTGCGGCGCTTTTTTTTCTTTGGGATGATAGCTTTGACGATATGATCTACTGGTGCTGAGAGTGGAGCAGGACTGTCTCCGTGGCGCAATTGGCTAGCGCGATCGGCTGTTAACCGAAAGGTTGGGGTTTCGAGCCCTCCCGGGAGTTGTGTGTTGATATTTTTTTTGCGCTGATAGCTTTGAAGATATGTTCTTACGGTGGTGAGAGTGGAGCATGACTGTCTCCGTGGCGCAATTGGCTAGCGCGATCGGCTGTAAACCGAAAGGTCGGAGGTTTGAGCCCACCCGGTGGTGGTGCGGCGCTTTTTTTTCTTTGGCTGAGAGCTTTGAAGATATGTTGCGATGGTGGGGAGAGTAGAGCAGGACTGTCTCCGTGGCGCAACTGGCTAGCGCGCTCGGCTGTTAACCGACAGGTTGGAGTTTCGAGCCCACCCGGTGGTGGTGCGGCGCTTTTTTTCTTTGGGCTGATAGCTTTGACGATATGTTCTGACGGTGGTGGCAGTGGAGCACGACTGTCACCGTGGGGCAATTGGCTAGCGCTATCGGCTGTTAACGGAAATGTTGGAGGTTCGAGCCCACCCGGTGGTGGTGCGGCGCTTTTATTTCTTTGGGCTGATAGCTTTGAAGAAATGTTCTGACGGTGGTGACAGTGGAGCACGACTGTCACCGTGGAGCAATTAGCTAGCGCTGTCGGCTTTTAACGGAAAGGTTGGAGGTTCGAGCCCACCCGGTGGTGGTGCGGCGCTTTTTTTCTTTGGGCTGATAGCTCTGAAGAAATGTTCTGACGGTGGTGAGAGTGGAGCAGGCCTGTCTCCGTGGCGCAATTGGCTAGCGCGATCGGCTGTTAACCGAAAAGTTGGAGGTTCGAGCCCTCCCGGGAGGGGTGTGTTGCTTTTTTCTTTGGGCTGATAGCTTTGAAGATATGTTCTGATGGTGGTGAGAGTAGAGCAGGACTATCTCCGCGGCGCAATGGGCTAGCGCGATCGGCTTTTAACCGAAAACTTGGATGTTCGAGCCCACCTGGCGGTGGTGCGGCGCTTTTTTTTGGGCTGATAGCTTTGAAGATATGTTCTGATGGTGGTGAGAGTGGAGCAGAACTGTCTCCGGGGCGCAATTGGCTAGCGCGATCAGCTGTTAGCCGAAAGGTTGGAGGTTTGAGCTCACCCGATGGTGGTGCGGCGCTTTTTTTTTCTGTGGGCTGATAGCTTTGAAAATATGTTCTGATGGTGGTGAGAGTGGAGCAGGACTGTCTCCGTGCCGCAATCGGCTAGCGCGATCGGCTGTTAACCGAAAAGTTGGAGGTTCGAGCCCACCCGGTGGTGGTGCGGCGCTTTTTTTTCTTTGCGCTGATAGCTTTGAAGATATGTTCTGATGTTGGTGAGAGTGGAGCACGACTGTCTCCGTGGCGCAATTGGTTAGCGCAATCGGCTGTTAACCGAAAGGTTGGAGGTTCGAGCCCACCCGGTGGTGGTGCGGCGCTTTTTTTTCTTTGGGCTGATAGCTTTGACGATATGTTCTGACGGTGGTGGCAGTGGAGCACGACTGTCACCGTGGGGCAATTGGCTAGCGCTATCGGCTCTTAACGGAAAGGTTGGAGGTTCGAGCCCACCCGGGAGGGGTGTGTTGCTTTTTTCTTTGCGCTGATAGCTTTGAAGATATGTTCTGATGGTGGTGAGAGTGGAGCACGACTGTCTCCATGGCGCAATTGGCTAGCGCGATCAGCTGTAAGCCGAAAGGTTGGAGGTTTGAGCCCACCCGATGGTGGTGCGGCGCTTTTTTTTCTGTGGGCTGATAGCTTTGAAGATATGTTCTGATGGTGGTGAGAGTGGAGCCGGACTGTCTCCGTGCCGCAATCGGCTAGCGCGATCGGCTGTTAACCGAAAAGTTGGAGGTTCCAGCCCACCCGGTGGTGGTGTGGCGCTTTTTTTTTCTTTGCGCTGATAGCTTTGAAGATATGTTCTGATGGTGGTGAGAGTGGAGCACGACTGTCTCCGTGGCGCAATTGGCTAGCGCGATCGGCTGTTAACCGAAAAGTTGGAGGTTCGAGACCTCCCGGGAGGGGTGTGTTGCTTTTTTCTTTGGGCTGATAGCTTTGAAGATATGTTCTGATGGTGGTGAGAGTGGAGCAGGACTATCTCCGTGGCGCAATGGGCTAGCGCGATCGGCTTTTAACCGAAAACTTGGATGTTCGAGCCCACCCGGCGGTGGTGCGGCGCTTTTTTTTCTTTGGGCTGATAGCTTTGACGATATGATCTACTGGTGCTGAGAGTGGAGCAGGACTGTCTCCGTGGCGCAATTGGCTAGCGCGATCGGCTGTTAACCGAAAGGTTGGGGTTTCGAGCCCTCCCGGGAGTTGTGTGTTGATTTTTTTCTTTGCGCTGATAGCTTTGAAGATATGTTCTGATGGTGGTGAGAGTGGAGCACGACTGTCTCCGTGGCGCAATTGGTTAGCGCAATCGGCTGTTAACCGAAAGGTTGGAGGTTCGAGCCCACCCGGTGGTGGTGCGGCGCTTTTTTTTCTTTGGGCTGATAGCTTTGACGATATGTTCTGACGGTGGTGGCAGTGGAGCACGACTGTCACCGTGGGGCAATTGGCTAGCGCTATCGGCTGTTAACGGAAAGGTTGGAGGTTTGAGCCCACCCGGTGGTGGCGCGGCGCTTTTTTTTCTTTGGGCTGATAGCTCTGAAGAAATGTTCTGACGGTGGTGAGAGTGGAGCAGGGCTGTCTCCGTGGCGCAACTGGCTAGCGCGATCGGCTGTTAATCGAAAAGTTGGAGTTTCGGGCCCTCCCGGGAGGGGTGTGTTGCTTTTTTCTTTGCGCTGATAGCTTTGAAGATATGTTCTGATGGTGGTGAGAGTGGAGCACGACTGTCTCCGTGGCGCAATTGGCTAGTGCGATCGGCTGTTAACCGAACGGTTGGAGGCTCGAGCCCACCCGGTGGTGGTGCGGCACTTTTATTTCTTTGGGCTGATAGCTTTGAAGAAATGTTCTGACGGTGGTGACAGTGGAGCACGACTGTCACCGTGGAGCAAATGGCTAGCGGCATCGGCTCTTAACCGAAAGGTTGGAGGTTCGAGCACACCCGGTGGTGGTACGGCGCTTTTTTTTCTTTGGGCTGATAGCTTTGAAGATATGTTCTGAAGGTGGTGAGAGTGGAGTACGACTGTTTCCGCGGCGCAATTGGCTAGCGCGATCAGCTGTAAGCCGAAAGGTTGGAGGTTTGAGCCCATCCGAGGGTGGTGCGGCGCTTTTTTTTCTGTGGGCTGATAGCTTTGAAGATATGTTCTGATGGGGGTGAGAGTGGAGCCGGACTGTCTCCGTGCCGCAATCGGCTAGCGCAATCGGCTGTTAACCGAAAGGTTGGAGGTTCCAGCCCACCCGGTGGTGGTGCGGCGCTTTTTTTTCTTTGGGCTGATAGCTTTGACGATATGATCTACTGGTGCTGAGAGTGGAGCCGGACTGTCTCCGTGCCGCAATCGGCTAGCGCAATCGGCTGTTAACCGAAAGGTTGGAGTTTCGAGCCCACCCGGTGGTGGTGCGGCGCTTTTTTTCTTTGGGCTGATAGCTTTGACGATATGTTCTGACGGTGGTGGCAGTGGAGCACGACTGTCACCGTGGGGCCATTGGCTAGCGCTATCGGCTGTTAACGGAAATGTTGGAGGTTCGAGCCCACCCGGTGGTGGTGCGGCGCTTTTTTTTCTTTGGGCTGATAGCTCTGAAGAAATGTTCTGACGGTGGTGAGAGTGGAGCACGACTGTCACCGTGGCGCAATTGGCTAGCGCGATCGGCTTTTAACCGAAAACTTGGATGTTCGAGCCCACCCGGCGGTGGTGCGGCGCTTTTTTTTGGGCTGATAGCTTTGAAGATATGTTCTGATGGTGGTGAGAGTGGAGCAGAACTGTCTCCGGGGCGCAATTGGCTAGCGCGATCGGCTGTTAACCGAAAGGTTGGAGTTTCGAGCCCACCCGGTGGTGGTGCGGCGCTTTCTTTTCTTTGGGCTGATAGCTTTGAAGTTATGTTCTGATGGTGGCGAGAGTGGAGCAGGATTGTCTCCATGGCGCAATTAGCTAGCGCGATCGGCTGTTAACCGAAAGGTTGGAGGTTCGAGCCCACTTGGTGGTGGTGCGGCGCATTTTTTTCTTTGGGCTGATAGCTCTGAAGAAATGTTTTGACGGTGGTGAAAGTGGAGCACGAGTGTCTTCGTGGCGCAAATGGCTAGCGGCATCGGCTCTTAACCGAAAGGTTGGAGGTTCGAGCACACCCGGTGGTGGTGCGGCGCTTTTTTTTCTTTGCGCTGATAGCTTTGAAGATATGTTCTGATGGTGGTGAGAGTGGAGCACGACTGTCTCCGTGGCGCAATTGGTTAGCGCAATCGGCTGTTAACCGAAAGGTTGGAGGTTCGAGCCCACCCGGTGGTGGTGCGGCGCTTTTTTTTCTTTGGGCTGATAGCTTTGACGATATGTTCTGACGGTGGTGGCAGTGGAGCACGACTGTCACCGTGGGGCAATTGGCTAGCGCTATCGGCTGTTAACGGAAAGGTTGGAGGTTCGAGCCCACCCGGTGGTGGTGCGGCGCTTTTTTTTCTTTGGGCTGATAGCTCTGAAGAAATGTTCTGACGGTGGTGAGAGTGGAGCAGGGCTGTCTCCGTGGCGCAACTGGCTAGCGCGATCGGCTGTTAACCAAAAAGTTGGAGTTTCGGGCCCTCCCGGGAGGGGTGTGTTGCTTTTTTCTTTGCGCTGATAGCTTTGAAGATATGTTCTGATGGTGGTGAGAGTGGAGCACGACTGTCTCCGTGGCGCAATTGGCTAGTGCGATCGGCTGTTAACCGAACGGTTGGAGGCTCGAGCCCACCCGGTGGTGGTGCGGCACTTTTATTTCTTTGGGCTGATAGCTTTGAAGAAATGTTCTGACGGTGGTGACAGTGGAGCAGGGCTGTCTCCGTGGCGCAACTGGCTAGCGCGATCGGCTGTTAACCGAAAAGTTGGAGTTTCGGGCCCTCCCGGGAGGGGTGTGTTGCTTTTTTCTTTGCGCTGATAGCTTTGAAGATATGTTCTGATGGTGGTGAGAGTGGAGCACGACTGTCTTCGTGGCGCAATTGGCTAGTGCGATCGGCTGTTAACCGAACGGTTGGAGGCTCGAGCCCACCTGGTGGTGGTGCGGCACTTTTATTTCTTTGGGCTGATAGCTTTGAAGAAATGTTCTGACGGTGGTGACAGTGGAGCACGACTGTCACCGTGGAGCAATTGGCTAGCGCTGTCGGCTTTTAACGGAAAGGTTGGAGGTTCGAGCCCACCCGGTGGTAATGCGGCGCTTTTTTTTCTTTGGGTTGATAGCTCTGAAGAAATGTTCTGACGGTGGTGAGAGTGGAGCAGGTCTGTCTCCGTGGCGCAATTGGCTAGCGCGATCGGCTGTTAACCGAAAAGTTGGAGATTCGAGCCCTCTCGGGAGGGGTGTGTTGCTTTTTTCTTTGGGCTGATAGCTTTGAAGATATGTTCTGATGGTGGTGAGAGTGGAGCAGGACTATCTCCGTGGCGCAATGGGCTAGTTCGATCGGCTTTTAACCGAAAACTTGGATGTTCGAGCCCACCCGGCGGTGGTGCGGCGCTTTTTTTTCTTTAGGCTGATAGCTTTGAACATATGTTCTGATGGTGGTGAGAGTGGAGCAGAACTGTCTCCGGGGCGCAATTGGCTAGCGCGATTGGCTGTTAACCGAAAGGTTAGAGTTTCGAGCCCACCCGGTGGTGGTGCGGCGCTTTCTTTTCTTTGGGCTGATAGCTTTGAAGTTATGTTCTGATGGTGGCGAGAGTGGAGCAGGATTGTCTCCGTGGCGCAATTAGCTAGCGCGATCGGCTGTTAACCGAAAGGTTCGAGGTTCGAGCCCACTTGGTGGTGGTGCGGCGCATTTTTTTCTTTGGGCTGATAGCTCTGAAGAAATATTCTGACGGTGGTGAGAGTGGAGCACGAGTGTCTTCGTGGCGCAAATGGCTAGCGGCATCGGCTCTTAACCGAAAGGTTGGAGGTTCGAGCACACCCGGTGGTGGTACGGCGCTTTTTTTTCTTTGAGCTGATAGCTTTGAAGATATGTTCTGAAGGTGGTGAGAGTGGAGTACGACTGTTTCCGCGGCGCAATTGGCTAGCGCGATCAGCTGTAAGCCGAAAGGTTGGAGGTTTGAGCCCACCCGATGGTGGTGCGGCGCTTTTTTTTCTGTGGGCTGATAGCTTTGAAGATATGTTCTGATGGTGGTGAGAGTGGAGCCGGACTGTCTCCGTGCCGCAATCGGCTAGCGCGATCGGCTGTTAACCGAAAAGTTGGAGGTTCGAGCCCACCCGGTGGTGGTGCGGCGCTTTTTTTTCTTCGCGCTGATAGCTTTGAAGATATGTTCTGATGGTGGTGAGAGTGGAGCACGACTGTCTCCGTGGCGCAATTGGCTAGCGCAATCGGCTGTTAACCGAAAGGTTGGAGGTTCGAGCCCACCCGGTGGTGGTGCGGCGCTTTTTTTTCTTTGGGCTGATAGCTTTGACAATATGATCTACTGGTGCTGAGAGTGGAGCAGGACTGTTTCCCTGGCGCAATTGGCTAGCGCGATCGGCTGTTAACCGAAAGGTTGGGGTTTCGAGCCCTCCTGGGAGTTGTGTGTTGATTTTTTCTTTGCGCTGATAGCTTTGAAGATATGTTCTTACGGTGGTGAGAGCGGAGCACGACTGTCTCCGTGGCGCAATTGGCTAGCGCGATCGGCTGTTAACCGAAAGGTCGGAGGTTCGAGCCCACCCGGTGGTGGTGCGGCGCTTTTTTTTCTTTGGGCTGAGAGCTTTGAAGATATGTTCCGTAGGTGGGGAGAGTAGAGCAGGACTGTCTCCGTGGCGCAACTGGCTAGCGCGCTCGGCTGTTAACCGACAGGTTGGAGTTTCGAGCCCACCCGGTGGTGGTGCGGCGCTTTTTTTCTTTGGGCTGATAGCTTTGACGATATGTTCTGACGGTGGTGGCAGTGGAGCACGACTGTCACCGTGGCGCAATTAGCTAGCGCGATCGGCTGTTAACCGAAAGGTTGGAGGTTCGAGCCCACTTGGTGGTGGTGCGGTGCATTTTTTTCTTTCGGCTGATAGCTCTGAAGAAATGTTTTGACGGTGGTGAGAGTGGAGCACGAGTGTCTTCGTGGCGCAAATGGCTAGCGGCATCGGCTCTTAACCGAAAGGTTGGAGGTTCGAGCACACCTTGTGGTGGTACGGCGCTTTTTTTTCTTTGGGCTGATAGCTTTGAAGATATGTTCTGAAGGTGGTGAAAGTGGAGTACGACTGTTTCCGCGGCGCAATTGGCTAGCGCGATCAGCTGTTAGCCGAAAGGTTGGAGGTTTGAGCCCACCCGATGGTGGTGCGGCGCTTTTTTTTTCTGTGGGCTGATAGCTTTGAAGATATGTTCTGATGGTGGTGAGAGTGGAGCAGGACTGTCTCCGTGCCGCAATCGGCTAGCGCGATCGGCTGTTAACCGAAAAGTTGGAGGTTCGAGCCCACCCGGTGGTGGTGCGGTGCTTTTTTTTCTTTGCGCTGATAGCTTTGAAGATATGTTCTGATGGTGGTGAGAGTGGAGCACGACTGTCTCCGTGGCGCAATTGGTTAGCGCAATCGGCTGTTAACCGAAAGGTTGGAGGTTCGAGCCCACCCGGTGGTGGTGCGGCGCTTTTTTTTCTTTGGGCTGATAGCTTTGACGATATGTTCTGACGGTGGTGGCAGTGGAGCACGACTGTCACCGTGGGGCAATTGGCTAGCGCTATCGGCTGTTAACGGAAAGGTTGGAGGTTCGAGCCCACCCGGTGGTGGTGCGGCGCTTTTTTTTCTTTGGGCTGATAGCTCTGAAGAAATGTTCTGACGGTGGTGAGAGTGGAGCAGGGCTGTCTCCGTGGCGCGACTGGCTAGCGCGATCGGCTGTTAACCGAAAAGTTCGAGTTGCGGGCCCTCCCGGGAGGGGTGTGTTGCTTTTTTCTTTGCGCTGATAGCTTTGAAGATATGTTATGATGGTGGTGAGAGTGGAGCACGACTGTCTCCGTGGCGCAATTGGCTAGTGCGATCGGCTGGTAACCGAACGGTTGGGAGCTCGAGCCCACCCGGTGGTGGTGCGGCACTTTTATTTCTTTGGGCTGATAGCTTTGAAGAAATGTTCTGACGGTGGTGACAGTGGAGCACGACTGTCACCGTGGAGCAATTGGCTAGCGCTGTCGGCTTTTAACGGAAAGGTTGGAGGTTCGAGCCCACCCGGTGGTGGTGCGGCGCTTTTTTTTCTTTGGGTTGATAGCTCTGAAGAAATGTTCTGACGGTGGTGAGAGTGGAGCAGGTCTGTCTCCGTGGCGCAATTGGCTAGCGCGATCGGCTGTTAACCGAAAAGTTGGAGGTTCGAGCCCTCCCGGGAGGGGTGTGTTGCTTTTTTCTTTGGGCTGATAGCTTGGTAGATATGTTCTGATGGTGGTGAGAGTGGAGCAGAACTGTCTCCGTGGCGCAATTGACTAGCGCGATCGCCTGTTAACCGACAGGTTTGAGTTTCGAGCCCTCCCGGGAAGTGGTGTGTTGCTTGTTTCTTTGCGCTGATAGCTTTGAAGATATGTTCTGATGGTGGTGAAAGTGGGGCACGACTGTCTCCTTGGCGCAATTGGCTAGCGCGATCAGCTGTTAGCCAAAAGGTTCGAGGCCACCCGATGGTGGTGCGTCGCTTTTATTTCTGTGGGCTGATAGCTTTGAGGATATGTTCTGATGGTGGTGAGAGTGAAGTAGGACTGTCTCCGTGCCGCAATCGGGTAGGGCGATTGGCTGTTAACCGAAAAGTTGGAGGTTCGAGCCCACCCGGTGGTGGTGTGGCGCTTTTTTTTCTTAGCGCTGATAGCTTTGAAGGTATGTTCTGTTGGTGGTGAGAGTGGAGCACGACTGTCTCAGTGGCACAATTGGCTAGAGCAATCGGCTGTTAACCGAAAGGTTGGAGGTTCGAGCCCACCCGGTGGTGGTGCGGCGCTTTTTTTCTTTGGGCTGATAGCTTTGACGATATGTTCTACTGGTGGTGAGAGTGAAGCAGGACTGTCTCCGTGGCGCAATTGGCTAGCGCGATCGGCTGTTAACCGAAAGGTTGGGGTTTCGAGCCTCCCCGGAGTTGTGTGTTGCTTTTTTCTTTGCGCTGATAGCTTTGAAGATATGTTCTGACGGTGGTGAGAGTGGAGCACGACTGTCACCGTGGCGCAATTGGCTAGCGCGATCGGCTGTTAACCGAAAGGTTGGAGGTTCGAGCCCACCCGGTGGTGGTGCGGCGCTTTTATTTCTTTGGGCTGATAGCTTTGAAGAAATGTTCTGACGGTGGTGACAGTGGAGCACGACTGTCACCGTGGAGCAATTGGCAAGCGCTGTCGGCTTTTAACGGAAAGGTTGGAGGTTCGAGCCCACCCGGTGGTGGTGCGGCGCTTTTTTTTCTTTGGGCTGACAGCTCTGAAGAAATGTTCTGACGGTGGTGAGAGTGGAGCAGGTCTGTCTCCGTGGCGCAATTGGCTAGCGCGATCGGCTGTTAACCGAAAAGTTGGAGGTTCGAGCCCTCCCGGGAGGGGTGTGTTGCTTTTTTCTTTGGGCTGATAGCTTTGAAGATATGTTCTGACGGTGGTGAGAGTGGAGCACGAGTGTCTTCGTGGCGCAAATGGCTAGCGGCATCGGCTCTTAACCGAAAGGTTGGAGGTTCGAGCACACCCGGTGGTGGTACGGCGCTTTTTTTTCTTTGAGCTGATAGCTTTGAAGATATGTTCTGAAGGTGGTGAGAGTGGAGTACGACTGTTTCCGCGGCGCAATTGGCTAGCGCGATCAGCTGTAAGCCGAAAGGTTGGAGGTTTGAGCCCACCCGATGGTGGTGCGGCGCTTTTTTTTCTGTGGGCTGATAGCTTTGAAGATATGTTCTGATGGTGGTGAGAGTGGAGCCGGACTGTCTCCGTGCCGCAATCGGCTAGCGCGATCGGCTGTTAACCGAAAAGTTGGAGGTTCGAGCCCACCCGGTGGTGGTGCGGCGCTTTTTTTTCTTTGCGCTGATAGCTTTGAAGATATGTTCTGATGGTGGTGAGAGTGGAGCACGACTGTCTCCGTGGCGCAATTGGCTAGCGCAATCGGCTGTTAACCGAAAGGTTGGAGGTTCGAGCCCACCCGGTGGTGGTGCGGCGCTTTTTTTTCTTTGGGCTGATAGCTTTGACAATATGATCTACTGGTGCTGAGAGTGGAGCAGGACTGTTTCCCTGGCGCAATTGGCTAGCGCGATCGGCTGTTAACCGAAAGGTTGGGGTTTCGAGCCCTCCTGGGAGTTGTGTGTTGATTTTTTCTTTGCGCTGATAGCTTTGAAGATATGTTCTTACGGTGGTGAGAGCGGAGCACGACTGTCTCCGTGGCGCAATTGGCTAGCGCGATCGGCTGTTAACCGAAAGGTCGGAGGTTCGAGCCCACCCGGTGGTGGTGCGGCGCTTTTTTTTCTTTGGGCTGAGAGCTTTGAAGATATGTTCCGTAGGTGGGGAGAGTAGAGCAGGACTGTCTCCGTGGCGCAACTGGCTAGCGCGCTCGGCTGTTAACCGACAGGTTGGAGTTTCGAGCCCACCCGGTGGTGGTGCGGCGCTTTTTTTCTTTGGGCTGATAGCTTTGACGATATGTTCTGACGGTGGTGGCAGTGGAGCACGACTGTCACCGTGGGGCAATTGGCTAGCGCTATCGGCTGTTAACGGAAATGTTGGAGGTTCGAGCCCACCCGGTGGTGGTGCGGCGCTTTTTTTTTCTTTGGGCTGATAGCTCTGAAGAAATGTTCTGACGGTGGTGAGAGTGGAGCACGACTGTCACCGTGGCGCAATTGGCTAGCGCGATCGGCTGTTAACCGAAAGGTTGGAGGTTCGAGCCCACCCGGTGGTGGTGCGGCGCTTTTTTTTCTTTGGGGTGATAGCTTTGACGATATGTTCTGACGGTGGTGGCAGTGGAGCACGACTGTCACCGTGGCGCAATTAGCTAGCGCGATCGGCTGTTAACCGAAAGGTTGGAGGTTCGAGCCCACTTGGTGGTGGTGCGGTGCATTTTTTTCTTTCGGCTGATAGCTCTGAAGAAATGTTTTGACGGTGGTGAGAGTGGAGCACGAGTGTCTTCGTGGCGCAAATGGCTAGCGGCATCGGCTCTTAACCGAAAGGTTGGAGGTTCGAGCACACCTTGTGGTGGTACGGCGCTTTTTTTTCTTTGGGCTGATAGCTTTGAAGATATGTTCTGAAGGTGGTGAAAGTGGAGTACGACTGTTTCCGCGGCGCAATTGGCTAGCGCGATCAGCTGTTAGCCGAAAGGTTGGAGGTTTGAGCCCACCCGATGGTGGTGCGGCGCTTTTTTTTTCTGTGGGCTGATAGCTTTGAAGATATGTTCTGATGGTGGTGAGAGTGGAGCAGGACTGTCTCCGTGCCGCAATCGGCTAGCGCGATCGGCTGTTAACCGAAAAGTTGGAGGTTCGAGCCCACCCGGTGGTGGTGCGGCGCTTTTTTTTCTTTGCGCTGATAGCTTTGAAGATATGTTCTGATGGTGGTGAGAGTGGAGCACGACTGTCTCCGTGGCGCAATTGGTTAGCGCAATCGGCTGTTAACCGAAAGGTTGGAGGTTCGAGCCCACCCGGTGGTGGTGCGGCGCTTTTTTTTCTTTGGGCTGATAGCTTTGACAATATGTTCTGACGGTGGTGGCAGTGGAGCACGACTGTCACCGTGGGGCAATTGGCTAGCGCTATCGGCTGTTAACGGAAAGGTTGGAGGTTCGAGCCCACCCGGTGGTGGTGCGGCGCTTTTTTTTCTTTGGGCTGATAGCTCTGAAGAAATGTTCTGACGGTGGTGAGAGTGGAGCAGGGCTGTCTCCGTGGCGCGACTGGCTAGCGCGATCGGCTGTTAACCGAAAAGTTCGAGTTGCGGGCCCTCCCGGGAGGGGTGTGTTGCTTTTTTCTTTGCGCTGATAGCTTTGAAGATATGTTATGATGGTGGTGAGAGTGGAGCACGACTGTCTCCGTGGCGCAATTGGCTAGTGCGATCGGCTGTTAACCGAACGGTTGGGAGCTCGAGCCCACCCGGTGGTGGTGCGGCACTTTTATTTCTTTGGGCTGATAGCTTTGAAGAAATGTTCTGACGGTGGTGACAGTGGAGCACGACTGTCACCGTGGAGCAATTGGCTAGCGCTGTCGGCTTTTAACGGAAAGGTTGGAGGTTCGAGCCCACCCGGTGGTGGTGCGGCGCTTTTTTTTCTTTGGGTTGATAGCTCTGAAGAAATGTTCTGACGGTGGTGAGAGTGGAGCAGGTCTGTCTCCGTGGCGCAATTGGCTAGCGCGATCGGCTGTTAACCGAAAAGTTGGAGGTTCGAGCCCTCCCGGGAGGGGTGTGTTGCTTTTTTCTTTGGGCTGATAGCTTGGTAGATATGTTCTGATGGTGGTGAGAGTGGAGCAGAACTGTCTCCGTGGCGCAATTGACTAGCGCGATCGCCTGTTAACCGACAGGTTTGAGTTTCGAGCCCTCCCGGGAAGTGGTGTGTTGCTTGTTTCTTTGCGCTGATAGCTTTGAAGATATGTTCTGATGGTGGTGAAAGTGGGGCACGACTGTCTCCTTGGCGCAATTGGCTAGCGCGATCAGCTGTTAGCCAAAAGGTTCGAGGCCACCCGATGGTGGTGCGTCGCTTTTATTTCTGTGGGCTGATAGCTTTGAGGACATGTTCTGATGGTGGTGAGAGTGAAGTAGGACTGTCTCCGTGCCGCAATCGGGTAGGGCGATTGGCTGTTAACCGAAAAGTTGGAGGTTCGAGCCCACCCGGTGGTGGTGTGGCGCTTTTTTTTCTTAGCGCTGATAGCTTTGAAGGTATGTTCTGTTGGTGGTGAGAGTGGAGCACGACTGTCTCAGTGGCACAATTGGCTAGAGCAATCGGCTGTTAACCGAAAGGTTGGAGGTTCGAGCCCACCCGGTGGTGGTGCGGCGCTTTTTTTCTTTGGGCTGATAGCTTTGACGATATGTTCTACTGGTGGTGAGAGTGAAGCAGGACTGTCTCCGTGGCGCAATTGGCTAGCGCGATCGGCTGTTAACCGAAAGGTTGGGGTTTCGAGCCTCCCCGGAGTTGTGTGTTGCTTTTTTCTTTGCGCTGATAGCTTTGAAGATATGTTCTGACGGTGGTGAGAGTGGAGCACGACTGTCACCGTGGCGCAATTGGCTAGCGCGATCGGCTGTTAACCGAAAGGTTGGAGGTTCGAGCCCACCCGGTGGTGGTGCGGCGCTTTTATTTCTTTGGGCTGATAGCTTTGAAGAAATGTTCTGACGGTGGTGACAGTGGAGCACGACTGTCACCGTGGAGCAATTGGCAAGCGCTGTCGGCTTTTAACGGAAAGGTTGGAGGTTCGAGCCCACCCGGTGGTGGTGCGGCGCTTTTTTTTCTTTGGGCTGACAGCTCTGAAGAAATGTTCTGACGGTGGTGAGAGTGGAGCAGGTCTGTCTCCGTGGCGCAATTGGCTAGCGCGATCGGCTGTTAACCGAAAAGTTGGAGGTTCGAGCCCTCCCGGGAGGGGTGTGTTGCTTTTTTCTTTGGGCTGATAGCTTTGAAGATATGTTCTGACGGTGGTGAGAGTGGAGCACGAGTGTCTTCGTGGCGCAAATGGCTAGCGGCATCGGCTCTTAACCGAAAGGTTGGAGGTTCGAGCACACCCGGTGGTGGTACGGCGCTTTTTTTTCTTTGAGCTGATAGCTTTGAAGATATGTTCTGAAGGTGGTGAGAGTGGAGTACGACTGTTTCCGCGGCGCAATTGGCTAGCGCGATCAGCTGTAAGCCGAAAGGTTGGAGGTTTGAGCCCACCCGATGGTGGTGCGGCGCTTTTTTTTCTGTGGGCTGATAGCTTTGAAGATATGTTCTGATGGTGGTGAGAGTGGAGCCGGACTGTCTCCGTGCCGCAATCGGCTAGCGCGATCGGCTGTTAACCGAAAAGTTGGAGGTTCGAGCCCACCCGGTGGTGGTGCGGCGCTTTTTTTTCTTTGCGCTGATAGCTTTGAAGATATGTTCTGATGGTGGTGAGAGTGGAGCACGACTGTCTCCGTGGCGCAATTGGCTAGCGCAATCGGCTGTTAACCGAAAGGTTGGAGGTTCGAGCCCACCCGGTGGTGGTGCGGCGCTTTTTTTTCTTTGGGCTGATAGCTTTGACAATATGATCTACTGGTGCTGAGAGTGGAGCAGGACTGTTTCCCTGGCGCAATTGGCTAGCGCGATCGGCTGTTAACCGAAAGGTTGGGGTTTCGAGCCCTCCTGGGAGTTGTGTGTTGATTTTTTCTTTGCGCTGATAGCTTTGAAGATATGTTCTTACGGTGGTGAGAGCGGAGCACGACTGTCTCCGTGGCGCAATTGGCTAGCGCGATCGGCTGTTAACCGAAAGGTCGGAGGTTCGAGCCCACCCGGTGGTGGTGCGGCGCTTTTTTTTCTTTGGGCTGAGAGCTTTGAAGATATGTTCC
Source organism: Rhipicephalus microplus (assembly GCF_043290135.1). Classification (NCBI taxonomy): domain Eukaryota; kingdom Metazoa; phylum Arthropoda; class Arachnida; order Ixodida; family Ixodidae; genus Rhipicephalus; species Rhipicephalus microplus. The sequence continues at coordinate 365,990 of NW_027464611.1, read as the reverse complement.
GTAGGTGGGGAGAGTAGAGCAGGACTGTCTCCGTGGCGCAACTGGCTAGCGCGCTCGGCTGTTAACCGACAGGTTGGAGTTTCGAGCCCACCCGGTGGTGGTGCGGCGCTTTTTTTCTTTGGGCTGATAGCTTTGACGATATGTTCTGACGGTGGTGGCAGTGGAGCACGACTGTCACCGTGGGGCAATTGGCTAGCGCTATCGGCTGTTAACGGAAATGTTGGAGGTTCGAGCCCACCCGGTGGTGGTGCGGCGCTTTTTTTTTCTTTGGGCTGATAGCTCTGAAGAAATGTTCTGACGGTGGTGAGAGTGGAGCACGACTGTCACCGTGGCGCAATTGGCTAGCGCGATCGGCTGTTAACCGAAAGGTTGGAGGTTCGAGCCCACCCGGTGGTGGTGCGGCGCTTTTTTTTCTTTGGGGTGATAGCTTTGACGATATGTTCTGACGGTGGTGGCAGTGGAGCACGACTGTCACCGTGGCGCAATTAGCTAGCGCGATCGGCTGTTAACCGAAAGGTTGGAGGTTCGAGCCCACTTGGTGGTGGTGCGGTGCATTTTTTTCTTTCGGCTGATAGCTCTGAAGAAATGTTTTGACGGTGGTGAGAGTGGAGCACGAGTGTCTTCGTGGCGCAAATGGCTAGCGGCATCGGCTCTTAACCGAAAGGTTGGAGGTTCGAGCACACCTTGTGGTGGTACGGCGCTTTTTTTTCTTTGGGCTGATAGCTTTGAAGATATGTTCTGAAGGTGGTGAAAGTGGAGTACGACTGTTTCCGCGGCGCAATTGGCTAGCGCGATCAGCTGTTAGCCGAAAGGTTGGAGGTTTGAGCCCACCCGATGGTGGTGCGGCGCTTTTTTTTTCTGTGGGCTGATAGCTTTGAAGATATGTTCTGATGGTGGTGAGAGTGGAGCAGGACTGTCTCCGTGCCGCAATCGGCTAGCGCGATCGGCTGTTAACCGAAAAGTTGGAGGTTCGAGCCCACCCGGTGGTGGTGCGGCGCTTTTTTTTCTTTGCGCTGATAGCTTTGAAGATATGTTCTGATGGTGGTGAGAGTGGAGCACGACTGTCTCCGTGGCGCAATTGGTTAGCGCAATCGGCTGTTAACCGAAAGGTTGGAGGTTCGAGCCCACCCGGTGGTGGTGCGGCGCTTTTTTTTCTTTGGGCTGATAGCTTTGACGATATGTTCTGACGGTGGTGGCAGTGGAGCACGACTGTCACCGTGGGGCAATTGGCTAGCGCTATCGGCTGTTAACGGAAAGGTTGGAGGTTCGAGCCCACCCGGTGGTGGTGCGGCGCTTTTTTTTCTTTGGGCTGATAGCTCTGAAGAAATGTTCTGACGGTGGTGAGAGTGGAGCAGGGCTGTCTCCGTGGCGCGACTGGCTAGCGCGATCGGCTGTTAACCGAAAAGTTCGAGTTGCGGGCCCTCCCGGGAGGGGTGTGTTGCTTTTTTCTTTGCGCTGATAGCTTTGAAGATATGTTATGATGGTGGTGAGAGTGGAGCACGACTGTCTCCGTGGCGCAATTGGCTAGTGCGATCGGCTGTTAACCGAACGGTTGGGAGCTCGAGCCCACCCGGTGGTGGTGCGGCACTTTTATTTCTTTGGGCTGATAGCTTTGAAGAAATGTTCTGACGGTGGTGACAGTGGAGCACGACTGTCACCGTGGAGCAATTGGCTAGCGCTGTCGGCTTTTAACGGAAAGGTTGGAGGTTCGAGCCCACCCGGTGGTGGTGCGGCGCTTTTTTTTCTTTGGGTTGATAGCTCTGAAGAAATGTTCTGACGGTGGTGAGAGTGGAGCAGGTCTGTCTCCGTGGCGCAATTGGCTAGCGCGATCGGCTGTTAACCGAAAAGTTGGAGGTTCGAGCCCTCCCGGGAGGGGTGTGTTGCTTTTTTCTTTGGGCTGATAGCTTGGTAGATATGTTCTGATGGTGGTGAGAGTGGAGCAGAACTGTCTCCGTGGCGCAATTGACTAGCGCGATCGCCTGTTAACCGACAGGTTTGAGTTTCGAGCCCTCCCGGGAAGTGGTGTGTTGCTTGTTTCTTTGCGCTGATAGCTTTGAAGATATGTTCTGATGGTGGTGAAAGTGGGGCACGACTGTCTCCTTGGCGCAATTGGCTAGCGCGATCAGCTGTTAGCCAAAAGGTTCGAGGCCACCCGATGGTGGTGGGGCGCTTTTTTTTCTGTGGGCTGATAGCTTTGAGGATATGTTCTGATGGTGGTGAGAGTGGAGTAGGACTGTCTCCGTGCCGCAATCGGGTAGCGCGATTGGCTGTTAACAGAAAAGTTGGAGGTTCGAGCCCACCCGGTGGTGGTGTGGCGCTTTTTTTTCTTAGCGCTGATAGCTTTGAAGGTATGTTCTGATGGTGGTGAGAGTGGAGCACGACTGTCTCAGTGGCACAATTGGCTAGCGCAATCGGCTGTTAACCGAAAGGTTGGAGGTTCGAGCCCACCCGGTGGTGGTGCGGCGCTTTTTTTCTTTGGGCTGATAGCTTTGACGATATGTTCTACTGGTGGTGAGAGTGAAGCAGGACTGTCTCCGTGGCTCAATTGGCTAGCGCGATCGGCTGTTAACCGAAAGGTTGGGGTTTCGAGCCTCCCCGGAGTTGTGTGTTGCTTTTTTCTTTGCGCCGATAGCTTTGAAGATATGTTCTGACGGTGGAGAGAGTGGAGCACGACTGTCACCGTGGCGCAATTGGCTAGCGCGATCGGCTGTTAACCGAAAGGTTGGAGGTTCGAGCCCACCCGGTGGTGGTGCGGCGCTTTCATTTCTTTGGGCTGATAGCTTTGAAGAAATGTTCTGACGGTGGTGACAGTGGAGCACGACTGTCACCGTGGAGCAATTGGCTAGCGCTGTCGGCTTTTAACGGAAAGGTTGGAGGTTCGAGCCAACCCGGTGGTGGTGCGGCGCTTTTTTTTCTTTGGGCTGATAGCTCTGAAGAAATGTTCTGACGGTGGTGAGAGTGGAGCAGGTCTGTCTCCGTGGCGCAATTGGCTAGCGCGATCGGCTGTTAACCGAAAAGTTGGAGGTTCGAGCCCTCCCGGGAGGGGTGCGTTGCTTTTTTCTTTGGGCTGATAGCTTTGAAGATATGTTCTGATGGTGGTGAGAGTGCAGCAGGACTATCTCCGTGGCGCAATGGGCTAGCGCGATCGGCTTTTAACCGAAAACTTGGATGTTCGAGCCCACCCGGCGGTGGTGCGGCGCTTTTTTTTCTTTGGGCTGATAGCTTTGAAGATATGTTCTGATGGTGGTGAGAGTGGAGCAGAACTGTCTCCGGGGCGCAATTGGCTAGCGCGATCGGCAGTTAACCGAAAGGTTGGAGTTTCGAGCCCACCCGGTGGTGGTGCGGCACTTTCTTTTCTTTGGGCTGATAGCTTTGAAGTTATGTTCTGATGGTGGCGAGAGTGGAGCAGGATTGTCTCCGTGGCGCAATTAGCTAGCGCGACCGGCTGTTAACCGAAAGGTTGGAGGTTCGAGCCCACTTGGTGGTGGTGCGGCGCATTTTTTTCTTTGGGCTGATAGCTCTGAAGAAATATTCTGACGGTGGTGAGGGTGGAGCACGAGTGTCTTCGTGGCGCAAATGGCTAGCGGCATCGGCTCTTAACCGAAAGGTTGGAGGTTCGAGCACACCCGGTGGTGGTACGGCGCTTTTTTTTCTTTGGGCTGATAGCTCTGAAGAAATGTTCTGACGGTGGTGAGAGGGGAGCACGACTGTCTCCGTGGCCCAAATGGCTAGCGGCATCGGCTCTTAACCGAAAGGTTGGAGGTTCGAGCCCACCCGGTGGTGGTGCGGCGCTTTTTTTTCTTTGGGCTGATAGCTTTGAAGATATGTTCTGATGGTGGTGAGAGTGGAGTAGAACTGTCTCCGTGGCGCAATTGGCTAGCGCGATCGGCTGTTAACCGACAGGTTGGAGTTTCGAGCCCTCCCGGGAGTGGTGTGTTGCTTTTTTCTTTGCGCTGATGGCTTTGAAGATATGTTCTGACGGTGGTGAGAGTGGAGTACGACTGTCTCTGTGGCGCAATTGGCTAGCGCGATCGGCTGTTAACTGAAAGGTCGGAGGTTCGAGCCCACCCAGTGGTGGTGCGGCGCTTTTTTTTTCTTTGGGCTGATAGCTTTGAAGATATGTTCCGATGGTGGGAAGAGTGGAGCAGGACTGTCTCCGTGGCGCAACTGGCTAGCGCGCTCGGCTGTTAACCGAAAGGTTGGAGTTTCGAGCCCACCCGGTGGTGGTGCGGCGCTTTTTTTCTTTGGGCTGATAGCTGTGAAGAAATGGTCTGAAGGTGGTGAGAGTGGAGCAGGACTGTCTCCGTGGCGCCATTGGCTAGCGCAATAGGCTGTTTACCGAAAAGTTGGAGGTTCGAGCCCTCCCGGGAGGGGTGTGTTGCTTTTTTCTTTGCGCTGATAGCTTTGAATATATGTTCTGATGGTGGTGAGAGTGGAGCAGGACTATCTCCGTGGCGCAATTGGCTAGCGCGATCGGCTTTTAACCGAAAACTTGGATGTTCGAGCCCACCCGGCGGTGGTGCGGCACTTTTTTTTCTTTGGGCTAATAGCTTTGAAGATATGTTCTGATGGTGGTGAGAGTGGAGCAGAACTGTCTCCGTGGCGCAATTGGCTAGCGCGATCGGCTGTTAACCGAAAGGTTGGAGTTTCGAGCCCACCCGAGGGTGGTGCGGCGCTTTTTTTTTCTTTGGGCTGATGGCTTTGAAGATATGTTCTGATGGTGGTGAAAGTGAGCACGACTGTCTCCGTGGCGCAATTGGCTAGCGCGATCGGCTGTTAACGGCAAGGTTGGAGGTTCAAGCCTACCCGGTGCTGGCGCGGCGCTTTTTTTTCTTTGGGCTGATAGCTCTGAAGAAATGTTCTGACGGTGGTGAGAGTGGAGCACGACTGTTTCCGTGGCGCAAATGGCTAGCGGCATCGGCTCTTACCCGAAAGGTTGGAGGTTCGAGCCCACCCGGTGGTGGTGCGGCGCCTTTTTTCTTTGGGCTGATAGCTTTGAAGTTGTGTTCTGAGGGTGGTGAGAGTGGAGCACGACTGTCTCCTTGGCGCAATTGGCTAGCGCGATCAGCTGTTAGCCAAAAGGTTGGAGGTTCGAGGCCACCCGATGGTGGTGCGGCGCTTTTTTTTTCTGTGGGCTGATAGCTTTGAAGATATGTTCTGATGGTGGTGAGAGTGGAATAGGACTGTCTACGTGCCGCAATCGGGTAGCGCGATTGGCTGTTAACCGAAAAGTTGGAGGTTCGAGCCCACCCGGTGGTGGTGTGGCGCTTTTTTTTCTTAGCGCTGATAGCTTTGAAGGTATGTTCTGATGGTGGTGAGAGTGGAGCACGACTGTCTCAGTGGCACAATTGGCTAGCGCAATCGGCTGTTAACCGAAAGGTTGGAGGTTCGAGCCCACCCGGTGGTGGTGCGGCGCTTTTTTTCTTTGGGCTGATAGCTTTGACGATATGTTCTACTGGTGGTGAGAGTAAAGCAGGACTGTCTCCGTGGCGCAATTGGCTAGCGCGATCGGCTGTTAACCGAAAGGTTGGGGTTTCGAGCCTCCCCGGAGTTGTGTGTTGCTTTTTTCTTTGCGCTGATAGCTTTGAAGATATGTTCTGACGGTGGTGAGAGTGGAGCACGACTGTCACCGTGGCGCAATTGGCTAGCGCGATCGGCTGTTAACCGTAAGGTTGGAGGTTCGAGCCCACCCGGTGGTGGTGCGGCGCTTTTATTTCTTTGGGCTGATAGCTTTGAAGAAATGTTCTGACGGTGGTGACAGTGGAGCACGACTGTCACCGTGGGGCAATTGGCTAGCGCTATCGGCTGTTAACGGAAAGGTTGGAGGTTCGAGCCCACCCGGTGGTGGTGCGGCGCTTTTTTTTCTTTGGGCTGATAGCTCTGAAGAAATGTTCTGACGGTGGTGAGAGTGGAGCAGGGCTGTCTCCGTGGCGCGACTGGCTAGCGCGATCGGCTGTTAACCGAAAAGTTCGAGTTGCGGGCCCTCCCGGGAGGGGTGTGTTGCTTTTTTCTTTGCGCTGATAGCTTTGAAGATATGTTATGATGGTGGTGAGAGTGGAGCACGACTGTCTCCGTGGCGCAATTGGCTAGTGCGATCGGCTGTTAACCGAACGGTTGGGAGCTCGAGCCCACCCGGTGGTGGTGCGGCACTTTTATTTCTTTGGGCTGATAGCTTTGAAGAAATGTTCTGACGGTGGTGACAGTGGAGCACGACTGTCACCGTGGAGCAATTGGCTAGCGCTGTCGGCTTTTAACGGAAAGGTTGGAGGTTCGAGCCCACCCGGTGGTGGTGCGGCGCTTTTTTTTCTTTGGGTTGATAGCTCTGAAGAAATGTTCTGACGGTGGTGAGAGTGGAGCAGGTCTGTCTCCGTGGCGCAATTGGCTAGCGCGATCGGCTGTTAACCGAAAAGTTGGAGGTTCGAGCCCTCCCGGGAGGGGTGTGTTGCTTTTTTCTTTGGGCTGATAGCTTGGTAGATATGTTCTGATGGTGGTGAGAGTGGAGCAGAACTGTCTCCGTGGCGCAATTGACTAGCGCGATCGCCTGTTAACCGACAGGTTTGAGTTTCGAGCCCTCCCGGGAAGTGGTGTGTTGCTTGTTTCTTTGCGCTGATAGCTTTGAAGATATGTTCTGATGTTGGTGAAAGTGGGGCACGACTGTCTCCTTGGCGCAATTGGCTAGCGCGATCAGCTGTTAGCCAAAAGGTTCGAGGCCACCCGATGGTGGTGCGTCGCTTTTATTTCTGTGGGCTGATAGCTTTGAGGATATGTTCTGATGGTGGTGAGAGTGAAGTAGGACTGTCTCCGTGCCGCAATCGGGTAGGGCGATTGGCTGTTAACCGAAAAGTTGGAGGTTCGAGCCCACCCGGTGGTGGTGTGGCGCTTTTTTTTCTTAGCGCTGATAGCTTTGAAGGTATGTTCTGTTGGTGGTGAGAGTGGAGCACGACTGTCTCAGTGGCACAATTGGCTAGAGCAATCGGCTGTTAACCGAAAGGTTGGAGGTTCGAGCCCACCCGGTGGTGGTGCGGCGCTTTTTTTCTTTGGGCTGATAGCTTTGACGATATGTTCTACTGGTGGTGAGAGTGAAGCAGGACTGTCTCCGTGGCGCAATTGGCTAGCGCGATCGGCTGTTAACCGAAAGGTTGGGGTTTCGAGCCTCCCCGGAGTTGTGTGTTGCTTTTTTCTTTGCGCTGATAGCTTTGAAGATATGTTCTGACGGTGGTGAGAGTGGAGCACGACTGTCACCGTGGCGCAATTGGCTAGCGCGATCGGCTGTTAACCGAAAGGTTGGAGGTTCGAGCCCACCCGGTGGTGGTGCGGCGCTTTTATTTCTTTGGGCTGATAGCTTTGAAGAAATGTTCTGACGGTGGTGACAGTGGAGCACGACTGTCACCGTGGAGCAATTGGCAAGCGCTGTCGGCTTTTAACGGAAAGGTTGGAGGTTCGAGCCCACCCGGTGGTGGTGCGGCGCTTTTTTTTCTTTGGGCTGACAGCTCTGAAGAAATGTTCTGACGGTGGTGAGAGTGGAGCAGGTCTGTCTCCGTGGCGCAATTGGCTAGCGCGATCGGCTGTTAACCGAAAAGTTGGAGGTTCGAGCCCTCCCGGGAGGGGTGTGTTGCTTTTTTCTTTGGGCTGATAGCTTTGAAGATATGTTCTGACGGTGGTGAGAGTGGAGCACGAGTGTCTTCGTGGCGCAAATGGCTAGCGGCATCGGCTCTTAACCGAAAGGTTGGAGGTTCGAGCACACCCGGTGGTGGTACGGCGCTTTTTTTTCTTTGAGCTGATAGCTTTGAAGATATGTTCTGAAGGTGGTGAGAGTGGAGTACGACTGTTTCCGCGGCGCAATTGGCTAGCGCGATCAGCTGTAAGCCGAAAGGTTGGAGGTTTGAGCCCACCCGATGGTGGTGCGGCGCTTTTTTTTCTGTGGGCTGATAGCTTTGAAGATATGTTCTGATGGTGGTGAGAGTGGAGCCGGACTGTCTCCGTGCCGCAATCGGCTAGCGCGATCGGCTGTTAACCGAAAAGTTGGAGGTTCGAGCCCACCCGGTGGTGGTGCGGCGCTTTTTTTTCTTTGCGCTGATAGCTTTGAAGATATGTTCTGATGGTGGTGAGAGTGGAGCACGACTGTCTCCGTGGCGCAATTGGCTAGCGCAATCGGCTGTTAACCGAAAGGTTGGAGGTTCGAGCCCACCCGGTGGTGGTGCGGCGCTTTTTTTTCTTTGGGCTGATAGCTTTGACAATATGATCTACTGGTGCTGAGAGTGGAGCAGGACTGTTTCCCTGGCGCAATTGGCTAGCGCGATCGGCTGTTAACCGAAAGGTTGGGGTTTCGAGCCCTCCTGGGAGTTGTGTGTTGATTTTTTCTTTGCGCTGATAGCTTTGAAGATATGTTCTTACGGTGGTGAGAGCGGAGCACGACTGTCTCCGTGGCGCAATTGGCTAGCGCGATCGGCTGTTAACCGAAAGGTCGGAGGTTCGAGCCCACCCGGTGGTGGTGCGGCGCTTTTTTTTCTTTGGGCTGAGAGCTTTGAAGATATGTTCCGTAGGTGGGGAGAGTAGAGCAGGACTGTCTCCGTGGCGCAACTGGCTAGCGCGCTCGGCTGTTAACCGACAGGTTGGAGTTTCGAGCCCACCCGGTGGTGGTGCGGCGCTTTTTTTCTTTGGGCTGATAGCTTTGACGATATGTTCTGACGGTGGTGGCAGTGGAGCACGACTGTCACCGTGGGGCAATTGGCTAGCGCTATCGGCTGTTAACGGAAATGTTGGAGGTTCGAGCCCACCCGGTGGTGGTGCGGCGCTTTTTTTTTCTTTGGGCTGATAGCTCTGAAGAAATGTTCTGACGGTGGTGAGAGTGGAGCACGACTGTCACCGTGGCGCAATTGGCTAGCGCGATCGGCTGTTAACCGAAAGGTTGGAGGTTCGAGCCCACCCGGTGGTGGTGCGGCGCTTTTTTTTCTTTGGGGTGATAGCTTTGACGATATGTTCTGACGGTGGTGGCAGTGGAGCACGACTGTCACCGTGGCGCAATTAGCTAGCGCGATCGGCTGTTAACCGAAAGGTTGGAGGTTCGAGCCCACTTGGTGGTGGTGCGGTGCATTTTTTTCTTTCGGCTGATAGCTCTGAAGAAATGTTTTGACGGTGGTGAGAGTGGAGCACGAGTGTCTTCGTGGCGCAAATGGCTAGCGGCATCGGCTCTTAACCGAAAGGTTGGAGGTTCGAGCACACCTTGTGGTGGTACGGCGCTTTTTTTTCTTTGGGCTGATAGCTTTGAAGATATGTTCTGAAGGTGGTGAAAGTGGAGTACGACTGTTTCCGCGGCGCAATTGGCTAGCGCGATCAGCTGTTAGCCGAAAGGTTGGAGGTTTGAGCCCACCCGATGGTGGTGCGGCGCTTTTTTTTTCTGTGGGCTGATAGCTTTGAAGATATGTTCTGATGGTGGTGAGAGTGGAGCAGGACTGTCTCCGTGCCGCAATCGGCTAGCGCGATCGGCTGTTAACCGAAAAGTTGGAGGTTCGAGCCCACCCGGTGGTGGTGCGGCGCTTTTTTTTCTTTGCGCTGATAGCTTTGAAGATATGTTCTGATGGTGGTGAGAGTGGAGCACGACTGTCTCCGTGGCGCAATTGGTTAGCGCAATCGGCTGTTAACCGAAAGGTTGGAGGTTCGAGCCCACCCGGTGGTGGTGCGGCGCTTTTTTTTCTTTGGGCTGATAGCTTTGACGATATGTTCTGACGGTGGTGGCAGTGGAGCACGACTGTCACCGTGGGGCAATTGGCTAGCGCTATCGGCTGTTAACGGAAAGGTTGGAGGTTCGAGCCCACCCGGTGGTGGTGCGGCGCTTTTTTTTCTTTGGGCTGATAGCTCTGAAGAAATGTTCTGACGGTGGTGAGAGTGGAGCAGGGCTGTCTCCGTGGCGCGACTGGCTAGCGCGATCGGCTGTTAACCGAAAAGTTCGAGTTGCGGGCCCTCCCGGGAGGGGTGTGTTGCTTTTTTCTTTGCGCTGATAGCTTTGAAGATATGTTATGATGGTGGTGAGAGTGGAGCACGACTGTCTCCGTGGCGCAATTGGCTAGTGCGATCGGCTGTTAACCGAACGGTTGGGAGCTCGAGCCCACCCGGTGGTGGTGCGGCACTTTTATTTCTTTGGGCTGATAGCTTTGAAGAAATGTTCTGACGGTGGTGACAGTGGAGCACGACTGTCACCGTGGAGCAATTGGCTAGCGCTGTCGGCTTTTAACGGAAAGGTTGGAGGTTCGAGCCCACCCGGTGGTGGTGCGGCGCTTTTTTTTCTTTGGGTTGATAGCTCTGAAGAAATGTTCTGACGGTGGTGAGAGTGGAGCAGGTCTGTCTCCGTGGCGCAATTGGCTAGCGCGATCGGCTGTTAACCGAAAAGTTGGAGGTTCGAGCCCTCCCGGGAGGGGTGTGTTGCTTTTTTCTTTGGGCTGATAGCTTGGTAGATATGTTCTGATGGTGGTGAGAGTGGAGCAGAACTGTCTCCGTGGCGCAATTGACTAGCGCGATCGCCTGTTAACCGACAGGTTTGAGTTTCGAGCCCTCCCGGGAAGTGGTGTGTTGCTTGTTTCTTTGCGCTGATAGCTTTGAAGATATGTTCTGATGGTGGTGAAAGTGGGGCACGACTGTCTCCTTGGCGCAATTGGCTAGCGCGATCAGCTGTTAGCCAAAAGGTTCGAGGCCACCCGATGGTGGTGCGTCGCTTTTATTTCTGTGGGCTGATAGCTTTGAGGATATGTTCTGATGGTGGTGAGAGTGAAGTAGGACTGTCTCCGTGCCGCAATCGGGTAGGGCGATTGGCTGTTAACCGAAAAGTTGGAGGTTCGAGCCCACCCGGTGGTGGTGTGGCGCTTTTTTTTCTTAGCGCTGATAGCTTTGAAGGTATGTTCTGTTGGTGGTGAGAGTGGAGCACGACTGTCTCAGTGGCACAATTGGCTAGAGCAATCGGCTGTTAACCGAAAGGTTGGAGGTTCGAGCCCACCCGGTGGTGGTGCGGCGCTTTTTTTCTTTGGGCTGATAGCTTTGACGATATGTTCTACTGGTGGTGAGAGTGAAGCAGGACTGTCTCCGTGGCGCAATTGGCTAGCGCGATCGGCTGTTAACCGAAAGGTTGGGGTTTCGAGCCTCCCCGGAGTTGTGTGTTGCTTTTTTCTTTGCGCTGATAGCTTTGAAGATATGTTCTGACGGTGGTGAGAGTGGAGCACGACTGTCACCGTGGCGCAATTGGCTAGCGCGATCGGCTGTTAACCGAAAGGTTGGAGGTTCGAGCCCACCCGGTGGTGGTGCGGCGCTTTTATTTCTTTGGGCTGATAGCTTTGAAGAAATGTTCTGACGGTGGTGACAGTGGAGCACGACTGTCACCGTGGAGCAATTGGCAAGCGCTGTCGGCTTTTAACGGAAAGGTTGGAGGTTCGAGCCCACCCGGTGGTGGTGCGGCGCTTTTTTTTCTTTGGGCTGACAGCTCTGAAGAAATGTTCTGACGGTGGTGAGAGTGGAGCAGGTCTGTCTCCGTGGCGCAATTGGCTAGCGCGATCGGCTGTTAACCGAAAAGTTGGAGGTTCGAGCCCTCCCGGGAGGGGTGTGTTGCTTTTTTCTTTGGGCTGATAGCTTTGAAGATATGTTCTGACGGTGGTGAGAGTGGAGCACGAGTGTCTTCGTGGCGCAAATGGCTAGCGGCATCGGCTCTTAACCGAAAGGTTGGAGGTTCGAGCACACCCGGTGGTGGTACGGCGCTTTTTTTTCTTTGAGCTGATAGCTTTGAAGATATGTTCTGAAGGTGGTGAGAGTGGAGTACGACTGTTTCCGCGGCGCAATTGGCTAGCGCGATCAGCTGTAAGCCGAAAGGTTGGAGGTTTGAGCCCACCCGATGGTGGTGCGGCGCTTTTTTTTCTGTGGGCTGATAGCTTTGAAGATATGTTCTGATGGTGGTGAGAGTGGAGCCGGACTGTCTCCGTGCCGCAATCGGCTAGCGCGATCGGCTGTTAACCGAAAAGTTGGAGGTTCGAGCCCACCCGGTGGTGGTGCGGCGCTTTTTTTTCTTTGCGCTGATAGCTTTGAAGATATGTTCTGATGGTGGTGAGAGTGGAGCACGACTGTCTCCGTGGCGCAATTGGCTAGCGCAATCGGCTGTTAACCGAAAGGTTGGAGGTTCGAGCCCACCCGGTGGTGGTGCGGCGCTTTTTTTTCTTTGGGCTGATAGCTTTGACAATATGATCTACTGGTGCTGAGAGTGGAGCAGGACTGTTTCCCTGGCGCAATTGGCTAGCGCGATCGGCTGTTAACCGAAAGGTTGGGGTTTCGAGCCCTCCTGGGAGTTGTGTGTTGATTTTTTCTTTGCGCTGATAGCTTTGAAGATATGTTCTTACGGTGGTGAGAGCGGAGCACGACTGTCTCCGTGGCGCAATTGGCTAGCGCGATCGGCTGTTAACCGAAAGGTCGGAGGTTCGAGCCCACCCGGTGGTGGTGCGGCGCTTTTTTTTCTTTGGGCTGAGAGCTTTGAAGATATGTTCCGTAGGTGGGGAGAGTAGAGCAGGACTGTCTCCGTGGCGCAACTGGCTAGCGCGCTCGGCAGTTAACCGACAGGTTGGAGTTTCGAGCCCACCCGGTGGTGGTGCGGCGCTTTTTTTCTTTGGGCTGATAGCTTTGACGATATGTTCTGACGGTGGTGGCAGTGGAGCACGACTGTCACCGTGGGGCAATTGGCTAGCGCTATCGGCTGTTAACGGAAATGTTGGAGGTTCGAGCCCACCCGGTGGTGGTGCGGCGCTTTTTTTTTCTTTGGGCTGATAGCTCTGAAGAAATGTTCTGACGGTGGTGAGAGTGGAGCACGACTGTCACCGTGGCGCAATTGGCTAGCGCGATCGGCTGTTAACCGAAAGGTTGGAGGTTCGAGCCCACCCGGTGGTGGTGCGGCGCTTTTTTTTCTTTGGGGTGATAGCTTTGACGATATGTTCTGACGGTGGTGGCAGTGGAGCACGACTGTCACCGTGGCGCAATTAGCTAGCGCGATCGGCTGTTAACCGAAAGGTTGGAGGTTCGAGCCCACTTGGTGGTGGTGCGGTGCATTTTTTTCTTTCGGCTGATAGCTCTGAAGAAATGTTTTGACGGTGGTGAGAGTGGAGCACGAGTGTCTTCGTGGCGCAAATGGCTAGCGGCATCGGCTCTTAACCGAAAGGTTGGAGGTTCGAGCACACCTTGTGGTGGTACGGCGCTTTTTTTTCTTTGGGCTGATAGCTTTGAAGATATGTTCTGAAGGTGGTGAAAGTGGAGTACGACTGTTTCCGCGGCGCAATTGGCTAGCGCGATCAGCTGTTAGCCGAAAGGTTGGAGGTTTGAGCCCACCCGATGGTGGTGCGGCGCTTTTTTTTTCTGTGGGCTGATAGCTTTGAAGATATGTTCTGATGGTGGTGAGAGTGGAGCAGGACTGTCTCCGTGCCGCAATCGGCTAGCGCGATCGGCTGTTAACCGAAAAGTTGGAGGTTCGAGCCCACCCGGTGGTGGTGCGGCGCTTTTTTTTCTTTGCGCTGATAGCTTTGAAGATATGTTCTGATGGTGGTGAGAGTGGAGCACGACTGTCTCCGTGGCGCAATTGGTTAGCGCAATCGGCTGTTAACCGAAAGGTTGGAGGTTCGAGCCCACCCGGTGGTGGTGCGGCGCTTTTTTTTCTTTGGGCTGATAGCTTTGACGATATGTTCTGACGGTGGTGGCAGTGGAGCACGACTGTCACCGTGGGGCAATTGGCTAGCGCTATCGGCTGTTAACGGAAAGGTTGGAGGTTCGAGCCCACCCGGTGGTGGTGCGGCGCTTTTTTTTCTTTGGGCTGATAGCTCTGAAGAAATGTTCTGACGGTGGTGAGAGTGGAGCAGGGCTGTCTCCGTGGCGCGACTGGCTAGCGCGATCGGCTGTTAACCGAAAAGTTCGAGTTGCGGGCCCTCCCGGGAGGGGTGTGTTGCTTTTTTCTTTGCGCTGATAGCTTTGAAGATATGTTATGATGGTGGTGAGAGTGGAGCACGACTGTCTCCGTGGCGCAATTGGCTAGTGCGATCGGCTGTTAACCGAACGGTTGGGAGCTCGAGCCCACCCGGTGGTGGTGCGGCACTTTTATTTCTTTGGGCTGATAGCTTTGAAGAAATGTTCTGACGGTGGTGACAGTGGAGCACGACTGTCACCGTGGAGCAATTGGCTAGCGCTGTCGGCTTTTAACGGAAAGGTTGGAGGTTCGAGCCCACCCGGTGGTGGTGCGGCGCTTTTTTTTCTTTGGGTTGATAGCTCTGAAGAAATGTTCTGACGGTGGTGAGAGTGGAGCAGGTCTGTCTCCGTGGCGCAATTGGCTAGCGCGATCGGCTGTTAACCGAAAAGTTGGAGGTTCGAGCCCTCCCGGGAGGGGTGTGTTGCTTTTTTCTTTGGGCTGATAGCTTGGTAGATATGTTCTGATGGTGGTGAGAGTGGAGCAGAACTGTCTCCGTGGCGCAATTGACTAGCGCGATCGCCTGTTAACCGACAGGTTTGAGTTTCGAGCCCTCCCGGGAAGTGGTGTGTTGCTTGTTTCTTTGCGCTGATAGCTTTGAAGATATGTTCTGATGGTGGTGAAAGTGGGGCACGACTGTCTCCTTGGCGCAATTGGCTAGCGCGATCAGCTGTTAGCCAAAAGGTTCGAGGCCACCCGATGGTGGTGCGTCGCTTTTATTTCTGTGGGCTGATAGCTTTGAGGATATGTTCTGATGGTGGTGAGAGTGAAGTAGGACTGTCTCCGTGCCGCAATCGGGTAGGGCGATTGGCTGTTAACCGAAAAGTTGGAGGTTCGAGCCCACCCGGTGGTGGTGTGGCGCTTTTTTTTCTTAGCGCTGATAGCTTTGAAGGTATGTTCTGTTGGTGGTGAGAGTGGAGCACGACTGTCTCAGTGGCACAATTGGCTAGAGCAATCGGCTGTTAACCGAAAGGTTGGAGGTTCGAGCCCACCCGGTGGTGGTGCGGCGCTTTTTTTCTTTGGGCTGATAGCTTTGACGATATGTTCTACTGGTGGTGAGAGTGAAGCAGGACTGTCTCCGTGGCGCAATTGGCTAGCGCGATCGGCTGTTAACCGAAAGGTTGGGGTTTCGAGCCTCCCCGGAGTTGTGTGTTGCTTTTTTCTTTGCGCTGATAGCTTTGAAGATATGTTCTGACGGTGGTGAGAGTGGAGCACGACTGTCACCGTGGCGCAATTGGCTAGCGCGATCGGCTGTTAACCGAAAGGTTGGAGGTTCGAGCCCACCCGGTGGTGGTGCGGCGCTTTTATTTCTTTGGGCTGATAGCTTTGAAGAAATGTTCTGACGGTGGTGACAGTGGAGCACGACTGTCACCGTGGAGCAATTGGCAAGCGCTGTCGGCTTTTAACGGAAAGGTTGGAGGTTCGAGCCCACCCGGTGGTGGTGCGGCGCTTTTTTTTCTTTGGGCTGACAGCTCTGAAGAAATGTTCTGACGGTGGTGAGAGTGGAGCAGGTCTGTCTCCGTGGCGCAATTGGCTAGCGCGATCGGCTGTTAACCGAAAAGTTGGAGGTTCGAGCCCTCCCGGGAGGGGTGTGTTGCTTTTTTCTTTGGGCTGATAGCTTTGAAGATATGTTCTGATGGTGGTGAGAGTGGAGCAGGACTATCTCCGTGGCGCAATGGGCTAGCGCGATCGGCTTTTAACCGAAAACTTGGATGTTCGAGCCCACCCGGCGGTGGTGCGGCGCTTTTTTTTCTTTGGGCTGATAGCTTTGAAGATATGTTCTGATGGTGGTGAGAGTGGAGCAGAACTGTCTCCGGGGCGCAATTGGCTAGCGCGATCGGCTGTTAACCGAAAGGTTGCACTTTCGAGCCCACCCGGTGGGGGTGCGGCGCTTTCTTTTCTTTGGGCTGATAGCTTTGAAGTTATGTTCTGATGGTGGCGAGAGTGGAGCAGGATTGTCTCCGTGGCGCAATTAGCTAGCGCGATCGGCTGTTAACCGAAAGGTTGGAGGTTCGAGCCCACTTGGGGGTGGTGCGGCGCATTTTTTTCTTTGGGCTGATAGCTCTGAAGAAATGTTCTGACGGTGGTGAGAGTGGAGCACGAGTGTCTTCGTGGCGCAAATGGCTAGCGGCATCGGCTCTTAACCGAAAGGTTGGAGGTTCGAGCACACCCGGTGGTGGTACGGCGCTTTTTTTTCTTTGGGCTGAATGCTTTGAAGATATGTTCTGAAGGTGGTGAGAGTGGAGTACGACTGTTTCCGCGGCGCAATTGGCTAGTGCGATCAGCTGTTAGCCGAAAGGTTGGAGGTTTGAGCCCACCCGATGGTGGTGCGGCGCTTTTTTTTTTCTGTGGGCTGATAGCTTTGAAGATATGTTCTGATGGTGGTGAGAGTGGAGCAGGACTGTCTCCGTGCCGCAATCGGCTAGCGCGATCGGCTGTTAACCGAAAAGTTGGAGGTTCGAGCCCACCCGGTGGTGGTGCGGCGCTTTTTTTTCTTTGCGCTGATAGCTTTGAAGATATGTTCTGATGGTGGTGAGAGTGGAGCACGACTGTCTCCGTGGCGCAATTGGTTAGCGCAATCGGCTGTTAACCGAAAGGTTGGAGGTTCGAGCCCACCCGGTGGTGGTGCGGCGCTTTTTTTTCTTTGGGCTGATAGCTTTGACGATATGTTCTGACGGTGGTGGCAGTGGAGCACGACTGTCACCGTGGGGCAATCTGCTAGCGCTATCGGCTGTTAACGGAAAGGTTGGAGGTTCGAGCCCACCCGGTGGTGGTGCGGCGCTTTTTTTTCTTTGGGCTGATAGCTCTGAAGAAATGTTCTGACGGTGGTGAGAGTGGAGCAGGGCTGTCTCCGTGGCGCAACTGGCTAGCGCGATCGGCTGTTAACCGAAAAGTTGGAGTTTCGGGCCCTCCCGGGAGGGGTGTGTTGCTTTTTTCTTTGCGCTGATAGCTTTGAAGATATGTTCTGATGGTGGTGAGAGTGGAGCACGACTGTCTCCGTGGCGCGATTGGCTAGTG
Source organism: Rhipicephalus microplus (assembly GCF_043290135.1). Classification (NCBI taxonomy): domain Eukaryota; kingdom Metazoa; phylum Arthropoda; class Arachnida; order Ixodida; family Ixodidae; genus Rhipicephalus; species Rhipicephalus microplus. The sequence continues at coordinate 349,000 of NW_027464611.1, read as the reverse complement.
CGATCGGCTGTTAACCGAACGGTTGGAGGCTCGAGCCCACCCGGTGGTGGTGCGGCACTTTTATTTCTTTGGGCTGATAGCTTTGAAGAAATGTTCTGACGGTGGTGACAGTGGGGCATGACTGTCACCGTGGAGCAATTGGCTAGCGCTGTCGGCTTTTAACGGAAAGGTTGGAGGTTCGAGCCCACCCGGTGGTGGTGCGGCGCTTTTTTTTCTTTGGGTTGATAGCTCTGAAGAAATGTTCTGACGGTGGTGAGAGTGGAGCAGGTCAGTCTCCGTGGCGCAATTGGCTAGCGCGATCGGCTGTTAACCGAAAAGTTGGAGGTTCGAGCCCTCCCGGGAGGGGTGTGTTGCTTTTTTCTTTGGGCTGATAGCTTTGTAGATATGTTCTGGTGGTGGTGAGAATGGAGCAGAACTGTCTCCGTGGCGCAATTGGCTAGCGCGATCGGCTGTTAACCGACAGGTTTGAGTTTCGAGCCCTCCCGGGAAGTGGTGTGTTGCTTGTTTCTTTGCGCTGATAGCTTTGAAGATATGTTCTGATGGTGGTGAAAGTGGGGCACGACTGTCTCCTTGGCGCAATTGGCTAGCGCGATCAGCTGTTAGCCAAAAGGTTGGAGGTTCGAGGCCACCCGATGGTGGTGCGGCGCTTTTTTTTCTGTGGGCTGATAGCTTTGAGGATATGTTCTGATGGTGGTGAGAGTGGAGTAGGACTGTCTCCGTGCCGCAATCGGGTAGCGCGATTGGCTGTTAACCGAAAAGTTGGAGGTTCGAGCCCACCCGGTGGTGGTGTGGCGCTTTTTTTTCTTAGCGCTGATAGCTTTGAAGGTATGTTCTGATGGTGGTGAGAGTGGAGCACGACTGTCTCAGTGGCACAATTGGCTAGCGCAATCGGCTGTTAACCGAAAGGTTGGAGGTTCGAGCCCACCCGGTGGTGGTGCGGCGCTTTTTTTCTTTGGGCTGATAGCTTTGACGATATGTTCTACTGGTGGTGAGAGTGAAGCAGGACTGTCTCCGTGGCGCAATTGGCTAGCGCGATCGGCTGTTAACCAAAAGGTTGGGGTTTCGAGCCTCCCCGGAGTTGTGTGTTGCTTTTTTCTTTGCGCTGATAGCTTTGAAGATATGTTCTGACGGTGGTGAGAGTGGAGCACGACTGTCACCGTGGCGCAATTGGCTAGCGCGATCGGCTGTTAACCGAAAGGTTGGAGGTTCGAGCCCACCCGGTGGTGGTGCGGCGCTTTTATTTCTTTGGGCTGATAGCTTTAAAGAAATGTTCTGACGGTGGTGACAGTGGAGCACGACTGTCACCGTGGAGCAATTGGCTAGCGCTATCGGCTGTTAACGGAAAGGTTGGAGGTTCGAGCCCACCCGGTGGTGGTGCGGCGCTTTTTTTTTGGGCTGATAGCTCTGAAGAAATGTTCTGACGGTGGTGAGAGTGGAGCAGGGCTGTCTCCGTGGTGCAACTGGCTAGCGCGATCGGCTGTTAACCGAAAAGTTGGAGTTTCGAGCCCTCCCGGGAGGGGTGTGTTGCTTTTTTCTTTGGGCTGATAGCTTTGACGATATGTTCTACTGGTGGTGAGAGTGAAGCAGGACTGTCTCCGTGGCGCAATTGGCTAGCGCGATCGGCTGTTAACCGAAAGGTTGGGGTTTCGAGCCCTCCCGGGAGTTGTGTGTTGCTTTTTTCTTTGCGCTGATAGCTTTGAAGATATGTTCTGACGGTGGTGAGAGTGGAGCACGACTGTCTCCGTGGCGCAATTGGCTAGCGCGATCGGCTGTTAACCGAAAGGTTGGAGGTTCGAGCCCACCCGGTGGTGGTGCGGCGTTTTTATTTCTTTGGGCTGATAGCTTTGAAGAAATGTTCTGAGGGTGGTGACAGTGGAGCACGACTGTCACCGTGGAGCAATTGGCTAGCGCTGTCGGCTTTTAACGGAAAGGTTGGAGGTTCGAGCCCACCCGGTGGTGGTGCGGCACTTTTTTTTCTTTGGGCTGATGGCTCTGAAGAAATGTTCTGACGGTGGTGAGAGTGGAGCAGGTCTGTCTCCGTGGCGCAATTGGCTAGTGCGATCGGCTGTTAACCGAAAATTTGGAGGTTCGAGCCCTCCCGGGAGGGGTGTGTTGCTTTTTTCTTTGGGCTGATAGCTTTGAAGATATGTTCTGATGGTGGTGAGAGTGGAGCAGAACTGTCTCCGTGGCGCAATTGGCTAGCGCGATCGGCTGTTAACCGACAGGTTGGAGTTTCGTGCCCTCCCGGGAAGTGGTGTGTTGCTTGTTTCTTTGCGCTGATAGCTTTGAAGATATGTTCTGATGGTGGTGAAAGTGGGGCACGACTGTCTCCTTGGCGCAATTGGCTAGCGCGATCAGCTGTTAGCCAAAAGGTTGGAGGTTCGAGGCCACCCGATGGTGGTGGGGCGCTTTTTTTTCTGTGGGCTGATAGCTTTGAGGATATGTTCTGATGGTGGTGAGAGTGGAGTAGGACTGTCTCCGTGCCGCAATCGGGTAGCGCGATTGGCTGTTAACAGAAAAGTTGGAGGTTCGAGCCCACCCGGTGGTGGTGTGGCGCTTTTTTTTCTTAGCGCTGATAGCTTTGAAGGTATGTTCTGATGGTGGTGAGAGTGGAGCACGACTGTCTCAGTGGCACAATTGGCTAGCGCAATCGGCTGTTAACCGAAAGGTTGGAGGTTCGAGCCCACCCGGTGGTGGTGCGGCGCTTTTTTTCTTTGGGCTGATAGCTTTGACGATATGTTCTACTGGTGGTGAGAGTGAAGCAGGACTGTCTCCGTGGCTCAATTGGCTAGCGCGATCGGCTGTTAACCGAAAGGTTGGGGTTTCGAGCCTCCCCGGAGTTGTGTGTTGCTTTTTTCTTTGCGCCGATAGCTTTGAAGATATGTTCTGACGGTGGAGAGAGTGGAGCACGACTGTCACCGTGGCGCAATTGGCTAGCGCGATCGGCTGTTAACCGAAAGGTTGGAGGTTCGAGCCCACCCGGTGGTGGTGCGGCGCTTTCATTTCTTTGGGCTGATAGCTTTGAAGAAATGTTCTGACGGTGGTGACAGTGGAGCACGACTGTCACCGTGGAGCAATTGGCTAGCGCTGTCGGCTTTTAACGGAAAGGTTGGAGGTTCGAGCCAACCCGGTGGTGGTGCGGCGCTTTTTTTTCTTTGGGCTGATAGCTCTGAAGAAATGTTCTGACGGTGGTGAGAGTGGAGCAGGTCTGTCTCCGTGGCGCAATTGGCTAGCGCGATCGGCTGTTAACCGAAAAGTTGGAGGTTCGAGCCCTCCCGGGAGGGGTGCGTTGCTTTTTTCTTTGGGCTGATAGCTTTGAAGATATGTTCTGATGGTGGTGAGAGTGCAGCAGGACTATCTCCGTGGCGCAATGGGCTAGCGCGATCGGCTTTTAACCGAAAACTTGGATGTTCGAGCCCACCCGGCGGTGGTGCGGCGCTTTTTTTTCTTTGGGCTGATAGCTTTGAAGATATGTTCTGATGGTGGTGAGAGTGGAGCAGAACTGTCTCCGGGGCGCAATTGGCTAGCGCGATCGGCAGTTAACCGAAAGGTTGGAGTTTCGAGCCCACCCGGTGGTGGTGCGGCACTTTCTTTTCTTTGGGCTGATAGCTTTGAAGTTATGTTCTGATGGTGGCGAGAGTGGAGCAGGATTGTCTCCGTGGCGCAATTAGCTAGCGCGACCGGCTGTTAACCGAAAGGTTGGAGGTTCGAGCCCACTTGGTGGTGGTGCGGCGCATTTTTTTCTTTGGGCTGATAGCTCTGAAGAAATATTCTGACGGTGGTGAGGGTGGAGCACGAGTGTCTTCGTGGCGCAAATGGCTAGCGGCATCGGCTCTTAACCGAAAGGTTGGAGGTTCGAGCACACCCGGTGGTGGTACGGCGCTTTTTTTTCTTTGGGCTGATAGCTCTGAAGAAATGTTCTGACGGTGGTGAGAGGGGAGCACGACTGTCTCCGTGGCCCAAATGGCTAGCGGCATCGGCTCTTAACCGAAAGGTTGGAGGTTCGAGCCCACCCGGTGGTGGTGCGGCGCTTTTTTTTCTTTGGGCTGATAGCTTTGAAGATATGTTCTGATGGTGGTGAGAGTGGAGTAGAACTGTCTCCGTGGCGCAATTGGCTAGCGCGATCGGCTGTTAACCGACAGGTTGGAGTTTCGAGCCCTCCCGGGAGTGGTGTGTTGCTTTTTTCTTTGCGCTGATGGCTTTGAAGATATGTTCTGACGGTGGTGAGAGTGGAGTACGACTGTCTCTGTGGCGCAATTGGCTAGCGCGATCGGCTGTTAACTGAAAGGTCGGAGGTTCGAGCCCACCCAGTGGTGGTGCGGCGCTTTTTTTTTCTTTGGGCTGATAGCTTTGAAGATATGTTCCGATGGTGGGAAGAGTGGAGCAGGACTGTCTCCGTGGCGCAACTGGCTAGCGCGCTCGGCTGTTAACCGAAAGGTTGGAGTTTCGAGCCCACCCGGTGGTGGTGCGGCGCTTTTTTTCTTTGGGCTGATAGCTGTGAAGAAATGGTCTGAAGGTGGTGAGAGTGGAGCAGGACTGTCTCCGTGGCGCCATTGGCTAGCGCAATAGGCTGTTTACCGAAAAGTTGGAGGTTCGAGCCCTCCCGGGAGGGGTGTGTTGCTTTTTTCTTTGCGCTGATAGCTTTGAATATATGTTCTGATGGTGGTGAGAGTGGAGCAGGACTATCTCCGTGGCGCAATTGGCTAGCGCGATCGGCTTTTAACCGAAAACTTGGATGTTCGAGCCCACCCGGCGGTGGTGCGGCACTTTTTTTTCTTTGGGCTAATAGCTTTGAAGATATGTTCTGATGGTGGTGAGAGTGGAGCAGAACTGTCTCCGTGGCGCAATTGGCTAGCGCGATCGGCTGTTAACCGAAAGGTTGGAGTTTCGAGCCCACCCGAGGGTGGTGCGGCGCTTTTTTTTTCTTTGGGCTGATGGCTTTGAAGATATGTTCTGATGGTGGTGAAAGTGAGCACGACTGTCTCCGTGGCGCAATTGGCTAGCGCGATCGGCTGTTAACGGCAAGGTTGGAGGTTCAAGCCTACCCGGTGCTGGCGCGGCGCTTTTTTTTCTTTGGGCTGATAGCTCTGAAGAAATGTTCTGACGGTGGTGAGAGTGGAGCACGACTGTTTCCGTGGCGCAAATGGCTAGCGGCATCGGCTCTTACCCGAAAGGTTGGAGGTTCGAGCCCACCCGGTGGTGGTGCGGCGCCTTTTTTCTTTGGGCTGATAGCTTTGAAGTTGTGTTCTGAGGGTGGTGAGAGTGGAGCACGACTGTCTCCTTGGCGCAATTGGCTAGCGCGATCAGCTGTTAGCCAAAAGGTTGGAGGTTCGAGGCCACCCGATGGTGGTGCGGCGCTTTTTTTTTCTGTGGGCTGATAGCTTTGAAGATATGTTCTGATGGTGGTGAGAGTGGAATAGGACTGTCTACGTGCCGCAATCGGGTAGCGCGATTGGCTGTTAACCGAAAAGTTGGAGGTTCGAGCCCACCCGGTGGTGGTGTGGCGCTTTTTTTTCTTAGCGCTGATAGCTTTGAAGGTATGTTCTGATGGTGGTGAGAGTGGAGCACGACTGTCTCAGTGGCACAATTGGCTAGCGCAATCGGCTGTTAACCGAAAGGTTGGAGGTTCGAGCCCACCCGGTGGTGGTGCGGCGCTTTTTTTCTTTGGGCTGATAGCTTTGACGATATGTTCTACTGGTGGTGAGAGTAAAGCAGGACTGTCTCCGTGGCGCAATTGGCTAGCGCGATCGGCTGTTAACCGAAAGGTTGGGGTTTCGAGCCTCCCCGGAGTTGTGTGTTGCTTTTTTCTTTGCGCTGATAGCTTTGAAGATATGTTCTGACGGTGGTGAGAGTGGAGCACGACTGTCACCGTGGCGCAATTGGCTAGCGCGATCGGCTGTTAACCGTAAGGTTGGAGGTTCGAGCCCACCCGGTGGTGGTGCGGCGCTTTTATTTCTTTGGGCTGATAGCTTTGAAGAAATGTTCTGACGGTGGTGACAGTGGAGCACGACTGTCACCGTGGAGCAATTGGCTAGCGCTATCGGCTGTTAACGGAAAGGTTGGAGGTTCGAGCCCACCCGGTGGTGGTGCGGCGCTTTTTTTTCTTTGGGCTGATAGCTCTGAAGAAATGTTCTGACGGTGGTGAGAGTGGAGCAGGTCTGTCTCCGTGGCGCAATTGGCTAGTGCGATCGGCTGTTAACCGAAAATTTGGAGGTTCGAGCCCTCCCGGGAGGGGTGTGTTGCTTTCTTCTTTGGGCTGATAGCTTTGAAGATATGTTCTGATGGTGGTGAGAGTGGAGCAGAACTGTCTCCGTGGCGCAATTGGCTAGCGCGATCAGCTGTTAACCGACAGGTTGGAGTTTCGAGCCCTCCCGGGAAGTGGTGTGTTGCTTGTTTCTTTGCGCTGATAGCTTTGAAGATATGTTCTGATGGTGGTGAAAGTGGGGCACGACTGTCTCCTTGGCGCAATTGGCTAGCGCGATCAGCTGTTAGCCAAAAGGTTGGAGGTTCGAGGCCACCCGATGGTGGTGGGGCGCTTTTTTTTCTGTGGGCTGATAGCTTTGAGGATATGTTCTGATGGTGGTGAGAGTGGAGTAGGACTGTCTCCGTGCCGCAATCGGGTAGCGCGATTGGCTGGTAACAGAAAAGTTGGAGGTTCGAGCCCACCCGGTGGTGGTGTGGCGCTTTTTTTTCATAGCGCTGATAGCTTTGGAGGTATGTTCTGATGGTGGTGAGAGTGGAGCACGACTGTCTCAGTGGCACAATTGGCTAGCGCAATCGGCTGTTAACCGAAAGGTTGGAGGTTCGAGCCCACCCGGTGGTGGTGCGGCGCTTTTTTTCTTTGGGCTGATAGCTTTGACGATATGTTCTGACGGTGGTGAGAGTGGAGTACGACTGTCTCTGTGGCGCAATTGGCTAGCGCGATCGGCTGTTAACCGAAAGGTCGGAGGTTCGAGCCCACCCAGTGGTGGTGCGGCGCTTTTTTTTTCTTTGGGCTGATAGCTTTGAAGATATGTTCCGATGGTGGGAAGAGTGGAGCAGGACTGTCTCCGTGGCGCAACTGGCTAGCGCGCTCGGCTGTTAACCGAAAGGTTGGAGGTTCGAGCCCACCCGGTGGTGTTTCGGTGCTTTCATTTCTTTGGGCTGATAGCTTTGAAGAAATGTTCTGACGGTGGTGACAGTGGAGCACGACTGTCACCGTGGAGCAATTGGCTAGCGCTGTCGGCTTTTAACGGAAAGGTTGGAGGTTCGAGCCCACCCGGTGGTGGTGCGGCGCTTTTTTTTCTTTGGGCTGATAGCTCTGAAGAAATGTTCTGACGGTGGTGAGAGTGGAGCAGGTCTGTCTCCGTGGCGCAATTGGCTAGCGCGATCGGCTGTTAACCGAAAAGTTGGAGGTTCGAGCCCTCCCGGGAGGGGTGCGTTGCTTTTTTCTTTGGGCTGATAGCTTTGAAGATATGTTCTGATGGTGTTGAGAGTGGAGCAGGACTATCTCCGTGGCGCAATGGGCTAGCGCGATCGGCTTTTAACCGAAAACTTGGATGTTCGAGCCCACCCGGCGGTGGTGCGGCGCTTTTATTTCTTTGGGCTGATAGCTTTGAAGATATGTTCTGATGGTGGTGAGAGTGGAGCAGAACTGTCTCCGGGGCGCAATTGGCTAGCGCGATCGGCTGTTAACCGAAAGGTTGGAGTTTCGAGCCCACCCGGTGGTGGTGCGGCGCTTTCTTTTCTTTGGGCTGATAGCTTTGAAGTTATGTTCTGATGGTGGCGAGAGTGGAGCAGGATTGTCTCCGTGGCGCAATTAGCTAGCGCGATCGGCTGTTAACCGAAAGGTTGGAGGTTCGAGCCCACTTGGTGGTGGTGCGGCGCATTTTTTTTTTTGGGCTGATAGCTCTGAAGAAATATTCTGACGGTGGTGAGAGTGGAGCACGAGTGTCTTCGTGGCGCAAATGGCTAGCGGCATCGGCTCTTAACCGAAAGGTTGGAGTTTCGAGCCCACCCGGTGGTGGTGCGGCGCTTTCTTTTCTTTGGGCTGATAGCTTTGAAGTTATGTTCTGATGGTGGCGAGAGTGGAGCAGGATTGTCTCCGTGGCGCAATTAGCTAGCGCGACCGGCTGTTAACCGAAAGGTTGGAGGTTCGAGCCCACTTGGTGGTGGTGCGGCGCATTTTTTTCTTTGGGCTGATAGCTCTGAAGAAATATTCTGACGGTGGTGAGGGTGGAGCACGAGTGTCTTCGTGGCGCAAATGGCTAGCGGCATCGGCTCTTAACCGAAAGGTTGGAGGTTCGAGCACACCCGGTGGTGGTACGGCGCTTTTTTTTCTTTGGGCTGATAGCTCTGAAGAAATGTTCTGACGGTGGTGAGAGGGGAGCACGACTGTCTCCGTGGCCCAAATGGCTAGCGGCATCGGCTCTTAACCGAAAGGTTGGAGGTTCGAGCCCACCCGGTGGTGGTGCGGCGCTTTTTTTTCTTTGGGCTGATAGCTTTGAAGATATGTTCTGATGGTGGTGAGAGTGGAGTAGAACTGTCTCCGTGGCGCAATTGGCTAGCGCGATCGGCTGTTAACCGACAGGTTGGAGTTTCGAGCCCTCCCGGGAGTGGTGTGTTGCTTTTTTCTTTGCGCTGATGGCTTTGAAGATATGTTCTGACGGTGGTGAGAGTGGAGTACGACTGTCTCTGTGGCGCAATTGGCTAGCGCGATCGGCTGTTAACTGAAAGGTCGGAGGTTCGAGCCCACCCAGTGGTGGTGCGGCGCTTTTTTTTTCTTTGGGCTGATAGCTTTGAAGATATGTTCCGATGGTGGGAAGAGTGGAGCAGGACTGTCTCCGTGGCGCAACTGGCTAGCGCGCTCGGCTGTTAACCGAAAGGTTGGAGTTTCGAGCCCACCCGGTGGTGGTGCGGCGCTTTTTTTCTTTGGGCTGATAGCTGTGAAGAAATGGTCTGAAGGTGGTGAGAGTGGAGCAGGACTGTCTCCGTGGCGCCATTGGCTAGCGCAATAGGCTGTTTACCGAAAAGTTGGAGGTTCGAGCCCTCCCGGGAGGGGTGTGTTGCTTTTTTCTTTGCGCTGATAGCTTTGAATATATGTTCTGATGGTGGTGAGAGTGGAGCAGGACTATCTCCGTGGCGCAATTGGCTAGCGCGATCGGCTTTTAACCGAAAACTTGGATGTTCGAGCCCACCCGGCGGTGGTGCGGCACTTTTTTTTCTTTGGGCTAATAGCTTTGAAGATATGTTCTGATGGTGGTGAGAGTGGAGCAGAACTGTCTCCGTGGCGCAATTGGCTAGCGCGATCGGCTGTTAACCGAAAGGTTGGAGTTTCGAGCCCACCCGAGGGTGGTGCGGCGCTTTTTTTTTCTTTGGGCTGATGGCTTTGAAGATATGTTCTGATGGTGGTGAAAGTGAGCACGACTGTCTCCGTGGCGCAATTGGCTAGCGCGATCGGCTGTTAACGGCAAGGTTGGAGGTTCAAGCCTACCCGGTGCTGGCGCGGCGCTTTTTCTTCTTTGGGCTGATAGCTCTGAAGAAATGTTCTGACGGTGGTGAGAGTGGAGCACGACTGTTTCCGTGGCGCAAATGGCTAGCGGCATCGGCTCTTACCCGAAAGGTTGGAGGTTCGAGCCCACCCGGTGGTGGTGCGGCGCTTTTATTTCTTTGGGCTGATAGCTTTGAAGAAATGTTCTGACGGTGGTGACAGTGGAGCACGACTGTCACCGTGGAGCAATTGGCTAGCGCTATCGGCTGTTAACGGAAAGGTTGGAGGTTCGAGCCCACCCGGTGGTGGTGCGGCGCTTTTTTTTCTTTGGGCTGATAGCTCTGAAGAAATGTTCTGACGGTGGTGAGAGTGGAGCAGGTCTGTCTCCGTGGCGCAATTGGCTAGTGCGATCGGCTGTTAACCGAAAATTTGGAGGTTCGAGCCCTCCCGGGAGGGGTGTGTTGCTTTCTTCTTTGGGCTGATAGCTTTGAAGATATGTTCTGATGGTGGTGAGAGTGGAGCAGAACTGTCTCCGTGGCGCAATTGGCTAGCGCGATCAGCTGTTAACCGACAGGTTGGAGTTTCGAGCCCTCCCGGGAAGTGGTGTGTTGCTTGTTTCTTTGCGCTGATAGCTTTGAAGATATGTTCTGATGGTGGTGAAAGTGGGGCACGACTGTCTCCTTGGCGCAATTGGCTAGCGCGATCAGCTGTTAGCCAAAAGGTTGGAGGTTCGAGGCCACCCGATGGTGGTGGGGCGCTTTTTTTTCTGTGGGCTGATAGCTTTGAGGATATGTTCTGATGGTGGTGAGAGTGGAGTAGGACTGTCTCCGTGCCGCAATCGGGTAGCGCGATTGGCTGGTAACAGAAAAGTTGGAGGTTCGAGCCCACCCGGTGGTGGTGTGGCGCTTTTTTTTCATAGCGCTGATAGCTTTGGAGGTATGTTCTGATGGTGGTGAGAGTGGAGCACGACTGTCTCATTGGCACAATTGGCTAGCGCAATCGGCTGTTAACCGAAAGGTTGGAGGTTCGAGCCCACCCGGTGGTGGTGCGGCGCTTTTTTTCTTTGGGCTGATAGCTTTGACGATATGTTCTGACGGTGGTGAGAGTGGAGTACGACTGTCTCTGTGGCGCAATTGGCTAGCGCGATCGGCTGTTAACCGAAAGGTCGGAGGTTCGAGCCCACCCAGTGGTGGTGCGGCGCTTTTTTTTTCTTTGGGCTGATAGCTTTGAAGATATGTTCCGATGGTGGGAAGAGTGGAGCAGGACTGTCTCCGTGGCGCAACTGGCTAGCGCGCTCGGCTGTTAACCGAAAGGTTGGAGGTTCGAGCCCACCCGGTGGTGTTTCGGTGCTTTCATTTCTTTGGGCTGATAGCTTTGAAGAAATGTTCTGACGGTGGTGACAGTGGAGCACGACTGTCACCGTGGAGCAATTGGCTAGCGCTGTCGGCTTTTAACGGAAAGGTTGGAGGTTCGAGCCCACCCGGTGGTGGTGCGGCGCTTTTTTTTCTTTGGGCTGATAGCTCTGAAGAAATGTTCTGACGGTGGTGAGAGTGGAGCAGGTCTGTCTCCGTGGCGCAATTGGCTAGCGCGATCGGCTGTTAACCGAAAAGTTGGAGGTTCGAGCCCTCCCGGGAGGGGTGCGTTGCTTTTTTCTTTGGGCTGATAGCTTTGAAGATATGTTCTGATGGTGTTGAGAGTGGAGCAGGACTATCTCCGTGGCGCAATGGGCTAGCGCGATCGGCTTTTAACCGAAAACTTGGATGTTCGAGCCCACCCGGCGGTGGTGCGGCGCTTTTATTTCTTTGGGCTGATAGCTTTGAAGATATGTTCTGATGGTGGTGAGAGTGGAGCAGAACTGTCTCCGGGGCGCAATTGGCTAGCGCGATCGGCTGTTAACCGAAAGGTTGGAGTTTCGAGCCCACCCGGTGGTGGTGCGGCGCTTTCTTTTCTTTGGGCTGATAGCTTTGAAGTTATGTTCTGATGGTGGCGAGAGTGGAGCAGGATTGTCTCCGTGGCGCAATTAGCTAGCGCGATCGGCTGTTAACCGAAAGGTTGGAGGTTCGAGCCCACTTGGTGGTGGTGCGGCGCATTTTTTTCTTTGGGCTGATAGCTCTGAAGAAATATTCTGACGGTGGTGAGAGTGGAGCACGAGTGTCTTCGTGGCGCAAATGGCTAGCGGCATCGGCTCTTAACCGAAAGGTTGGAGTTTCGAGCCCACCCGGTGGTGGTGCGGCGCTTTCTTTTCTTTGGGCTGATAGCTTTGAAGTTATGTTCTGATGGTGGCGAGAGTGGAGCAGGATTGTCTCCGTGGCGCAATTAGCTAGCGCGACCGGCTGTTAACCGAAAGGTTGGAGGTTCGAGCCCACTTGGTGGTGGTGCGGCGCATTTTTTTCTTTGGGCTGATAGCTCTGAAGAAATATTCTGACGGTGGTGAGGGTGGAGCACGAGTGTCTTCGTGGCGCAAATGGCTAGCGGCATCGGCTCTTAACCGAAAGGTTGGAGGTTCGAGCACACCCGGTGGTGGCACGGCGCTTTTTTTTCTTTGGGCTGATAGCTCTGAAGAAATGTTCTGACGGTGGTGAGAGGGGAGCACGACTGTCTCCGTGGCCCAAATGGCTAGCGGCATCGGCTCTTAACCGAAAGGTTGGAGGTTCGAGCCCACCCGGTGGTGGTGCGGCGCTTTTTTTTCTTTGGGCTGATAGCTTTGAAGATATGTTCTGATGGTGGTGAGAGTGGAGTAGAACTGTCTCCGTGGCGCAATTGGCTAGCGCGATCGGCTGTTAACCGACAGGTTGGAGTTTCGAGCCCTCCCGGGAGTGGTGTGTTGCTTTTTTCTTTGCGCTGATGGCTTTGAAGATATGTTCTGACGGTGGTGAGAGTGGAGTACGACTGTCTCTGTGGCGCAATTGGCTAGCGCGATCGGCTGTTAACTGAAAGGTCGGAGGTTCGAGCCCACCCAGTGGTGGTGCGGCGCTTTTTTTTTCTTTGGGCTGATAGCTTTGAAGATATGTTCCGATGGTGGGAAGAGTGGAGCAGGACTGTCTCCGTGGCGCAACTGGCTAGCGCGCTCGGCTGTTAACCGAAAGGTTGGAGTTTCGAGCCCACCCGGTGGTGGTGCGGCGCTTTTTTTCTTTGGGCTGATAGCTGTGAAAAAATGGTCTGAAGGTGGTGAGAGTGGAGCAGGACTGTCTCCGTGGCGCCATTGGCTAGCGCAATAGGCTGTTTACCGAAAAGTTGGAGGTTCGAGCCCTCCCGGGAGGGGTGTGTTGCTTTTTTCTTTGCGCTGATAGCTTTGAATATATGTTCTGATGGTGGTGAGAGTGGAGCAGGACTATCTCCGTGGCGCAATTGGCTAGCGCGATCGGCTTTTAACCGAAAACTTGGATGTTCGAGCCCACCCGGCGGTGGTGCGGCACTTTTTTTTCTTTGGGCTAATAGCTTTGAAGATATGTTCTGATGGTGGTGAGAGTGGAGCAGAACTGTCTCCGTGGCGCAATTGGCTAGCGCGATCGGCTGTTAACCGAAAGGTTGGAGTTTCGAGCCCACCCGAGGGTGGTGCGGCGCTTTTTTTTTCTTTGGGCTGATGGCTTTGAAGATATGTTCTGATGGTGGTGAAAGTGAGCACGACTGTCTCCGTGGCGCAATTGGCTAGCGCGATCGGCTGTTAACGGCAAGGTTGGAGGTTCAAGCCTACCCGGTGCTGGCGCGGCGCTTTTTTTTCTTTGGGCTGATAGCTCTGAAGAAATGTTCTGACGGTGGTGAGAGTGGAGCACGACTGTTTCCGTGGCGCAAATGGCTAGCGGCATCGGCTCTTACCCGAAAGGTTGGAGGTTCGAGCCCACCCGGTGGTGGTGCGGCGCCTTTTTTCTTTGGGCTGATAGCTTTGAAGTTGTGTTCTGAGGGTGGTGAGAGTGGAGCACGACTGTCTCCTTGGCGCAATTGGCTAGCGCGATCAGCTGTTAGCCAAAAGGTTGGAGGTTCGAGGCCACCCGATGGTGGTGCGGCGCTTTTTTTTTCTGTGGGCTGATAGCTTTGAAGATATGTTCTGATGGTGGTGAGAGTGGAATAGGACTGTCTACGTGCCGCAATCGGGTAGCGCGATTGGCTGTTAACCGAAAAGTTGGAGGTTCGAGCCCACCCGGTGGTGGTGTGGCGCTTTTTTTTCTTAGCGCTGATAGCTTTGAAGGTATGTTCTGATGGTGGTGAGAGTGGAGCACGACTGTCTCAGTGGCACAATTGGCTAGCGCAATCGGCTGTTAACCGAAAGGTTGGAGGTTCGAGCCCACCCGGTGGTGGTGCGGCGCTTTTTTTCTTTGGGCTGATAGCTTTGACGATATGTTCTACTGGTGGTGAGAGTAAAGCAGGACTGTCTCCGTGGCGCAATTGGCTAGCGCGATCGGCTGTTAACCGAAAGGTTGGGGTTTCGAGCCTCCCCGGAGTTGTGTGTTGCTTTTTTCTTTGCGCTGATAGCTTTGAAGATATGTTCTGACGGTGGTGAGAGTGGAGCACGACTGTCACCGTGGCGCAATTGGCTAGCGCGATCGGCTGTTAACCGTAAGGTTGGAGGTTCGAGCCCACCCGGTGGTGGTGCGGCGCTTTTATTTCTTTGGGCTGATAGCTTTGAAGAAATGTTCTGACGGTGGTGACAGTGGAGCACGACTGTCACCGTGGAGCAATTGGCTAGCGCTATCGGCTGTTAACGGAAAGGTTGGAGGTTCGAGCCCACCCGGTGGTGGTGCGGCGCTTTTTTTTCTTTGGGCTGATAGCTCTGAAGAAATGTTCTGACGATGGTGAGAGTGGAGCAGGGCTGTCTCCGTGGCGCAACTGGCTAGCGCGATCGGCTGTTAACCGAAAAGTTGGAGTTTCGAGCCCTCCCGGGAGGGGTGTGTTGCTTTTTTCTTTGGGCTGATAACTTTGACGATATGTTCTACTGGTGGTGAGAGTGAAGCAGGACTGTCTCCGTGGCGCAATTGGCTAGCGCGATCGGCTGTTAACCGAAATGTTGGGGTTTCGAGCCCTCCCGGGAGTTGTGTGTTGCTTTTTTTTTGCGCTGATAGCTTTGAAGATATGTTCTGACGGTGGTGAGAGTGGAGCACGACTGTCTCCGTGGCGCAATTGGCTAGCGCGATCGGCTGTTAACCGAAAGGTTGGAGGTTCGAGCCCACCCGGTGGTGGTGCGGCGCTTTTATTTCTTTGGCCTGATAGCTTTGAAGAAATGTTCTGACGGTGGTGACAGTGGAGCACGACTGTCACCGTGGAGCAATTGGCTAGCGCTGTCGGCTTTTAACGGAAAGGTTGGAGGTTCGAGCCCACCCGGTGGTGGTGCGGCGCTTTTTTTTCTTTGGGCTGATAGCTCTGAAGAAATGTTCTGACGGTGGTGAGAGTGGAGCAGGTCTTTCTCCGTGGCGCAATTGGCTAGTGCGATCGGCTGTTAACCGAAAATTTGGAGGTTCGAGCCCTCCCGGGAGGGGTGTGTTGCTTTCTTCTTTGGGCTGATAGCTTTGAAGATATGTTCTGATGGTGGTGAGAGTGGAGCAGAACTGTCTCCGTGGCGCAATTGGCTAGCGCGATCAGCTGTTAACCGACAGGTTGGAGTTTCGAGCCCTCCCGGGAAGTGGTGTGTTGCTTGTTTCTTTGCGCTGATAGCTTTGAAGATATGTTCTGATGGTGGTGAAAGTGGGGCACGACTGTCTCCTTGGCGCAATTGGCTAGCGCGATCAGCTGTTAGCCAAAAGGTTGGAGGTTCGAGGCCACCCGATGGTGGTGGGGCGCTTTTTTTTCTGTGGGCTGATAGCTTTGAGGATATGTTCTGATGGTGGTGAGAGTGGAGTAGGACTGTCTCCGTGCCGCAATCGGGTAGCGCGATTGGCTGGTAACAGAAAAGTTGGAGGTTCGAGCCCACCCGGTGGTGGTGTGGCGCTTTTTTTTCATAGCGCTGATAGCTTTGGAGGTATGTTCTGATGGTGGTGAGAGTGGAGCACGACTGTCTCAGTGGCACAATTGGCTAGCGCAAGCGGCTGTTAACCGAAAGGTTGGAGGTTCGAGCCCACCCGGTGGTGGTGCGGCGCTTTTTTTCTTTGGGCTGATAGCTTTGACGATATGTTCTGACGGTGGTGAGAGTGGAGTACGACTGTCTCTGTGGCGCAATTGGCTAGCGCGATCGGCTGTTAACCGAAAGGTCGGAGGTTCGAGCCCACCCAGTGGTGGTGCGGCGCTTTTTTTTTTCTTTGGGCTGATAGCTTTGAAGATATGTTCCGATGGTGGGAAGAGTGGAGCAGGACTGTCTCCGTGGCGCAACTGGCTAGCGCGCTCGGCTGTTAACCGAAAGGTTGGAGGTTCGAGCCCACCCGGTGGTGTTTCGGTGCTTTCATTTCTTTGGGCTGATAGCTTTGAATAAATGTTCTGACGGTGGTGACAGTGGAGCACGACTGTCACCGTGGAGCAATTGGCTAGCGCTGTCGGCTTTTAACGGAAAGGTTGGAGGTTCGAGCCCACCCGGTGGTGGTGCGGCGCTTTTTTTTCTTTGGGCTGATAGCTCTGAAGAAATGTTCTGACGGTGGTGAGAGTGGAGCAGGTCTGTCTCCGTGGCGCAATTGGCTAGCGCGATCGGCTGTTAACCGAAAAGTTGGAGGTTCGAGCCCTCCCGGGAGGGGTGCGTTGCTTTTTTCTTTGGGCTGATAGCTTTGAAGATATGTTCTGATGGTGTTGAGAGTGGAGCAGGACTATCTCCGTGGCGCAATGGGCTAGCGCGATCGGCTTTTAACCGAAAACTTGGATGTTCGAGCCCACCCGGCGGTGGTGCGGCGCTTTTATTTCTTTGGGCTGATAGCTTTGAAGATATGTTCTGATGGTGGTGAGAGTGGAGCAGAACTGTCTCCGGGGCGCAATTGGCTAGCGCGATCGGCTGTTAACCGAAAGGTTGGAGTTTCGAGCCCACCCGGTGGTGGTGCGGCGCTTTCTTTTCTTTGGGCTGATAGCTTTGAAGTTATGTTCTGATGGTGGCGAGAGTGGAGCAGGATTGTCTCCGTGGCGCAATTAGCTAGCGCGATCGGCTGTTAACCGAAAGGTTGGAGGTTCGAGCCCACTTGGTGGTGGTGCGGCGCATTTTTTTCTTTGGGCTGATAGCTCTGAAGAAATATTCTGACGGTGGTGAGAGTGGAGCACGAGTGTCTTCGTGGCGCAAATGGCTAGCGGCATCGGCTCTTAACCGAAAGGTTGGAGGTTCGAGCACACCCGGTGGTGGTACGGCGCTTTTTTTTCTTTGGGCTGATAGCTTTGAAGATATGTTCTGAAGGTGGTGAGAGTGGAGTACGACTGTTTCCGCGGCGCAATTGGCTAGCGCGATCAGCTGTAAGCCGAAAGGTTGGAGGTTTGAGCCCACCCGATGGTGGTGCGGCGCTTTTTTTTCTGTGGGCTGATAGCTTTGACGATATGATCTACTGGTGCTGAGAGTGGAGTAGGACTGTCTCCGTGGCGCAATTGGCTAGCGCGATCGGCTGTTAACCGAAAGGTTGGGGTTTCGAGCCCTCCCGGGAGTTGTGTGTTGATTTTTTCTTTGCGCTGATAGCTTTGAAGATATGTTCTTACGGTGGTGAAAGTGGAGCACGACTGTCTCCGTGGCGCAATTGGCTAGCGCGATCGGCTGTTAACCGAAAGGTCGGAGGTTCGAGCCCACCCGGTGGTGGTGCGGCGCTTTTTTTTCTTTCGGCTGAGAGCTTTGAGGATATGTTCCGATGGTGGGGAGAGTAGAGCAGGACTGCCTCCGTGGCGCAACTGGCTAGCGCGCTCGGCTGTTAACCGACAGGTTGGAGTTTTGAGCCCACCCGGTGGTGGTGCGGCGCTTTTTTTCTTTGGGCTGATAGCTCTGAAGAAATGTTCTGACGGTGGTGAGAGTGGAGCACGACTGTCACCGTGGCGCAATTGGCTAGCGCGATCGGCTATTAACCGAAAGGTTGGAGGTTCGAGCCCACCCGGTGGTGGTGCGGCGCTTTTATTTCTTTTGGCTGATAGCTTTGAAGAAATGTTCTGACGGTGGTGACAGTGGAGCACGACTGTCACCGCGGAGCGATTGGCTAGCGCTGTCGGCTTTTAACGGAAAGGTTGGAGGTTCGAGCCCACACGGTGGTGGTGCGGCGCTTTTTTTCTTTGGGCTGATAGCTCTGAAGAAATGTTCTGACGGTTGTGAGAGTGGAGCAGGTCTGTCTCCGTGGCGCAATTGGCTAGTGCGATCGGCTGTTAACCGAATATTTAGAGATTCGAGCCCTCCCGGGAGGGGTGTGTTGCTTTTTTCTTTGGGCTGATAGCTTTGAAGATATGTTCTGATGGTGGTGAGAGTGGAGCAGGACTATCTCCGTGGCGCAATGGGCTAGCGCGATCGGCTTTTAACCGAAAACTTGGATGTTCGAGCCCACCCGGCGGTGGTGCGGCGCTTTTTTTTGGGCTGATAGCTTTGAAGATATGTTCTTATGGTGGTGAGAGTGGAGCAGAACTGTCTCCGGGGCGCAATTGGCTAGCGCGATCGGCTGTTAACCGAAAGGTTGGAGTTTCGAGCCCACCCGGTGGTGGTGCGGCGCTTTCTTTTCTTTGGGCTGATAGCTTTGAAGTTATGTTCTGATGGTGGCGAGAGTGGAGCAGGATTGTCTCCGTGGCGCAATTAGCTAGCGCGATCGGCTGTTAACCGAAAGGTTGGAGGTTCGAGCCCACTTGGTGGTGGTGCGGCGCATTTTTTTCTTTGGGCTGATAGCTCTGAAGAAATGTTTTGACGGTGGTGAGAGTGGAGCACGAGTGTCTTCGTGGCGCAAATGGCTAGCGGCATCGGCTCTTAACCGAAAGGTTGGAGGTTCGAGCACACCCGGTGGTGGTACGGCGCTTTTTTTTTCTTTGGGCTGATAGCTTTGAAGATATGTTCTGAAGGTGGTGAGAGTGGAGTACGACTGTTTCCGCGGCGCAATTGGCTAGCGCGATCAGCTGTTAGGCGAAAGGTTGAAGGTTTGAGCCCACCCGATGGTGGTGCGGCGCTTTTTTTTTCTGTGGGCTGATAGCTTTGAAGATATGTTCTGATGGTGGTGAGAGTGGAGCAGGACTGTCTCCGAGCCGCAATCGGCTAGCGCGATCGGCTGTTAACCGAAAAGTTGGAGGTTCGAGCCCACCCGGTGGTGGTGCGGCGCTTTTTTTTCTTTGCGCTGATAGCTTTGAAGATATGTTCTCATGGTGGTGAGAGTGGAGCACGACTGTCTCCGTGGCGCAATCGGTTAGCGCAATCGGCTGTTAACCGAAAGGTTGGAGGTTCGAGCCCACCCGGTGGTGGTGCGGCGCTTTTTTTCTTTGGGCTGATAGCTTTGACGATATGTTCTGACGGTGGTGGCAGTGGAGCACGACTGTCACCGTGGGGCAATCGGCTAGCGCTATCGGCTGTTAACGGAAAGGTTGGAGGTTCGAGCCCACCCGGTGGTGGTGCGGCGCTTTTTTTTCTTTGGGCTGATAGCTTTGAAGATATGTTCTGATGGTGGTGAGAGTGGAGCACGACTGTCTCCGTGGCGCAATTGGCTAGCGCAATCGGCTGTTAACCGAACGGTTGGAGGTTCGAGCCCACCCGGTGGTGGTGAGGCGCTTTTTTTTTGGGTTGATAGCTTTGAAGATATGTTCTGATGGTGGTGAGAGTGGAGCAGGACTATCTCCGTGGCGCAATTGGCTAGCGCGATCGGCTTTTAACCGAAAAGTTGGATGTTCGAGCCCACCCGGCGGTGGTGCGGCGCCTTTTTTTCTTTGGGCTGATAGCTTTGAAGATATGTTCTGATGGTGGTGAGAGGGGAGCAGAACTGTGTCCGTGGCGCAATTGGCTAGCGCGATCGGCTGTTAACCGAAAGGTTGGAGCTTCGAGCCCACCCGGTGGTGGTGTGGCGCTTTTTTTTCTTTGGGCTGATAGCTTTGAAGATATGTTCTGATGGTGGTGAAAGTGGGGCACGACTGTCTCCATGGCGCAATTGGCTAGCGCGATCGGCTGTTAACCGCAAGGTTGGAGGTTCAAGCCCACCCGGTGGTGGCGCGGCACTTTTTTTTTCTTTGGGCTGATAGCTCTGAAGAAATGTTCTGACGGTGGTGAGAGGGGAGCACGACTGTCTCCGTGGCCCAAATGGCTAGCGGCATCGGCTCTTAACCGAAAGGTTGGAGGTTCGAGCCCACCCGGTGGTGGTGCGGCGCTTTTTTTTTCTTTGGGCTGATAGCTTTGAAGATATGTTCTGACGGTGGTGAGAGTGGAGCAGGACTGTCTCCGTGCCGCAATCGGCTAGCGCGATCGGCTGTTAACCGAAAAGTTGGAGGTTCGAGCCCACCCGGTGGTGGTGCGGCGCTTTTTTTTCTTTGCGCTGATAGCTTTGAAGATATGTTCTGATGGTGGTGAGAGTGGAGCACGACTGTCTCCGTGGCGCAATTGGTTAGCGCAATCGGCTGTTAACCGAAAGGTTGGAGGTTCGAGCCCACCCGGTGGTGGTGCGGCGCTTTTTTTTCTTTGGGCTGATAGCTTTGACGATATGTTCTGACGGTGGTGGCAGTGGAGCACGACTGTCACCGTGGGGCAATTGGCTGGCGCTATCGGCTGTTAACGGAAACGTTGGAGGTTCGAGCCCACCCCGGTGGTGGTGCGGCGCTTTTTTTTCTTTGGGCTGATAGCTTTGAAGATATGTTCTGAAGGTGGTGAGAGTGGAGCACGACTGTCTCCGTGGCGCAATTGGCTAGCGCAATCGGCTGTTAACCGAACGGTTGGAGGTTCGAGCCCACCCGGTGGTGGTGAGGCGCTTTTTTTCTTTGGGCTGATAGCTTTGAAGATATGTTCTGATGGTGGTGAGAGTAGAGCAGGACTATCTCCGTGGCGCAATTGGCTAGCGCGATCGGCTTTTAACCGAAAAGTTGGATGTTCGAGCCCACACGGCGGTGGTGCGGCGCTTTTTTTTCTTTGGGCTGATAGCTTTGAAGATATGTTCTGATGGTGGTGAGAGGGGAGCAGAACTGTGTCCGTGGCGCAATTGGCTAGCGCGATCGGCTGTTAACCAAAAGGTTGGAGTTTCGACCCCACCCGGTGGTGGTGTGGCGCTTTTTTTTCTTTGGGCTGATAGCTTTGAAGATATGTTCTGATGGTGGTGAAAGTGGGGCACGACTGTCTCCATGGCGCAATTGGCTAGCGCGATCGGCTGTTAACCGCAAGGTTGGAGGTTCAAGCCCACCCGGTGATGGCGCGGCGCTTTTTTTTCTTTGGGCTGATAGCTCTGAAGAAATGTTCTGACGGTGGTGAGAGTGGAGCACGACTGTCTCCGTGGCCCAAATGGCTAGCGGCATCGGCTCTTAACCGAAAGGTTGGAGGTTCGAGCCCACCCGGTGGTGGTGCGGCGCTTTTTTTTCTTTGGGCTGATAGCTTTGAAGATATGTTCTGACGGTGGTGAGAGTGGAGCACGACTGTCTCCGTGGCGCAACTGCCTAGCACGCTCGGCTGTTAACCGACAGATTGGAGTTTCGAGCCCACCCGGTGGTGGTGCGGCGCTTTTTTTCTTTGGGCTGATAGCTTTGACGATATGTTCTGACGGTGGTGACAGTGGAGCACGACTGTCAACGTGGGGCAATTGGCTAGTGCTATCGGCTGTTAACGGAAAGGTTGGAGGTTCGCGCCCACCCGGTGGTGGTGCGGCGCTTTTTTTTCTTTGGGCTGATAGCTTTGAAGATATGTACTGAGGGTGGTGAGAGTGGAGCACGACTGTCTCCGTGGTGCAATTGGCTAGCGCGATCAGCTGTTAGCCGAAAGGTTGGAGGTTCGAGCCCACCCGGTGGTGGTGCGGCGCTTTTTTTTCTTTGTGCTGATAGCTTTGAAGATATGTTCTGAGGGTGGTGAGAGTGGAGTAGAACTGTCTCCGTGGCGCAATTGGCTAGCGCGATCGGCTGTTAACCGACAGGTTGGAGTTTCGAGCCCTCCCGGGAGTGGTGTGTTGCTTTTTTCTTTGCGCTGATGGCTTTGAAGATATGTTCTGACGGTGGTGAGAGTGGAGTACGACTGTCTCTGTGGCGCAATTGGCTAGCGCGATCGGCTGTTAACCGAAAGGTCGGAGGTTCGAGCCCACCCAGTGGTGGTGCGGCGCTTTTTTTTCTTTGGGCTGATAGCTGTGAAGAAATGGTCTGAAGGTGGTGAGAGTGGAGCAGGACTGTCTCCGTGGCGCCATTGGCTAGCGCAATAGGCTGTTTACCGAAAAGTTGGAGGTTCGAGCCCTCCCGGGAGGGGTGTGTTGCTTTTTTCTTTGCGCTGATAGCTTTGAAGATATGTTCTGATGGTGGTGCGAGTAGAGCAGGACTATCTCCGTGGCGCAATTGGCTAGCGCGATCGGCTTTTAACCGAAAACTTGGATGTTCGAGCCCACCGGGCGGTGGTGCGGCCCTTTTTTTTCTTTGGGCTAATAGCTTTGAAGATATGTTCTGATGGTGGTGAGAGTGGAGCAGAACTGTCTCCGTGGCGCAATTGGCTAGCGCGATCGGCTGTTAACCGAAAGGTTGGAGTTTCGAGCCCACCCGGTGGTGGTGCGGCGCTTTTTTTTTCTTTGGGCTGATGGCTTTGAAGATATGTTCTGATGGTGGTGAAAGTGAGCACGACTGTCTCCGTGGCGCAATTGGCTAGCGCGATCGGCTGTTAACGGCAAGGTTGGAGGTTCAAGCCTACCCGGTGCTGGCGCGGCGCTTTTTTTTCTTTGGGCTGATAGCTCTGAAGAAATGTTCTGACGGTGGTGAGAGTGGAGCACGACTGTCTCCGTGGCGCAAATGGCTAGCGGCATCGGCTCTTAACCGAAAGGTTGGAGGTTCGAGCCCACCCGGTGGTGGTGCGGCGCTTTTTTTTCTTTGGGCTGATAGCTTTGAAGTTGTGTTCTGAGGGTGGTGAGAGTGGAGCACGACTGTCTCCTTGGCGCAATTGGCTAGCGCGATCAGCTGTTAGCCAAAAGGTTTGAGGTTCGAGGCCACCCGATGGTAGTGCGGCGCTTATTTTTCTGTGGGCTGATAGCTTTGAAGATATGTTCTGATGGTGGTGAGAGTGGAATAGGACTGTCTACGTGCCGCAATCGGGTAGCGCGATTGGCTGTTAACCGAAAAGTTGGAGGTTCGAGCCCACCCGGTGGTGGTGTGGCGCTTTTTTTTCTTAGCGCTGATAGCTTTGAAGGTATGTTCTGATGGTGGTGAGAGTGTAGCACGACTGTCTCAGTGGCACAATTGGCTAGCGCAATCGGCTGTTAATCAAAAGGTTGGAGGTTCGAGCCCACCCGGTGGTGGTGCGGCGCTTTTTTTCTTTGGGCTGATAGCTTTGACGATATGTTCTCCTGGTGGTGATAGTGAAGCAGGACTGTCTCCGTGGCGCTATTGGCTAGCGCGATCGGCTGTTAGCCGAAAGGTTGGGGTTTCGAGCCCTCCCGGGAGATGTGTGTTGCTTTTTTCTTTGCGCTGATAGCTTTGAAGATATGTTCTGACGGTGGTGAGAGTGGAGCACGACTGTCTCCGTGGCGCAATTGGCTAGCGCGATCGGCTATTAACCGAAAGATTGGAGGTTCGAGCCCACCCGGTGCTGGTGCGGCGCTTTTATTTCTTTGGGCTGATAGCTTTGAAGAAATGTTCTGACGGTGGTGACAGTGGAGCACGACTGTCACCGTGGAGCAATTGGCTAGCGCTGTCGGCTTTTAACGGAAAGTTTGGAGTTTCGAGCCCACCCGGTGGTGGTGCGGCGCTTTTTTTTCTTTGGGCTGATAGCTCTGAAGAAATGTTCTGACGGTGGTGAGAGTAGAGCAGGTCTGTCTCCGTGGCGCAATCGGCTAGCGCGATCGGCTGTTAACCGAAAAGTTGGAGGTTCGAGCCCTCCCGGGAGGGGTGTGTTGCTTTTTTCTCTGGGCTGATAGCTTTGAAGATATGTTCTGATGGTGGTGAGAGTGGAGCGGAACTGTCTCCGTGGCGCAATTGGCTAGCGCGATCGGCTGTTAACCGACAGGTTGGAGTTTCGAGCCCTCCCGGGAAGTGGTGTGTTGCTTGTTTCTTTGCGCTGATAGCTTTGAAGATATGTTCTGATGGTGGTGAAAGTGGGGCACGACTGTCTCCTTGGCGCAATTGGCTAGCGCGAGCAGCTGTTAGCCAAAAGGTTGGAGGTTCGCGGCCACCCGATGGTGGTGGGGCGCTTTTTTTTCTGTGGGCTGATAGCTTTGAGGATATGTTCTGATGGCGGTGAGAGTGGAGTAGGACTGTCTCCGTGCCGCAATCGGGTAGCGCGATTGGCTGTTAACCGAAAGGTTGGAGGTTCAAGCCCACCCGGTGGTGGTGCGGCGCTTTTTTTCTTTGGGCTGATAGCTTTGACGATATGTTCTACTGGTGGTGATAGCGAAACAGGACTGTCTCCGTGGCGCAATTGGCTAGCGCGATCGGCTGTTAACCGAAAGGTTGGGGTTTCGAGCCCTCCCGGGAGATGTGTGTTGCTTTTTTCTTTGCGCTGATAGCTTTGAAGATATGTTCTGACGGTGGTGAGAGTGGAGCACGACTGTCACCGTGGCGCAATTGGCTAGCGCGATCGGCTGTTAACCGAAAGGTTGGAGGTTCGAGCCCACCCGGTGGTGGTGCGGCGCTTTCATTTCTTTGGGCTGATAGCTTTGAAGAAATGTTCTGACGGTGGTGACAGTGGAGCACGACTGTCACCGTGGAGCAATTGGCTAGCGCTGTCGGCTTTTAACGGAAAGGTTGGAGGTTCGAGCCCACCCGATGGTGGTGCGGCGCTTATTTTTCTTTGGGCTGATAGCTCTGAATAAATGTTCTGACGGTGGTGAGAGTGGAGCAGGTCTGTCTCCGTGGCGCAATTGGCTAGCGCGATCGGCTGTTAACCGAAAAGTTGGAGGTTCGAGCCCTCCCGGGAGGGGTGTGTTGCTTTTTTCTTTGGGCTGATAGCTTTGAAGATATGTTCTGATGGTGGTGAGAGTGGAGCAGGACTATCTCCAAGGCGCAATGGGCTAGCGCGATCGGCTTTTAACCGAAAACTTGGATGTTCGAGCCCACCCGGCGGTGGTGCGGCGCTTTTTTTTCTTTGGGCTGATAGCTTTGAAGATATGTTCTGATGGTGGTGAGAGTGGAGCAGAACTGTCTCCGGGGCGCAATTGGCTAGCGCGATCGGCTGTTAACCGAAAGGTTGGAGTTTCGAGCCCACCCGGTGGTGGTGCGGCGCTTTCTTTTCTTTGGGCTGATAGCTTTGAAGTTATGTTCGGATGGTGGCGAGAGTGGAGCAGGATTGTCTCCGTGGCGCAATTAGCTAGCGCGATCGGCTGTTAACCGAAAGGTTGGAGGTTCGAGCCCACTTGGTGGTGGTGCGGCGCATTTTTTGTTTGGGCTGATAGCTCTGAAGAAATATTCTGACGGTGGTCAGAGTGGAGCACGAGTGTCTTCGTGGCGCAAATGGCTAGCGGCATCGGCTCTTAACCGAAAGGTTGGAGGTTCGAGCACACCCGGTGGTGGTACGGCGCTTTTTTTTCTTTGCGCTGATAGCTTTGAAGTTATGTTCTGATGGTGGTGAGAGTGGAGCACGACTGTCTCCGTGGCGCAATTGGCTAGCGCAATCGGCTGTTAGCCGAAAGGTTGGAGGTTCGAGCCCACCCGGTGGTGGTGCGGCGCTTTTTTTTGGGCTGATAGCTTTGACGATATGATTTACTGGTGCTGAGAGTGGAGCAGGACTGTCTCCGTGGCGCAATTGGCTAGCGCGATCGGCTGTTAACCGAAAGGTTGGGGTTTCGAGCCCTCCCGGGAGTTGTGTGTTGATTTTTTCTTTGCGCTGATAGCTTTGAAGTTATGTTCTTACGGTGGTGAGAGTGGAGCACGACTGTCTCCGTGGCGCAATTGGCTAGCGCGATCGGCTGTTAACCGAAAGGTCGGAGGTTCGAGCCCACCCGGTGGTGGTGCGGCGCTTTTTTTTCTTTGGGCTGAGAGCTTTGAAGATATGTTCCGATGGTGGGGAGAGTAGAGCAGGACTGTCTCCGTGGCGCAACTGGCTAGCGCGCTCGGCTGTTAACCGACAGGTTGGAGTTTCGAGCCCACCCGGTGGTGGTGCGGCGCTTTTTTTCTTTGGGCTGATAGCTTTGACGATATGTTCTGACGGAGGTGGCAGTGGAGAACGACTGTCACCGTGGGGCAATTGGCTAGCGCTATCGGCTGTTAACGGAAATGTTGAAGGTTCGAGCCCACCCGGTGGTGGTGCGGCGCTTTTTTTTCTTTGGGCTGATAGCTCTGAAGAAATGTTCTGACGGTGGTGAGAGTGGAGCACGACTGTCACCGTGGCGCAATTGGCTAGCGCGATCGGCTGTTAACCGAAAGGTTGGAGGTTCGAGCCCACCCGGTGGTGGTGCGGCGCTTTTATTTCTTTGGGCTGATAGCTTTGAAGAAATGTTCTGACGGTGGTGACAGTGGAGCACGACTGTCACCGTGGAGCAATTGGCTAGCACTGTCGGCTTTTAACGGAAAGGTTGGAGGTTCGAGCCCACCCGGTGGTGGTGCGGCGCTTTTTTTCTTTGGGCTGATAGCTCTGAAGAAATGTTCTGACGGTGGTGAGAGTGGAGCAGGTCTGTCTCCGTGGCGCAATTGGCTAGCGCGATCGGCTGTTAACCGAAAAGTTGGAGGTTCGAGCCCTCCCGGGAGGGGTGTGTTGCTTTTTTCTTTGGGCTGATAGCTTTGAAGATATGTTCTGATGGTGGTGAGAGTGGAGCAGGACTATCTCCGTGGCGCAATGGGCTAGCGCGATCGGCTTTTAACCGAAAACTTGGATGTTCGAGCCCACCCGGCGGTGGTGCGGCGCTTTTTTTTGGGCTGATAGCTTTGAAGATATGTTCTGATGGTGGTGAGAGTGGAGCAGAACTGCCTCCGGGGCGCAATTGGCTAGCGCGATCGGCTGTTAACCGAAAGGTTGGAGTTTCGAGCCCACCCGGTGGTGGTGCGGCGCTTTCTTTTCTTTGGGCTGATAGCTTTGAAGTTATGTTCTGATGGTGGCGAGAGTGGAGCAGGATTGTCTCCGTGGCGCAATTAGCTAGCGCGATCGGCTGTTAACCGAAAGGTTGGAGGTTCGAGCCCACTTGGTGGTGGTGCGGCGCATTTTTTTCTTTGGGCTGATAGCTCTGAAGAAATGTTTTGACGGTGGTTAGAGTGGAGCACGAGTGTCTTCGTGGCGCAAATGGCTAGCGGCATCGGCTCTTAACCGAAAGGTTGGAGGTTCGAGCACACCTGGTGGTGGTACGGCGCTTTTTTTTCTTTGGGCTGATAGCTTTCAAGATATGTTCTGAAGGTGGTGAAAGTGGAGTACGACTGTTTCCGCGGCGCAATTGGCTAGCGCGATCAGCTGTTAGCCGAAAGGTTGGAGGTTTGAGCCCACCCGATGGTGGTGCGGCGCTTTTTTTTTCTGTGGGCTGATAGCTTTGAAGATATGTTCTGATGGTGGTGAGAGTGGAGCAGGACTGTCTCCGTGCCGCAATCGGCTAGCGCGATCGGCTGTTAACCGAAAAGTTGGAGGTTCGAGCCCACCCGGTGGTGGTGCGGCGCTTTTTTTTCTTTGCGCTGATAGCTTTGAAGATATGTTCTGATGGTGGTGAGAGTGGAGCACGACTGTCTCCGTGGCGCAATTGGTTAGCGCAATCGGCTGTTAACCGAAAGGTTGGAGTTTCGAGCCCACCCGGTGGTGGTGCGGCGCTTTTTTTCTTTCGGCTGATAGCTTTGACGATATGTTCTGACGGTGGTGGCAGTGGAGCACGACTGTCACCGTGGGGCAATTGGCTAGCGCTATCGGCTGTTAACGGAAAGGTTGGAGGTTCGAGCCCACCCGGTGGTGGTGCGGCGCTTTTTTTGGGGCTGATAGCTCTGAAGAAATGTTCTGACGGAGGTGAGAGTGGAGCAGGGCTGTCTCCGTGGCGCAACTGGCTAGCGCGATCGGCTGTTAACGGAAAGGTTGGAGGTTCGAGCCCACCCGGTGGTGGTGCGGCGCTTTTTTTTCTTTGGGTTGATAGCTCTGAAGAAATGTTCTGACGGTGGTGAGAGTGGAGCAGGTCTGTCTCCGTGGCGCAATTGGCTAGCGCGATCGGCTGTTAACCGAAAAGTTGGAGGTTCGAGCCCTCCCGGGAGGGGTGTGTTGCTTTTTTCTTTGGGCTGATAGCTTTGAAGATATGTTCTGATGGTGGTGAGAGTGGAGCAGAACTGTCTCCGTGGCGCAATTGGCTAGCGCGATCGGCTGTTAACCGACAGGTTTGAGTTTCGAGCCCTCCCGGGAAGTGGTGTGTTGCTTGTTTCTTTGCGCTGATAGCTTTGAAGATATGTTCTGATGGTGGTGAAAGTGGGGCACGACTGTCTCCTTGGCGCAATTGGCTAGCGCGATCAGCTGTTAGCCAAAAGGTTGGAGGTTCGAGGCCACCCGATGGTGGTGCGGCGCTTTTTTTTCTGTGGGCTGATAGCTTTGAGGATATGTTCTGATGGTGGTGAGAGTGGAGTAGGACTGTCTCCGTGCCGCAATCGGGTAGCGCGATTGGCTGTTAACCGAAAAGTTGGAGGTTCGAGCCCACCCGGTGGTGGTGTGGCGCTTTTTTTTCTTAGCGCTGATAGCTTTGAAGGTATGTTCTGATGGTGGTGAGAGTGGAGCACGACTGTCTCAGTGGCACAATTGGCTAGCGCAATCGGCTGTTAACCGAAAGGTTGGAGGTTCGAGCCCACCCAGTGGTGGTGCGGCGCTTTTTTTCTTTGGGCTGATAGCTTTGACGATATGTTCTACTGGTGGTGAGAGTGAAGCAGGACTGTCTCCGTGGCGCAATTGGCTAGCGCGATCGGCTGTTAACCGAAAGGTTGGGGTTTCGAGCCCACCCGGTGGTGGTGCGGCGCTTTTTTTTCTTTGGGCTGAGAGCTTTGAAGATATGTTCCGATGGTGGGGAGAGTAGAGCAGGACTGTCTCCGTGGCGCAACTGGCTAGCGCGCTCGGCTGTTAACCGACAGGTTGGAGTTTCGAGCCCACCCGGTGGTGGTGCGGCGCTTTTTCTTTGGGCTGGTAGCTTTGACGATATGTTCTGACGGTGGTGGCAGTGGAGCACGACTGTCACCGTGGGGCAATTGGCTAGCGCTATCGGCTGTTAACGGAAAGGTTGGAGGTTCGAGCCCACCCGGTGGTGGTGCGGCGCTTTTTTTTTCTTTGGGCTGATAGCTCTGAAGAAATGTTCTGACGGTGGTGAGAGTGGAGCAGGGCTGTCTCCGTGGCGCAACTGGCTAGCGCTATCGGCTGTTAACCGAAAAGTTGGAGTTGCGAGCCCTCCCGGGAGGGGTGTGTTGCTTTTTTCTTTGCGCTGATAGCTTTGAAGATATGTTCTGATGGTGGTGAGAGTGGAGCACGACTGTCTCCGTGGCGCAATTGGCTAGTGCGATCGGCTGTTAACCGAATGGTTGGAGGCTCGAGCCCACCCGGTGGTGGTGCGGCGCTTTTTTTTCTTTGGGCTGATAGCTTTGAAGATATGTTCTGATGGTGGTGAGAGTTTAGCAGGACTATCTCCGTGGCGCAATTGGCTAGCGCGATCGGCTTTTAACCGAAAACTTTGATGTTCGAGCCCTCCCTGCGGTGGTGCGGCGCTTTTTTTTTGTTTGGGCTGATAGCTTTGAAGATATGTTCTGATAGTGGTGAGAGTGGAGCAGAACTGTCTCCGTGGCGCAATTGGCTAGCGCGATCGGCTGTTAACCGACAGGTCGGTGGTTCGAGCCCACCCGGTGGTGGTGCGGCGCTTTTTTTTCTTTGGGCTGATAGCTTTGAAGATATGTTCCGATGGTGGGAAGAGTGGAGCAGTACTGTCTCCGTGGCGCAACTGGCTAGCGCGCTCGGCTGTTAACCGAAAGGTTGGAGTTTCGAGCCCACCCGGTGGTGGTGCGGCGCTTTCTTTTCTTTGGGCTGATAGCTTTGAAGTTATGTTCTGATGGTGGCGAGAGTGGAGCAGGATTGTCTCCGTGGCGCAATTAGCTAGCGCGATCGGCTGTTAACCGAAAGGTTGGAGGTTCGAGCCCACTTGGGGGTGGTGCGGCGCATTTTTTTTCTTTGGGCTGATAGCTCTGAAGAAATGTTCTGACGGTGGTGAGAGTGGAGCACGAGTGTCTTCGTGGCGCAAATGGCTAGCGGCATCGGCTCTTAACCGAAGGGTTGGAGGTTCGAGCACACCCGGTGGTGGTACGGCGCTTTTTTTTCTTTGGGCTGATAGCTTTGAAGATATGTTCTGAAGGTGGTGAGAGTGGAGTACGACTGTTTCCGCGGCGCAATTGGCTAGCGCGATCAGCTGTTAGCCGAAAGGTTGGAGGTTTGAGCCCACCCGATGGTGGTGCGGCGCTTTTTTTTCTGTGGGCTGATAGCTTTGAAGATATGTTCTGATGGTGGTGAGAGTGGAGCAGGACTGGGTCCGTGCCGCAATCGGCTAGCGCGATCGGCTGTTAACCGAAAAGTTGGAGGTTCGAGCCCACCCGGTGGTGGTGCGGCGCTTTTTTTTCTTTGCGCTGATAGCTTTGAAGATATGTTCTGATGGTGGTGAGAGTGGAGCACGACTGTCTCCGTGGCGCAATTGGCTAGCGCAATCGGCTGTTAACCGAAAGGTTGGAGGTTCGAGCCCACCCGGTGGTGGTGCGGCGCTTTTTTTTCTTTGGGCTGATAGCTTTGACGATATGATCTACTGGTGCTGAGAGTGGAGCAGGACTGTCTCCGTGGCGCAATTGGCTAGCGCGATCGGCTGTTAACCGAAAGGTTGGGGTTTCGAGCCCTCCCGGGAGTTGTGCGTTGCTTTTTTCTTTGCGCTGATAGCTTTGAAGATATGTTCTTACGGTGGTGAGAGTGGAGCACGACTGTCTCCGTGGCGCAATTGGCTAGCGCGATCGGCTGTTAACCGAAAGGTCGGAGGTTCGAGCTCACCCGGTGGTGGTGCGGCGCTTTTTTTTCTTTGGGCTGAGAGCTTTGAAGATATGTTCCGATGGTGGGGAGAGTAGAGCAGGACTGTCTCCGTGGCGCAACTGGCTAGCGCGCTCGGCTGTTAACCGACAGGTTGGAGTATCGAGCCCACCCGGTGGTGGTGCGGCGCTTTTTCTTTGGGCTGATAGCTTTGACGATATGTTCTGACGGTGGTGGCAGTGGAGCACGACTGTCACCGTGGGGCAATTGGCTAGCGCTATCGGCTGTTAACGGAAAGGTTGGAGGTTCGAGCCCACCCGGTGGTGGTGCGGCGCTTTTTTTTTCTTTGGGCTGATAGCTCTGAAGAAATGTTCTGACGGTGGTGAGAGTGGAGCAGGGCTGTCTCCGTGGCGCAACTGGCTAGCGCGATCGGCTGTTAACCGAAAAGTTGGAGTTTCGAGCCCTCCCGGGAGGGGTGTGTTGCTTTTTTCTTTGCGCTGATAGCTTTGAAGATATGTTCTGATGGTGGTGAGAGTGGAGCACGACTGTCTCCGTGGCGCAATTGGCTAGTGCGATCGGCTGTTAACCGAACGGTTGGAGGCTCGAGCCCACCCGGTGGTGCTGCGGCGCTTTTTTTTCTTTGGGCTGATAGCTTTGAAGATATGTTCTGATGGTGGTGAGAGTTTAGCAGGACTATCTCCGTGGCGCAATTGGCTAGCGCGATCGGCTTTTAACCGAAAACTTTGATGTTCGAGCCCTCCCTGCGGTGGTGCGGCGCTTTTTTTTTGTTTGGGCTGATAGCTTTGAAGATATGTTCTGAATGTTGAGAGTGGAACAGAACTGTCTCCGTGGCGCAATTGGCTAGCGCGATCGGCTGTTAACCGACAGGTCGGAGGTTCGAGCCCACCCGGTGGTGGTGCGGCGCTTTTTTTTCTTTGGGCTGATAGCTTTGAAGATATGTTCCGATGGTGGGAAGAGTGGAGCAGGACTGTCTCCGTGGCGCAACTGGCTAGCGCGCTCGGCTGTTAACCGAAAGGTTGGAGTTTCGAGCCCACCCGGTGGTGGTGCGGCGCTTTTTTTTCTTTGGGCTGATAGCTCTGAAGAAATGTTCTGACGGTGGTGAGAGTGGAGCAGGTCTGTCTCCGTGGCGCAATTGGCTAGCGCGATTGGCTGTTAACCGAAAAGTTGGAGGTTCGAGCCCTCCCGGGAGGGGTGTGTTGCTTTTTTCTCTGGGCTGATAGCTTTGAAGATATGTTCTGATGGTGGTGAGAGTGGAGCAGAACTGTCTCCGTGGCGCAATTGGCTAGCGCGATCGGCTGTTAACCGACAGGTTGGAGTTTCGAGCCCTCCCGGGAAGTGGTGTGTTGCTCGTTTCTTTGCGCTGATAGCTTTGAAGATATGTTCTGATGGTGGTGAAAGTAGGGCACGACTGTCTCCTTGGCGCAATTGGCTAGCGCGATCAGCTGTTAGCCAAAAGGTTGGAGATTCGAGGCCACCCGATGGTGGTGCGGCGCTTTTTTTTCTGTGGGCTGATAGCTTTGATGATATGTTCTGATGGTGGTGAGAGTGGAGTAGGACTGTCTCCGTGCCGCAATCGGGTAGCGCGATTGGCTATTAACCGAAAAGTTGGAGATTCGAGCCCACCCGGTGGTGGTGTGGCGCTTTTTTTTCTTTGCGCTGATAGCTTTGAAGGTATGTTCTGATGGTGGTGAGAGTGGAGCACGAGTGTCTCAGTGGCACAATTGGCTAGCGCAATCGGCTGTTAACCGAAAGGTTGGAGGTTCGAGCCCACCCGGTGGTGGTGCGGTGCTTTTTTTCTTTGCGCTGATAGCTTTGAAGATATGTTCTGACGATGGTGAGAGTGGAGCATGACTGTCTCCGTGGCGCAATTGGCTAGCGCGATCGGCTGTTAACCGAAAGGTTGGAGGTTCGAGCCCACCCGGTGGTGGTGCGGCGCTTTTATTTCTTTGGGCTGATAGCTTTGAAGAAATGTTCTGACGGTGGTGACAGTGGAGCACGACTGTCACCGTGGAGCAATTGGCTAGCGCTGTCGGCTTTTAACGGAAAGGTTGGAGGTTCGAGCCCACCCGCTGGTGGTGCGGCGCTTTTTTTTCTTTGGGCTGATAGCTCTGAAGAAATGTTCTGACGGTGGTGAGAGTGGAGCAGGTCTGTCTCCGTGGCGCAATTGGCTAGTGCGATCGGCTGTTAACCGAAAATTTGGAGGTTCGAGCCCTCCCGGGAGGGGTGTGTTGCTTTTTTCTTTGGGCTGATAGCTTTGAAGATATGTTCTGATGGTGGTGAGAGTGGAGCAGAACTGTCTCCGTGGCGCAATTGGCTAGCGCGATCGGCTGTTAACCGACAGGTTGGAGTTTGGAGCCCTCCCGGGAAGTGGTGTGTTGCTTGTTTCTTTGCGCTGATAGCTTTGAAGATATGTTCTGATGGTGGTGAAAGTGGGGCACGACTGTCTCCTTGGCGCAATTGGCTAGCGCGATCAGCTGTTAGCCAAAAGGTTGGAGGTTCGAGGCCACCCGATGGTGGTGGGGCGCTTTTTTTCTGTGGGCTGATAGCATTGAGGATATGTTCTGATGGTGGTGAGAGTGGAGTAGGTTTGTCTCCGTGCCGCAATCGGGTAGCGCGATTGGCTGTTAACCGAAAAGTTGGAGGTTCGATCCCACCCGGTGGTGGTGTGGCGCTTTTTTTTCTTAGCGCTGATAGCTTTGAAGGTATCCCTATCGGAAAAAAACGAATGGTGGGCATGGTGGAAACCACCACCCACCATTATAGTGGATTAATGTAGTGGGTGAATGGTGGGAAACGCCCACCATGGCGCATGGTGGGTATGGTGGGTGCTGCAGTGCCGGCAACACTTGAGCGCGAAATGACGTCAGAATCACCGTGACGAGCTGCCACAAAAAATAAAAAAGAATTTTATAAAAACGGTATAAAAAACACCCGTCCCGTAAAAAAAAAAACATGGCGCCACGGAGGATCGAACGTGCAACCTGCGGATTCCCATTCGAAGACGCTAACCACTGCGCCACACCAACATGACGTTGCTTGCGTTTTAAATATTTAGCTGCCACGCAAACTTAAGGTTCAACTTGGTTATGTTTGTCGTGTACACAACATAGACAAGATCTACACCTGCTACTAAAAATTGCACATTTATTAAACACAAGCAACTGCGGCCTGTAACGATTGCCACTATGTTAATGACACTAGTGCTATTTTTTGCAATTCACAACTTCAAGAAAAAAAAACCAAGTGGACTGGGGAGCAGCGAAAGTTTACCGGCGGGGTCTGCCAAGTTTAATATCTGTTTCGCGCTCGTTCTAAAGGGCGACATCTGTTCACGCTTTATGACGCTTCTAGGCTCATTCCATAGATACGCCCGCCTAATTTATTTGAGTATTGGGATGCTTTTCGCGCAATGTAGAGGGCGGTCGCGCCAGCGCAATGCTGTAGCTCTTTCGCTAAAGCAACAACTACATAACGGCTTGGCCAAAACGAATGCAGTGTGCCGGAAACATTACGCTATCATATTGGTTCACCAAGCACACGAATTGCCACGTCTGAGTTCTCGTACAAGAGTTCTCGTACAAGAGAAGTGCCGGCGAGTGCGACCGGCGGCTGTCGGTGAGAAGACACTTAATTACGTTCTCTGGAAGTGCTTTAATCGCGTCGCATCGATGTTTGTTGCTTCTTGAGCGGACACCATACACAATGAAAAATGCTTCATTTAGGTTAATTGATGCCATATGGCTGCACTGTATTGTCATACTTAATCGTCGTAATCATGTATTCTGAAACCCGGAAGCACGGATAACACAATTGTATGGGCTCGGTCAGTAGGCCTAACCTTTGGTGGAAATCATGGTGGTAGAACATGTAGTGTACAGATCCCAGCTTTGTACACTATATAAATTGCACGCCATTATAAGCCCACCCATCATCTGCTTACTGCTTCCCAGCATTATCGCGGTGGTGGGCAGAGCTTCTCAGCTTGGTACACCATGTGGCCCACCATAACAAGCAGCACCCATCATCTGCTTAGTGCTTCCCAGCATTATTGCAATGGAGGGAAGAGTTTCTCAACTTGGTACACCATGTAGCCCACCATAATAAGCACCACCCACCATATGCTTAGGGCTTCCCAGCATTATC
The DNA here is from genome assembly GCF_043290135.1 of Rhipicephalus microplus. Taxonomy (NCBI): domain Eukaryota; kingdom Metazoa; phylum Arthropoda; class Arachnida; order Ixodida; family Ixodidae; genus Rhipicephalus; species Rhipicephalus microplus. The sequence goes on along the minus strand of NW_027464611.1, from coordinate 314,447 downwards.
GCAATGGTGGGCAGAGTGTCCCATTATTGCCCACTATCTAGCCTCTGCTTTCCACCATCATTTCCACTTTACCCATCATCTGTACACCATACCGCCCAGTATGTCCCAGCATAACCACCATATTTTCCACTACGTCCCACCATAGCCATCATAATTTCCACCATGCCCACTATTATTTCCACCATGCCCACTATTATTTCCACTACTCCCACCATGTTTTCCAGTATCCACCATGGCAATTTTTCCGATAGGGATGTTCTGATGGTGGTGAGAGTGGAGCACGACTGTCTCAGTGGCAAAATTGGCTAGCGCAATCGGCTGTTAACCGAAAGGTTGGAGGTTCGAGCCCACCCGGTGGTGGTGCGGCGCTTTTTTTCTTTGGGCTGATAGCTTTGACGATATGTTCTACTGGTGGTGAGAGTGAAGCAGGACTGTCTCCGTGGCGCAATTGGCTAGCGCGATCGGCCGTTAACCGAAAGGTTGGGGTTTCGAGCCTCCCCGGAGTTGTGTGTTGCTTTTTTCTTTGCGCTGATAGCTTTGAAGATATGTTCTGACGGTGGTGAGAGTGGAGCACGACTGTCACCGTGGCGCAATTGGCTAGCGCGATCGGCTGTTAACCGAAAAGTTGGAGGTTCGAGCCCACCCGGTGGTGGTGTGGCACTTTTTTTTCTTTGCGCTGATAGCTTTGAAGATATGTTCTGACGGTGGTGAGAGTGGAGCACGACTGTCACCGTGGCGCAATTGGCTAGCGCGATCGGCTGTTAACCGAAAGGTTGGAGGTTCGAGCCCACCCGGTGGTGGTGCGGTGCTTTTTTTCTTTGCGCTGATAGCTTTGAAGATATGTTCTGACGGTGGTGAGAGTGGAGCACGACTGTCTCCGTGGCGCAATTGGCTAGCGCGATCGGCTGTTAACCGAAAGGTTGGAGGTTCGAGCCCACCCGGTGGTGGTGCGGCGCTTTTATTTCTTTGGGCTGATAGCTTTGAAGAAATGTTCTGACGGTGGTGACAGTGGAGCACGACTGTCACCGTGGAGCAATTGGCTAGCGCTGTCGGCTTTTAACGGAAAGGTTGGAGGTTCGAGCCCACCCGGTGGTGGTGCGGCGCTTTTTTTTCTTTGGGCTGATAGCTCTGAAGAAATGTTCTGACGGTGGTGAGAGTGGAGCAGGTCTGTCTCCGTGGCGCAATTGCCTAGTGCGATCGGCTGTTAACCGAAAATTTGGAGGTTCGAGCCCTCCCGGGAGGGGTGTGTTGCTTTTTTCTTTGGGCTGATAGCTTTGAAGATATGTTCTGATGGTGGTGAGAGTGGAGCAGAACTGTCTCCGTGGCGCAATTGGCTAGCGCGATCGGCTGTTAACCGACAGGTTGGAGTTTCGAGCCCTCCCGGGAAGTTGTGTGTTGCTTGTTTCTTTGCGCTGATAGCTTTGAAGATATGTTCTGATGGTGGTGAAAGTGGGGCACGACTGTCTCCTTGGCGCAATTGGCTAGCGCGATCAGCTGTTAGCCAAAAGGTTGGAGGTTCGAGGCAACCCGATGGTGGTGGGGCGCTTTTTTTTCTGTGGGCTGATAGCATTAAGGATATGTTCTGATGGTGGTGAGAGTGGAGTAGGTTTGTCTCCGTGCCGCAATCGGGTAGCGCGATTGGCTGTTAACCGAAAAGTTGGAGGTTCGAGCCCACCCGGTGGTGGTGTGGCGCTTTTTTTTTTGGGCTGATAGCTTTGACGATATGTTCTACTGGTGGTGAGAGTGAAGCAGGACTGTCTCCGTGGCGCAATTGGCTAGCGCGATCGGCCGTTAACCAAAAGGTTGGGGTTTCGAGCCTCCCCGGAGTTGTGTGTTGCTTTTTTCTTTGCGCTGATAGCTTTGAAGATATGTTCTGACGGTGGTGAGAGTGGAGCACGACTGTCACCGTGGCGCAATTGGCTAGCGCGATCGGCTGTTAACCGAAAAGTTGGAGGTTCGAGCCCACCCGGTGGTGGTGTGGCGCTTTTTTTTCTTTGCGCTGATAGCTTTGAAGATATGTTCTGACGGTGGTGAAAGTGGAGCACGACTGTCACCGTGGCGCAATTGGCTAGCGCGATCGGCTGTTAACCGAAAGGTTGGAGGTTCGAGCCCACCCGGTGGTGGTGCGGCGCTTTTATTTCTTTGGGCTGATAGCTTTGAAGAAATGTTCTGACGGTGGTGACAGTGGAGCACGACTGTCATCGTGGAGCAATTGGCTAGCGCTGTCGGCTTTTAACGGAAAGGTTGGAGGTTCGAGCCCACCCGGTGGTGGTGCGGCGCTTTTTTTTCTTTGGGCTGACAGCTCTGAAGAAATGTTCTGACGGTGGTGAGAGTGGAGCAGGTCTGTCTCCGTGGCGCAATTGGCTAGCGCGATCGGCTGTTAACCGAAAAGTTGGAGGTTCGAGCCCTCCCGGGAGGGGTGTGTTGCTTTTTTCTTTGGGCTGATAGCTTTGAAGATATGTTCTGATGGTGGTGAGAGTGGAGCACGACTGTCTCCGTTACGCAATTGGCTAGCGCAATCGGCTGTTAACCGAAAGGTTGGAGGTTCGAGCCCACCCGGTGGTGGTGCGGCGCTTTTTTTTCTTTGGGCTGATAGCTTTGACGATATGATCTACTGGTGCTGAGAGTGGAGCAGGACTGTCTCCGTGGCGCAATTGGCTAGCGCGATCGGCTGTTAACCGAAAGGTTGGGGTTTCGAGCCCTCCCGGGAGTTGTGTGTTGATTTTTTCTTTGCGCTGATAGCTTTGAAGATATGTTCTTACGGTGGTGAAAGTGGAGCACGACTGTCTCCGTGGCGCAATTGGCTAGCGCGATCGGCTGTTAACCGAAAGGTCGGAGGTTCGAGCCCACCCGGTGGTGGTGCGGCGCTTTTTTTTCTTTGGGCTGAGAGCTTTGAAGATATGTTCCGATGGTGGGGAGAGTAGAGCAGGACTGTCTCCGTGGCGCAACTGGCTAGCGCGCTCGGCTGTTAACCGACAGGTTGGAGTTTCGACCCCACCCGGTGGTGGTGCGGCGCTTTTTTTCTTTGGGCTGATAGCTTTGACGATATGTTCTGACGGTGGTGGCAGTGGAGCACGACTGTCACCGTGGAGCAATTGGCTAGCGCTATCGGCTGTTAACGGAAATGTTGGAGGTTTGAGCCCACCCGGTGGTGGTGCGGCGCTTTTTTTTCTTTGGGCTGATATCTCTGAAGAAATGTTCTGACGGTGGTGAGAGTGGAGCACGACTGTCACCGTGGCGCAATTGGCTAGCGCGATCGGCTGTTAACCGAAAGGTTGGAGGTTCGAGCCCACCCGGTGGTGGTGCGGCGCTTTTATTTCTTTGGGCTGATAGCTTTGAAGAAATGTTCTGATGGTGGTGACAGTGGAGCACGACTGTCACCGTGGAGCAATTGGCTAGCGCTGTCGGCTTTTAACGGAAAGGTTGGAGGTTCGAGCCCTCCCGGTGGTGGTGCGGCGCTTTTTTCTTTGGGCTGATAGCTCTGAAGAAATGTTCTGACGGTGGTGAGAGTGGAGCAGGTCTGTCTCCGTGGCGCAATTGGCTAGCGCGATCGGCTGTTAACCGAAAAGTTGGAGGTTCGAGCCCTCCCGGGAGGGGTGTGTTGCTTTTTTCTTTGGGCTGATAGCTTTGAAGATATGTTCTGATGGTGGTGAGAGTGGAGCAGGACTATCTCCGTGGCGCAATTGGCTAGCGCGATCGGCTTTTAACCGAAAACTTGGATGTTCGAGCCCAACCGGCGGTGGTGCGGCGCTTTTTTTTTGGGCTGATAGCTTTGAAGATATGTTCTGATGGTGGTGAGAGTGGAGCAGAACTGTCTCCGGGGCGCAATTGGCTAGCGCGATCGGCTGTTAACCGAAAGGTTGGAGTTTCGAGCCCACCCGGTGGTGGTGCGGCGCTTTCTTTTCTTTGGGCTGAAAGCTTTGAAGTTATGTTCTGATGGTGGCGAGAGTGGAGCAGGATTGTCTCCGTGGCGCAATTAGCTAGCGCGATCGGCTGTTAACCGAAAGGTTGGAGGTTCGAGCCCACTTGGTGGTGGTGCGGCGCATTTTTTTCTTTGGGCTCATAGCTCTGAAGAAATGTTTTGACGATGGTGAGAGTGGAGCACGAGTGTCTTCGTGGCGCAAATGGCTAGCGGCATCGGCTCTTAACCGAAAGGTTGGAGGTTCGAGCACACCCGGTGGTGGTACGGCGCTTTTTTTTCTTTGGGCTGATAGCTTTGAAGATATGTTCTGAAGGTGGTGAGAGTGGAGTACGACTGTTTCCGCGGCGCAATTGGCTAGCGCGATCAGCTGTTAGCCGAAAGGTTGGAGGTTTGAGCCCACCCGATGGTGGTGCGGCGCTTTTTTTTTCTGTGGGCTGATAGCTTTGAAGACATGTTCTGATGGTGGTGAGAGTGTAGCAGGACTGTCTCCGTGCCGCAATCAGCTAGCGCGATCGGCTGTTAACCGAAAAGTTGGAGGTTCGAGCCCACCCGGTGGTGGTGCGGCGCTTTTTTTTTCTTTGCGCTGATAGCTTTGAAGATATGTTCTGATGGTGGTGAGAGTGGAGCACGACTGTCTCCGTGGCGCCATTGGTTAGCGCAATCGGCTGTTAACCGAAAGGTTGGAGGTTCGAGCCCACCCGGTGGTGGTGCGGCGCTTTTTTTTTCTTTGGGCTGATAGCTTTGACGATATGTTCTGGCGGTGGTGGCAGTGGAGCACGACTGTCACCGTGGGGCAATTGGCTAGCGCTATCGGCTGTTAACGGAAAGGTTGGAGGTTCGAGCCCACCCTGTGGTGGTGCGGCGCTTTTTTTTTCTTTGGGCTGATAGCTCTGAAGAAATGTTCTGACGGTGGTGAGAGTGGAGCAGGGCTGTCTCCGTGGCGCAACTGGCTAGCGCGATTCGCTGTTAACCGAAAAGTTGGAGTTTCGAGCCCTCCCGGGAGGGGTGTGTTGCTTTTTTCTTTGCGCTGATAGCTTTGAAGATATGTTCTGATGGTGGTGAGAGTGGAGCACGTCTGTCTCCGTGGCGCAATTGGCTAGTGCGATCGGCTGTTAACCGAACGGTTGGAGGCTCGAGCCCACCCGGTGGTGGTGCGGCACTTTTATTTCTTTGGGCTGATAGCTTTGAAGAAATGTTCTGACGGTGGTGACAGTGGAGCACCACTGTCACCGTGGAGCAATTGGCTAGCGCTGTCGGCTTTTAACGGAACGGTTGGAGGTTCGAGCACACCCGGTGGTGGTGCGGCGCTTTTTTTTTCTTTGGGCTGATAGCTTTGACGATATGTTCTGGCGGTGGTGGCAGTGGAGCACGACTGTCACCGTGGGGCAATTGGCTAGCGCGATCGGCTGTTAACCGAAAAGTTGGAGGTTCGAGCCCTCCCGGGAGGGGTGTGTTGCTTTTTTCTTTGGGCTGATAGCTTTGAAGATATGTTCTGATGGTGGTGAGAGTGGAGCAGAACTGTCTCCGTGGCGCAATTGGCTAGCGCGATCTGCTGTTAACCGACAGGTTTGAGTTTCGAGCCCTCCCGGGAAGTGGTGTGTTGCTTGTTTCTTTGCGCTGATAGCTTTGAAGATATGTTCTGATGGTGGTGAAAGTGGGGCACGACTGTCTCCTTGGCGCAATTGGCTAGCGCGATCAGCTGTTAGCCAAAAGGTTGGAGGTTCGAGGCCACCCGATGGTGGTGCGGCGCTTTTTTTTTCTGTGGGCTGATAGCTTTGAGGATATGTTCTGATGGTGGTGAGAGTGGAGTAGGACTGTCTCCGTGCCGCAATCGGGTAGCGCGATTGGCTGTTAACCGAAAAGTTGGAGGTTCGAGCCCACCCGGTGGTGGTGTGGCGCTTTTTTTTCTTAGCGCTGATAGCTTTGAAGGTATGTTCTGATGGTGGTGAGAGTGGAGCACGACTGTCTCAGTGGCAAAATTGGCTAGCGCAATCGGCTGTTAACCGAAAGGTTGGAGGTTCGAGCCCACCCGGTGGTGGTGCGGCGCTTTTTTTCTTTGGGCTGATAGCTTTGACGATATGTTCTACTGGTGGTGAGAGTGAAGCAGGACTGTCTCCGTGGCGCAATTGGCTAGCGCGATCGGCCGTTAACCGAAAGGTTGGGGTTTCGAGCCTCCCCGGAGTTGTGTGTTGCTTTTTTCTTTGCGCTGATAGCTTTGAAGATATGTTCTGACGGTGGTGAGAGTGGAGCACGACTGTCACCGTGGCGCAATTGGCTAGCGCGATCGGCTGTTAACCGAAAAGTTGGAGGTTCGAGCCCACCCGGTGGTGGTGTGGCGCTTTTTTTTCTTTGCGCTGATAGCTCTGAAGAAATGTTCTGATGGTGGTGAGAGTGTAGCAGGACTGTCTCCGTGCCGCAATCAGCTAGCGCGATCGGCTGTTAACCGAAAAGTTGGAGGTTCGAGCCCACCCGGTGGTGGTGCGGCGCTTTTTTTTTCTTTGCGCTGATAGCTTTGAAGATATGTTCTGATGGTGGTGAGAGTGGAGCACGACTGTCTCCGTGGCGCAATTGGTTAGCGCAATCGGCCGTTAACCGAAAGGTTGGGGTTTCGAGCCTCCCCGGAGTTGTGTGTTGCTTTTTTCTTTGCGCTGATAGCTTTGAAGTTATGTTCTGATGGTGGCGAGAGTGGAGCAGGATTGTCTCCGTGGCGCAATTAGCTAGCGCGATCGGCTGTTTACCGAAAGGTTGGAGGTTCGAGCCCACTTGGTGGTTGTGCGGCGCATTTTTTTCTTTGGGCTGATAGCTCTGAAGAAATGTTCTGATGGTGGTGAGAGTGTAGCAGGACTGTCTCCGTGCCGCAATCAGCTAGCGCGATCGGCTGTTAACCGAAAAGTTGGAGGTTCGAGCCCACCCGGTGGTGGTGCGGCGCTTTTTTTTTTCTTTGCGCTGATAGCTTTGAAGATATGTTCTGATGGTGGTGAGAGTGGAGCACGACTGTCTCCGTGGCGCAATTGGTTAGCGCAATCGGCTGTTAACCGAAAGGTTGGAGGTTCGAGCCCACCCGGTGGTGGTGCGGCGCTTTTTTTTTCTTTGGGCTGATAGCTTTGACGATATGTTCTGGCGGTGGTGGCAGTGGAGCACGACTGTCACCGTGGGGCAATTGGCTAGCGCTATCGGCTGTTAACGGAAAGGTTGGAGGTTCGAGCCCACCCTGTGGTGGTGCGGCGCTTTTTTTTTTCTTTGGGCTGATAGCTCTGAAGAAATGTTCTGACGGTGGTGAGAGTGGAGCAGGGCTGTCTCCGTGGCGCAACTGGCTAGCGCGATTGGCTGTTAACCGACAGGTCGGAGGTTCGAGCCCACCCGGTGGTGGTGCGGCGCTTTTTTTTCTTTGGGCTGATAGCTTTGAAGATATGTTCCGATGGTGGGAAGAGTGGAGCAGGACTGTCTCCGTGGCGCAACTGGCTAGCGCGCTCGGCTGTTAACCGAAAGGTTGGAGTTTCGAGCCCACCCGGTGGTGGTGCGGCGCTTTTTTTTCTTTGGGCTGATAGCTCTGAAGAAATGTTCTGACGGTGGTGAGAGTGGAGCAGGTCTGTCTCCGTGGCGCAATTGGCTAGCGCGATTGGCTGTTAACCGAAAAGTTGGAGGTTCGAGCCCTCCCGGGAGGGGTGTGTTGCTTTTTTCTCTGGGCTGATAGCTTTGAAGATATGTTCTGATGGTGGTGAGAGTGGAGCAGAACTGTCTCCGTGGCGCAATTGGCTAGCGCGATCGGCTGTTAACCGACAGGTTGGAGTTTCGAGCCCTCCCGGGAAGTGGTGTGTTGCTTGTTTCTTTGCGCTGATAGCTTTGAAGATATGTTCTGATGGTGGTGAAAGTAGGGCACGACTGTCTCCTTGGCGCAATTGGCTAGCGCGATCAGCTGTTAGCCAAAAGGTTGGAGATTCGAGGCCACCCGATGGTGGTGCGGCGCTTTTTTTTCTGTGGGCTGATAGCTTTGATGATATGTTCTGATGGTGGTGAGAGTGGAGTAGGACTGTCTCCGTGCCGCAATCGGGTAGCGCGATTGGCTATTAACCGAAAAGTTGGAGATTCGAGCCCACCCGGTGGTGGTGTGGCGCTTTTTTTTCTTTGCGCTGATAGCTTTGAAGGTATGTTCTGATGGTGGTGAGAGTGGAGCACGAGTGTCTCAGTGGCACAATTGGCTAGCGCAATCGGCTGTTAACCGAAAGGTTGGAGGTTCGAGCCCACCCGGTGGTGGTGCGGTGCTTTTTTTCTTTGCGCTGATAGCTTTGAAGATATGTTCTGACGGTGGTGAGAGTGGAGCACGACTGTCTCCGTGGCGCAATTGGCTAGCGCGATCGGCTGTTAACCGAAAGGTTGGAGGTTCGAGCCCACCCGGTGGTGGTGCGGCGCTTTTATTTCTTTGGGCTGATAGCTTTGAAGAAATGTTCTGACGGTGGTGACAGTGGAGCACGACTGTCACCGTGGAGCAATTGGCTAGCGCTGTCGGCTTTTAACGGAAAGGTTGGAGGTTCGAGCCCACCCGCTGGTGGTGCGGCGCTTTTTTTTCTTTGGGCTGATAGCTCTGAAGAAATGTTCTGACGGTGGTGAGAGTGGAGCAGGTCTGTCTCCGTGGCGCAATTGGCTAGTGCGATCGGCTGTTAACCGAAAATTTGGAGGTTCGAGCCCTCCCGGGAGGGGTGTGTTGCTTTTTTCTTTGGGCTGATAGCTTTGAAGATATGTTCTGATGGTGGTGAGAGTGGAGCAGAACTGTCTCCGTGGCGCAATTGGCTAGCGCGATCGGCTGTTAACCGACAGGTTGGAGTTTGGAGCCCTCCCGGGAAGTGGTGTGTTGCTTGTTTCTTTGCGCTGATAGCTTTGAAGATATGTTCTGATGGTGGTGAAAGTGGGGCACGACTGTCTCCTTGGCGCAATTGGCTAGCGCGATCAGCTGTTAGCCAAAAGGTTGGAGGTTCGAGGCCACCCGATGGTGGTGGGGCGCTTTTTTTCTGTGGGCTGATAGCATTGAGGATATGTTCTGATGGTGGTGAGAGTGGAGTAGGTTTGTCTCCGTGCCGCAATCGGGTAGCGCGATTGGCTGTTAACCGAAAAGTTGGAGGTTCGATCCCACCCGGTGGTGGTGTGGCGCTTTTTTTTCTTAGCGCTGATAGCTTTGAAGGTATGTTCTGATGGTGGTGAGAGTGGAGCACGACTGTCTCAGTGGCAAAATTGGCTAGCGCAATCGGCTGTTAACCGAAAGGTTGGAGGTTCGAGCCCACCCGGTGGTGGTGCGGCGCTTTTTTTCTTTGGGCTGATAGCTTTGACGATATGTTCTACTGGTGGTGAGAGTGAAGCAGGACTGTCTCCGTGGCGCAATTGGCTAGCGCGATCGGCCGTTAACCGAAAGGTTGGGGTTTCGAGCCTCCCCGGAGTTGTGTGTTGCTTTTTTCTTTGCGCTGATAGCTTTGAAGATATGTTCTGACGGTGGTGAGAGTGGAGCACGACTGTCACCGTGGCGCAATTGGCTAGCGCGATCGGCTGTTAACCGAAAAGTTGGAGGTTCGAGCCCACCCGGTGGTGGTGTGGCACTTTTTTTTCTTTGCGCTGATAGCTTTGAAGATATGTTCTGACGGTGGTGAGAGTGGAGCACGACTGTCACCATGGCGCAATTGGCTAGCGCGATCGGCTGTTAACCGAAAGGTTGGAGGTTCGAGCCCACCCGGTGGTGGTGCGGTGCTTTTTTTCTTTGCGCTGATAGCTTTGAAGATATGTTCTGACGGTGGTGAGAGTGGAGCACGACTGTCTCCGTGGCGCAATTGGCTAGCGCGATCGGCTGTTAACCGAAAGGTTGGAGGTTCGAGCCCACCCGGTGGTGGTGCGGCGCTTTTATTTCTTTGGGCTGATAGCTTTGAAGAAATGTTCTGACGGTGGTGACAGTGGAGCACGACTGTCACCGTGGAGCAATTGGCTAGCGCTGTCGGCTTTTAACGGAAAGGTTGGAGGTTCGAGCCCACCCGGTGGTGGTGCGGCGCTTTTTTTTCTTTGGGCTGATAGCTCTGAAGAAATGTTCTGACGGTGGTGAGAGTGGAGCAGGTCTGTCTCCGTGGCGCAATTGCCTAGTGCGATCGGCTGTTAACCGAAAATTTGGAGGTTCGAGCCCTCCCGGGAGGGGTGTGTTGCTTTTTTCTTTGGGCTGATAGCTTTGAAGATATGTTCTGATGGTGGTGAGAGTGGAGCAGAACTGTCTCCGTGGCGCAATTGGCTAGCGCGATCGGCTGTTAACCGACAGGTTGGAGTTTCGAGCCCTCCCGGGAAGTTGTGTGTTGCTTGTTTCTTTGCGCTGATAGCTTTGAAGATATGTTCTGATGGTGGTGAAAGTGGGGCACGACTGTCTCCTTGGCGCAATTGGCTAGCGCGATCAGCTGTTAGCCAAAAGGTTGGAGGTTCGAGGCAACCCGATGGTGGTGGGGCGCTTTTTTTTCTGTGGGCTGATAGCATTAAGGATATGTTCTGATGGTGGTGAGAGTGGAGTAGGTTTGTCTCCGTGCCGCAATCGGGTAGCGCGATTGGCTGTTAACCGAAAAGTTGGAGGTTCGAGCCCACCCGGTGGTGGTGTGGCGCTTTTTTTTCTTAGCGCTGATAGCTTTGAAGGTATGTTCTGATGGTGGTGAGAGTGGAGCACGACTGTCTCAGTGGCAAAATTGGCTAGCGCAATCGGCTGTTAACCGAAAGGTTGGAGGTTCGAGCCCACCCGGTGGTGGTGCGGCGCTTTTTTTTTGGGCTGATAGCTTTGACGATATGTTCTACTGGTGGTGAGAGTGAAGCAGGACTGTCTCCGTGGCGCAATTGGCTAGCGCGATCGGCCGTTAACCAAAAGGTTGGGGTTTCGAGCCTCCCCGGAGTTGTGTGTTGCTTTTTTCTTTGCGCTGATAGCTTTGAAGATATGTTCTGACGGTGGTGAGAGTGGAGCACGACTGTCACCGTGGCGCAATTGGCTAGCGCGATCGGCTGTTAACCGAAAAGTTGGAGGTTCGAGCCCACCCGGTGGTGGTGTGGCGCTTTTTTTTCTTTGCGCTGATAGCTTTGAAGATATGTTCTGACGGTGGTGAAAGTGGAGCACGACTGTCACCGTGGCGCAATTGGCTAGCGCGATCGGCTGTTAACCGAAAGGTTGGAGGTTCGAGCCCACCCGGTGGTGGTGCGGCGCTTTTATTTCTTTGGGCTGATAGCTTTGAAGAAATGTTCTGACGGTGGTGACAGTGGAGCACGACTGTCATCGTGGAGCAATTGGCTAGCGCTGTCGGCTTTTAACGGAAAGGTTGGAGGTTCGAGCCCACCCGGTGGTGGTGCGGCGCTTTTTTTTCTTTGGGCTGACAGCTCTGAAGAAATGTTCTGACGGTGGTGAGAGTGGAGCAGGTCTGTCTCCGTGGCGCAATTGGCTAGCGCGATCGGCTGTTAACCGAAAAGTTGGAGGTTCGAGCCCTCCCGGGAGGGGTGTGTTGCTTTTTTCTTTGGGCTGATAGCTTTGAAGATATGTTCTGATGGTGGTGAGAGTGGAGCACGACTGTCTCCGTTACGCAATTGGCTAGCGCAATCGGCTGTTAACCGAAAGGTTGGAGGTTCGAGCCCACCCGGTGGTGGTGCGGCGCTTTTTTTTCTTTGGGCTGATAGCTTTGACGATATGATCTACTGGTGCTGAGAGTGGAGCAGGACTGTCTCCGTGGCGCAATTGGCTAGCGCGATCGGCTGTTAACCGAAAGGTTGGGGTTTCGAGCCCTCCCGGGAGTTGTGTGTTGATTTTTTCTTTGCGCTGATAGCTTTGAAGATATGTTCTTACGGTGGTGAAAGTGGAGCACGACTGTCTCCGTGGCGCAATTGGCTAGCGCGATCGGCTGTTAACCGAAAGGTCGGAGGTTCGAGCCCACCCGGTGGTGGTGCGGCGCTTTTTTTTCTTTGGGCTGAGAGCTTTGAAGATATGTTCCGATGGTGGGGAGAGTAGAGCAGGACTGTCTCCGTGGCGCAACTGGCTAGCGCGCTCGGCTGTTAACCGACAGGTTGGAGTTTCGACCCCACCCGGTGGTGGTGCGGCGCTTTTTTTCTTTGGGCTGATAGCTTTGACGATATGTTCTGACGGTGGTGGCAGTGGAGCACGACTGTCACCGTGGAGCAATTGGCTAGCGCTATCGGCTGTTAACGGAAATGTTGGAGGTTTGAGCCCACCCGGTGGTGGTGCGGCGCTTTTTTTTCTTTGGGCTGATATCTCTGAAGAAATGTTCTGACGGTGGTGAGAGTGGAGCACGACTGTCACCGTGGCGCAATTGGCTAGCGCGATCGGCTGTTAACCGAAAGGTTGGAGGTTCGAGCCCACCCGGTGGTGGTGCGGCGCTTTTATTTCTTTGGGCTGATAGCTTTGAAGAAATGTTCTGACGGTGGTGACAGTGGAGCACGACTGTCACCGTGGAGCAATTGGCTAGCGCTGTCGGCTTTTAACGGAAAGGTTGGAGGTTCGAGCCCTCCCGGTGGTGGTGCGGCGCTTTTTTCTTTGGGCTGATAGCTCTGAAGAAATGTTCTGACGGTGGTGAGAGTGGAGCAGGTCTGTCTCCGTGGCGCAATTGGCTAGCGCGATCGGCTGTTAACCGAAAAGTTGGAGGTTCGAGCCCTCCCGGGAGGGGTGTGTTGCTTTTTTCTTTGGGCTGATAGCTTTGAAGATATGTTCTGATGGTGGTGAGAGTGGAGCAGGACTATCTCCGTGGCGCAATTGGCTAGCGCGATCGGCTTTTAACCGAAAACTTGGATGTTCGAGCCCAACCGGCGGTGGTGCGGCGCTTTTTTTTTTGGCTGATAGCTTTGAAGATATGTTCTGATGGTGGTGAGAGTGGAGCAGAACTGTCTCCGGGGCGCAATTGGCTAGCGCGATCGGCTGTTAACCGAAAGGTTGGAGTTTCGAGCCCACCCGGTGGTGGTGCGGCGCTTTCTTTTCTTTGGGCTGAAAGCTTTGAAGTTATGTTCTGATGGTGGCGAGAGTGGAGCAGGATTGTCTCCGTGGCGCAATTAGCTAGCGCGATCGGCTGTTAACCGAAAGGTTGGAGGTTCGAGCCCACTTGGTGGTGGTGCGGCGCATTTTTTTCTTTGGGCTCATAGCTCTGAAGAAATGTTTTGACGATGGTGAGAGTGGAGCACGAGTGTCTTCGTGGCGCAAATGGCTAGCGGCATCGGCTCTTAACCGAAAGGTTGGAGGTTCGAGCACACCCGGTGGTGGTACGGCGCTTTTTTTTCTTTGGGCTGATAGCTTTGAAGATATGTTCTGAAGGTGGTGAGAGTGGAGTACCACTGTTTCCGCGGCGCAATTGGCTAGCGCGATCAGCTGTTAGCCGAAAGGTTGGAGGTTTGAGCCCACCCGATGGTGGTGCGGCGCTTTTTTTTTCTGTGGGCTGATAGCTTTGAAGACATGTTCTGATGGTGGTGAGAGTGTAGCAGGACTGTCTCCGTGCCGCAATCAGCTAGCGCGATCGGCTGTTAACCGAAAAGTTGGAGGTTCGAGCCCACCCGGTGGTGGTGCGGCGCTTTTTTTTTCTTTGCGCTGATAGCTTTGAAGATATGTTCTGATGGTGGTGAGAGTGGAGCACGACTGTCTCCGTGGCGCAATTGGTTAGCGCAATCGGCTGTTAACCGAAAGGTTGGAGGTTCGAGCCCACCCGGTGGTGGTGCGGCGCTTTTTTTTTCTTTGGGCTGATAGCTTTGACGATATGTTCTGGCGGTGGTGGCAGTGGAGCACGACTGTCACCGTGGGGCAATTGGCTAGCGCTATCGGCTGTTAACGGAAAGGTTGGAGGTTCGAGCCCACCCTGTGGTGGTGCGGCGCTTTTTTTTTCTTTGGGCTGATAGCTCTGAAGAAATGTTCTGACGGTGGTGAGAGTGGAGCAGGGCTGTCTCCGTGGCGCAACTGGCTAGCGCGATTCGCTGTTAACCGAAAAGTTGGAGTTTCGAGCCCTCCCGGGAGGGGTGTGTTGCTTTTTTCTTTGCGCTGATAGCTTTGAAGATATGTTCTGATGGTGGTGAGAGTGGAGCACGTCTGTCTCCGTGGCGCAATTGGCTAGTGCGATCGGCTGTTAACCGAACGGTTGGAGGCTCGAGCCCACCCGGTGGTGGTGCGGCACTTTTATTTCTTTGGGCTGATAGCTTTGAAGAAATGTTCTGACGGTGGTGACAGTGGAGCACCACTGTCACCGTGGAGCAATTGGCTAGCGCTGTCGGCTTTTAACGGAACGGTTGGAGGTTCGAGCACACCCGGTGGTGGTGCGGCGCTTTTTTTTCTTTGGGTTGATAGCTCTGAAGAAATGTTCTGACGGTGGTGAGAGTGGAGCAGGTCTGTCTCCGTGGCGCAATTGGCTAGCGCGATCGGCTGTTAACCGAAAAGTTGGAGGTTCGAGCCCTCCCGGGAGGGGTGTGTTGCTTTTTTCTTTGGGCTGATAGCTTTGAAGATATGTTCTGATGGTGGTGAGAGTGGAGCAGAACTGTCTCCGTGGCGCAATTGGCTAGCGCGATCTGCTGTTAACCGACAGGTTTGAGTTTCGAGCCCTCCCGGGAAGTGGTGTGTTGCTTGTTTCTTTGCGCTGATAGCTTTGAAGATATGTTCTGATGGTGGTGAAAGTGGGGCACGACTGTCTCCTTGGCGCAATTGGCTAGCGCGATCAGCTGTTAGCCAAAAGGTTGGAGGTTCGAGGCCACCCGATGGTGGTGCGGCGCTTTTTTTTTCTGTGGGCTGATAGCTTTGAGGATATGTTCTGATGGTGGTGAGAGTGGAGTAGGACTGTCTCCGTGCCGCAATCGGGTAGCGCGATTGGCTGTTAACCGAAAAGTTGGAGGTTCGAGCCCACCCGGTGGTGGTGTGGCGCTTTTTTTTTTAGCGCTGATAGCTTTGAAGGTATGTTCTGATGGTGGTGAGAGTGGAGCACGACTGTCTCAGTGGCAAAATTGGCTAGCGCAATCGGCTGTTAACCGAAAGGTTGGAGGTTCGAGCCCACCCGGTGGTGGTGCGGCGCTTTTTTTCTTTGGGCTGATAGCTTTGACGATATGTTCTACTGGTGGTGAGAGTGAAGCAGGACTGTCTCCGTGGCGCAATTGGCTAGCGCGATCGGCCGTTAACCGAAAGGTTGGGGTTTCGAGCCTCCCCGGAGTTGTGTGTTGCTTTTTTCTTTGCGCTGATAGCTTTGAAGATATGTTCTGACGGTGGTGAGAGTGGAGCACGACTGTCACCGTGGCGCAATTGGCTAGCGCGATCGGCTGTTAACCGAAAAGTTGGAGGTTCGAGCCCACCCGGTGGTGGTGTGGCGCTTTTTTTTCTTTGCGCTGATAGCTCTGAAGAAATGTTCTGATGGTGGTGAGAGTGTAGCAGGACTGTCTCCGTGCCGCAATCAGCTAGCGCGATCGGCTGTTAACCGAAAAGTTGGAGGTTCGAGCCCACCCGGTGGTGGTGCGGCGCTTTTTTTTTCTTTGCGCTGATAGCTTTGAAGATATGTTCTGATGGTGGTGAGAGTGGAGCACGACTGTCTCCGTGGCGCAATTGGTTAGCGCAATCGGCCGTTAACCGAAAGGTTGGGGTTTCGAGCCTCCCCGGAGTTGTGTGTTGCTTTTTTCTTTGCGCTGATAGCTTTGAAGTTATGTTCTGATGGTGGCGAGAGTGGAGCAGGATTGTCTCCGTGGCGCAATTAGCTAGCGCGATCGGCTGTTTACCGAAAGGTTGGAGGTTCGAGCCCACTTGGTGGTGGTGCGGCGCATTTTTTTCTTTGGGCTGATAGCTCTGAAGAAATGTTCTGATGGTGGTGAGAGTGTAGCAGGACTGTCTCCGTGCCGCAATCAGCTAGCGCGATCGGCTGTTAACCGAAAAGTTGGAGGTTCGAGCCCACCCGGTGGTGGTGCGGCGCTTTTTTTTTTCTTTGCGCTGATAGCTTTGAAGATATGTTCTGATGGTGGTGAGAGTGGAGCACGACTGTCTCCGTGGCGCAATTGGTTAGCGCAATCGGCTGTTAACCGAAAGGTTGGAGGTTCGAGCCCACCCGGTGGTGGTGCGGCGCTTTTTTTTTCTTTGGGCTGATAGCTTTGACGATATGTTCTGGCGGTGGTGGCAGTGGAGCACGACTGTCACCGTGGGGCAATTGGCTAGCGCTATCGGCTGTTAACGGAAAGGTTGGAGGTTCGAGCCCACCCTGTGGTGGTGCGGCGCTTTTTTTTTTCTTTGGGCTGATAGCTCTGAAGAAATGTTCTGACGGTGGTGAGAGTGGAGCAGGGCTGTCTCCGTGGCGCAACTGGCTAGCGCGATTGGCTGTTAACCGAAAAGTTGGAGTTTCGAGCCCTCCCGGGAGGGGTGTGTTGCTTTTTTCTTTGCGCTGATAGCTTTGAAGATATGTTCTGATGGTGGTGAGAGTGGAGCACGACTGTCTCCGTGGCGCAATTGGCTAGTGCGATCGGCTGTTAACCGAACGGTTGGAGGCTCGAGCCCACCCGGTGGTGGTGCGGCACTTTTATTTCTTTGGGCTGATAGCTTTGAAGAAATGTTCTGACGGTGGTGACAGTGGAGCACCACTGTCACCGTGGAGCAATTGGCTAGCGCTGTCGGCTCTTAACGGAACGGTTGGAGGTTCGAGCACACCCGGTGGTGGTGCGGCGCTTTTTTTTCTTTGGGTTGATAGCTCTGAAGAAATGTTCTGACGGTGGTGAGAGTGGAGCAGGTCTGTCTCCGTGGCGCAATTGGCTAGCGCGATCGGCTGTTAACCGAAAAGTTGGAGGTTCGAGCCCTCCCGGGAGGGGTGTGTTGCTTTTTTCTTTGGGCTGATAGCTTTGAAGATATGTTCTGATGGTGGTGAGAGTGGAGCAGAACTGTCTCCGTGGCGCAATTGGCTAGCGCGATCTGCTGTTAACCGACAGGTTTGAGTTTCGAGCCCTCCCGGGAAGTGGTGTGTTGCTTGTTTCTTTGCGCTGATAGCTTTGAAGATATGTTCTGATGGTGGTGAAAGTGGGGCACGACTGTCTCCTTGGCGCAATTGGCTAGCGCGATCAGCTGTTAGCCAAAAGGTTGGAGGTTCGAGGCCACCCGATGGTGGTGCGGCGCTTTTTTTTTCTGTGGGCTGATAGCTTTGAGGATATGTTCTGATGGTGGTGAGAGTGGAGTAGGACTGTCTCCGTGCCGCAATCGGGTAGCGCGATTGGCTGTTAACCGAAAAGTTGGAGGTTCGAGCCCACCCGGTGGTGGTGTGGCGCTTTTTTTTCTTAGCGCTGATAGCTTTGAAGGTATGTTCTGATGGTGGTGAGAGTGGAGCACGACTGTCTCAGTGGCAAAATTGGCTAGCGCAATCGGCTGTTAACCGAAAGGTTGGAGGTTCGAGCCCACCCGGTGGTGGTGCGGCGCTTTTTTTCTTTGGGCTGATAGCTTTGACGATATGTTCTACTGGTGGTGAGGGTGAAGCAGGACTGTCTCCGTGGCGCAATTGGCTAGCGCGATCGGCCGTTAACCGAAAGGTTGGGGTTTCGAGCCTCCCCGGAGTTGTGTGTTGCTTTTTTCTTTGCGCTGATAGCTTTGAAGATATGTTCTGACGGTGGTGAGAGTGGAGCACGACTGTCACCGTGGCGCAATTGGCTAGCGCGATCGGCTGTTAACCGAAAAGTTGGAGGTTCGAGCCCACCCGGTGGTTGTGTGGCGCTTTTTTTTCTTTGCGCTGATAGCTTTGAAGGTATGTTCTGATGGTGGTGAGAGTGGAGCACGACTGTCTCAGTGGCAAAATTGGCTAGCGCAATCGGCTGTTAACCGAAAGGTTGGAGGTTCGAGCCCACCCGGTGGTGGTGCGGCGCTTTTTCTCTTTGGGCTGATAGCTTTGACGATATGTTCTACTGGTGGTGAGAGTGAAGCAGGACTGTCTCCGTGGCGCAATTGGCTAGCGCGATAGGCCGTTAACCGAAAGGTTGGGGTTTCGAGCCTCCCCGGAGTTGTGTGTTGCTTTTTTCTTTGCGCTGATAGCTTTGAAGATATGTTCTGACGGTGGTGAGAGTGGAGCACGACTGCCACCGTGGCGCAATTGGCTAGCGCGATCGGCTGTTAACCGAAAGGTTGGAGGTTCGAGCCCACCCGGTGGTGGTGCGGCGCTTTTATTTCTTTGGGCTGATAGCTTTGAAGAAATGTTCTGACGGTGGTGACAGTGGAGCACGACTGTCATCGTGGAGCAATTGGCTAGCGCTGTCGGCTTTTAACGGAAAGGTTGGAGGTTCGAGTCCACCCGGTGGTGGTGCGGCGCTTTTTTTTCTTTGGGCTGACAGCTCTGAAGAAATGTTCTGACGGTGGTGAGAGTGGAGCAGGTCTGTCTCCGTGGCGCAATTGGCTAGCGCGATCGGCTGTTAACCGAAAAGTTGGAGGTTCGAGCCCACCCGGTGGTGGTGCGGCGCTTTTTTTTCTTTGGGCTGATAGCTTTGACGATATGATCTACTGGTGCTGAGAGTGGAGCAGGACTGTCTCCGTGGCGCAATTGGCTAGCGCGATCGGCTGTTAACCGAAAGGTTGGGGTATCGAGCCCTCCCGGGAGTTGTGTGTTGATTTTTTCTTTGCGCTGATAGCTTTGAGGATATGTTCTTACGGTGGTGAAAGTGGAGCACGACTGTCTCCGTGGCGCAATTGGCTAGCGCGATCGGCTGTTAACCGAAAGGTCGGAGGTTCGAGCCCACCCGGTGGTGGTGCGGCGCTTTTTTTTCTTTGGGCTGAGAGCTTTGAAAATATGTTCCGATGGTGGGGAGAGTAGAGCAGGACTGTCTCCGTGGCGCAACTGGCTAGCGCGCTCGGCTGTTAACCGACAGGTTGGAGTTTCGAGCCCACCCGGTGGTGGTGCGGCGCTTTTTTTCTTTGGGCTGATAGCTTTGACGATATGTTCTGACGGTGGTGGCAGTGGAGCACGACTGTCACCGTGGAGCAATTGGCTAGCGCTATCGGCTGTTAACGGAAATGTTGGAGGTTCGAGCTCACCCGGTGATGGTGCGGCGCTTTTTTTTCTTTGGGCTGATAGCTCTGAAGAAATGTTCTGACGGTGGTGAGAGTGGAGCACGACTGTCACCGTGGCGCCATTGGCTAGCGCGATCGGCTGTTAACCGAAAGGTTGGAGGTTCGAGCCCACCCGGTGGTGGTGCGGCGCTTTTATTTCTTTGGGCTGATAGCTTAGAAGAAATGTTCTGACGGTGGTGACAGTGGAGCACGACTGTCACCGTGGAGCAATTGGCTAGCGCTGTCGGCTTTTAACGGAAAGGTTGGAGGTTCGAGCCCACCCGGTGGTGGTGCGGCGCTTTTTTTCTTTGGGCTGATAGCTCTGAAGAAATGTTCTGACGGTGGTGAGAGTGGAGCAGGTCTGTCTCCGTGGCGCAATTGGCTAGCGCGATCGGCTGTTAACCGAAAAGTTGGAGGTTCGAGCCCTCCCGGGAGGGGTGTGTTGCTTTTTTCTTTGGGCTGATAGCTTTGAAGATATGTTCTGATGGTGGTGAGAGTGGAGCAGGACTATCTCCGTGGCGCAATGGGCTAGCGCGATCGGCTTTTAACCGAAAACTTGGATGTTCGAGCCCGACCGGCGGTGGTGCGGCGCTTTTTTTTTGGGCTGATAGCTTTGAAGATATGTTCTGATGGTGGTGAGAGTGGAGCAGAACTGTCTCCGGGGCGCAATTAGCTAGCGCGATCGGCTGTTAACCGAAAGGTTGGAGGTTCGAGCCCACTTGGTGGTGGTGCGGCGCATTTTTTTCTTTGGGCTGATAGCTCTGAAGAAATGTTTTGACGGTGGTGAGAGTGGAGCACGAGTGTCTTCGTGGCGCAAATGGCTAGCGGCATCGGCTCTTAACCGAAAGGTTGGAGGTTCGAGCACACCCGGTGGTGGTACGGCGCTTTTTTTTCTTTGGGCTGATAGCTTTGAAAAAATGTTCTGAAGGTGGTGAGAGTGGAGTACGACTGTTTCCGCGGCGCAATTGGCTAGCGCGATCAGCTGTTAGCCGAAAGGTTGGAGGTTTGAGCCCACCCGATGGTGGTGCGGCGCTTTTTTTTTCTGTGGGCTGATAGCTTTGAAGATATGTTCTGATGGTGGTGAGAGTGTAGCAGGACTGTCTCCGTGCCGCAATCAGCTAGCGCGATCGGCTGTTAACCGAAAAGTTGGAGGTTCGAGCCCACCCGGTGGTGGTGCGGCGCTTTTTTTTTCTTTGCGCTGATAGCTTTGAAGATATGTTCTGATGGTGGTGAGAGTGGAGCACGACTGTCTCCGTGGCGCAATTGGTTAGCGCAATCGGCTGTTAACCGAAAGGTTGGAGGTTCGAGCCCACCCGGTGGTGGTGCGGCGCTTTTTTTTCTTTGGGCTGATAGCTTTGACGATATGTTCTGGCGGTGGTGGCAGTGGAGCACGACTGTCACCGTGGGGCAATTGGCTAGCGCTATCGGCTGTTAACGGAAAGGTTGGAGGTTCGAGCCCACCCTGTGGTGGTGCGGCGCTTTTTTTTTCTTTGGGCTGATAGCTCTGAAGAAATGTTCTGACGGTGGTGAGAGTGGAGCAGGACTGTCTCCGTGGCGCAACTGGCTAGCGCGATTGGCTGTTAACCGAAAAGTTGGAGTTTCGAGCCCTCCCGGGAGGGGTGTGTTGCTTTTTTCTTTGCGCTGATAGCTTTGAAGATATGTTCTGATGGTGGTGAGAGTGGAGCACGACTGTCTCCGTGGCGCAATTGGCTAGTGCGATCGGCTGTTAACCGAACGGTTGGAGGCTCGAGCCCACCCGGTGGTGGTGCGGCACTTTTATTTCTTTGGGCTGATAGCTTTGAAGAAATGTTCTGACGGTGGTGACAGTGGAGCACCACTGTCACCGTGGAGCAATTGGCTAGCGCTGTCGGCTTTTAACGGAACGGTTGGAGGTTCGAGCACACCCGGTGGTGGTGCGGCGCTTTTTTTTCTTTGGGTTGATAGCTCTGAAGAAATGTTCTGACGGTGGTGAGAGTGGAGCAGGTCTGTCTCCGTGGCGCAATTGGCTAGCGCGATCGGCTGTTAACCGAAAAGTTGGAGGTTCGAGCCCTCCCGGGAGGGGTGTGTTGCTTTTTTCTTTGGGCTGATAGCTTTGAAGATATGTTCTGATGGTGGTGAGAGTGGAGCAGAACTGTCTCCGTGGCGCAATTGGCTAGCGCGATCGGCTGTTTACGGACAGGTTTGAGTTTCGAGCCCTCCCGGGAAGTGGTGTGTTGCTTGTTTCTTTGCGCTGATAGCTTTGAAGATATGTTCTGATGGTGGTGAAAGTGGGGCACGACTGTCTCCTTGGCGCAATTGGCTAGCGCGATCGGCTGTTAACCGAAAGGTTGGAGGTTCGAGCCCACCCGGTGGTGGTGCGGCGCTTTTATTTCTTTGGGCTGATAGCTTTGAAGAAATGTTCTGACGGTGGTGACAGTGGAGCACGACTGTCATCGTGGAGCAATTGGCTAGCGCTGTCGGCTTTTAACGGAAAGGTTGGAGGTTCGAGCCCACCCGGTGGTGGTGCGGCGCTTTTTTTTCTTTGGGCTGACAGCTCTGAAGAAATGTTCTGACGGTGGTGAGAGTGGAGCAGGTCTGTCTCCGTGGCGCAATTGGCTAGCGCGATCGGCTGTTAACCGAAAAGTTGGAGGTTCGAGCCCTCCCGGGAGGGGTGTGTTGCTTTTTTCTTTGGGCTGATAGCTTTGAAGATATGTTTTGATGGTGGTGAGAGTGGAGCAGGACTATCTCCGTGGCGCAATGGGCTAGTGCGATCGGCTTTTAACCGAAAACTTGGATGTTCGAGCCCACCCGGCGGTGGTGCGGCGCTTTTTTTTCTTTGGGCTGATAGCTTTGAAGTTATGCTCTGATGGTGGTGAGAGTGGAGCAGAACTGTCTCCGGGGCGCAATTGGCTAGCGCGATCGGCTGTTAACCGAAAGGTTGGAGTTTCGAGCCCACCCGGTGGTGGTGCGGCGCTTTCTTTTCTTTGGGCTGATAGCTTTGAAGTTATGTTCTGATGGTGGCGAGAGTGGAGCAGGATTGTCTCCGTGGCGCAATTAGCTAGCGCGATCGGCTGTTAACCGAAAGGTTGGAGGTTCGAGCCCACTTGGGGGTGGTGCGGCGCATTTTTTTCTTTGGCCTGATAGCTCTGAAGAATTGTTCGGACGGTGGTGAGAGTGGAGCACGAGTGTCTTCGTGGCGCAAATGGCTAGCGGCATCGGCTCTTAACCGAAAGGTTGGAGGTTCGAGCACACCCGGTGGTGGTACGGCGCTTTTTTTTCTTTGGGCTGATAGCTTTGAAGATATGTTCTGAAGGTGGTGAGAGTGGAGTACGACTGTTTCCGCGGTGCAATTGGCTAGCGCGATCAGCTGTTAGCCGAAAGGTTGGAGGTTTGAGCCCACCCGATGGTGGTGCGGCGCTTTTTTTTCTGTGGGCTGATAGCTTTGAAGATATGTTCTGATGGTGGTGAGAGTGGAGCAGGACTGTCTCCGTGCCGCAATCGGCTAGCGCGATCGGCTGTTAACCGAAAAGTTGGAGGTTCGAGCCCACCCGGTGGTGGTGCGGCGCTTTTTTTTCTTTGCGCTGATAGCTTTGAAGATATGTTCTGATGGTGGTGAGAGTGGAGCACGACTGTCTCCGTGGCGCAATTGGCTAGCGCAATCGGCTGTTAACCGAAAGGTTGGAGGTTCGAGCCCACCCGGTGGTGGTGCGGCGCTTTTTTTTCTTTGGGCTGAGAGCTTTGAAGATATGTTCCGATGGTGGGGAGAGTAGAGCAGGACTGTCTCCGTGGCGCAACTGGCTAGCGCGCTCGGCTGTTAACCGACAGGTTGGAGTTTCGAGCCCACCCGGTGGTGGTGCGGCGCTTTTTTCTTTGGGCTGATAGCGTTGACGATATGTTCTGACGGTGGTGGCAGTGGAGCACGACTGTCACCGTGGGGCAATTGGCTAGCGCTATCGGCTGTTAACGGAAAGATTGGAGGTTCGAGCCCACCCGATGGTGGTTCGGCGCTTTTTTTTCTTTGGGCTGATAGCTCTGAAGAAATGTTCTGATAGTGGTGAGAGTGGAGCAGAACTGTCTCCGTGGCGCAATTGGCTAGCGCGATCGGCTGTTAACCGACAGGTCGGAGTTTCGAGCCCACCCGGTGGTGGTGCGGCGCTTTTTTTCTTTGGGCTGATAGCCCTGAAGAAATGGTCTGACGGTGGTGAGAGTGGAGCAGGGCTGTCTCTGTGGCGCTATTGGCTAGCGCGATCGGCTGTTAACCGAAAAGTTGGAGGTTAGAGCCCTCCCGGGAGGGGTGTGTTGCTTTTTTCTTTGCGCTGATAGCTTTGAAGATATGTTCTGATGGTGGTGAGAGTGGAGCAGAACTGTCTCCGTGGCGCAATTGGCTAGCGCGCTCGGCTGTTAACCGACAGGTTGGAGTTTCGAGCCCACCCGGTGGTGGTGCGGCGCTTTTTTCTTTGGGCTGATAGCTTTGACGATATGTTCTGACGGTGGTGGCAGTGGAGCACGACTGTCACCGTGGGGCAATTGGCTAGCGCTATCGGCTGTTAACGGAAAGATTGGAGGTTCGAGCCCACCCGATGGTGGTTCGGCGCTTTTTTTTCTTTGGGCTGATAGCTCTGAAGAAATGTTCTGATAGTGGTGAGAGTGGAGCAGAACTGTCTCCGTGGCGCAATTGGCTAGCGCGATCGGCTGTTAACCGAAAGGTTGGGGTTTCGAGCCCTCCCGGGAGTTGTGTGTTGCTTTTTTCTTTGCGCTGATAGCTTTGAAGATATGTTCTTACGGTGGTGAGAGTGGAGCACGACTGTCTCCGTGGCGCAATTGGCTAGCGCGATCGGCTGTTAACCGAAAGGTCAGAGGTTCGAGCCCACCCGGTGGTGGTGCGGCGCTTTTTTTTCTTTGGGCTGAGAGCTTTGAAGATATGTTCCGATGGTGGGGAGAGTAGAGCAGGACTGTCTCCGTGGCGCAACTGGCTAGCGCGCTCGGCTGTTAACCGACAGGTTGGAGTTTCGAGCCCACCCGGTGGTGGTGCGGCGCTTTTTTCTTTGGGCTGATAGCTTTGACGATATGTTCTGACGGTGGTGGCAGTGGAGCACGACTGTCACCGTGGGGCAATTGGCTAGCGCTATCGGCTGTTAACGGAAAGATTGGAGGTTCGAGCCCACCCGATGGTGGTTCGGCGCTTTTTTTTCTTTGGGCTGATAGCTCTGAAGAAATGTTCTGATAGTGGTGAGAGTGGAGCAGAACTGTCTCCGTGGCGCAATTGGCTAGCGCGATCGGCTGTTAACCGACAGGTCGGAGTTTCGAGCCCACCCGGTGATGGTGCGGCGCTTTTTTTCTTTGGGCTGATAGCCCTGAAGAAATGGTCTGACGGTGGTGAGAGTGGAGCAGGGCTGTCTCTGTGGCGCCATTGGCTAGCGCGATCGGCTGTTAACCGAAAAGTTGGAGGTTAGAGCCCTCCCGGGAGGGGTGTGTTGCTTTTTTCTTTGCGCTGATAGCTTTGAAGATATGTTCTGATGGTGGTGAGAGTGGAGCAGAACTGTCTCCGTGGCGCAATTGGCTAGCGCGATCGGCTGTTAACCGACAGGTTTGAGTTTCGAGCCCTCCCGGGAAGTGGTGTGTTGCTTGTTTCTTTGCGCTGATAGCTTTGAAGATATGTTCTGATGGTGGTGAAAGTGGGGCACGACTGTCTCCTTGGCGCAATTGGCTAGCGCGATCAGCTGTTGGCCAAAAGGTTCGAGGTTCAAGGCAACCCGATGGTGGTGCGGCGCTTTTTTTTCTGTGAGCTGATAGCTTTGAGGATATGTTCTGATGGTGGTGAGAGGGGAGTAGGACTGTCTCCGTGGCGCAATTGGCTAGCGCGATCGGCTGTTAACCGAAAGGTTGGGGTTTCGAGCCTCCCCGGAGTTGTGTGTTGCTTTTTTCTTTGCGCTGATAGCTTTGAAGATATGTTCTGACGGTGGTGAGAGTGGAGTACGACTGTCACCGTGGCGCAATTGGCTAGCGCGATCGGCTGTTAACCGAAAGGTTGGAGGTTCGAGCCCACCCGGTGGTAATGCGGTGATTTTATTTCTTTGGGCTGATAGCTTTGAAGATATGTTCTGATGGTGGTGAGAGTGGAGCAGAACTGTCTCCGGGGCGCAATTGGCTAGCGGCATCGGCTCTTAACCGAAAGGTTGGAGGTTCGAGCACACCCGGTGGTGGTACGGCGCTTTTTTTTCTTTGGGCTGATAGCTTTGAAGATATGTTCTGAAGGTGGTGAGAGTGGAGTACGACTGTTTCCGCGGCGCAATTGACTAGCGCGATCAGCTGTTAGCCGAAAGGTTGGAGGTTCGAGCACACCCGATGGTGGTGCGGCGCTTTTTTTTCTGTGGGCTGATAGCTTTGAAGATATGTTCTGATGGTGGTGAGAGTGGAGCAGGACTGTCTCCGTGCCGCAATCGGCTGTTAACCGAAAAGTTGGAGGTTCGAGCCCACCCGGTGAAGGTGCGGCGCTTTTTTTTCTTTGCGCTGATAGCTTTGAAGATATGTTCTGATGGTGGTGAGAGTGGAGCACGACTGTCTCCGTGGCGCAATTGGCTAGCGCGATCGGCTGTTAACCGAAAGGTTGGGGTTTCGAGCCCTCCCGGGAGTTGTGTGTTGCTTTTTTCTTTGCGCTGATAGCTTTGAAGTTATGTTCTTACGGTGGTGAGAGTGGAGCACGACTGTCTCCGTTGCGCAATTGGCTAGCGCGATCGGCTGTTAACCGAAAGGTCGGAGGTTCGAGCCCACCCGGTGGTGGTGCGGCGCTTTTTTTTCTTTGGGCTGAGAGCTTTGAAGATATGTTCCGATGGTGGGGAGAGTAGAGCAGGACTGTCTCCGTGGCGCAACTGGCTAGCGCGCTCGGCTGTTAACCGACAGGTTGGTGTTTCGAGCCCACCCGGTGGTGGTGCGGCGCTTTTTTTCTTTGGGCTGATAGCTTTGACGATATATTCTGATGGTGGTGGCAGTGGAGCACGACTGTCACCGTGGGGCAATTGGCTAGCGCTATCGGCTGTTAACGGAAAGGTTGGAGGTTCGAGCCCACCCTGTGGTGGTGCGGCGCTTTTTTTTCTTTGGGCTGATAGCTCTGAAGAAATGTTCTGACGGTGGTGAGAGTGGAGCAGGGCTGTCTCCGTGGCGCAACTGGCTAGCGCGATCGGCTGTAACTGAAAAGTTGGAGTTTCGAGCCCTCCCGGGAGGGGTGTGTTGCTTTTTTCTTTGCGCTGATAGCTTTGAAGATATGTTCTTACGGTGGTGAAAGTGGAGCACGACTGTCTCCGTGGCGCAATTGGCTAGCGCGATCGGCTGTTAACCGAAAGGTCGGAGGTTCGAGCCCACCCGGTGGTGGTGCGGCGCTTTTTTTTCTTTGGGGTGATAGCTCTGAAGAAATGTTCTGACGGTGGTGACTGTGGAGCACGACTGTCACTTTGGGGCAATTGGCTAGCACTATCGGCTGTTAACGGAAAGGTTGGAAGTTCGAGCCCACCCGATGGTGGTGCGGCGCTTTTTTTTTTCTGCGGGCTGATAGCTTTGAAGATATGTTCTGATGGTGTTGAGAGTGGAGCAGGACTGTCTCCGTGCCGCAATCGGCTAGCGCGATAGGCTGTTAACCGAAAAGTTGGAAATTCGAGCCCACCCGGTGGTGGTGTGGCGCTTTTTTTTCTTTGGGCTGATATCTTTGAAGTTATGTTCTGATGGTGGTGAGAGGGGAGGAGGATTGTCTCCGTGGCGCAATTAGCTAGCGCGATTTGCTGTTAACCGAAAGGATGGAGTTTCGAGCCCTCCCGGGAGTGGTGTGTTGCTTTTTTCTTTGCGCTGATAGCTTTGAAAATATGTTCTGATGGTGGTGAAAGTGGGGCACGACTGTCCCCGTGGCGCAATTGGCTAGCGCGATCGGCTGTTAACCGCAAGGTTGGGAGGTTCAAGCCCACCCGGTGGTGGCACGGCGCTTTTTTTTCTTTCGGCTGATAGCTCTGAAGAAATGTTCTGATGGTGGTGACAGTGGAGCACGACTGTCACCGTGGAGCAATTGGCTAGCGCTGTCGGCTTTTAACGGAAAGGTTGGAGGTTCGAGCCCACCCGGTGGTGGTGCGGCGCTTTTTTTTCTTTGGGCTGATAGCTCTGAAGAAATGTTCTGACGGTGGTGAGAGTGGAGCAGGTCTGTCTCCGTGGCGCAATTGGCTAGCGCGATCGGCTGTTAACCGAAAAGTTGGAGGTTCGAGCCCTCCCGGGAGGGGTGTGTTGCTTTTTTCTTTGGGCTGATAGCTTTGAAGATATGTTCTGATGGTGGTGAGAGTGGAGTAGAACTGTCTCCGTGGCGCAATTGGCTAGCGCGATCGGCTGTTAACCGACAGGTTTGAGTTTCGAGCCCTCCCGGGAAGTGGTGTGTTGCTTGTTTCTTTTCGCTGATAGCTTTGAAGATATGTTCTGATGGTGGTGAAAGTGGGGCACGACTGTCTCCTTGGCGCAATTGGCTAGCGCGATCAGCTGTTAGCCAAAAGGTTGGAGGTTCGAGGCCACCCGATGGTAGTGCGGCGCTTTTTTTTCTGTGGCTGATAGCTTTGAGGATATGTTCTGATGGTGGTGAGAGTGGAGTAGGACTGTCTCCGTGCCGCAATCGGGTAGCGCGATTGGCTGTTAACCGAAAAGTTGGAGGTTCGAGCCCACCCGGTGGTGGTGTGGCGCTTTTTTTTTCTTAGCGCTGATAGCTTTGAAGGTATGTTCTGATGGTGGTGAGAGTGGAGCACGAGTGTCTTCGTGGCGCAAATGGCTAGCGGCATCGGCTCTTAACCGAAAGGTTGGAGGTTCGAGCACACCCGGTGGTGGTACGGCGCTTTTTTTTCTTTGGGCTGATAGCTTTGAAGATATGTTCTGAAGGTGGTGAGAGTGGAGTACGATTGTTTCCGCGGCGCAATTGGCTAGCGCGATCAGCTGTTAGCCGAAAGGTTGGAGGTTTGAGCCCACCCGATGTTGGTGCGGCGCTTTTTTTTTCTGTGGGCTGATAGCTTTGAAGATATGTTCTGATGGTGGTGAGAGTGGAGCAGGACTGTCTCCGTGCCGCAATCGGCTAGCGCGATCGGCTGTTAACCGAAAAGTTGGAGGTTCGAGCCCACCCGGTGGTGGTGCGGCGCTTTTTTCTTTGGGCTGATAGCTTTGACGATATGTTCTGACGGTGGTGGCAGTGGAGCACGACTGTCACCGTGGGGCAATTGGCTAGCGCTATCGGCTGTTAACGGAAAGGTTGGAGGTTCGAGCCCACCCGGTGGTGGTGCGGCGCTTTTTTTTCTTTGGGCTGATAGCTCTGAAGAAATGTTCTGACGGTGGTGAGAGTGGAGCAGGGCTGTCTCCGTGGCGCAACTGGCTAGCGCGATCGGCTGTTAACCGAAACGTTGGAGTTTCGAGCCCTCCCGGGAGGGGTGTGTTGCTTTTTTCTTTGCGCAGATAGCTTTGAAGATATGTTCTGATGGTGGTGAGAGTGGAGCACGACTGTCTCCGTGGCGCAATTGGCTAGTGCGATCGGCTGTTAACCGAACGGTTGGAGGCTCGAGCCCACCCGGTGGTGGTGCGGCGCTTTTTTTCTTTGGGCTGATAGCTTTGAAGATATGTTCTGATGGTGGTGAGAGTTTAGCAGGACTATCTCCGGGGCGCAATTGGCTAGCGCGATCGGCTTTTAACCGAAAACTTTGATGTTCGAGCCCACCCTGCGGTGGTGCGGCGCTTTTTTTTGTTTGGGCTGATAGCTTTGAAGATATGTTCCGATGGTGGGAAGAGTGGAGCAGGACTGTCTCCGTGGCGCCATTGGCTAGCGCGATCGGCTGTTAACCGAAAAGTTGGAGGTTAGAGCCCTCCCGGGAGGGGTGTGTTGCTTTTTTCTTTGCGCTGATAGCTTTTAAGATATGTTCTGATGGTGGTGAGAGTGAAGCAGGACTATCTCCGTGGCGCAATTGGCTAGCGCGATCGGCTTTTAACCGAAAACTGGGATGTTCGAGCCCACCCGGCGGTGGTGCGGCACTTTTTTTTCTTTGGGCTGATAGCTTTGAAGATATGTTCGGATGGTGATGAGAGTGGAGCGGGACTGTCTCCGTGCCGCAATCGGCTAGCGCGATCGGCTGTTAACCGAAAAGTTGGAGGTTCGAGCCCACCCGGTGGTGGTGCGGCGCTTTATTTTCTTAGCGCTGATAGCTTTGAAGATATGTTCTGATGGTGGTGAGAGTGGAGCACGACTGTCTCCGTGGCGCAATTGGCTAGCGCAATCAGCTGTTAACCGAAAGTTTGTAGCTTCGAACCCACCCGGTGGTGGTGCGGCGCTTTTATTTCTTTGGGCTGATAGCTTTGAAGATATGTTCTGATGGTGGTGAGAGTGGAGCACGACTGTCTCCGTGGCGCAATTGGCTAGTGCGATCGGCTGTTAACCGAACAGTTGGAGGCTCGAGCCCACCCGGTGGTGGTGCGGCGCTTTTTTTCTTTGGGCTGATAGCTTTGAAGATATGTTCTGATGGTGGTGAGAGTTTAGCAGGACTATCTCCGTGGCGCAATTGGCTAGCGCGATCGGCTTTTAACCGAAAACTTTGATGTTCGAGCCCACCCTGCGGTGGTGCGGTGCTTTTTTTTTGTTTGGGCTGATAGCTTTGAAGATATGTTCTGATAGTGGTGAGAGTGGAGCAGAACTGTCTCCGTGGCGCAATTGGCTAGCGCGATCGGCTGTTAACCGACAGGTTGGAGTTTCGAGCCCTCCCGGGAGTGGTGTGTTGCTTTTTTCTTTGCGCTGATAGCTTTGAAGATTTGTTCTGACGGTGGTGAGAGTGGAGCACGACTGTCTCCGTGGCGGAATTGGCTAGCTCGATCGGCTGTTAACCGAAAGGTCGGAGGTTCGAGCCCACCCGGTGGTGGTGCGGCGCTTTTTTTTCTTTGGGCTGATAGCTTTGAAGATTTGTTCTGACGGTGGTGAGAGTGGAGCACGACTGTCTCCGTGGCGCAATTGGCTAGCTCGATCGGCTGTTAACCGAAAGGTCGGAGGTTCGAGCCCACCCGGTGGTGGTGCGGCGCTTTTTTTTCTTTGGGCTGATAGCTTTGAAGATATGTTCCGATGGTGGGAAGAGTGGAGCAGGACTGTCTCCGTGGCGCCATTGGCTAGCGCGATCGGCTGTTAACCGAAAAGTTGGAGGTTAGAGCCCTCCCGGGAGGGGTGTGTTGCTTTTTTCTTTGCGCTGATAGCTTTTAAGATATGTTCTGATGGTGGTGAGAGTGAAGCAGGACTATCTCCGTGGCGCAATTGGCTAGCGCGATCGGCTTTTAACCGAAAACTTGGATGTTCGAGCCCACCCGGCGGTGGTGCGGCACTTTTTTTTCTTTGGGCTGATAGCTTTGAAGATATGTTCGGATGGTGGTGAGAGTGGAGCAGGACTGTCTCCGTGCCGCAATCGGCTAGCGCGATCGGCTGTTAACCGAAAAGTTGGAGGTTCGAGCCCACCCGGTGGTGGTGCGGCGCTTTATTTTCTTAGCGCTGATAGCTTTGAAGATATGTTCTGATGGTGGTGAGAGTGGAGCACGACTGTCTCCGTGGCGCAATTGGCTAGCGCAATCAGCTGTTAACCGAAAGTTTGGAGGTTCGAACCCACCCGGTGGTGGTGCGGCGCTTTTATTTCTTTGGGCTGATAGCTTTGAAGAAATGTTCTGACGGTGGTGACAGTGGAGCACAACTGTCACCGTGGAGCAATTGGCTAGCGCTGTCGGCTTTTAACGGAAAGGTTGGAGGTTCGAGCCCACCCGGTGGTGGTGCGGCGCTTTTTTTTCTTTGGGCTGTTAGCTCTGAAGAAATGTTCTGACGGTGGTGAGAGTGGAGCAGGTCTGTCTCCGTGGCGCAATTGGCTAGCGCGATCGGCTGTTAACCGAAAGGTTGGAGGTTCGAGCCCTCCCGGGAGGGGTGTGTTGCTTTTTTCTTTGGGCTGATAGCTTTGAAGATATGTTCTGATGGTGGTGAGAGTGGAGCAGAACTGTCTCCGTGGCGCAATTGGCTAGCGCGATCGGCTGTTAACCGACAGGTTGGAGTTTCGAGCCCTCATGGGAAGTGGTGTGTTGCTTGTTTCTTTGCGCTGATAGCTTTGAAGATATGTTCTGATGGTGGTGAGAGTGGAGCACGACTGTCTCCGTGGCGCAATTGGCTAGCGCAATCAGCTGTTAACCGAAAGTTTGGAGGTTCGAACCCACCCGGTGGTGGTGCGGCGCTTTTATTTCTTTGGGCTGATAGCTTTGAAGAAATGTTGTGACGGTGGTGAGAGTGGAGCAGGACTATCTCCGTGGCGCAATGGGCTAGCGCGATCGGCTTTTAACCGAAAACTTGGATGTTCGAGCCCACCCGGCGGTGGTGCGGCGCTTTTTTTTCTTTGGGCTGATAGCTTTGAAGATATGTTCTGATGGTGGTGAGAGTGGAGCAGAACTGTCTCCGGGGCGCAATCGGCTAGCGCGATCGGCTGTTAACCGAAAGGTTGGAGTTTCGAGCCCACCCGGTGGTGGTGCGGCGCTTTCTTTTCTTTGGGCTGATAGCTTTGAAGTTATGTTCTGATGGTGGCGAGAGTGGAGCAGGATTGTCTCCGTGGCGCAATTAGCTAGCGCGATCGGCTGTTAACCGAAAGGTTGGAGGTTCGAGCCCACTTGGTGGTGGTGCGGCGCATTTTTTTCTTTGGGCTGATAGCTCTGAAGAAATGTTCTGACGGTGGTGAGAGTGGAGCACGAGTGTCTCCGTGGCGCAAATGGCTAGCGGCATCGGCTCTTAACCGAAAGGTTGGAGGTTCGAGCACACCCGGTGGTGGTACGGCGCTTTTTTTTCTTTGGGCTGATAGCTTTGAAGATATGTTCTGAAGGTGGTGAGAGTGGAGTACGACTGTTTCCGCGGCGCAATTGGCTAGCGCGATCAGCTGTTAGCCGAAAGGTTGGAGGTTTGAGCTCACCCGATGGTGGTGCGGCGCTTTTTTTTCTGTGGGCTGATAGCTTTGAAGATATGTTCTGATGGTGGTGAGAGTGGAGCAGGACTGTCTCCGTGCCGCAATCGGCTAGCGCGATCGGCTGTTAACCGAAAAGTTGGAGGTTCGAGCCCACCCGGTGGTGGTGTGGCGCTTTTTTTTCTTTGCACTGATAGCTTTGAAGATATGTTCTGATGGTGGTGAGAGTGGAGCACGACTGTCTCCGTGGCGCAATTGGCTAGCGCAATCGGCTGTTAACCGAAAGGTTGGAGGTTCGAGCCCACCCGGTGGTGGTGCGGCGCTTTTTTTTGCTTTGGGCAGATAGCTTTGACGATATGATCTACTGGTGCTGAGAGTGGAGCAGGACTGTCTCCGTGGCGCAATTGGCTAGCGCGATCGGCTGTTAACCGAAATGTTGGGGTTTCGAGCCCTCCCGGGAGTTGTGTGTTGCTTTTTTCTTTGCGCTGATAGCTTTGAAGATATGTTCTTACGGTGGTGAGAGTGGAGCACGACTGTCTCCGTGGCGCAATTGGCTAGCGCGATCGGCTGGAGGTTCGAGCCCACCCGGTGGTGGTGTGGCGCTTTTTTTTCTTTGGGCTGAGAGCTTTGAAGATATGTTCCGATGGTGGGGAGAGTAGAGCACGACTGTCTCCGTGGCGCAATTGGCTAGCGCGATCGGCTGTTAACCGAAATGTTGGGGTTTCGAGCCCTCCCGGGAGTTGTGTGTTGCTTTTTTCTTTGCGCTGATAGCTTTGAAGATATGTTCTTACGGTGGTGAGAGTGGAGCACGACTGTCTCCGTGCCGCAATCGGCTAGCGCGCTCGGCTGTTAACCGACAGGTTGGAGTTTCGAGCCCACCCGGTGGTGGTGCGGCGCTTTTTTTCTTTGGGCTGATAGCTTTGACGATATGTTCTGACGGTGGTGGCAGTGGAGCACGACTGTCACCGTGGGGCAATTCGCTAGCGCTATCGGCTGTTAACGGAAGGGTTGGAGGTTTGAGCCCACCCGGTGGTGGTGCGGCGCTTTTTTTTCTTTGGGCTGATAGCTCTGAAGAAATGTTCTGACGGTGGTGAGAGTGGAGCAGGGCTGCCTCCGTGGCGCAACTGGCTAGCGCGATCGGCTGTTAACCGAAAATTTGGAAATTCGAGCCCTCCCGGGAGGGGTGTGTGGCTTTTTTCTTTGCGCTGATAGCTTTGAAGATATGTTCTGATGGTGGTGAGAGCGGAGCACGACTGTCTCCGTGGCGCAATTGGCTAGTGCGATCGGCTGTTAACCGAAAGGTTGGAGTTTCGAGCCCACCCGGTGGTGGTGCGGCGCTTTTTTTCTTTGGGCTGATAGCTCTGAAGAAATGGTCTGATGGTGGTGAGAGTTTAGCAGGACTATCTCCGTGGCGCAATTGGCTAGCGCGATCGGCTTTTAACCGAAAACTTTGATGTTCGAGCCCACCCTGCGGTGGTGCGGCGCTTTTTTTTTGTTTGGGCTGATAGCTTTGGAGATATGTTCTGATAGTGGTGAGAGTGGAGCGGAGCAGTCTCCGTGGCGCAATTGGCTAGCGCGATCGGCTGTTAACCGACAGGTTGGAGTTTCGAGCCCTCCCGGGAATGGTGTGTTGCTTTTTTCTTTGCGCTGATAGCTTTGAAGATATGTTCTGACGGTGGTGAGAATGGAGCACGACTGTCTCCGTGGCGCAATTGGCTAGCTCGATCGGCTGTTAACCGAAAGGTCGGAGGTTCGAGCCCACCCGGTGGTGGTGCGGCGCTTTTTTTTCTTTGGGCTGATAGCTTTGAAGATATGTTCCGATGGTGGGAAGAGTGGAGCAGGACTGTCTCCGTGGCGCAACTGGCTAGCGCGCTCGGCTGTTAACCGAAAGGTTGGAGTTTCGAGCCCACTGGTGGTGGTGCGGCGCTTTTTTTCTTTGGGCTGATAGCTCTGAAGAAATGGTCTGACGGTGGTGAGAGTGGAGCAGGGCTGTCTCCGTGGCGCCATTGGCTAGCGCGATCGGCTGTTCACCGAAAAGTTGGAGGTTAGAGCCCTCCCGGGAAGGGTGTG
Source organism: Rhipicephalus microplus (assembly GCF_043290135.1). Lineage (NCBI taxonomy): Eukaryota > Metazoa > Arthropoda > Arachnida > Ixodida > Ixodidae > Rhipicephalus > Rhipicephalus microplus. Next base: position 280,501 of record NW_027464611.1, on the reverse strand, counting down.
TTGCTTTTTTCTTTGCGCTGATAGCTTTTAAGATATGTTCTGATGGTGGTGAGAGTGGAGCAGGACTATCTCCGTGGCGCAATTGGCTAGCGCGATCGGCTTTTAACCGAAAACTTGGATGTTCGAGCCCACCCGGCGGTGGTGCGGCGCTTTTTTTTCTTTGGGCTGATAGCTTTGAAGATATGTTCTGATGGTGGTGAGAGTGGAGCAGGGCTGTCTCCGTGCCGCAATCGGCTAGCGCGATCGGCTGTTAACCGAAAAGTTGGAGGTTCGAGCCCACCCGGTGGTGGTGCGGCGCTTTATTTTCTTAGCGCTGATAGCTTTGAAGATATGTTCTGATGGTGGTGAGAGTGGAGCACGACTGTCTCCATGGCGCAATTGGCTAGCGCAATCTGCTGTTAACCGAAAGTTTGGAGGTTCGAGCCCACCCGGTGGTGGTGCGGCACTTTTTTTCTTTGGGCTGATAGCTTTGACGATATGTTCTACTGGTGGTGAGAGTGAAGCAGTGCTGTCTCCGTGGCGCAATGGGCTAGCGCGATCGACTGTTAAACCGAAAGGTTGGGGTTTCGAGCCCTCCCGGGAGTTGTGTGTTGCTTTTTTCTTTGCGCTGATAGCTTTGAAGATATGTTCTGACGGTGGTGAGAGTGGAGCACGACTGTCTCCGTGGGGCGATTGGCTAGCGCTGTCGGCTGTTAACGGAAAGGCTGGAGGTTCGAGCCCACCCGGTGGTGGTGTGGCGCTTTTTTTTTCTTTGGGCTGATAGCTCTGAAAAAATGTTCTGACGGTGGTGAGAGTGGAGAAGGACTGTCTTCGTGGCGCAATTGGCTAGCGCGATCGGCTGTTAACCGTAAAGTTGGAGGTTCGAGCCCTCCCGGGAGGGGTGTGTTGCTTTTTTCTTTGCGCTGATAGCTTTGAAGATATGTTCTGATGGTGGTGAGAGTGGAGCACGACTGTCTCCGTGGCACAATTGGCTAGTGCGATGGGCTGTTAACCGAACGGTTGGAGGTTCGAGCCCACCCGGTGGTGGTGCGGCGCTTTTTTTTTCTTTGGGCTGATAGCTTTGAAGATATGTTCTGATGGTGGTGAGAGTGGAGCAGGACTATCTCCGTGGCGCAATTAGCTAGCGCCATCGGCTTTTAACCGAAAACTTGGATGTTCGAGCCCACCCGGCGGTGGTGCGGCGCTTTTTTTTTTCTTTGGGCTGATAGCTTTGAAGATATGTTCTGAGGGTGGTGAGAGTGGAGTACGACTGTCTCCGCGGCGCAATTGGCTAGCGCGATCAGCTGTTAACCGAAAGGTTGGAGTTTCAAGCCCACCCGGTGGTGGTGCGGCGCTTTTTTTCTTTGGGCTGATAGCTCTGAAGAAATGTTCTGATGGTGGTCAGAGTGGAGCAGAACTGTCTCCTGGGCGCAATTGGCTAGCGCGATCGGCTGTTAACCGAAAGGTTGGAGTTTAGAGCCCACCCGGTGGTGGTGCGGCGCTTTTGTTTTGGGCTGATAGCTTTGAAGTTATGTTCTGATGGTGGTGAGAGTGGAGCAGGATTGTCTCCGTGGCGCAATTAACTAGCGCGATCGGCTGTTAACCGAAAGGATGGAGTTTCGAGCCCTCCCGGGAGTGGTGTGTTGCTTTTTTCTTTGCGCTGATAGCTTTGAACATATGTTCTGATGGTGGTGAAAGTGGGGCACGACTGTCTCCGTGGCGCAATTGGCTAGCGCGATCGGCTGTTAACCTCAAGGTTGGAGGTTCAAGCCCACCCGGTGGTGGCGCGGCGCTTTTTTTTCTTTGGGCTGATAGCTCTGAAGAAATGTTCTCACGGTGGTGAGAGTGGAGCACGACTGTCACCGTGGAGCAATTGGCTAGCGCTGTCGGCTTTTAACGGAAAGGTTGGAGGTTCGAGCCCACCCGGTGGTGGTGCGGCGCTTTTTTTTCTTTGGGCTGATAGCTCTGAAGAAATGTTCTGACGGTGGTGAGAGTGGAGCAGGTCTGTCTCCGTGGCGCAATTGGCTAGCGGGATCGGCTGTTAACCGAAAATTTGGAGGTTCGAGCCCGCCCGGGAGGGGTGTGTTGCTTTTTTCTTTGGGCTGATAGCTTTGAAGATATGTTCTGATGGTGGTGAGAGTGGAGCACGACTGTCTCCATGGCGCAATTGGCTAGCGCAATCTGCTGTTAACCGAAAGTTTGGAGGTTCGAGCCCACCCGGTGGTGGTGCGGCACTTTTTTTCTTTGGGCTGATAGCTTTGACGATATGTTCTACTGGTGGTGAGAGTGAAGCAGTGCTGTCTCCGTGGCGCAATGGGCTAGCGCGATCGACTGTTAAACCGAAAGGTTGGGGTTTCGAGCCCTCCCGGGAGTTGTGTGTTGCTTTTTTCTTTGCGCTGATAGCTTTGAAGATATGTTCTGACGGTGGTGAGAGTGGAGCACGACTGTCTCCGTGGGGCGATTGGCTAGCGCTGTCGGCTGTTAACGGAAAGGCTGGAGGTTCGAGCCCACCCGGTGGTGGTGTGGCGCTTTTTTTTTCTTTGGGCTGATAGCTCTGAAAAAATGTTCTGACGGTGGTGAGAGTGGAGAAGGACTGTCTTCGTGGCGCAATTGGCTAGCGCGATCGGCTGTTAACCGTAAAGTTGGAGGTTCGAGCCCTCCCGGGAGGGGTGTGTTGCTTTTTTCTTTGCGCTGATAGCTTTGAAGATATGTTCTGATGGTGGTGAGAGTGGAGCACGACTGTCTCCGTGGCACAATTGGCTAGTGCGATGGGCTGTTAACCGAACGGTTGGAGGTTCGAGCCCACCCGGTGGTGGTGCGGCGCTTTTTTTTTCTTTGGGCTGATAGCTTTGAAGATATGTTCTGATGGTGGTGAGAGTGGAGCAGGACTATCTCCGTGGCGCAATTAGCTAGCGCCATCGGCTTTTAACCGAAAACTTGGATGTTCGAGCCCACCCGGCGGTGGTGCGGCGCTTTTTTTTTTCTTTGGGCTGATAGCTTTGAAGATATGTTCTGAGGGTGGTGAGAGTGGAGTACGACTGTCTCCGCGGCGCAATTGGCTAGCGCGATCAGCTGTTAACCGAAAGGTTGGAGTTTCAAGCCCACCCGGTGGTGGTGCGGCGCTTTTTTTCTTTGGGCTGATAGCTCTGAAGAAATGTTCTGATGGTGGTCAGAGTGGAGCAGAACTGTCTCCTGGGCGCAATTGGCTAGCGCGATCGGCTGTTAACCGAAAGGTTGGAGTTTAGAGCCCACCCGGTGGTGGTGCGGCGCTTTTGTTTTGGGCTGATAGCTTTGAAGTTATGTTCTGATGGTGGTGAGAGTGGAGCAGGATTGTCTCCGTGGCGCAATTAACTAGCGCGATCGGCTGTTAACCGAAAGGATGGAGTTTCGAGCCCTCCCGGGAGTGGTGTGTTGCTTTTTTCTTTGCGCTGATAGCTTTGAACATATGTTCTGATGGTGGTGAAAGTGGGGCACGACTGTCTCCGTGGCGCAATTGGCTAGCGCGATCGGCTGTTAACCTCAAGGTTGGAGGTTCAAGCCCACCCGGTGGTGGCGCGGCGCTTTTTTTTCTTTGGGCTGATAGCTCTGAAGAAATGTTCTCACGGTGGTGAGAGTGGAGCACGACTGTCACCGTGGAGCAATTGGCTAGCGCTGTCGGCTTTTAACGGAAAGGTTGGAGGTTCGAGCCCACCCGGTGGTGGTGCGGCGCTTTTTTTTCTTTGGGCTGATAGCTCTGAAGAAATGTTCTGACGGTGGTGAGAGTGGAGCAGGTCTGTCTCCGTGGCGCAATTGGCTAGCGGGATCGGCTGTTAACCGAAAATTTGGAGGTTCGAGCCCGCCCGGGAGGGGTGTGTTGCTTTTTTCTTTGGGCTGATAGCTTTGAAGATATGTTCTGATGGTGGTGAGAGTGGAGCAGAACTGTCTCCGTGGCGCAATCGGCTAGCGCGATCGGCTGTTAACCGACAGGTTGGAGTTTCGAGCCCTCCCGGGAAGTGGTGTGTTGCTTGTTTCTTTGCGCTGATAGCTTTGAAAATATGTTCTGATGGTGGTGAAAGTGGGGCACGACTGTCTCCTTGGCGCAATTGGCTAGCGCGATCGGCTGTTAACCGAAAGCTTGGAGGTTCGAGCCCACTCGGTGGTGGTGCGGCGCATTTTTTTCTTTGGGCTGATAGCTCTGAAGAAATGTTCTGACAGTGGTGAGAGTGGAGCACGAGTGTCTCCGTGGCGCAAATGGCTAGCGGCATCGGCTCTTAACCGAAAGGTTGGAGGTTCGAGCACACCCGGTGGTTGCGCGGCGCTTTTTTTTCTTTGGGCTGATAGCTTTGAAGATATGTTCTGAGGGTGGTGAGAGTGGAGCAGGACTGTCTCCGTGGCGCAATTGGCTAGCGCGATCGGCTGTTAACCGAAAAGTTGGATGTTCGAGCCCTCCTGGGAGGGGTGTGTTGCTTTTTTCTTTGCGCTGATAGCTTTGAAGATATGTTCTGATGGTGGTGAGAGTGGAGCAGGACTATCTCCGTGGCGCAATGGGCTAGCGCGATCGGCTTTTAACCGAAAACTTGGATGTTCGGGCCCACCCGGCGGTTGTGCGGCGCTTTTTTTTCTTTGGGCTGATAGCTTTGAAGATATGTTCTGATGATGGTGAGAGTGGAGCAGAACTGTCTCCGGGGCGCAATTGTCTAGCGCGATCGGCTTTTAAACGAAAGGTTGGAGTTTCGAGCCCACCCAGTGGTGGTGCGGCGCTTTTTTTCTTTGGGCTGATAGCTTTGACGATATGTTCTGACGGTGGTGGCGAGAGTGGAGCAGGATTGTCTCCGTGGCGCAATTAGCTAGCGCGATCGGCTGTTAACCGAAATGTTGGGGTTTCGAGCCCTCCCGGGAGTTGTGTGTTGCTTTTTTCTTTGCGCTGATAGCTTTGAAGATATGTTCTTACGGTGGTGAGAGTGGAGCACGACTGTCTCCGTGGCGCAATTGGCTAGCGCGATCGGCTGTTAACCGAAAGGTCGGAGGTTCGAGCCCACCCGGTGGTGGTGTGGCGCTTTTTTTTCTTTGGGCTGAGAGCTTTGAAGATATGTTCCGATGGTGGGGAGAGTAGAGCACGACTGTCTCCGTGGCGCAATTGGCTAGCGCGATCGGCTGTTAACCGAAATGTTGGGGTTTCGAGCCCTCCCGGGAGTTGTGTGTTGCTTTTTTCTTTGCGCTGATAGCTTTGAAGATATGTTCTTACGGTGGTGAGAGTGGAGCACGACTGTCTCCGTGCCGCAATCGGCTAGCGCGCTCGGCTGTTAACCGACAGGTTGGAGTTTCCAGCCCACCCGGTGGTGGTGCGGCACTTTTTTTCTTTGGGCTGATAGCTTTGACGATATGTTCTGACGGTTGTGGCAGTGGAGCACGACTGTCACCGTGGGGCCATTCGCTAGCGCTATCGGCTGTTAACGGAAGGGTTGGAGGTTTGAGCCCACCCGGTGGTGGTGCGGCGCTTTTTTTTCTTTGGGCTGATAGCTCTGAAGAAATGTTCTGACGGTGGTGAGAGTGGAGCAGGGCTGTCTCCGTGGCGCAACTGGCTAGCGCGATCGGCTGTTAACCGAAAATTTGGAAATTCGAGCCCTCCCGGGAGGGGTGTGTGGCTTTTTTCTTTGCGCTGATAGCTTTGAAGATATGTTCTGATGGTGGTGAGAGCGGAGCACGACTGTCTCCGTGGCGCAATTGGCTAGTGCGATCGGCTGTTAACCGAAAGGTTGGAGTTTCGAGCCCACCCGGTGGTGGTGCGGCGCTTTATTTTCTTAGCGCTGATAGCTTTGAAGATATGTTCTGATGGTGGTGAGAGTGGAGCACGACTGTCTCCATGGCGCAATTGGCTAGCGCAATCTGCTGTTAACCGAAAGTTTGGAGGTTCGAGCCCACCCGGTGGTGGTGCGGCACTTTTTTTCTTTGGGCTGATAGCTTTGACGATATGTTCTACTGGTGGTGAGAGTGAAGCAGTGCTGTCTCCGTGGCGCAATGGGCTAGCGCGATCGACTGTTAAACCGAAAGGTTGGGGTTTCGAGCCCTTCCGGGAGTTGTGTGTTGCTTTTTTCTTTGCGCTGATAGCTTTGAAGATATGTTCTGACGGTGGTGAGAGTGGAGCACGACTGTCTCCGTGGGGCGATTGGCTAGCGCTGTCGGCTGTTAACGGAAAGGCTGGAGGTTCGAGCCCACCCGGTGGTGGTGCGGCGCTTTTTTTTGGGCTGATAGCTTTGAAGTTATGTTCTGATGGTGGTGAGAGTGGAGCAGGATTGTCTCCGTGGCGCAATTAACTAGCGCGATCGGCTGTTAACCGAAAGGATGGAGTTTCGAGCCCTCCCGGGAGTGGTGTGTTGCTTTTTTCTTTGCGCTGATAGCTTTGAACATATGTTCTGATGGTGGTGAAAGTGGGGCACGACTGTCTCCGTGGCGCAATTGGCTAGCGCGATCGGCTGTTAACCGCAAGGTTGGAGGTTCAAGCCCACCCGGTGGTGGCGCGGCGCTTTTTTTTCTTTGGGCTGATAGCTCTGAAGAAATGTTCTGACGGTGGTGAGAGTGGAGCACGACTGTCACCGTGGAGCAATTGGCTAGCGCTGTCGGCTTTTAACGGAAAGGTTGGAGGTTCGAGCCCACCCGGTGGTGGTGCGGCGCTTTTTTTTCTTTGGGCTGATAGCTCTGAAGAAATGTTCTGACGGTGGTGAGAGTGGAGCAGGTCTGTCTCCGTGGCGCAATTGGCTAGCGGGATCGGCTGTTAACCGAAAAGTTGGAGGTTCGAGCCCTCCCGGGAGGGGTGTGTTGCTTTTTTCTCTGGGCTGATAGCTTTGAAGATATGTTCTGATGGTGGTGAGAGTGGAGCAGAACTGTCTCCGTGGCGCAATCGGCTAGCGCGATCGGCTGTTAACCGACAGGTTGGAGTTTCGAGCCCTCCCGGGAAGTGGTGTGTTGCTTGTTTCTTTGCGCTGATAGCTTTGAAAATATGTTCTGATGGTGGTGAAAGTGGGGCACGACTGTCTCCTTGCCGCAATTGGCTAGCGCGATCGGCTGTTAACCGAAAGCTTGGAGGTTCGAGCCCACTCGGTGGTGGTGCGGCGCATTTTTTTCTTTGGGCTGATAGCTCTGAAGAAATGTTCTGACAGTGGTGAGAGTGGAGCACGAGTGTCTCCGTGGCGCAAATGGCTAGCGGCATCGGCTCTTAACCGAAAGGTTGGAGGTTCGAGCACACCCGGTGGTTGCGCGGCGCTTTTTTTTCTTTGGGCTGATAGCTTTGAAGATATGTTCTGAGGGTGGTGAGAGTGGAGCAGGACTGTCTCCGTGGCGCAATTGGCTAGCGCGATCGGCTGTTAACCGAAAAGTTGGATGTTCGAGCCCTCCTGGGAGGGGTGTGTTGCTTTTTTCTTTGCGCTGATAGCTTTGAAGATATGTTCTGATGGTGGTGAGAGTGGAGCAGGACTATCTCCGTGGCGCAATGGGCTAGCGCGATCGGCTTTTAACCGAAAACTTGGATGTTCGGGCCCACCCGGCGGTTGTGCGGCGCTTTTTTTTCTTTGGGCTGATAGCTTTGAAGATATGTTCTGATGATGGTGAGAGTGGAGCAGAACTGTCTCCGGGGCGCAATTGTCTAGCGCGATCGGCTTTTAAACGAAAGGTTGGAGTTTCGAGCCCACCCAGTGGTGGTGCGGCGCTTTTTTTCTTTGGGCTGATAGCTTTGACGATATGTTCTGACGGTGGTGGCAGTGGAGCACGACTGTCACCGTGGGGCAATTGGCTAGCGCGATCAGCTTTTAACCGAAATCTTGGATGTTCGAGCCCACCCGGCGGTGGTGCCGCGCTTTTTTTTCTTTGGGCTGATAGCTTTGAAGGTATGTTCTGATGGTGGTGAGAGTGGAGCAGGACTGTCTCCGTGCCGCAATCGGCTAGCACGATCGGCTGTTAACCGAAAAGTTGGAGGTTCGAGCCCACCCGGTGGTGGTGCGGCGCTTTATTTTCTTAGCGCTGATAGCTTTGAAGATATGTTCTGATGGTGGTGAGAGTGGAGCACGACTGTCTCCGTGGCGCAATTGGCTAGCGCAATCAGCTGTTAACCGAAAGGTTGGAGGTTCGAGCCCACCCGGTGGTGGTGCGGCGCTTTTTTTCTTTGGGCTGATAGCTTTGACGATATGTTCTACTGGTGGTGAGAGTGAAGCAGGACTGTCTCCGTGGCGCAATTGGCTAGCGCGATCGACTGTTAACCGAAAGGTTGGGGTTTCGAGCTCTCCCGGGAGTTGTGTGTTGCTTATTTCTTTGCGCTGATAGCTTTGAAGATATGTTCTGACGGTGGTGAGAGTGGAGCACGACTGTCTCCATGGGGCGATTAGCTAGCACGATCGCCTGTTAACCGAAAGGTTGGAGGTTCGAGCCCACCCGGTGGTGGTGCGGCGCTTTTTTTTTCTTTGGGCTGATAGCTTTGAAGAAATGTTCTGACGGTGGTGACAGTGGAGCACGACTGTCACCGTGGGGCAATTGGCTGGCGCTGTCGGCTGTTAACGGAAAGGCTGGAGGTTCGAGCCCACCCGGTGGTGGTGCGGCGCTTTTTTTTTCTTTGGGCTGATAGCTCTGAAGAAATGTTCTGACGGTGGTGAGAGTGGAGCAGGACTGTCTTCGCGGCGCAATTGGCTAGCGCGATCGGCTGTTAACCGTAAAGTTGGAGGTTCGAGCCCTCCCGGGAGGGGTGTGTTGCTTTTTTCTTTGCGCTGATAGCTTTGAAGATATGTTCTGATGGTGGTGAGAGTGGAGCACGACTGTCTTCTGGGCGCAATTGGCTAGCGCGATCGGCTGTTAACCGAAATGTTGGAGTTTAGAGCCCACCCGGTGGTGGTGCGGCGCTTTTTTTCTTTGGGCTGATAGTTTGAAGATATGTTCTGATGGTGGTGAGAGTGGAGCAGAACTGTCTCCTGGGCGCAATTGGCTAGCGCGATCGGCTGTTAACCGAAAGGTTGGAGTTTAGAGCCCACTCGGTGGTGGTGCGGCGCTTTTTTTTCTTTGGGCTGATAGCTTTGAAGTTATGTTCTGATGGTGGTGAGAGTGGGGCAGGATTGTCTCCGTGGCGCAATTAGCTAGCGCGATCGGCTGTTAACCGAAAGGATGGAGTTTCGAGCCCTCCCGGGAGTGGTGTGTTGCTTTTTTTATTGCGCTGATAGCTTTGAACATATGTTCTGATGGTGGTGAAAGTGGGGCACGACTGTCTTTGTGTCGCAATTGGCTAGCGCGATCGGCTGTTAACGGCAAGGTTGGAGGTTCAAGCCCACCCGGTGGTGGCGCGGCGCTTTTTTTTCTTTGGGCTGATAGCTCTGAAGTAATGTTCTGACGATGGTGAGAGTGGAGCACGACTGTCTCCGTGGCGCAAATGGCTAGCGGCATCGACTCTTAACCGAAAGGTTGGAGGTTCGAGCCCACCCGGTGGTGGTGCGGCGCTTTTTTTTCTTTGGGCTGATAGCTTTGAAGATATGTTCTGAGGGTGGTGAGAGCGGAGCACGACTGTCTCCGTGGCGCAATTGGCTAGCGCGATCAGCTGTTAGCCGAAAGGTTCGAGGTTCGAGCCCCTCGATCGTGGTGCGGCGCTTTTTTTCTGTGGGCTGATAGCTTTGAAGATATGTTCTGATGGTGGTGAGAGTGGAGCAGGACTGTCTCCGTGCCGCAATCGGCTAGCGCGATCGGCTGTTAACCGAAATTTGGAGGTTCGAGCCCACCTGGTGGTGGTGTTGCTCTTTTTTTCTTTGCGCTGATAGCTTTGAAGATATGTTCTCATGGTGGTGAGAGTGGAGCACGACTGTCTCCGTGGCGCGGTCGGCTAGCGCAATCGGCTGTTAAGCGAAAGGTTGGAGGTTCGAGCCCACCTGGTGGTGGTGCGGCGCTTTTTTTCTTTGGGCTGATAGCTTTGACGATATGTTCTACTGGTGGTGAGAGTGGAGCAGGACTGTCTCCGTGGCGCAATTGGCTAGTGCGATCGGCTGTTAACCGAAAGGTTGGGGTTTGCAGCCCTCCCGGGAGTTGTGTGTTGCTTTTTCTTTGCGCTGATAGATTTGAAGATATGTTCTGATGGTGGTGAGAGTGGAGCACGACTGTCTCCGTGGCGCAATTGGCTAGCGCAATCGGCTGTTAACCAAAAGGTTGGGGGTTCGAGCCCACCCGGTGGTGGTGCGGCGCTTTTTTTTCTTTGGGCTGATAGCTTTGAAGATGTGTTCTGATGGTGGTGAGAGTGGAGCAGGACTGTCTCCGTGGCAGAATTGGCTAGCGCGATCGGCTCTTAACCGAAAGGTTGGAGGTTCGAGCCCACCCGGTGGTGGCGCGGCGCTTTTTTTCTTTGGGCTGATAGCTCTGAAGAAATGTTCTGACGGTGGTGAGAGTGGAGCACGACTGTCTCCGTGGCGCAAATGGCTAGCGGCATCGGCTCTTAACCGAAAGGTTGGAGGTTCTAGCCCACCCGGTGGTGGTGCGGCGCTTTTTTTTTCTTTGGGCTGATAGCTTTGAAGTTATGTTCTGAAGGTGGTGAGAGGGGAGCACGACTGTCTCCTTGGCGCAATTGGCTAGCGCGATCAGCTGTTAGCCAAAAGGATGAAGGTTCGAGGCCACCCGATGGTGGTGCGGCGCTTTTTTTTCTGTGGGCTGATAGCTTTGAAGATATGTTCTGATGGTGGTGAGAGTGGAGTAAGACTGTCTCCGTGCCGCAATCGGGTAGCGCGATTGGCTGTTAACCGAAAAGTTGGAGGTTCGAGCCCACATGGTGGTGGTGTGGCGCTTTTTTTCTTAGCGCTGATAGCTTTGAAGGTATGTTCTGATGGTGGTGAGAGTGGAGCAGAACTGTCTCCGTGGCGCAATTCGCTAGCGCGAGCGGCTGTTAACCGACAGGTTGGAGTTTCGAGCCCTCCCGTAAAGTGGTGTGTTGCTTGTTTCTTTGCGCTGATAGCTTTGAAGATATGTTCTGATGGTGGTGAAAGTGGGGCACGACTGTCTCCTTGGCGCAATTGGCTAGCGCGATCGGCTGTTAAGCGAAAGCTTGGAGGTTCGAGCCCACTCGGTGGTGGTGCGGCGCATTTTTTTCTTTGGGCTGATAGCTCTGAAGAAATGTTCTGACAGTGGTGAGAGTGGAGCACGAGTGTCTCCGTGGCGCAAATGGCTAGCGGCAGCGGCTCTTAACCGAAAGGTTGGAGGTTCGAGCACACCCGGTGGTTGCGCGGCGCTTTTTTTTCTTTGGGCTGATAGCTTTGAAGATATGTTCTGAGGGTGGTGAGAGTGGAGCAGGACTGTCTCCGTGGCGCAATTGGCTAGCGCGATCGGCTGTTAACCGAAAAGTTGGATGTTCGAGCCCTCCTGGGAGGGGTGTGTTGCTTTTTTCTTTGCGCTGATAGCTTTGAAGATATGTTCTGATGGTGGTGAGAGTGGAGCACGACTGTCTCCGTGGCGCAATTGGCTAGCACAATCAGCTGTTAACCGAAAGGTTGGAGGTTCGAGCCCACCCGGTGGTGGTGCGGCGCTTTTTTTTCTTTGGGCTGAGAGGTTTGAAGATATGTTCCGATGGTGGGGAGAGTAGAGCAGGACTGTCTCCGTGGCGCAACTGGCTAGCGCGCTCGGCTGTTAACCGACAGGTTGAAGTTTTGAGCCCACCCAGTGGTGGTGCGGCGCTTTTTTTCTTTGGGCTGATAGCTTTGACGATATGTTCTGACGGTGGTGGCAGTGGAGCACGACTGTCACCGTGGGGCAATTGGCTAGCGCGATCGGCTTTTAATCGAAATCTTGTATGTTCGAGCCCACCCGGCGGTGGTTCCGCGCTTTTTTTTCTTTGGGCTGATAGCTTTGAAGGTATGTTCTGATGGTGGTGAGAGTGGAGCAGGACTGTCTCCGTGCCGCAATCGGCTAGCACGATCGGCTGTTAACCGAAAAGTTGGAGGTTCGAGCCCACCCGGTGGTGGTGCGGCGCTTTATTTTCTTAGCGCTGATAGCTTTGAAGATATGTTCTGATGGTGGTGAGAGTGGAGCACGACTGTCTCCGTGGCGCAATTGGCTAGCGCAATCAGCTGTTAACCGAAAGGTTGGAGGTTCGAGCCCACCCGGTGGTGGTGCGGCGCTTTTTTTCTTTGGGCTGATAGCTTTGACGATATGTTCTACTGGTGGTGAGAGTGAAGCAGGACTGTCTCCGTGGCGCAATTGGCTAGCGCGATCGACTGTTAACCGAAAGGTTGGGGTTTCGAGCCCTCCCGGGAGTTGTGTGTTGCTTGCTTCTTTGCGCTGATAGCTTTGAAAATATGTTCTGATGGTGGTGAAATGGGGGCACGACTGTCTCCTTGGCGCAATTGGCTAGCGCGATCGGCTGTTAACCGAAAGCTTGGAGGTTCGAGCCCACTCGGTGGTGGTGCGGCGCATTTTTTTCTTTGGGCTGATAGCTCTGAAGAAATGTTCTGACAGTGGTGAGAGTGGAGCACGAGTGTCTCCGTGGCGCAAATGGCTAGAGGCATCGGCTCTTAACCGAAAGGTTGGAGGTTCGAGCACACCCGGTGGTTACGCGGCGCTTTTTTTTCTTTGGGCTGATAGCTTTGAAGATATGTTCTGAGGGTGGTGAGAGTGGAGCAGGACTGTCTCCGTGGCGCAATTGGCTAGCGCGATCGGCTGTTAACCGAAAAGTTGGATGTTCGAGCCCTCCTGGGAGGGGTGTGTTGCTTTTTTCTTTGCGCTGATAGCTTTGAAGATATGTTCTGATGGTGGTGAGAGTGGAGCAGGACTATCTCCGTGGCGCAATGGGCTAGCGCGATCGGCTTTTAACCGAAAACTTGGATGTTCGGGCCCACCCGGCGGTTGTGCGGCGCTTTTTTTTCTTTGGGCTGATAGCTTTGAAGATATGTTCTGATGATGGTGAGAGTGGAGCAGAACTGTCTCCGGGGCGCAATTGTCAAGCGCGATCGGCTTTTAAACGAAAGGTTGGAGTTTCGAGCCCACCCAGTGGTGGTGCGGCGCTTTTTTTCTTTGGGCTGATAGCTTTGACGATATGTTCTGACGGTGGTGGCAGTGGAGCACGACTCTCACCGTGGGGCAATTGGCTAGCGCGATCAGCTTTTAACCGAAATCTTGGATGTTCGAGCCCACCCGGCGGTGGTGCCGCGCTTTTTTTTCTTTGGGCTGATAGCTTTGAAGGTATGTTCTGATGGTGGTGAGAGTGGAGCAGGACTGTCTCCGTGCCGCAATCGGCTAGCACGATCGGCTGTTAACCGAAAAGTTGGAGGTTCGAGCCCACCCGGTGGTGGTGCGGCGCTTTATTTTCTTAGCGCTGATAGCTTTGAAGATATGTTCTGATGGTGGTGAGAGTGGAGCACGACTGTCTCCGTGGCGCAATTGGCTAGCGCAATCAGCTGTTAACCGAAAGGTTGGAGGTTCGAGCCCACCCGGTGGTGGTGCGGCGCTTTTTTTCTTTGGGCTGATAGCTTTGACGATATGTTCTACTGGTGGTGAGAGTGAAGCAGGACTGTCTCCGTGGCGCAATTGGCTAGCGCGATCGACTGTTAACCGAAAGGTTGGGGTTTCGAGCTCTCCCGGGAATTGTGTGTTGCTTATTTCTTTGCGCTGATAGCTTTGAAGATATGTTCTGACGGTGGTGAGAGTGGAGCACGACTGTCTCCGTGGGGCGATTAGCTAGCACGATCGGCTGTTAACCGAAAGGTTGGAGGTTCGAGCCCACCCGGTGGTGGTGCGGCGCTTTTTTTTCTTTGGGCTGATAGCTTTGAAGAAATGTTCTGACGGTGGTGACAGTGGAGCACGACTGTCACCGTGGGGCAATTGGCTGGCGCTGTCGGCTGTTAACGGAAAGGCTGGAGGTTCGAGCCCACCCGGTGGTGGTGCGGCGCTTTTTTTTTTCTTTGGGCTGATAGCTCTGAAGAAATGTTCTGACGGTGGTGAGAGTGGAGCAGGACTGTCTTCGCGGCGCAATTGGCTAGCGCGATCGGCTGTTAACCGTAAAGTTGGAGGTTCGAGCCCTCCCGGGAGGGGTGTGTTGCTTTTTTCTTTGCGCTGATAGCTTTGAAGATATGTTCTGATGGTGGTGAGAGTGGAGCACGACTGTCTCCGTGGCACAATTGGCTAGTGCGATGGGCTGTTAACAGAACGGTTGGAGGTTCGAGCCCACCCGGTGGTGGTGCGGCGCTTTTTTTTTCTTTGGGCTGATAGCTTTGAAGATATGTTCTGATGGTGGTGAGAGTGGAGCAGGACTATCTCCGTGGCGCAATTAGCCAGCGCGATCGGCTTTTAACCGAAAACTTGGATGTTCGAGCCCACCCGGCGGTGGTGCGGTGCTTTTTTTTTCTTTGGGCTGATAGCTTTCAAGATATGTTCTGAGGGTGCTGAGAGTGGAGTACGACTGTCTCCGCGGCGCAATTGGCTAGCGCGATCAGCTGTTAACCGAAAGGTTGGTGTTTCGAGCCCACCCGGTGGTGGTGCGGCGCTTTTTTTCTTTGGGCTGATAGCTCTGAAGAAATGTTCTGACGGTGGTGAGAGTGGAGCAGGACTGTCTCCGTGGCGCAATTGGCTAGCGCGATCGGCTGTTAACCGAAAAGTTGGAGGTTCGAGCCCTCCCGGGAGGGGTGTGTTGCATTTTTCTTTGCGCTGATAGCTTTGAAGATATGTTTTGATGGTGGTGAGAGTGGAGCAGGACTATCTCCGTGGCGCAATTGGCTAGCGCGATCGGCTTTTAACCGAAAACTTGGATGTTCGAGCCCACCCGGCGGTGGTGCGGCGCTTTTTTTCTTTGGGCTGATAGCTTTGAAGATATGTTCTGATGGTGGTGACAGTGGAGCAGAACTGTCATCTGGGCGCAATTGGCTAGCGCGATCGGCTGTTAACCGAAATGTTGGAGTTTAGAGCCCACCCGGTGGTGGTGCGGCGCTTTTTTTCTTTGGGCTGATAGTTTGAAGATATGTTCTGATGGTGGTGAGAGTGGAGCAGAACTGTCTCCTGGGCGCAATTGGCTAGCGCGATCGGCTGTTAACCGAAAGGTTGGAGTTTAGAGCCCACCCGGTGGTGGTGCGGCGCTTTTTTTTCTTTGGGCTGATAGCTTTGAAGTTATGTTCTGATGGTAGTGAGAGTGGAGCAGGATTGTCTCCGTGGCGCAATTAGCTAGCGCGATCGGCTGTTAACCGAAAGGATGGAGTTTCGAGCCCTCCCGGGAGTGGTGTGTTGCTTTTTTTATTGCGCTGATAGCTTTGAACATATGTTCTGATGGGGGTGAAAGTGGGGCACGACTGTCTTTGTGTCGCAATTGGCTAGCGCGATCGGCTGTTTACGGCAAGGTTGGAGGTTCAAGCCCACCCGGTGGTGGCGCGGCGCTTTTTTTTCTTTGGGCTGATAGCTCTGAAGTAATGTTCTGACGATGGTGAGAGTGGAGCACGACTGTCTCCGTGGCGCAAATGGCTAGCGGCATCGACTCTTAACCGAAAGGTTGGAGGTTCGAGCCCACCCGGTGGTGGTGCGGCGCTTTTTTTTCTTTGGGCTGATAGCTTTGAAGATATGTTCTGAGGGTGGTGAGAGCGGAGCACGACTGTCTCCGTGGCGCAATTGGCTAGCGCGGTCAGCTGTTAGCCGAAAGGTTCGAGGTTCGAGCCCCTCGATCGTGGTGCGGCGCTTTTTTTTCTGTGGGCTGATAGCTTTGAAGATATGTTCTGATGGTGGTGAGAGTGGAGCAGGACTGTCTCCGTGCCGCAATCGGCTAGCGCGATCGGCTGTTAACCGAAAGTTGGAGGTTTGAGCCCACCTGGTGGTGGTGTTGCTCTTTTTTTCTTTGCGCTGATAGCTTTGAAGATATGTTCTCATGGTGGTTAGAGTGGAGCACGACTGTCTCCGTGGCGCGATCGGCTAGCGCAATCGGCTGTTAAACGAAAGGTTGGAGGTTCGAGCCCACCTGGTGGTGGTGCGGCGCTTTTTTTCTTTGGGCTGATAGCTTTGACGATATGTTCTACTGGTGGTGAGAGTGGAGCAGGACTGTCTCCGTGGCGCAATTGGCTAGTGCGATCGGCTGTCAACCGAAAGGATGGGGTTTGCAGCCCTCCCGGGAGTTGTGTGTTGCTTTTTCTTTGCGCTGATCGATTTGAAGATATGTTCTGATGGTCGTGAGAGTGGAGCACGACTGTCTCCGCGGCGCAATTGGCTAGCGTAATCGGCTGTTAACCAAAAGGTTGGGGGTTCGAGCCCACCCGGTGGTGGTGCGGCGCTTTTATTTCTTTGGGCTGATAGCTTTGAAGATGTGTTCTGATGGTGGTGAGAGTGGAGCAGGACTGTCTCCGTGGCAGAATTGGCTAGCACGATCGGCTCTTAACCGAAAGGTTGGAGGTTCGAGCCCACCCGGTGGTGGCGCGGCGCTTTTTTTCTTTGGGCTGATAGCTCTGAAGAAATGTTCTGACGGTGGTGAGAGTGGAGCACGACTGTCTCCGTGGCGCAAATTGCTAGCGGCATCGGCTCTTAACCGAAAGGTTGGAGGTTCTAGCCCACCCGGTGGTGGTGCGGCGCTTTTTTTTTCTTTGGGCTGATAGCTTTGAAGTTATGTTCTGAAGGTGGTGAGAGTGGAGCACGACTGTCTCCTTGGCGCAATTGGCTAGCGCGATCAGCTGTTAGCCAAAAGGTTGAAGGTTCGAGGCCACCCGATGGTGGTGCGGCGCTTTTTTTTCTGTGGGCTGATAGCTTTGAAGATATGTTCTGATGGTGGTGAGAGTGGAGTAAGACTGTCTCCGTGCCGCAATCGGGTAGCGCGATTGGCTGTTAACCGAAAAGTTGGAGGTTCGAGCCCACATGGTGGTGGTGTGGCGCTTTTTTTCTTAGCGCTGATAGCTTTGAAGGTATGTTCTGATGGTGGTGAGAGTGGAGCAGAACTGTCTCCGTGGCGCAATTCGCTAGCGCGAGCGGCTGTTAACCGACAGGTTGGAGTTTCGAGCCCTCCCGGGAAGTGGTGTGTTGCTTGTTTCTTTGCGCTGATAGCTTTGAAGATATGTTCTGATGGTGGTGAAAGTGGGGCACGACTGTCTCCTTGGCGCAATTGGCTAGCGCGATCGGCTGTTAACCGAAAGCTTGGAGGTTCGAGCCCACTCGGTGGTGGTGCGGCGCATTTTTTTCTTTGGGCTGATAGCTCTGAAGAAATGTTCTGACAGTGGTGAGAGTGGAGCACGAGTGTCTCCGTGGCGCAAATGGCTAGCGGCAGCGGCTCTTAACCGAAAGGTTGGAGGTTCGAGCACACCCGGTGGTTGCGCGGCGGTTTTTTTTCTTTGGGCTGATAGCTTTGAAGATATGTTCTGAGGGTGGTGAGAGTGGAGCAGGACTGTCTCCGTGGCGCGATTGGCTAGCGCGATCGGCTGTTAACCGAAAAGTTGGATGTTCGAGCCCTCCTGGGAGGGGTGTGTTGCTTTTTTCTTTGCGCTGATAGCTTTGAAGATATGTTCTGATGGTGGTGAGAGTGGAGCACGACTGTCTCCGTGGCGCAATTGGCTAGCGCAATCAGCTGTTAACCGAAAGGTTGGAGGTTCGAGCCGACCCGGTGGTGGTGCGGCGCTTTTTTTTCTTTGGGCTGAGAGGTTTGAAGATATGTTCCGATGGTGGGGAGAGTAGAGCAGGACTGTCTCCGTGGCGCAACTGGCTAGCGCGCTCGGCTGTTAACCGAAAGGTTGAAGTTTTGAGCCCACCCAGTGGTGGTGCGGCGCTTTTTTTCTTTGGGCTGATAGCTTTGACGATATGTTCTGACGGTGGTGGCAGTGGAGCACGACTGTCACCGTGGGGCAATTGGCTAGCGCGATCGGCTTTTAATCGAAATCTTGGATGTTCGAGCCCACCCGGCGGTGGTGCCGCGCTTTTTTTTCTTTGGGCTGATAGCTTTGAAGGTATGTTCTGATGGTGGTGAGAGTGGAGCAGGACTGTCTCCGTGCCGCAATCGGCTAGCACGATCGGCTGTTAACCGAAAAGTTGGAGGTTCGAGCCCACCCGGTGGTGGTGCGGCGCTTTATTTTCTTAGCGCTGATAGCTTTGAAGATATGTTCTGATGGTGGTGAGAGTGGAGCAGGACTATCTCCGTGGCGCAATTAGCCAGCGCGATCGGCTTTTAACCGAAAACTTGGATGTTCGAGCCCACCCGGCGGTGGTGCGGTGCTTTTTTTTTCTTTGGGCTGATAGCTTTCAAGATATGTTCTGAGGGTGCTGAGAGTGGAGTACGACTGTCTCCGCGGCGCAATTGGCTAGCGCGATCAGCTGTTAACCGAAAGGTTGGTGTTTCGAGCCCACCCGGTGGTGGTGCGGCGCTTTTTTTCTTTGGGCTGATAGCTCTGAAGAAATGTTCTGACGGTGGTGAGAGTGGAGCAGGACTGTCTCCGTGGCGCAATTGGCTAGCGCGATCGGCTGTTAACCGAAAAGTTGGAGGTTCGAGCCCTCCCGGGAGGGGTGTGTTGCATTTTTCTTTGCGCTGATAGCTTTGAAGATATGTTTTGATAATGGTGAGAGTGGAGCAGGACTATCTCCGTGGCGCAATTGGCTAGCGCGATCGGCTTTTAACCGAAAACTTGGATGTTCGAGCCCACCCGGCGGTGGTGCGGCGCTTTTTTTCTTTGGGCTGATAGCTTTGAAGATATGTTCTGATGGTGGTGACAGTGGAGCAGAACTGTCATCTGGGCGCAATTGGCTAGCGCGATCGGCTGTTAACCGAAATGTTGGAGTTTAGAGCCCACCCGGTGGTGGTGCGGCGCTTTTTTTCTTTGGGCTGATAGTTTGAAGATATGTTCTGATGGTGGTGAGAGTGGAGCAGAACTGTCTCCTGGGCGCAATTGGCTAGCGCGATCGGCTGTTAACCGAAAGGTTGGAGTTTAGAGCCCACCCGGTGGTGGTGCGGCGCTTTTTTTTCTTTGGGCTGATAGCTTTGAAGTTATGTTCTGATGGTAGTGAGAGTGGAGCAGGATTGTCTCCGTGGCGCAATTAGCTAGCGCGATCGGCTGTTAACCAAAAGGATGGAGTTTCGAGCCCTCCCGGGAGTGGTGTGTTGCTTTTTTTATTGCGCTGATAGCTTTGAACATATGTTCTGATGGGGGTGAAAGTGGGGCACGACTGTCTTTGTGTCGCAATTGGCTAGCGCGATCGGCTGTTAACGGCAAGGTTGGAGGTTCAAGCCCACCCGGTGGTGGCGCGGCGCTTTTTTTTCTTTGGGCTGATAGCTCTGAAGTAATGTTCTGACGATGGTGAGAGTGGAGCACGACTGTCTCCGTGGCGCAAATGGCTAGCGGCATCGACTCTTAACCGAAAGGTTGGAGGTTCGAGCCCACCCGGTGGTGGTGCGGCGCTTTTTTTTCTTTGGGCTGATAGCTTTGAAGATATGTTCTGAGGGTGGTGAGAGCGGAGCACGACTGTCTCCGTGGCGCAATTGGCTAGCGCGGTCAGCTGTTAGCCGAAAGGTTCGAGGTTCGAGCCCCTCGATCGTGGTGCGGCGCTTTTTTTTCTGTGGGCTGATAGCTTTGAAGATATGTTCTGATGGTGGTGAGAGTGGAGCAGGACTGTCTCCGTGCCGCAATTGGCTAGCGCGATCGGCTTTTAATCGAAATCTTGGATGTTCGAGCCCACCCGGCGGTGGTGCCGCGCTTTTTTTTCTTTGGGCTGATAGCTTTGAAGGTATGTTCTGATGGTGGTGAGAGTGGAGCAGGACTGTCTCCGTGCCGCAATCGGCTAGCACGATCGGCTGTTAACCGAAAAGTTGGAGGTTCGAGCCCACCCGGTGGTGGTGCGGCGCTTTATTTTCTTAGCGCTGATAGCTTTGAAGATATGTTCTGATGGTGGTGAGAGTGGAGCACTGCTGTCTCCGTGGCGCAATTGGCTAGCGCAATCAGCTGTTAACCGAAAGGTTGGAGGTTCGAGCCCACACGGTGGTGGTGCGGCGCTTTTTTTCTTTGGGCTGATAGCTTTGACGATATGTTCTACTGGTGGTGAGAGTGAAGCAGGACGTTCTCCGTGGCGCAATTGGCTAGCGCGATCGACTGTTAACCGAAAGGTTGGGGTTTCGAGCCCTCCCGGGAGTTGTGTGTTGCTTGTTTCTTTGCGCTGATAGCTTTGAAAATATGTTCTGATGGTGGTGAAAGTGGGGCACGACTGTCTCCTTGGCGCAATTGGCTAGCGCGATCGGCTGTTAACCGAAAGCTTGGAGGTTCGAGCCCACTCGGTGGTGGTGCGGCGCATTTTTTTCTTTGGGCTGATAGCTCTGAAGAAATGTTCTGACAGTGGTGAGAGTGGAGCACGAGTGTCTCCGTGGCGCAAATGGCTAGAGGCATCGGCTCTTAACCGAAAGGTTGGAGGTTCGAGCACACCCGGTGGTTACGCGGCGCTTTTTTTTCTTTGGGCTGATAGCTTTGAAGATATGTTCTGAGGGTGGTGAGAGTGGAGCAGGACTGTCTCCGTGGCGCAATTGGCTAGCGCGATCGGCTGTTAACCGAAAAGTTGGATGTTCGAGCCCTCCTGGGAGGGGTGTGTTGCTTTTTTCTTTGCGCTGATAGCTTTGAAGATATGTTCTGATGGTGGTGAGAGTGGAGCAGGACTATCTCCGTGGCGCAATGGGCTAGCGCGATCGGCTTTTAACCGAAAACTTGGATGTTCGGGCCCACCCGGCGGTTGTGCGGCGCTTTTTTTTCTTTGGGCTGATAGCTTTGAAGATATGTTCTGATGATGGTGAGAGTGGAGCAGAACTGTCTCCGGGGCGCAATTGTCAAGCGCGATCGGCTTTTAAACGAAAGGTTGGAGTTTCGAGCCCACCCAGTGGTGGTGCGGCGCTTTTTTTCTTTGGGCTGATAGCTTTGACGATATGTTCTGACGGTGGTGGCAGTGGAGCACGACTCTCACCGTGGGGCAATTGGCTAGCGCGATCAGCTTTTAACCGAAATCTTGGATGTTCGAGCCCACCCGGCGGTGGTGCCGCGCTTTTTTTTCTTTGGGCTGATAGCTTTGAAGGTATGTTCTGATGGTGGTGAGAGTGGAGCAGGACTGTCTCCGTGCCGCAATCGGCTAGCACGATCGGCTGTTAACCGAAAAGTTGGAGGTTCGAGCCCACCCGGTGGTGGTGCGGCGCTTTATTTTCTTAGCGCTGATAGCTTTGAAGATATGTTCTGATGGTGGTGAGAGTGGAGCACGACTGTCTCCGTGGCGCAATTGGCTAGCGCAATCAGCTGTTAACCGAAAGGTTGGAGGTTCGAGCCCACCCGGTGGTGGTGCGGCGCTTTTTTTCTTTGGGCTGATAGCTTTGACGATATGTTCTACTGGTGGTGAGAGTGAAGCAGGACTGTCTCCGTGGCGCAATTGGCTAGCGCGATCGACTGTTAACCGAAAGGTTGGGGTTTCGAGCTCTCCCGGGAGTTGTGTGTTGCTTATTTCTTTGCGCTGATAGCTTTGAAGATATGTTCTGACGGTGGTGAGAGTGGAGCACGACTGTCTCCGTGGGGCGATTAGCTAGCACGATCGGCTGTTAACCGAAAGGTTGGAGGTTCGAGCCCACCCGGTGGTGGTGCGGCGCTTTTTTTTCTTTGGGCTGATAGCTTTGAAGAAATGTTCTGACGGTGGTGACAGTGGAGCACGACTGTCACCGTGGGGCAATTGGCTGGCGCTGTCGGCTGTTAACGGAAAGGCTGGAGGTTCGAGCCCACCCGGTGGTGGTGCGGCGCTTTTTTTTTCTTTGGGCTGATAGCTCTGAAGAAATGTTCTGACGGTGGTGAGAGTGGAGCAGGACTGTCTTCGCGGCGCAATTGGCTAGCGCGATCGGCTGTTAACCGTAAAGTTGGAGGTTCGAGCCCTCCCGGGAGGGGTGTGTTGCTTTTTTCTTTGCGCTGATAGCTTTGAAGATATGTTCTGATGGTGGTGAGAGTGGAGCACGACTGTCTCCGTGGCACAATTGGCTAGTGCGATGGGCTGTTAACAGAACGGTTGGAGGTTCGAGCCCACCCGGTGGTGGTGCGGCGCTTTTTTTTCTTTGGGCTGATAGCTTTGAAGATATGTTCTGATGGTGGTGAGAGTGGAGCAGGACTATCTCCGTGGCGCAATTAGCCAGCGCGATCGGCTTTTAACTGAAAACTTGGATGTTCGAGCCCACCCGGCGGTGGTGCGGTGCTTTTTTTTTCTTTGGGCTGATAGCTTTGAAGATATGTTCTGAGGGTGCTGAGAGTGGAGTACGACTGTCTCCGCAGCGCAATTGGCTAGCGCGATCAGCTGTTAACCGAAAGGTTGGTGTTTCGAGCCCACCCGGTGGTGGTGCGGCGCTTTTTTTCTTTGGGCTGATAGCTCTGAAGAAATGTTCTGACGGTGGTGAGAGTGGAGCAGGACTGTCTCCGTGGCGCAATTGGCTAGCGCGATCGGCTGTTAACCGAAAAGTTGGAGGTTCGAGCCCTCCCGGGAGGGGTGTGTTGCATTTTTCTTTGCGCTGATAGCTTTGAAGATATGTTTTGATGGTGGTGAGAGTGGAGCAGGACTATCTCCGTGGCGCCATTGGCTAGCGCGATCGGCTTTTAACCGAAAACTTGGATGTTCGAGCCCACCCGGCGGTGGTGCGGCGCTTTTTTTCTTTGGGCTGATAGCTTTGAAGATATGTTCTGATGGTGGTGACAGTGGAGCAGAACTGTCTTCTGGGCGCAATTGGCTAGCGCGATCGGCTGTT
Organism: Rhipicephalus microplus; assembly: GCF_043290135.1. Classification (NCBI taxonomy): domain Eukaryota; kingdom Metazoa; phylum Arthropoda; class Arachnida; order Ixodida; family Ixodidae; genus Rhipicephalus; species Rhipicephalus microplus. Next base: position 257,859 of record NW_027464611.1, on the reverse strand, counting down.
AACCGAAATGTTGGAGTTTAGAGCCCCCCCGGTGGTGGTGCGGCGCTTTTTTTCTTTGGGCTGATAGTTTGAAGATATGTTCTGATGGTGGTGAGAGTGGAGCAGAACTGTCTCCTGGGCGCAATTGGCTAGCGCGATCGGCTGATAACCGAAAGGTTGGAGTTTAGAGCCCACCCGGTGGTGGTGCGGCGCTTTTTTTTCTTTGGGCTGATAGCTTTGAAGTTATGTTCTGATGGTAGTGAGAGTGGAGCAGGATTGTCTCCGTGGCGCAATTAGCTAGCGCGATCGGCTGTTAACCGAAAGGATGGAGTTTCGAGCCCTCCCGGGAGTGGTGTGTTGCTTTTTTTATTGCGCTGATAGCTTTGAACATATGTTCTGATGGGGGTGAAAGTGGGGCACGACTGTCTTTGTGTCGCAATTGGCTAGCGCGATCGGCTGTTAACGGCAAGGTTGGAGGTTCAAGCCCACCCGGTGGTGGCGCGGCGCTTTTTTTTCTTTGGGCTGATAGCTCTGAAGTAATGTTCTGACGATGGTGAGAGTGGAGCACGACTGTCTCCGTGGCGCAAATGGCTAGCGGCATCGACTCTTAACCGAAAGGTTGGAGGTTCGAGCCCACCCGGTGGTGGTGCGGCGCTTTTTTTTCTTTGGGCTGATAGCTTTGAAGATATGTTCTGAGGGTGGTGAGAGCGGAGCACGACTGTCTCCGTGGCGCAATTGGCTAGCGCGATCAGCTGTTAGCCGAAAGGTTCGAGGTTCGAGCCCCTCGATCGTGGTGCGGCGCTTTTTTTTCTGTGGGCTGATAGCTTTGAAGATATGTTCTGATGGTGGTGAGAGTGGAGCAGGACTGTCTCCGTGCCGCAATCGGCTAGCGCGATCGGCTGTTAACCGAAAGTTGGAGGTTTGAGCCCACCTGGTGGTGGTATTGCTCTTTTTTTCTTTGCGCTGATAGCTTTGAAGATATGTTCTCATGGTGGTGAGAGTGGAGCACGACTGTCTCCGTGGCGCGATCGGCTAGCGCAATCGGCTGTTAAACGAAAGGTTGGAGGTTCGAGCCCACCTGGTGGTGGTGCGGCGCTTTTTTTCTTTGGGCTGATAGCTTTGACGATATGTTCTACTGGTGGTGAGAGTGGAGCAGGACTGTCTCCGTGCCGCAATCGGCTAGCGCGATCGGCTGTTAACCGAAAGTTGGAGGTTTGAGCCCACCTGGTGGTGGTGTTGCTCTTTTTTTCTTTGCGCTGATAGCTTTGAAGATATGTTCTCATGGTGGTGAGAGTGGAGCACGACTGTCTCCGCGGCGCAATTGGCTAGCGCAATCGGCTGTTAACCAAAAGGTTGGGGGTTCGAGCCCACCCGGTGGTGGTGCGGCGCTTTTTTTTCTTTGGGCTGATAGCTTTGAAGATGTGTTCTGATGGTGGTGAGAGTGGAGCAGGACTGTCTCCGTGGCAGAATTGGCTAGCACGATCGGCTCTTAACCGAAAGGTTGGAGGTTCGAGCCCACCCGGTGGTGGTGCGGCGCTTTTTTTTTCTTTGGGCTGATAGCTTTGAAGTTATGTTCTGAAGGTGGTGAGAGTGGAGCACGACTGTCTCCTTGGCGCAATTGGCTAGCGCGATCAGCTGTTAGCCAAAAGGTTGAAGGTTCGAGCCCACCCGGTGGTGGTGTGGCGCTTTTTTTTCTCAGCGCTGATAGCTTTGAAGGTATGTTCTGATGGTGGTGAGAGTGGAGCAGGACTGTCTCCGTGCCCCAATCGGCTAGCGCGATCGGCTGTTAACCGAAAGTTGGAGGTTCGAGCCCACCTGGTGGTGGTGTTGCTCTTTTTTTCTTTGCGCTGATAGCTTTGAAGATATGTTCTCATGGTGGTGAGAGTGGAGCACGACTGTCTCCGTGGCGCGATCGGCTAGCGCAATCGGCTGTTAAACGAAAGGTTGGAGGTTCGAGCCCACCTGGTGGTGGTGCGGCGCTTTTTTTCTTTGGGCTGATAGCTTTGACGATATGTTCTACTGGTGGTGAGAGTGGAGCAGGACTGTCTCCGTGGCGCAATTGGCTAGTGCGATCGGCTGTTAACCGAAAGGTTGGGGTTTGCAGCCCTCCCGGGAGTTGTGTGTTGCTTTTTCTTTGCGCTGATAGATTTGAAGATATGTTCTGATGGTGGTGAGAGTGGAGCACGACTGTCTCCGTGGCGCAATTGGCTAGCGCAATCGGCTGTTAACCAAAAGGTTGGGGGTTCGAGCCCACCCGGTGGTGGTGCGGCGCTTTTTTTTTCTTTGGGCTGATAGCTTTGAAGATGTGTTCTGATGGTGGTGAGAGTGGAGCAGGACTGTCTCCGTGGCAGAATTGGCTAGCGCGATCGGCTCTTAACCGAAAGGTTGGAGGTTCGAGCCCACCCGGTGGTGGCGCGGCGCTTTTTTTCTTTGGGCTGATAGCTCTGAAGAAATGTTCTGACGGTGGTGAGAGTGGAGCACGACTGTCTCCGTGGCGCAAATGGCTAGCAGCATCGGCTCTTAACCGAAAGGTTGGAGGTTCGAGCTCACCCGGTGGTGGTGCGGCGCTTTTTTTTTCTTTGGGCTGATAGCTTTGAAGTTATGTTCTGAAGGTGGTGAGAGTGGAGCACGACTGTCTCCTTGGCGCAATTGGCTAGCGCGATCAGCTGTTAGCCAAAAGGTTGAAGGTTCGAGGCCACCCGATGGTGGTGCGGCGCTTTTTTTCTGTGGGCTGATAGCTTTGAAGATATGTTCTGATGGTGGTGAGAGTGGAGTAGGACTGTCTCCGTGCCGCAATCGGGTAGCGCGATTGGCTGTTAACCGAAAAGTTGGAGGTTCGAGCCCACCCGGTGGTGGTGTGGCGCTTTTTTTTCTCAGCGCTGATAGCTTTGAAGGTATGTTCTGATGGTGGTGAGAGTGGAGCAGGACTGTCTCAGTGGCACAATTGGCTAGCGCAATCGGCTGTTAACCGAAAGGTTGGAGGTTCGAGCCCACCCGGTGGTGGTGTGGCGCTTTTTTTCTTTGGGCTGATAGCTTTGACGATATGTTCTACTGGTGGTGAGAGTGAAGCAGGACTGTCTCCGTGGCGCAATTGGCTAGCGCGATCGGCTTTTAACCGAAAGGTTGGGGTTTCGAGCCCTCCCGGGAGTTGTGTGTTGCTTTTTTCTTTGCGCTGATAGCTTTGAAGATATGTTCTGACGTTGGTGAGTGTGGAGCACGACTGTCTCCGTGGCGCAATTGGCTAGCGCGATCAGCTGTTAGCCAAAAGGTTGAAGGTTCGAGGCCACCCGATGGTGGTGCGGCGCTTTTTTTTCTGTGGGCTGATAGCTTTGAAGATATGTTCTGATGGTGGTGAGAGTGGAGTAAGACTGTCTCCGTGCCGCAATCGGGTAGCGCGATTGGCTGTTAACCGAAAAGTTGGAGGTTCGAGCCCACATGGTGGTGGTGTGGCGCTTTTTTTCTTAGCGCTGATAGCTTTGAAGGTATGTTCTGATGGTGGTGAGAGTGGAGCAGAACTGTCTCCGTGGCGCAATTCGCTAGCGCGAGCGGCTGTTAACCGACAGGTTGGAGTTTCGAGCCCTCCCGGGAAGTGGTGTGTTGCTTGTTTCTTTGCGCTGATAGCTTTGAAGATATGTTCTGATGGTGGTGAAAGTGGGGCACGACTGTCTCTTCGGCGCAATTGGCTAGCGCGATCGGCTGTTAACCGAAAGCTTGGAGGTTCGAGCCCACTCGGTGGTGGTGCGGCGCATTTTTTTCTTTGGGCTGATAGCTCTGAAGAAATGTTCTGACAGTGGTGAGAGTGGAGCACGAGTGTCTCCGTGGCGCAAATGGCTAGCGGCAGCGGCTCTTAACCGAAAGGTTGGAGGTTCGAGCACACCCGGTGGTTGCGCGGCGCTTTTTTTTCTTTGGGCTGATAGCTTTGAAGATATGTTCTGAGGGTGGTGAGAGTGGAGCAGGACTGTCTCCGTGGCGCGATTGGCTAGCGCGATCGGCTGTTAACCGAAAAGTTGGATGTTCGAGCCCTCCTGGGAGGGGTGTGTTGCTTTTTTCTTTGCGCTGATAGCTTTGAAGATATGTTCTGATGGTGGTGAGAGTGGAGCACGACTGTCACCGTGGGGCAATTGGCTAGCGCGATCGGCTTTTAATCGAAATCTTGGATGTTCGAGCCCACCCGGCGGTGGTGCCGCGCTTTTTTTTCTTTGGGCTGATAGCTTTGAAGGTATGTTCTGATGGTGGTGAGAGTGGAGCAGGACTGTCTCCGTGCCGCAATCGGCTAGCACGATCGGCTGTTAACCGAAAAGTTGGAGGTTCGAGCCCACCCGGTGGTGGTGCGGCGCTTTATTTTCTTAGCGCTGATAGCTTTGAAGATATGTTCTGATGGTGGTGAGAGTGGAGCACTGCTGTCTCCGTGGCGCAATTGGCTAGCGCAATCAGCTGTTAACCGAAAGGTTGGAGGTTCGAGCCCACACGGTGGTGGTGCGGCGCTTTTTTTCTTTGGGCTGATAGCTTTGACGATATGTTCTACTGGTGGTGAGAGTGAAGCAGGACGTTCTCCGTGGCGCAATTGGCTAGCGCGATCGACTGTTAACCGAAAGGTTGGGGTTTCGAGCCCTCCCGGGAGTTGTGTGTTGCTTGTTTCTTTGCGCTGATAGCTTTGAAAATATGTTCTGATGGTGGTGAAAGTGGGGCACGACTGTCTCCTTGGCGCAATTGGCTAGCGCGATCGGCTGTTAACCGAAAGCTTGGAGGTTCGAGCCCACTCGGTGGTGGTGCGGCGCATTTTTTTCTTTGGGCTGATAGCTCTGAAGAAATGTTCTGACAGTGGTGAGAGTGGAGCACGAGTGTCTCCGTGGCGCAAATGGCTAGAGGCATCGGCTCTTAACCGAAAGGTTGGAGGTTCGAGCACACCCGGTGGTTACGCGGCGCTTTTTTTTCTTTGGGCTGATAGCTTTGAAGATATGTTCTGAGGGTGGTGAGAGTGGAGCAGGACTGTCTCCGTGGCGCAATTGGCTAGCGCGATCGGCTGTTAACCGAAAAGTTGGATGTTCGAGCCCTCCTGGGAGGGGTGTGTTGCTTTTTTCTTTGCGCTGATAGCTTTGAAGATATGTTCTGATGGTGGTGAGAGTGGAGCAGGACTATCTCCGTGGCGCAATGGGCTAGCGCGATCGGCTTTTAACCGAAAACTTGGATGTTCGGGCCCACCCGGCGGTTGTGCGGCGCTTTTTTTTCTTTGGGCTGATAGCTTTGAAGATATGTTCTGATGATGGTGAGAGTGGAGCAGAACTGTCTCCGGGGCGCAATTGTCAAGCGCGATCGGCTTTTAAACGAAAGGTTGGAGTTTCGAGCCCACCCAGTGGTGGTGCGGCGCTTTTTTTCTTTGGGCTGATAGCTTTGACGATATGTTCTGACGGTGGTGGCAGTGGAGCACGACTCTCACCGTGGGGCAATTGGCTAGCGCGATCAGCTTTTAACCGAAATCTTGGATGTTCGAGCCCACCCGGCGGTGGTGCCGCGCTTTTTTTTCTTTGGGCTGATAGCTTTGAAGGTATGTTCTGATGGTGGTGAGAGTGGAGCAGGACTGTCTCCGTGCCGCAATCGGCTAGCACGATCGGCTGTTAACCGAAAAGTTGGAGGTTCGAGCCCACCCGGTGGTGGTGCGGCGCTTTATTTTCTTAGCGCTGATAGCTTTGAAGATATGTTCTGATGGTGGTGAGAGTGGAGCACGACTGTCTCCGTGGCGCAATTGGCTAGCGCAATCAGCTGTTAACCGAAAGGTTGGAGGTTCGAGCCCACCCGGTGGTGGTGCGGCGCTTTTTTTCTTTGGGCTGATAGCTTTGACGATATGTTCTACTGGTGGTGAGAGTGAAGCAGGACTGTCTCCGTGGCGCAATTGGCTAGCGCGATCGACTGTTAACCGAAAGGTTGGGGTTTCGAGCTCTCCCGGGAGTTGTGTGTTGCTTATTTCTTTGCGCTGATAGCTTTGAAGATATGTTCTGACGGTGGTGAGAGTGGAGCACGACTGTCTCCGTGGGGCGATTAGCTAGCACGATCGGCTGTTAACCGAAAGGTTGGAGGTTCGAGCCCACCCGGTGGTGGTGCGGCGCTTTTTTTTCTTTGGGCTGATAGCTTTGAAGAAATGTTCTGACGGTGGTGACAGTGGAGCACGACTGTCACCGTGGGGCAATTGGCTGGCGCTGTCGGCTGTTAACGGAAAGGCTGGAGGTTCGAGCCCACCCGGTGGTGGTGCGGCGCTTTTTTTTTCTTTGGGCTGATAGCTCTGAAGAAATGTTCTGACGGTGGTGAGAGTGGAGCAGGACTGTCTTCGCGGCGCAATTGGCTAGCGCGATCGGCTGTTAACCGTAAAGTTGGAGGTTCGAGCCCTCCCGGGAGGGGTGTGTTGCTTTTTTCTTTGCGCTGATAGCTTTGAAGATATGTTCTGATGGTGGTGAGAGTGGAGCACGACTGTCTCCGTGGCACAATTGGCTAGTGCGATGGGCTGTTAACAGAACGGTTGGAGGTTCGAGCCCACCCGGTGGTGGTGCGGCGCTTTTTTTTCTTTGGGCTGATAGCTTTGAAGATATGTTCTGATGGTGGTGAGAGTGGAGCAGGACTATCTCCGTGGCGCAATTAGCCAGCGCGATCGGCTTTTAACTGAAAACTTGGATGTTCGAGCCCACCCGGCGGTGGTGCGGTGCTTTTTTTTTCTTTGGGCTGATAGCTTTGAAGATATGTTCTGAGGGTGCTGAGAGTGGAGTACGACTGTCTCCGCAGCGCAATTGGCTAGCGCGATCAGCTGTTAACCGAAAGGTTGGTGTTTCGAGCCCACCCGGTGGTGGTGCGGCGCTTTTATCTTTGGGCTGATAGCTCTGAAGAAATGTTCTGACGGTGGTGAGAGTGGAGCAGGACTGTCTCCGTGGCGCAATTGGCTAGCGCGATCGGCTGTTAACCGAAAAGTTGGAGGTTCGAGCCCTCCCGGGAGGGGTGTGTTGCATTTTTCTTTGCGCTGATAGCTTTGAAGATATGTTTTGATGGTGGTGAGAGTGGAGCAGGACTATCTCCGTGGCGCAATTGGCTAGCGCGATCGGCTTTTAACCGAAAACTTGGATGTTCGAGCCCACCCGGCGGTGGTGCGGCGCTTTTTTTCTTTGGGCTGATAGCTTTGAAGATATGTTCTGATGGTGGTGACAGTGGAGCAGAACTGTCTTCTGGGCGCAATTGGCTAGCGCGATCGGCTGTTAACCGAAATGTTGGAGTTTAGAGCCCCCCCGGTGGTGGTGCGGCGCTTTTTTTCTTTGGGCTGATAGTTTGAAGATATGTTCTGATGGTGGTGAGAGTGGAGCAGAACTGTCTCCTGGGCGCAATTGGCTAGCGCGATCGGCTGATAACCGAAAGGTTGGAGTTTAGAGCCCACCCGGTGGTGGTGCGGCGCTTTTTTTTCTTTGGGCTGATAGCTTTGAAGTTATGTTCTGATGGTAGTGAGAGTGGAGCAGGATTGTCTCCGTGGCGCAATTAGCTAGCGCGATCGGCTGTTAACCGAAAGGATGGAGTTTCGAGCCCTCCCGGGAGTGGTGTGTTGCTTTTTTTATTGCGCTGATAGCTTTGAACATATGTTCTGATGGGGGTGAAAGTGGGGCACGACTGTCTTTGTGTCGCAATTGGCTAGCGCGATCGGCTGTTAACGGCAAGGTTGGAGGTTCAAGCCCACCCGGTGGTGGCGCGGCGCTTTTTTTTCTTTGGGCTGATAGCTCTGAAGTAATGTTCTGACGATGGTGAGAGTGGAGCACGACTGTCTCCGTGGCGCAAATGGCTAGCGGCATCGACTCTTAACCGAAAGGTTGGAGGTTCGAGCCCACCCGGTGGTGGTGCGGCGCTTTTTTTTCTTTGGGCTGATAGCTTTGAAGATATGTTCTGAGGGTGGTGAGAGCGGAGCACGACTGTCTCCGTGGCGCAATTGGCTAGCGCGATCAGCTGTTAGCCGAAAGGTTCGAGGTTCGAGCCCCTCGATCGTGGTGCGGCGCTTTTTTTTCTGTGGGCTGATAGCTTTGAAGATATGTTCTGATGGTGGTGAGAGTGGAGCAGGACTGTCTCCGTGCCGCAATCGGCTAGCGCGATCGGCTGTTAACCGAAAGTTGGAGGTTTGAGCCCACCTGGTGGTGGTATTGCTCTTTTTTTCTTTGCGCTGATAGCTTTGAAGATATGTTCTCATGGTGGTGAGAGTGGAGCACGACTGTCTCCGTGGCGCGATCGGCTAGCGCAATCGGCTGTTAAACGAAAGGTTGGAGGTTCGAGCCCACCTGGTGGTGGTGCGGCGCTTTTTTTCTTTGGGCTGATAGCTTTGACGATATGTTCTACTGGTGGTGAGAGTGGAGCAGGACTGTCTCCGTGCCGCAATCGGCTAGCGCGATCGGCTGTTAACCGAAAGTTGGAGGTTTGAGCCCACCTGGTGGTGGTGTTGCTCTTTTTTTCTTTGCGCTGATAGCTTTGAAGATATGTTCTCATGGTGGTGAGAGTGGAGCACGACTGTCTCCGCGGCGCAATTGGCTAGCGCAATCGGCTGTTAACCAAAAGGTTGGGGGTTCGAGCCCACCCGGTGGTGGTGCGGCGCTTTTTTTTCTTTGGGCTGATAGCTTTGAAGATGTGTTCTGATGGTGGTGAGAGTGGAGCAGGACTGTCTCCGTGGCAGAATTGGCTAGCACGATCGGCTCTTAACCGAAAGGTTGGAGGTTCGAGCCCACCCGGTGGTGGTGCGGCGCTTTTTTTTTCTTTGGGCTGATAGCTTTGAAGTTATGTTCTGAAGGTGGTGAGAGTGGAGCACGACTGTCTCCTTGGCGCAATTGGCTAGCGCGATCAGCTGTTAGCCAAAAGGTTGAAGGTTCGAGCCCACCCGGTGGTGGTGTGGCGCTTTTTTTTCTCAGCGCTGATAGCTTTGAAGGTATGTTCTGATGGTGGTGAGAGTGGAGCAGGACTGTCTCCGTGCCCCAATCGGCTAGCGCGATCGGCTGTTAACCGAAAGTTGGAGGTTCGAGCCCACCTGGTGGTGGTGTTGCTCTTTTTTTCTTTGCGCTGATAGCTTTGAAGATATGTTCTCATGGTGGTGAGAGTGGAGCACGACTGTCTCCGTGGCGCGATCGGCTAGCGCAATCGGCTGTTAAACGAAAGGTTGGAGGTTCGAGCCCACCTGGTGGTGGTGCGGCGCTTTTTTTCTTTGGGCTGATAGCTTTGACGATATGTTCTACTGGTGGTGAGAGTGGAGCAGGACTGTCTCCGTGGCGCAATTGGCTAGTGCGATCGGCTGTTAACCGAAAGGTTGGGGTTTGCAGCCCTCCCGGGAGTTGTGTGTTGCTTTTTCTTTGCGCTGATAGATTTGAAGATATGTTCTGATGGTGGTGAGAGTGGAGCACGACTGTCTCCGTGGCGCAATTGGCTAGCGCAATCGGCTGTTAACCAAAAGGTTGGGGGTTCGAGCCCACCCGGTGGTGGTGCGGCGCTTTTTTTTTCTTTGGGCTGATAGCTTTGAAGATGTGTTCTGATGGTGGTGAGAGTGGAGCAGGACTGTCTCCGTGGCAGAATTGGCTAGCGCGATCGGCTCTTAACCGAAAGGTTGGAGGTTCGAGCCCACCCGGTGGTGGCGCGGCGCTTTTTTTCTTTGGGCTGATAGCTCTGAAGAAATGTTCTGACGGTGGTGAGAGTGGAGCACGACTGTCTCCGTGGCGCAAATGGCTAGCAGCATCGGCTCTTAACCGAAAGGTTGGAGGTTCGAGCTCACCCGGTGGTGGTGCGGCGCTTTTTTTTTCTTTGGGCTGATAGCTTTGAAGTTATGTTCTGAAGGTGGTGAGAGTGGAGCACGACTGTCTCCTTGGCGCAATTGGCTAGCGCGATCAGCTGTTAGCCAAAAGGTTGAAGGTTCGAGGCCACCCGATGGTGGTGCGGCGCTTTTTTTCTGTGGGCTGATAGCTTTGAAGATATGTTCTGATGGTGGTGAGAGTGGAGTAGGACTGTCTCCGTGCCGCAATCGGGTAGCGCGATTGGCTGTTAACCGAAAAGTTGGAGGTTCGAGCCCACCCGGTGGTGGTGTGGCGCTTTTTTTTCTCAGCGCTGATAGCTTTGAAGGTATGTTCTGATGGTGGTGAGAGTGGAGCAGGACTGTCTCAGTGGCACAATTGGCTAGCGCAATCGGCTGTTAACCGAAAGGTTGGAGGTTCGAGCCCACCCGGTGGTGGTGTGGCGCTTTTTTTCTTTGGGCTGATAGCTTTGACGATATGTTCTACTGGTGGTGAGAGTGAAGCAGGACTGTCTCCGTGGCGCAATTGGCTAGCGCGATCGGCTTTTAACCGAAAGGTTGGGGTTTCGAGCCCTCCCGGGAGTTGTGTGTTGCTTTTTTCTTTGCGCTGATAGCTTTGAAGATATGTTCTGACGTTGGTGAGTGTGGAGCACGACTGTCTCCGTGGCGCAATTGGCTAGCGCGATCGGCTGTTAACCGAAAGGTTGGAGGTTCGAGCCCACCCGGTGGTGGTGCGGCGCTTTTATTTCTTTGGGCTGTTTGCTTTGAAGAAATGTTCTGACGGTGGTGACAGTGGAGCACGACTGTCACCGTGGAGCAATTGGCTAGCGCTGTCGGCTTTTAACGGAAAGGTTGGAGGTTCGAGCCCACCCGGTGGTGGTGCGGCGCTTTTTTTTTCTTTGGGCTGATAGCTTTGAAGATGTGTTCTGATGGTGGTGAGAGTGGAGCAGGACTGTCTCCGTGGCAGAATTGGCTAGCGCGATCGGCTCTTAACCGAAAGGTTGGAGGTTCGAGCCCACCCGGTGGTGGCGCGGCGCTTTTTTTCTTTGGGCTGATAGCTCTGAAGAAATGTTCTGACGGTGGTGAGAGTGGAGCACGACTGTCTCCGTGGCGCAAATGGCTAGCGGCATCGGCTCTTAACCGAAAGGTTGGAGGTTCGAGCACACCCGGTGGTTGCGCGGCGCTTTTTTTTCTTTGGGCTGATAGCTTTGAAGATATGTTCTGATGGTGGTGACAGTGGAGCAGAACTGTCTTCTGGGCGCAATTGGCTAGCGCGATCGGCTGTTAACCGAAATGTTGGAGTTTAGAGCCCACCCGGTGGTGGTGCGGCGCTTTTTTTCTTTGGGCTGATAGTTTGAAGATATGTTCTGATGGTGGTGAGAGTGGAGCAGAACTGTCTCCTGGGCGCAATTGGCTAGCGCGATCGGCTGTTAACCGAAAGGTTGGAGTTTAGAGCCCACCCGGTGGTGGTGCGGCGCTTTTTTTTCTTTGGGCTGATAGCTTTGAAGTTATGTTCTGATGGTGGTGAGAGTGGAGCAGGATTGTCTCCGTGGCGCATTTAGCTAGCGCGATCGGCTGTTAACCGATAGGATGGAGTTTCGAGCCCTCCCGGGAGTGGTGTGTTGCTTTTTTTATTGCGCTGATAGCTTTGAACATATGTTCTGATGGTGGTGAAAGTGGGGCACGACTGTCTTTGTGTCGCAATTGGCTAGCGCGATCGGCTGTTAACGGCAAGGTTGGAGGTTCAAGCCCACCCGGTGGTGGCGCGGCGCTTTTTTTTCTTTGGGCTGATAGCTCTGAAGTAATGTTCTGACGATGGTGAGAGTGGAGCACGACTGTCTCCGTGGCGCAAATGGCTAGCGGCATCGACTCTTAACCGAAAGGTTGGAGGTTCGAGCCCACCCGGTGGTGGTGCGGCGCTTTTTTTTCTTTGGGCTGATAGCTTTGAAGATATGTTCTGAGGGTGGTGAGAGCGGAGCACGACTGTCTCCGTGGCACAATTGGCTAGCGCGATCAGCTGTTAGCCGAAAGGTTCGAGGTTCGAGCCCCTCGATCGTGGTGCGGCGCTTTTTTTTCTGTGGGCTGATAGCTTTGAAGATATGTTCTGATGGTGGTGAGAGTGGAGCAGGACTGTCTCCGTGCCGCAATCGGCTAGCGCGATCGGCTGTTAACCGAAAGTGGGAGGTTTGAGCCCACCTGGTGGTGGTGTTGCTCTTTTTTTCTTTGCGCTGATAGCTTTGAAGATATGTTCTCATGGTGGTGAGAGTGGAGCACGACTGTCTCCGTGGCGCGATCGGCTAGCGCAATCGGCTGTTAAACGAAAGGTTGGAGGTTCGAGCCCACCTGGTGGTGGTGCGGCGCTTTTTTTCTTTGGGCTGATAGCTTTGACGTTATGTTCTACTGGTGGTGAGAGTGGAGCAGGACTGTCTCCGTGGCGCAATTGGCTAGTGCGATCGGCTGTTAACCGAAAGGTTGGGGTTTGCAGCCCTCCCGGGAGTTGTGTGTTGCTTTTTCTTTGCGCTGATAGATTTGAAGATATGTTCTGATGGTCGTGAGAGTGGAGCACGACTGTCTCCGTGGCGCAATTGGCTAGCGCAATCGGCTGTTAACCAAAAGGTTGGGGGTTCGAGCCCACCCGGTGGTGGTGCGGCGCTTTTTTTTCTTTGGGCTGATAGCTTTGAAGATGTGTTCTTATGGTGGTGAGAGTGGAGCAGGACTGTCTCCGTGGCAGAATTGGCTAGCGCGATCGGCTCTTAACCGAAAGGTTGGAGGTTTGAGCCCACCCGGTGGTGGCGCGGCGCTTTTTTTCTTTGGGCTGATAGCTCTGAAGAAATGTTCTGACGGTGGTGAGAGTGGAGCACGACTGTCTCCGTGGCGCAAATGGCTAGCGGCATCGGCTCTTAACCGAAAGGTTGGAGGTTCTAGCCCACCCGGTGGTGGTGCGGCGCTTTTATTTTCTTTGGGCTGATAGCTTTGAAGTTATGTTCTGAAGGTGGTGAGAGTGGAGCACGACTGTCTCCTTGGCGCAATTGGCTAGCGCGATCAGCTGTTAGCCAAAAGGTTGAAGGTTCGAGGCCACCCGATGGTGGTGCGGCGCTTTTTTTTCTGTGGGCTGATAGCTTTGAAGATATGTTCTGATGGTGGTGAGAGTGGAGTAAGACTGTCTCCGTGCCGCAATCGGGTAGCGCGATTGGCTGTTAACCGAAAAGTTGGAGGTTCGAGCCCACATGGTGGTGGTGTGGCGCTTTTTTTCTTAGCGCTGATAGCTTTGAAGGTATGTTCTGATGGTGGTGAGAGTGGAGCAGAACTGTCTCCGTGGCGCAATTCGCTAGCGCGAGCGGCTGTTAACCGACAGGTTGGAGTTTCGAGCCCTCCCGGGAAGTGGTGTGTTGCTTGTTTCTTTGCGCTGATAGCTTTGAAGATATGTTCTGATGGTGGTGAAAGTGGGGCACGACTGTCTCCTTGGCGCAATTGGCTAGCGCGATCGGCTGTTAACCGAAAGCTTGGAGGTTCGAGCCCACTCGGTGGTGGTGCGGCGCATTTTTTTCTTTGGGCTGATAGCTCTGAAGAAATGTTCTGACAGTGGTGAGAGTGGAGCACGAGTGTCTCCGTGGCGCAAATGGCTAGCGGCAGCGGCTCTTAACCGAAAGGTTGGAGGTTCGAGCACACCCGGTGGTTGCGCGGCGCTTTTTTTTCTTTGGGCTGATAGCTTTGAAGATATGTTCTGAGGGTGGTGAGAGTGGAGCAGGACTGTCTCCGTGGCGCAATTGGCTAGCGCGATCGGCTGTTAACCGAAAAGTTGGAGGTTCGAGCCCACCCGGTGGTGGTGCGGCGCTTTTTTTTCTTTGGGCTGAGAGGTTTGAAGATATGTTCCGATGGTGGGGAGAGTAGAGCAGGACTGTCTCCGTGGCGCAACTGGCTAGCGCGCTCGGCTGTTAACCGACAGGTTGAAGTTTTGAGCCCACGCAGTGGTGGTGCGGCGCTTTTTTTCTTTGGGCTGATAGCTTTGACGATATGTTCTGACGGTGGTGGCAGTGGAGCACGACTGTCACCGTGGGGCAATTGGCTAGCGCGATCGGCTTTTAATCGAAATCTTGGATGTTCGAGCCCACCCGGCGGTGGTGCCGCGCTTTTTTTTCTTTGGGCTGATAGCTTTGAAGGTATGTTCTGATGGTGGTGAGAGTGGAGCAGGACTGTCTCCGTGGCGCAATCGGCTAGCACGATCGGCTGTTAACCGAAAAGTTGGAGGTTCGAGCCCACCCGGTGGTGGTGCGGCGCTTTATTTTCTTAGCGCTGATAGCTTTGAAGATATGTTCTGATGGTGGTGAGAGTGGAGCACGACTGTCTCCGTGGCGCAATTGGCTAGCGCAATCAGCTGTTAACCGAAAGGATGGAGGTTCGAGCCCACCCGGTGGTGGTGCGGCGCTTTTTTTCTTTGGGCTGATAGCTTTGACGATATGTTCTACTGGTGGTGAGAGTGAAGCAGGACTGTCTCCGTGGCGCAATTGGCTAGCGCGATCGACTGTTAACCGAAAGGTTGGGGTTTCGAGCCCTCCCGGGAGTTGTGTGTTGCTTATTTCTTTGCGCTGATAGCTTTGAAGATATGTTCTGACGGTGGTGAGAGTGGAGCACGACTGTCTCCGTGGGGCGATTGGCTAGCACGATCGGCTGTTAACCGAAAGGTTGGAGGTTCGAGCCCACCCGGTGGTGGTGCGGCGCTTTTTTTTCTTTGGGCTGATAGCTTTGAAGAAATGTTCTGACGGTGGTGACAGTGGAGCACGACTGTCACCGTGGGGCAATTGGCTGGCGCTGTCGGCTGTTAACGGAAAGGCTGGAGGTTCGAGCCCACCCGGTGGTGGTGCGGCGCTTTTTTTTTCTTTGGGCTGATAGCTCTGAAGAAATGTTCTGACGGTGGTGAGAGTGGAGCAGGACTGTCTTCGCGGCGCAATTGGCTAGCGCGATCGGCTGTTAACCGTAAAGTTGGAGGTTCGAGCCCTCCCGGGAGGGGTGTGTTGCTTTTTTCTTTGCGCTGATAGCTTTGAAGATATGTTCTGATGGTGGTGAGAGTGGAGCACGACTGTCTCCGTGGCACAATTGGCTAGTGCGATGGGCTGTTAACAGAACGGTTGGAGGTTCGAGCCCACCCGGTGGTGGTGCGGCGCTTTTTTTTCTTTGGGCTGAGAGGTTTGAAGATATGTTCCGATGGTGGGGAGAGTAGAGCAGGACTGTCTCCGTGGCGCAACTGGCTAGCGCGCTCGGCTGTTAACCGACAGGTTGAAGTTTTGAGCCCACCCAGTGGTGGTGCGGCGCTTTTTTTCTTTGGGCTGATAGCTTTGACGATATGTTCTGAGGGTGCTGAGAGTGGAGTACGACTGTCTCCGCGGCGCAATTGGCTAGCGCGATCAGCTGTTAACCGAAAGGTTGGTGTTTCGAGCCCACCCGGTGGTGGTGCGGCGCTTTTTTTCTTTGGGCTGATAGCTCTGAAGAAATGTTCTGACGGTGGTGAGAGTGGAGCAGGACTGTCTCCGTGGCGCAATTGGCTAGCGCGATCGGCTGTTAACCGAAAGTGGGAGGTTTGAGCCCACCTGGTGGTGGTGTTGCTCTTTTTTTCTTTGCGCTGATAGCTTTGAAGATATGTTCTCATGGTGGTGAGAGTGGAGCACGACTGTCTCCGTGGCGCGATCGGCTAGCGCAATCGGCTGTTAAACGAAAGGTTGGAGGTTCGAGCCCACCTGGTGGTGGTGCGGCGCTTTTTTTCTTTGGGCTGATAGCTTTGACGTTATGTTCTACTGGTGGTGAGAGTGGAGCAGGACTGTCTCCGTGGCGCAATTGGCTAGTGCGATCGGCTGTTAACCGAAAGGTTGGGGTTTGCAGCCCTCCCGGGAGTTGTGTGTTGCTTTTTCTTTGCGCTGATAGATTTGAAGATATGTTCTGATGGTCGTGAGAGTGGAGCACGACTGTCTCCGTGGCGCAATTGGCTAGCGCAATCGGCTGTTAACCAAAAGGTTGGGGGTTCGAGCCCACCCGGTGGTGGTGCGGCGCTTTTTTTTCTTTGGGCTGATAGCTTTGAAGATGTGTTCTTATGGTGGTGAGAGTGGAGCAGGACTGTCTCCGTGGCAGAATTGGCTAGCGCGATCGGCTCTTAACCGAAAGGTTGGAGGTTTGAGCCCACCCGGTGGTGGCGCGGCGCTTTTTTTCTTTGGGCTGATAGCTCTGAAGAAATGTTCTGACGGTGGTGAGAGTGGAGCACGACTGTCTCCGTGGCGCAAATGGCTAGCGGCATCGGCTCTTAACCGAAAGGTTGGAGGTTCTAGCCCACCCGGTGGTGGTGCGGCGCTTTTATTTTCTTTGGGCTGATAGCTTTGAAGTTATGTTCTGAAGGTGGTGAGAGTGGAGCACGACTGTCTCCTTGGCGCAATTGGCTAGCGCGATCAGCTGTTAGCCAAAAGGTTGAAGGTTCGAGGCCACCCGATGGTGGTGCGGCGCTTTTTTTTCTGTGGGCTGATAGCTTTGAAGATATGTTCTGATGGTGGTGAGAGTGGAGTAAGACTGTCTCCGTGCCGCAATCGGGTAGCGCGATTGGCTGTTAACCGAAAAGTTGGAGGTTCGAGCCCACATGGTGGTGGTGTGGCGCTTTTTTTCTTAGCGCTGATAGCTTTGAAGGTATGTTCTGATGGTGGTGAGAGTGGAGCAGAACTGTCTCCGTGGCGCAATTCGCTAGCGCGAGCGGCTGTTAACCGACAGGTTGGAGTTTCGAGCCCTCCCGGGAAGTGGTGTGTTGCTTGTTTCTTTGCGCTGATAGCTTTGAAGAAATGTTCTGACAGTGGTGAGAGTGGAGCACGAGTGTCTCCGTGGCGCAAATGGCTAGCGGCAGCGGCTCTTAACCGAAAGGTTGGAGGTTCGAGCACACCCGGTGGTTGCGCGGCGCTTTTTTTTCTTTGGGCTGATAGCTTTGAAGATATGTTCTGAGGGTGGTGAGAGTGGAGCAGGACTGTCTCCGTGGCGCAATTGGCTAGCGCGATCGGCTGTTAACCGAAAAGTTGGAGGTTCGAGCCCACCCGGTGGTGGTGCGGCGCTTTTTTTTCTTTGGGCTGAGAGGTTTGAAGATATGTTCCGATGGTGGGGAGAGTAGAGCAGGACTGTCTCCGTGGCGCAACTGGCTAGCGCGCTCGGCTGTTAACCGACAGGTTGAAGTTTTGAGCCCACCCAGTGGTGGTGCGGCGCTTTTTTTCTTTGGGCTGATAGCTTTGACGATATGTTCTGACGGTGGTGGCAGTGGAGCACGACTGTCACCGTGGGGCAATTGGCTAGCGCGATCGGCTTTTAATCGAAATCTTGGATGTTCGAGCCCACCCGGCGGTGGTGCCGCGCTTTTTTTTCTTTGGGCTGATAGCTTTGAAGGTATGTTCTGATGGTGGTGAGAGTGGAGCAGGACTGTCTCCGTGGCGCAATCGGCTAGCACGATCGGCTGTTAACCGAAAAGTTGGAGGTTCGAGCCCACCCGGTGGTGGTGCGGCGCTTTATTTTCTTAGCGCTGATAGCTTTGAAGATATGTTCTGATGGTGGTGAGAGTGGAGCACGACTGTCTCCGTGGCGCAATTGGCTAGCGCAATCAGCTGTTAACCGAAAGGTTGGAGGTTCGAGCCCACCCGGTGGTGGTGCGGCGCTTTTTTTCTTTGGGCTGATAGCTTTGACGATATGTTCTACTGGTGGTGAGAGTGAAGCAGGACTGTCTCCGTGGCGCAATTGGCTAGCGCGATCGACTGTTAACCGAAAGGTTGGGGTTTCGAGCCCTCCCGGGAGTTGTGTGTTGCTTATTTCTTTGCGCTGATAGCTTTGAAGATATGTTCTGACGGTGGTGAGAGTGGAGCACGACTGTCTCCGTGGGGCGATTGGCTAGCACGATCGGCTGTTAACCGAAAGGTTGGAGGTTCGAGCCCACCCGGTGGTGGTGCGGCGCTTTTTTTTCTTTGGGCTGATAGCTTTGAAGAAATGTTCTGACGGTGGTGACAGTGGAGCACGACTGTCACCGTGGGGCAATTGGCTGGCGCTGTCGGCTGTTAACGGAAAGGCTGGAGGTTCGAGCCCACCCGGTGGTGGTGCGGCGCTTTTTTTTTCTTTGGGCTGATAGCTCTGAAGAAATGTTCTGACGGTGGTGAGAGTGGAGCAGGACTGTCTTCGCGGCGCAATTGGCTAGCGCGATCGGCTGTTAACCGTAAAGTTGGAGGTTCGAGCCCTCCCGGGAGGGGTGTGTTGCTTTTTTCTTTGCGCTGATAGCTTTGAAGATATGTTCTGATGGTGGTGAGAGTGGAGCACGACTGTCTCCGTGGCACAATTGGCTAGTGCGATGGGCTGTTAACAGAACGGTTGGAGGTTCGAGCCCACCCGGTGGTGGTGCGGCGCTTTTTTTTCTTTGGGCTGATAGCTTTGAAGATATGTTCTGATGGTGGTGAGAGTGGAGCAGGACTATCTCCGTGGCGCAATTAGCCAGCGCGATCGGCTTTTAACCGAAAACTTGGATGTTCGAGCCCACCCGGCGGTGGTGCGGTGCTTTTTTTTTCTTTGGGCTGATAGCTTTGAAGATATGTTCTGAGGGTGCTGAGAGTGGAGTACGACTGTCTCCGCGGCGCAATTGGCTAGCGCGATCAGCTGTTAATCGAAAGGTTGGTGTTTCGAGCCCACCCGGTGGTGGTGCGGCGCTTTTTTTCTTTGGGCTGATAGCTCTGAAGAAATGTTCTGACGGTGGTGAGAGTGGAGCAGGACTGTCTCCGTGGCGCAATTGGCTAGCGCGATCGGCTGTTAACCGAAAAGTTGGAGGTTCGAGCCCTCCCGGCGGTGGTGCGGCGCTTTTTTTCTTTGGGCTGATAGCTTTGAAGATATGTTCTGATGGTGGTGAGAGTGGAGCAGAACTGTCTCCTGGGCGCAATTGGCTAGCGCGATCGGCTGTTAACCGAAAGGTTGGAGTTTAGAGCCCACCCGGTGGTGGTGCGGCGCTTTTTTTCTTTGGGCTGATAGTTTGAAGATATGTTCTGATGGTGGTGAGAGTGGAGCAGAACTGTCTCCTGGGCGCAATTGGCTAGCGCGATCGGCTGTTAACCGAAAGGTTGGAGTTTAGAGCCCACCCGGTGGTGGTGCGGCGCTTTTTTTTCTTTGGGCTGATAGCTTTGAAGTTATGTTCTGATGGTGGTGAGAGTGGAGCAGGATTGTCTCCGTGGCGCAATTAGCTAGCGCGATCGGCTGTTAACCGAATGGATGGAGTTTCGAGCCCTCCCGGGAGTGGTGTGTTGCTTTTTTCATTGCGCTGATAGCTTTGAACATATGTTCTGATGGTGGTGAAAGTGGGGCACGACTGTCTTTGTGTCGCAATTGGCTAGCGCGATCGGCTGTTAGGCAAGGTTGGAGGTTCAAGCCCACCCGGTGGTGGCGCGGCGCTTTTTTTCTTTGGGCTGATAGCTCTGAAGTAATGTTCTGACGGTGGTGAGAGTGGAGCACGACTGTCTCCGTGGCGCAAATGGCTAGCGGCATCGACTCTTAACCGAAAGGTTGGAGGTTCGAGCCCACCCGGTGGTGGTGCGGCGCTTTTTTTCTTTGGGCTGATAGCTTTGAAGATATGTTCTGAGGGTGGTGAGAGCGGAGCACGACTGTCTCCGTGGCGCAATTGGCTAGCGCGATCAGCTGTTAGCCGAAAGGTTCGAGGTTCGAGCCCCTCGATCGTGGTGCGGCGCTTTTTTTTCTGTGGGCTGATAGCTTTGAAGATATGTTCTGATGGTGGTGAGAGTGGAGCAGGACTGTCTCCGTGCCGCAATCGGCTAGCGCGATCGGCTGTTAACCGAAAGTTGGAGGCTCGAGCCCACCTGGTGGTGGTGTTGCTTTTTTTTTCTTTGCGCTGATAGCTTTGAAGATATGTTCTCATGGTGGTGAGAGTGGAGCACGACTGTCTCCGTGGCGCGAACGGCTAGCGCAATCGGCTGTTAAACGAAAGGTTGGAGGTTCGAGCCCACCTGGTGGTGGTGCGGCGCTTTTTTTCTTTGGGCTGATAGCTTTGACGATATGTTCTACTGGTGGTGAGAGTGGAGCAGGACTGTCTCCGTGGCGCAATTGGCTAGTGCGATCGGCTGTTAACCGAAAGGTTGGGGTTTGCAGCCCTCCCGGGAGTTGTGTGTTGCTTTTTCTTTGCGCTGATAGATTTGAAGATATGTTCTGATGGTGGTGAGAGTGGAGCACGACTGTCTCCGTGGCGCAATTGGCTAGCGCAATCGGCTGTTAACCAAAAGGTTGGGGGTTCGAGCCCACCCGGTGGTGGTGCGGCGCTTTTTTTTTCTTTGGGCTGATAGCTTTGAAGATGTGTTCTGATGGTGGTGAGAGTGGAGCAGGACTGTCTCCGTGGCAGAATTGGCTAGCGCGATCGGCTCTTAACCGAAAGGTTGGAGGTTCGAGCCCACCCGGTGGTGGCGCGGCGCTTTTTTTCTTTCGGCTGATAGCTCTGAAGAAATGTTCTGACGGTGGTGAGAGTGGAGCACGACTGTCTCCGTGGCGCAAATGGCTAGCGGCATCGGCTCTTAACCGAAAGGTTGGAGGTTCGAGCCCACCCGGTGGTGGTGCGGCGCTTTTTTTTTCTTTGGGCTGATAGCTTTGAAGTTATGTTCTGAAGGTGGTGAGAGTGGAGCACGACTGTCTCCTTGGCGCAATTGGCTAGCGCGATCAGCTGTTAGCCAAAAGGTTGAAGGTTCGAGGCCACCCGATGGTGGTGAGGCGCTTTTTTTTCTGTGGGCTGATAGCTTTGAAGATATGTTCTGATGGTGGTGAGAGTGGAGTAGGACTGTCTCCGTGCCGCAATCGGGTAGCGCGATTGGCTGTTAACCGAAAAGTTGGAGGTTCGAGCCCACCCGGTGGTGGTGTGGCACTTTTTTTTCTCAGCGCTGATAGCTTTGAAGGTATGTTCTGATGGTGGTGAGAGTGGAGCAGGACTGTCTCCGTGCCGCAATCGGCTAGCGCGATCGGCTGTTAACCGAAAGTTGGAGGTTCGAGCCCACCTGGTGGTGGTGTTGCTCTTTTTTTCTTTGCGCTGATAGCTTTGAAGATATGTTCTCATGGTGGTGAGAGTGGAGCACGACTGTCTCCGTGGTGCGATCGGCTAGCGCAATCGGCTGTTAAACGAAAGGTTGGAGGTTCGAGCCCACCTGGAGGTGGTGCGGCGCTTTTTTTCTTTGGGCTGATAGCTTTGACGATATGTTCTACTGGTGGTGAGAGTGGAGCAGGACTGTCTCCGTGGCGCAATTGGCTAGTGCGATCGGCTGTTAACCGAAAGGTTGGGGTTTGCAGCCCTCCCGGGAGTTGTGTGTTGCTTTTTCTTTGCGCTGATAGATTTGAAGATATGTTCTGATGGTCGTGAGAGTGGAGCACGACTGTCTCCGTGGCGCAATTGGCTAGCGCAATCAGCTGTTAACCAAAAGGTTGGGGGTTCGAGCCCACCCGGTGGTGGTGCGGCGCTTTTTTTTCTTTGGGCTGATAGCTTTGAAGATGTGTTCTGATGGTGGTGAGAGTGGAGCAGGACTGTCTCCGTGGCAGAATTGGCTAGCGCGATCGGCTCTTAACCGAAAGGTTGGAGGTTTGAGCCCACCCGGTGGTGGCGCGGCGCTTTTTTTCTTTGGGCTGATAGCTCTGAAGAAATGTTCTGACGGTGGTGAGAGTGGAGCACGACTGTCTCCGTGGCGCAAATGGCTAGCGGCATCGGCTCTTAACCGAAAGGTTGGAGGTTCTAGCCCACCCGGTGGTGGTGCGGCGCTTTTATTTTCTTTGGGCTGATAGCTTTGAAGTTATGTTCTGAAGGTGGTGAGAGTGGAGCACGACTGTCTCCTTGGCGCAATTGGCTAGCGCGATCAGCTGTTAGCCAAAAGGTTGAAGGTTCGAGGCCACCCGATGGTGGTGCGGCGCTTTTTTTTCTGTGGGCTGATAGCTTTGAAGATATGTTCTGATGGTGGTGAGAGTGGAGTAAGACTGTCTCCGTGCCGCAATCGGGTAGCGCGATTGGCTGTTAACCGAAAAGTTGGAGGTTCGAGCCCACATGGTGGTGGTGTGGCGCTTTTTTTCTTAGCGCTGATAGCTTTGAAGGTATGTTCTGATGGTGGTGAGAGTGGAGCAGAACTGTCTCCGTGGCGCAATTCGCTAGCGCGAGCGGCTGTTAACCGACAGGTTGGAGTTTCGAGCCCTCCCGGGAAGTGGTGTGTTGCTTGTTTCTTTGCGCTGATAGCTTTGAAGATATGTTCTGATGGTGGTGAAAGTGGGGCACGACTGTCTCCTTGGCGCAATTGGCTAGCGCGATCGGCTGTTAACCGAAAGCTTGGAGGTTCGAGCCCACTCGGTGGTGGTGCGGCGCATTTTTTTCTTTGGGCTGATAGCTCTGAAGAAATGTTCTGACAGTGGTGAGAGTGGAGCACGAGTGTCTCCGTGGCGCAAATGGCTAGCGGCAGCGGCTCTTAACCGAAAGGTTGGAGGTTCGAGCACACCCGGTGGTTGCGCGGCGCTTTTTTTTCTTTGGGCTGATAGCTTTGAAGATATGTTCTGAGGGTGGTGAGAGTGGAGCAGGACTGTCTCCGTGGCGCAATCGGCTAGCGCGAACGGCTGTTAACCGAAAAGTTGGAGGTTCGAGCCCACCCGGTGGTGGTGCGGCGCTTTTTTTTCTTTGGGCTGAGAGGTTTGAAGATATGTTCCGATGGTGGGGAGAGTAGAGCAGGACTGTCTCCGTGGCGCAACTGGCTAGCGCGCTCGGCTGTTAACCGACAGGTTGAAGTTTTGAGCCCACCCAGTGGTGGTGCGGCGCTTTTTTTCTTTGGGCTGATAGCTTTGACGATATGTTCTGACGGTGGTGGCAGTGGAGCACGACTGTCACGGTGGGGCAATTGGCTAGCGCGATCGGCTTTTAATCGAAATCTTGGATGTTCGAGCCCACCCGGCGGTGGTGCCGCGCTTTTTTTTCTTTGGGCTGATAGCTTTGAAGGTATGTTCTGATGGTGGTGAGAGTGGAGCAGGACTGTCTCCGTGGCGCAATCGGCTAGCACGATCGGCTGTTAACCGAAAAGTTGGAGGTTCGAGCCCACCCGGTGGTGGTGCGGCGCTTTATTTTCTTAGCGCTGATAGCTTTGAAGATATGTTCTGATGGTGGTGAGAGTGGAGCACGACTGTCTCCGTGGCGCAATTGGCTAGCGCAATCAGCTGTTAACCGAAAGGTTGGAGGTTCGAGCCCACCCGGTGGTGGTGCGGCGCTTTTTTTCTTTGGGCTGATAGCTTTGACGATATGTTCTACTGGTGGTGAGAGTGAAGCAGGACTGTCTCCGCGGCGCAATTGGCTAGCGCGATCGACTGTTAACCGAAAGGTTGGGGTTTCGAGCCCTCCCGGGAGTTGTGTGTTGCTTATTTCTTTGCGCTGATAGCTTTGAAGATATGTTCTGACGGTGGTGAGAGTGGAGCACGACTGTCTCCGTGGGGCGATTGGCTAGCACGATCGGCTGTTAACCGAAAGGTTGGAGGTTCGAGCCCACCCGGTGGTGGTGCGGCGCTTTTTTTTCTTTGGGCTGATAGCTTTGAAGAAATGTTCTGACGGTGGTGACAGTGGAGCACGACTGTCACCGTGGGGCAATTGGCTGGCGCTGTCGGCTGTTAACGGAAAGGCTGGAGGTTCGAGCCCACCCGGTGGTGGTGCGGCGCTTTTTTTTCTTTGGGCTGATAGCTCTGAAGAAATGTTCTGACGGTGGTGAGAGTGGAGCAGGACTGTCTTCGCGGCGCAATTGGCTAGCGCGATCGGCTGTTAACCGTAAAGTTGGAGGTTCGAGCCCTCCCGGGAGGGGTGTGTTGCTTTTTTCTTTGCGCTGATAGCTTTGAAGATATGTTCTGATGGTGGTGAGAGTGGAGCACGACTGTCTCCGTGGCACAATTGGCTAGTGCGATGGGCTGTTAACAGAACGGTTGGAGGTTCGAGCCCACCCGGTGGTGGTGCGGCGCTTTTTTTTCTTTGGGCTGATAGCTTTGAAGATATGTTCTGATGGTGGTGAGAGTGGAGCAGGACTATCTCCGTGGCGCAATTAGCCAGCGCGATCGGCTTTTAACCGAAAACTTGGATGTTCGAGCCCACCCGGCGGTGGTGCGGTGCTTTTTTTTTCTTTGGGCTGATAGCTTTGAAGATATGTTCTGAGGGTGCTGAGAGTGGAGTACGACTGTCTCCGCGGCGCAATTGGCTAGCGCGATCAGCTGTTAACCGAAAGGTTGGTGTTTCGAGCCCACCCGGTGGTGGTGCGGCGCTTTTTTTCTTTGGGCTGATAGCTCTGAAGAAATGTTCTGACGGTGGTGAGAGTGGAGCAGGACTGTCTCCGTGGCGCAATTGGCTAGCGCGATCGGCTGTTAACCGAAAAGTTGGAGGTTCGAGCCCTCCCGGCGGTGGTGCGGCGCTTTTTTTCTTTGGGCTGATAGCTTTGAAGATATGTTCTGATGGTGGTGAGAGTGGAGCAGAACTGTCTCCTGGGCGCAATTGGCTAGCGCGATCGGCTGTTAACCGAAAGGTTGGAGTTTAGAGCCCACCCGGTGGTGGTGCGGCGCTTTTTTTCTTTGGGCTGATAGTTTGAAGATATGTTCTGATGGTGGTGAGAGTGGAGCAGAACTGTCTCCTGGGCGCAATTGGCTAGCGCGATCGGCTGTTAACCGAAAGGTTGGAGTTTAGAGCCCACCCGGTGGTGGTGCGGCGCTTTTTTTTCTTTGGGCTGATAGCTTTGAAGTTATGTTCTGATGGTGGTGAGAGTGGAGCAGGATTGTCTCCGTGGCGCAATTAGCTAGCGCGATCGGCTGTTTACCGAATGGATGGAGTTTCGAGCCCTCCCGGGAGTGGTGTGTTGCTTTTTTCATTGCGCTGATAGCTTTGAACATATGTTCTGATGGTGGTGAAAGTGGGGCACGACTGTCTTTGTGTCGCAATTGGCTAGCGCGATCGGCTGTTAGGCAAGGTTGGAGGTTCAAGCCCACCCGGTGGTGGCGCGGCGCTTTTTTTCTTTGGGCTGATAGCTCTGAAGTAATGTTCTGACAGTGGTGAGAGTGGAGCACGACTGTCTCCG
Organism: Rhipicephalus microplus; assembly: GCF_043290135.1. NCBI lineage: Eukaryota > Metazoa > Arthropoda > Arachnida > Ixodida > Ixodidae > Rhipicephalus > Rhipicephalus microplus. Next base: position 233,001 of record NW_027464611.1, on the reverse strand, counting down.
TGGCGCAAATGGCTAGCGGCATCGACTCTTAACCGAAAGGTTGGAGGTTCGAGCCCACCCGGTGGTGGTGCGGCGCTTTTTTTCTTTGGGCTGATAGCTTTGAAGATATGTTCTGAGGGTGGTGAGAGCGGAGCACGACTGTCTCCGTGGCGCAATTGGCTAGCGCGATCAGCTGTTAGCCGAAAGGTTCGAGGTTCGAGCCCCTCGATCGTGGTGCGGCGCTTTTTTTTCTGTGGGCTGATAGCTTTGAAGATATGTTCTGATGGTGGTGAGAGTGGAGCAGGACTGTCTCCGTGCCGCAATCGGCTAGCGCGATCGGCTGTTAACCGAAAGTTGGAGGCTCGAGCCCACCTGGTGGTGGTGTTGCTTTTTTTTTCTTTGCGCTGATAGCTTTGAAGATATGTTCTCATGGTGGTGAGAGTGGAGCACGACTGTCTCCGTGGCGCGAACGGCTAGCGCAATCGGCTGTTAAACGAAAGGTTGGAGGTTCGAGCCCACCTGGTGGTGGTGCGGCGCTTTTATTCTTTGGGCTGATAGCTTTGACGATATGTTCTACTGGTGGTGAGAGTGGAGCAGGACTGTCTCCGTGGCGCAATTGGCTAGTGCGATCGGCTGTTAACCGAAAGGTTGGGGTTTGCAGCCCTCCCGGGAGTTGTGTGTTGCTTTTTCTTTGCGCTGATAGATTTGAAGATATGTTCTGATGGTGGTGAGAGTGGAGCACGACTGTCTCCGTGGCGCAATTGGCTAGCGCAATCGGCTGTTAACCAAAAGGTTGGGGGTTCGAGCCCACCCGGTGGTGGTGCGGCGCTTTTTTTTTCTTTGGGCTGATAGCTTTGAAGATGTGTTCTGATGGTGGTGAGAGTGGAGCAGGACTGTCTCCGTGGCAGAATTGGCTAGCGCGATCGGCTCTTAACCGAAAGGTTGGAGGTTCGAGCCCACCCGGTGGTGGCGCGGCGCTTTTTTTCTTTCGGCTGATAGCTCTGAAGAAATGTTCTGACGGTGGTGAGAGTGGAGCACGACTGTCTCCGTGGCGCAAATGGCTAGCGGCATCGGCTCTTAACCGAAAGGTTGGAGGTTCGAGCCCACCCGGTGGTGGTGCGGCGCTTTTTTTTTCTTTGGGCTGATAGCTTTGAAGTTATGTTCTGAAGGTGGTGAGAGTGGAGCACGACTGTCTCCTTGGCGCAATTGGCTAGCGCGATCAGCTGTTAGCCAAAAGGTTGAAGGTGCGAGGCCACCCGATAGTGGTGAGGCGCTTTTTTTTCTGTGGGCTGATAGCTTTGAAGATATGTTCTGATGGTGGTGAGAGTGGAGTAGGACTGTCTCCGTGCCGCAATCGGGTAGCGCGATTGGCTGTTAACCGAAAAGTTGGAGGTTCGAGCCCACCCGGTGGTGGTGTGGCGCTTTTTTTTCTCAGCGCTGATAGCTTTGAAGGTGTGTTCTGATGGTGGTGAGAGTGGAGCAGGACTGTCTCCGTGCCGCAATCGGCTAGCGCGATCGGCTGTTAACCGAAAGTTGGAGGTTCGAGCCCACCTGGTGGTGGTGTTGCTCTTTTTTTCTTTGCGCTGATAGCTTTGAAGATATGTTCTCATGGTGGTGAGAGTGGAGCACGACTGTCTCCGTGGCGCGATCGGCTAGCGCAATCGGCTGTTAAACGAAAGGTTGGAGGTTCGAGCCCACCTGGTGGTGGTGCGGCGCTTTTTTTCTTTGGGCTGATAGCTTTGACGATATGTTCTACTGGTGGTGAGAGTGGAGCAGGACTGTCTCCGTGGCGCAATTGGCTAGTGCGATCGGCTGTTAACCGAAAGGTTGGGGTTTGCAGCCCTCCCGGGAGTTGTGTGTTGCTTTTTCTTTGCGCTGATAGATTTGAAGATATGTTCTGATGGTGGTGAGAGTGGAGCACGACTGTCTCCGTGGCGCAATTGGCTAGCGCAATCGGCTGTTAACCAAAAGGTTGGGGGTTCGAGCCCACCCGGTGGTGGTGCGGCGCTTTTTTTTTCTTTGGGCTGATAGCTTTGAAGATGTGTTCTGATGGTGGTGAGAGTGGAGCAGGACTGTCTCCGTGGCAGAATTGGCTAGCGCGATCGGCTCTTAACCGAAAGGTTGGAGGTTCGAGCCCACCCGGTGGTGGCGCGGCGCTTTTTTTCTTTGGGCTGATAGCTCTGAAGAAATGTTCTGACGGTGGTGAGGGTGGAGCACGACTGTCTCCGTGGCGCAAATGGCTAGCGGCATCGGCTCTTAACCGAAAGGTTGGAGGTTCGAGCTCACCCGGTGGTGGTGCGGCGCTTTTTTTTTCTTTGGGCTGATAGCTTTGAAGTTATGTTCTGAAGGTGGTGAGAGTGGAGCACGACTGTCTCCTTGGCGCAATTGGCTAGCGCGATCAGCTGTTAGCCAAAAGGTTGAAGGTTCGAGGCCACCCGATGGTGGTGCGGCGCTTTTTTTTCTGTGGGCTGATAGCTTTGAAGATATGTTCTGATGGTGGTGAGAGTGGAGTAGGACTGTCTCCGTGCCGCAATCGGGTAGCGCGATTGGCTGTTAACCGAAAAGTTGGAGGTTCGAGCCCACCCGGTGGTGGTGTGGCGCTTTTTTTTCTCAGCGCTGATAGCTTTGAAGGTATGTTCTGATGGTGGTGAGAGTGGAGCACGACTGTCTCAGTGGCACAATTGGCTAGCGCAATCGGCTGTTAACCGAAAGGTTGGAGGTTCGAGCCCACCCGGTGGTGGTGTGGCGCTTTTTTTCTTTGGGCTGATAGCTTTGACGATATGTTCTACTGGTGGTGAGAGTGAAGCAGGACTGTCTCCGTGGCGCAATTGGCTAGCGCGATCGGCTGTTAACCGAAAGGTTGGGGTTTCGAGCCCTCCCGGGAGTTGTGTGTTGCTTTTTTCTTTGCGCTGATAGCTTTGAAGATATGTTCTGACGTTGGTGAGAGTGGAGCACGACTGTCTCCGTGGCGCAATTGGCTAGCGCGATCGGCTGTTAACCGAAAGGTTGGAGGTTCGAGCCCACCCGGTGGTGGTGCGGCGCTTTTATTTCTTTGGGCTGATAGCTTTGAAGAAATGTTCTGACGGTGGTGACAGTGGAGCACGACTGTCACCGTGGAGCAATTGGCTAGCGCTGTCGGCTTTTAACGGAAAGGTTGGAGGTTCGAGCCCACCCGGTGGTGGTACGGCGCTTTTTTTTCTTTGGGCTGATAGCTCTGAAGAAATGTTCTGACGGTGGTGAGAGTGGAGCAGGTCTGTTTCCGTGGCGCAATTGGCTAGCGCGATCGGCTGTTGACCGAAAAGTTGGAGGTTCGAGCCCTCCCGGGGGAGGTGTGTTGCTTTTTTCTTTGGGCTGATAGCTTTGAAGATATGTTCTGATGGTGGTGAGAGTGGAGCAGAACTGTCTCCGTGGCGCAATTCGCTAGCGCGAGCGGCTGTTAACCGACAGGTTGGAGTTTCGAGCCCTCCCGAGAAGTGGTGTGTTGCTTGTTTCTTTGCGCTGATAGCTTTGAAGATATGTTCTGATGGTGGTGAAAGTGGGGCACGACTGTCTCCTTGGCGCAATTGGCTAGCGCGATCGGCTGTTAACCGAAAGCTTGGAGGTTCGAGCCCACTCGGTGGTGGTGCGACGCATTTTTTTCTTTGGGCTGATAGCTCTGAAGAAATGTTCTGACAGTGGTGAGAGTGGAGCACGAGTGTCTCCGTGGCGCAAATGGCTAGCGGCATCGGCTCTTAACCGAAAGGTTGGAGGTTCGAGCACACCCGGTGGTTGCGCGGCGCTTTTTTTTCTTTGGGCTGATAGCTTTGAAGATATGTTCTGAGGGTGGTGAGAGTGGAGCAGGACTGTCTCCGTGGCGCAATTGGCTAGCGCGATCGGCTGTTAACCGAAAAGTTGGATGTTCGAGCCCTCCTGGGAGGGGTGTGTTGCTTTTTTCTTTGCGCTGATAGCTTTGAAGATATTTTCTGATGGTGGTGAGAGTGGAGCAGGACTATCTCCGTGGGGCAATTGGCTAGCGCGATCGGGTTTTAACCGAAATCTTGGATGTTCGAGCCCACCCGGCGGTGGTGCCGCGCTTTTTTTTCTTTGGGCTGATAGCTTTGAAGAAATGTTCTTACGGTGGTGAGAGTGGAGCAGGACTGCCTTCGTGGCGCAATTGGCTAGCGCGATCGGCTGTTAACCGTAAAGTTGGAGGTTCGAGCCCTCCCGGGAGGGGTGTGTTGCTTTTTTCTTTGCGCTGATAGCTTTGAAGATATGTTCTGATGGTGGGGAGAGTGGAGCACGACTGTCTCCGTGGCACAATTGGCTAGTGCGATGGGCTGTTAACCGAACGGTTGGAGGTTCGAGCCCACCCGGTGGTGGTGCGGCGCTTTTTTTTCTTTGGGCTGATAGCTTTGAAGATATGTTCTGATGGTGGTGAGAGTGGAGCAGGACTATCTCCGTGGCGCAATTAGCCAGCGCGATCGGCTTTTAACCGAAAACTTGGATGTTCGAGCCCACCCGGCGGTGGTGCGGTGCTTTTTTTTTCTTTGGGCTGATAGCTTTGAAGATATGTTCTGAGGGTGCTGAGATTGGAGTACGACTGTCTCCGCGGCGCAATTGGCTAGCGCGATCAGCTGTTAACCGAAAGGTTGGTGTTTCAAGCCCACCCGGTGGTGGTGCGGCGCTTTTTTTCTTTGGGCAGATAGCTCTGAAGAAATGTTCTGACGGTGGTGAGAGTGGAGCAGGACTGTCTCCTGGGCGCAATTGGCTAGCGCGATCGGCTGTTAACCGAAAGGTTGGAGTTTAGAGCCCACCCGGTGGTGGTGCGGCGCTTTTTTTTCTTTGGGCTGATAGCTTTGAAGTTATGTTCTGATGGTGGTGAGAGTGGAGCAGGATTGTCTCCGTGGCGCAATTAGCTAGCGCGATCGGCTGTTAACCGAAAGGATTGAGTTTCGAGCCCTTCGGGAGTGGTGTGTTGCTTTTTTCTTTGCGCTGATAGCTTTGAACATATGTTCTGATGGTGGTGAAAGTGGGGCACGACTGTCTTTGTGTCGCAATTGGCTAGCGCGATCGGCTGTTAACGGCAAGGTTGGAGGTTCAAGCCCACCCGGTGGTGGCGCGGCGCTTTTATTTCTTTGGGCTGATAGCTCTGAAGAAATGTTCTGACGGTGGTGAGAGTGGAGCACGACTGTCTCCGTGGCGCAAATGGCTAGCGGCATCGACTCTTAACCGAAAGGTTGGAGGTTCAAGCCCACCCGGTGGTGGTGCGGCGCTTTTTTTTCTTTGAGCTGATAGCTTTGAAGATATGTTCTGAGGGTGGTGAGAGCGGAGCACGACTGTCTCCGTGGCGCAATTGGCTAGCGCGATCAGCTGTTAGCCGAAAGGTTCGAGGTTCGAGCCCACCCGATCGTGGTGTGGCGCTTTTTTTTCTGTGGGCTGATAGCTTTGAAGATATGTTCTGATGGTGGTGAGAGTGGAGCAGGACTGTCTCCGTGCCGCAATCGGCTAGCGCGATCGGCTGTTAACCGAAAGTTGGAGGTTCGAGCCCACCTGGTGGTGGTGTTGCGCTTTTTTTCTTTGCGCTGATAGCTTTGAAGATATGTTATCATGGTGGTGAGAGGGAGCACGACTGTCTCCGTGGCGCGATTGGCTAGCGCAATCGGCTGTTAAACGAAAGGTTGGAGGTTCGAGCCCACCTAGTGGTGGTGCGGCGCTTTTTTTCTTTGGGCTGATAGCTTTGACGATATGGTCTACTGGTGGTGAGAGTGGAGCAGGACTGTCTCCGTGGCGCAATTGGCTAGTGCGATCGGCTGTTAACCGAAAGGTTGGGGTTTGCAGCCCTCCCGGGAGTTGTGTGTGGCTTTTTCTTTACGCTGATAGCTTTGAAGATATGTTCTGACGGTGATGAGAGTGGAGCACGACTGTCTCCGTGGCGCAATTGGCTAGCGCGATCGGCTGTTAACCGAAAGTTTGGAGGTTCGAGCCCACCCGGTGGTGGTGCGGCGCTTTTTTTTTCTGTGGGCTGATAGCTTTGAAGATATGTTCTGATGGTGGTGAGACTGGAGCAGGACTGTCTCCGTGCCGCAATCGGCTAGCGCGATCGGCTGTTAACCGAAAAGTTGGAGGTTCGAGCCCACCCGGTGGTGGTGCGGCGCTTTTTTTTTGCGCTGATAGCTTTGAAGACATGTTCTGATGGTGGTGAGAGTGGAGCACGACTGTCTCCGTGGCGCAATTGGCTAGCGCAATCGGCTGTTAACCAAAAGGTTGGGGGTTCGAGCCCACCCGGTTGTGGTGCAGCGCTTTTTTTCTTTGGGCTGATAGCTTTGACGATATGATCTACTTGTGCTGGGAGTGGAGCAGGACAGTCTCCGTGGCGCAATTGGCTAGCGCGATCGGCTGTTAACCGAAAGGTTGGGGTTTCGAGCCCTCCCGGGAGTTGTGTGTTGCTTTTTTCTTTGCGCTGATAGCTTTGAAGATATGTTCTTACGGTGGTGAGAGTGGAGCACGACTGTCTCCGTGGCGCAATTGGCTAGCGCGATCGGCTGTTAACCGAAAGGTCGGAGGTTCGAGCCCACCCGGTGGTGGTGCGGCGCTTTTTTTTCTTTGGGCTGATAGCTTTGAAGATATGTTCCGATGGTGGTGAGAGTGGAGCAGAACTGTCTCCGGGGCGCAAATGGCTAGCGCGATCGGCTTTTAACCGAAAGGTTGGAGGTTCGAGCCCACCCGGTGGTGGTGCGGCGCTTTATTTTCTTAGCGCTGATAGCTTTGAAGATATGTTCTGATGGTGGTGATAGTGGAGCACGACTGTCTCCGTGGCGCAAATGGCTAGCGGCATCGGCTCTTAACCGAAAGGTTGGAGGTTCGAGCCCACCCGGTGGTGGCGCGGCGCTTTTTTTTCTTTGGGCTGATAGCTCTGAAGAAATGTTCTGACGGTGGTGAGAGTGGAGCACGACTGTCTCCGTGGCGCAAATGGCTAGCGGCATCGGCTCTTAACCGAAAGGTTTGAGGTTCGAGCCCACCCGGTGGTAGTGCGGCGCTTTTTTTTCTTTGGGCTGATAGCTTTGAAGTTATGTTCTGAAGGTGGTGAGAGTGGAGCACGACTGTCTCCTTGGCGCAATTGGCTAGCGCGATCAGCTGTTAGGCAAAAGGTTGGAGGTTCGGGGCCACCCGATGGTGGTGCGGCGCTTTTTTTTCTGTGGGCTGATAGCTTTGAAGATATGTTCTGATGGTGGTGAGAGTGGAGTAGGACTGTCTCCGTGCCGCAATCGGGTAGCGCGATTGGCTGTTAACCGGAAAGTTGGAGGTTCGAGCCCACCCGGTGGTGGTGTGGCGCCTTTTTTTCTTAGCGCTGATAGCTTTGAAGGTATGTTCTGATGGTGGTGAGTGTGGAGCACGACTGTCTCAGTGGCCCAATTGGCTAGCGCAATCGGCTGTTAACAGAAAGGTTGGAGGTTCGAGCCCACCTGGTGGTGGTGCGGCGCTTTTTTTCTTTGGGCTGATAGCTTTGACGATATATTCTACTGGTGGTGAGAGTGGAGCAGGTCTGTCTCCGTGGCGCAATTGGCCAGCGCGATCGGCTGTTAACCGAAAAGTTGGAGGTTCGAGCCCTTCGGGAGGGGTGTGTTGCTTTTTTCTTTGGGCTGATAGCTTTGAAGATATGTTCTGATGGTGGTGAGAGTGAAGCAGAACTGTCTCCGTGGCGCAATTGGCTAGCGCGATCGGCTGTTAACCGACAGGTTGGAGTTTCGAGCCCTCCCGGGAAGTGGTGTGTTGCTTGTTTCTTTGCGCTGATAGCTTTGAAGATATGTTCTGATGGTGGTGAAAGTGGGGCACGACTGTCTCCTTGGCGCAATTGGCTAGCGCGATCGGCTGTTAACCGAAAGCTTGGAGGTTCGAGCCCACTCGGTGGTGGTGCGGCGCATTTTTTTTTTGGGCTGATAGCTCTGAAGAAATGTTCTGACAGTGGTGAGAGTGGAGCACGAGTGTCTCCGTGGCGCAAATGGCTAGCGGCATCGGCTCTTAACCGAAAGGTTGGAGGTTCGAGCACACCCGGTGGTTGCGCGGCGCTTTTTTTTTCTTTGGGCTGATAGCTTTGAAGATATGTTCTGAGGGTGGTGAGAGTGGAGCAGGACTGTCTCCGTGGCGCAATTGGCTAGCGCGATCAGCTGTTAACCGAAAAGTTGGATGTTCGAGCCCTCCTGGCAGGGGTGTGTTGCTTTTTTTCTTTGCGCTGATAGCTTTGAAGATATGTTCTGATGGTGGTGAGAGTGGAGCAGGACTATCTCCGGGGCGCAATTGGCTAGCGCGATCGGCTTTTAACCAGAAGGTTGGAGTTTCGAGCCCACCCGGTGGTGGTGCGGCGCTTTCTTTTCTTTGGGCTGATAGCTTTGAAGTTATGTTCTGATGGTGCCGAGAGTGGAGCAGGATTGTCTCCATGGCGCAATTAGCTAGCGCGATCGGCTGTTAACCGAAAGGTTGGAGGTTCGAGCCCACTTTGTGGTTGTGCGGCGCATTTTTTTCTGTGGGCTGATAGCTTTGAAGATATATTCTGATGGTGGTGAGAGTGGAGCAGGACTGTCTCCGTGCCGCAATCGGCTAGCGCGATCGGCTGTTAACCGAAAAGTTGGAGGTTCGAGCCCACCCGGTGGTGGTGCGGCGCTTTTTTTTGCGCTGATAGCTTGGAAGATATGTTCTGATGGTGGTGAGAGTGGAGCACGACTGTCTCCGTGGCGCAATTGGCTAGCGCAATCGGCTGTTAACCAAAAGGTTGGGGGTTCGAGCCCACCCGGTTGTGGTGCGGCGCTTTTTTTTCTTTGGGCTGATAGCTTTGACGATATGATCTACTGGTGCTGAGAGTGGAGCAGGACAGTCTCCGTGGCGCAATTGGCTAGCGCGATCGGCTGTTAACCGAAAGGTTGGGGTTTCGAGCCCTCCCGGGAGTTGTGTGTTGCTTTTTTCTTTGCGCTGATAGCTTTGAAGATATGTTCTTACGGTGGTGAGAGTGGAGCACGACTGTCTCCGTGGCGCAATTGGCTAGCGCGATCGGCTGTTAACCGAAAGGTCGGAGGTTCGAGCCCACCCGGTGGTGGTGCGGCGCTTTTTTTCTTTGGGCTGATAGCTTTGACGATATGTTCTGACGGTGGTGGCAGTGGAGCACGACTGTCACCGTGGGGCAATTGGCTAGCGCGATCGGCTTTTAACCGAAATCTTGGATGTTCGAGCCCACCCGGCGGTGGTGCCGCGCTTTTTTTCTTTGGGCTGATAGCTTTGAAGTTATGTTCTGATGGTGGCGAGAGTGGAGCAGGATTGTCTCCATGGCGCAATCAGCTAGCGCGATCGGCTGTTAACCGAAAGGTTGGAGGTTCGAGCCCACTTGGTGGTTGTGCGGCGCATTTTTTTCTGTGGGCTGATAGCCTTGAAGATAAGTTCTGATGGTGGGGAGAGTAGAGCAGGACTGTCTCCGTGGCGCAACTGGCTAGCGCGCTCGGCTGTTAACCGACAGGTTGGAGTTTTGAGCCCACCCGGTGGTGGTGCGGCGCTTTATTTTCTTAGCGCTGATAGCTTTGAAGATATGTTCTGATGGTGGTGAGAGTGGAGCACGACTGTCTCCGTGGCGCAATTGGCTAGCGCAATCAGCTGTTAACCGAAAGGGTGGAGGTTCGAGCCCACCCGGTGGTGGTGCGGCGCTTTTTTTCTTTGGGCTGATAGCTTTGACGATATGTTCTACTGGTGGTGAGAGAGAAGCAGGACTGTCTCCGTGGCGCAATTGGCTAGCGCGATCGACTGTTAACAGAAAGGTTGGGGTTTCGAGCCCTCCCAGGAGTTGTGTGTTGCTTACTTCTTTGCGCTGATAGCTTTGAAGATATGTTCTGACGGTGGTGAGAGTGGAGCACGACTGTCTCCGTGGGGCGATTGGCTAGCACGATCGGCTGTTAACCGAAAGGTTGGAGGTTCGAGCCCACCCGGTGGTGTTGCGGCGCTTTTTTTTCTTTGGGCTGATAGCTTTGAAGAAATGTTCTGACGGTGGTGACAGTGGAGCACGACTGTCACCGTGGGGCAATTGGCTAGCGCTGTCGGCTGTTAACAGAAAGGCTGGAGGTTCGAGCCCACCCGGTGGTGGTGCGGCGCTTTTTTTTTCTTTGGGCTGATAGCTCTGAAGAAATGTTCTGACGGTGGTGAGAGTGGAGCAGGACTGTCTTCGTGGCGCAATTGGCTAGCGCGATCGGCTGTTAACCGTAAAGTTGGAGGTTCGAGCCCTCCCGGGAGGGGTGTGTTGCTTTTTTCTTTGCGCTGATAGCTTTGAAGATATGTTCTGATGGTGGTGAGAGTGGAGCACGACTGTCTCCGTGGCACAATTGGCTAGTGCGATGGGCTGTTAACCGAACGGTTGGAGGTTCGATCCCACCCGGTGGTGGTGCGGCGCTTTTTTTTTCTTTGGGCTGATAGCTTTGAAGATATGTTCTGATGGTGGTGAGAGTGGAGCAGGACTATCTCCGTGGCGCAATTAGCCAGCGCGATCGGCTTTTAACCGAAAACTTGGATGTTCGAGCCCACCCGGCGGTGGTGCGGCGCTTTTTTTTCTTTGGGCTGATAGCTTTGAAGATATGTTCTGAGGGTGCTGAGAGTGGAGTACGACTGTCTCCGCGGCGCAATTGGCTAGCGCGATCAGCTGTTAACCGAAAGGTTGGTGTTTCGAGCCCACCCGGTGGTGGTGCGGCGCTTTTTTTCTTTGGGCTGATAGCTCTGAAGAAATGTTCTGACGGTGGTGAGAGTGGAGCAGGACTGTCTCTGTGGCGCAATTGGCTAGCGCGATCGGCTGTTAACCGAAAAGTTGGAGGTTCGAGCCCTCCCGGGAGGGGTGTGTTGCTTTTTTGTTTGCGCTGATAGCTTTGAAGATATGTTCTGATGGTGGTGAGAGTGGAGCAGGACTATCTCCGTGGCGCAATTGGCTAGCGCGATCGGCTTTTAACCGAAAACTTGGATGTTCGAGCCCACCCGGCGGTGGTGCGGCGCTTTTTTTCTTTGGGCTGATAGCTTTGAAGATATGTTCTGATGGTGGTGAGAGTGCAGCAGAACTGTCTCCTGGGCGCATTTGGCTAGCGCGATCGGCTGTTAACCGAAAGGTTGGAGTTTAGAGCCCACCCGGTGGTGGTGCGGCGCTTTTTTTTCTTTGGGCTGATAGCTTTGAAGTTATGTTCTGATGGTGGTGAGAGTGGAGCAGGATTGTCTCCGTGGCGCAATTAGCTAGCGCGATCGGCTGTTAACCGAAAGGATGGAGTTTCGAGCCCTCCCGGGAGTGGTGTGTTGCTTTTTTCTTTGCGCTGATAGCTTTGAACATATGTTCTGATGGTGGTGAAAGTGGGGCACGACTGTCTTTGTGTCGCAATTGGCTAGCGCGATCACCTGTTAACGGCAAAATTGGAGGTTCAAGCCCACCCGGTGGTGGCGCGGCGCTTTTTTTTCTTTGGGCTGATAGCTCTGAAGAAATGTTCTGACGGTGGTGAGAGTGGAGCACGACTGTCTCCGTGGCGCAAATGGCTAGCGGCATCGACTCTTAACCGAAAGGTCGGAGGTTCGAGCCCACCCGGTGGTGGTGCGGCGCTTTTTTTTTCTTTGGGCTGATAGCTTTGAAGATATATTCTGAGGGTGGTGAGAGCGGAGCACGACTGTCTCCGTGGCGCAATTGGCTAGCGCGATCAGCTGTTAGCCGAAAGGTTCGAGGTTCGAGCCCACCCGATCGTGGTGCGGCGCTTTTTTTTTCTGTGGGCTGATAGCTTTGAAGATATGTTCTGATGGTGGTGAGAGTGGAGCAGGACTGTCTCCGTGCCGCAATCGGCTAGCGCGATCGGCTGTTAACCGAAAGTTGGAGGTTCGAGCCCACCTGGTGGTGGTGTTGCGCTTTTTTTCTTTGCGCTGATAGCTTTGAAGATATGTTCTCATGGTGGTGAGAGTGGAGCACGACTGTCTCCGTGGCGCGATCGGCTAGCGCAATCGGCTGTTAAACGAAAGGTTGGAGGTTCGAGCCCACCTGGTGGTGGTGCGGCGCTTTTTTTCTTTGGGCTGATAGCTTTGACGATATGTTCTACTGGTGGTGAGAGTGGAGCACGACTGTCTCCGTGGCGCAATTGGCTAGTGCGATCGGCTGTTAACCGAAAGGTTGGGGTTCGCAGCCCTCCCGGGAGTTGTGTGTTGCTTTTTCTTTGCGCTGATAGCTTTGAAGATATGTTCTGACGGTGATTAGAGTGGAATACGACTGTCTCCGTGGCGCAATTGGCTAGCGCGACCGGCTGTTAACCGAAAGTTTGGAGGTTCGAGCCCACCCGGTGGTGGTGCGGCGCTTTTGTTTCTGTGGGCTGATAGCTTTGAAGATATGTTCTGATGGTGGTGAGAGTGGAGCAGGACTGTCTCCGTGCCGCAATCGGCTAGCGCGATCGGCTGTTAACCGAAAAGTTGGAGGTTCGAGCCCACCCGGTGGTGGTACGGCGCTTTTTTTTTGCGCTGATAGCTTTGAAGATATGTTCTGATGGTGTTGAGAGTGGAGCACGACTGTCTCCGTGGCGCAATTGGCTAGCGCAATCGGCTGTTATCCAAAAGGTTGGGGGTTCGAGCCCACCCGGTTGTGGTGCAGCGCTTTTTTTTCTTTGGGCTGATAGCTTTGACGATATGATCTACTGGTGCTGAGAGTGGAGCAGGACAGTCTCCGTGGCGCAATTGGCTAGCGCGATCGGCTGTTAACCGAAAGGTTGGGGTTTCGAGCCCTCCCGGGTGTTGTGTGTTGCTTTTTTCTTTGCGCTGATAGCTTTGAAGATATGTTCTTACGGTGGTGAGAGTGGAGCACGACTGTCTCCGTGGCGCAATTGGCTAGCGCGATCGGCTGTTAACCGAAAGGTCGGAGGTTCGAGCCCACCCGGTGGTGGTGCGGCGCTTTTTTTTCTTTGGGCTGAGAGGTTTGAAGATATGTTCCGATGGTGGGGAGAGTAGAGCAGGACTGTCTCCGTGGCGCAACTGGCTAGCGCGCTCGGCTGTTAACCGACAGGTTGGAGTTTTGAGCCCACCCGGTGGTGGTGCGGCGCTTTTTTTCTTTGGGCTGATAGCTTTGACGATATGTTCTGACGGTGGTGGCAGTGGAGCACGACTGTCACCGTGGGGCAATTGGCTAGCGCGATCGGCTTTTAACCGAAATCTTGGATGTTCGAGCCCACCCGGCGGTGGTGCCGCGCTTTTTTTTCTTTGGGCTGATAGCCTTGAAGATATGTTCTGATGGTGGTGAGAGTGGAGCAGGACTGTCTCCGTGCCGCAATCGGCTAGCGCGATCGGCTGTTAACCGAAAAGTTGGAGGTTCGAGCCCACCCGGTGGTGGTGCGGCGCTTTATTTTCTTAGCGCTGATAGCTTTGAAGATATGTTCTGATGGTGGTGAGAGTGGAGCACGACTGTCTCCGTGGCGCAATTGGCTAGCGCAATCAGCTGTTAACCGAAAGGGTGGAGGTTCGAGCCCACCCGGTGGTGGTGCGGCGCTTTTTTTCTTTGGGCTGATAGCTTTGACGATATGTTCTACTGGTGGTGAGAGTGAAGCAGGACTGTCTCCGTGGCGCAATTGGCTAGCGCGATCGACTGTTAACCGAAAGGTTGGGGTTTCGAGCCCTCCCGGGAGTTATGTGTTGCTTATTTCTTTGCGCTGATAGCTTTGAAGATATGTTCTGACGGTGGTGAGAGTGGAGCACGACTGTCTCCGTGGGGCGATTGGCTAGCACGATCGGCTGTTAACCAAAAGGTTGGAGGTTCGAGCCCACCCGGTGGTGTTGCGGCGCTTTTTTTTCTTTGGGCTGATAGCTTTGAAGAAATGTTCTGACGGTGGTGACAGTGGAGCACGACTGTCACCGTGGGGCAATTGGCTAGCGCTGTCGGCTGTTAACGGAAAGGCTGGAGGTTCGAGCCCACCCAGTGGTGGTGCGGCGCTTTTTTTTTCTTTGGGCTGATAGCTCTGAAGAAATGTTCTGACGGTGGAGAGAGTGGAGCAGTACTGTCTTCGTGGCGCAATTGGCTAGCGCGATCGGCTGTTAACCGTAAAGTTGGAGGTTCGAGCCCTCCCGGGAGGGGTGTGTTGCTTTTTTCTTTGCGCTGATAGCTTTGAAGATATGTTCTGATGGTGGTGAGAGTGGAGCACGACTGTCTCCGTGGCACAATTGGCTAGTGCGATGGGCTGTTAACCGAACGGTTGGAGGTTCGATCCCACCCGGTGGTGGTGCGGCGCTTTTTTTTCTTTGGGCTGATAGCTTTGAAGATATGTTCTGATGGTGGTGAGAGTGGAGCAGGACTATCTCCGTGGCGCAATTAGCCAGCGCGATCGGCTTTTAACCGAAAACTTGGATGTTCGAGCCCTCCCGGGAGGGGTGTGTTGCTTTTTTCTTTGCGCTGATAGCTTTGAAGATATGTTCTGATGGTGGTGAGAGTGGAGCAGGACTATCTCCGTGGCGCAATTGGCTAGCGCGATCGGCTTTTAACCGAAAACTTGGATGTTCGAGCCCACCCGGCGGTGGTGCGGCGCTTTTTTTCTTTGGGCTGATAGCTTTGAAGATATGTTCTGATGGTGGTGAGAGTGGAGCAGAACTGTCTCCGTGGCGCAATTGGCTAGTGCGATAGGCTGTTAACCGAAAGGTTGGGGTTTGCAGCCCTCCCGGGAGTTGTGTGTTGCTTTTTCTTTGCGCTGATAGCTTTGAAGATATGTTCTGACGGTGATTAAAGTGGAATACGACTGTCTCCGTGGCGCAATTGGCTAGCGCGACCGGCTGTTAACCGAAAGTTTGGAGGTTCGAGCCCACCCGGTGGTGGTGCGGCGCTTTTGTTTCTGTGGGCTGATAGCTTTGAAGATATGTTCTGATGGTGGTGAGAGTGGAGCAGGACTGTCTCCGTGCCGCAATCGGCTAGCGCGATCGGCTGTTAACCGAAAAGTTGGAGGTTTCAGCCCACCCGGTGGTGGTACGGCGCTTTTTTTTTGCGCTGATAGCTTTGAAGATATGTTCTGATGGTGTTGAGAGTGGAGCACGACTGTCTCCGTGGCGCAATTGGCTAGCGCAATCGGCTGTTAACCAAAAGGTTGGGGGTTCGAGCCCACCCGGTTGTGGTGCAGCGCTTTTTTTTCTTTGGGCTGATAGCTTTGACGATATGATCTACTGGTGCTGAGAGTGGAGCAGGACAGTCTCCGTGGCGCAATAGGCTAGCGCGATCGGCTGTTAACCGAAAGGTTGGGGTTTCGAGCCCTCCCGGGTTTGGTGTGTTGCTTTTTTCTTTGCGCTGATAGCTTTGAAGATATGTTCTTACGGTGGTGAGAGTGGAGCACGACGGTCTCCGTGGCGCAATTGGCTAGCGCGATCGGCTGTTAACCGAAAGGTCGGAGGTTCGAGCCCACCCGGTGGTGGTGCGGCGCTTTTTTTTCTTTGGGCTGAGAGGTTTGAAGATATGTTCCGATGGTGGGGAGAGTAGAGCAGGACTGTCTCCGTGGCGCAACTGGCTAGCGCGCTCGGCTGTTAACCGACAGTTTGGAGTTTCGAGCCCACCCGGTGGTGGTGCGGCGCTTTTTTTCTTTGGGCTGATAGCTTTGACGATATGTTCTGACGGTGGTGGCAGTGGAGCACGACTGTCACCGTGGGGCAATTGGCTAGCGCGATCGGCTTTTAACCGAAAACTTGGATGTTCGAGCCCACCCGGCGGTGGTGCCGCGCTTTTTTTTCTTTGGGCTGATAGCTTTGAAGATATTGTAATGAATTAATGAATCTGAGTAACGGACGCTCTGCTGGCAACGAAGAAGACGATGATGATCGGTGGCTGCAGTAGTAGCTCGCGCATGCCGCTCGCCATTAGCCAGACCTGCCTGATAAAGGACATTTTGCCAAGCTACGTCTGAACCTTTCTCGACGTACAACACCTCTATTTTAAGTGGTGGAGGAGCCGGGGTTCCCATCAACCTGGAACTTCACAATCGGACGCTACCCTCACCGTTCACCATGACTGCTCCTGGCCCTTCTCAAGCTGCCTTACCAACGACAGTCTACTGTACTGGCGCGCCTCGGCAACGCGACCCACCAATTTTTCGCGGCAACGATGAACAAGACGTCGAGGACTGGCTCGTCGAGTACGAAATCGTAAGCGCTTCCAACAAGTGGAACGCCTGCGACCAGCTCACAAACGTGCGCTTTTACCTCGATGATGTGGCCAGCCTCTGGTTCAAGAACCACGAAGGCGAAATTACCAACTGGTCCGCCTTCAAGACCACCATCTCCGCGGTCTTCGGCCGTCCCGCCGTGCGCCGGCTTCGCGCGGAACAGCGTCTCCGTAGTCGAGTCCAGCGCAGGGACGAGACCTTTACGAGTTACATTGAAGATGTCTTGTCCCTTTGCAAGCGCGTCGATGAATCTCTAATCGAACGCGACAAAATCAAGCACATCATCAAAGGAGTTGACGACGACACCTTCCAGATGCTCGTCGCCAGGAATCCACAGACCGTCACCGATGTTGTCCAGCTCTGTCAGGAGTACGACGAGTTGCGTAAGCAGCGTGTCTCGACGCGCAGGGCCGCAGAAGATACGGCTGAAGTTTCCGCCCTCGTACACGACGTCGCTGCTGATCACACCGTCTTACTGCCCCAAATCAAACAATTCATTCGTGAGGAAGTTGCGCGTCAGCTTTCTCTTGTGGCCGAAGCATCCGCGCCAGTGACCTCGTTAGACCCACGTCTACGCCAGGTCATTGAGACACAGGTCACGCAAGCACTGCCTCCATCGCCACCTGTCCCTACACCGCTGACCTACGCTGCCGTCGTTGCTAGACCCCAGCCCCACCTGTCTCTGGCGCATACCGGGGCACCGGGTCCTCCTACCCTACGACGCTGCCTACATACACGGCACCCCATCCCGTTTCGCCCACTGCACCTTCTGTCGTTAACCCATGGCGCACCTCGGATAATCGACCCATCTGTTTCGCATGTGGTTTCGTGGGACATATAGCACGCTACTGTCGCCGTCGCAACTTCCAGCCTCCAGACCATGGGAATTCTGCAAATTACCAGGCTGCCCAGAATCCCCAGCGACCATCTTCTTCTATCACCGACTCATTGTCCCCACGACGCCCCGTCGATTCTCGCCGGTCATTACCACCCCGTCGCCGATCTGTCTCCCCGATGCTTCGGCGCACGAGCCCCGCTCGAGAGGAAAACTGACAGCCGCAGTTCCGGAGGCAAGAACTGCGTCGTCGTCGAACTTTCTAAGACCTCCTCTTTGTCCGACCAACGAAATTGATGTGCTAGTAGAAGGTGTTGCTGTACGTGCACTTGTCGACACAGGCGCCGTCGTTTCTGTAATTAGTGAAAAACTGTGTCGCGATTTGAGAAAAGTTACAACGCCGCTTACGAATCTTGCTCTGCGTACAGCCACCTCCCATTTCATCGCGCCGACAGCTCAGTGCACAGCACGCGTTCTTATTCAAGATGTTTGGTACGCCGTCAACTTTGTTGTTCTCCCACGTTCATCTTACGACGTCATACTAGGATGGGATTTCCTTTCTACCCATCAGGCCCTCGTCGACTGCGCTCGTGCTGAACTCACGTTGACGAATCCGTGCCTTGATATCGACCACCACAGTCCCTCGAAAGTGTTTGCCGCAGCTGACGTCCGCATCGCGCCGTTGTCCGCCGTCCTAGTGCCTGTGTTTTCCCCTGCTGCCACTAACTCGACGCTCCTGTTCCAACCAACTATAGCTAGGGTGCAACACCGAACCATTGTCCTCCCGTTTGCCGTCATCAACTTTTCCAATGGTTCGGCGGTACTTTATGCGTGCAACGTTTCTGCTTGCCCGTACATCCTGCTACGCGGTGAGTGTCTGGGAAGCCTCGAGACCTTAAATTGTATTTTCGAAGACCCGATCTATCCAGACAAGCCATTTCTACCGACTTGTGCCATTACACCCGCAACTGACGCTAATGAACCTATGGATGTATTCCGCAAGTCCATCGATTGTAACCTCACGCCTGGGCAGCAGAAACAGCTGATCAAGCTCCTACAGCGTTTTCGAGCCTCGTTTGACCACAATCAGCCTTCCTTAGGTCGAGCGTCATCTGTTGTTCACCGTATAGATACCGGTCAAGAGACGCCATTACGGCAGCGTCCATATCGTGTGTCAACTACTGAACGCCGTGCCATCAATGAACAGGTTGACGACATGCTGACACGTGGCATAATAGAACCGTCAAGCAGTCCCTGGGCCTCTCCAGTTGTGTTGGTGAAGAAGAAGGACGGATCCATCAGGTTTTGCGTGGACTACCGGCGTCTCAACCGAATCACGCGCAAGGATGTTTATCCGCTGCCACGCATTGACGATGCCTTGGACTGCCTACAGGGAGCCGAATTTTTCTCTTCTTTAGATCTCCGCTCTGGATACTGGCAGGTACCCATGGCAGAGGCCGATCGCGAAAAAACTGCTTTCATCACGCCCGACGGGCTTTACGAATTCACAGTCATGCCCTTCGGCCTCTGCAACGCGCCAGCTACTTTCGAGCGGATGATGGACTCTATCCTTCGAGGCCTCAAATGGAACGTTTGCCTTTGTTATTTAGATGATATTGTCGTCTTTTCAGCTGATTTTGCAACCCATTTAACCCGCCTCGAGAGAGTCCTCGCGTGTATTTCTGCCGCGGGGCTGCAACTGAATCTGAAGAAGTGCAATTTCGCCGCTCGAAAGCTTACGATCCTTGGCCACGTGGTTTCAAAAGACGGCATTCTTCCTGACCCTGCCAAACTTACAGCAGTTTCAGCGTTTCCCAAACCGACCACCATGAAAGAGCTCCGAAGCTTCATAGGCCTTTGCTCTTACTTCCGGCGCTTCGTCCGCAATTTCGCGACGATCATCGCTCCTTTGACCAAGCTCCTCGCCGGCTCCAGAGACCTTTCAGCCTGGTCTGCCACCTGTGACGACTCTTTCAATGAACTGCGCCGCCTCCTCACGTCGCCGCCTATTCTGCGACACTACGACCCATCGGCACCCACAGAGATCCACACCGACGCTAGTGGTGTCGGGCTAGGCGCTATTCTTGCACAAAAGAAAGACGGCTTTCAAGAGTACGTGGTTGCCTACGCAAGCCGAACTCTTAGCAAAGCCGAAAGCAACTATTCTGTCACTGAAAAGGAATGCCTTGCCATTATTTGGGCGATAGAAAAATTTCGACCTTACGTATACGGGCGCCCTTTTGACGTCGTGACTGACCACCACGCCCTCTGCTGGTTGTCGTCATTGAAGGATCCGAGCGGTCGCCTCGCCCGATGGGCATTACGCCTCCAAGAATATAATATTCGCGTGGTCTATCGCTCCGGCCGGAAACATTCGGACGCAGACGCCCTATCCCGTTCGCCTCTACCCCCTGACCCGGACTGCTGCGAAAGTCTAACCTGTGATGCCACTGCCGTCACCATCGCCGACATGCCATCTGAGCAACGCAAGGACCCTTGGGTTGCTTCGATTCTAGACATCCTGGCTGGGCGGACGGCTTCCCCCCCTTCTCGCACGTTGCGTCGGCAAGTGGAGCACTTCGCCACTCGCGACGACGTGCTGTACCGACGCAACTACGCACCCGGTGGACGTCAGTGGCTACTCGTGATTCCACGTCATCTGCGATCCGAAATTTGTTCCACGTTTCATGACGACCCCCAATGTGGCCACGCAGGTTTCCTGAAGACTTATTCTCGCATACGTCTCCGATATTACTGGCGTGGCATGTACCGTTTTATACGACAATACGTTCGGGCCTGCTCGACGTGCCAGAGACGAAA
Source organism: Rhipicephalus microplus (assembly GCF_043290135.1). NCBI lineage: Eukaryota > Metazoa > Arthropoda > Arachnida > Ixodida > Ixodidae > Rhipicephalus > Rhipicephalus microplus. The sequence goes on along the minus strand of NW_027464611.1, from coordinate 213,228 downwards.
AACTCCCCCTTGTCACGCCAGCGGTACCTTGCTACCCTTACCATGCCCATCCCGACCATTCGACCGCGTCGGCATCGATATCTATGGTCCCCTTCCCAACACTGCTGACGGTAACCGCTGGATCATAGTTGCCGTCGACCATCTCACGCGGTATGCCGAAACTTCATCCCTTCCCTCGTCTACAGCAAAAGACGTTGCGACTTTCGTTCTTCACAACATCGTGTTACGTCATGGAGCACCTCGGGAGTTACTGAGCGATCGTGGTCGCGTATTCTTGTCAGACGTCATCACAGCATTGCTGCGTGAGTGCCACGTCGTTCACCGCACTACAAGCGCCTATCATCCCCAGACCAATGGAATGACAGAGCGCTTCAACCGCACCCTTGGTGACATGCTGTCTATGTATATCTCGTCAGACCACTCCAATTGGGACCGAGTGCTCCCGTTTATCACGTTCGCTTATAATACCGCCATTCAAAGCACTACTGGGTTCTCTCCTTTTTTCCTCCTTTACGGACGCGAACCTTCTTGCACTATGGACACCATTCTTTCGTACAAACCTGACTCCTCAGAGTCCACGACTTTGTCTCAAGCCGCTACATACGCCGAGGAATGCCGCCAACTGGCAAGATCATTCACAACCCAAGACCAAGGACGCCAAAAGCACCACCATGACGCATCAAATAACACTACTTCCTACGATCCAGGTTCACTCGTCTGGCTGCATGTTCCTTCTGCTACACCTGGCCTTTCTACCAAGTTGGTCCCCAAGTATCACGGCCCATATCGTGTGCTACAAAAAACGTCAACGGTGAATTACCTCATCGAGCAACTAGAACCATCTTCTGACCAACGTCGTCGTGGCCAGGAAATTGTCCACGTCTCGAGACTTAAGCCCTGCTACGACCCTCCCGTGTTTACTTGTCCATAGGTCGCCAGGATGGCTCCTTATTTCGCGGGGAGTAATTGTAATGAATTAATGAATCTGAGTAACGGACGCTCTGCTGGCAACGAAGAAGACGATGATGATCGGTGGCTGCAGTAGTAGCTCGCGCACGCCGCTCGCCATTAGCCAGACCTGCCTGATAAAGGACATTTTGCCAAGCTACGTCTGAACCTTTCTCGACGTACAACACCTCTATTTTAATATGTTCTGATGGTGGTGAGAGTGGAGCAGGACTGTCTCCTTGCCGCAATCGGCTAGCGCGATCGGCTGTTAACCGAAAAGTTGGAGGTTCGAGCCCACCCGGTGGTGGTGCGGCGCTTTATTTTCTTAGCGCTGATAGCTTTGAAGATATGTTCTGATGGTGGTGAGAGTGCAGCACGACTGTCTCCGTGGCGCAATTGGCTAGCGCAATCAGCTGTTAACCGAAAGGTTGGAGGTTCGAGCCCACCCGGTGGTGGTGCGGCGCTTTTTTTCTTTGGGCTGATAGCTTTGACGATATGTTCTACTGGTGGTGAGAGTGAAGCAGGACTGTCTCCTTGGCGCAATTGGCTAGCGCAATCAGCTGCTAACCGAAAGGTTGGAGGTTCGAGCCCACCCGGTGGTGGTGCGGCGCTTTTTTTCTTTGGGCTGATAGCTTTGACGATATGTTCTACTGGTGGTGAGAGTGAAGCAGGACTGTCTCCTTGGCGCAATTGGCTAGCGCGATCGACTGTTAACCGAAAGGTTGGGGTTTCGAGCCCTCCCGGGAGTTGTGTGTTGCTTTTTTCTTTGCGCTGATAGCTTTCAAGATATGTTCTGACGGTGGTGAGAGTGGAGCACGACTGTCTCCGTGGGGCGATTGGCTAGCACGATCGGCTGTTAACCGAAAGGTTGGAGGTTCGAGCCCACCCGGTGGTGGTGCGGCGCTTTTTTTTCTTTGGGCTGATAGCTTTGAAGAAATGTTCTGACGGTGGTGACAGTGGAGCACGACTGTCACCGTGGGGCAGTTGGCTAGCGCTGTCGGCTGTTAACGGAAAGGCTGGAGGTTCGAGCCCACCCGGTGGTGGTGCGGCGCTTTTTTTTCTTTGGGCTGATAGATCTGAAGAAATGTTCTGACGGTGGTGAGAGTGGAGCAGGACTGTCTTCGTGGCGCAATTGGCTAGCGCGATCGGCTGTTAACCGTAAAGTTGGAGGTTCGAGCCCTCCCGGGAGGGGTGTGTCTTTTTTCTTTGCGCTTATAGCTTTGAAGATATGTTCTGATGGTGGTGAGAGTGGAGCACGACAGTCTCCGTGGCACAATTGGCTAGTGCGATGGGCTGTTAACCGAACGGTTGGAGGTTCGAGCCCACCCGGTGGTGGTGCGGCGCTTTTTTTTCTTTGGGCTGATAGCTTTGAAGATATGTTCTGATGGTGGTGAGAGTGGAGCAGGACTATTTCCGTGGCGCAATTAGCCAGCGCGATCGGCTTTTAACTGAAAACTTGGATGTTCGAGCCCACCCGGCGGTGGTGCGGCGCTTTTTTTTTCTTTGGGCTGATAGCTTTGAAGATATGTTCTGAGGGTGGTGAGAGTGGAGTACGACTGTCTCCGCGGCGCAATTGGCTAGCGCGATCAGCTGTTAACCGAAAGGTTGGTGTTTCGAGCCCACCCGGTGGTGGTGCGGCGCTTTTTTTCTTTGGGCTGATAGCTCTGAAGAAATGTTCTGACGGTGGTGAGAGTGGAGCAGGACTGTCTCCGTGGCGCAATTGGCTAGCGCGATCGGCTGTTAACCGAAAAGTTGGAGGTTCGAGCCCTCCCGGGAGGGGTGTGTTGCTTTTTTCTTTGCGCTGATAGCTTTGAAGATATGTTCTGATGGTGGTGAGAGTGGAGCAGGACTATCTCCGTGGCGCAATTGGCTAGCACGATCGGCTTTTAACCGAAAACTTGGATGTTCGAGCCCACCCGGCGGTGGTGCGGCGCTTTTTTTCTTTGGGCTGATAGCTTTGAAGATATGTTCTGATGGTGGTGAGAGTGGAGCAGAACTGTCTCCTGGGCGCAATTGGCTAGCGCGATCGGCTGTTAACCGAAAGGTTGGAGTTTAGAGCCCACCCGGTGGTGGTGCGGCGCTTTTTTTTCTTTGGGCTGATAGCTTTGAAGTTATGTTCTGATGGTGGTGAGAGTGGAGCAGGATTGTCTCCGTGGCGCAATTAGCTAGCGCGATCGGCTGTTAACCGAAAGGATGGAGTTTCGAGCCCTCCCGGGAGTGGTGTGTTGCTTTTTTCTTTGCGCTGATAGCTTTGAAGATATGTTCTGATGGTGGTGAGAGTGGAGCACGACTGTCTCCGTGGCGCAATTGGCTAGCGCGATCGGCTGTTAACGGCAAGGTTGGAGGTTCAAGCCCACCCGGTGGTGGCGCGGCGCTTTTTTTCTTTGGGCTGATAGCTCTGAAGAAATGTTCTGACGGTGGAGAGAGTGGAGCACGACTGTCTCCGTGGCGCAAATGGCTAGCGGCATCGACTCTTTACCGAAAGGTTGGAGGTTCGAGCCCACCCGGTGGTGGTGCGGCGCTTTTTTTTCTTTGGGCTGATAGCTTTGAAGATATGTTCTGAGGGTGGGGAGAGCGGAGCACGACTGTCTCCGTGGCGCAATTGGCTAGCGCGTTCAGCTGTTAGCCGAAAGGTTCGAGGTTCGAGCCCACCCGATCGTGGTGCGGCGCTTTTTTTTCTGTGGGCTGATAGCTTTGAAGATATGTTCTGATGGTGGTGAGAGTGGAGCAGGACTGTCTCCGTGCCGCAATCGGCTAGCGCGATCGGCTGTTAACCGAAAGTTGGAGGTTCGAGCCCACCTGGTGGTGGTGTTGCGCTTTTTTTCTTTGCGCTGATAGCTTTGAAGATATGTTCCCATGATGGTGAGAGTGGAGCACGACTGTCTCCGTGGCGCGATCGGCTAGCACAATCGGCTGTTAAACGAAAGGTTGGAGGTTCGAGCCCACCTGGTGGTGGTGCGGCGCTTTTTTTCTTTGGGCTGTTAGCTTTGACGATATGTTCTACTGGTGGTGAGAGTGGAGCAGGACTGTCTCCGTGGCGCAATTGGCTAGTGCGATCGGCTGTTAACAGAAAGGTTGGGGTTTGCAGCCCTCCCGGGAGTTGTGTGTTGCTTTTTCTTTGCGCTGATAGCTTTGAAGATATGTTCTGACGGTGAGGACAGTGGAGCACGACTGTCTCCGTGGCGCAATTGGCTAGCGCGATCGGCTGTTAACCGAAAGTTTGGAGGTTCGAGCCCACCCGGTGGTGGTGCGGCGCTTTTTTTTCTTTGGGCTGATAGCTCTGAAGAAATGTTCTGACGGTGGTGAGAGTGGAGCAGGACTGTCTCCGTGGCGCAATTGGCTAGCGCGATCGGCTGTTAACCGAAAAGTTGAAGGTTCGAGCCCTCCCGGGAGGGGTGTGTTGCTTTTTTCTTTGCGCTGATAGCTTTCAAGATGTGTTCTGATGGTGGTGAGAGTGGAGCACGGCTGTCTCCGTGGCACAATTGGCTAGTGCGATGGGCTGTTAACCGAACGGTTGGAGGTTCGAGCCCACCCGGTGGTGGTGCGGCGCTTTTTTTCTTTGGGCTGATAGCTTTGAAGATATGTTCTGATGGTGGTGAGAGTGGAGTACGACTGTCTCCGCGGCGCAATTGGCTAGCGCGATCAGCTGTTAACCGAAAGGTTGGTGTTTCGAGCCCACCCGGTGGTGGTGCGGCGCTTTTTTTCTTTGGGCTGATAGCTCTGAAGAAATGTTCTGACGGTGGTGAGAGTGGAGCAGGACTGTCTCTGTGGCGCAATTGGCTAGCGCGATCGGCTGTTAACCGAAAAGTTGGAGGTTCGAGCCCTCCCGGGAGGGGTGTGTTGCTTTTTTCTTTGCGCTGATAGCTTTGAAGATTTGTTCTGATGGTGGTGAGAGTGGAGCAGGACTATCTCCGTGGCGCAATTGGCTAGCGCGATCGGCTTTTAACCGAAAACTTGGATGTTCGAGCCCACCCGGCGGTGGTGCGGCGCTTTTTTTCTTTGGGCTGATAGCTTTGAAGATATGTTCTGATGGTCGTGAGAGTGGAGCAGAACTGTCTCCTGGGCGCAATTGGCTAGCGCGATCGGCTGTTAACCGAAAGGTAGGAGTTTAGAGCCCACCCGGTGGTGGTGCGGCGCTTTTTTTCTTTGGGCTGATAGCTTTGAAGATATGTTCTGATGGGGGTGAGAGTGGAGCAGAACTGTCTCCTGGGCGCAATTGGCTAGCGCGATCGGCTGTTAACCGAAACGTTGGAGTTTAGAGCCCACCCGGTGGTGGTGCGGCACTTTTTTTTCTTTGGGCTGATAGCTTTGAAGTTATGTTCTGATGGTGGTGAGAGTGGAGCAGGATTGTCTCCGTGGCGCAATTAGGTAGCGCGATCGGCTGTTAACCGAAAGGATGGAGTTTCGAGCCCTCCCGGGAGTGGTGTGTTGCTTTTTTCTTTGCGCTGATAGCTTTGAACATATGTTCTGATGGTGGTGAAAGTGGGGCACGACTGTCTTTGTGTCGCAATTGCCTATCGCGATCGGCTGTTAACGGCAAGGTTGGAGGTTCAAGCCCACCCGGTGGTGGCGCGGCGCTTTTTTTTCTTTGGGCTGATAGCTCTGAAGAAATGTTCTGACGGTGGTGAGTTTGGAGCACGACTGTCTCCGTGGCGCAAATGGCTAGCGGCATCGACTCTTAACCGAAAGGTTGGAGGTTCGAGCCCACCCGGTGGTGGTGCGGCGCTTTTTTTTCTTTGGGCTGATAGCTTTGAAGATTTGTTCTGAGGGTGGTGAGAGCGGAGCACGACTGTCTCCGTGGCGCAATTGGCTAGCGCGATCAGCTGTTAGCCGAAAGGTTCGAGGTTCGAGCCCACCCGATCGTGGTGCGGCGCTTTTTTTTCTGTGGGCTGATAGCTTTGAAGATATGTTCTGATGGTGGTGAGAGTGGAGCAGGACTGTCTCCGTGCCGCAATCGGCTAGCGCGATCGGCTGTTAACCGAAAGTTGGAGGTTCGAGCCCACCTGGTGGTGGTGTTGCGCTTTTTTTCTTTGCGCTAATAGCTTTGAAGATATGTTCTCATGGTGGTTAGAGTGGAGCACGACTGTCTCCGTGGCGCGATCGGCTAGCGCAATCGGCTGTTAAACGAAAGGTTGGAGGTTCGAGCCCACCTGGTGGTGGTGCGGCGCTTTTTTTCTTTGGGCTGATAGCTTTGACGATATGTTCTACTGGTGGTGAGAATGGAGCAGGACTGTCTCCGTGGCGCAATTGGCTAGTGCGATCGGCTGTTAACCGAACGGTTGGAGGTTCGAGCCCACCCGGTGGTGGTGCGGCGCTTTTTTTTCTTTGGGCTGATAGCTTTGAAGATATGTTCTGATGGTGGTGAGAGTGGAGTACGACTGTCTCCGCGGCGCAATTGGCTAGCGCGATCAGCTGTTAACCGAAAGGTTGGTGTTTCGAGCCCACCCGGTGGTGGTGCGGCGCTTTTTTCTTTGGGCTGATAGCTCTGAAGAAATGTTCTGACGGTGGTGAGAGTGGAGCAGGACTGTCTCTGTGGCGCAATTGGCTAGCGCGATCGGCTGTTAACCGAAAAGTTGGAGGTTCGAGCCCTCCCGGGAGGGGTGTGTTGCTTTTTTCTTTGCGCTGATAGCTTTGAAGATTTGTTCTGATGGTGGTGAGAGTGGAGCAGGACTATCTCCGTGGCGCAATTGGCTAGCGCGATCGGCTTTTAACCGAAAACTTGGATGTTCGAGCCCACCCGGCGGTGGTGCGGCGCTTTTTTTCTTTGGGCTGATAGCTTTGAAGATATGTTCTGATGGTGGTGAGAGTGGAGCAGAACTGTCTCCTGGGCGCAATTGGCTAGCGCGATCGGCTGTTAACCGAAAGGTAGGAGTTTAGAGCCCACCCGGTGGTGGTGCGGCGCTTTTTTTCTTTGGGCTGATAGCTTTGAAGATATGTTCTGATGGGGGTGAGAGTGGAGCAGAACTGTCTCCTGGGCGCAATTGGCTAGCGCGATCGGCTGTTAACCGAAAGGTTGGAGTTTAGAGCCCACCCGGTGGTGGTGCGGCACTTTTTTTTCTTTGGGCTGATAGCTTTGAAGTTATGTTCTGATGGTGGTGAGAGTGGAGCAGGATTGTCTCCGTGGCGCAATTAGGTAGCGCGATCGGCTGTTAACCGACAGGTTGGAGTTTCGAGCCCACCCGGTGGTGGTGCGGCGCTTTTTTTCTTTGGGCTGATAGCTTTGACGATATGTTCTGATGGTGGTGAAAGTGGAGCACGACTGTCTCCGTGGCACAATTGGCTAGTGCGATGGGCTGTTAACCGAACGGTTGGAGGTTCGAGCCCACCCGGTGGTGGTGCGGCGCTTTTTTTTCTTTGGGCTGATAGCTTTGAAGATATGTTCTGATGGTGGTGAGGGTGGAGCAGGACTATCTCCGTGGCGCAATTAGCCAGCGCGATCGGCTTTTAACCGAAAACTTGGATGTTCGAGCCCACCCGGCGGTGGTGCGGCGCTTTTTTTTTCTTTGGGCTGATAGCTTTGAAGATATGTTCTGAGGGTGGTGGGAGTGGAGTACGACTGTCTCCGCGGCGCAATTGGCTAGCGCGATCAGCTGTTAACCGAAAGGTTGGTGTTTCGAGCCCACCCGGTGGTGGTGCGGCGCTTTTTTTCTTTGGGCTGATAGCTCTGAAGAAATGTTCTGAGGGTGGTGAGAGTGGAGTACGACTGTCTCCGCGGCGCAATTGGCTAGCGCGATCAGCTGTTAACCGAAAGGTTGGTGTTTCGAGCCCACCCAGTGGTGGTGCGGCGCTTTTTTTCTTTGGGCTGATAGCTCTGAAGAAATGTTCTGACGGTGGTGAGAGTGGAGCAGGACTGTCTCCGTGGCGCAATTGGCTAGCGCGATCGGCTGTTAACCGAAAAGTTGGAGGTTCGAGCCCTCCCGGGAGGGGTGTGTTGCTTTTTTCTTTGCGCTGATAGCTTTGAAGATATGTTCTGATGGTGGTGAGAGTGGAGCAGGACTATCTCCGTGGCGCAATTGGCTAGCGCGATCGGCTTTTAACCGAAAACTTGGATGTTCGAGCCCACCCGGCGGTGGTGCGGCGCTTTTTTTCTTTGGGCTGATAGCTTTGAAGATATGTTCTGATGGTGGTGAGAGTGGAGCAGAACTGTCTCCTGGGCGCAATTGGCTAGCGCGATCGGCTGTTAACCGAAAGGTTGGAGTTTAGAGCCCACCCGGTGGTGGTGCGGCGCTTTTTTTTCTTTGGGCTGATAGCTTTGAAGTTATGTTCTGATGGTGGTGAGAGTGGAGCAGGATTGTCTCCGTGGCGCAATTAGCTAGCGCGATCGGCTGTTAACCGAAAGGATGGAGTTTCGAGCCCTCCCGGGAGTGGTGTGTTGCTTTTTTCTTTGCGCTGATAGCTTTGAAGATATGTTCTGATGGTGGTGAGAGTGGAGCACGACTGTCTCCGTGGCGCAATTGGCTAGCGCGATCGGCTGTTAACGGCAAGGTTGGAGGTTCAAGCCCACCCGGTGGTGGCGCGGCGCTTTTTTTCTTTGGGCTGATAGCTCTGAAGAAATGTTCTGACGGTGGTGAGAGTGGAGCACGACTGTCTCCGTGGCGCAAATGGCTAGCGGCATCGACTCTTAACCGAAAGGTTGGAGGTTCGAGCCCACCCGGTGGTGGTGCGGCGCTTTTTTTTCTTTGGGCTGATAGCTTTGAAGATATGTTCTGAGGGTGGAGAGAGCGGAGCACGACTGTCTCCGTGGCGCAATTGGCTAGCGCGTTCAGCTGTTAGCCGAAAGGTTCGAGGTTCGAGCCCACCCGATCGTGGTGCGGCGCTTTTTTTTTCTGTGGGCTGATAGCTTTGAAGATATGTTCTGATGGTGGTGAGAGTGGAGCAGGACTGTCTCCGTGCCGCAATCGGCTAGCGCGATCGGCTGTTAACCGAAAGTTGGAGGTTCGAGCCCACCTGGTGGTGGTGTTGCGCTTTTTTTCTTTGCGCTGATAGCTTTGAAGATATGTTCTCATGGTGGTGAGAGTGGAGCACGACTGTCTCCGTGGCGCGATCGGCTAGCACAATCGGCTGTTAAACGAAAGGTTGGAGGTTCGAGCCCACCTGGTGGTGGTGCGGCGCTTTTTTTCTTTGGGCTGTTAGCTTTGACGATATGTTCTACTGGTGGTGAGAGTGGAGCAGGACTGTCTCCGTGGCGCAATTGGCTAGTGCGATCGGCTGTTAACCGAAAGGTTGGGGTTTGCAGCCCTCCCGGGAGTTGTGTGTTGCTTTTTCTTTGCGCTGATAGCTTTGAAGATATGTTCTGACGGTGAGGACAGTGGAGCACGACTGTCTCCGTGGCGCAATTGGCTAGCGCGATCGGCTGTTAACCGAAAGTTTGGAGGTTCGAGCCCACCCGGTGGTGGTGCGGCGCTTTTTTTTTCTTTGGGCTGATAGCTCTGAAGAAATGTTCTGACGGTGGTGAGAGTGGAGCAGGACTGTCTCCGTGGCGCAATTGGCTAGCGCGATCGGCTGTTAACCGAAAAGTTGAAGGTTCGAGCCCTCCCGGGAGGGGTGTGTTGTTTTTTTCTTTGCGCTGATAGCTTTCAAGATGTGTTCTGATGGTGGTGAGAGTGGAGCACGGCTGTCTCCGTGGCACAATTGGCTAGTGCGATGGGCTGTTAACCGAACGGTTGGAGGTTCGAGCCCACCCGGTGGTGGTGCGGCGCTTTTTTTTCTTTGGGCTGATAGCTTTGAAGATATGTTCTGATGGTGGTGAGAGTGGAGTACGACTGTCTCCGCGGCGCAATTGGCTAGCGCGATCAGCTGTTAACCGAAAGGTTGGTGTTTCGAGCCCACCCGGTGGTGGTGCGGCGCTTTTTTCTTTGGGCTGATAGCTCTGAAGAAATGTTCTGACGGTGGTGAGAGTGGAGCAGGACTGTCTCTGTGGCGCAATTGGCTAGCGCGATCGGCTGTTAACCGAAAAGTTGGAGGTTCGAGCCCTCCCGGGAGGGGTGTGTTGCTTTTTTCTTTGCGCTGATAGCTTTGAAGATTTGTTCTGATGGTGGTGAGAGTGGAGCAGGACTATCTCCGTGGCGCAATTGGCTAGCGCGATCGGCTTTTAACCGAAAACTTGGATGTTCGAGCCCACCCGGCGGTGGTGCGGCGCTTTTTTTCTTTGGGCTGATAGCTTTGAAGATATGTTCTGATGGTGGTGAGAGTGGAGCAGAACTGTCTCCTGGGCGCAATTGGCTAGCGCGATCGGCTGTTAACCGAAAGGTAGGAGTTTAGAGCCCACCCGGTGGTGGTGCGGCGCTTTTTTTCTTTGGGCTGATAGCTTTGAAGATATGTTCTGATGGGGGTGAGAGTGGAGCAGAACTGTCTCCTGGGCGCAATTGGCTAGCGCGATCGGCTGTTAACCGAAAGGTTGGAGTTTAGAGCCCACCCGGTGGTGGTGCGGCACTTTTTTTTCTTTGGGCTGATAGCTTTGAAGTTATGTTCTGATGGTGGTGAGAGTGGAGCAGGATTGTCTCCGTGGCGCAATTAGGTAGCGCGATCGGCTGTTAACCGAAAGGATGGAGTTTCGAGCCCTCCCGGGAGTGGTGTGTTGCTTTTTTCTTTGCGCTGATAGCTTTGAACATATGTTCTGATGGTGGTGAAAGTGGGGCACGACTGTCTTTGTGTCGCAATTGCCTATCGCGATCGGCTGTTAACGGCAAGGTTGGAGGTTCAAGCCCACCCGGTGGTGGCGCGGCGCTTTTTTTTCTTTGGGCTGATAGCTCTGAAGAAATGTTCTGACGGTGGTGAGTTTGGAGCACGACTGTCTCCGTGGCGCAAATGGCTAGCGGCATCGACTCTTAACCGAAAGGTTGGAGGTTCGAGCCCACCCGGTGGTGGTGCGGCGCTTTTTTTTCTTTGGGCTGATAGCTTTGAAGATTTGTTCTGAGGGTGGTGAGAGCGGAGCACGACTGTCTCCGTGGCGCAATTGGCTAGCGCGATCAGCTGTTAGCCGAAAGGTTCGAGGTTCGAGCCCACCCGATCGTGGTGCGGCGCTTTTTTTTCTGTGGGCTGATAGCTTTGAAGATATGTTCTGATGGTGGTGAGAGTGGAGCAGGACTGTCTCCGTGCCGCAATCGGCTAGCGCGATCGGCTGTTAACCGAAAGTTGGAGGTTCGAGCCCACCTGGTGGTGGTGTTGCGCTTTTTTTCTTTGCGCTAATAGCTTTGAAGATATGTTCTCATGGTGGTGAGAGTGGAGCACGACTGTCTCCGTGGCGCGATCGGCTAGCGCAATCGGCTGTTAAACGAAAGGTTGGAGGTTCGAGCCCACCTGGTGGTGGTGCGGCGCTTTTTTTCTTTGCGCTGATAGCTTTGAAGATATGTTCTGACGGTGATGAGAGTGGAGCACGACTGTCTCCGTGGCGCAATTGGCTAGCGCCATCGGCTGTTAACCGAAAGTTTGGAGGTTCGAGCCCACCCGGTGGTGGTGCGGCGCTTTTTTTTTCTGTGGGCTTATAGCTTTGAAGATATGTTCTGATGGTGGTGAGAGTGGAGCAGGACTGTCTCCGTGCCGCAATCGGCTTGCGCGATCGGCTGTTAACCGAAAAGTTGGAGGTTCGAGCCCACACGGTGGTGGTGCGGCGCTTTTTTTTTTGCGCTGATAGATTTGAAGATATGTTCTGATGGTGTTGAGAGTGGAGCACGACTGTCTCCGTGGCGCAATTGGCTAGCGCAATCGGCTGTTAACCAAAAGGTTGGGGGTTCGAGCCCACCCGGTTGTGGTGCAGCGCTTTTTTTTCTTTGGGCTGATAGCTTTGACGATATGATCTACTGGTGCTGAGAGTGGAGCAAGACAGTCTCCGTGGCGCAATTGGCTAGCGCGATCGGCTGTTAACCGAAAGGTTGGGGTTTCGAGCCCTCCCGGGAGTTGTGTGTTGCTTTTTTTTTGCGCTGATAGCTGTGAAGATATGTTCTTACGGTGGTGAGAGTGGAGCACGACTGTCTCCGTGGCGCAATTGGCTAGCGCGATCGGCTGTTAACCGAAAGGTCGGAGGTTCGAGCCCACCCGGTGGTGGTGCGGCGCTTTTTTTTTCTTTGGGCTTAGAGGTTTGAAGATATGTTCCGATGGTGGGGAGAGTAGAGCAGGACTGTCTCCGTGGCGCAACTGGCTAGCGCGCTCGGCTGTTAACCGACAGGTTGGAGTTTCGAGCCCACCCGGTGGTGGTGCGGCGCTTTTTTTCTTTGGGCTGATAGCTTTGACGATATGTTCTGATGGTGGTGAGAGTGGAGCACGGCTGTCTCCGTGGCGCAAATGGCTAGCGGCATCGACTCTTAACCGAAAGGTTGGATGTTCGAGCCCACCCGGTGGTGGTGCGGCGCTTTTTTTTCTTTGGGCTGATAGCTTTGAAGATATGTTCTGAGGGTGGAGAGAGCGGAGCACGACTGTCTCCGTGGCGCAATTGGCTAGCGCAATCGGCTGTTAAACGAAAGGTTGGAGGTTCGAGCCCACCTGGTGGTGGTGCGGCGCTTTTTTTTGGGCTGATAGCTTTGACGATATGTTCTACTGGTGGTGAGAGTGGAGCAGGACTGTCTCCGTGGCGCAATTGGCTAGTGCGATCGGCTGTTAACCGAAAGGTTGGGGTTTGCAGCCCTCCCGGGAGTTGTGTGTTGCTTTTTCTTTGCGCTGATAGCTTTGAAGATATGTTCTGACGGTGAGGAGAGTGGAGCACGACTGTCTCCGTGGCGCAATTGGCTAGCGCGATCGGCTGTTAACTGAAAGGTTGGAGTTTCGAGCCCACCCGGTGGTGGTGCGGCGCTTTTTTTCTTTGGGCTGATAGCTTTGAAGATATGTTCTGATGGTGGTGAGAGTGGAGCAGAACTGTCTCCTGGGCGCAATTGGCTAGCGCGATCGGCTGTTAACCGAAAGGTAGGAGTTTAGAGCCCACCCGGTGGTGGTGCGGCGCTTTTTTTCTTTGGGCTGATAGCTTTGAAGATATGTTCTGATGGGGGTGAGAGTGGAGCAGAACTGTCTCCTGGGCGCAATTGGCTAGCGCGATCGGCTGTTAACCGAAAGGTTGGAGTTTAGAGCCCACCCGGTGGTGGTGCGGCACTTTTTTTTCTTTGGGCTGATAGCTTTGAAGTTATGTTCTGATGGTGGTGAGAGTGGAGCAGGATTGTCTCCGTGGCGCAATTAGGTAGCGCGATCGGCTGTTAACCGAAAGGATGGAGTTTCGAGCCCTCCCGGGAGTGGTGTGTTGCTTTTTTCTTTGCGCTGATAGCTTTGAACATATGTTCTGATGGTGGTGAAAGTGGGGCACGACTGTCTTTGTGTCGCAATTGCCTATCGCGATCGGCTGTTAACGGCAAGGTTGGAGGTTCAAGCCCACCCGGTGGTGGCGCGGCGCTTTTTTTTCTTTGGGCTGATAGCTCTGAAGAAATGTTCTGACGGTGGTGAGTTTGGAGCACGACTGTCTCCGTGGCGCAAATGGCTAGCGGCATCGACTCTTAACCGAAAGGTTGGAGGTTCGAGCCCACCCGGTGGTGGTGCGGCGCTTTTTTTTCTTTGGGCTGATAGCTTTGAAGATTTGTTCTGAGGGTGGTGAGAGCGGAGCACGACTGTCTCCGTGGCGCAATTGGCTAGCGCGATCAGCTGTTAGCCGAAAGGTTCGAGGTTCGAGCCCACCCGATCGTGGTGCGGCGCTTTTTTTTCTGTGGGCTGATAGCTTTGAAGATATGTTCTGATGGTGGTGAGAGTGGAGCAGGACTGTCTCCGTGCCGCAATCGGCTAGCGCGATCGGCTGTTAACCGAAAGTTGGAGGTTCGAGCCCACCTGGTGGTGGTGTTGCGCTTTTTTTCTTTGCGCTAATAGCTTTGAAGATATGTTCTCATGGTGGTGAGAGTGGAGCACGACTGTCTCCGTGGCGCGATCGGCTAGCGCAATCGGCTGTTAAACGAAAGGTTGGAGGTTCGAGCCCACCTGGTGGTGGTGCGGCGCTTTTTTTCTTTGCGCTGATAGCTTTGAAGATATGTTCTGACGGTGATGAGAGTGGAGCACGACTGTCTCCGTGGCGCAATTGGCTAGCGCCATCGGCTGTTAACCGAAAGTTTGGAGGTTCGAGCCCACCCGGTGGTGGTGCGGCGCTTTTTTTTTCTGTGGGCTTATAGCTTTGAAGATATGTTCTGATGGTGGTGAGAGTGGAGCAGGACTGTCTCCGTGCCGCAATCGGCTTGCGCGATCGGCTGTTAACCGAAAAGTTGGAGGTTCGAGCCCACACGGTGGTGGTGCGGCGCTTTTTTTTTTGCGCTGATAGATTTGAAGATATGTTCTGATGGTGTTGAGAGTGGAGCACGACTGTCTCCGTGGCGCAATTGGCTAGCGCAATCGGCTGTTAACCAAAAGGTTGGGGGTTCGAGCCCACCCGGTTGTGGTGCAGCGCTTTTTTTTCTTTGGGCTGATAGCTTTGACGATATGATCTACTGGTGCTGAGAGTGGAGCAAGACAGTCTCCGTGGCGCAATTGGCTAGCGCGATCGGCTGTTAACCGAAAGGTTGGGGTTTCGAGCCCTCCCGGGAGTTGTGTGTTGCTTTTTTTTTGCGCTGATAGCTGTGAAGATATGTTCTTACGGTGGTGAGAGTGGAGCACGACTGTCTCCGTGGCGCAATTGGCTAGCGCGATCGGCTGTTAACCGAAAGGTCGGAGGTTCGAGCCCACCCGGTGGTGGTGCGGCGCTTTTTTTTTCTTTGGGCTTAGAGGTTTGAAGATATGTTCCGATGGTGGGGAGAGTAGAGCAGGACTGTCTCCGTGGCGCAACTGGCTAGCGCGCTCGGCTGTTAACCGACAGGTTGGAGTTTCGAGCCCACCCGGTGGTGGTGCGGCGCTTTTTTTCTTTGGGCTGATAGCTTTGACGATATGTTCTGATGGTGGTGAAAGTGGAGCACGACTGTCTCCGTGGCACAATTGGCTAGTGCGATGGGCTGTTAACCGAACGGTTGGAGGTTCGAGCCCACCCGGTGGTGGTGCGGCGCTTTTTTTTCTTTGGGCTGATAGCTTTGAAGATATGTTCTGATGGTGGTGAGGGTGGAGCAGGACTATCTCCGTGGCGCAATTAGCCAGCGCGATCGGCTTTTAACCGAAAACTTGGATGTTCGAGCCCACCCGGCGGTGGTGCGGCGCTTTTTTTTTCTTTGGGCTGATAGCTTTGAAGATATGTTCTGAGGGTGGTGGGAGTGGAGTACGACTGTCTCCGCGGCGCAATTGGCTAGCGCGATCAGCTGTTAACCGAAAGGTTGGTGTTTCGAGCCCACCCGGTGGTGGTGCGGCGCTTTTTTTCTTTGGGCTGATAGCTCTGAAGAAATGTTCTGACGGTGGTGAGAGTGGAGCAGGACTGTCTCCGTGGCGCGATTGGCTAGCGCGATCGGCTGTTAACCGAAAAGTTGGAGGTTCGAGCCCTCCCGGGAGGGGCGTGTTGCTTTTTTCTTTGCGCTGATAGCTTTGAAGATATGTTCTGATGGTGGTGAGAGTGGAGCAGGACTATCTCCGTGGCGCAATTGGCTAGCGCGATCGGCTTTTAACCGAAAACTTGGATGTTCGAGCCCACCCGGCGGTGGTGCGGCGCTTTTTTTCTTTGGGCTGATAGCTTTGAAGATATGTTCTGATGGTGGTGAGAGTGGAGCAGAACTGTCTCCTGGGCGCAATTGGCTAGCGCGATCGGCTGTTAACTGAAAGGTTGGAGTTTCGAGCCCACCCGGTGGTGGTGCGGCGTTTTTTTTTTCTTTGGGCTGATAGCTTTGAAGTTATGTTCTGATGGTGGTGAGAGTGGAGCAGGATTGTCTTCGTGGCGCAATTAGCTATCGCGATCGGCTGTTAACCGAAAGGATGGAGTTTCGAGCCCTCCCGGGAGTGGTGTGTTGCTTTTTTCTTTGCGCTGATAGCTTTGAAGATATGTTCTGATGGTGGTGAGAGTGGAGCACGACTGTCTCCGTGGCGCAATTGGCTAGCGCGATCGGCTGTTAACGGCAAGGTTGGAGGTTCAAGCCCACCCGGTGGTGGCGCGGCGCTTTTTTTCTTTGGGCTGATAGCTCTGAAGAAATGTTCTGACGGTGGTGAGAGTGGAGCACGGCTGTCTCCGTGGCGCAAATGGCTAGCGGCATCGACTCTTAACCGAAAGGTTGGATGTTCGAGCCCACCCGGTGGTGGTGCGGCGCTTTTTTTTCTTTGGGCTGATAGCTTTGAAGATATGTTCTGAGGGTGGAGAGAGCGGAGCACGACTGTCTCCGTGGCGCAATTGGCTAGCGCAATCGGCTGTTAAACGAAAGGTTGGAGGTTCGAGCCCACCTGGTGGTGGTGCGGCGCTTTTTTTTGGGCTGATAGCTTTGACGATATGTTCTACTGGTGGTGAGAGTGGAGCAGGACTGTCTCCGTGGCGCAATTGGCTAGTGCGATCGGCTGTTAACCGAAAGGTTGGGGTTTGCAGCCCTCCCGGGAGTTGTGTGTTGCTTTTTCTTTGCGCTGATAGCTTTGAAGATATGTTCTGACGGTGAGGAGAGTGGAGCACGACTGTCTCCGTGGCGCAATTGGCTAGCGCGATCGGCTGTTAACCGAAAGTTTGGAGGTTCGAGCCCACCCGGTGGTGGTGCGGCGCTTTTTTTTCTTTGGGCTGATAGCTCTGAAGAAATGTTCTGACGGTGGTGAGAGTGGAGCAGGACTGTCTCCGTGGCGCAATTGGCTAGCGCGATCGGCTGTTAACCGAAAAGTTGGAGGTTCGAGCCCTCCCGGGAGGGGTGTGTTGCTTTTTTCTTTGCGCTGATAGCTTTGAAGATTTGTTCTGATGGTGGTGAGAGTGGAGCAGGACTATCTCCGTGGCGCAATTGGCTAGCGCGATCGGCTTTTAACCGAAAACTTGGATGTTCGAGCCCACCCGGCGGTGGTGCGGCGCTTTTTTTCTTTGGGCTGATAGCTTTGAAGATATGTTCTGATGGTGGTGAGAGTGGAGCAGAACTGTCTCCTAGGCGCAATTGGCTAGCGCGATCAGCTGTTAACCGAAAGGTTGGAGTTTAGAGCCCACCCGGTGGTGGTGCGGCGCTTTTTTTCTTTGGGCTGATAGCTTTGAAGATATGTTCTGATGGTGGTGAGAGTGGAGCAGAACTGTCTCCTGGGCGCAATTGGCTAGCGCTATCGGCTGTTAATCGAAAGGTTGGAGTTTAGAGCCCACCCGGTGGTGGTGCGGCACTTTTTTTTCTTTGGGCTGATAGCTTTGAAGTTATGTTCTGATGGTGGTGAGAGTGGAGCAGGATTGTCTCCGTGGCGCAATTAGGTAGCGCGATCGGCTGTTAACCGAAAGGATGGAGTTTCGAGCCCTCCCGGGAGTGGTGTGTTGCTTTTTTCTTTGCGCTGATAGCTTTGAACATATGTTCTGATGGTGGTGAAAGTGGGGCACGACTGTCTTTGTGTCGCAATTGGCTAGCGCGATCGGCTGTTAACGGCAAGGTTGGAGGTTCAAGCCCACCCGGTGGTGGCGCGGCGCTTTTTTTTCTTTGGGCTGATAGCTCTGAAGAAATGTTCTGACGGTGGTGAGTTTGGAGCACGACTGTCTCCGTGGCGCATATGGCTAGCGGCATCGACTCTTAACCGAAAGGTTGGGGGTTCGAGCCCACCCGGTGGTGGTGCGGCGCTTTTTTTTCTTTGGGCTGATAGCTTTGAAGATTTGTTCTGAGGGTGGTGAGAGCGGAGCACGACTGTCTCCGTGGCGCACTTGGCTAGCGCGATCAGCTGTTAGCCGAAAGGTTCGAGGTTCGAGCCCACCCGATCGTGGTGCGGCGCTTTTTTTTCTGTGGGCTGATAGCTTTGAAGATATGTTCTGATGGTGGTGAGAGTGGAGCAGGACTGTCTCCGTGCCGCAATCGGCTAGCGCGATCGGCTGTTAACCGAAAGTTGGAGGTTCGAGCCCACCTGGTGGTGGTGTTGCGCTTTTTTTCTTTGCGCTGATAGCTTTGCAGATATGTTCTCATGGTGGTGAGAGTGGAGCACGACTGTCTCCGTGGCGCGATCGGCTAGCGCAATCGGCTGTTAAACGAAAGGTTGGAGGTTCGAGCCCACCTGGTGGTGGTGCGGCGCTTTTTTTCTTTGGGCTGACAGCTTTGACGATATGTTCTACTGGTGGTGAGAGTGGAGCAGGACTGTCTCCGTGGCGCAATTGGCTAGTGCGATCGGCTGTTAACCGAAAGGTTGGGGTTTGCAGCCCTCTCGGGAGTTGTGTGTTGCTTTTTCTTTGCGCTGATAGCTTTGAAGATATGTTCTGACGGTGATGAGAGTGGAGCACGACTGTCTCCGTGGCGCAATTGGCTAGCGCGATCGGCTGTTAACCGAAAGTTTGGAGGTTCGAGCCCACCCGGTGGTGGTGCGGCGCTTTTTTTTTCTGTGGGCTTATAGCTTTGAAGATATGTTCTGATGGTGGTGAGAGTGGAGCAGGACTGTCTCCGTGCCGCAATCGGCTAGCGCAATCGGCTGTTAACCAAAAAGTTGGAGGTTCGAGCCCACCCGGTGGTGGTGCGGCGCTTTTTTTGTGCTGATAGCTTTGAAGATATGTTCTGATGCTGTTGAGAGTGGAGCACGACTGTCTCCGTGGCGCAATTGGCTAGCGCAATCGGCTGTTAACCAAAAAGTTGGGGGTTCGAGCCCACCCGGTTGTGGTGCAGCGCTTTTTTTTCTTTGGGCTGATAGCTTTGACGATATGATCTACTGGTGCTGAGAGTGGAGCAAGACAGTCTCCGTGGCGCAATTGGCTAGCGCGATCGGCTGTTAACCGAAAGGTTGGGGTTTCGAGCCCTCCCGGGAGTTGTGTGTTGCTTTTTTCTTTGCGCTGATAGCTTTGAAGATATGTTCTTATGGTGGTGAGAGTGGAGCACGACTGTCTCCGTGGCGCAATTGGCTAGCGCGATCGGCTGTTAACCGAAAGGTCGGAGGTTCGAGCCCACCCGGTGGTGGTGCGGCGCTTTTTTTTCTTTGGGCTGAGAGGTTTGAACATATGTTCCGATGGTGGGGAGAGTAGAGCAGGACTGTCTCCGTGGCGCAACTGGCTAGCGCGCTCGGCTGTTAAT
This sequence comes from Rhipicephalus microplus, assembly GCF_043290135.1. Taxonomy (NCBI): domain Eukaryota; kingdom Metazoa; phylum Arthropoda; class Arachnida; order Ixodida; family Ixodidae; genus Rhipicephalus; species Rhipicephalus microplus. The sequence goes on along the minus strand of NW_027464611.1, from coordinate 194,215 downwards.
CGACAGGTTGGAGTTTCGAGCCCACCCGGTGGTGGTGCGGCGCTTTTTTTCTTTGGGCTGATAGCTTTGACGATATGTTCTGACGGTGGTGGCAGTGGAGCACGACTGTCACCGTGGGGCAATTGGCTAGCGCGATCGGCTTTTAACCGAAAACTTGGATGTTCGAGCCCACCCGGCGGTGGTGCCGCGCTTTTTTTTCTTTGGGCTGATAGCTTTGAAGATATGTTCTGATGGTGGTGAGAGTGGAGCAGGACTGTCTCCGTGCCGCAATCGGCTAGCGCGATCGGCTGTTAACCGAAAAGTTGGAGGTTCGAGCCCACCCGGTGGTGGTGCGGCGCTTTATTTTCTTATCGCTGATAGCTGTGAAGATATGTTCTTACGGTGGTGAGAGCGGAGCACGACTGTCTCCGTGGCGCAATTGGCTAGCGCGATCGGCTGTTAACCGAAAGGTCGGAGGTTCGAGCCCACCCGGTGGTGGTGCGGCGCTTTTTTTTTCTTTGGGCTTAGAGGTTTGAAGATATGTTCCGATGGTGGGGAGAGTAGAGCAGGACTGTCTCCGTGGCGCAACTGGCTAGCGCGCTCGGCTGTTAACCGACAGGTTGGAGTTTCGAGCCCACCCGGTGGTGGTGCGGCGCTTTTTTTCTTTGGGCTGATAGCTTTGACGATATGTTCTGATGGTGGTGAAAGTGGAGCACGACTGTCTCCGTGGCACAATTGGCTAGTGCGATGGGCTGTTAACCGAACGGTTGGAGGTTCGAGCCCACCCGGTGGTGGTGCGGCGCTTTTTTTTCTTTGGGCTGATAGCTTTGAAGATATGTTCTGATGGTGGTGAGGGTGGAGCAGGACTATCTCCGTGGCGCAATTAGCCAGCGCGATCGGCTTTTAACCGAAAACTTGGATGTTCGAGCCCACCCGGCGGTGGTGCGGCGCTTTTTTTTTCTTTGGGCTGATAGCTTTGAAGATATGTTCTGAGGGTGGTGGGAGTGGAGTACGACTGTCTCCGCGGCGCAATTGGCTAGCGCGATCAGCTGTTAACCGAAAGGTTGGTGTTTCGAGCCCACCCGGTGGTGGTGCGGCGCTTTTTTTCTTTGGGCTGATAGCTGTGAAGAAATGTTCTGACGGTGGTGAGAGTGGAGCAGGACTGTCTCCGTGGCGCGATTGGCTAGCGCGATCGGCTGTTAACCGAAAAGTTGGAGGTTCGAGCCCTCCCGGGAGGGGCGTGTTGCTTTTTTCTTTGCGCTGATAGCTTTGAAGATATGTTCTGATGGTGGTGAGAGTGGAGCAGGACTATCTCCGTGGCGCAATTGGCTAGCGCGATCGGCTTTTAACCGAAAACTTGGATGTTCGAGCCCACCCGGCGGTGGTGCGGCGCTTTTTTTCTTTGGGCTGATAGCTTTGAAGATATGTTCTGATGGTGGTGAGAGTGGAGCAGAACTGTCTCCTGGGCGCAATTGGCTAGCGCGATCGGCTGTTAACTGAAAGGTTGGAGTTTCGAGCCCACCCGGTGGTGGTGCGGCGTTTTTTTTTTCTTTGGGCTGATAGCTTTGAAGTTATGTTCTGATGGTGGTGAGAGTGGAGCAGGATTGTCTTCGTGGCGCAATTAGCTATCGCGATCGGCTGTTAACCGAAAGGATGGAGTTTCGAGCCCTCCCGGGAGTGGTGTGTTGCTTTTTTCTTTGCGCTGATAGCTTTGAAGATATGTTCTGATGGTGGTGAGAGTGGAGCACGACTGTCTCCGTGGCGCAATTGGCTAGCGCGATCGGCTGTTAACGGCAAGGTTGGAGGTTCAAGCCCACCCGGTGGTGGCGCGGCGCTTTTTTTCTTTGGGCTGATAGCTCTGAAGAAATGTTCTGACGGTGGTGAGAGTGGAGCACGGCTGTCTCCGTGGCGCAAATGGCTAGCGGCATCGACTCTTAACCGAAAGGTTGGAGGTTCGAGCCCACCCGGTGGTGGTGCGGCGCTTTTTTTTCTTTGGGCTGATAGCTTTGAAGATATGTTCTGAGGGTGGAGAGAGCGGAGCACGACTGTCTCCGTGGCGCAATTGGCTAGCGCGATCAGCTGTTAGCCGAAAGGTTCAAGGTTCGAGCCCACCCGATCGTGGTGCAGCGCTTTTTTTTCTGTGGGCTGATAGCTTTGAAGATATGTTCTGATGGTGGTGAGAGTGGAGCAGGACTGTCTCCGTGCCGCAATCGGCTAGCGCGATCGGCTGTTAACCGAAAGTTGGAGGTTCGAGCCCACCTGGTGGTGGTGTTGCGCTTTTTTTCTTTGCGCTGATAGCTTTGAAGGTATGTTCTCATGGTGGTGAGAGTGGAGCACGACTGTCTCCGTGGCGCGATCGGCTAGCGCAATCGGCTGTTAAACGAAAGGTTGGAGGTTCGAGCCCACCTGGTGGTGGTGCGGCGCTTTTTTTTTGGGCTGATAGCTTTGACGATATGTTCTACTGGTGGTGAGAGTGGAGCAGGACTGTCTCCGTGGCGCAATTGGCTAGTGCGATCGGCTGTTAACCGAAAGGTTGGGGTTTGCAGCCCTCCCGGGAGTTGTGTGTTGCTTTTTCTTTGCGCTGATAGCTTTGAAGATATGTTCTGACGGTGAGGAGAGTGGAGCACGACTGTCTCCGTGGCGCAATTGGCTAGCGCGATCGGCTGTTAACCGAAAGTTTGGGTTCGAGCCCACCCGGTGGTGGTGCGGCGCTTTTTTTTCTTTGGGCTGATAGCTCTGAAGAAATGTTCTGACGGTGGTGAGAGTGGAGCAGGACTGTCTCCGTGGCGCAATTGGCTAGCGCGATCGGCTGTTAACCGAAAAGTTGGAGGTTCGAGCCCTCCCGGGAGGGGTGTGTTGCTTTTTTCTTTGCGCTGATAGCTTTGAAGATGTGTTCTGATGGTGGTGAGAGTGGAGCACGACTGTCTCCGTGGCACAATTGGCTAGTGCGATGAGCTGTTAACCGAACGGTTGGAGGTTCGAGCCCACCCGGTGGTGGTGCGGCGCTTTCTTTTTCTTTGGGCTGATAGCTTTGAAGATATGTTCTGATGGTGGTGAGAGTGGAGTACGACTGTCTCCGCGGCGCAATTGGCTAGCGTGATCAGCTGTTAACCGAAAGGTTGGTGTTTCGAGCCCACCCGGTGGTGGTGCGGCGCTTTTTTTCTTTGGGCTGATAGCTCTGAAGAAATGTTCTGACGGTGGTGAGAGTGGAGCAGGACTGTCTCTGTGGCGCAATTGGCTAGCGCGATCGGCTGTTAACCGAAAAGTTGGAGGTTCGAGCCCTCCCGGGAGGGGTGTGTTGCTTTTTTCTTTGCGCTGATAGCTTTGAAGATTTGTTCTGATGGTGGTGAGAGTGGAGCAGGACTATCTCCGTGGCGCAATTGGCTAGCGCGATCGGCTTTTAACCGAAAACTTGGATGTTCGAGCCCACCCGGCGGTGGTGCGGCGCTTTTTTTCTTTGGGCTGATAGCTTTGAAGATATGTTCTGATGGTGGTGAGAGTGGAGCAGAACTGTCTCCTGGGCGCAATTGGCTAGCGCGATCAGCTGTTAACCGAAAGGTTGGAGTTTAGAGCCCACCCGGTGGTGGTGCGGCGCTTTTTTTCTTTGGGCTGATAGCTTTGAAGATATGTTCTGATGGTGGTGAGAGTGGAGCAGAACTGTCTCCTGGGCGCAATTGGCTAGCGCGATCGGCTGTTAATCGAAAGGTTGGAGTTTAGAGCCCACCCGGTGGTGGTGCGGCACTTTTTTTTCTTTGGGCTGATAGCTTTGAAGTTATGTTCTGATGGTGGTGAGAGTGGAGCAGGATTGTCTCCGTGGCGCAATTAGGTAGCGCGATCGGCTGTTAACCGAAAGGATGGAGTTTCGAGCCCTCCCGGGAGTGGTGTGTTGCTTTTTTCTTTGCGCTGATAGCTTTGAACATATGTTCTGATGGTGGTGAAAGTGGGGCACGACTGTCTTTGTGTCGCAATTGGCTAGCGCGATCGGCTGTTAACGGCAAGGTTGGAGGTTCAAGCCCACCCGGTGGTGGCGCGGCGCTTTTTTTTCTTTGGGCTGATAGCTCTGAAGAAATGTTCTGACGGTGGTGAGTTTGGAGCACGACTGTCTCCGTGGCGCATATGGCTAGCGGCATCGACTCTTAACCGAAAGGTTGGAGGTTCGAGCCCACCCGGTGGTGGTGCGGCGCTTTTTTTTCTTTGGGCTGATAGCTTTGAAGATTTGTTCTGAGGGTGGTGAGAGCGGAGCACGACTGTCTCCGTGGCGCAATTGGCTAGCGCGATCAGCTGTTAGCCGAAAGGTTCGAGGTTCGAGCCCACCCGATCGTGGTGCGGCGCTTTTTTTTCTGTGGGCTGATAGCTTTGAAGATATGTTCTGATGGTGGTGAGAGTGGAGCAGGACTGTCTCCGTGCCGCAATCGGCTAGCGCGATCGGCTGTTAACCGAAAGTTGGAGGTTCGAGCCCACCTGGTGGTGGTGTTGCGCTTTTTTTCTTTGCGCTGATAGCTTTGAAGATATGTTCTCATGGTGGTGAGAGTGGAGCACGACTGTCTCCGTGGCGCGATCGGCTAGCGCAATCGGCTGTTAAACGAAAGGTTGGAGGTTCGAGCCCACCTGGTGGTGGTGCGGCGCTTTTTTTCTTTGGGCTGACAGCTTTGACGATATGTTCTACTGGTGGTGAGAGTGGAGCAGGACTGTCTCCGTGGCGCAATTGGCTAGTGCGATCGGCTGTTAACCGAAAGGTTGGGGTTTGCAGCCCTCTCGGGAGTTGTGTGTTGCTTTTTCTTTGCGCTGATAGCTTTGAAGATATGTTCTGACGGTGATGAGAGTGGAGCACGACTGTCTCCGTGGCGCAATTGGCTAGCGCGATCGGCTGTTAACCGAAAGTTTGGAGGTTCGAGCCCACCCGGTGGTGGTGCGGCGCTTTTTTTTTCTGTGGGCTTATAGCTTTGAAGATATGTTCTGATGGTGGTGAGAGTGGAGCAGGACTGTCTCCGTGCCGCAATCGGCTAGCGCAATCGGCTGTTAACCAAAAAGTTGGAGGTTCGAGCCCACCCGGTGGTGGTGCGGCGCTTTTTTTTGTGCTGATAGCTTTGAAGATATGTTCTGATGCTGTTGAGAGTGGAGCACGACTGTCTCCGTGGCGCAATTGGCTAGCGCAATCGGCTGTTAACCAAAAAGTTGGGGGTTCGAGCCCACCCGGTTGTGGTGCAGCGCTTTTTTTTCTTTGGGCTGATAGGTTTGACGATATGATCTACTGGTGCTGAGAGTGGAGCAAGACAGTCTCCGTGGCGCAATTGGCTAGCGCGATCGGCTGTTAACCGAAAGGTTGGGGTTTCGAGCCCTCCCGGGAGTTGTGTGTTGCTTTTTTCTTTGCGCTGATAGCTTTGAAGATATGTTCTTATGGTGGTGAGAGTGGAGCACGACTGTCTCCGTGGCGCAATTGGCTAGCGCGATCGGCTGTTAACCGAAAGGTCGGAGTTTCGAGCCCACCCGGTGGTGGTGCGGCGCTTTTTTTTTCTTTGGGCTGAGAGGTTTGAAGATATGTTCCGATGGTGGGGAGAGTAGAGCAGGACTGTCTCCGTGGCGCAACTGGCTAGCGCGCTCGGCTGTTAATCGACAGGTTGGAGTTTCGAGCCCACCCGGTGGTGGTGCGGCGCTTTTTTTCTTTGGGCTGATAGCTTTGACGATATGTTCTGACGGTGGTGGCAGTGGAGCACGACTGTCACCGTGGGGCAATTGGCTAGCGCGATCGGCTTTTAACCGAAAACTTGGATGTTCGAGCCCACCCGGCGGTGGTGCCGCGCTTTTTTTTCTTTGGGCTGATAGCTTTGAAGATATGTTCTGATGGTGGTGAGAGTGGAGCAGGACTGTCTCCGTGCCGCAATCGGCTAGCGCGATCGGCTGTTAACCGAAAAGTTGGAGGTTCGAGCCCACCCGGTGGTGGTGCGGCGCTTTATTTTCTTATCGCTGATAGCTTTGAAGATATGTTCTGATGGTGGTGAGAGTGGAGCACGACTCTCTCCGTGGCGCAATTGGCTAGCGCAATCAGCTGTTAACCGAAAGGTTGGAGGTTCGAGCCCACCCGGTGGTGGTGCGGCGCTTTTTTTTCTTTGGGCTGATAGCTTTGAAGAAATGTTCTGACGGTGGTGACAGTGGAGCACGACTGTCACCGTGGGGCAGTTGGCTAGCGCTGTCGGCTGTTAACGGAAAGGCTGGAGGTTCGAGCCCACCCGGTGGTGGTGCGGCGCTTTTTTCTTCTTTGGGCTGATAGCTCTGAAGAAATGTTCTGACGGTGGTGAGAGTGGAGCAGGACTGTCTTCGTGGCGCAATTGGCTAGCGCGATCGGCTATTAACCGTAAAGTTGGAGGTTCGAGCCCTCCCGGGAGGGGTGTGTTGCTTTTTTCTTTGCGCTGATAGCTTTGAAGATATGTTCTGATGGTGGTGAGAGTGGAGCACGACTGTCTCCGTGGCACAATTGGCTAGTGCGATGGGCTGTTAACCGAACGGTTGGAGGTTCGAGCCCACCCGGTGGTGGTGCGGCGCTTTTTTTTTTCTTTGGGCTGATAGCTTTGAAGATATGTTCTGATGGTGGTGAGGGTGGAGCAGGACTATCTCCGTGGCGCAATTAGCCAGCGCAATCAGCTGTTAACCGAAAGGTTGGTGTTTAGAGCCCACCCGGTGGTGGTGCGGCGCTTTTTTTCTTTGGGCTGATAGCTCTGAAGAAATGTTCTGACGGTGGTGAGAGTGGAGCAGGACTGTCTCCGTGGCGCGATTGGCTAGCGCGATCGGCTGTTAACCGAAAAGTTGGAGGTTCGAGCCCTCCCGAGAGGGGCGTGTTGCTTTTTTCTTTGCGCTGATAGCTTTGAAGATATGTTCTGATGGTGGTGAGAGTGGAGCAGGACTATCTCCGTGGCGCAATTGGCTAGCGTGATCGGCTTTTAACCAAAAACTTGGATGTTCGAGCCCACCCGGCGGTGGTGCGGCGCTTTTTTTCTTTGGGCTGATAGCTTTGAAGATATGTTCTGATGGTGGTGAGAGTGGAGCAGAACTGTCTCCTGGGCGCAATTGGCTAGCGCGATCGGCTGTTAACCGAAAAGTTGGAGTTTAGAGCCCACCCGGTGGTGGTGCGGCGCTTTTTTTTCTTTGGGCTGATAGCTTTGAAGTTATGTTCTGATGGTGGTGAGAGTGGAGCAGGATTGTCTCCGTGGCGCAATTAGCTAGCGCGATCGGCTGTTAACCGAAAGGATGGAGTTTCGAGCCCTCCCGGGAGTGGTGTGTTGCTTTTTTCTTTGCGCTGATAGCTTTGAACATATGTTCTGATGGTGGTGAAAGTGGGGCCGACTGTCTTTGTCGCGCAATTGGCTAGCGCGATCGGCTGTTAACGGCAAGGTTGGAGGTTCAAGCCCACCCGGTGGTGGCGCGGCGCTTTTTTTTCTTTGGGCTGATAGCTCTGAAGAAATGTTCTGACGGTGGTGAGAGTGAAGCACGACTGTCTCCGTGGCGCAAATGGCTAACGGCATCGACTCTTAACCGAAAGGTTGGAGGTTCGAGCCCACCCGGTGGTGGTGCGGCGCTTTTTTTCTTTGGGCTGATAGCTTTGAAGATATGTTCTGAGGGTGGTGAGAGCGGAGCACGACTGTCTCCGTGGCGCAATTGGCTAGCGCGATCAGCTGTTAGCCGAAAGGTTCGAGGTTCGAGCCCACCCGATCGTGGTGCGGCGCTTTTTTTTCTGTGGGCTGATAGCTTTGAAGATATGTTCTGATGGTGGTGAGAGTGGAGCAGGACTGTCTCCGTGCCGCAATCGGCTAGCGCGATCGGCTGTTAACCGAAAGTTGGAGGTTCGAGCCCACCTGGTGGTGGTGTTGCGCTTTTTTTCTTTGCGCTGATAGCTTTGAAGATATGTTCTCATGGTGGTGAGAGTGGAGCACGACTGTCTCCGTGGCGCGATCGGCTAGCGCAATCGGCTGTTAAACGAAAGGTTGGAGGTTTGAGCCCACCTGGTGGTGGTGCGGCGCTTTTTTTCTTTGGGCTGATAGCTTTGACGATATGTTCTACTGGTGGTGAGAGTGGAGCAGGACTGTCTCCGTGGCGCAATTGGCTAGTGCGATCGGCTGTTAACCGAAAGGTTGGGATTTGCAGCCCTCCCAAGAGTTGTGTGTTGCTTTTTCTTTGCGCTGATAGCTTTGAGGATATGTTCTGACGGTGATGAGAGTGGAGAACGACTGTCTCCGTGGCGCAATTGGCTAGCGCGATCGGCTGTTAACCGAAAGTTTGGAGGTTCGAGCCCACCCGGTGGTGGTGCGGCGCTTTTTTTTTTGGGCTGATAGCTCTGAAGAAATGTTCTGACGGTGGTGAGAGTGGAGCAGGACTGTCTCCGTGGCGCAATTGGCTAGCGCGATCGGCTGTTAACCGAAAAGTTGGAGGTTCGAGCCCTCCCGGGAGGGGTGTGTTGCTTTTTTCTTTGCGCTGATAGCTTTGAAGATATGTTCTGGTGGTGGTGAGAGTGGAGCACGACTGTCTTCGTGGCGCAATCAGCTAGCGCAATCGGCTGTTAAACGAAAGGTTGGAGGTTCGAGCCCACCCGGTGGTGGTGCGGCGCTTTTTTTCTTTGGGCTGATAGCTTTGACGATATGTTCTACTGGTGGTGAGAGTGGAGCAGGACTGTCTCCGTGGCGCAATTGGCTAGTGCGATCGGCTGTTAACCGAAAGGTTGGGGTATCAAGCCCTCCCGGGAGTTGTGTGTTGCTTTTTTCTTGGCGCTGATAGCTTTGAAGATATGTTCTGACGGTGATGAGAGTGGGGCACGACTGTCTCCGTGGCGCAATTGGCTAGCGCGATCGGCTGTTAACCGAAAGTTTGGAGGTTCGAGCCCACCCGGTGGTGGTGCGGCGCTTTCTTTCTTTGGGCTGATAGCTTTGAAGATATGTTCTGATGGTGGTTGAGTGGAGCAGAACTGTCTCCTGGGCGCAGCTAGCGCGATCGGCTGTTAACCGAAAGGTTGGAGTTTAGAGCCCACCCGGTGGTGGTGCGGCGCTTTTTTTTCTTTGCGCTGATAGCTTTGAAGATATGTTCTGATGGTGGTGAGAGTGGAGCAGAACTGTCTCCTGGGCGCAATTGGCTAGCGCGATCTGCTGTTAACCGAAAGGTTGGAGGTTCAAGCCCACCCGGTGGTGGCGCGGGGCTTTTTTTTCTTTGGGCTGATAGCTTTGAAGATATGATCTGAGGGTGTTGAGAGTGGAGCACGACTGTCTCCGTGGCGCAATTGGCTAGCGAGATCGGCTTTTAACCGAAAACTTGGATGTTCGAGCCCACCCGGCGGTGGTGCGGCGCTTTTTTTCTTTGGGCTCATAGCTTTGAAGTTATGTTCTGATGATGGTGAGAGTGGAGCAGAACTGTCTCCTGGGCGCAATTGGCTAGCGCGATCGGCTGTTAACCGAAAGGTTGGAGTTTAGAGCCCACCCGGTGGTGGTGCGGCGCTTTTTTTCTTTGGGCTGATAGCTTTGAAGATATGTTCTGATGGTGGTGAGAGTGGAGCAGAACTGTCTCCTGGGCGCAATTGGCTAGCGCAATCGGCTGTTAACCGAAAGGTTGGAGTTTAGAGCCCACCCGGTGGTGGTGCGGCGCTTTTTTTTCTTTGGGCTGATAGCTTTGAAGTTATGTTCTGATGGTGGTGAGAGTGGAGCAGGATTGTCTCCGTGGCGCAATTAGCTAGCGCGATAGGCTGTTAACCGAAAGGATGGAGTTTCGAGCCCTCCCGGGAGTGGTGTGTTGCTTTTTTCTTTGCGCTGATAGCTTTGAACATATGTTCTGATGGTGGTGAAAGTGGGGCACGACTGTCTTTGTGGCGCAATTGGCTAGCGCGATCGGCTGTTAACGGCAAGGTTGGAGGTTCAAGCCCACCCGGTGGTGGCGCGGCGCTTTTTTTCTTTGGGCTGATAGCTTTGACGATATGTTCTACTGGTGGTGAGAGTGGAGCAGGACTGTCTCCGTGGCGCAATTGGCTAGCGCGATCAGCTGTTAACCGAAAAGTTGGAGGTTCGAGCCCACCCGGTGGCGGTGCGGCGCTTTTTTTCTTTGCGCTGATAGCTTTGAAGATATGGTCTGATGGTGGTGAGAGTGGAGCACGACTGTCTCCGTGGCGCAATTCGCTAGCGCGATCGGCTGTTAACCGAAAACTTGGATGTTCGAGCCCACCCGGCGGTGGTGCGGCGCTTTTTTTCTTTGGGCTGATAGCTTTGAAGTTATGTTCTGATGATGGTGAGAGTGGAGCAGAACTGTCTCCTGGGCGCAATTGGCTAGCGCGATCGGCTGTTAACCGAAAGGTTGGAAGTTCCAGCCCACCTGGTGGTGGTGCGGCGCTTTTTTTCTTTGGGCTGATAGCTTTGACGATATGTTCTACTGGTGGTGAGAGTGGAGCAGGACTGTCTCCGTGGCGCAATTGGCTAGTGCGATCGGCTGTTAACCGAAAGGTTGGGGTTTCGAGCCCTCCCGGGAGTTGTGTGTTGCTTTTTTCTTTGCGCTGATAGCTTTGAAGATATGTTCTGACGGTGATGAGAGTGGAGCACGACTGTCTCCGTGGCGCAATTGGCTAGCGCGATCGGCTGTTAACGGCAATGTTGGAGGTTCAAGCCCACCCGGTGGTGGCGCGGCGCTTTTTTTTCTTTGGGCTGATAGCTCTGAAGAAATGTTCTGACGGTGGTGAGAGTGAAGCACGACTGTCTCCGTGGCGCAAATGGCTAACGGCATCGACTCTTAACCGAAAGGTTGGAGGTTCGAGCCCACCCGGTGGTGGTGCGGCGCTTTTTTTTCTTTGGGCTGATAGCTTTGAAGATATGTTCTGAGGGTGGTGAGAGCGGAGCACGACTGTCTCCGTGGCGCAATTGGCTAGCGCGATCAGCTGTTAGCCGAAAGGTTCGAGGTTCGAGCCCACCCGATCGTGGTGCGGCGCTTTTTTTTCTGTGGGCTGATAGCTTTGAAGATATGTTCTGATGGTGGTGAGAGTGGAGCAGGACTGTCTCCGTGCCGCAATCGGCTAGCGCGATCGGCTGTTAACCGAAAGTTGGAGGTTCGAGCCCACCTGGTGGTGGTGTTGCGCTTTTTTTCTTTGCGCTGATAGCTTTGAAGATATTTTACGCCACGTATGTGCCGGACGAAGAAGGAAAAAGAAGCAAGGGGTGTGGAAGAAGAAGATCATCATCATCTGCCTGCGCCGATACGGCTCGTCCCTCGAACCGTGTATCAATAAACCCCCAGACGCCTACTGAGGTCGTAACAGAGTGGTGGAAGGTGCGGGGTATAGGAACCAACGACGGGACCGCTACCCCTCGGATTTCGCCGGAGTCGTCGCCTCGCCGGCCTGCCTCCTTCTTTGGCCATCATGCCTGACGAAACAGAAGCTCGGGAACCAGTCCCCAGCAGTTCTTGGCCGTATCACAGAGAGCCACGAACCTTCTCCGGGAGGGCCAATGACGACGTGGACTCATGGCTCAAACATTTCAAGCGAGTAAGCAACTGCAACAAATGGGATGCTGCCTCCCAACTGTCACGCGTTGTTTTCTACCTCACTGATGTTGCCCTCGTTTGGTATGAGAACCATGAAGATATTCTGACAACATGGGAACGCTTTGTTGAAGAAATCAAGAAGTGTTTCGGCAACTCAGCTGCAAAAAAGAAGCTTGCCGAGCAGAGTCTTGCACAGAGGGCCCAGCTATCCGGTGAGACCTGCACCGTGTATACTGAAGAGATTTTGAGGCTGTGTAGGGAAGTCGATTCCAGCATGTCGGAAGAGGACAAGGTGGGGCATTTGCTGAAGGGAATTGCAGAAGATGTTTACAACTTCCTTATTAGCAGGGAAAGCCTGACTTCAGTGTCTGACGTTGTACGGCACTGCCGCACGTTTGAAACCCTGAAGCAGCGCAGAATAGCGCCTAAGTTTGGTCGTCTGGCAAATGTCACCTCAGTAGCCAGCATAGAAGCGGCCTCAACTGGTGACCTTTCGGCAACCATCCGCCAAATTGTTCGGGAAGAGTTACTCAGACATGGCGAAATGACACGTGAACGGGCAGCTGCCACGTCTCCATCCTATTTCCCGCAGGACACCACTGCCCCACAGCTTACAGTTTATGAACATCCATCCGTCAACGCAACGGAGGTTGCAGGGCCTCGGCGTATTCAGCAGTCAAGTCCGGTTTTTTACGAGCGATCACAGTACCCTCAACGTTTCCGTTCCGTACGCCCATACCACCCACCGACAACTGATTTCATTGAATCTCGGGCTTACGCGAACGCTCGCAGACGTGAACACTTCGAAGAACGGCGACGACCTCGTCCTGCGCCTGTGTGCTACAACTGTGGTCTGACTGGTCACATATCGAGGTATTGCGATCGTTCGCGCATACCACGCTATGATCAGTGGACAAGCTTGACCGATAAACCTGCTGTCCCACCTTTTCAAGGACACTGGCCCACCGACTCAAGACCCGGCAGCAGCTTCTGGCACGGACACTGGCGCAACAACTCCCCTGCCTCTGATCGAAGTGTGACGCCACCTCCTGCGCCTCGATCCCACCGGTCTCCATCGCCACGGCGCCGCCCATCGTCACCACATCAGGAAAACTAAACAGTGCGGCCGATGGGGGTGAGGTCGCTGGTGACTTGCTGCAAAACGAAATACCCCCGTCTGTGTTGATGTTCAAGAACAAGGTAGAAGTTTTTGTTGATGGTGTGTGTACGATGGCTTTGGTGGATACTGGTGCTACAGTTTCGATTATGAGTGCTGCTTTTAAACACCGTTTAGGACAAAAGGTGATGTTTTTGTGGGAGAAGGCAACAACATTCTGTGGCGTTGGTGGTAACTCGCTGTGTCCCATTGGTGTCTGTACCGCAGAAGTGTGCTTGGGTGATCAAGTGTTTGTCACAGAGTTTACGATTCTTCCAAGGAGCACACACGACATAATCCTGGGGATTGACTTCCTTCGAATGTGTGGCGCCACTGTTGATTGTAGAAATGGAGAGGTGTACATATGTGATGCTGCCCCTGGAGAACTATTAGAGAATTCAGACAGGGAGCACGGTGCGCTCCGGGTCAGTGAAGATAGCATTGTGCCGGCATTCTCTGCAGTCTGTGTTCCTGTATACTCTTCACGCATTGAAAACAGTGACAGTGCGTTCGACGCATTAGTGGAGCCCTTTCATCTCAGTTGCATTAAGAAGAACACATTGGTGCCGCATTGCATAGTGTCACTCGTTCAAGGACGCACAGGACTATGGGCGGTAAACTGTTCAGCTGAGTCGGTGGTTCTACCAGGAGGACTGAAGCTTGCCAAGTTCAAAACATACTCACCGATGGCAGTGGCTGCCCTCAGTGATGCTCCAGGTGGGGCCTCAGCCAATACTTCTACGGCCGATTCAAAACTTTTACCTATGATCGACAAGTCACTTACTACTGACAAACGCCGCATGCTTCTGGACGTTTTGTCGAAATACGTGGCGATTTTCGATTTTTCCCATGACCATGCGCCCTCGATTCCCGCGTCTCGGATTCTCCACAGGATAAACACGGGAACAGCACAGCCCATCCGCCAGAAACCCTACCGAGTGTCGCCGTCTGAGCGCAAGATAATTGATGAACAAGTGCGTGATATGCTGCAGAAGGGTGTCATTCGAGAATCATCGAGTCCTTGGGCGGCTCCCGTGATTCTAGTCAAAAAGAAGGATGGTACCTGGAGATTCTGTGTGGACTATCGCCGTCTAAACTCCGTCACAAAGAGAGATGTCTACCCTCTCCCACGCATTGATGACGCTCTAGACTGCCTCCATTCAGCATCCTACTTTTCGTCCATAGACTTACGCTCAGGCTATTGGCAAATACCTGTGCATTCAATGGACAAAGAAAAGACGGCTTTCGTTACTCCGGATGGACTATATGAATTTAACGTGATGCCTTTTGGTCTATGTAACGCGCCCGCTACATTTGAAAGATTCATGGACACCATTCTGCGCGGCCTGAAGTGGAACATCTGTATGTGTTATCTTGACGACGTTGTTATCTTCGGGCGTACATTCAGTGAACATAACGAAAGGGTAGAGCTGGTTTTGAAATGTATTCGAAATGCTGGCTTGGTTCTTAATGCAAAGAAGTGTCATTTCGGAGCTCGACAAACACTGGTGCTGGGACATCTCGTCAACAAGGATGGCATCAGGCCCGACCCGAATAAGACGGCGGCTGTTAGAGCTTTTAAACCACCTGGCTCAGTGAAGGAGCTTCAGAGCTTCTTGGGCCTCTGCTCTTACTTTCGCCGATTTATTCCCGCCTTTGCAGAAGTTGCCTTTCCACTGACCTGTCTTCTCCGCCAAGGTGCTAGTTTTGAATGGACTCCTGATTGTGAAACTTCTTTCAACCAACTGAAGTTCTTGCTCACGTCGCAGCCTATCCTGCGGCACTTCGATCCTTCTGCGGCGACTGAAGTTCACACCGACGCAAGCGGCATTGGCATAGGTGCAGTCCTGATACAGCGATGTAATCAAGTGGAACACGTAATCGCATATGCCAGTCGTACTTTAAGTAAGCCGGAACGCAATTACACTGTGACCGAACAAGAATGCCTTGCACTCGTCTTCGCTGTGCAGCGATTCCGCTCATACCTATACGGTCGTCCTTTCCAAGTAGTTACGGATCATCATTCTTTGTGCTGGCTTATCAACCTTCGGGATCCGTCAGGCCGTCTAGCACGCTGGGCCCTCCGGCTGCAAGAGTACAACTTCACGGTATCGTACAAGAGCGGCAGGAAACACGCGGACGCAGACTGCCTTTCAAGGATGCCAGTTGATGCTACAGTTTGCGACGCTGACGATTTCGATCATCTGATTGCGTCCGTAGCACCAGCGTTCCCGGATAAGGCCACCTTTGAAACTGAGCAGCGGAAGGACGTGAGTTTGAATCCGTTATTCGTGATCGCACAAGCATCCACTCCGGAAAGCCGCTTTTGCGTCCGTGATGGTCTACTGTACAAGAAATCCATCTCCGGCACCGGTTCCCGCTTCCTGCTGGTGGTTCCAGAGGCACTACGGTCATCTGTTTTGTACGCCATGCATGATGACGCCACTTCAGGTCACCTCGGAACGACGCGCACTCTTCATCGTACCCAGGAACGCTTCTACTGGCCACGTATGCGCCAGTCAGTTGAGTTGTACGTGGCCAGTTGTGCGCAATGCCAGGCGCACAAATCTCTCTCAGCAGCTCCGGCCGGACATCTACAACCTGTGACGCCTCCCAGTTCTCCGTTCGAACAAATTGGCATTGACCTGGTGGGCCCTTTTCCGCGTTCATCGAAAGGCAACAGATGGATTGTGGTATGTGCTGACCATCTTACTCGGTACTGCGAGACTGCTGCCCTGCCATCCGCGACTGCTGGTCAAGTGTCGTCCTTCCTTCTCCATTCTATCATACTGCGTCATGGGCCCCCTCGCGTCATCATAAGTGACCGTGGACGTCAATTCACGGCAGACGTTGTCGAACAACTTCTCCGTATGTGTGGCTCAGAGCTCAGACACTCGACGCCTTATCACCCGCAGACGAATGGTCTCGTCGAGCGAACAATTCGAACACTGGTGAATATGCTTTCTATGTACGTTGCTTCGAACCACAAGAACTGGGACGATGTCTTGCCGTTCGTCACATACGCGTTTAATACTTCCCAACATGAGACCACCGGCTACAGCCCGTTCTTCCTCCTCTATGTTCGCCCCCCCCGTTATACTCTGGATACAATATTTTCCTTCTCTGATCGGGACCAATCAGAAATCTCCCTAGCAGAAACTCTTTGTCTCGCCGAAGAAGCTCGTCGTCTTGCTCGTTTACGTACAATAGCCTCGCAAGACAGATCGAAAGTTCGTTATGACAGCAAGCACCGGCAGGCCACATATATTCCGGGAGATCTCGTGTTGGTGTGGAAGCCTTTACGCAAACGTGGCTTGTGCCAAAAACTGCTCGCGCACTACATCGGACCTTTTGTTATCCTTGACCGCCTGAGCGCAGTCGACTACCGCATCGCACGTCTTACAGCTAGCGGGAGACGTTCCAGAAAGACAGAGGTCACGCATGTCGCTCGCCTGAAGCCTTTCAGTCAACGCGACACTGCATGAAACGCGCGGCGCGCTTTGTCTGCGAGGGGGGAAATGTTACGCCACGTATGTGCCGGACGAAGAAGGAAAAAGAAGCAAGGGGTGTGGAAGAAGAAGATCATCATCATCTGCCTGCGCCGATACGGCTCGTCCCTCGAACCGTGTATCAATAAACCCCCAGACGCCTACTGAGGTCGTAACAATATGTTCTCATGGTGGTGAGAGTGGAGCACGACTGTCTCCGTGGCGCGATCGGCTAGCGCAATCGGCTGTTAAACGAAAGGTTGGAGGTTTGAGCCCACCTGGTGGTGGTGCGGCGCTTTTTTTCTTTGGGCTGATAGCTTTGACGATATGTTCTACTGGTGGTGAGAGTGGAGCAGGACTGTCTCCGTGGCGCAATTGGCTAGTGCGATCGGCTGTTAACCGAAAGGTTGGGGTTTGCAGCCTTCCCAAGAGTTGTGTGTTGCTTTTTCTTTGCGCTGATAGCTTTGAGGATATGTTCTGACGGTGATGAGAGTGGAGAACGACTGTCTCCGTGGCGCAATTGGCTAGCGCGATCGGCTGTTAACCGAAAGTTTGGAGGTTCGAGCCCACCCGGTGGTGGTGCGGCGCTTTTTTTTGGGGCTGATAGCTCTGAAGAAATGTTCTGACGGTGGTGAGAGTGGAGCAGGACTGTCTCCGTGGCGCAATTGGCTAGCGCGATCGGCTGTTAACCGAAAAGTTGGAGGTTCGAGCCCTCCCGGGAGGGGTGTGTTCCTTTTTTCTTTGCGCTGATAGCTTTGAAGATATGTTCTGGTGGTGGTGAGAGTGGAGCACGACTGTCTTCGTGGCGCAATCAGCTAGCGCAATCGGCTGTTAAACGAAAGGTTGGAGGTTCGAGCCCACCCGGTGGTGGTGCGGCGCTTTTTTTCTTTGGGCTGATAGCTTTGACGATATGTTCTACTGGTGGTGAGAGTGGAGCAGGACTGTCTCCGTGGCGCAATTGGCTAGTGCGATCGGCTGTTAACCGAAAGGTTGGGGTATCAAGCCCTCCCGGGAGTTGTGTGTTGCTTTTTTCTTGGCGCTGATAGCTTTGAAGATATGTTCTGACGGTGATGAGAGTGGGGCACGACTGTCTCCGTGGCGCAATTGGCTAGCGCGATCGGCTGTTAACCGAAAGTTTGGAGGTTCGAGCCCACCCGGTGGTGGTGCGGCGCTTTCTTTCTTTGGGCTGATAGCTTTGAAGATATGTTCTGATGGTGGTTGAGTGGAGCAGAACTGTCTCCTGGGCGCAGCTAGCGCGATCGGCTGTTAACCGAAAGGTTGGAGTTTAGAGCCCACCCGGTGGTGGTGCGGCGCTTTTTTTTCTTTGCGCTGATAGCTTTGAAGATATGTTCTGATGGTGGTGAGAGTGGAGCAGAACTGTCTCCTGGGCGCAATTGGCTAGCGCAATCGGCTGTTAACCGAAAGGTTGGAGTTTAGAGCCCACCCGGTGGTGGTGCGGCGCTTTTTTTTCTTTGGGCTGATAGCTTTGAAGTTATGTTCTGATGGTGGTGAGAGTGGAGCAGGATTGTCTCCGTGGCGCAATTAGCTAGCGCGATCGGCTGTTAACCGAAAGGATGGAGTTTCGAGCCCTCCCGGGAGTGGTGTGTTGCTTTTTTCTTTGCGCTGATAGCTTTGAACATATGTTCTGATGGTGGTGAAAGTGGGGCACGACTGTCTTTGTGGCGCAATTGGCTAGCGCGATCGGCTGTTAACGGCAAGGTTGGAGGTTCAAGCCCACCCGGTGGTGGCGCGGCGCTTTTTTTCTTTGGGCTGATAGCTTTGACGATATGTTCTACTGGTGGTGAGAGTGGAGCAGGACTGTCTCCGTGGCGCAATTGGCTAGCGCGATCAGCTGTTAACCGAAAAGTTGGAGGTTCGAGCCCTCCCGGGAGGGGTGTGTTGCTTTTTTCTTTGCGCTGATAGCTTTGAAGATATGTTCTGATGGTCGTGAGAGTGGAGCAGGACTATCTCCGTGGCGCAATTGGCTAGCGCGATCGGCTTTTAACCGAAAACTTGGATGTTCGAGCCCACCCGGCGGTGGTGCGGCGCTTTTTTTCTTTGGGCTGATAGCTTTGAAGTTATGTTCTGATGATGGTGAGAGTGGAGCAGAACTGTCTCCTGGGCGCAATTGGCTAGCGCGATCGGCTGTTAACCGAAAGGTTGGAAGTTCCAGCCCACCTGGTGGTGGTGCGGCGCTTTTTTTTCTTTGGGCTGATAGCTTTGAAGATATGATCTGAGGGTGTTGAGAGTGGAGCACGACTGTCTCCGTGGCGCAATTGGCTAGCGCGATCGGCTTTTAACCGAAAACTTGGATGTTCGAGCCCACCCGGCGGTGGTGCGGCGCTTTTTTTCTTTGGGCTGATAGCTTTGAAGATATGTTCTGATGGTGGTGAGAGTGGAGCAGAACTGTCTCCTGGGCGCAATTGGCTAGCGCAATCGGCTGTTAACCGAAAGGTTGGAGTTTAGAGCCCACCCGGTGGTGGTGCGGCGCTTTTTTTTCTTTGGGCTGATAGCTTTGAAGTTATGTTCTGATGGTGGTGAGAGTGGAGCAGGATTGTCTCCGTGGCGCAATTAGCTAGCGCGATCGGCTGTTAACCGAAAGGATGGAGTTTCGAGCCCTCCCGGGAGTGGTGTGTTGCTTTTTTCTTTGCGCTGATAGCTTTGAACATATGTTCTGATGGTGGTGAAAGTGGGGCACGACTGTCTTTGTGGCGCAATTGGCTAGCGCGATCGGCTGTTAACGGCAAGGTTGGAGGTTCAAGCCCACCCGGTGGTGGCGCGGCGCTTTTTTTCTTTGGGCTGATAGCTTTGACGATATGTTCTACTGGTGGTGAGAGTGGAGCAGGACTGTCTCCGTGGCGCAATTGGCTAGCGCGATCAGCTGTTAACCGAAAAGTTGGAGGTTCGAGCCCTCCCGGGAGGGGTGTGTTGCTTTTTTCTTTGCGCTGATAGCTTTGAAGATATGTTCTGATGGTCGTGAGAGTGGAGCAGGACTATCTCCGTGGCGCAATTGGCTAGCGCGATCGGCTGTTAACCGAAAGTTTGGAGGTTCGAGCCCACCTGGTGGTGGTGCGGCGCTTTTTTTTCTTTGGGCTGTTAGCTCTGAAGAAATGTTCTGACGGTGGTGAGAGTGGAGCAGGACTGTCTCCGTGGCGCAATTGGCTAGCGCGATCGGCTGTTAACCGAAACGTTGGAGGTTCGAGCCCTCCCGGGAGGGGTGTGTTGCTTTTTTCTTTGCGCTGATAGCTTTGAAGATATGTTCTGATGGTGGTGAGAGTGGAGCACGACTGTCTCCGTGGTGCAATCGGCTAGCGCAATCGGCTGTTAAACGAAAGGTTGGAGGTTCGAGCCCACCCGGTGGTGGTGCGGCGCTTTTTTTCTTTGGGCTGATAGCTTTGACGATATGTTCTACTGGTGGTGAGAGTGGAGCAGGACTGTCTCCGTGGCGCAATTGGCTACTGCGATCGGCTGTTAACCGAAAGGTTGGGTTTTCAAGCCCTCCCGGGAGTTGTGTGTTGCTTTTATCTTTGCGCTGATAGCTTTGAAGATATGTTCTCACGGTGATGAGAGTGGGGCACGACTGTCTCCGTGGCGCAATTGGCTAGTGCGATCGGCTGTTAACCGAAAGTTTTGAGGTTCGAGCCCACCCGGTGGTGGTGCGGCGCTTTTTTTTTCTTTGGGCTGATAGCTCTGAAGAAATGTTCTGACGGTGGTGAGAGTGCAGCAGGACTGTCTCCGTGGCGCAATTGGCTAGCGCGATCGGCTGTTAACCGAAAAGTTGGAGGTTCGAGCCCTCCCGGGAGGGGTGTGTTGCTTTTTTCTTTGCGCTGATAGCTTTGAAGATATGTTCTGATGGTGGTGAGAGTAGAGCAGGACTATCTCCGTGGCGCAATTGGCTAGCGCGATCGGCTTTTAACCAAAAACTTGGATGTTTGAGCCCACCCGGTGGTGGTGCGGCGCTTTTTTTTCTTTAGGCTGATAGCTTTGAAGATATGTTCTGATGGTGGTGAGAGTGGAGCAGAACTGTCTCCGGGGCGCAATTGGCTAGCGCGATCGGCTGTTAACCGAAAGGTTGGAGTTCGAGCCCACCCGGTGGTGGTGCGGCGCTTTTTTTCTTTGGGCTGATAGCTTTGAAGTTATGTTCTGATGGTGGTGAGAGTGGAGCAGGACTGTCTCCGTGCCGCAATCGGCTAGCGCGATCGGCTGTTAACCGCAAGGTTGGAGGTTCAAGCCCACCCGGTGGTGGCGCAGCGCTTTTTTTTCTTTGGGCTGATAGCTCTGAAGAAATGTTCTGACGGTGGTGAGAGTGGAGCACGACTGTCTCCGTGGCGCAAATGGCTAGTGGCATCGGCTCTTAACCGAAAGGTTGGAGGTTCGAGCCCACCCGGTGGTGGTGCAGCGCTTTTTTTTCTTTGGGCTGATAGCTTTGAAGATATGTTCTGAGGGTGGTGAGAGTGGAGCACGACTGTCTCCGTGGCGCAATTGGCTAGCGCGATCAGCTGTTAGCCGAAAGGTTGGAGGTTTGAGCCCACCCGATGGTGGTGCGGCGCTTTTTTTTTCTGTGGGCTGATAGCTTTGAAGATATGTTCAGATGGTGGTGAGAGTGGAGCAGGACTGTCTCCGTGCCGCAATCGGCTAGCGCGATCGGCTGTTAACCGAAAAGTTGGAGGTTCGAGCCCACCCGGTGGTGGTGCGGCGCTTTTTTCCTTAGCGCTGATAGCTTTGAAGATATGTTCTGATGGTGGTGAGTGTGGAGCACGACTGTCTCCGTGGCGCAATTGGCTAGCGCAATCAGCTGTTAACCGAAAGGTTGGAGGTTCGAGCCCACCCGGTGGTGGTGCGGCGCTTTTATTCTTTGGGCTGATAGCTTTGACGATATGTTCTACTGGTGGTGAGAGTGAAGCAGGACTGTCTCCGTGGCGCAATTGGCTAGCGCGATCGACTGTTAACCGAAAGGTTGGGGTTTCGAGCCCTCCCGGGAGTTGGGTGTTGCTTTTTTCTTTGGGCTGATAGCTCTGAAGAAATGTTCTGACGGTGGTGAGAGTGGAGCACGAGTGTCTCCGTGGCGCAAATGGCTAGCGGCATCGGCTCTTAACCGAAAGGTTGGAGGTTCGAGCACACCCGGTGGTGGTGCGGCGCTTTTTTCTTTGGGCTGATAGCTTTGAAGATATGTTCTGAGGGTGGTGAGAGTGGAGTACGACTGTCTCTGCGGCGCAATTGGCAAGCGCGATCAGCTGTTAACCGAAAGGTTGGAGTTTCGAGCCCACCCGGTGGTGGTGCGGCGCTTTTTTTCTTTGGGCTGATAGCTCTGAAGAAATGTTCTGACGGTCGTGAGAGTGGAGCAGGACTGTCTCCCTGGCGCAATTGGCTAGCGCGATCGGCTGTTAACCGAAAAGTTGGAGGTTCGAGCCCTCCCGGTGGTGGTGCTGCGCTTTTTTCTTTGGGCTGATAGCTTTGACGATATGTTCTACTGGTGGTGAGAGTGAAGCAGGACTGTCTCCGTGGCGCAATTGGCTAGCGCGATCGGCTGTTAACCGCAAGGTTGGAGGTTCAAGCCCACCCGGTGGGGGCGCGGCGCTTTTTCTTCTTTGGGCTGATAGCTCTGAAGAAATGTTCTGACGGTGGTGAGAGTGGAGCACGACTGTCTCCGTGGCGCAAATGGCTAGCGGCATCGGCTCTTAACCGAAAGGTTGGAGGTTCGAGCCCACCCGGTGGTGGTGCGGCGCTTTTTTTTCTTTGGGCTGATAGCTTTGAAGATATGTTCTGAGGGTGGTGAGAGTGGAGCACTACTGTCTCCGTGGCGCAATTGGCTAGCGCGATGAGCTGTTAGCCGAATAGTTCGAGGTTCGAGCCCACCCGATGGTGGTGTGGCGCTTTTTTTCTGTGGGCTGATAGCTTTGAAGATATGTTCTGATGGTGGTGAGAGTGGAGCAGGACTGTCTCCGTGCCGCAATCGGCTAGCGCGATCGGCTGTTAACCGAAAAGTTGGAGGTTCGAGCCCACCCAGTGGTGGTGTTGCGCTTTTTTTCTTTGCGCTGATAGCTTTGAAGATATGTTCTGATGGTGGTGAGAGTGCAGCACGACTGTCTCCGTGGCGCAATCGGCTAGCGCAATCGGCTGTTAAACGAAAGTTTGGAGGTTCGAGCCCACCCGGTGGTGGTGCGGCGCTTTTTTTCTTTGGGCTGATAGCTTTGACGATATGTTCTACTGGTGGTGAGAGTGGAGCAGGACTGTCTCCGTGGCGCAATTGGCTAGTGCGATCGGCTGTTAACCGAAAGGTTGGGGTTTCGAGCCCTCCCGGGAGTTGTGTGTTGCTTTTTTTTGCGCTGATAGCTTTGAACAATGTTGTGACGGTGATTAGAGTGGAGCACGACTGTCTCCGTGGCGCAATTGGCTAGCGCGATCGGCTGTTAACCGAAAGTTTGGAGGTTCGAGTCCACCCGGTCGTGGTGCGGCGCTTTTTTTTTCTTTGGGCAGATAGCTCTGAACAAATGTTCTGACGGTGGTGAGAGTGGAGCAGGACTGTCTCCGTGGCGCAATTGGCTAGCGCGATCGGCTGTTAACCGAAAAGTTGGAAGTTCGAGCCCACCCGGTGGTGGTGTTGCGCTTTTTTTTTCTTTGCGCTGATAGCTTTGAAGATATGTTCTGATGGTGGTGAGAGTGTAGCACGACTGTCTCCGTGGCGCAATCGGCTAGCGCAATCGGCTGTTAAACGAAAGGTTGAAGGTTCGAGCCCAGCCGGTGGTGGTGCGGCGCTTTTTTTCTTTGGGCTGATAGCTTTGACGATATGTTCTACTGGTGGTGAGAGTTGAGCAGGACTGTCTCCGTGGCGCAATTGGCTAGTGCGATCGGCTGTTAACCGAAAGGTTGGGGTTTCGAGCCCTCCCGGGAGTTGTGTGTTGCTTTTTTCTTTGCGCTGATAGCTTTGAAGATATGTTCTGATGGTGGTGAGAGTGGAGCACGACTGTCTCCGTGGCGCAATTGGCTCGCACGATCGGCTGTTAACCGAAAGTTTGGAGGTTCGAGCCGACCCGGTGGTGGTGCGGCGCTTTTTTTTCTTGGGCTGATAGCTTTGAAGAAATGTTCTGACGGTGGTTACAGTGGAGCACGACTGTCACCGTGGGGCAATTGGCTAGCGCTATCGGCTGTTAACGGAAAGGTTGGAGGTTCGAGCCCACCCGGTGGTGGTGCAGCGCTTTTTTTTCTTTGGGCTGATAGCTCTGGAGAAATGTTCTGACGGTGGTGAGAGTGTAGCAGGACTGTCTCCGTGGCGCAATTGGCTAGCGCGATCGGCTGTTAACCGAAAAGTTGGAGGTTGGAGCCCACCCGATGGTGGTGCGGCGCTTTTTTTTTCTGTGGGCTGATAGCTTTGAAGATATGTTCTGATGGTGGTGAGAGTGGAGCAGGACTGTCTCCGTGCCGCAATCGGCTAGCGCGATCGGCTGTTAACCGAAAAGTTGGAGGTTCGAGCCCATCCGGTGGTGGTGCGGCGCTTTTTTCCTTAGCGCTGATAGCTTTGAAGATATGTTCTGATGGTGGTGAGAGTGAAGCAGGACTGTCTCCGTGGCGCAATTGGCTAGCGCGATCGGCTGTTAACCGCAAGGTTGGAGGTTCAAGCCCACCCGGTGGTGGCGCGGCGCTTTTTCTTCTTTGGGCTGATAGCTCTGAAGAAATGTTCTGACGGTGGTGAGAGTGGAGCACGACTGTCTCCGTGGCGCAAATGGCTAGCGGCATCGGCTCTTAACCGAAAGGTTGGAGGTTCGAGCCCACCCGGTGGTGGTGCGGCGCTTTTTTTTCTTTGGGCTGATAGCTTTGAAGATATGTTCTGAGGGTGGTGAGAGTGGAGCACTACTGTCTCCGTGGCGCAATTTGCTAGCGCGATGAGCTGTTAGCCGAAAGGTTCGAGGTTCGAGCCCACCCGATGGTGGTGCGGCGCTTTTTTTTCTGTGGGCTGATAGCTTTGAAGATATGTTCTGATGGTGGTGAGAGTGGAGCAGGACTGTCTCCGTGCCGCAATCGGCTAGCGCGATCGGCTGTTAACCGAAAAGTTGGAGGTTCGAGCCCACCCAGTGGTGGTCTTGCGCTTTTTTTCTTTGCGCTGATAGCTTTGAAGATATGTTCTGATGGTGGTGAGAGTGCAGCACGACTGTCTCCGTGGCGCAATCGGCTAGCGCAATCGGCTGTTAAACGAAAGGTTGGAGGTTCGAGCCCACCCGGTGGTGGTGCGGCGCTTTTTTTCTTTGGGCTGATAGCTTTGACGATATGTTCTACTGGTGGTGAGAGTGGAGCAGGACTGTCTCCGTGGCGCAATTGGCTAGCGCGATCGACTGTTAACCGAAAGGTTGGGGTTTCGAGCCCTCCCGGGAGTTGGGTGTTGCTTTTTTCTTTGGGCTGATAGCTCTGAAGAAATGTTCTGACGGTGGTGAGAGTGGAGCACGAGTGTCTCCGTGGCGCAAATGGCTAGCGGCATCGGCTCTTAACCGAAAGGTTGGAGGTTCGAGCACACCCGGTGGTGGTGCGGCGCTTTTTTTCTTTGGGCTGATAGCTTTGAAGATATGTTCTGAGGGTGGTGAGAGTGGAGTACGACTGTCTCTGCGGCGCAATTGGCAAGCGCGATCAGCTGTTAACCGAAAGGTTGGAGTTTCGAGCCCACCCGGTGGTGGTGCGGCGCTTTTTTTCTTTGGGCTGATAGCTCTGAAGAAATGTTCTGACGGTGGTGAGAGTGGAGCAGGACTGTCTCCCTGGCGCAATTGGCTAGCGCGATCGGCTGTTAACCGAAAAGTTGGAGGTTCGAGCCCTCCCGGTGGTGGTGCTGCGCTTTTTTTCTTTGGGCTGATAGCTTTGACGATATGTTCTACTGGTGGTGAGAGTGAAGCAGGACTGTCTCCGTGGCGCAATTGGCTAGCGCGATCGGCTGTTAACCGCAAGGTTGGAGGTTCAAGCCCACCCGGTGGTGGCGCGGCGCTTTTTCTTCTTTGGGCTGATAGCTCTGAAGAAATGTTCTGACGGTGGTGAGAGTGGAGCACGACTGTCTCCGTGGCGCAAATGGCTAGCGGCATCGGCTCTTAACCGAAAGGTTGGAGGTTCGAGCCCACCCGGTGGTGGCGCGGCGCTTTTTCTTCTTTGGGCTGATAGCTCTGAAGAAATGTTCTGACGGTGGTGAGAGTGGAGCACGACTGTCTCCGTGGCGCAATTGGCTAGCGCGATGAGCTGTTAGCCAAAAGGTTCGAGGTTCGAGCCCACCCGATGGTGGTGCGGCGCTTTTTTTTCTGTGGGCTGATAGCTTTGAAGATATGTTCTGATGGTGGTGAGAGTGGAGCAGGACTGTCTCCGTGCCGCAATCGGCTAGCGCGATCGGCTGTTAACCGAAAAGTTGGAGGTTCGAGCCCACCCAGTGGTGGTGTTGCGCTTTTTTTCTTTGCGCTGATAGCTTTGAAGATATGTTCTGATGGTGGTGAGAGTGCAGCACGACTGTCTCCGTGGCGCAATCGGCTAGCGCAATCGGCTGTTAAACGAAAGGTTGGAGGTTCGAGCCCACCCGGTGGTGGTGCGGCGCTTTTTTTCTTCGGGCTGATAGCTTTGACGATATGTTCTACTGGTGGTGAGAGTGGAGCAGGACTGTCTCCGTGGCGCAATTGGCTAGTGCGATCGGCTGTTAACCGAAAGGTTGGGGTTTCGAGCCCTCCCGGGAGTTGTGTGTTGCTTTTTTTTGCGCTGATAGCTTTGAACAATGTTGTGACGGTGATTAGAGTGGAGCACGACTGTCTCCGTGGCGCAATTGGCTAGCGCGATCGGCTGTTAACCGAAAGTTTGGAGGTTCGAGTCCACCCGGTGGTGGTGCGGCGCTTTTTTTTTCTTTGGGCAGATAGCTCTGAACAAATGTTCTGACGGTGGTGAGAGTGGAGCAGGACTGTCTCCGTGGCGCAATTGGCTAGCGCGATCGGCTGTTAACCGAAAAGTTGGAGGTTCGAGCCCACCCGGTGGTGGTGTTGCGCTTTTTTTTCTTTGCGCTGATAGCTTTGAAGATATGTTCTGATGGTGGTGAGAGTGCAGCACGACTGTCTCCGTGGCGCAATCGGCTAGCGCAATCGGCTGTTAAACGAAAGGTTGGAGGTTCGAGCCCAGCCGGTGGTGGTGCGGCGCTTTTTTTCTTTGGGCTGATAGCTTTGACGATATGTTCTACTGGTGGTGAGAGTTGAGCAGGACTGTCTCCGTGGCGCAATTGGCTAGTGCGATCGGCTGTTAACCGAAAGGTTGGGGTTTCGAGCCCTCCCGGGAGTTGTGTGTTGCTTTTTTCTTTGCGCTGATAGCTTTGAAGATATGTTCTGACGGTGGTGAGAGTGGAGCACGACTGTCTCCGTGGCGCAATTGGCTCGCACGATCGGCTGTTAACCGAAAGTTTGGAGGTTCGAGCCGACCCGGTGGTGGTGCGGCGCTTTTTTTTCTTGGGCTGATAGCTTTGAAGAAATGTTCTGACGGTGGTTACAGTGGAGCACGACTGTCACCGTGGGGCAATTGGCTAGCGCTGTCGGCTGTTAACGGAAAGGTTGGAGGTTCGAGCCCACCCGGTGGTGGTGCAGCGCTTTTTTTTCTTTGGGCTGATAGCTCTGGAGAAATGTTCTGACGGTGGTGAGAGTGTAGCAGGACTGTCTCCGTGGCGCAATTGGCTAGCGCGATCGGCTGTTAACCGAAAAGTTGGAGGTTGGAGCCCACCCGATGGTGGTGCGGCGCTTTTTTTTTCTGTGGGCTGATAGCTTTGAAGATATGTTCTGATGGTGGTGAGAGTGGAGCAGGACTGTCTCCGTGCCGCAATCGGCTAGCGCGATCGGCTGTTAACCGAAAAGTTTGAGGTTCGAGCCCACCCGGTGGTGGTGCGGCGCTTTTTTCCTTAGCGCTGATAGCTTTGAAGATATGTTCTGATGGTGGTGAGAGTGAAGCAGGACTGTCTCCGTGGCGCAATTGGCTAGCGCGATCGGCTGTTAACCGCAAGGTTGGAGGTTCAAGCCCACCCGGTGGTGGCGCGGCGCTTTTTCTTCTTTGGGCTGATAGCTCTGAAGAAATGTTCTGACGGTGGTGAGAGTGGAGCACGACTGTCTCCGTGGCGCAAATGGCTAGCGGCATCGGCTCTTAACCGAAAGGTTGGAGGTTCGAGCCCACCCGGTGGTGGTGCGGCGCTTTTTTTTCTTTGGGCTGATAGCTTTGAAGATATGTTCTGAGGGTGGTGAGAGTGGAGCACTACTGTCTCCGTGGCGCAATTGGCTAGCGCGATGAGCTGTTAGCCGAATAGTTCGAGGTTCGAGCCCACCCGATGGTGGTGTGGCGCTTTTTTTCTGTGGGCTGATAGCTTTGAAGATATGTTCTGATGGTGGTGAGAGTGGAGCAGGACTGTCTCCGTGCCGCAATCGGCTAGCGCGATCGGCTGTTAACCGAAAAGTTGGAGGTTCGAGCCCACCCAGTGGTGGTGTTGCGCTTTTTTTCTTTGCGCTGATAGCTTTGAAGATATGTTCTGATGGTGGTGAGAGTGCAGCACGACTGTCTCCGTGGCGCAATCGGCTAGCGCGATCGGCTTTTAACCGAAAACTTGGATGTTCGAGCCCACCCGGCGGTGGTGTGGCGCTTTTTTTTCTTTGGGCTGATAGCTTTGAAGATATGTTCTACTGGTGGTGAGAGTGGAGCAGGACTGTCTCCGTGGCGCAATTGGCTAGTGCGATCGGCTGTTAACCGAAAGGTTGGGGTTTCGAGCCCTCCCGGGAGTTGTGTGTTGCTTTTTTTTGCGCTGATAGCTTTGAACAATGTTGTGACGGTGATTAGAGTGGAGCACGACTGTCTCCGTGGCGCAATTGGCTAGCGCGATCGGCTGTTAACCGAAAGTTTGGAGGTTCGAGTCCACCCGGTCGTGGTGCGGCGCTTTTTTTTTTCGTTGGGCAGATAGCTCTGAACAAATGTTCTGACGGTGGTGAGAGTGGAGCAGGACTGTCTCCGTGGCGCAATTGGCTAGCGCGATCGGCTGTTAACCGAAAAGTTGGAAGTTCGAGCCCACCCGGTGGTGGTGTTGCGCTTTTTTTTTCTTTGCGCTGATAGCTTTGAAGATATGTTCTGATGGTGGTGAGAGTGTAGCACGACTGTCTCCGTGGCGCAATCGGCTAGCGCAATCGGCTGTTAAACGAAAGGTTGGAGGTTCGAGCCCAGCCGGTGGTGGTGCGGCGCTTTTTTTCTTTGGGCTGATAGCTTTGACGATATGTTCTACTGGTGGTGAGAGTTGAGCAGGACTGTCTCCGTGGCGCAATTGGCTAGTGCGATCGGCTGTTAACCGAAAGGTTGGGGTTTCGAGCCCTCCCGGGAGTTGTGTGTTGCTTTTTTCTTTGCGCTGATAGCTTTGAAGATATGTTCTGATGGTGGTGAGAGTGGAGCACGACTGTCTCCGTGGCGCAATTGGCTCGCACGATCGGCTGTTAACCGAAAGTTTGGAGGTTCGAGCCGACCCGGTGGTGG
Organism: Rhipicephalus microplus; assembly: GCF_043290135.1. NCBI lineage: Eukaryota > Metazoa > Arthropoda > Arachnida > Ixodida > Ixodidae > Rhipicephalus > Rhipicephalus microplus. The sequence continues at coordinate 165,601 of NW_027464611.1, read as the reverse complement.
TGCGGCGCTTTTTTTTCTTGGGCTGATAGCTTTGAAGAAATGTTCTGACGGTGGTTACAGTGGAGCACGACTGTCACCGTGGGGCAATTGGCTAGCGCTATCGGCTGTTAACGGAAAGGTTGGAGGTTCGAGCCCACCCGGTGGTGGTGCAGCGCTTTTTTTTCTTTGGGCTGATAGCTCTGGAGAAATGTTCTGACGGTGGTGAGAGTGTAGCAGGACTGTCTCCGTGGCGCAATTGGCTAGCGCGATCGGCTGTTAACCGAAAAGTTGGAGGTTGGAGCCCACCCGATGGTGGTGCGGCGCTTTTTTTTTTCTGTGGGCTGATAGCTTTGAAGATATGTTCTTATGGTGGTGAGAGTGGAGCAGGACTGTCTCCGTGCCGCAATCGGCTAGCGCGATCGGCTGTTAACCGAAAAGTTGGAGGTTCGAGCCCACCCGGTGGTGGTGCGGCGCTTTTTTCCTTAGCGCTGATAGCTTTGAAGATATGTTCTGATGGTGGTGAGAGTGAAGCAGGACTGTCTCCGTGGCGCAATTGGCTAGCGCGATCGGCTGTTAACCGCAAGGTTGGAGGTTCAAGCCCACCCGGTGGTGGCGCGGCGCTTTTTCTTCTTTGGGCTGATAGCTCTGAAGAAATGTTCTGACGGTGGTGAGAGTGGAGCACGACTGTCTCCGTGGCGCAAATGGCTAGCGGCATCGGCTCTTAACCGAAAGGTTGGAGGTTCGAGCCCACCCGGTGGTGGTGCGGCGCTTTTTTTTCTTTGGGCTGATAGCTTTGAAGATATGTTCTGAGGGTGGTGAGAGTGGAGCACTACTGTCTCCGTGGCGCAATTTGCTAGCGCGATGAGCTGTTAGCCGAAAGGTTCGAGGTTCGAGCCCACCCGATGGTGGTGCGGCGCTTTTTTTTCTGTGGGCTGATAGCTTTGAAGATATGTTCTGATGGTGGTGAGAGTGGAGCAGGACTGTCTCCGTGCCGCAATCGGCTAGCGCGATCGGCTGTTAACCGAAAAGTTGGAGGTTCGAGCCCACCCAGTGGTGGTCTTGCGCTTTTTTTCTTTGCGCTGATAGCTTTGAAGATATGTTCTGATGGTGGTGAGAGTGCAGCACGACTGTCTCCGTGGCGCAATCGGCTAGCGCAATCGGCTGTTAAACGAAAGGTTGGAGGTTCGAGCCCACCCGGTGGTGGTGCGGCGCTTTTTTTCTTTGGGCTGATAGCTTTGACGATATGTTCTACTGGTGGTGAGAGTGGAGCAGGACTGTCTCCGTGGCGCAATTGGCTAGCGCGATCGACTGTTAACCGAAAGGTTGGGGTTTCGAGCCCTCCCGGGAGTTGGGTGTTGCTTTTTTCTTTGGGCTGATAGCTCTGAAGAAATGTTCTGACGGTGGTGAGAGTGGAGCACGAGTGTCTCCGTGGCGCAAATGGCTAGCGGCATCGGCTCTTAACCGAAAGGTTGGAGGTTCGAGCACACCCGGTGGTGGTGCGGCGCTTTTTTTCTTTGGGCTGATAGCTTTGAAGATATGTTCTGAGGGTGGTGAGAGTGGAGTACGACTGTCTCTGCGGCGCAATTGGCAAGCGCGATCAGCTGTTAACCGAAAGGTTGGAGTTTCGAGCCCACCCGGTGGTGGTGCGGCGCTTTTTTTCTTTGGGCTGATAGCTCTGAAGAAATGTTCTGACGGTGGTGAGAGTGAAGCAGGACTGTCTCCCTGGCGCAATTGGCTAGCGCGATCGGCTGTTAACCGAAAAGTTGGAGGTTCGAGCCCTCCCGGTGGTGGTGCTGCGCTTTTTTTCTTTGGGCTGATAGCTTTGACGATATGTTCTACTGGTGGTGAGAGTGAAGCAGGACTGTCTCCGTGGCGCAATTGGCTAGCGCGATCGGCTGTTAACCGCAAGGTTGGAGGTTCAAGCCCACCCGGTGGTGGCGCGGCGCTTTTTCTTCTTTGGGCTGATAGCTCTGAAGAAATGTTCTGACGGTGGTGAGAGTGGAGCACGACTGTCTCCGTGGCGCAAATGGCTAGCGGCATCGGCTCTTAACCGAAAGGTTGGAGGTTCGAGCCCACCCGGTGGTGGCGCGGCGCTTTTTCTTCTTTGGGCTGATAGCTCTGAAGAAATGTTCTGACGGTGGTGAGAGTGGAGCACGACTGTCTCCGTGGCGCAATTGGCTAGCGCGATGAGCTGTTAGCCGAAAGGTTCGAGGTTCGAGCCCACCCGATGGTGGTGCGGCGCTTTTTTTTCTGTGGGCTGATAGCTTTGAAGATATGTTCTGATGGTGGTGAGAGTGGAGCAGGACTGTCTCCGTGCCGCAATCGGCTAGCGCGATCGGCTGTTAACCGAAAAGTTGGAGGTTCGAGCCCACCCAGTGGTGGTGTTGCGCTTTTTTTCTTTGCGCTGATAGCTTTGAAGATATGTTCTGATGGTGGTGAGAGTGCAGCACGACTGTCTCCGTGGCGCAATCGGCTAGCGCAATCGGCTGTTAAACGAAAGGTTGGAGGTTCGAGCCCACCCGGTGGTGGTGCGGCGCTTTTTTTCTTCGGGCTGATAGCTTTGACGATATGTTCTACTGGTGGTGAGAGTGGAGCAGGACTGTCTCCGTGGCGCAATTGGCTAGTGCGATCGGCTGTTAACCGAAAGGTTGGGGTTTCGAGCCCTCCCGGGAGTTGTGTGTTGCTTTTTTTTGCGCTGATAGCTTTGAACAATGTTGTGACGGTGATTAGAGTGGAGCACGACTGTCTCCGTGGCGCAATTGGCTAGCGCGATCGGCTGTTAACCGAAAGTTTGGAGGTTCGAGTCCACCCGGTGGTGGTGCGGCGCTTTTTCTTTCTTTGGGCAGATAGCTCTGAACAAATGTTCTGACGGTGGTGAGAGTGGAGCAGGACTGTCTCCGTGGCGCAATTGGCTAGCGCGATCGGCTGTTAACCGAAAAGTTGGAGGTTCGAGCCCACCCGGTGGTGGTGTTGCGCTTTTTTTTCTTTGCGCTGATAGCTTTGAAGATATGTTCTGATGGTGGTGAGAGTGTAGCACGACTGTCTCCGTGGCGCAATCGGCTAGCGCAATCGGCTGTTAAACGAAAGGTTGGAGGTTCGAGCCCAGCCGGTGGTGGTGCGGCGCTTTTTTTCTTTGGGCTGATAGCTTTGACGATATGTTCTACTGGTGGTGAGAGTTGAGCAGGACTGTCTCCGTGGCGCAATTGGCTAGTGCGATCGGCTGTTAACCGAAAGGTTGGGGTTTCGAGCCCTCCCGGGAGTTGTGTGTTGCTTTTTTCTTTGCGCTGATAGCTTTGAAGATATGTTCTGACGGTGGTGAGAGTGGAGCACGACTGTCTCCGTGGCGCAATTGGCTCGCACGATCGGCTGTTAACCGAAAGTTTGGAGGTTCGAGCCGACCCGGTGGTGGTGCGGCGCTTTTTTTTCTTGGGCTGATAGCTTTGAAGAAATGTTCTGACGGTGGTTACAGTGGAGCACGACTGTCACCGTGGGGCAATTGGCTAGCACTGTCGGCTGTTAACGGAAAGGTTGGAGGTTCGAGCCCACCCGGTGGTGGTGCAGCGCTTTTTTTTCTTTGGGCTGATAGCTCTGGAGAAATGTTCTGACGGTGGTGAGAGTGTAGCAGGACTGTCTCCGTGGCGCAATTGGCTAGCGCGATCGGCTGTTAACCGAAAAGTTGGAGGTTGGAGCCCACCCGATGGTGGTGCGGCGCTTTTTTTTTCTGTGGGCTGATAGCTTTGAAGATATGTTCTGATGGTGGTGAGAGTGGAGCAGGACTGTCTCCGTGCCGCAATCGGCTAGCGCGATCGGCTGTTAACCGAAAAGTTTGAGGTTCGAGCCCACCCGGTGGTGGTGCGGCGCTTTTTTCCTTAGCGCTGATAGCTTTGAAGATATGTTCTGATGGTGGTGAGAGTGAAGCAGGACTGTCTCCGTGGCGCAATTGGCTAGCGCGATCGGCTGTTAACCGCAAGGTTGGAGGTTCAAGCCCACCCGGTGGTGGCGCGGCGCTTTTTCTTCTTTGGGCTGATAGCTCTGAAGAAATGTTCTGACGGTGGTGAGAGTGGAGCACGACTGTCTCCGTGGCGCAAATGGCTAGCGGCATCGGCTCTTAACCGAAAGGTTGGAGGTTCGAGCCCACCCGGTGGTGGTGCGGCGCTTTTTTTTCTTTGGGCTGATAGCTTTGAAGATATGTTCTGAGGGTGGTGAGAGTGGAGCACTACTGTCTCCGTGGCGAAATTGGCTAGCGCGATGAGCTGTTAGCCGAAAGGTTCGAGGTTCGAGCCCACCCGATGGTGGTGCGGCGCTTTTTTTTCTGTGGGCTGATAGCTTTGAAGATATGTTCTGATGGTGGTGAGAGTGGAGCAGGACTGTCTCCGTGCCGCAATCGGCTAGCGCGATCGGCTGTTAACCGAAAAGTTGGAGGTTCGAGCCCACCCAGTGGTGGTGTTGCGCTTTTTTTCTTTGCGCTGATAGCTTTGAAGATATGTTCTGATGGTGGTGAGAGTGCAGCACGACTGTCTCCGTGGCGCAATCGGCTAGCGCAATCGGCTGTTAAACGAAAGGTTGGAGGTTCGAGCCCACCCGGTGGTGGTGCGGCGCTTTTTTTCTTTGGGCTGATAGCTTTGACGATATGTTCTACTGGTGGTGAGAGTGGAGCAGGACTGTCTCCGTGGCGCAATTGGCTAGTGCGATCGGCTGTTAACCGAAAGGTTGGGGTTTCGAGCCCTCCCGGGAGTTGTGTGTTGCTTTTTTTGCGCTGATAGCTTTGAACAATGTTGTGACGGTGATGAGAGTGGAGCACGACTGTCTCCGTGGCGCAATTGGCTAGCGCGATCGGCTGTTAACCGAAAGTTTGGAGGTTCGAGTCCACCCGGTGGTGGTGCGGCGCTTTTTTTTTCTTTGGGCAGATAGCTCTGAACAAATGTTCTGACGGTGGTGAGAGTGGAGCAGGACTGTCTCCGTGGCGGAATTGGCTAGCGCGATCGGCTGTTAACCGAAAAGTTGGAGGTTCGAGCCCACCCGGTGGTGGTGTTGCGCTTTTTTTTCTTTGCGCTGATAGCTTTGAAGATATGTTCTGATGGTGGTGAGTGTAGCACGACTGTCTCCGTGGCGCAATCGGCTAGCGCAATCGGCTGTTAAACGAAAGGTTGGAGGTTCGAGCCCAGCTGGTGGTGGTGCGGCGCTTTTTTTCTTTGGGCTGATAGCTTTGACGATATGTTCTACTGGTGGTGAGAGTTGAGCAGGACTGTCTCCGTGGCGCAATTGGCTAGTGCGATCGGCTGTTAACCGAAAGGTTGGGGTTTCGAGCCCTCCCGGGAGTTGTGTGTTGCTTTTTTCTTTGCGCTGATAGCTTTGAAGATATGTTCTGACGGTGGTGAGAGTGGAGCACGACTGTCTCCGTGGCGCAATTGGCTCGCACGATCGGCTGTTAACCGAAAGTTTGGAGGTTCGAGCCGACCCGGTGGTGGTGCGGCGCTTTTTTTTCTTGGGCTGATAGCTTTGAAGAAATGTTCTGACGGTGGTTACAGTGGAGCACGACTGTCACCGTGGGGCAATTGGCTAGCGCTATCGGCTGTTAACGGAAAGGTTGGAGGTTCGAGCCCACCCGGTGGTGGTGCAGCGCTTTTTTTTCTTTGGGCTGATAGCTCTGAAGAAATGTTCTGACGGTGGTGAGAGTGGAGCAGGACTGTCTCCGTGGCGCAATTGGCTAGCGCGATCGGCTGTTAACCGAAAAGTTGGAGGTTGGAGCCCTCCCGGGAGGGGTGTGTTGCTTTTTTCTTTGCGCTGATAGCTTTGAAGATATGTTCTGACGGTGGTGAGAGTGGAGCAGGACTGTCTCCGTGGTGCAATTGGCTAGCGCGATCGGCTGTTAACCGAAAGGTTGGAGTTAAGAGCCCTCCCGGGAATGGTGTGTTGCTTTTTTCTTTGCGCTGATAGCTTTGAAGATATGTTCTGATGGTGATGAAAGTGGGGCACGACTGTGTCCGTGGCGCAATTGGCTAGCGCGATCGGCTGTTAACCGAAAGGTTGGAGGTTCGAGCCCACCCGGTGGTGGTGCGGCGCTTTTTTTTCTTTGGGCTGATAGCTTTGAAGTTATGTTCTGATGGTGGTGACAGTGAAGCAGGACTATCTCCGTGGCGCAATTGGCTAGCGCGATCAGCTTTTAACCGAAAACTTGGATGTTCGAGCCCACCCAGCGGTGGTGCGGCGCTTTGTTTTCTGTGGGCTAATAGCTTTGAAGATATGTTCTGATGGTGGTGAGAGTGGAGCAGAACTGTCTCCTTGGCGCAATTGGCTATTGCGATCGGCTGTTAACCGAAAGGTTGGAGTTTCGAATCCACCCGGTGGTGGTGCGGCGCTTTTTTTCTTTGGGCTGATAGCTTTGAAGTTATGTTCTGATGGTGGTGAGAGTGGAGCAGGATTGTCTTCGTGGCGCAATTAGCTAGCGCGATCGGCTGTTAACCGAAAGGATGGAGTTTCGAGCCCTCCCGGGAGTGGTGTGTTGCTTTTTTCTTTGCGCTGTTAGCTTTGAAGATATGTTCTGATGGTGGTGAAAGTGGGGCACGACTGTCTCCGTGGCGCAATTGGCTAGCGCAATCGGCTGTTAACCGCAAGTTTGAGGTTCACGCCCACCCGGTGGTGGCGCGGCGCTTTTTTTTCTTTGGGCTGATAGCTCTGAAGAAATGTTCTGACGGTGGTGAGAGTGGAGCAGGACTGTCTCCGTGGCGCCATTGGCTAGCGCGATTGGCTGTTAACCGAAAAGTTGGAGGTTCGAGCCCTCCCGGGAGGGGTGTGTTGCTTTTTTCTTTCTGCTGATAGCTTTGAAGATATGTTCTGATGGTGTTGAGAGTGGAGCAGGACTATCTCCGTGGCGCAATTGGCTAGCGCGATCGGCTGTTAACCGAAAGGTTGGAGTTTCGAGCCCACCCGGTAGTGGTGCGGCGCTTTTTTTTCTTTGGGCTGATAGCTTTGAAGATATGTTCTGATGGTGGTGAAAGTGGAGCACGACTGTCTCCGTGGCGCAATTGGCTAGCGCGATCGGCTGTTATCCGCAAGGTTGGAGGTTCAAGCCCACCCGGTGGTGGCGCGGCGCTTTTTTTTCTTTGGGCTGATAGCTCTGAAGAGATGTTCTGACGGTGGTGAGAGTGGAGCAGGACTGTTTCCGTGCCGCAATCGGCTAGTGCGATCGGCTGTTAACCGAAAAGTTGCAGGTTCGAGCCCACCCGGTGGAAATGCGGCGGTTTTTTTTCTTAGCGCTGATAGCTTTGAAGATATGTTCTGATGGTGGTGAGAGTGGAGCACGACTGTCTCCGTGGCGCAATTGGCTATCGCAATCGGCTGTTAACCGAAAGGTTGGAGGTTCGAGCCAACCCGGTGGTGGTGCGGCGCTTTTTTTTCTTTGGGCTGATAGCTTTGACGATATGTTCTACTGGTGGTGAGAGTGAAGCAGGACTGTCTCCGTGGCGCAATTGGCTAGCGCGATCGGCTTTTAACCGAAAACTTTGATGTTCGAGCCCACCCGGCGGTGGTGCGGCGCTTTTTTTTTCTTTGGGCTGATAGCTTTGAAGATATGTTCTGAGGGTGGTGAGAGTGGAGTACGACTGTCTCCGTGGCGCAATCGGCTAGCGCGATCGGCTTTTAACCGAAAACTTGGATGTTCGAGCCCACCCGGCGGTGGTGTGGCGCTTTTTTTTCTTTGGGCTGATAGCTTTGAAGATATGTTCTGATGGTGGTGACAGTGGAGCACGACTGTCTCCGGGGCGCAATTGGCTAGCGCGATCGGCTGTTAACCGAAAGGTTGGAGTTTCAAGCCCACCCGGTGGTGGTGCGGCGCTTTTTTTTCTTTGGGCTGATAGCTTTGAAGAAATGTTCTGAAGGTGGTGACAGTGGAGCATGACTGTCACTGTGGGGCAATTGGCTAGCGCTATCGGCTGTTAATGGAAAGGTTGGAGGTTCGAGCCCACCCGGTGGTGGTGCGGCGCTTTTTTTTCTTTGGGCTGATAGCTCTGAAGAAATGTTCTGACGGTGGTGAGAGTGGAGCAGGACTGTTTCCGTGGCGCAATTGGCTAGCGCGATCGGCTGTTAACCGAAAAGTTGGAGGTTCGAGCCCTCCCGGGAGGGGTGTGTTGCTTTTTTCTTTGCGCTGATAGCTTTGAAGATATGTTCTTATGGTGGTGAGAGTGGAGCACGACTGTCTCCGTGGCGCAATTGGCTAGTGCAATCGGCTGTTAACCGAACGGTTGGAGGTTCGAGCCCACCCGGTGGTGGTGCGGCGCTTTTTTTTCTTTGGGCTGATAGCTATGAAGATATGTTCTGATGGTGGTGAGAGTGGACCAGGACTATCTCCGTGGCGCAATTGGCTAGCGCGATCGGCTTTTAACCGAAAACTTGGATGTTCGAGCCCACCCGGCGGTGGTGCGGCGCTTTTTTTTTCTTTGGGCTGATAGCTTTGAAGATATGTTCTGATGGTGGTGAGAGTGGAGCAGAACTGTCTACGTGGCGCAATTGGCTAGCGCGATCGGCTGTTAACCGACAGGTTGGAATTTCGAGCCCTCCCGGGAGTGGTGTGTTGCTTTTTTCTTTGCGCTGATAGCTTTGAAGGTATGTTCAGACGGTGGTGAGAGTGGAGCACGACTGTCTCGGTGGCGCAAATGGCTAGCGGCATCGGCTCTTAACCGAAAGGTTGGAGGTTCGAGGCCACCCGATAGTGGTGCGGCGCTTTTTTTTTCTGTGGGCTGATAGCTTTGAAGATATGTTCTGATGGTGGTGAGAGTGGAGCAGGACTATCTCCGTGCCGCAATCGGCTAGCGCGATCGGCTGTTAACCGAAAAGTTGGAGGTTCGAGCCCACCCGGTGGTGGTGTGGCGCTTTTTTTTCTTTGGGCAGATAGCTCTGAAAAAATGTTCTGACGGTGGTGAGAGTGGAGCAGGACTGTTTCCGTGGCGCAATTGGCTAGCGCGATCGGCTGTTAACCGAAAAGTTGGATGTTCGAGCCCACCCGGCGGTGTTGCGGCGTTTTTTTTCTTTGGGCTGATAGCTTTGAAGATATGTTCTGATGGTGGTGAGAGTGGAGCAGAACTGTCTACGTGGCGCAATTGGCTTGCGCGATCGGCTGTTAACCGACAGGTTGGAATTTCGAGCCCTCCCGGGAGTGGTGTGTTGCTTTTTTCTTTGCGCTGTTAGCTTTGAAGATATGTTCTGATGGTGGTGAAAGTGGGGCACGACTGTCTCCGTGGCGCAATTGGCTAGCGCAATCGGCTGTTAACCGCAAGTTGGAGGTTCACGCCCACCCGGTGGTGGCGCGGCGGTTTTTTTCTTTGGGCTGATAGCTCTGAAGAAATGTTCTGACGGAGGTGAGAGTGGAGCAGGACTTTCTCCGTGGCGCCATTGCTAGCGCGATTGGCTGTTAACCGAAAAGTTGGAGGTTCGAGCCCTCCCGGGAGGGATGTGTTGCTTTTTTCTTTCCGCTGATAGCTTTGAAGATATGTTCTGATGGTGTTGAGAGTGGAGCAGAACTATCTCCGTGGCGCAATTGGCTAGCGCGATCGGCTGTTAACCGAAAGGTTGGAGGTTCGAGCCAACCCGGTGGTGATGCGGCGCTTTTTTTCTTTGGGCTGATAGCTTTGACGATATGTTCTACTGGTGGTGAGAGTGAAGCAGGACTGTCTCCGTGGCGCAATTGTCTAGCGCGATCGGCTGTTAACCGAAAGGTTGGGGTTTCGAACCCTCCCGGGAGTTGGGTGTTGCTTTTTTCTTTGCGCTGATAGCTTTGAAGATATGTTCTGACGGTGGTGAGAGTGGAGCACGACTGTCTCCGTGGCGCAATTGGCTAGCGCGATCGGCTGTTAACCGAAAGGTTGGAGGTTCGAGCCCACCCGGTGGTGGTGCGGCGCTTTTTTTTCTTTGGGCTGATAGCTTTGAAGAAATGTTCCCCCGGTGGTGACAGTGGAGCACGACTGTCTCCGTGGCGCAATTGGCTAGCGCGATCGGCTGTTAACAGAAAAGTTGGAGGTTCGAGCCCTCCCGGGAGGGGTGTGATGCTTTTTTCTTTGCGCTGATAGCTTTGAAGATATGTTCTGATGGTGGTGAGAGTGGAGCACGACTGTCTCCGTGGCGCAATTGGCTAGTGCGATCGGCTGTTAACCGAACGGTTTGAGGTTCGAGCCCACCTGGTGGTGGTGCAGCGCTTTTTTTCTTTGGGCTGATAGCTTCGAGGATATGTTCTCATGGTGGTGAGAGTGGAGCAGGACTTTCTCCGTGGCGCAATTGGCTAGCGCGATCGGCTTATAATCGAAAACTTTGATGTTCGAGCCCACCCGGCGGTGGTGCGGCGCTTTTTTTTTCTTTGGGCTGATAGCTCTGAAGAAATGTTCTGACGGTGGTGAGAGTGGAGCAGGACAATCTCCGTGGCGCAATCGGCTAGCGCGATCGGCTTTTAACCGAAAACTTGGATGTTCGAGCCCTCCCGGGAGTTGGGTGTTGCTTTTTTTCTTTGCGCTGATAGCTTTGAAGATATGTTCTGACGGTGGTGAGAGTGGAGCACGACTGTCACGGTGGGGCAATTGGCTAGCGCTATCGGCTGTTAATGGAAAGGTTGGAGGTTCGAGCCCACCCAGTGGTGGTGCGGCGCTTTTTTTTCTTTGGGCTGATAGCTCTGAAGAAATGTTCTGACGGTGGTGAGAGTGGAGCAGGACTGTTTCCGTGGCGCAATTGGCTAGCGCGATCGGCTTTTAACCGAAAACTTGGATGTTCGAGCCCACCCGGCGGTGGTGCGGCGCTTTTTTTTCTTTGGGCTGATAGCTTTGAAGATATCTTTTGATGGTGGTGAGAGTGGAGCAGAACTGTCTACGTGGCGCAATTGGCTAGCGCGATCGGCTGTTAACCGAAATGTTGGAGGTTCGAGCCCTCCCGGGAGGGGTGTGTTGCTTTTTTCTTTGCGCTGATAGCTTTGAAGATATGTTCTGATGGTGGTGAGAGTGGAGCACGACTGTCTCCGTGGCGCAATTGGCTAGTGCGATCGGCTGTTAACCGAACGGTTGGAGGTTCGAGCCCACCCGGTGGTGGTGTGGCGCTTTTTTTTCTTTGGGCTGATAGCTTTGAAGATATGTTTAGATTGTGGTAAGAGTGGAGCAGGACTATCTCCGTTGCGCAATTGGCTAGCGCGCTCGGCTTTTAACCGAAAACTTGGATGTTCGAGCCCACCCGGCGGTGGTGCGGCGCTTTTTTTTTCTTTGGGCTGATAGCTTTGAAGATATGTTCTGATGGTGGTGAGAGTGGAGCAGAACTGTCTCCGTGGCGCAATTGGCTAGCGCGATCGGCTGTTGACAGACAGGTTGGAGTTTCGAGCCCTCCCGGGAGTGGTGTGTTGCTTTTTTCTTTGCGCTGATAGCTTTGAAGATATGTTCTGACGGTGGTGAGAGTGGAGCACGACTGTCTCCGTGGCGCGATTGGCTAGCGCGATCGGCTGTTAACCGAAAGGTCGGAGGTTCGAGCGCACCCGGTGGTGGTGCGGCGCTTTTTTTTCTTTGACTGATAGCTTTGAAGAAATATTCTGACGGTGGTGAGAGTGGAGCACGAGTGTCTCCGTGGCGCAAATGGCTAGCGGCATCGGCTCTTAACCGAAAGGTTGGAGGTTCGAGCACACCCCGTGGTGGTGCGGCGCTTTTTTTTTTCTTTGGGCTGATAGCTTTGAAGATATGTTCTGAGGGTGGTGAGAGTGGAGTACGACTGTCTCCACGGCGCAATTGGCTAGCGCGATCAGCTGTTAACCGAAAGGTTGGAGTTTCGAGCCCACCCGGTGGTGGTGCGGCGCTTTTTTTCTTTGGGCTGATAGCTCTGAAGATATGTTCTGACGGTGGTGAGATTGGAGCAGGACTGTCTCCGTGGCGCAATTGGCTAGCGAGATCGGCTGTTAACCGAAAAGTTGGAGGTTCGAGCCCTCCGGGAGGGGTGTGTTGCTTTTTTCTTTGCGCTGATAGCTCTGAAGATATGTTCTGACGGTGGTGAGATTGGAGCTGGACTGTCTCCGTGGCGCAATTGGCTAGCGAGATCGGCTGTTAACCGAAAAGTTGGAGGTTCGAGCCCTCCGGGAGGGGTGTGTTGCTTTTTTCTTTGCGCTGATAGCTTTGAAGATATGTTCTGATGGTGGTGAGAGTGGAGCAGGACAATCTCCGTGGCGCAATCGGCTAGCGCGATCGGCTTTTAACCGAAAACGTGGATGTTCGAGCCCACCCGGCGGTGGTGTGGCGCTTTTTTTTCTTTGGGCTGATAGCTTTGAAGATATGTTCTGATGGTGGGGAGAGTGGAGCACGACTGTCTCCGGGGCGCAATTGGCTAGCGCGATCGGCTGTTAACCGAAAGGTTGGAGTTTCAAGCCCACCCGGTGGTGGTGCGGCGCTTTTTTTTCGTTGGGCTGATAGCTTTGAATAAATGTTCTGACGGCGATGAGAGTGGAGCAGGACTGTTTCCGTGGCGCAATTGGCTAGCGCGATCGGCTGTTAACCGAAAAGTTGGAGGTTCGAGCCCTCCCGGGAGGGGTGTGTTGCTTTTTTCTTTGCGCTGATAGCTTTGAAGATATGTTCTGATGGTGGTGAGAGTGGAGCACGACTGTCTCCGTGGCGCAATTGGCTAGTGCGATCGGCTGTTAACCGAATGGTTGGAGGTTCGAGCCCACCCGGTGGTGGTGCGGCGCTTTTTTTTCTTTGGGCTGATAGGTATGAAGATATGTTCCGATGGTGGTGAGAGTGGAGCAGGACTATCTCCGTGGCGCAATTGGCTAGCGCGATCGGCTTTTAACCGAAAACTTGGATGTTCGAGCCCACCCGGCGGTGGTGCGGCGCTTTTTTTTCTTTGGGCTGATAGCTTTGAAGATATCTTTTGATGGTGGTGAGAGTGGAGCACAACTGTCTACGTGGCGCAATTGGCTAGCGCGATCGGCTGTTAACCGAAATGTTGGAGGTTCGAGCCCTCCCGGGAGGGGTGTGTTGCTTTTTTCTTTGCGCTGATAGCTTTGAAGATATGTTCTGATGGTGGTGAGAGTGGAGCACGACTGTCTCCGTGGCGCAATTGGCTAGTGCGATCGGCTGTTAACCGAACGGTTGGAGGTTCGAGCCCACCCGGTGGTGGTGTGGCGCTTTTTTTTCTTTGGGCTGATAGCTTTGAAGATATGTTTAGATTGTGGTAAGAGTGGAGCAGAACTATCTCCGTGGCGCAATTGGCTAGCGCGCTCGGCTTTTAACCGAAAACTTGGATGTTCGAGCCCACCCGGCGGTGGTGCGGCGCTTTTTTTTTCTTTGGGCTGATAGCTTTGAAGATATGTTCTGATGGTGGTGAGAGTGGCGCAGAACTGCCTCCGTGGCGCAATTGGCTAGCGCGATCGGCTGTTGACCGACAGGTTGGAGTTTCGAGCCCTCCCGGGAGTGGTGTGTTGCTTTTTTCTTTGCGCTGATAGCTTTGAAGATATGTTCTGACGGTGGTGAGAGTGGAGCACGACTGTCTCCGTGGCGCAATTGGCTAGCGCGATCGGCTGTTAACCGAAAGGTCGGAGGTTGGAGCCCACCCGGTGGTGGTGCGGCGCTTTTTTTTCTTTGACTGATAGCTTTGAAGAAATGTTCTGACGGTGGTGAGAGTGGAGCACGAGTGTCTCCGTGGCGCAAATGGCTAGCGGCATCGGCTCTTAACCGAAAGGTTGGAGGTTCGAGCACACCCCGTGGTGGTGCGGCGCTTTTTTTTTCTTTGGGCTGATAGCTTTGAAGATATGTTCTGAGGGTGGTGAGAGTGGAGTACGACTGTCTCCACGGCGCAATTGGCTAGCGCGATCAGCTGTTAACCGAAAGGTTGGAGTTTCGAGCCCACCCGGTGGTGGTGCGGCGCTTTTTTTCTTTGGGATTGATAGCTCTGAAGATATGTTCTGACGGTGGTGAGATTGGAGCAGGACTGTCTCCGTGGCGCAATTGGCTAGCGAGATCGGCTGTTAACCGAAAAGTTGGAGGTTCGAGCCCTCCGGGAGGGGTATGTTGCTTTTTTCTTTGCGCTGATAGCTTTGAAGATATGTTCTGATGGTGGTGAGAGTGGAGCAGGACAATCTCCGTGGCGCAATCGGCTAGCGCGATCGGCTTTTAACCGAAAACGTGGATGTTCGAGCCCACCCGGCGGTGGTGTGGCGCTTTTTTTTCTTTGGGCTGATAGCTTTGAAGATATGTTCTGATGGTGGGGAGAGTGGAGCACGACTGTCTCCGGGGCGCAATTGGCTAGCGCGATCGGCTGTTAACCGAAAGGTTGGAGTTTCAAGCCCACCCGGTGGTGGTGCGGCGCTTTTTTTTCGTTGGGCTGATAGCTTTGAATAAATGTTCTGACGGCGGTGAGAGTGGAGCAGGACTGTTTCCGTGGCGCAAATGGCTAGCGCGATCGGCTGTTAACCGAAAAGTTGGAGGTTCGAGCCCTCCCGGGAGGGGTGTGTTGCTTTTTTCTTTGCGCTGATAGCTTTGAAGATATGTTCTGATGGTGGTGAGAGTGGAGCAGGACTGTGTCTGTGGCGCAATTGGCTAGCGCGATCGGCTGTTAACCGAAAGGTCGGAGGTTCGAGCCCACCCGGTAGTGGTGCGGCGCTTTTTTTCTTTGGGCTGGTAGCTTTGAAGATATGTTCCGATGGTGAGGAGAGTGGAACAGGACTGTCTCCGTGGCAAAACTGGCTAGCGCGCTCGGCTTTTAACCGAAAGGTTTGAGTTTCGAGCCCACCCGGTGGTGGTGCGGCTCTTTTTTTCTTTGGGCTGATAGCTCTGAAGAAATGTTCTGACGGTGGTGAGAGTGGAGCAGGACTGTCTCCGTGGCGCAATTGGCTAGCGCGATCGGCTGTTAACCGAAAGGTTGGAGTTTCGAGCCCACCCGGTGGTGGTGCGGCGCTTTTTTTTCTTTGGGTTGATAGCTTTGAAGTTATGTTCTGATGGTGGTGAGAGTGGAGCAGGATTGTCTCCGTGGCGCAATTAGCTAGCGCGATCGGCTGTTAACCGAAAGGATGGAGTTTCGAGCCCTCCCGGGAGCGGTGTGTTGCTTTTTTCTTTGCGCTGATAGCTTTGAAGATATGTTCTGATGGTGGTGAAAGTGGGGCACGACTGTCTCCATGGCGCAATTGGCTAGCGCGATCGGCTGTTAACCGCAAGGTTGGAGGTTCAAGCCCACCCGGTGGTGGAGCGGCGCTTTTTTTTCTTTGGGCTGATAGCTCTGAAGAAATGTTCTGACGGTGGTGAGAGTGGAGCACGACTGTCTCCGTGGCGCAAATGGCTAGCGCGATCAGCTGTTAACCGAAAGGTTGGAGGTTCGAGCCCACCCGGTGGTGGTGCGGCGCTTTTTTTCTTTGGGCTGATAGCTTTGACGATATGTTCTACTGGTGGTTAGAGTGAACCAGGACTGTCTCCGTGGCGCAATTGGCTAGCGCGATCGGCTGTTAACCGAAATGTTGGGGTTTCGAGCCCTCCCGGGAGTTGTGTGTTGCTTTTTTCTTTGCGCTGATAGCTTTGAAGATATGTTCTGACGGTGGTGAGAGTGGAGCACGACTGTCTCCGTGGCGCAATTGGCTAGCGCGATCGGCTGTTAACCGAAAGGTTGGAGGTTCAAGCCCACCCGGTGGTGGTGCGGCGCTTTTTTAGGGGCGAAGCTCCTTAGGGCGTTGGCTGTGTGTCCCCTGTAGCCTGTATGTAGCCACCTCTAGTTTAGTACTTGCAGTGTTCACTAGATGGCGGTACCGACCCCTGTATGTAGCCACCTCTAGTTTAGTTCTTCCAGTGTTCACTAGATGGCGGTACCGTCTCCTGTATGTAGCCACCTCTCGTTTAGTTCTTGTAGTGTTTACTAGATGGTGGTACTTGTAGCTGATGATGAAAAGATGCAAGATGTTATAATCTAGAAAGCGGTACTTGTAGTTGATGAAAGACGCGAGATCTTATAAAATAGGAATAATGACACATATGGCGCGTGTCATTGGTTGAAGGCAATCGTTCCATTTAGTGCGGCGACGTACGCTAGGGGGAGCGATGTAATAAAATCGAGTGGGCAAAATGTACAGAGAATTCATGGTTTACCAGGTTTACCTCCGGAGCTTCGCTCACTCATCATCATTCACTTCGTGGATATGGCAGAATTTTTTTTCTTTGGGCTGATAGCTTTGAAGATATGTTCTGACGGTGGTGAGAGTGGAGCACGACTGTCTCCGTGGCGCAATTGGCTAGCGCGATCGGCTGTTAACCGAAAGGTTGGAGGTTCGAGGCCACCCGATGGTGGTGCGGCGCTTTTTTTCTTTGGTCTGATAGCTTTGAAGTTATGTTCTGATGGTGGTGAGAGTGGAGCAGGATTGTCTCCGTGGCGCAATTAGCTAGCGCGATCGGCTGTTAACCGAAAGGATGGAGTTTCGAGCCCTCCCGGGAGTGGTGTGTTGCTTTTTTCTTTGCGCTGATAGCTTTGAAGATATGTTCTGATGGTGGTGAAAGTGGGGCACTACTGTCTCCGTGGCGCAATTGGCTAGCGCGATCGGCTCTAAACCGAAATGTTAGAGGTTCGAGCCCACCCGGTGGTGGTGCGGCGCTTTTTTTTCTTTGCGCTGATAGCTTTGAAGATATGTTCTGATGGTGGTGAGAGTGGAGCACGACTGTCTCCGTGGCGCAATTGGCTAGCGCGATCAGCTGTTAACCGAAAGGTTTGAGGTTCGAGCCCACCCGGTGGTGGTGCGGCGCTTTTTTTTCTTTGGGCTGATAGCTTTGACGATATGTTCTACTGGTGGTGAGGGTGGAGGAGGACTGTCTCCGTGGCACAATTGGCTAGCGCGATCGGCTGTTAACCGAAAGATTGGAGTTTCCAGCCCTCCCGGGAGTGGTGTGTTGCTTTTTTCTTTGCGCTGATAGCTTTGAAGGTATGTTCTGATGGTGGTGAGAGTGGAGCACGACTGTCTCCGTGACGCAATTGGCTAGCGCGATCGGCTGTTAACCGAAAGGTTGGAGGTTCGAGCCCACCTGGTGGTGGTGCGGCGCTTTTTTTCCGTGGGCTGATAGCTTTGAAGATATGTTCTGATGGTGGTGAGAATAGAGCAGGACTGTCTCCGTGGCAAAATTGGCTAGCACGATCGGCTGTTAACCAAAAGGTCGGAGGTTCGAGCCCACCCGGTGGTGGTGCGGCGCTTTTTTTACTTTGCGCTGATAGCTTTGAAGATATGTTCTGATGGTGGTGAGAGTGGAGCACGACTGTCTCCGTGGCGCAATTGCTAGCGCGATCGGCTCTAAACCGAGAGGTTGGAGGTTCGAGCCCACCCGGTGGTGGTGCGGCGCTTTTTTTTCTTTGGGCTGATAGCTTTGAAGATATGTTCTGATGGTGGTGAGAGTGGAGCACGACTGTCTCCGTGGCGCACTTGGCTAGCGCGATCGGCTGTTAGCCGAAAGTTTGGAGGTTCGAGCCCACCCGGTGGTGGTGCGGCGCTGTTTTTTCTTTGGGCTGTTAGCTTTGAAGATATGTTCTGATGGTGGTCAGAGTGGAGCAGGACTCTCTCTGTGGCGCAATTGGCTAGCGCGCTCGGCTGTTAACCGAAAGGTTTGAGTTTCGAGCCCACCCGGTGGTGGTGCGGCTTTTTTTTTCTTTGGGCTGATAGCTCTGAAGAAATGTTCTGACGGTGGTGAGAGTGGAGCAGGACTGTCTCCGTGGCGCAATTGGCTAGCGCGATCGGCTGTTAACCGAAAGGTTGGAGTTTCGAGCCCACCCGGTGGTGGTGCGGCGCTTTTTTTTCTTTGGGCTGATAGCTTTGAAGTTATGTTCTGATGGTGGTGAGAGTGGAGCAGGATTGTCTCCGTGGCGCAATTAGCTAGCGCGATCGGCTGTTAACCGAAAGGATGGAGTTTCGAGCCCTCCCGGGAGTGGTGTGTTGCTTTTTTCTTTGCGCTGATAGCTTTAAAGATATGCTCTGATGGTGGTGAAAGTGGGGCACGACTGTCTCCATGGCGCAATTGGCTAGCGCGATCGGCTGTTAACCGCAAGGTTGGAGGTTCAAGCCCACCAGGTGGTGGAGCGGCGCTTTTTTTTCTTTGGGCTGATAGCTCTGAAGAAATGTTCTGACGGTGGTGAGAGTGGAGCACGACTGTCTCCGTGGCGCAAATGGCTAGCGCGATCAGCTGTTAGCCGAAAGGTTGGAGGTTCGAGCCCACCCGATGGTGGTGCGGTGCTTTTTTTTCTGTGGGCTGATAGCTTTGAAGATATGTTCTGATGGTGGTGAGAGTGGAGCAGGACTGTCTCCGTGCCGCAATCGGCTAGCGCGATCGGCTGTTAACCGAAAAGTTGGAGGTTCGAGCCCACCCGGTGGTGGTGCGGCGCTTTTTTTTCTTTGCGCTGATAGCTTTGAAGATATGTTCTGATGGTGGTGAGAGTGGAGCACGACTGTCTCCGTGTCGCAATTGGCTAGCGCAATCGGCTGTTAACCGAAAGGTTGGAGGTTCGACCCCACCCGGTGGTGGTGCGGCGCTTTTTTTCTTTGGGCTGATAGCTTTGACGATATATTCTACTGGTGGTGAGAGTGAACCAGGACTGTCTCCGTGGCGCAATTGGCTAGCGCGATCGGCTGTTAACCGAAAGGTTGGGGTTTCGAGCCCTCCCGGGAGTTGTGTGTTGCTTTTTTCTTTGCGCTGAAAGCTTTGAAGATATGTTCTGACGGTGGTGAGAGTGGAGCACGACTGTCTCCGTGGCGCAACTGGCTAGCGCGATCGGCTGTTAACCGAAAGGTTGGAGGTTCGAGCCCACCCGGTGGTGGTGCGGCGCTTTTTTAGGGGCGAAGCTCCTTAGGGCGGGGGCTGGGCGTCCCCTGTAGCCTGTATGTAGCCACCTCTAGTTAAGTACTTGCAGTGTTGACTAGATGGCGGTACCGTCCCCTGTATGTAGCCACCTCTAGTTTAGTTCTTGCAGTGTTCACTAGATGGCGGTACCGTCTCCTGTATGTAGCCACCTCTCGTTTAGTTCTTGTAGTGTTTACTAGATGGTGGTACTTGTAGCTGATGATGAAAAGATGCAAGATGTTATAATCTAGAAAGCGGTACTTGTAGTTGATGAAAGGCGCGAGATCTTATAAAATAGGAATAATGACACATATGGCGCGTGTCATCGGTTGAAGGCAATCGTTCCATTTAGTGCGGCCACGTACGCTAGGGGGAGCGATGTAATAAAATCGAGTGGGCAAAATGTACAGAGAATTCATGGTTTACCAGGTTTACCTCCGGAGCTTCGCCCACTCATCATCATTCACTTCGTGGATATGGCGGAATTTTTTTCTTTGGGCTGATAGCTTTGAAGATATGTTCTGACGGTGGTGAGAGTGGAGCACGACTGTCTCCGTGGCGCCATTGGCTAGCGCGATCGGCTGTTAACCGAAAGGTTGGAGGTTCGAGGCCACCCGATGGTGGTGCGGCGCTTTTTTTTTTGGGCTGATAGCTTTGAAGTTATGTTCTGATGGTGGTGAGAGTGGAGCAGGATTGTCTCCGTGGCGCAATTAGCTAGCGCGATCGGCTGTTAACCGAAAGGATGGAGTTTCGAGCCCTCCCAGGAGTGGTGTGTTGCTTTTTTCTTTGCGCTGATAGCTTTGAAGATATGTTCTGATGGTGGTGAAAGTGGGGCACAACTGTCTCCGTGGCGCAATTGGCTAGTGCGATCGGCTGTTAACCGCAAGTTGGAGGTTCAAGCCCACCCGGTGGTGGCGCGGCGCTTTTTTTTCTTTGGACTGATAGTTCTGAAGAAATGTTCCGACGGTGGTGAGAGTGGAGCACGACTGTCTCCGTGGCGCAAATGGCTAGCGGCATCGGCTCTTAACCGAAAGGTTGGAGGTTCAAGCCCACCCGGTGGTGGTGCGGCGCTTTTTTTTCTTTGGGCTGATAGCTTTGAAGATATGTTCTGAGGGTGGTGAGATTGGAGCACGACTGTCTCCGTGGCGCAATTGGCTAGCGCGATCAGCTGTTAGCCGAAAGGTTGGAGGTTCGAGCCCACCCAATGGTGGTGCGGCGCTTTTTTTTCTGTGGGCTGATAGCTTTGAAGATATGTTCTGATAGTGGTGAGAGTGGAGCAGGACTGTCTCCGTGCCGCAATCGACTAGCGCGATCGGCTGTTAACCGAAAGGTCGGAGATTCGAGCCCACCCGGTGGTGGTGCGGCGCTTTTTTTTCTTTGGGCTGATAGCTTTGAAGATATGTTCCGATGGTGAGGAGAGTGGAGCAGGACTGTCTCCGTGGCGCAACTGGCTAGCATGCTCAGCTGTTAACCGAAAGGTTTGAGTTTCGAGCCCACCCGGTGGTGGTGCGGCGCTTTTTTTCTTTGGGCTGATAGCTCTGAAGAAATGTTCTGACGGTGGTGAGAGTGGAGCAGGACTGTCTCCGTGGCGCAATTGGCTAGCGCGATCGGCCGTTAACCGAAAAGTTGGAGGTTCGAGCCCTCCCGGGAGGGGTGTGTTGCTTTTTTCTTTGCGCTGATAGCTTTGAAGATATGTTCTGACGGTGGTGAGAGTGGAGCACGACTGTCTCCGTGGCGCAATTGGCTAGCGCGATCGGCCGTTAACCGAACGGTTGGAGGTTCGAGCCCACCCGGTGGTGGCGCGGCGCTTTTTTTTCTATGGGCTGATAGCTCTGAAGATATGTTCTGATGGTGGTGAGAGTGGAGCAGGACTATCTCCGTGGCGCAATTGGCTAGCGCGATCGGCTTTTAACCGAAAACTTGGATGTTCGAGCCCACCCGGCGGTGGTGCGGCGCTTTTTTTTCTTTGGGCTGATAGCTTTGAAGATATGTTCTGATGGTGGTGAGAGTGGAGCAGAACAGTCCCCGTGGCGCAATTGGCTAGCGCGATCGGCTGTTAACCGAAAGGTTGGAGGTTCGAGCCCACCCGGTTGTGGTGCGGCGCTTTTTTTTGTTTGGGCTGATAGCTTTGAAGTTATGTTCTGATGGTGGTGAGAGTGGAGCAGGATTGTCTCCGTGGCGCAATTAGCTAGCGCGATCGGCTGTTAACCGAAAGGATGGAGTTTCGAGCCCTCCCGGGAGTGGTGTGTTGCTTTTTCTTTGTGCTGATAGCTTTAAAGATATGTTCTGATGGTGGTGAGATTGGAGCAGGACTATCTCTGTGGCGCAATTGGCTAGCGCGATCGGCTTTTAACCGAAAACTTGGATGTTCGAGCCCACCCAGCGGTGGTGCGGCGCTTTTTTTTTCTTTGGGCTGATAGCTTTGACGATATGTTCTGACGGTGTTGAGAGTGAAGCACGACTGTCTCCGTGGCGCAATTGGCTAGCGCGATCGGCTGTTAACCGAAAGGTTGAAGGCTTGAGCCCACCCGGTGGTGGTGCGGGGCTTTTTTTTCTTTGGGGTAATAGCTCTGAAGAAATTTTCTGATGGTGGTGAGAGTGGAGCACGACTGTCTCTTTGGCGCAGTTGGCTAGCGCCTTCGGCTGTTAACCGAAAGCTTGGAGGTTCGAGCCAACCCGGTGTTGGTGCGGCGCTTTTTTTTCTTTGGGCTGATAGCTTTGAAGATATGTTCTGATGGTGGTGAGAGTGGAGCAGAACTGTCTCCATGGCGCAACTGGCTAGCTCGATCGGCTGTTAACCGAAAGGTTGGAGTTTGGAGCCAACCCAGTGGTGGTGCGGCGCTTTTTTTTTTCTTTGGGCTGATAGCTTTGAAGTTATGTTCTGATGGTGGTGAGAGTGGAGCAGGACTGTCTCCGTGGCGCAATTGGCTAGCGCGATCGGCTGTTAGCCGAAAGGTTGGAGTTTCGAGCCCTCCCAGGAGTGGTGTGTTGCTTTTTTCTTTGCGCTGATAGCTTTGAAGATATGTTCTGATGGTGGTGAAAGTGGGGCACAACTGTCTCCGTGGCGCAATTGGCTAGTGCGATCGGCTGTTAACCGCAAGTTGGAGGTTCAAGCCCACCCGGTGGTGGCGCGGCGCTTTTTTTTCTTTGGACTGATAGTTCTGAAGAAATGTTCCGACGGTGGTGAGAGTGGAGCACGACTGTCTCCGTGGCGCAAATGGCTAGCGGCATCGGCTCTTAACCGAAAGGTTGGAGGTTCAAGCCCACCCGGTGGTGGTGCGGCGCTTTTTTTTCTTTGGGCTGATAGCTTTGAAGATATGTTCTGAGGGTGGTGAGATTGGAGCACGACTGTCTCCGTGGCGCAATTGGCTAGCGCGATCAGCTGTTAGCCGAAAGGTTGGAGGTTCGAGCCCACCCAATGGTGGTGCGGCGCTTTTTTTTCTGTGGGCTGATAGCTTTGAAGATATGTTCTGATAGTGGTGAGAGTGGAGCAGGACTGTCTCCGTGCCGCAATCGACTAGCGCGATCGGCTGTTAACCGAAAGGTCGGAGATTCGAGCCCACCCGGTGGTGGTGCGGCGCTTTTTTTTCTTTGGGCTGATAGCTTTGAAGATATGTTCCGATGGTGAGGAGAGTGGAGCAGGACTGTCTCCGTGGCGCAACTGGCTAGCATGCTCAGCTGTTAACCGAAAGGTTTGAGTTTCGAGCCCACCCGGTGGTGGTGCGGCGCTTTTTTTCTTTGGGCTGATAGCTCTGAAGAAATGTTCTGACGGTGGTGAGAGTGGAGCAGGACTGTCTCCGTGGCGCAATTGGCTAGCGCGATCGGCCGTTAACCGAAAAGTTGGAGGTTTGAGCCCTCCCGGGAGGGGTGTGTTGCTTTTTTCTTTGCGCTGATAGCTTTGAAGATATGTTCTGACGGTGGTGAGAGTGGAGCACGACTGTCTCCGTGGCGCAATTGGCTAGCGCGATCGGCCGTTAACCGAACGGTTGGAGGTTCGAGCCCACCCGGTGGTGGCGCGGCGCTTTTTTTTCTATGGGCTGATAGCTCTGAAGATATGTTCTGATGGTGGTGAGAGTGGAGCAGGACTATCTCCGTGGCGCAATTGGCTAGCGCGATCGGCTTTTAACCGAAAACTTGGATGTTCGAGCCCACCCGGCGGTGGTGCGGCGCTTTTTTTTCTTTGGGCTGATAGCTTTGAAGATATGTTCTGATGGTGGTGAGAGTGGAGCAGAACAGTCCCCGTGGCGCAATTGGCTAGCGCGATCGGCTGTTAACCGAAAGGTTGGAGGTTCGAGCCCACCCGGTTGTGGTGCGGCGCTTTTTTTTGTTTGGGCTGATAGCTTTGAAGTTATGTTCTGATGGTGGTGAGAGTGGAGCAGGATTGTCTCCGTGGCGCAATTAGCTAGCGCGATCGGCTGTTAACCGAAAGGATGGAGTTTCGAGCCCTCCCGGGAGTGGTGTGTTGCTTTTTCTTTGTGCTGATAGCTTTAAAGATATGTTCTGATGGTGGTGAGATTGGAGCAGGACTATCTCTGTGGCGCAATTGGCTAGCGCGATCGGCTGTTAACCGAAAGGTTGAAGGCTTGAGCCCACCCGGTGGTGGTGCGGGGCTTTTTTTTCTTTGGGGTAATAGCTCTGAAGAAATTTTCTGATGGTGGTGAGAGTGGAGCACGACTGTCTCTTTGGCGCAGTTGGCTAGCGCCTTCGGCTGTTAACCGAAAGCTTGGAGGTTCGAGCCAACCCGGTGTTGGTGCGGCGCTTTTTTTTCTTTGGGCTGATAGCTTTGAAGATATGTTCTGATGGTGGTGAGAGTGGAGCAGAACTGTCTCCATGGCGCAACTGGCTAGCTCGATCGGCTGTTAACCGAAAGGTTGGAGTTTGGAGCCAACCCAGTGGTGGTGCGGCGCTTTTTTTTTTCTTTGGGCTGATAGCTTTGAAGTTATGTTCTGATGGTGGTGAGAGTGGAGCAGGACTGTCTCCGTGGCGCAATTGGCTAGCGCGATCGGCTGTTAGCCGAAAGGTTGGAGTTTCGAGCCCTCCCGGGACAGGTGTGTTGCTTTTTTCTTTGCGCTGATAGCTTTGAAGATATGTTCTGACGGTGGTGAGAGTAGAGCAGGACTGTCTCCGTGGCGATATTGGCTAGCGCGATCGGCTGTTGACTGAAAGGTTGGAGTTTCGAGCCCTCCCGGGACAGGTGTGTTGCTTTTTTCTTTGCACTGATAGCTTTGAAGATATGTTCTGATGGTGGTGAGAGTGGAGCACGACTGTCTCCGTGGTGCAGTTGGCTAGCGCGATCGGCTGTTAACCGAAAGGTTGGAGTTTCGAGCCCTCCCGGGACAGGTGTGTTGCTTTTTTCTTTGCGCTGATAGCTTTAAAGATATGTTCTGATGGTGGCGAGAGTGGAGCAGGACTATCTCCGTGGCGCAATTGGGTAGCGCGATCGGCTTTTAACCGAAAACTTGGATGTTCGAGCACACCCGGTGGTGGTGCGGCTCTTTTTTTCTTTGGGCTGATAGCTCTGAAGAAATGTTCTGACGGTGGTGAGAGTGGAGCAGGACTGTCTCCGTGGCGCAATTGGCTAGCGCGATTGGCTGTTAACCGAAAGGTTGGAGTTTCGAGCCCACCCGGTGGTGGTGCGGCGCTTTTTTTTCTTTGGGCTGATAGCTTTGAAGTTATGTTCTGATGGTGGTGAGAGTGGAGCAGGATTGTCTCCGAGGCGCAATTAGCTAGCGCGATCGGCTGTTAACCGAAAGGATGGAGTTTCGAGCCCTCCCGGGAGTGGTGTTGTGCTTTTTTCTTTGCGCTGATAGCTTTAAAGATATGTTCTGATGGTGGTGAAAGTGGGGCTTGACTGTCTCCATGGCGCAATTGGCTAGCGCGATCGGCTGTTAACTGCAACGTTGGAGGTTCAAGCCCACCCGGTGGTGGAGCGGCGCTTTTTTTTCTTTGGGCTGATAGCTCTGAAGAAATGTTCTGACGGTGGTGAGAGTGGAGCACGACTGTCTCCGTGGCGCAAATGGCTAGCACGATCAGCTGTTAGCCGAAAGGTTGGAGGTTCGAGCCCACCCGATGGTGGTGCGGTGCTTTTTTTTTCTGTGGGCTGATAGCTTTGAAGATATGTTCTGATGGTGGTGAGAGTGGAGCAGGACTGTCTCCGTGCCGCAATCGGCTAGCGCGATCGGCTGTTAACCGAAAAGTTTGAGGTTCGAGCCCACCCGGTGGTGGTGCGGCGCTTTTTTTTCTTTGCGCTGATAGCTTTGAAGATATGTTCTGATGGTGGTGAGAGTGGAGCACGACTGTCTCCGTGGCGCAATTGGCTAGCGCAATCGGCTGTTAACCGAAAGGTTGGAGGTTCGAGCCCAACCGGTGGTGGTGCGGCGCTTTTTTTCTTTGGGCTGATAGCTTTGAAGATATGTTCTGATGGTGGTGAGAGTGGAGCAGGACTGTCTCCGTGCCGCAATCGGCTAGCGCGATCAGCTGTTAACCGAAAAGTTGGAGGTTCGAGCCCACCCGGTGGTGGTGCGGCGCTTTTTTTTCTTTGCGCTGATAGCTTTAAAGATATGTTCTGATGGTGGTGAGAGTGGAGCACGACTGTCTCCGTGGCGCAATTGGCTAGCGCGATCGGCTGTTAACCGAAAGGTTGGGGTTTCGAGCCCTCCCGGGAGTTGTGTGTTGCTTTTTTCTTTGCGCTGATAGCTTTGAAGATATGTTCTGACGGTGGTGAGAGTGGAGCACGACTGTCTCCGTGGCGCAATTGGCTAGCGCGATCGGCTGTTAACCGAAAGGTTGGAGGTTCGAGCCCACCCGGTGGTGGTGCGGCGCTTTTTTAGGGGCGAAGCTCCTTAGGGCGTGGGCTGTGCGTCCCCTGTAGCCTGTATGTAGCCACCTCTAGTTTAGTACTTGCAGTGTTCACTAGATGGCGGTACCGTGCCCTGTATGTAGCCACCTCTAGTTTAGTTCTTGTAGTGTTTACTAGATGGTGGTACTTGTAGCTGATGATGAAAAGATGCAAGATGTTATAATCTAGAAAAAGCGGTACTTGTAGTTGATGAAAGACGCGAGATCCTATAAAATAGGAATAATGACACATATGGCGCGTGTCATTGGTTGAAGGCAATCGTTCCATTTAGTGCGGCGACGTACGCTAGGGGGAGCGATGTAATAAAATCGAGTGGGCAAAATGTACACAGAATTCATGGTTTACCAGGTTTACCTCCGGAGCTTCGCCCACTCATCATCATTCACTTCGTGGATATGGCGGAATTTTTTTTCTTCGGGCTGATAGCTTTGAAGATATGTTCTGACGGTGGTGAGAGTGGAGCACGACTGTCTCCGTGGCGCAATTAGCTAGCGCGATCGGCTGTTAACCGAAAGGTCGGAGGTTGGAGCCCACCCGGTGGTGGTGCGGCGCTTTTTTTTCTTTGACTGATAGCTTTGAAGAAATGTTCTGACGGTGGTGAGAGTGGAGCACGAGTGTCTCCGTGGCGCAAATGGCTAGCGGCATCGGCTCTTAACCGAAAGGTTGGAGGTTCGAGCACACCCCGTGGTGGTGCGGCGCTTTTTTTTTCTTTGGGCTGATAGCTTTGAAGATATGTTCTGAGGGTGGTGAGAGTGGAGTACGACTGTCTCCACGGCGCAATTGGCTAGCGCGATCAGCTGTTAACCGAAAGGTTGGAGTTTCGAGCCCACCCGGTGGTGGTGCGGCGCTTTTTTTCTTTGGGCTGATAGCTCTGAAGATATGTTCTGACGGTGGTGAGATTGGAGCAGGACTGTCTCCGTGGCGCAATTGGCTAGCGAGATCGGCTGTTAACCGAAAAGTTGGAGGTTCGAGCCCTCTGGGAGGGGTATGTTGCTTTTTTCTTTGCGCTGATAGCTTTGAAGATATGTTCTGATGGTGGTGAGAGTGGAGCAGGACAATCTCCGTGGCGCAATCGGCTAGCGCGATCGGCTTTTAACCGAAAACGTGGATGTTCGAGCCCACCCGGCGGTGGTGTGGCGCTTTTTTTTCTTTGGGCTGATAGCTTTGAAGATATGTTCTGATGGTGGGGAGAGTGGAGCACGACTGTCTCCGGGGTGCAATTGGCTAGCGCGATCGGCTGTTAACCGAAAGGTTGGAGTTTCAAGCCCACCCGGTGGTGGTGCGGCGCTTTTTTTTCGTTGGGCTGATAGCTTTGAATAAATGTTCTGACGGCGGTGAGAGTGGAGCAGGACTGTTTCCGTGGCGCAAATGGCTAGCGCGATCGGCTGTTAACCGAAAAGTTGGAGGTTCGAGCCCTCCCGGGAGGGGTGTGTTGCTTTTTTCTTTGCGCTGATAGCTTTGAAGATATGTTCTGATGGTGGTGAGAGTGGAGCAGGACTGTGTCTGTGGCGCAATTGGCTAGCGCGATCGGCTGTTAACCGAAAGGTCGGAGGTTCGAGCCCACCCGGTAGTGGTGCGGCGCTTTTTTTCTTTGGGCTGGTAGCTTTGAAGATATGTTCCGATGGTGAGGAGAGTGGAACAGGACTGTGTCCGTGGCAAAACTGGCTAGCGCGCTCGGCTTTTAACCGAAAGGTTTGAGTTTCGAGCCCACCCGGTGGTGGTGCGGCTCTTTTTTTCTTTGGGATGATAGCTCTGAAGAAATGTTCTGACGGTGGTGAGAGTGGAGCAGGACTGTCTCCGTGGCGCAATTGGCTAGCGCGATCGGCTGTTAACCGAAAGGTTGGAGTTTCGAGCCCACCCGGTGGTGGTGCGGCGCTTTTTTTTCTTTGGGTTGATAGCTTTGAAGTTATGTTCTGATGGTGGTGAGAGTGGAGCAGGATTGTCTCCGTGGCGCAATTAGCTAGCGCGATCGGCTGTTAACCGAAAGGATGGAGTTTCGAGCCCTCCCGGGAGCGGTGTGTTGCTTTTTTCTTTGCGCTGATAGCTTTGAAGATATGTTCTGATGGTGGTGAAAGTGGGGCACGACTGTCTCCATGGCGCAATTGGCTAGCGCGATCGGCTGTTAACCGCAAGGTTGGAGGTTCAAGCCCACCCGGTGGTGGAGCGGCGATTTTTTTTCTTTGGGCTGATAGCTCTAAAGAAATGTTCTGACGGTGGTGAGAGTGGAGCAACACTGTCTCCGTGGCGCAAATGGCTAGCGCGATCAGCTGTTAGCCGAAAGGTTGGAGGTTCGAGCCCACTTGATGGTGGTGCGGTGCTTTTTTTTCTGTGGGCTGATAGCTTTGAAGATATGTTCTGATGGTGGTGAGAGTGGAGCACGACTGTCTCCTTGGCGCAATTGGCTAGCGCAATCGGCTGTTAACCGAAAGGTTGGAGGTTCGAGCCCACCCGGTGGTGGTGCGGCGCTTTTTTTCTTTGGGCTGATAGCTTTGACGATATGTTCTACTGGTGGTTAGAGTGAACCAGGACTGTCTCCGTGGCGCAATTGGCTAGCGCGATCGGCTGTTAACCGAAATGTTGGGGTTTCGAGCCCTCCCGGGAGTTGTGTGTTGCTTTTTTCTTTGCGCTGATAGCTTTGAAGATATGTTCTGACGGTGGTGAGAGTGGAGCACGACTGTCTCCGTGGCGCAATTGGCTAGCGCGATCGGCTGTTAACCGAAAGGTTGGAGGTTCAAGCCCACCCGGTGGTGGTGCGGCGCTTTTTTAGGGGCGAAGCTCCTTAGGGCGTTGGCTGTGCGTCCCCTGTAGCCTGTATGTAGCCACCTCTAGTTTAGTACTTGCAGTGTTCACTAGATGGCGGTACCGACCCCTGTATGTAGCCACCTCTAGTTTAGTTCTTCCAGTGTTCACTAGATGGCGGTACCGTCTCCTGTATGTAGCCACCTCTCGTTTAGTTCTTGTAGTGTTTACTAGATGGTGGTACTTGTAGCTGATGATGAAAAGATGCAAGATGTTATAATCTAGAAAGCGGTACTTGTAGTTGATGAAAGACGCGAGATCTTATAAAATAGGAATAATGACACATATGGCGCGTGTCATTGGTTGAAGGCAATCGTTCCATTTAGTGCGGCGACGTACGCTAGGGGGAGCGATGTAATAAAATCGAGTGGGCAAAATGTACAGAGAATTCATGGTTTACCAGGTTTACCTCCGGAGCTTCGCTCACTCATCATAATTCACTTCGTGGATATGGCGGAATTTTTTTTCTTTGGGCTGATAGCTTTGAAGATATGTTCTGACGGTGGTGAGAGTGGAGCACGACTGTCTCCGTGGCGCAATTGGCTAGCGCGATCGGCTGTTAACCGAAAGGTTGGAGGTTCGAGGCCACCCGATGGTGGTGCGGCGCTTTTTTTCTTTGGTCTGATAGCTTTGAAGTTATGTTCTGATGGTGGTGAGAGTGGAGCAGGATTGTCTCCGTGGCGCAATTAGCTAGCGCGATCGGCTGTTAACCGAAAGGATGGAGTTTCGAGCCCTCCCGGGAGTGGTGTGTTGCTTTTTTCTTTGCGCTGATAGCTTTGAAGATATGTTCTGATGGTGGTGAAAGTGGGGCACTACTGTCTCCGTGGCGCAATTGGCTAGCGCGATCGGCTCTAAACCGAAATGTTAGAGGTTCGAGCCCACCCGGTGGTGGTACGGCGCTTTTTTTTCTTTGCGCTGATAGCTTTGAAGATATGTTCTGATGGTGGTGAGAGTGGAGCACGACTGTCTCCGTGGCGCAATTGGCTAGCGCGATCAGCTGTTAACCGAAAGGTTTGAGGTTCGAGCCCACCCGGTGGTGGTGCGGCGCTTTTTTTTCTTTGGGCTGATAGCTTTGACGATATGTTCTACTGGTGGTGAGGGTGGAGGAGGACTGTCTCCGTGGCACAATTGGCTAGCGCGATCGGCTGTTAACCGAAAGATTGGAGTTTCCAGCCCTCCCGGGAGTGGTGTGTTGCTTTTTTCTTTGCGCTGATAGCTTTGAAGGTATGTTCTGATGGTGGTGAGAGTGGAGCACGACTGTCTCCGTGACGCAATTGGCCAGCGCGATCGGCTGTTAACCGAAAGGTTGGAGGTTCGAGCCCACCTGGTGGTGGTGCGGCGCTTTTTTTCCGTGGGCTGATAGCTTTGAAGATATGTTCTGATGGTGGTGAGAATAGAGCAGGACTGTCTCCGTGGCACAATTGGCTAGCACGATCGGCTGTTAACCAAAAGGTCGGAGGTTCGAGCCCACCCGGTGGTGGTGCGGCGCTTTTTTTACTTTGCGCTGATAGCTTTGAAGATATGTTCTGATGGTGGTGAGAGTGGAGCACGACTGTCTCCGTGGCGCAATTGCTAGCGCGATCGGCTCTAAACCGAGAGGTTGGAGGTTCGAGCCCACCCGGTGGTGGTGCGGCGCTTTTTTTTCTTTGGGCTGATAGCTTTGAAGATATGTTCTGATGGTGGTGAGAGTGGAGCACGACTGTCTCCGTGGCGCACTTGGCTAGCGCGATCGGCTGTTAGCCGAAAGTTTGGAGGTTCGAGCCCACCCGGTGGTGGTGCGGCGCTTTTTTTTCTTTGGGCTGTTAGCTTTGAAGATATGTTCTGATGGTGGTCAGAGTGGAGCAGGACTCTCTCTGTGGCGCAATTGGCTAGCGCGCTCGGGTGTTAACCGAAAGGTTTGAGTTTCGAGCCCACCCGGTGGTGGTGCGGCTTTTTTTTTTCTTTGGGCTGATAGCTCTGAAGAAATGTTCTGACGGTGGTGAGAGTGGAGCAGGACTGTCTCCGTGGCGTAATTGGCTAGTGCGATCGGCTGTTAACCGAAAGGTTGGAGTTTCGAGCCCACCCGGTGGTGGTGCGGCGCTTTTTTTTCTTTGGGCTGATAGCTTTGAAGTTATGTTCTGATGGTGGTGAGAGTGGAGCAGGATTGTCTCCGTGGCGCAATTAGCTAGCGCGATCGGCTGTTAACTGAAAGGATGGAGTTTCGAGCCCTCCCGGGAGTGGTGTGTTGCTTTTTTCTTTGCGCTGATAGCTTTAAAGATATGTTCTGATGGTGGTGAAAGTGGGGCACGACTGTCTCCATGGCGCAATTGGCTAGCGCGATCGGCTGTTAACCGCAAGGTTGGAGGTTCAAGCCCACCAGGTGGTGGAGCGGCGCTTTTTTTTCTTTGGGCTGATAGCTCTGAAGAAATGTTCTGACGGTGGTGAGAGTGGAGCACGACTGTCTCCGTGGCGCAAATGGCTAGCGCGATCAGCTGTTAGCCGAAAGGTTGGAGGTTCGAGCCCACCCGATGGTGGTGCGGTGCTTTTTTTTCTGTGGGCTGATAGCTTTGAAGATATGTTCTGATGGTGGTGAGAGTGGAGCAGGACTGTCTCCGTGCCGCAATCGGCTAGCGCGATCGGCTGTTAACCGAAAAGTTGGAGGTTCGAGCCCACCCGGTGGTGGTGCGGCGCTTTTTTTTCTTTGCGCTGATAGCTTTGAAGATATGTTCTGATGGTGGTGAGAGTGGAGCACGACTGTCTCCGTGTCGCAATTGGCTAGCGCAATCGGCTGTTAACCGAAAGGTTGGAGGTTCGACCCCACCCGGTGGTGGTGCGGCGCTTTTTTTCTTTGGGCTGATAGCTTTGACGATATATTCTACTGGTGGTGAGAGTGAACCAGGACTGTCTCCGTGGCGCAATTGGCTAGCGCGATCGGCTGTTAACCGAAAGGTTGGGGTTTCGAGCCCTCCCGGGAGTTGTGTGTTGCTTTTTTCTTTGCGCTGAAAGCTTTGAAGATATGTTCTGACGGTGGTGAGAGTGGAGCACGACTGTCTCCGTGGCGCAATTGGCTAGCGCGATCGGCTGTTAACCGAAAGGTTGGAGGTTCGAGCCCACCCGGTGGTGGTGCGGCGCTTTTTTAGGGGCGAAGCTCCTTAGGGCGGGGGCTGGGCGTCCCCTGTAGCCTGTATGTAGCCACCTCTAGTTAAGTACTTGCAGTGTTGACTAGATGGCGGTACCGTCCCCGGTATTTCGCCACCTCTAGTTTAGTTCTTGCAGTGTTCACTAGATGGCGGTACCGTCTCCTGTATGTAGCCACCTCTCGTTTAGTTCTTGTAGTGTTTACTAGATGGTGGTACTTGTAGCTGATGATGAAAAGATGCAAGATGTTATAATCTAGAAAGCGGTACTTGTAGTTGATGAAAGGCGCGAGATCTTATAAAATAGGAATAATGACACATATGGCGCGTGTCATCGGTTGAAGGCAATCGTTCCATTTAGTGCGGCCACGTACGCTAGGGGGAGCGATGTAATAAAATCGAGTGGGCAAAATGTACAGAGAATTCATGGTTTACCAGGTTTACCTCCGGAGCTTCGCCCACTCATCATCATTCACTTCGTGGATATGGCGGAATTTTTTTTCTTTGGGCTGATAGCTTTGAAGATATGTTCTGACGGTGGTGAGAGTGGAGCACGACTGTCTCCGTGGCGCCATTGGCTAGCGCGATCGGCTGTTAACCGAAAGGTTGGAGGTTCGAGGCCACCCGATGGTGGTGCGGCGCTTTTTTTCTTTGGGCTGATAGCTTTGAAGTTATGTTCTGATGGTGGTGAGAGTGGAGCAGGATTGTCTCCGTGGCGCAATTAGCTAGCGCGATCGGCTGTTAACCGAAAGGATGGAGTTTCGAGCCCTCCCAGGAGTGGTGTGTTGCTTTTTTCTTTGCGCTGATAGCTTTGAAGATATGTTCTGATGGTGGTGAAAGTGGGGCACAACTGTCTCCGTGGCGCAATTGGCTAGTGCGATCGGCTGTTAACCGCAAGTTGGAGGTTCAAGCCCACCCGGTGGTGGCGCGGCGCTTTTTTTTCTTTGGACTGATAGTTCTGAAGAAATGTTCCGACGGTGGTGAGAGTGGAGCACGACTGTCTCCGTGGCGCAAATGGCTAGCGGCATCGGCTCTTAACCGAAAGGTTGGAGGTTCAAGCCCACCCGGTGGTGGTGCGGCGCTTTTTTTTCTTTGGGCTGATAGCTTTGAAGATATGTTCTGAGGGTGGTGAGATTGGAGCACGACTGTCTCCGTGGCGCAATTGGCTAGCGCGATCAGCTGTTAGCCGAAAGGTTGGAGGTTCGAGCCCACCCAATGGTGGTGCGGCGCTTTTTTTTCTGTGGGCTGATAGCTTTGAAGATATGTTCTGATAGTGGTGAGAGTGGAGCAGGACTGTCTCCGTGCCGCAATCGACTAGCGCGATCGGCTGTTAACCGAAAGGTCGGAGATTCGAGCCCACCCGGTGGTGGTGCGGCGCTTTTTTTTCTTTGGGCTGATAGCTTTGAAGATATGTTCCGATGGTGAGGAGAGTGGAGCAGGACTGTCTCCGTGGCGCAACTGGCTAGCATGCTCGGCTGTTAACCGAAAGGTTTGAGTTTCGAGCCCACCCGGTGGTGGTGCGGCGCTTTTTTTCTTTGGGCTGATAGCTCTGAAGAAATGTTCTGACGGTGGTGAGAGTGGAGCAGGACTGTCTCCGTGGCGCAATTGGCTAGCGCGATCGGCCGTTAACCGAAAAGTTGGAGGTTCGAGCCCTCCCGGGAGGGGTGTGTTGCTTTTTTCTTTGCGCTGATAGCTTTGAAGATATGTTCTGACGGTGGTGAGAGTGGAGCACGACTGTCTCCGTGGCGCAATTGGCTAGCGCGACCGGCCGTTAACCGAACGGTTGGAGGTTCGAGCCCACCCGGTGGTGGCGCGGCGCTTTTTTTTCTATGGGCTGATAGCTCTGAAGATATGTTCTGATGGTGGTGAGAGTGGAGCAGGACTATCTCCGTGGCGCAATTGGCTAGCGCGATCGGCTTTTAACCGAAAACTTGGATGTTCGAGCCCACCCGGCGGTGGTGCGGCGCTTTTTTTTCTTTGGGCTGATAGCTTTGAAGATATGTTCTGATGGTGGTGAGAGTGGAGCAGAACAGTCCCCGTGGCGCAATTGGCTAGCGCGATCGGCTGTTAACCGAAAGGTTGGAGGTTCGAGCCCACCCGGTTGTGGTGCGGCGCTTTTTTTTGTTTGGGCTGATAGCTTTGAAGTTATGTTCTGATGGTGGTGAGAGTGGAGCCGGATTGTCTCCGTGGCGCAATTAGCTAGCGCGATCGGCTGTTAACCGAAAGGATGGAGTTTCGAGCCCTCCCGGGAGTGGTGTGTTGCTTTTTCTTTGTGCTGATAGCTTTAAAGATATGTTCTGATGGTGGTGAGATTGGAGCAGGACTATCTCCGTGGCGCAATTGGCTAGCGCGATCGGCTTTTAACCGAAAACTTGGATGTTCGAGCCCACCCAGCGGTGGTGCGGCGCTTTTTTTTTCTTTGGGCTGATAGCTTTGACGATATGTTCTGACGGTGTTGAGAGTGGAGCACGACTGTCTCCGTGGCGCAATTGGCTAGCGCGATCGGCTGTTAACCGAAAGGTTGGAGGCTTGAGCCCACCCGGTGGTGGTGCGGGGCTTTTTTTTCTTTGGGGTAATAGCTCTGAAGAAATTTTCTGATGGTGGTGAGAGTGGAGCACGACTGTCTCTTTGGCGCAGTTGGCTAGCGCCTTCGGCTGTTAACCGAAAGCTTGGAGGTTCGAGCCAACCCGGTGTTGGTGCGGCGCTTTTTTTTCTTTGGGCTGATAGCTTTGAAGATATGTTCTGATGGTGGTGAGAGTGGAGCAGAACTGTCTCCATGGCGCAACTGGCTAGCTCGATCGGCTGTTAACCGAAAGGTTGGAGTTTGGAGCCAACCCAGTGGTGGTGCGGCGCTTTTTTTTTCTTTGGGCTGATAGCTTTGAAGTTATGTTCTCATGGTGGTGAGAGTGGAGCAGGACTGTCTCCGTGGCGCAATTGGCTAGCGCGATCGGCTGTTAGCCGAAAGGTTGGAGTTTCGAGCCCTCCCGGGACAGGTGTGTTGCTTTTTTCTTTGCGCTGATAGCTTTGAAGATATGTTCTGACGGTGGTGAGAGTAGAGCAGGACTGTCTCCGTGGCGATATTGGCTAGCGCGATCGGCTGTTGACTGAAAGGTTGGAGTTTCGAGCCCTCCCGGGACAGGTGTGTTGCTTTTTTCTTTGCACTGATAGCTTTGAAGATATGTTCTAATGGTGGTGAGAGTGGAGCACGACTGTCTCCGTGGTGCAGTTGGCTAGCGCGATCGGCTGTTAACCGAAAGGTTGGAGTTTCGAGCCCTCCCGGGACAGGTGTGTTGCTTTTTTCTTTGCGCTGATAGCTTTAAAGATATGTTCTGATGGTGGCGAGAGTGGAGCAGGACTATCTCCGTGGCGCAATTGGCTAGCGCGATCGGCTTTTAACCGAAAACTTGGATGTTCGAGCACACCCGGTGGTGGTGCGGCTCTTTTTTTCTTTGGGCTGATAGCTCTGAAGAAATGTTCTGACGGTGGTGAGAGTGGAGCAGGACTGTCTCCGTGGCGCAATTGGCTAGCGCGATTGGCTGTTAACCGAAAGGTTGGAGTTTCGAGCCCACCCGGTGGTGGTGCGGCGCTTTTTTTTCTTTGGGCTGATAGCTTTGAAGTTATGTTCTGATGGTGGTGAGAGTGGAGCAGGATTGTCTCCGAGGCGCAATTAGCTAGCGCGATCGGCTGTTAACCGAAAGGATGGAGTTTCGAGCCCTCCCGGGAGTGGTGTTGTGCTTTTTTCTTTGCGCTGATAGCTTTAAAGATATGTTCTGATGGTGGTGAAAGTGGGGCTTGACTGTCTCCATGGCGCAATTGGCTAGCGCGATCGGCTGTTAACTGCAACGTTGGAGGTTCAAGCCCACCCGGTGGTGGAGCGGCGCTTTTTTTTCTTTGGGCTGATAGCTCTGAAGAAATGTTCTGACGGTGGTGAGAGTGGAGCACGACTGTCTCCGTGGCGCAAATGGCTAGCACGATCAGCTGTTAGCCGAAAGGTTGGAGGTTCGAGCCCACCCGATGGTGGTGCGGTGCTTTTTTTTTCTGTGGGCTGATAGCTTTGAAGATATGTTCTGATGGTGGTGAGAGTGGAGCAGGACTGTCTCCGTGCCGCAATCGGCTAGCGCGATCGGCTGTTAACCGAAAAGTTGGAGGTTCGAGCCCACCCGGTGGTGGTGCGGCGCTTTTTTTTCTTTGCGCTGATAGCTTTGAAGATATGTTCTGATGGTGGTGAGAGTGGAGCACGACTGTCTCCGTGGCGCAATTGGCTAGCGCAATCGGCTGTTAACCGAAAGGTTGGAGGTTCGAGCCCAACCGGTGGTGGTGCGGCGCTTTTTTTCTTTGGGCTGATAGCTTTGAAGATATGTTCTGATGGTGGTGAGAGTGGAGCAGGACTGTCTCCGTGCCGCAATCGGCTAGTGCGATCGGCTGTTAACCGAAAGGTCGGAGATTCGAGCCCACCCGGTGGTGGTGCGGCGCTTTTTTTTCCTTGGGCTGATAGCTTTGAAGATATGTTCCGATGGTGAGGAGAGTGGAGCAGGACTGTCTCCGTGGCGACTCTGGCTAGCACGCTCGGCTGTTAACCGAAAGGTTTGAGTTTCGAGCCCACCCGGTGGTGGTGCGACGCTTTTTTTCTTTGGGCTGATAGCTTTGACGATATGTTCTGACGGTGGTGAGAGTGGAGCACGACTGTCTCTGTGGCGCAATTGGCTAGCGCGATCGGCTGTTAACCGAAAGGTTGGAGGTTCGAGCCCACCCGGTGGTGGTGCGGCGCTTTTTTTTCTTTGGGGTAACAGCTCTGAAGAAATTTTCTGATGGTGGTGAGAGTGGAGCACGACTGTCTCTTTGGCGCAGTTGGCTAGCGCCATCGGCTGTTAACCGAAAGCTTGGAGGTTCGAGCCCACCCGGTGTTGGTGCGGCGCTTTTTTTTCTTTGGGCTGATAGCTTTGAAGATATGTTCTGATGGTGGTGAGAGTGGAGCAGAACTGTCTCCGTGGCGCAACTGGCTAGCTCGATCGGCTGTTAACCGAAAGGTTGGAGTTTGGAGCCAACCCAGTGGCGGTGCGGCGCTTTTTTTTCTTTGGGCTGATAGCTTTGAAGTTATGTTCTGATGGTGGTGAGAGTGGAGCAGGACTGTCTCCGTGGCGCAATTGGCTAGCGCGCTCGGCTGTTAACCGAAAGGTTGGAGTTTCGAGCCCTCCCGGGACAGGTGTGTTGCTTTTTTCTTTGCGCTGATAGCTTTGAAGATATGTTCTGACGGTGGTGAGAGTGGAGCACTACTGTCTCCGTGGCGCAATAGGCTAGCGCGATCGGCTGTTAACCGAAAGGTTGGAGGTTCGAGCCCACCCGGTGGTGGTGTGTTGCCTTTTTCTTTGCGCCGATAGCTTTGAAGATATGTTCTGATGTTGGTGAGAGTGGAGCACGACTGTCTCCGTGGCGCAATTGGCTAGTGCGATCGGCTGTTAACCGAAAGGTCGGAGGTTCGAGCCCTCCCGGGAAAGGTTTGTTGCTTTTTTCTTTGCACTGATAGCTTTGAAGATATGTTCTGATGGTGGTGAGAGTGGAGCACGACTGTCTCCGTGGCACAATAGGCTAGCGCGATCGGCTGTTAACCGAAAGGTTGGAGGTTCGAGCCCACCCGGTGGTGGTGTGTTGCCTTTTTCTTTGCGCCGATAGCTTTGAAGATATGTTCTGATGTTGGTGAGAGTGGAGCAGGACTGTCTCCGTGGCGCAATTGGCTAGCGCGATCGGCCGTTAACCGAAAAGTTGGAGGTTCGAGCCCTCCCGGGAGGGGTGTGTTGCTTTTTTCTTTGCGCTGATAGCTTTGAAGATATGTTCTGACGGTGGTGAGAGTGGAGCACGACTGTCTCCGTGGCGCAATTGGCTAGCGCGATCGGCCGTTAACCGAACGGTTGGAGGTTCGAGCCCACCCGGTGGTGGCGCAGCGCTTTTTTTTCTATGGGCTGATAGCTCTGAAGATATGTTCTGATGGTGGTGAGAGTGGAGCAGGACTATCTCCGTGGCGCAATTGGCTAGCGCGATCGGCTTTTAACCGAAAACTTGGATGTTCGAGCCCACCCGGCGGTGGTGCGGCGCTTTTTTTTCTTTGGGCTGATAGCTTTGAAGATATGTTCTGATGGTGGTGAGAGTGGAGCAGAACAGTCCCCGTGGCGCAATTGGCTAGCGCGATTGGCTGTTAACCGAAAGGTTGGAGGTTCGAGCCCACCCGGTTGTGGTGCGGCGCTTTTTTTTGTTTGGGCTGATAGCTTTGAAGTTATGTTCTGATGGTGGTGAGAGTGGAGCAGGATTGTCTCCGTGGCGCAATTAGCTAGCGCGATCGGCTGTTAACCGAAAGGATGGAGTTTCGAGCCCTCCCGGGAGTGGTGTGTTGCTTTTTCTTTGTGCGGATAGCTTTAAAGATATGTTCTGATGGTGGTGAGATTGGAGCAGGACTATCTCCGTGGCGCAATTGGCTAGCGCGATCGGCTTTTAACCGAAAACTTGGATGTTCGAGCCCACCCAGCGGTGGTGCGGCGCTTTTTTTTTCTTTGGGCTGATAGCTTTGACGATATGTTCTGACGGTGTTGAGAGTGGAGCACGACTGTCTCCGTGGCGCAATTGGCTAGCGCGATCGGCTGTTAACCGAAAGGTTGGAGGCTTGAGCCCACCCGGTGGTGGTGCGGGGCTTTTTTTTCTTTGGGGTAATAGCTCTGAAGAAATTTTCTGATGATGGTGAGAGTGGAGCACGACTGTCTCTTTGGCGCAGTTGGCTAGCGCCTTCGGCTGTTAACCGAAAGCTTGGAGGTTCGAGCCAACCCGGTGTTGGTGCGGCGCTTTTTTTTCTTTGGGCTGATAGCTTTGAAGATATGTTCTGATGGTGGTGAGAGTGGAGCAGAACTGTCTCCATGGCGCAACTGGCTAGCTCGATCGGCTGTTAACCGAAAGGTTGGAGTTTGGAGCCAACCCAGTGGTGGTGCGGCGCTTTTTTTTTTCTTTGGGCTGATAGCTTTGAAGTTATGTTCTGATGGTGGTGAGAGTGGAGCAGGACTGTCTCCCGGGCGCAATTGGCTAGCGCGATCGGCTGTTAGCCGAAAGGTTGGAGTTTCGAGCCCTTCCGGGACAGGTGTGTTGCTTTTTTCTTTGCGCTGATAGCTTTGAAGATATGTTCTGACGGTGGTGAGAGTAGAGCAGGACTGTCTCCGTGGCGATATTGGCTAGCGCGATCAGCTGTTGACTGAAAGGTTGGAGTTTCGAGCCCTCCCGGGACAGGTGTGTTGCTTTTTTCTTTGCACTGATAGCTTTGAAGATATGTTCTGATGGTGGTGAGAGTGGAGCACGACTGTCTCCGTGGCGCAGTTGGCTAGCGCGATCGGCTGTTAACCGAAAGGTTGGAGTTTCGAGCCCTCCCGGGACAGGTGTGTAGCTTTTTTCTTTGCGCTGATAGCTTTAAAGATATGTTCTGATGGTGGCGAGAGTGGAGCAGGACTATCTCCGTGGCGCAATTGGCTAGCGCGATCGGCTTTTAACCGAAAACTTGGATGTTCGAGCACACCCGGTGGTGGTGCGGCTCTTTTTTTCTTTGGGCTGATAGCTCTGAAGAAATGTTCTGACGGTGGTGAGAGTGGAGCAGGACTGTCTCCGTGGCGCAATTGGCTAGCGCGATTGGCTGTTAACCGAAAGGTTGGAGTTTCGAGCCCACCCGGTGGTGGTGCGGCGCTTTTTTTTCTTTGGGCTGATAGCTTTGAAGTTATGTTCTGATGGTGGTGAGAGTGGAGCAGGATTGTCTCCGAGGCGCAATTAGCTAGCGCGATCGGCTGTTAACCGAAAGGATGGAGTTTCGAGCCCTCCCGGGAGTGGTGTTGTGCTTTTTTCTTTGCGCTGATAGCTTTAAAGATATGTTCTGATGGTGGTGAAAGTGGGGCTTGACTGTCTCCATGGCGCAATTGGCTAGCGCGATCGGCTGTTAACTGCAACGTTGGAGGTTCAAGCCCACCCGGTGGTGGAGAGGCGCTTTTTTTTCTTTGGGCTGATAGCTCTGAAGAAATGTTCTGACGGTGGTGAGAGTGGGGCACGACTGTCTCCGTGGCGCAAATGGCTAGCACGATCAGCTGTTAGCCGAAAGGTTGGAGGTTCGAGCCCACCCGATGGTGGTGCGGTGCTTTTTTTTCTGTGGGCTGATAGCTTTGAAGATATGTTCTGATGGTGGTGAGAGTGGAGCAGGACTGTCTCCGTGCCGCAATCGGCTAGCGCGATCGGCTGTTAACCGAAAAGTTGGAGGTTCGAGCCCACCCGGTGGTGGTGCGGCGCTTTTTTTTCTTTGCGCTGATAGCTTTCAAGATATGTTCTGATGGTGGTGAGAGTGCAGCACGACTGTCTCCGTGGCGCAATTGGCTAGCGCAATCGGCTGTTAACCGAAAGGTTGGAGGTTCGAGCCCAACCGGTGGTGGTGCGGCGCTTTTTTTCTTTGGGCTGATAGCTTTGAAGATATGTTCTGATGGTGGTGAGAGTGGAGCAGGACTGTCTCCGTGCCGCAATCGGCTAGCGCGATCAGCTGTTAACCGAAAAGTTGGAGGTTCGAGCCCACCCGGTGGTGGTGCGGCGCTTTTTTTTCTTTGCGCTGATAGCTTTGAAGATATGTTCTGATGGTGGTGAGAGTGGAGCACGACTGTCTCCGTGGCGCGATTGGCTAGCGCGATCGGCTGTTAACCGAAAGGTTGGGGTTTCGAGCCCTCCCGGGAGTTGTGTGTTGCTTTTTTCTTTGCGCTGATAGCTTTGAAGATATGTTCTGACGGTGGTGAGAGTGGAGCACGACTGTCTCCGTGGCGCAATTGGCTAGCGCGATCGGCTGTTAACCGAAAGGTTGGAGGTTCGAGCCCACCCGGTGGTGGTGCGGCGCTTTTTTAGGGGCGAAGCTCCTTAGGGCGTGGGCTGTGCGTCCCCTGAAGCCTGTATGTAGCCACCTCTAGTTTAGTACTTGCAGTGTTCACTAGATGGCGGTACCGTGCCCTGTATGTAGCCACCTCTAGTTTTGTTCTTGTAGTGTTTACTAGATGGTGGTACTTGTAGCTGATGATGAAAAGATGCAAGATGTTATAATCTAGAAAAAGCGGTACTTGTAGTTGATGAAAGACGCGAGATCTTATAAAATAGGAATAATGACACATATGGCGCGTGTCATTGGTTGAAGGCAATCGTTCCGTTTAGTGCGGCGACGTACGCTAGGGGGAGCGATGTAATAAAATCGAGTGGGCAAAATGTACACAGAATTCATGGTTTACCAGGTTTACCTCCGGAGCTTCGCCCACTCATCATCATTCACTTCGTGGATATGGCGGAATTTTTTTTCTTCGGGCTGATAGCTTTGAAGATATGTTCTGACGGTGGTGAGAGTGGAGCACGACTGTCTCCGTGGCGCAATTGGCTAGCGCGATCGGCTGTTAACCGAAAGGTTGGAGGTTCGAGGCGACCCGATGGTGGTGCGGCGCTTTTTTTTTTGGGCTGATAGCTTTGAAGTTATGTTCTGATGGTGGTGAGAGTGGAGCAGGATTGTCTCCGTGGCGCAATTAGCTAGCGCGATCGGCTGTTAACCGGAAGGATGGAGTTTCGAGCCCTCCCGGGAGTAGTGTGTTGCTTTTTTTTGCGCTGATAGCTTTGAAGATATGTTCTGAAGGTGGTGAAAGTGGGGCACAACTGTCTCCGTGGCGCAATTGGCTAGCGCAATCGGCTGTTAACCGCAAGTTGGAGGTTCAAGCCCACCCGGTGGTGGCGCGGCGCTTTTTTTTCTTTGGGCTGATGATTTTTTTTCTTAGCTCTGAAGAAATGTTCTGGCGGTGGTGAGAGTGGAGCACGACTGTCTCCGTGGTGCAAATGGCTAGCGGCATCGGCTCTTAACCGAAAGGTTGGAGGTTCAAGCCCACCCGGTGGTGGTGCGGCGCTTTTTTTTCTGTGGGATGATAGCTTTGAAGATATGTTCTGATGGTGGTGAGAGTGGAGCAGGACTGTCTCCGTGCCGCAATCGACTAGTGCGATCGGCTGTTAACCGAAAAGTCGGAGATTCGAGCCCACCCGGTGGTGGTGCGGCGCTTTTTTTTCCTTGGGCTGATAGCTTTGAAGATATGTTCCGATGGTGAGGAGAGTGGAGCAGGACTGTCTCCGTGGCGACTCTGGCTAGCACGCTCGGCTGTTAACCGAAAGGTTTGAGTTTCGAGCCCACCCGGTGGTGGTGCGACGCTTTTTTTCTTTGGGCTGATAGCTTTGACGATATGTTCTGACGGTGGTGAGAGTGGAGCACGACTGTCTCTGTGGCGCAATTCGCTAGCGCGATCGGCTGTTAACCGAAAGGTTGGAGGTTCGAGCCCACCCGGTGGTGGTGCGGCGCTTTTTTTTCTTTGGGGTAACAGCTCTGAAGAAATTTTCTGATGGTGGTGAGAGTGGAGCACGACTGTCTCTTTGGCGCAGTTGGCTAGCGCCATCGGCTGTTAACCGAAAGCTTGGAGGTTCGAGCCCACCCGGTGTTGGTGCGGCGCTTTTTTTTCTTTGGGCTGATAGCTTTGAAGATATGTTCTGATGGTGGTGAGAGTGGAGCAGAACTGTCTCCGTGGCGCAACTGGCTAGCTCGATCGGCTGTTAACCGAAAGGTTGGAGTTTGGAGCCAACCCAGTGGCGGTGCGGCGCTTTTTTTTCTTTGGGCTGATAGCTTTGAAGTTATGTTCTGATGGTGGTGAGAGTGGAGCAGGACTGTCTCCGTGGCGCAATTGGCTAGCGCGCTCGGCTGTTAACCGAAAGGTTGGAGTTTCGAGCCCTCCCGGGACAGGTGTGTTGCTTTTTTCTTCGCGCTGATAGCTTTGAAGATATGTTCTGACGGTGGTGAGAGTGGAGCACTACTGTCTCCGTGGCGCAATAGGCTAGCGCGATCGGCTGTTAACCGAAAGGTTGGAGGTTCGAGCCCACCCGGTGGTGGTGTGTTGCCTTTTACT
The DNA here is from genome assembly GCF_043290135.1 of Rhipicephalus microplus. Lineage (NCBI taxonomy): Eukaryota > Metazoa > Arthropoda > Arachnida > Ixodida > Ixodidae > Rhipicephalus > Rhipicephalus microplus. The sequence continues at coordinate 123,078 of NW_027464611.1, read as the reverse complement.
TTGCGCCGATAGCTTTGAAGATATGTTCTGATGTTGGTGAGAGTGGAGCACGACTGTCTCCGTGGCGCAATTGGCTAGTGCGATCGGCTGTTAACCGAAAGGTCGGAGGTTCGAGCCCTCCCGGGAAAGGTTTGTTGCTTTTTTCTTTGCACTGATAGCTTTGAAGATATGTTCTGATGGTGGTGAGAGTGGAGCACGACTGTCTCCGTGGCACAATAGGCTAGCGCGATCGGCTGTTATCCGAAAGGTTGGAGGTTCGAGCCCACCCGGTGGTGGTGTGTTGCCTTTTTCTTTGCGCCGATAGCTTTGAAGATATGTTCTGATGGTGGTGAGAGTAGAGCAGGACTGTCTCCGTGGCGATATTGGCTAGCGCGATCGGCTGTTGACTGAAAGGTTGGAGTTTCGAGCCCTCTGGGAAATGTTTGTTGCTTTTTTCTTTGCACTGATAGCTTTGAAGATATGTTCTGATGGTGGTGAGAGTGGAGCACGACTGTCTCCGTGGCACAATAGGCTACCGCGATCGGCTGTTAACCGAAAGGTTGGAGGTTCGAGCCCACCTGGTGGTGGTGTGTTGCCATTTTCTTTGCGCCGATAGCTTTGAAGATATGTTCTGATGTTGGTGAGTGTGGAGCACGACTGTCTCCGTGGCGCAATTGGCTAGTGCGATCGGCTCTTAACCGAAAGGTTGGAGGTTCGAGCACACCCCGTGGTGGTGCGGCGTTTTTTTTTTCTGTGGGCTGATAGCTTTGAAGATATGTTTTGAGGGTGGTGAGAGTGGAGTACGACTGTCTCCACGGCGCAATTGGCTAGCGCGATCAGCTGTTAACCGAAAGGTTGGAGTTTCGAGCCCACCCGGTGGTGGTGCGGCGCTTTTTTTCTTTGGGCTGATAGCTCTGAAGATATGTTCTGACGGTGGTGAGATTGGAGCACGACTGTCTCCGTGGCGCAATTGGCTAGTGCGATCGGCTGTTAACCGAATGGTTGGAGGTTCGAGCCCACCCGGTGGTGGTGCGGCGCTTTTTTTTCTTTGGGCTGATAGCTATGAAGATATGTTCTGATGGTGGTGAGAGTGGAGCAGGACTATCTCCGTGGCGCAATTGGCTAGCGCGATCGGCTTTTAACCAAAAACTTGGATGTTCGAGCCCACCCGGCGGTGGTGCGGCGCTTTTTTTTCCTTGGGCTGATAGCTTTGAAGATATGTTCTGATGGTGGTGAGAGTGGAGCAGAACTGTCTACGTGGCGCAATTGGCTAGCGCGATCGGCTGTTAACCGACAGGTTGGAATTTCAAGCCCTCCCGGGAGTGGTGTGTTGCTTTTTTCTTTGCGCTGATAGCTTTGAAGATATGTTCTCATGGTGGCGAGAGTGGAGCAGGACAATCTCCGTGGCGCAATTGGCTAGCGCGATCGGCTTTTAACAGAAAACTTGGATGTTCGAGCCCACCCGGCGGTGGTGCGGCGCTTTTTTTTCTTTGGGCTGATAGCTTTGAAGATATGTTCTGATGGTGGTGAGAGTGGAGCACGACTGTCTCCGGGGCGCAATTGGCTAGCGCGATCGGCTGTTAACCGAAAAGTTGGAGTTTCCAGCCCACCCGGTGGTGGTGTGGCGCTTTTTTTTCTTTGGGCTGATAGCTTTAAGATATGTTCTGATGGTGGGGAGAGTGGAGCACGACTGTCTCCGGGGCGCAATTGGCTAGCGCGATCGGCTGTTAACCGAAAGGTTGGAGTTTCAAGCCCACCCGGTGGTGGTGCGGCGCTTTTTTTTCTTTGGGCTGATAGCTTTGAAGAAATGTTCTGACGGCGGTGAGAGTGGAGCAGGACTGTTTCCGTGGCGCGATTGGCTAGCGCGATCGGCTGTTAACCGAAAACTTGGATGTTCGAGCCCACCCAGCGGTGGTGCGGTGCTTTTTTTTTCTTTGGGCTGATAGCTTTGACGATATGTTCTGACGGTGTTGAGAGTGGAGCACGACTGTCTCCGTGGCGCAATTGGCTAGCGCGATCGGCTGTTAACCGAAAGGTTGGAGGCTTGAGCCCACCCGGTGGTGGTGCGGGGCTTTTTTTTCTTTGGGGTAATAGCTCTGAAGAAATTTTCTGATGGTGGTGAGAGTGGAGCACGACTGTCTCTTTGGCGCAGTTGGCTAGCGCCTTCGGCTGTTAACCGAAAGCTTGGAGGTTCGAGCCAACCCGGTGTTGGTGCGGCGCTTTTTTTTCTTTGGGCTGATAGCTTTGAAGATATGTTCTGATGGTGGTGAGAGTGGAGCAGAACTGTCTCCATGGCGCAACTGGCTAGCTCGATCGGCTGTTAACCGAAAGGTTGGAGTTTGGAGCCAACCCAGTGGTGGTGCGGCGCTTTTTTTTTTCTTTGGGCTGATAGCTTTGAAGTTATGTTCTGATGGTGGTGAGAGTGGAGCAGGACTGTCTCCGTGGCGCAATTGGCTAGCGCGATCGGCTGTTAGCCGAAAGGTTGGAGTTTCGAGCCCTTCCGGGACAGGTGTGTTGCTTTTTTCTTTGCGCTGATAGCTTTGAAGATATGTTCTGACGGTGGTGAGAGTAGAGCAGGACTGTCTCCGTGGCGATATTGGCTAGCGCGATCAGCTGTTGACTGAAAGGTTGGAGTTTCGAGCCCTCCCGGGACAGGTGTGTTGCTTTTTTCTTTGCACTGATAGCTTTGAAGATATGTTCTGATGGTGGTGAGAGTGGAGCACGACTGTCTCCGTGGCGCAGTTGGCTAGCGCGATCGGCTGTTAACCGAAAGGTTGGAGTTTCGAGCCCTCCCGGGACAGGTGTGTTGCTTTTTTCTTTGCGCTGATAGCTTTAAAGATATGTTCTGATGGTGGCGAGAGTGGAGCAGGACTATCTCCGTGGCGCAATTGGCTAGCGCGATCGGCTTTTAACCGAAAACTTGGATGTTCGAGCACACCCGGTGGGGGTGCGGCTCTTTTTTTCTTTGGGCTGATAGCTCTGAAGAAATGTTCTGACGGTGGTGAGAGTGGAGCAGGACTGTCTCCGTGGCGCAATTGGCTAGCGCGATTGGCTGTTAACCGAAAGGTTGGAGTTTCGAGCCCACCCGGTGGTGGTGCGGCGCTTTTTTTTCTTTGGGCTGATAGCTTTGAAGTTATGTTCTGATGGTGGTGAGAGTGGAGCAGGATTGTCTCCGAGGCGCAATTAGCTAGCGCGATCGGCTGTTAACCGAAAGGATGGAGTTTCGAGCCCTCCCGGGAGTGGTGTTGTGCTTTTTTCTTTGCGCTGATAGCTTTAAAGATATGTTCTGATGGTGGTGAAAGTGGGGCTTGACTGTCTCCATGGCGCAATTGGCTAGCGCGATCGGCTGTTAACTGCAACGTTGGAGGTTCAAGCCCACCCGGTGGTGGAGCGGCGCTTTTTTTTCTTTGGGCTGATAGCTCTGAAGAAATGTTCTGACGGTGGTGAGAGTGGGGCACGACTGTCTCCGTGGCGCAAATGGCTAGCACGATCAGCTGTTAGCCGAAAGGTTGGAGGTTCGAGCCCACCCGATGGTGGTGCGGTGCTTTTTTTTCTGTGGGCTGATAGCTTTGAAGATATGTTCTGATGGTGGTGAGAGTGGAGCAGGACTGTCTCCGTGCCGCAATCGGCTAGCGCGATCGGCTGTTAACCGAAAGGTTGGAGGTTCGAGCCCACCCGGTGGTGGTGCGGCGCTTTTTTTTCTTTGGGGTAACAGCTCTGAAGAAATTTTCTGATGGTGGTGAGAGTGGAGCACGACTGTCTCTTTGGCGCAGTTGGCTAGCGCCATCGGCTGTTAACCGAAAGCTTGGAGGTTCGAGCCCACCCGGTGTTGGTGCGGCGCTTTTTTTTCTTTGGGCTGATAGCTTTGAAGATATGTTCTGATGGTGGTGAGAGTGGAGCAGAACTGTCTCCGTGGCGCAACTGGCTAGCTCGATCGGCTGTTAACCGAAAGGTTGGAGTTTGGAGCCAACCCAGTGGCGGTGCGGCGCTTTTTTTTCTTTGGGCTGATAGCTTTGAAGTTATGTTCTGATGGTGGTGAGAGTGGAGCAGGACTGTCTCCGTGGCGCAATTGGCTAGCGCGCTCGGCTGTTAACCGAAAGGTTGGAGTTTCGAGCCCTCCCGGGACAGGTGTGTTGCTTTTTTCTTTGCGCTGATAGCTTTGAAGATATGTTCTGACGGTGGTGAGAGTGGAGCACTACTGTCTCCGTGGCGCAATAGGCTAGCGCGATCGGCTGTTAACCGAAAGGTTGGAGGTTCGAGCCCACCCGGTGGTGGTGTGTTGCCTTTTTCTTTGCGCCGATAGCTTTGAAGATATGTTCTGATGTTGGTGAGAGTGGAGCACGACTGTCTCCGTGGCGCAATTGGCTAGTGCGATCGGCTGTTAACCGAAAGGTCGGAGGTTCGAGCCCTCCCGGGAAAGGTTTGTTGCTTTTTTCTTTGCACTGATAGCTTTGAAGATATGTTCTGATGGTGGTGAGAGTGGAGCACGACTGTCTCCGTGGCACAATAGGCTAGCGCGATCGGCTGTTATCCGAAAGGTTGGAGGTTCGAGCCCACCCGGTGGTGGTGTGTTGCCTTTTTCTTTGCGCCGATAGCTTTGAAGATATGTTCTGATGGTGGTGAGAGTAGAGCAGGACTGTCTCCGTGGCGATATTGGCTAGCGCGATCGGCTGTTGACTGAAAGGTTGGAGTTTCGAGCCCTCTGGGAAATGTTTGTTGCTTTTTTCTTTGCACTGATAGCTTTGAAGATATGTTCTGATGGTGGTGAGAGTGGAGCACGACTGTCTCCGTGGCACAATAGGCTACCGCGATCGGCTGTTAACCGAAAGGTTGGAGGTTCGAGCCCACCTGGTGGTGGTGTGTTGCCATTTTCTTTGCGCCGATAGCTTTGAAGATATGTTCTGATGTTGGTGAGTGTGGAGCACGACTGTCTCCGTGGCGCAATTGGCTAGTGCGATCGGCTCTTAACCGAAAGGTTGGAGGTTCGAGCACACCCCGTGGTGGTGCGGCGTTTTTTTTTTCTGTGGGCTGATAGCTTTGAAGATATGTTTTGAGGGTGGTGAGAGTGGAGTACGACTGTCTCCACGGCGCAATTGGCTAGCGCGATCAGCTGTTAACCGAAAGGTTGGAGTTTCGAGCCCACCCGGTGGTGGTGCGGCGCTTTTTTTCTTTGGGCTGATAGCTCTGAAGATATGTTCTGACGGTGGTGAGATTGGAGCACGACTGTCTCCGTGGCGCAATTGGCTAGTGCGATCGGCTGTTAACCGAATGGTTGGAGGTTCGAGCCCACCCGGTGGTGGTGCGGCGCTTTTTTTTCTTTGGGCTGATAGCTATGAAGATATGTTCTGATGGTGGTGAGAGTGGAGCAGGACTATCTCCGTGGCGCAATTGGCTAGCGCGATCGGCTTTTAACCAAAAACTTGGATGTTCGAGCCCACCCGGCGGTGGTGCGGCGCTTTTTTTTCCTTGGGCTGATAGCTTTGAAGATATGTTCTGATGGTGGTGAGAGTGGAGCAGAACTGTCTACGTGGCGCAATTGGCTAGCGCGATCGGCTGTTAACCGACAGGTTGGAATTTCGAGCCCTCCCGGGAGTGGTGTGTTGCTTTTTTCTTTGCGCTGATAGCTTTGAAGATATGTTCTCATGGTGGCGAGAGTGGAGCAGGACAATCTCCGTGGCGCAATTGGCTAGCGCGATCGGCTTTTAACAGAAAACTTGGATGTTCGAGCCCACCCGGCGGTGGTGCGGCGCTTTTTTTCTTTGGGCTGATAGCTTTGAAGATATGTTCTGATGGTGGTGAGAGTGGAGCACGACTGTCTCCGGGGCGCAATTGGCTAGCGCGATCGGCTGTTAACCGAAAGGTTGGAGTTTCCAGCCCACCCGGTGGTGGTGTGGCGCTTTTTTTTCTTTGGGCTGATAGCTTTAAGATATGTTCTGATGGTGGGGAGAGTGGAGCACGACTGTCTCCGGGGCGCAATTGGCTAGCGCGATCGGCTGTTAACCGAAAGGTTGGAGTTTCAAGCCCACCCGGTGGTGGTGCGGCGCTTTTTTTTCTTTGGGCTGATAGCTTTGAAGAAATGTTCTGACGGCGGTGAGAGTGGAGCAGGACTGTTTCCGTGGCGCGATTGGCTAGCGCGATCGGCTGTTAACCGAAAACTTGGATGTTCGAGCCCACCCAGCGGTGGTGCGGCGCTTTTTTTTTCTTTGGGCTGATAGCTTTGACGATATGTTCTGACGGTGTTGAGAGTGGAGCACGACTGTCTCCGTGGCGCAATTGGCTAGCGCGATCGGCTGTTAACCGAAAGGTTGGAGGCTTGAGCCCACCCGGTGGTGGTGCGGGGCTTTTTTTTCTTTGGGGTAATAGCTCTGAAGAAATTTTCTGATGGTGGTGAGAGTGGAGCACGACTGTCTCTTTGGCGCAGTTGGCTAGCGCCTTCGGCTGTTAACCGAAAGCTTGGAGGTTCGAGCCAACCCGGTGTTGGTGCGGCGCTTTTTTTTCTTTGGGCTGATAGCTTTGAAGATATGTTCTGATGGTGGTGAGAGTGGAGCAGAACTGTCTCCATGGCGCAACTGGCTAGCTCGATCGGCTGTTAACCGAAAGGTTGGAGTTTGGAGCCAACCCAGTGGTGGTGCGGCGCTTTTTTTTTTCTTTGGGCTGATAGCTTTGAAGTTATGTTCTGATGGTGGTGAGAGTGGAGCAGGACTGTCTCCGTGGCGCAATTGGCTAGCGCGATCGGCTGTTAGCCGAAAGGTTGGAGTTTCGAGCCCTTCCGGGACAGGTGTGTTGCTTTTTTCTTTGCGCTGATAGCTTTGAAGATATGTTCTGACGGTGGTGAGAGTAGAGCAGGACTGTCTCCGTGGCGATATTGGCTAGCGCGATCAGCTGTTGACTGAAAGGTTGGAGTTTCGAGCCCTCCCGGGACAGGTGTGTTGCTTTTTTCTTTGCACTGATAGCTTTGAAGATATGTTCTGATGGTGGTGAGAGTGGAGCACGACTGTCTCCGTGGCGCAGTTGGCTAGCGCGATCGGCTGTTAACCGAAAGGTTGGAGTTTCGAGCCCTCCCGGGACAGGTGTGTTGCTTTTTTCTTTGCGCTGATAGCTTTAAAGATATGTTCTGATGGTGGCGAGAGTGGAGCAGGACTATCTCCGTGGCGCAATTGGCTAGCGCGATCGGCTTTTAACCGAAAACTTGGATGTTCGAGCACACCCGGTGGGGGTGCGGCTCTTTTTTTCTTTGGGCTGATAGCTCTGAAGAAATGTTCTGACGGTGGTGAGAGTGGAGCAGGACTGTCTCCGTGGCGCAATTGGCTAGCGCGATTGGCTGTTAACCGAAAGGTTGGAGTTTCGAGCCCACCCGGTGGTGATGCGGCGCTTTTTTTTCTTTGGGCTGATAGCTTTGAAGTTATGTTCTGATGGTGGTGAGAGTGGAGCAGGATTGTCTCCGAGGCGCAATTAGCTAGCGCGATCGGCTGTTAACCGAAAGGATGGAGTTTCGAGCCCTCCCGGGAGTGGTGTTGTGCTTTTTTCTTTGCGCTGATAGCTTTAAAGATATGTTCTGATGGTGGTGAAAGTGGGGCTTGACTGTCTCCATGGCGCAATTGGCTAGCGCGATCGGCTGTTAACTGCAACGTTGGAGGTTCAAGCCCACCCGGTGGTGGAGCGGCGCTTTTTTTTCTTTGGGCTGATAGCTCTGAAGAAATGTTCTGACGGTGGTGAGAGTGGGGCACGACTGTCTCCGTGGCGCTAATGGCTAGCACGATCAGCTGTTAGCCGAAAGGTTGGAGGTTCGAGCCCACCCGATGGTGGTGCGGTGCTTTTTTTTCTGTGGGCTGATAGCTTTGAAGATATGTTCTGATGGTGGTGAGAGTGGAGCAGGACTGTCTCCGTGCCGCAATCGGCTAGCGCGATCGGCTGTTAACCGAAAAGTTGGAGGTTCGAGCCCACCCGGTGGTGGTGCGGCGCTTTTTTTTCTTTGCGCTGATAGCTTTGAAGATATGTTCTGATGGTGGTGAGAGTGCAGCACGACTGTCTCCGTGGCGCAATTGGCTAGCGCAATCGGCTGTTAACCGAAAGGTTGGAGGTTCGAGCCCAACCGGTGGTGGTGCGGCGCTTTTTTTCTTTGGGCTGATAGCTTTGAAGATATGTTCTGATGGTGGTGAGAGTGGAGCAGGACTGTCTCCGTGCCGCAATCGGCTAGCGCGATCAGCTGTTAACCGAAAAGTTGGAGGTTCGAGCCCACCCGGTGGTGGTGCGGCGCTTTTTTTTCTTTGCGCTGATAGCTTTGAAGATATGTTCTGATGGTGGTGAGAGTGGAGCACGACTGTCTCCGTGGCGCGATTGGCTAGCGCGATCGGCTGTTAACCGAAAGGTTGGGGTTTCGAGCCCTCCCGGGAGTTGTGTGTTGCTTTTTTCTTTGCGCTGATAGCTTTGAAGATATGTTCTGACGGTGGTGAGAGTGGAGCACGACTGTCTCCGTGGCGCAATTGGCTAGCGCGATCGGCTGTTAACCGAAAGGTTGGAGGTTCGAGCCCACCCGGTGGTGGTGCGGCGCTTTTTTAGGGGCGAAGCTCCTTAGGGCGTGGGCTGTGCGTCCCCTGTAGCCTGTATGTAGCCACCTCTAGTTTAGTACTTGCAGTGTTCACTAGATGGCGGTACCGTGCCCTGTATGTAGCCACCTCTAGTTTAGTTCTTGTAGTGTTTACTAGATGGTGGTACTTGTAGCTGATGATGAAAAGGTGCAAGATGTTATAATCTAGAAAAAGCGGTACTTGTAGTTGATGAAAGACGCGAGATCTTATAAAATAGGAATAATGACACATATGGCGCGTGTCATTGGTTGAAGGCAATCGTTCCGTTTAGTGCGGCGACGTACGCTAGGGGGAGCGATGTAATAAAATCGAGTGGGCAAAATGTACACAGAATTCATGGTTTACCAGGTTTACCTCCGGAGCTTCGCCCACTCATCATCATTCACTTCGTGGATATGGCGGAATTTTTTTTCTTCGGGCTGATAGCTTTGAAGATATGTTCTGACGGTGGTGAGAGTGGAGCACGACTGTCTCCGTGGCGCAATTGGCTAGCGCGATCGGCTGTTAACCGAAAGGTTGGAGGTTCGAGGCGACCCGATGGTGGTGCGGCGCTTTTTTTTTTGGGCTGATAGCTTTGAAGTTATGTTCTGATGGTGGTGAGAGTGGAGCAGGATTGTCTCCGTGGCGCAATTAGCTAGCGCGATCGGCTGTTAACCGGAAGGATGGAGTTTCGAGCCCTCCCGGGAGTAGTGTGTTGCTTTTTTTTGCGCTGATAGCTTTGAAGATATGTTCTGATGGTGGTGAAAGTGGGGCACAACTGTCTCCGTGGCGCAATTGGCTAGCGCAATCGGCTGTTAACCGCAAGTTGGAGGTTCAAGCCCACCCGGTGGTGGCGCGGCGCTTTTTTTTCTTTGGGCTGATGATTTTTTTTCTTAGCTCTGAAGAAATGTTCTGGCGGTGGTGAGAGTGGAGCACGACTGTCTCCGTGGTGCAAATGGCTAGCGGCATCGGCTCTTAACCGAAAGGTTGGAGGTTCAAGCCCACCCGGTGGTGGTGCGGCGCTTTTTTTTCTGTGGGATGATAGCTTTGAAGATATGTTCTGATGGTGGTGAGAGTGGAGCAGGACTGTCTCCGTGCCGCAATCGACTAGTGCGATCGGCTGTTAACCGAAAGGTCGGAGATTCGAGCCCACCCGGTGGTGGTGCGGCGCTTTTTTTTCCTTGGGCTGATAGCTTTGAAGATATGTTCCGATGGTGAGGAGAGTGGAGCAGGACTGTCTCCGTGGCGACTCTGGCTAGCACGCTCGGCTGTTAACCGAAAGGTTTGAGTTTCGAGCCCACCCGGTGGTGGTGCGACGCTTTTTTTCTTTGGGCTGATAGCTTTGACGATATGTTCTGACGGTGGTGAGAGTGGAGCACGACTGTCTCTGTGGCGCAATTCGCTAGCGCGATCGGCTGTTAACCGAAAGGTTGGAGGTTCGAGCCCACCCGGTGGTGGTGCGGCGCTTTTTTTTCTTTGGGGTAACAGCTCTGAAGAATTTTCTGATGGTGGTGAGAGTGGAGCACGACTGTCTCTTTGGCGCAGTTGGCTAGCGCCATCGGCTGTTAACCGAAAGCTTGGAGGTTCGAGCCCACCCGGTGTTGGTGCGGCGCTTTTTTTTCTTTGGGCTGATAGCTTTGAAGATATGAACTTCAGAAGAATGGATCGCGCTAGCCAATCGCGCCACGGAAACAGTCCTGCTCCACTCTCACCGCCGTCAGAACATTTCTTCAAAGCTATCAGCCCAAAGAAAAAAAAGCGCCGCACCACCACCACCGGGTGTGCTCGAACCTCCAACCTTTCAGGACTGTCTCCGTGGCGCAATTGGCTAGCGGCTCGAACCTCTGACCTTTCGATTAACAGCCGATCGCGCTAGCCAATATCGCCATGGAGACAGTCCAGCTCCGCTCTCACCACCATCAGAACATATCTTCAAAGCTATCAGCCCAAAAAAAGCGCCACACCACCACCGGGTGGGCTCGAACCTCCAACCTTTCGGTTAAGAGCCGATGCCGCTAGCCATTCGCGCCACGGAGACAGTCGTGCTCCACTCCCAGCACCGTCAGAACATTTCTTCAAAGCTATCAGCGCAAAGAAAAAAGCAACACACCACTCCCGGGTGGGCTCGAAACTCCAACCTTTCGGTTAACAGCCGATCTCGTGAGCCAATTGCGCCACGGAGACAGTCCTGCTCCACTCTCACCACCATCAGAACATAACTTCAAAGCTATCAGCCCAACGAAAAAAAAGCGCTGCACCAACACCGGGTGGTCTCGAGACTCGAACGTTTCGGTTAACAGCCGATCGCGCTAGCCAATTGCGCCACGGAGACAGTTCTGCTCCACTCTCACCATCATCAGAACATATCTTCAAAGCTATCAGCCCAAAGAAAAAAAAGCGCCGCACCACCACCACCGGGTGGGCTCGAACCTCCAACCATTCGGTTAACAGCCGATCGCGCTAGCCAATTGCGCCACGGAGACAGTCGTGTTGCACTCTCACCACCATCAGAACATATCTTCAAAGCTATCAGCGCAAAGAAAAAAAAGCGCCGCACCACCACCGGGTGGGCTCGAACCTCCAACGTTTCGGTTAACAGCCGATCGCGCTAGCCAATTGCGCCACGGAGACAGTTCTGCTCCACTCTCACCATCATCAGAACATATCTTCAAAGCTATCAGCCCAAAGAAAAAAAAGCGCCGCACCACCACCACCGGGTGTGCTCGAACCTCCAACCTTTCAGTTAACAGCTGATCGCGCTAGCCAACTGCGCCACGGAGACAGTCGTGCTGCACTCTCACCACCATCAGAACATATCTTCAAAGCTATCAGTGCAAAGAAAAAAAAGCGCCGCACCACCACCGGGTGGGCTCGAACCTCCAACTTTTCGGTTAACAGCAGATCGTGCTAGCCAATTGCGCCATGGAGACAGTCCTGCTCCACTCTCACCACCATCAGAACATATCTTCAAAGCTATCAGCCCACAGAAAAAAAAGCGCCACACCACCACCGGGTGGGCTCGAACCTCCAACCTTTCGGTTAACAGCCGATCGCGCTAGCCTATTGCGCCATGGAGACAGTCGTGCTCCACTCTCACTACCGTCAGAACATACCTTCAAAGCTATCAGCGCAAAGAAAAAATCAACACACCACTCCCGGGAGGGCTCGAAACTCCGACCTTTCGGTTAACAGCCGATCGCGCTAGCCAATTGCGCCATGGAGACAGTCCTGCTCCACTTTCACCACCAGTAGAACATATCGTCAAAGCTATCAGCCCAAAGAAAAAAAAGCACCGCACCACCACCGGGTGGGCTCGAACCTCCAACCTTTCGGTTAACAGCCGATCGCGCTAGCCAATTGCGCCACGGAGACAGTCGTGCTCCACTCTCACCACCGTCAGAACATATCTTCAAAGGTATCAGCGCAAAGAAAAAAAGCACCGCACCACCACCGGGTGGGATCGAACCTCCAACTTTTCGGTTAACAGCCGATCGCGCTAGCCAATTGCTGCACGGAGACAGTCCTGCTCCACTCTCTGCACCATCAGAACATATCTTCAATGCTATTAGCCCATAGAAAAAAAAAGTGCCGCACCACCTTCGGGTGGGCTCGAACGTCCAACCTTTCGGTTAACAGCTGATCGCGCTAGCCAATTGCGCAACGAAGACAGTCGTGCTCCACTATCACCACCCTCAGAACATATCTTCAAAGCTATGAGCCCAAAGAAAAAAAGCGCCGCACCACCACCGGGTGGGCTCGAACCTCCGACCTTTTGGTTAACAGCTGATCGCGCTAGCCTATTGCGCCACGGAGACAGTCCTGCTCCACTCTCACCACCATCAGAACATATCTTCAAAGCTATCAGCCCAAAGAAAAAAAAAGCGCCGCACCACCACAGGGTGGGCTCGAACCTCCAAACTTTCGGTTAAGAGCCGATGCCGCTAGCCATTTGCGCCACGGAGACAGTCGTGCTCCACTCTCACCACCGTCAGAACATTTCTTCAGAGCTATCAGCCCAAAGAAAAAAAAGCGCCGCACCACCACCAGGTGGGCTCGAACCTCCAACATTTCGGTTAAGGGCTGATCGCGCTAGCCAATTGCGCCAGGGAGACAGTCGTGTTCCACTCTCACCACCCTAAGAACATATCTTCAAAGCTATCAGCCCAAAGAAAAAAAAGTGCCACACCACTACCGGGTGGACTCGAACCTCCGACATTTCGGTTAACAGCCGATCGCGCTAGCCAATTGCGCCACGGAGACAGTCGTGCTCCACTCTCACCACCGTAAGAACATATCTTCAAAGCTATCAGCGCAAAGAAAAAAAAAACGCCGCACCACCACCGGGTGGGATCGAACCTCCAACTTTTCGGTTAACAGCCGATCGCGCTAGCCAATTGCGGCACGGAGACAGTCGTGCTCCACTCTCACCACCATCAGAACATATCTTCAAAGCTATCAGCGCAAAGAAAAAAGCAACACACCACTCCCGTGAGGGCTCGAAACTCCAACCTTTCGGTTAACAGCCAATCGCGCTAGGCAATTGTGCCACGGAGACAGTCCTGCTCCACTCTCACCACCATCAGAACATAACTTCAAAGCTATCAGCCCAAAGAAAAAAAAGCGCTGCACCACCTTCGGGTGGGCTCGAACGTCCAACCTTTCGGTTAACAGCTGATCGCGCTAGCCAATTGCGCCAAGGAGACAGTCGTGCTCCACTCTCACCACCCTCAGAACATATCTTCAAAGCTATCAGTTCAAATAAAAAAAGCGCCGCACCACCACCGGGTGGGGTCGAACCTCCGACCTTTCGGTTAACAGCCGAGCGCGCTAGCCAATTGCGCCATGGAGACAGTCCTGCTCCAATCTCACCACCATCAGAACATATCTTCAAAGCTATCAGCCCAAAGAAAAAAAAGCGCCGCACCACCACCGGGTGGGCTCGAACCTTCAGCCTTTCGGTTAACAGCCGATCGCGCTAGCCGATGGCTCCATGGAGACAGTCGTGCACCACTCTCACCACCATCAGAACATATCTTCAAAGCTATCAGCGCAAAGAAACAAGCAACACACCACTCCCAGGAGGCTCAAAACCTCCAACTTTTCGGTTAACAGCCGATCGCGATATCCAATTGCGGCACGGAGACAGTCCTGCTCCACTCTCACCACCATCAGAACATATCTTCAAAGCTATCAGCCCACAGAAAAAAAAAGCGCCGAACCACCTTCGGGTGGGCTCGAACCTCCAACCTTTCGATTAACAGCTGATCGCGCTAGCCAATTGCTCCACGGAGACAGTCGTGCTCCACTCTCACCACCCTCAGAACATATCTTCAAAGCTATCAGCCCAAAGAAAAAAAAGCGCCGCACCACCACCGGGTGGGCTCGAACCTCTGACCTTTCGGTTAACAGCCGATCGCTCTAGCCAATATTGCCATGGAGACAGTCCTGCTCCGCTCTCACCACCATCAGAACGTATCTTCAAAGCTATCAGCCCAAAAAAAAGCGCCGCACTACCACCGGGTGGGCTCGAACCTCCAAACTTTCGGTTAAGAGCCGATGCCGCTAGCCATTCGCGCCACGGAGACAGTCGTGCTCCACTCTCAGCACCGTCAGAACATTTCTTCAGAGCTATCAGCCCAAAGATAAAAAAGCGCCGCACCACCACCGGGTGGGCTCGAACCTCCAACCTTTCGGTTAACAGCCGATCGCGCTAGCCAATAGCGCAACGGAGACAGTCGTGCCTCACTTTCACCACCATCAGAACATATCTTCAAAGCTATCAGCGCAAAGAAAAATGCAACACACCACTCCCGTGTGGGCTCGAAACTCCAACCTTTCGGTTAACAGCCGATCGCGTGAGCCAATTGCGCCACGGAGACAGTCCTGCTCCACTCTCACCACCATCAGAACATAACTTCAAAGCTATCAGCCCAACGAAAAAAAAGCGCCGCACCAACAACGGGTGGTCTCGAAACTCGAACGTTTCGGTTAACAGCCGATCGCGATAGCCAATTGCGCCACGGAGACAGTTCTGCTCCACTCTCACCATCATCAGAACATATCTTCAAAGCTATCAGCCCAAAGAAAAAAAAGCGCCGCACCACCACCACCGGGTGGGCTCGAACCTCCAACCTTTCGGTTAACAGCCGATCGCGCTAGCCAATTGCGCCACGGAGACAGTCCTGATCCATTCTCACCACCATCAGAACATATCTTCAAAGCTATCAGCCCACAGAAAAAAAAGCGCCGCACCACCACCGGGTGGGCTCGAACCTCCAACCTTTCGGTTAACAGCCGATCGCGCTAGCCTATTGCGCCACGGAGACAGTCGTGCTCCACTCCCACCACCGTCAGAACATACCTTCAAAGCTATCAGCGCAAAGAAAAAATCAACACACCACTCCCGGGAGGGCTCGAAACTCCGACCTTTTGGTTAACAGCCGATCGCGCTAGCCAATTGCGCCACGGAGACAGTCCTGCTCCACTCTCACCACCAGTAGAACATATCGTCAAAGCTATCAGCCCAAAGGAAAAAAAGCGCCGCACCACCACCGGGTGGGCTCGAACCTCGAACCTTTCGGTCAACAGCCGATCGCGCTAGCCAATTGCGCCACGGAGACAGGCGTGCTCCACTCTCACCAACGTCAGAACATATCTTCAAAGCTATCAGCGCAAAGAAAAAAAAGCGCCGCACCACCACCGGGTGGGATCGAACCTCCAACTTTCCGGTTAACAGCCGATCGCGCTAGCGAATTGCGGCACGGAGACAGTCCTGCTCCACTCTCAGCACCATCAAAACATATCTTCAAAGCTATCAGCCCATAGAAAAAAAAGCGCCACACCAACACCGGGTGGGCTCGAAACTCGAACGTTTCGGTTAACAGCCGATCGCGCTAGCCAATTGCGCCACGGAGACAGTTCTGCTCCACTCTCACCATCATCAGAACTTATCTTCAAAGCTATCAGCCCAAAGAAAAAAAAGCGCCGAACCACCATCGGGTGGGCTCGAACCTCCAACCTTTCGATTAACAGCTGATCGCGCTAGCCAATTGCGCCACGGAGACAGTCGTGCTCCACTCTCACCACCCTCAGAACATATCTTCAAAGCTATCAGCCCAAAGAAAAAAAAGCGCCGCACCACCACCGGGTGGGCTCGAACCTCTGACCTTTCGGTTAACAGCCGATCGCGCTAGCCAATATCGCCATGGAGACAGTCCAGCTCCGCTCTCACCACCATCAGAACATATCTTCAAAGCTATCAGCCCAAAAAAAGCGCCACACCACCACCGGGTGGGCTCGAACCTCCAACCTTTCGGTTAAGAGCCGATGCCGCTAGCCATTCGCGCCACGGAGACAGTCGTGCTCCACTCTCACCACCATCAGAACATATCTTCAAAGCTATCAGTGCAAAGAAAAATGTTCTGATGGTGGTGAGAGTACAGCAGGACTGTCTCCGTGCCGCAATTGGCTAGCGCGATCGGCTGTTAACCGAAAAGTTGGAGGTTCGAGCCCAGCCAGTGGTGGTGCGGCGCTTTTTTTTTCCTTTGGGCTGATAGCTTTGAAGTTATGTTCTGATGGTGGTGAGAGTGGAACAGGACTGTCTCCGTGGCGCAATTGGCTAGCGCGATCGGCTGTTAACCGACAGGTTGGAGTTTCGAGCCCTCCCGGGAGTGGTGTGCTGCTTTTTTCTTTGCGCTGATAGCTTTGAAGATATGTTCTGACGGTGGTGAGAGTGGAGTACGACTGTCTCCGTGGCGCAATTGGCTAGCGCGATCGGCTGTTAACCGAAAGGTCGGAGGTTCAAGCACACGCGGTGGTGGTGCGGCGCTTTTTTTTCTTTGGGCTGATAGCTTTGAAGATATGTTCCGATGGTGGCGAGAGTGGAGCAGGACTGTCTCCGTGGCGCAACTGGCTAGCGCGCTCGGCTGTTAAACGAAAGGTTGGAGTTTCGAGCCCTCCCGGTGGTGGTGCGGCGCTTTTTTTCTTTGGGCTGATAGCTCTGAAGAAATGGTCTGACGGAGGTGAGAGTGGAGCAGGACTGTCTCCGTGGCGCCATTGGCTAGCGCGATCGGCTGTTAACCGAAAAGTTGGAGGTTCGAGCCCTCCCGGGAGGGGTGTGTTGCTTTTTTCTTTCCGCTGATAGCTTTGAAGATATGTTCTGATGGTGGTGAGAGTGGAGCACGACTGTCTCCGTGGCGCAATTGGCTAGCGCAATCGGCTGTTAACCGAAAGGTTGGAGGTTCGAGCCCACCCGGTGGTGGTGCGGCGCTTTTTTTTGGGCTGATAGCTTTGACGATATGTTCTACTGGTGGTGAGAGTGAAGCAGGATTGTCTCCGTGGCGCAATTGGCTAGCGCGATCGGCTGTTGACCGAAAGGTTGGGGTTTCGAGCCCTTCCGGGAATTGTGTGTTGCTTTTTTCTTTGCGCTGATAGCTTTCAAGATATGTTCTGACGGTGGCGAGAGTGGAGCAGGACTATCTCCGTGGCGCAATTGGCTAGCGCGATCGGCTGTTAACCGAAAGGTTGGAGTTTCGAGCCCACCCGGTGGTGGTGCGGCGCTTTTTTTCTTTGGGCTGATAGCTTTGAAGATTTTGAAGATATGTTCTGATGGTGGTGAAAGTGGGGCGCGACTGTCTACGTGGCGCAATTGGCTAGCGCGATCGGCTGTTAACCGACATGTTGGAATTTCGAGCCCTCCCGGGAGTGGTGTGTTGCTTTTTTCTTTGCGCTGATAGCTTTGAAGATATGTTCTGATGGTGGTGAGAGTGGAGCAGGACTGTCTCCGTGCCGCAATCGGCTAGCGCGATGGGCTGTTAACCGAAAAGTTGGAGGTTCGAGCCCACCCGGTGGTGGTGTGGCGCTTTTTTTTCATTGGGCTGATAGCTCTGAAGAAATGTTCTGACGGTGGTGTGAGTGGAGGAGGACTGTCTCCGTGGCGCAATTGGCTAGCGCAATCGTCTGTTAACCAAAAAGTTGGAGGTTCGGGCCCTCCCGGGAGGGGTGTGATGCTTTTTTCTTTGCGCTGATAGCTTTGAAGATATGTTCTGATGGTGGCGAGAGTGGAGCAGGACAATCTCCGTGGCGCAATTGGCTAGCGCGATCGGCTTTTAACAGAAAACTTGGATGTTCGAGCCCACCCGGCGGTGGTGCGGCAATTTTTTTTCTTTGGGCTGATAGCTCTGAAGAAATGTTCTGACGGTGGTAAGAGTGGAGCAGGACTGTCTCCGTGGCGCAATTGGCTAGCGCGATCGGCTGTTAACCGAAAAGTTGGAGGTTGGAGCCCTCCCGGGAGGGGTGTGTTGCTTTTTTCTTTGCGCTGATAGCTTTGAAGATATGTTCTGATGGTGGTGAGAGTGGAGCACGACTGTCTCCGTGGCGCTATTGGCTAGTGCGATCGGCTGTGAACCGAAAGGTCGGAGGTTCAAGCACACGCGGTGGTGGTGCGGCGCTTTTTTTTCTTTGGGCTGATAGCTTTGAAGATATGTTCCGATGGTGGCGAGAGTGGAGCAGGACTGTCTCCGTGGCGCAACTGGCTAGCGCGCTCGGCTGTTAAACGAAAGGTTGGAGTTTCAAGCCCACCCTGTGGTGGTGCGGCGCTTTTTTTTCTTTGGGCTGATAGCTCTGAAGAAATGTTCTGACGGTGGTAAGAGTGGAGCAGGACTGTCTCCGTGGCGCAATTGGCTAGCGCGATCGGCTGTTAACCGAAAAGTAGGAGGTTCGAGCCCTCCCGGGAGGGGTGTGTTGCTTTTTTCTTTGCGCTGATAGCTTTGAAGATATGTTTTGACGGTGGTGAGAGTGGAGCACGACTGTCTCCGTGGCGCAATTGGCCAGCGCAATCGGCTGTTAACCGAACGGTTGGAGGTTCGAGCCCACCCGGTGGTGGTGCGGCGCTTTTTTTTTCTTTGGCTGATAGCTTTGAAGATATGTTCAGATTGTGGTAAGAGTGGAGCAGGACTATCTCCGTGGCGCAATTGGCTAGCGCGATCGGCTTTTAACCGAAAACTTGGATGTTCGAGCCCACACGGCGGTGGTGCGGCGCTTTTTTTTTCTTTGGGCTGATAGCTTTGAAGATATGTTCTGATGGTGGTGAGAGTGGAGCAGAACTGTCTCCGTGGCGCAATTGGCTAGCGCGATCGGCTGTTAACCGACAGGTTGGAGTTTCGAGCCCTCCCGGGAGTGGTGTGTTGCTTTTTTCTTTGCGCTGATAGCTTTGAAGATATGTTCTGACGGTGGTGAGAGTGGAGCAAGACTGTCTCCGTGGCGCAATTGGCTAGCGCGTACGGCTGTTAACCGAAAGGTCGGAGGTTCAAGCACACGCGGTGGTGGTGCGGCGCTTTTTTTTCTTTGGGCTGATAGCTTTGAAGATATGTTCCGATGGTGGCGAGAGTGGAGCAGGACTGTCTCCGTGGCGCAACTGGCTAGCGCGCTCGGCTGTTAAACGAAAGGTTGGAGTTTCGAGCCCTCCCGGTGGTGGTGCGGCGCTTTTTTTCTTTGGGCTGATAGCTCTGAAGAAATGGTCTGACGGAGGTGAGAGTGGAGCAGGACTGTCTCCGTGGCGCCATTGGCTAGCGCGATCGGCTGTTAACCGAAAAGTTGGAGGTTCGAGCCCTCCCGGGAGGGGTGTGTTGCTTTTTTCTTTCCGCTGATAGCTTTGAAGATATGTTCTGATGGTGGTGAGAGTGGAGCACGACTGTCTCTGTGGCGCAAATGGCTAGCGCAATCGGCTGTTAACCGAAAGGTTGGAGGTTCGAGCCCACCCGGTGGTGGTGCGGCGCTTTTTTTGGGGCTGATAGCTTTGACGACATGTTCTACTGGTGGTGAGAGTGAAGCAGGATTGTCTCCGTGGCGCATTTGGCTAGCGCGATCGGCTGTTGACCGAAAGGTTGGGGTTTCGAGCCCTCCCGGGAATTGTGTGTTGCTTTTTTCTTTGCGCTGATAGCTTTCAAGATATGTTCTGACGGTGGCGAGAGTGGAGCAGGACTATCTCCGTGGGGCAATTGGCTAGCGCGATCGGCTGTTAACCGAAAGGTTGGAGTTTCGAGCCCACCCGGTGGTGGTGCGGCGCTTTTTTTCTTTGGGCTGATAGCTTTGAAGATTTTGAAGATATGTTCTGATGGTGGTGAAAGTGGGGCGCGACTGTCTCCGTGGCGCCATTGGCTAGCGCGATCGGCTGTTAACCGAAAGGTTGGAGGTTCGAGCCCACCCGGTGGTGGTGCGGCGCTTTTTTTTCTTTGGGCTGATAGCTTTGAAGATATGTTCTGAGGGTGGTGAGAGTGGAGCAGGACTGTCTCCGTGCCGCAATCGGCTAGCATGATCGGCTGTTAACCGAAAAGTTGGAGTTTCAAGCCCACCCGGTGGTGGTGCGGCGCTTTTTTTTCTTTGGGCTGATAGCTTTGAAGAAATGTTCTGACGGCGGTGAGAGTGGAGCAGGACTGCTTCCGTGGCGCAATTGGCTAGCGCGATCGGCTGTTAACCGAAAAGTTGGAGGTTCGAGCCCTCCCGGGAAGGGTGTGTTGCTTTTTTCTTTGCGCTGATAGCTTTGAAGATATGTTCTGATGGTGGTGAGAGTGGAGCACGACTGTCTCCGTGGCGCAATTGGCCAGCGCAATCGGCTGTTAACCGAACGGTTGGAGGTTCGAGCCCACCCGGTGGTGGTGCGGCGCTTTTTTTTTCTTTGGGCTGATAGCTTTGAAGATATGTTCAGATTGTGGTAAGAGTGGAGCAGGACTATCTCCGTGGCGCAATTGGCTAGCGCGATGGGCTTTTAACCGAAAACTTGGATGTTCGAGCCCACACGGCGGTGGTGCGGCGCTTTTTTTTTCTTTGGGCTGATAGCTTTGAAGATATGTTCTGATGGTGGTGAGAGTGGAGCAGAACTGTCTCCGTGGCGCAATTGGCTAGCGCGATCGGCTGTTAACCGACAGGTTGGAGTTTCGAGGCCTCCCGGGAGTGGTGTGTTGCTTTTTTCTTTGCGCTGATAGCTTTGAAGATATGTTCTGACGGTGGTGAGAGTGGAGCACGACTGTCTCCGTGGCGCAATTGGCTAGCGCGATCGGCTGTTAACCGAAAGGTCGGAGGTTCAAGCACACGCGGTGGTGGTGCGGCGCTTTTTTTTCTTTGGGCTGATAGCTTTGAAGATATGTTCCGATGGTGGCGAGAGTGGAGCAGGACTGTCTCCGGGGCGCAACTGGCTAGCGCGCTCGGCTGTTAAACGAAAGGTAGGAGTTTCGAGCCCTCCCGGTGGTGGTGCGGCGCTTTTTTTCTTTGGGCTGATAGCTCTGAAGAAATGGTCTGACGGAGGTGAGAGTGGAGCAGGACTGTCTCCGTGGCGCCATTGGCTAGCGCGATCGGCTGTTAACCGAAAAGTTGGAGGTTCGAGCCCTCCCGGGAGGGGTGTGTTGCTTTTTTCTTTCCGCTGATAGCTTTGAAGATATGTTCTGATGGTGGTGAGAGTGGAGCACGACTGTCTCCGTGGCGCAATTGGCTAGCGCAATCGGCTGTTAACCGAAAGGTTGGAGGTTCGAGCCCACCCGGTGGTGGTGCGGCGCTTTTTTTTGGGCTGATAGCTTTGACGATATGTTCTACTGGTGGTGAGAGTGAAGCAGGATTGTCTCCGTGGCGCAATTGGCTAGCGCGATCGGCTGTTGACCGAAAGGTTGGGGTTTCGAGCCCTCCCGGGAATTGTGTGTTGCTTTTTTCTTTGCGCTGATAGCTTTCAAGATATGTTCTGACGCTGGCGAGAGTGGAGCAGGACTATCTCCGTGGCGCAATTGGCTAGCGCGATCGGCTTTTAACCGAAAACTTGGATGTTCGAGCCCACCCGGCGGTGGTGCGGCGCTTTTTTTTCTTTGGGCTGATAGCTTTGAAGATATGTTCTGATGGTGGTGAGAGTGGAGCAGAACTGTCTCTGTGGCGCAATTGGCTAGCGCGATCGGCTGTTAACCGAAAGGTTGGAGTTTCGAGCCCACCCGGTGGTGGTGCGGCGCTTTTTTTTTGGGCTGATAGCTTTGAAGATTTTGAAGATATGTTCTGATGGTGGTGAAAGTGGGGCACGACTGTCTCCGTGGCGCCATTGGCTAGCGCGATCGGCGGTTAACCGCAAGGTTGGAGGTTCAAGCCCACCCGGTGGTGGCGCGGCGCTTTTTTTTCTTTGGGCTGATAGCTCTGAAGAAATGTTCTGACTGTGGTGAGAGTGGAGCACGACTGTCTCCGTGGCGCAAATGGCTAGCGGCATCGGCTCTTAACCGAAAGGTTGGAGGTTCGAGCCCACCCGGTGGTGGTGCGGCGCTTTTTTTTCTTTGGGCTGATAGCTTTGAAGATATGTTCTGAGGGTGGTGAGAGTGGATGGAGCACGACTGACTCCGTGGCGCCATTGGCTAGCGCGATCAGCTGTTAGCCGAAAGGTTGGAGGTTCGAGGCCACCCGATGGTGGTGCGGCGCTTTTTTTTCTGTGGGCTAATAGCTTTGAAGATATGTTCTGATGGTGGTGAGAGTGGAGCAGGACTGTCTCCGTGCCGCAATCGGCTAGCATGATCGGCTGTTAACCGAAAAGTTGGAGTTTCTAGCCCACCCGGTGGTGGTGCGGCGCTTTTTTTTCTTTGGGCTGATAGCTTTGAAGAAATGTTCTAACGGCGGTGAGAGTGGAGCAGGACTGCTTCCGTGGCGCAATTGGCTAGCGCGATCGGCTGTTAACCGAAAAGTTGGAGGTTCGAGCCCTCCCGGGAGGGGTGTGTTGCTTTTTTCTTTGCGCTGATAGCTTTGAAGATATGTTCTGATGGTGGTGAGAGTGGAGCACGACTGTCTCCGTGGCGCAATTGGCTAGTGCGATCGGCTGTTAACCGAATGGTTGGAGGTTCGAGCCCACCCGGTGGTGGTGCGGCGCTTTTTTTTCTTTGGGCTGATAGCTATGAAGATATGTTCCGATGGTGGTGAGAGTGGAGCAGGACTATCTCCGTGGCGCAATTGGCTAGCGCGATCGGCTTTTAACCGAAAACTTGGATGTTCGAGCCCACCCGGCGGTGGTGCGGCGCTTTTTTTTCCTTGGGCTGATAGCTTTGAAGATATGTTCTGATGGTGGTGAGAGTGGAGCAGAACTGTCTACGTGGCGCAATTGGCTAGCGCGATCGGCTGTTAACCGACAGGTTGGAATTTCGAGCCCTCCCGGGAGTGGTGTGTTGCTTTTTTCTTTGCGCTGATAGCTTTGAAGATATGTTCTGATGGTGGTAAGAGTGGAGCAGGACTGTCTCCGTGCCGCAATCGGCTAGCGCGATCGGCTGTTAACCGAAAAGTTGGAGGTTCGAGCCCACCCGGTGGTGGTGTGGCGCTTTTTTTTCATTGGGCTGATAGCTCTGAAGAAATGTTCTGACGGTGGTGAGAGTGGAGCAGGACTGTCTCCGTGGCGCAATTGGCTAGCGCAATCGTCTGTTAACCGAAAAGTTGGAGGTTCGAGCCCTCCCGGGAGGGGTGTGATGCTTTTTTCTTTGCGCTGATAGCTTTGAAGATATGTTCTGATGGTGGCGAGAATGAAGCAGGACAATCTCCGTGGCGCAATTGGCTAGCGCGATCGGCTTTTAACAGAAAACTTGGATGTTCGAGCCCACCCGGCGGTGGTGCGGCGCTTTTTTTTCTTTGGGCTGATAGCTTTGAAGATATGTTCTGATGGTGGTGAGAGTGGAGCACGACTGTCTCCGGGGCGCAATTGGCTAGCGCGATCGGCTGTTAACCGAAAGGTTGGAGTTTCAAGCCCACCCGGTGGTGGTGCGGCGCTTTTTTTTCTTTGGGCTGATAGCTCTGAAGAAATGTTCTGACGGTGGTAAGAGTGGAGCAGGACTGTCTCCGTGGCGCAATTGGCTAGCGCGATCGGCTGTTAACCGAAAAGTTGGAGGTTCGAGCCCTCCCGGGAGGGGTGTGTTGCTTTTTTTTTTGCGCTGATAGCTTTGAAGATATGTTCTGATGGTGGTTAGAGTGGAGCACGACTGTCTCCGTGGCGCAATTGGCTAGCGCAATCGGCTGTTAACCGAAAGGTTGGAGGTTCGAGCCCACCCGGTGGTGGTGCGGCGCTTTTTTTTGGGCTGATAGCTTTGACGATATGTTCTACTGGTGGTGAGAGTGAAGCAGGATTGTCTCCGTGGCGCAATTGGCTAGCGCGATCGGCTGTTGACCGAAAGGTTGGGGTTTCGAGCCCTTCCGGGAATTGTGTGTTGCTTTTTTCTTTGCGCTGATAGCTTTCAAGATATGTTCTGACGGTGGCGAGAGTGGAGCAGGACTATCTCCGTGGCGCAATTGGCTAGCGCGATCGGCTGTTAACCGAAAGGTTGGAGTTTCGAGCCCACCCGGTGGTGGTGCGGCGCTTTTTTTCTTTGGGCTGATAGCTTTGAAGATTTTGAAGATATGTTCTGATGGTGGTGAAAGTGGGGCGCGACTGTCTACGTGGCGCAATTGGCTAGCGCGATCGGCTGTTAACCGACATGTTGGAATTTCGAGCCCTCCCGGGAGTGGTGTGTTGCTTTTTTCTTTGCGCTGATAGCTTTGAAGATATGTTCTGATGGTGGTGAGAGTGGAGCAGGACTGTCTCCGTGCCGCAATCGGCTAGCGCGATGGGCTGTTAACCGAAAAGTTGGAGGTTCGAGCCCACCCGGTGGTGGTGTGGCGCTTTTTTTTCATTGGGCTGATAGCTCTGAAGAAATGTTCTGACGGTGGTGTGAGTGGAGGAGGACTGTCTCCGTGGCGCAATTGGCTAGCGCAATCGTCTGTTAACCAAAAAGTTGGAGGTTCGGGCCCTCCCGGGAGGGGTGTGATGCTTTTTTCTTTGCGCTGATAGCTTTGAAGATATGTTCTGATGGTGGCGAGAGTGGAGCAGGACAATCTCCGTGGCGCAATTGGCTAGCGCGATCGGCTTTTAACAGAAAACTTGGATGTTCGAGCCCACCCGGCGGTGGTGCGGCAATTTTTTTTCTTTGGGCTGATAGCTCTGAAGAAATGTTCTGACGGTGGTAAGAGTGGAGCAGGACTGTCTCCGTGGCGCAATTGGCTAGCGCGATCGGCTGTTAACCGAAAAGTTGGAGGTTGGAGCCCTCCCGGGAGGGGTGTGTTGCTTTTTTCTTTGCGCTGATAGCTTTGAAGATATGTTCTGATGGTGGTGAGAGTGGAGCACGACTGTCTCCGTGGCGCTATTGGCTAGTGCGATCGGCTGTGAACCGAAAGGTCGGAGGTTCAAGCACACGCGGTGGTGGTGCGGCGCTTTTTTTTCTTTGGGCTGATAGCTTTGAAGATATGTTCCGATGGTGGCGAGAGTGGAGCAGGACTGTCTCCGTGGCGCAACTGGCTAGCGCGCTCGGCTGTTAAACGAAAGGTTGGAGTTTCAAGCCCACCCTGTGGTGGTGCGGCGCTTTTTTTTCTTTGGGCTGATAGCTCTGAAGAAATGTTCTGACGGTGGTAAGAGTGGAGCAGGACTGTCTCCGTGGCGCAATTGGCTAGCGCGATCGGCTGTTAACCGAAAAGTAGGAGGTTCGAGCCCTCCCGGGAGGGGTGTGTTGCTTTTTTCTTTGCGCTGATAGCTTTGAAGATATGTTTTGACGGTGGTGAGAGTGGAGCACGACTGTCTCCGTGGCGCAATTGGCCAGCGCAATCGGCTGTTAACCGAACGGTTGGAGGTTCGAGCCCACCCGGTGGTGGTGCGGCGCTTTTTTTTTCTTTGGCTGATAGCTTTGAAGATATGTTCAGATTGTGGTAAGAGTGGAGCAGGACTATCTCCGTGGCGCAATTGGCTAGCGCGATCGGCTTTTAACCGAAAACTTGGATGTTCGAGCCCACACGGCGGTGGTGCGGCGCTTTTTTTTTCTTTGGGCTGATAGCTTTGAAGATATGTTCTGATGGTGGTGAGAGTGGAGCAGAACTGTCTCCGTGGCGCAATTGGCTAGCGCGATCGGCTGTTAACCGACAGGTTGGAGTTTCGAGCCCTCCCGGGAGTGGTGTGTTGCTTTTTTCTTTGCGCTGATAGCTTTGAAGATATGTTCTGACGGTGGTGAGAGTGGAGCAAGACTGTCTCCGTGGCGCAATTGGCTAGCGCGTACGGCTGTTAACCGAAAGGTCGGAGGTTCAAGCACACGCGGTGGTGGTGCGGCGCTTTTTTTTCTTTGGGCTGATAGCTTTGAAGATATGTTCCGATGGTGGCGAGAGTGGAGCAGGACTGTCTCCGTGGCGCAACTGGCTAGCGCGCTCGGCTGTTAAACGAAAGGTTGGAGTTTCGAGCCCTCCCGGTGGTGGTGCGGCGCTTTTTTTCTTTGGGCTGATAGCTCTGAAGAAATGGTCTGACGGAGGTGAGAGTGGAGCAGGACTGTCTCCGTGGCGCCATTGGCTAGCGCGATCGGCTGTTAACCGAAAAGTTGGAGGTTCGAGCCCTCCCGGGAGGGGTGTGTTGCTTTTTTCTTTCCGCTGATAGCTTTGAAGATATGTTCTGATGGTGGTGAGAGTGGAGCACGACTGTCTCTGTGGCGCAAATGGCTAGCGCAATCGGCTGTTAACCGAAAGGTTGGAGGTTCGAGCCCACCCGGTGGTGGTGCGGCGCTTTTTTTGGGGCTGATAGCTTTGACGACATGTTCTACTGGTGGTGAGAGTGAAGCAGGATTGTCTCCGTGGCGCATTTGGCTAGCGCGATCGGCTCTTGACCGAAAGGTTGGGGTTTCAAGCCCTCCCGGGAATTGTGTGTTGCTTTTTTCTTTGCGCTGATAGCTTTCAAGATATGTTCTGACGGTGGCGAGAGTGGAGCAGGACTATCTCCGTGGGGCAATTGGCTAGCGCGATCGGCTGTTAACCGAAAGGTTGGAGTTTCGAGCCCACCCGGTGGTGGTGCGGCGCTTTTTTTCTTTGGGCTGATAGCTTTGAAGATTTTGAAGATATGTTCTGATGGTGGTGAAAGTGGGGCGCGACTGTCTCCGTGGCGCCATTGGCTAGCGCGATCGGCTGTTAACCGAAAGGTTGGAGGTTCGAGCCCACCCGGTGGTGGTGCGGCGCTTTTTTTTCTTTGGGCTGATAGCTTTGAAGATATGTTCTGAGGGTGGTGAGAGTGGAGCAGGACTGTCTCCGTGCCGCAATCGGCTAGCATGATCGGCTGTTAACCGAAAAGTTGGAGTTTCAAGCCCACCCGGTGGTGGTGCGGCGCTTTTTTTTCTTTGGGCTGATAGCTTTGAAGAAATGTTCTGACGGCGGTGAGAGTGGAGCAGGACTGCTTCCGTGGCGCAATTGGCTAGCGCGATCGGCTGTTAACCGAAAAGTTGGAGGTTCGAGCCCTCCCGGGAAGGGTGTGTTGCTTTTTTCTTTGCGCTGATAGCTTTGAAGATATGTTCTGATGGTGGTGAGAGTGGAGCACGACTGTCTCCGTGGCGCAATTGGCCAGCGCAATCGGCTGTTAACCGAACGGTTGGAGGTTCGAGCCCACCCGGTGGTGGTGCGGCGCTTTTTTTTTCTTTGGGCTGATAGCTTTGAAGATATGTTCAGATTGTGGTAAGAGTGGAGCAGGACTATCTCCGTGGCGCAATTGGCTAGCGCGATGGGCTTTTAACCGAAAACTTGGATGTTCGAGCCCACACGGCGGTGGTGCGGCGCTTTTTTTTTCTTTGGGCTGATAGCTTTGAAGATATGTTCTGATGGTGGTGAGAGTGGAGCAGAACTGTCTCCGTGGCGCAATTGGCTAGCGCGATCGGCTGTTAACCGACAGGTTGGAGTTTCGAGGCCTCCCGGGAGTGGTGTGTTGCTTTTTTCTTTGCGCTGATAGCTTTGAAGATATGTTCTGACGGTGGTGAGAGTGGAGCACGACTGTCTCCGTGGCGCAATTGGCTAGCGCGATCGGCTGTTAACCGAAAGGTCGGAGGTTCAAGCACACGCGGTGGTGGTGCGGCGCTTTTTTTTCTTTGGGCTGATAGCTTTGAAGATATGTTCCGATGGTGGCGAGAGTGGAGCAGGACTGTCTCCGGGGCGCAACTGGCTAGCGCGCTCGGCTGTTAAACGAAAGGTAGGAGTTTCGAGCCCTCCCGGTGGTGGTGCGGCGCTTTTTTTCTTTGGGCTGATAGCTCTGAAGAAATGGTCTGACGGAGGTGAGAGTGGAGCAGGACTGTCTCCGTGGCGCCATTGGCTAGCGCGATCGGCTGTTAACCGAAAAGTTGGAGGTTCGAGCCCTCCCGGGAGGGGTGTGTTGCTTTTTTCTTTCCGCTGATAGCTTTGAAGATATGTTCTGATGGTGGTGAGAGTGGAGCACGACTGTCTCCGTGGCGCAATTGGCTAGCGCAATCGGCTGTTAACCGAAAGGTTGGAGGTTCGAGCCCACCCGGTGGTGGTGCGGCGCTTTTTTTTGGGCTGATAGCTTTGACGATATGTTCTACTGGTGGTGAGAGTGAAGCAGGATTGTCTCCGTGGCGCAATTGGCTAGCGCGATCGGCTGTTGACCGAAAGGTTGGGGTTTCGAGCCCTCCCGGGAATTGTGTGTTGCTTTTTTCTTTGCGCTGATAGCTTTCAAGATATGTTCTGACGCTGGCGAGAGTGGAGCAGGACTATCTCCGTGGCGCAATTGGCTAGCGCGATCGGCTTTTAACCGAAAACTTGGATGTTCGAGCCCACCCGGCGGTGGTGCGGCGCTTTTTTTTCTTTGGGCTGATAGCTTTGAAGATATGTTCTGATGGTGGTGAGAGTGGAGCAGAACTGTCTCTGTGGCGCAATTGGCTAGCGCGATCGGCTGTTAACCGAAAGGTTGGAGTTTCGAGCCCACCCGGTGGTGGTGCGGCGCTTTTTTTTTTGGGCTGATAGCTTTGAAGATTTTGAAGATATGTTCTGATGGTGGTGAAAGTGGGGCACGACTGTCTCCGTGGCGCCATTGGCTAGCGCGATCGGCGGTTAACCGCAAGGTTGGAGGTTCAAGCCCACCCGGTGGTGGCGCGGCGCTTTTTTTTCTTTGGGCTGATAGCTCTGAAGAAATGTTCTGACTGTGGTGAGAGTGGAGCACGACTGTCTCCGTGGCGCAAATGGCTAGCGGCATCGGCTCTTAACCGAAAGGTTGGAGGTTCGAGCCCACCCGGTGGTGGTGCGGCGCTTTTTTTTCTTTGGGCTGATAGCTTTGAAGATATGTTCTGAGGGTGGTGAGAGTGGATGGAGCACGACTGACTCCGTGGCGCCATTGGCTAGCGCGATCAGCTGTTAGCCGAAAGGTTGGAGGTTCGAGGCCACCCGATGGTGGTGCGGCGCTTTTTTTTCTGTGGGCTAATAGCTTTGAAGATATGTTCTGATGGTGGTGAGAGTGGAGCAGGACTGTCTCCGTGCCGCAATCGGCTAGCATGATCGGCTGTTAACCGAAAAGTTGGAGTTTCTAGCCCACCCGGTGGTGGTGCGGCGCTTTTTTTTCTTTGGGCTGATAGCTTTGAAGAAATGTTCTAACGGCGGTGAGAGTGGAGCAGGACTGCTTCCGTGGCGCAATTGGCTAGCGCGATCGGCTGTTAACCGAAAAGTTGGAGGTTCGAGCCCTCCCGGGAGGGGTGTGTTGCTTTTTTCTTTGCGCTGATAGCTTTGAAGATATGTTCTGATGGTGGTGAGAGTGGAGCACGACTGTCTCCGTGGCGCAATTGGCTAGTGCGATCGGCTGTTAACCGAATGGTTGGAGGTTCGAGCCCACCCGGTGGTGGTGCGGCGCTTTTTTTTCTTTGGGCTGATAGCTATGAAGATATGTTCCGATGGTGGTGAGAGTGGAGCAGGACTATCTCCGTGGCGCAATTGGCTAGCGCGATCGGCTTTTAACCGAAAACTTGGATGTTCGAGCCCACCCGGCGGTGGTGCGGCGCTTTTTTTTCCTTGGGCTGATAGCTTTGAAGATATGTTCTGATGGTGGTGAGAGTGGAGCAGAACTGTCTACGTGGCGCAATTGGCTAGCGCGATCGGCTGTTAACCGACAGGTTGGAATTTCGAGCCCTCCCGGGAGTGGTGTGTTGCTTTTTTCTTTGCGCTGATAGCTTTGAAGATATGTTCTGATGGTGGTAAGAGTGGAGCAGGACTGTCTCCGTGCCGCAATCGGCTAGCGCGATCGGCTGTTAACCGAAAAGTTGGAGGTTCGAGCCCACCCGGTGGTGGTGTGGCGCTTTTTTTTCATTGGGCTGATAGCTCTGAAGAAATGTTCTGACGGTGGTGAGAGTGGAGCAGGACTGTCTCCGTGGCGCAATTGGCTAGCGCAATCGTCTGTTAACCGAAAAGTTGGAGGTTCGAGCCCTCCCGGGAGGGGTGTGATGCTTTTTTCTTTGCGCTGATAGCTTTGAAGATATGTTCTGATGGTGGCGAGAATGAAGCAGGACAATCTCCGTGGCGCAATTGGCTAGCGCGATCGGCTTTTAACAGAAAACTTGGATGTTCGAGCCCACCCGGCGGTGGTGCGGCGCTTTTTTTTCTTTGGGCTGATAGCTTTGAAGATATGTTCTGATGGTGGTGAGAGTGGAGCACGACTGTCTCCGGGGCGCAATTGGCTAGCGCGATCGGCTGTTAACCGAAAGGTTGGAGTTTCAAGCCCACCCGGTGGTGGTGCGGCGCTTTTTTTTCTTTGGGCTGATAGCTCTGAAGAAATGTTCTGACGGTGGTAAGAGTGGAGCAGGACTGTCTCCGTGGCGCAATTGGCTAGCGCGATCGGCTGTTAACCGAAAAGTTGGAGGTTCGAGCCCTCCCGGGAGGGGTGTGTTGCTTTTTTTTTTGCGCTGATAGCTTTGAAGATATGTTCTGATGGTGGTTAGAGTGGAGCACGACTGTCTCCGTGGCGCAATTGGCTAGTGCGATCGGCTGTGAACCGAACGGTTGGAGGTTCGAGCCCACCCGGTGGTGGTGCGGCGCTTTTTTTTTTCTTTGGGCTGATAGCTTTGAAGATATGTTCTGATGGTGGTGAGAGTGGAGCAGAACTGTCTCCGTGGCGCAATTGGCTAGCGCGATCGGCTGTTAACCGACAGGTTGGAGTTTCGAGCCCTCCCGGGAGTGGTGTGTTGCTTTTTTCTTTGCGCTGATAGCTTTGAAGATATGTTCTGACGGTGGTGAGAGTGGAGCACGACTGTCTCCGTGGCGCAATTGGCTAGCGCGATCGGCTGTTAACCGAAAGGTCGGAGGTTCAAGCACACGCGGTGGTGGTGCGGCGCTTTTTTTTCTTTGGGCTGATAGCTTTGAAGATATGTTCTGATGGTGGCGAGAGTGGAGCAGGACTGTCTCCGTGGCGCAACTGGCTAGCGCGCTCGGCTGTTAAACGAAAGGTTGGAGTTTCAAGCCCACCCGGTGGTGGTGCGGCGCTTTTTTTTCTTTGGTCTGATAGCTCTGAAGAAATGTTCTGACGGTGGTAAGAGTGGAGCAGGACTGTCTCCGTGGCGCAATTGGCTAGCGCGATCGGCTGTTAACCGAAAAGTTGGAGGTTCGAGCACACGCGGTGGTGGTGCGGCGCTTTTTTTTCTTTGGGCTGATAGCTTTGAAGATATGTTCCGATGGTGGCGAGAGTGGAGCAGGACTGTCTCCGGGGCGCTACCGGCTAGCGCGCTCGGCTGTTAAACGAAAGGTTGGAGTTTCGAGCCCTCCCGGTGGTGGTGCGGCGCTTTTTTTCTTTGGGCTGATAGCTCTGAAGAAATGGTCTGACGGAGGTGAGAGTGGAGCAGGACTGTCTCCGTGGCGCCATTGGCTAGCGCGATCGGCTGTTAACCGAAAAGTTGGAGGTTCGAGCCCTCCCGGGAGGGGTGTGTTGCTTTTTTCTTTCCGCTGATAGCTTTGAAGATATGTTCTGATGGTGGTGAGAGTGGAGCACGACTGTCTCCGTGGCGCAATTGGCTAGCGCAATCGGCTGTTAACCGAAAGGTTGGAGGTTCGAGCCCACCCGGTGGTGGTGCGGCGCTTTTTTTTGGGCTGATAGCTTTGACGATATGTTCTACTGGTGGTGAGAGTGAAGCAGGATTGTCTCCGTGGCGCAATTGGCTAGCGCGATCGGCTGTTGACCGAAAGGTTGGGGTTTCGAGCCCTCCCGGGAATTGTGTGTTGCTTTTTTCTTTGCGCTGATAGCTTTCAAGATATGTTCTGACGGTGGCGAGAGTGGAGCAGGACTATCTCCGTGGCGCAATTGGCTAGCGCGATGGGCTTTTAACCGAAAACTTGGATGTTCGAGCCCACACGGCGGTGGTGCGGCGCTTTTTTTTCTTTGGGCTGATAGCTTTGAAGATATGTTCTGATGGTGGTGAGAGTGGAGCAGAACTGTCTCCGTGGCGCAATTGGCTAGCGCGATCGGCTGTTAACCGACAGGTTGGAGTTTCGAGGCCTTCCGGGAGTGGTGTGTTGCTTTTTTCTTTGCGCTGATAGCTTTGAAGATATGTTCTGACGGTGGTGAGAGTGGAGCACGACTGTCTCCGTGGCGCAATTGGCTAGCGCAATCGGCTGTTAACCGAAAGGTCGGAGGTTCAAGCACACGCGGTGGTGGTGCGGCGCTTTTTTTTCTTTGGGCTGATAGCTTTGAAGATATGTTCCGATGGTGGCGAGAGTGGAGCAGGACTGTCTCCGGGGCGCAACTGGCTAGCGCGCTCGGCTGTTAAACGAAAGGTTGGAGTTTCGAGCCCTCCCGGTGGTGGTGCGGCGCTTTTTTTCTTTGGGCTGATAGCTCTGAAGAAATGGTCTGACGGAGGTGAGAGTGGAGCAGGACTGTCTCCGTGGCGCCATTGGCTAGCGCGATCGGCTGTTAACCGAAAAGTTGGAGGTTCGAGCCCTCCCGGGAGGGGTGTGTTGCTTTTTTCTTTCCGCTGATAGCTTTGAAGATATGTTCTGATGGTGGTGAGAGTGGAGCACGACTGTCTCCGTGGCGCATATTGCTAGCGCAATCGGCTGTTAACCGAAAGGTTGGAGGTTCGAGCCCACCCGGTGGTGGTGCGGCGCTTTTTTTTGGGCTGATAGCTTTGACGATATGTTCTACTGGTGGTGAGAGTGAAGCAGGATTGTCTCCGTGGCGCAATTGGCTAGCGCGATCGGCTGTTGACCGAAAGGTTGGGGTTTCGAGCCCTCCCGGGAATTGTGTGTTGCTTTTTTCTTTGCGCTGATAGCTTTCAAGATATGTTCTGACGGTGGCGAGAGTGGAGCAGGACTATCTCCGTGGCGCAATTGGCTAGCGCGATCGGCTTTTAACCGAAAACTTGGATGTTCGAGCCCACCCGGCGGTGGTGCGGCGCTTTTTTTTCTTTGGGCTGATAGCTTTGAAGATATGTTCTGATGGTGGTGAGAGTGGAGCAGAACTGTCTCTGTGGCGCAATTGGCTAGCGCGATCGGCTGTTAACCGAAAGGTTGGAGTTTCGAGCCCACCCGGTGGTGGTGCGGCGCTTTTTTTTTGGGCTGATAGCTTTGAAGATTTTGAAGATATGTTCTGATGGTGGTGAAAGTGGGGCACGACTGTCTCCGTGGCGCCATTGGCTAGCGCGATCGGCGGTTAACCGCAAGGTTGGAGGTTCAAGCCCACCCGGTGGTGGCGCGGCGCTTTTTTTTCTTTGGGCTGATAGCTCTGAAGAAATGTTCTGACTGTGGTGAGAGT
Organism: Rhipicephalus microplus; assembly: GCF_043290135.1. NCBI lineage: Eukaryota > Metazoa > Arthropoda > Arachnida > Ixodida > Ixodidae > Rhipicephalus > Rhipicephalus microplus. Next base: position 89,976 of record NW_027464611.1, on the reverse strand, counting down.
GGAGCACGACTGTCTCCGTGGCGCAAATGGCTAGCGGCATCGGCTCTTAACCGAAAGGTTGGAGGTTCGAGCCCACCCGGTGGTGGTGCGGCGCTTTTTTTTCTTTGGGCTGATAGCTTTGAAGATATGTTCTGAGGGTGGTGAGAGTGGATGGAGCACGACTGACACCGTGGCGCAATTGGCTAGCGCGATCAGCTGTTAGCCGAAAGGTTGGAGGTTCGAGGCCACCCGATGGTGGTGCGGCGCTTTTTTTTCTGTGGGCTAATAGCTTTGAAGATATGTTCTGATGGTGGTGAGAGTGGAGCAGGACTGTCTCCGTGCCGCAATCGGCTAGCATGATCGGCTGTTAACCGAAAAGTTGGAGTTTTTAGCCCACCCGGTGGTGGTGCGGCGCTTTTTTTTCTTTTGGCTGATAGCTTTGAAGAAATGTTCTGACGGCGGTGAGAGTGGAGCAGGACTGCTTCCGTGGCGCAATTGGCTAGCGCGATCGGCTGTTAACCGAAAAGTTGGAGGTTCGAGCCCTCCCGGGAGGGGTGTGTTGCTTTTTTCTTTGCACTGATAGCTTTGAAGATATGTTCTGATGGTGGTGAGAGTGGAGCACGACTGTCTCCGTGGCGCAATTGGCTAGTGCGATCGGCTGTTAACCGAATGGTTGGAGGTTCGAGCCCACCCGGTGGTGGTGCGGCGCTTTTTTTTCTTTGGGCTGATAGCTATGAAGATATGTTCCGATGGTGGTGAGAGTGGAGCAGGACTATCTCCGTGGCGCAATTGGCTAGCGCGATCGGCTTTTAACCGAAAACTTGGATGTTCGAGCCCACCCGGCGGTGGTGCGGCGCTTTTTTTTCCTTGGGCTGATAGCTTTGAAGATATGTTCTGATGGTGGTGAGAGTGGAGCAGAACTGTCTACGTGGCGCAATTGGCTAGCGCGATCGGCTGTTAACCGACAGGTTGGAATTTCGAGCCCTCCCGGGAGTGGTGTGTTGCTTTTTTCTTTGCGCTGATAGCTTTGAAGATATGTTCTGATGGTGGTAAGAGTGGAGCAGGACTGTCTCCGTGCCGCAATCGGCTAGCGCGATCGGCTGTTAACCGAAAAGTTGGAGGTTCGAGCCCACCCGGTGGTGGTGTGGCGCTTTTTTTTCATTGGGCTGATAGCTCTGAAGAAATGTTCTGACGGTGGTGAGAGTGGAGCAGGACTGTCTCCGTGGCGCAATTGGCTAGCGCAATCGTCTGTTAACCGAAAAGTTGGAGGTTCGAGCCCTCCCGGGAGGGGTGTGATGCTTTTTTCTTTGCGCTGATAGCTTTGAAGATATGTTCTGATGGTGGCGAGAGTGAAGCAGGACAATCTCCGTGGCGCAATTGGCTAGCGCGATCGGCTTTTAACAGAAAACTTGGATGTTCGAGCCCACCCGGCGGTGGTGCGGCGCTTTTTTTTCTTTGGGCTGATAGCTTTGAAGATATGTTCTGATGGTGGTGAGAGTGGAGCACGACTGTCTCCGGGGCGCAATTGGCTAGCGCGATCGGCTGTTAACCGAAAGGTTGGAGTTTCAAGCCCACCCGGTGGTGGTGCGGCGCTTTTTTTTCTTTGGGCTGATAGCTCTGAAGAAATGTTCTGACGGTGGTAAGAGTGGAGCAGGACTGTCTCCGTGGCGCAATTGGCTAGCGCGATCGGCTGTTAACCGAAAAGTTGGAGGTTCTAGCCCTCCCGGGAGGGGTGTGTTGCTTTTTTCTTTGCGCTGATAGCTTTGAAGATATGTTCTGATGGTGGTGAGAGTGGAGCACGACTGTCTCCGTGGCGCAATTGGCTAGTGCGATCGGCTGTGAACCGAACGGTTGGAGGTTCGAGCCCACCCGGCGGTGGTGCGGCGCTTTTTTTTTCTTTGGGCTGATAGCTTTGAAGATATGTTCTGATGGTGGTGAGAGTGGAGCAGAACCTTCTCCGTGGCGCAATTGGCTAGCGCGATCGGCTGTTAACCGACAGGTTGGAGTTTCGAGCCCTCCCGGGAGTGGTGTGTTGCTTTTTTCTTTGCGCTGATAGCTTTGAAGATATGTTCTGACGGTGGTGAGAGTGGAGCACGACTGTCTCCGTGGCGCAATTGGCTAGCGCGATCGGCTGTTAACCGAAAGGTCGGAGGTTCAAGCACACGCGGTGGTGGTGCGGCGCTTTTTTTTCTTTGGGCTGATAGCTTTGAAGATATGTTCTGATGGTGGCGAGAGTGGAGCAGGACTGTCTTCGTGGCGCAACTGGCTAGCGCGCTCGGCTGTTAAACGAAAGGTTGGAGTTTCAAGCCCACCCGGTGGTGGTGCGGCGCTTTTTTTTCTTTGGGCTGATAGCTCTGAAGAAATGTTCTGACGGTGGTAAGAGTGGAGCAGGACTGTCTCCGTGGCGCAATTGGCTAGCGCGATCGGCTGTTAACCGAAAAGTTGGAGGTTCGAGCCCTCCCGGGAGGGGTGTGTTGCTTTTTTCTTTGCGCTGATAGCTTTGAAGATATGTTTTGACGGTGGTGAAAGTGGAGCACGACTGTCTCCGTGGCGCAATTGGCCAGCGCAATCGGCTGTTAACCGAACGGTTGGAGGTTCGAGCCCACCCGGTGGTGGTGCGGCGCTTTTTTTTTCTTTGGCTGATAGCTTTGAAGATATGTTCAGATTGTGGCAAGAGTGGAGCAGGACTATCTCCGTGGCGCAATTGGCTAGCGCGATCGGCTTTTAACCGAAAACTTGGATGTTCGAGCCCACACGGCGGTGGTGCGGCGCTTTTTTTTTTCTTTGGGCTGATAGCTTTGAAGATATGTTCTGATGGTGGTGAGAGTGGAGCAGAACTGTCTCCGTGGCGCAATTGGCTAGCGCGATCGGCTGTTAACCGACAGGTTGGAGTTTCGAGCCCTCCCGGGAGTGGTGTGTTGCATTTTTCTTTGCGCTGATAGCTTTGAAGATATGTTCTGACGGTGGTGAGAGTGGAGCACGACTGTCTCCGTGGCGCAATTGGCTAGCGCGATCGGCTGTTAACCGAAAGGTCGGAGGTTCAAGCACACGCGGTGGTGGTGCGGCGCTTTTTTTTCTTTGGGCTGATAGCTTTGAAGATATGTTCCGTTGGTGGCGAGAGTGGAGCAGGACTGTCTCCGTGGCGCAACTGGCTAGCGCGCTCGGCTGTTAAACGAAAGGTTGGAGTTTCGAGCCCTCCCGGTGGTGGTGCGGCGCTTTTTTTCTTTGGGCTGATAGCTCTGAAGAAATGGTCTGACGGAGGTGAGAGTGGAGCAGGACTGTCTCCGTGGCGCCATTGGCTAGCGCGATCGGCTGTTAACCGAAAACTTGGAGGTTCGAGCCCTCCCGGGAGGGGTGTGTTGCTTTTTTCTTTCCGCTGATAGCTTTGAAGATATGTTCTGATGGTGGTGAGAGTGGAGCACGACTGTCTCCGTGGCGCAATTGGCTAGCGCAATCGGCTGTTAACCGAAAGGTTGGAGGTTCGAGCCCACCCGGTGGTGGTGCGGCGCTTTTTTTTGGGCTGATAGCTTTGACGATATGTTCTACTGGTGGTGAGAGTGAAGCAGGATTGTCTCCGTGGCGCAATTGGCTAGCGCGATCGGCTGTTGACCGAAAGGTTGGGGTTTCGAGCCCTCCCGGGAATTGTGTGTTGCTTTTTTCTTTGCGCTGATAGCTTTCAAGATATGTTCTGACGGTGGCGAGAGTGGAGCAGGACTATCTCCGTGGCGCAATCGGCTAGCGCGATCGGCTGTTAACCGAAAGGTTGGAGTTTCGAGCCCACCCGGTGGTGGTGCGGCGCTTTTTTTCTTTGGGCTGATAGCTTTAAAGATTTTGAAGACATGTTCTGATGGTGGTGAAAGTGGGGCACGACTGTCTCCGTGGCGCCATTGGCTAGCGCGATCGGCTGTTAACCGAAAGGTTGGAGGTTCGAGCCCACCCGGTGGTGGTGCGGCGCTTTTTTTTCTTTGGGCTGATAGCTTTGAAGATATGTTCTGAGGGTGGTGAGAGTGGATGGAGCACGACTGACTCCGTGGCGCAATTGGCTAGCGCGATCAGCTGTTAGCCGAAAGGTTGGAGGTTCGAGGCCACCTGATGGTGGTGCGGCGCTTTTTTTTCTGTGGGCTAATAGCTTTGAAGATATGTTCTGATGGTGGTGAGAGTGGAGCAGGACTGTCTCCGTGCCGCAATCGGCTAGCATGATCGGCTGTTAACCGAAAAGTTGGAGTTTCAAGCCCACCCGGTGGTGGTGCGGCGCTTTTTTTTCTTTGGGCTGATAGCTTTGAAGAAATGTTCTGACGGCGGTGAGAGTGGAGCAGGACTGCTTCCGTGGCGCAATTGGCTAGCGCGATCGGCTGTCAACCGAAAAGTTGGAGGTTCGAGCCCTCCCGGGAGGGGTGTGTTGCTTTTTTCTTTGCGCTGATAGCTTTGAAGATATGTTCTGATGGTGGTGAGAGTGGAGCACGACTGTCTCCGTGGCGCAATTGGCCAGCGCAATCGGCTGTTAACCGAACGGTTGGAGGTTCGAGCCCACCCGGTGGTGGTGCGGCGCTTTTTTTTTCTTTGGGCTGATAGCTTTGAAGATATGTTCAGATTGTGGTAAGAGTGGAGCAGGGCTATCTCCGTGGCGCAATTGGCTAGCGCAATGGGCTTTTAACCGAAAACTTGGATGTTCGAGCCCACACGGCGGTGGTGCGGCGCTTTTTTTTTCTTTGGGCTGATAGCTTTGAAGATATGTTCTGATGGTGGTGAGAGTGGAGCAGAACTGTCTCCGTGGCGCAATTGGCTAGCGCGATCGGCTGTTAACCGACAGGTTGGAGTTTCGAGGCCTCCCGGGAGTGGTGTGTTGCTTTTTTCTTTGCGCTGATAGCTTTGAAGATATGTTCTGATGGTGGTGAGAGTGGAGCACGACTGTCTCCGTGGCGCAATTGGCTAGCGCGATCGGCTGTTAACCGAAAGGTCGGAGGTTCAAGCACACGCGGTGGTGGAGCGGCGCTTTTTTTTCTTTGGGCTGATAGCTTTGAAGATATGTTCCGATGGTGGCGAGAGTGGAGCCGGACTGTCTCCGTGGCGCCATTGGCTAGCGCGATCGGCTGTTAACCGAAAAGTTGGAGGTTCGAGCCCTCCCGGGAGGGGTGTGTTGCTTTTTTCTTTCCGCTGATAGCTTTGAAGATATGTTCTGATGGTGGTGAGAGTGGAGCACGACTGTCTCCGTGGCGCAATTGGCTAGCGCAATCGGCTGTTAACCGAAAGGTTGGAGGTTCGAGCCAACCCGGTGGTGGTGCGGCGCTTTTTTTTGGGCTGATAGCTTTGACGATATGTTCTACTGGTGGTGAGAGTGAAGCAGGATTGTCTCCGTGGCGCAATTGGCTAGCGCGATCGGCTGTTGACCGAAAGGTTGGGGTTTCGAGCCCTCCCGGGAATTGTGTGTTGCTTTTTTCTTTGCGCTGATAGCTTTCAAGATATGTTCTGACGGTGGCGAGAGTGGAGCAGGACTATCTCCGTGGCGCAATTGGCTAGCGCGATCGGCTTTTAACCGAAAACTTGGATGTTCGAGCCCACACGGCGGTGGTGCGGCGCTTTTTTTTTCTTTGGGCTGATAGCTTTGAAGATATGTTCTGATGGTGGTGAGAGTGGAGCAGAACTGTCTCCGTGGCGCAATTGGCTAGCGCGATCGGCTGTTAACCGACAGGTTGGAGTTTCGAGGCCTCCCGGGAGTGGTGTGTTGCTTTTTTCTTTGCGCTGATAGCTTTGAAGATATGTTCTGATGGTGGTGAGAGTGGAGCACGACTGTCTCCGTGGCGCAATTGGCTAGCGCGATCGGCTGTTAACCGAAAGGTCGGAGGTTCAAGCACACGCGGTGGTGGAGCGGCGCTTTTTTTTCTTTGGGCTGATAGCTTTGAAGATATGTTCCGATGGTGGCGAGAGTGGAGCAGGACTGTCTCCGTGGCGCAACTGGCTAGCGCGCTCGGCTGTTAAACGAAAGGTTGGAGTTTCGAGCCCTCCCGGTGGTGGTGCGGCGCTTTTTTTCTTTGGGCTGATAGCTCTGAAGAAATGGTCTGACGGAGGTGAGAGTGGAGCAGGACTGTCTCCGTGGCGCCATTGGCTAGCGCAATCGGCTGTTAACCGAACGGTTTGAGGTTCGAGCCCACCCGGTGGTGGTGCGGCGCTTTTTTTTTCTTTGGGCTGATAGCTTTGAAGATATGTTCAGATTGTGGTAAGAGTGGAGCAGGGCTATCTCCGTGGCGCAATTGGCTAGCGCAATGGGCTTTTAACCGAAAACTTGGATGTTCGAGCCCACACGGCGGTGGTGCGGCGCTTTTTTTTTCTTTGCGCTGATAGCTTTGAAGATATGTTCTGATGGTGGTGAGAGTGGAGCACGACTGTCTCCGTGGCGCAATTGGCTAGTGCGATCGGCTGTTAACCGAATGGTTGGAGGTTCGAGCCCACCCGGTGGTGGTGCGGCGCTTTTTTTTCTTTGGGCTGATAGCTATGAAGATATGTTCCGATGGTGGTGAGAGTGGAGCAGGACTATCTCCGTGGCGCAATTGGCTAGCGCGATCGGCTTTTAACCGAAAACTTGGATGTTCGAGCCCACCCGGCGGTGGTGCGGCGCTTTTTTTTCCTTGGGCTGATAGCTTTGAAGATATGTTCTGATGGTGGTGAGAGTGGAGCAGAACTGTCTACGTGGCGCAATTGGCTAGCGCGATCGGCTGTTAACCGACAGGTTGGAATTTCGAGCCCTCCCGGGAGTGGTGTGTTGCTTTTTTCTTTGCGCTGATAGCTTTGAAGATATGTTCTGATGGTGGTAAGAGTGGAGCAGGACTGTCTCCGTGCCGCAATCGGCTAGCGCGATCGGCTGTTAACCGAAAAGTTGGAGGTTCGAGCCCACCCGGTGGTGGTGTGGCGCTTTTTTTCATTGGGCTGATAGCTCTGAAGAAATGTTCTGACGGTGGTGAGAGTGGAGCAGGACTGTCTCCGTGGCACAATTGGCTAGCGCAATCGTCTGTTAACCGAAAAGTTGGAGGTTCGAGCCCTCCCGGGAGGGGTGTGATGCTTTTTTCTTTGCGCTGATAGCTTTGAAGATATGTTCTGATGGTGGCGAGAGTGAAGCAGGACAATCTCCGTGGCGCAATTGGCTAGCGCGATCGGCTTTTAACAGAAAACTTGGATGTTCGAGCCCACCCGGCGGTGGTGCGGCGCTTTTTTTTCTTTGGGCTGATAGCTTTGAAGATATGTTCTGATGGTGGTGAGAGTGGAGCACGACTGTCTCCGGGGCGCAATTGGCTAGCGCGATCGGCTGTTAACCGAAAGGTTGGAGTTTCAAGCCCACCCGGTGGTGGTGCGGCGCTTTTTTTTCTTTGGGCTGATAGCTCTGAAGAAATGTTCTGACGGTGGTAAGAGTGGAGCAGGACTGTCTCCGTGGCGCAATTGGCTAGGGCGATCGGCTGTTAACCGAAAAGTTGGAGGTTCGAGCCCTCCCGGGAGGGGTGTGTTGCTTTTTTCTTTGCGCTGATAGCTTTGAAGATATGTTCTGATGGTGGTGAGAGTGGAGCACGACTGTCTCCGTGGCGCAATTGGCTAGTGCGATCGGCTGTGAACCGAACGGTTGGAGGTTCGAGCCCACCCGGCGGTGGTGCGGCGCTTTTTTTTTCTTTGGGCTGATAGCTTTGAAGATATGTTCTGATGGTGGTGAGAGTGGAGCAGAACTGTCTCCGTGGCGCAATTGGCTAGCGCGATCGGCTGTTAACCGACAGGTTGGAGTTTCGAGCCCTCCCGGGAGTGGTGTGTTGCTTTTTTCTTTGCGCTGATAGCTTTGAAGATATGTTCTGACGGTGGTGAGAGTGGAGCACGACTGTCTCCGTGGCGCAATTGTCTAGCGCGATCGGCTGTTAACCGAAAGGTCGGAGGTTCAAGCACACGCGGTGGTGGTGCGGCGCTTTTTTTTCTTTGGGCTGATAGCTTTGAAGATATGTTCTGATGGTGGCGAGAGTGGAGCAGGACTGTCTCCGTGGCGCAACTGGCTAGCGCGCTCGGCTGTTAAACGAAAGGTTGGAGTTTCAAGCCCACCCGGTGGTGGTGCAGCGCTTTTTTTTCTTTGGGCTGATAGCTCTGAAGAAATGTTCTGACGGTGGTAAGAGTGGAGCAGGACTGTCTCCGTGGCGCAATTGGCTAGCGCGATCGGCTGTTAACCGAAAAGTTGGAGGTTCGAGCCCTCCCGGGAGGGGTGTGTTGCTTTGTTCTTTGCGCTGATAGCTTTGAAGATATGTTTTGACGGTGGTGAGAGTGGAGCACGACTGTCTCCGTGGCGCAATTGGCCAGCGCAATCGGCTGTTAACCGAACGGTTGGAGGTTCGAGCCCACCCGGTGGTGGTGCGGCGCTTTTTTTTTCTTTGGCTGATAGCTTTGAAGATATGTTCAGATTGTGGCAAGAGTGGAGCAGGACTATCTCCGTGGCGCAATTGGCTAGCGCGATCGGCTTTTAACCGAAAACTTGGATGTTCGAGCCCACACGGCGGTGGTGCGGCGCTTTTTTTTTCTTTGGGCTGATAGCTTTGAAGATATGTTCTGATGGTGGTGAGAGTGGAGCAGAACTGTCTCCGTGGCGCAATTGGCTAGCGCGATCGGCTGTTAACCGACAGGTTGGAGTTTCGAGCCCTCCCGGGAGTGGTGTGTTGCTTTTTTCTTTGCGCTGATAGCTTTGAAGATATGTTCTGACGGTGGTGAGAGTGGAGCACGACTGTCTCCGTGGCGCAATTGGCTAGCGCGATCGGCTGTTAACCGAAAGGTCGGAGGTTCAAGCACACGCGGTGGTGGTGCGGCGCTTTTTTTCTTTGGGCTGATAGCTTTGAAGATATGTTCCGTTGGTGGCGAGAGTGGAGCAGGACTGTCTCCGTGGCGCAACTGGCTAGCGCGCTCGGCTGTTAAACGAAAGGTTGGAGTTTCGAGCCCTCCCGGTGGTGGTGCGGCGCTTTTTTTTTGGGGCTGATAGCTCTGAAGAAATGGTCTGACGGAGGTGAGAGTGGAGCAGGACTGTCTCCGTGGCGCCATTGGCTAGCGCGATCGGCTGTTAACCGAAAAGTTGGAGGTTCGAGCCCTCCCGGGAGGGGTGTGTTGCTTTTTTCTTTCCGCTGATAGCTTTGAAGATATGTTCTGATGGTGGTGAGAGTGGAGCACGACTGTCTCCGTGGCGCAATTGGCTAGCGCAATCGGCTGTTAACCGAAAGGTTGGAGGTTCGAGCCCACCCGGTGGTGGTGCGGCGCTTTTTTTGGGCTGATAGCTTTGACGATATGTTCTACTGGTGGTGAGAGTGAAGCAGGATTGTCTCTGTGGCGCAATTGGCTAGCGCGATCGGCTGTTGACCGAAAGGTTGGGGTTTCGCGCCCTCCCGGGAATTGTGTGTTGCTTTTTTCTTTGCGCTGATAGCTTTCAAGATATGTTCTGACGGTGGCGAGAGTGGAGCAGGACTATCTCCGTGGCGCAATCGGCTAGCGCGATCGGCTGTTAACCGAACGGTTGGAGGTTCGAGCCCACCCGGTGGTGGTGCGGCGCTTTTTTTTTCTTTGGGCTGATAGCTTTGAAGATATGTTCAAATTGTGGTAAGAGTGGAGCAGGGCTATCTCCGTGGCGCAATTGGCTAGCGCAATGGGCTTTTAACCGAAAACTTGGATGTTCGAGCCCACACGGCGGTGGTGCGGCGCTTTTTTTTTCTTTGCGCTGATAGCTTTGAAGATATGTTCTGATGGTGGTGAGAGTGGAGCACGACTGTCTCCGTGGCGCAATTGGCTAGTGCGATCGGCTGTTAACCGAATGGTTGGAGGTTCGAGCCCACCCGGTGGTGGTGCGGCGCTTTTTTTTCTTTGGGCTGATAGCTATGAAGATATGTTCCGATGGTGGTGAGAGTGGAGCAGGACTATCTCCGTGGCGCAATTGGCTAGCGCGATCGGCTTTTAACCGAAAACTTGGATGTTCGAGCCCACCCGGCGGTGGTGCGGCGCTTTTTTTTCCTTGGGCTGATAGCTTTGAAGATATGTTCTGATGGTGGTGAGAGTGGAGCAGAACTGTCTACGTGGCGCAATTGGCTAGCGCGATCGGCTGTTAACCGACAGGTTGGAATTTCGAGCCCTCCCGGGAGTGGTGTGTTGCTTTTTTCTTTGCGCTGATAGCTTTGAAGATATGTTCTGATGGTGGTAAGAGTGGAGCAGGACTGTCTCCGTGCCGCAATCGGCTAGCGCGATCGGCTGTTAACCGAAAAGTTGGAGGTTCGAGCCCACCCGGTGGTGGTGTGGCGCTTTTTTTTCATTGGGCTGATAGCTCTGAAGAAATGTTCTGACGGTGGTGAGAGTGGAGCAGGACTGTCTCCGTGGCGCAATTGGCTAGCGCAATCGTCTGTTAACCGAAAAGTTGGAGGTTCGAGCCCTCCCGGGAGGGGTGTGATGCTTTTTTCTTTGCGCTGATAGCTTTGAAGATATGTTCTGATGGTGGCGAGAGTGAAGCAGGACAATCTCCGTGGCGCAATTGGCTAGCGCGATCGGCTTTTAACAGAAAACTTGGATGTTCGAGCCCACCCGGCGGTGGTGCGGCGCTTTTTTTTCTTTGGGCTGATAGCTTTGAAGATATGTTCTGATGGTGGTGAGAGTGGAGCACGACTGTCTCCGGGGCGCAATTGGCTAGCGCGATCGGCTGTTAACCGAAAGGTTGGAGTTTCAAGCCCACCCGGTGGTGGTGCGGCGCTTTTTTTTCTTTGGGCTGATAGCTCTGAAGAAATGTTCTGACGGTGGTAAGAGTGGAGCAGGACTGTCTCCGTGGCGCAATTGGCTAGCGCGATCGGCTGTTAACCGAAAAGTTGGAGGTTCGAGCCCTCCCGGGAGGGGTGTGTTGCTTTTTTCTTTGCGCTGATAGCTTTGAAGATATGTTCTGATGGTGGTGAGAGTGGAGCACGACTGTCTCCGTGGCGCAATTGGCTAGTGCGATCGGCTGTGAACCGAACGGTTGGAGGTTCGAGCCCACCCGGCGGTGGTGCGGCGCTTTTTTTTTCTTTGGGCTGATAGCTTTGAAGATATGTTCTGATGGTGGTGAGAGTGGAGCAGAACTGTCTCCGTGGCGCAATTGGCTAGCGCGATCGGCTGTTAACCGACAGGTTGGAGTTTCGAGCCCTCCCGGGAGTGGTGTGTTGCTTTTTTCTTTGCGCTGATAGCTTTGAAGATATGTTCTGACGGTGGTGAGAGTGGAGCACGACTGTCTCCGTGGCGCAATTGGCTAGCGCGATCGGCTGTTAACCGAAAGGTCGGAGGTTCAAGCACACGCGGTGGTGGTGCGCCGCTTTTTTTTCTTTGGGCTGATAGCTTTGAAGATATGTTCTGATGGTGGCGAGAGTGGAGCAGGACTGTCTCCGTGGCGCAACTGGCTAGCGCGCTCGGCTGTTAAACGAAAGGTTGGAGTTTCAAGCCCACCCGGTGGTGGTGCGGCGCTTTTTTTTCTTTGGGCTGATAGCTCTGAAGAAATGTTCTGACGGTGGTAAGAGTGGAGCAGGACTGTCTCCGTGGCGCAATTGGCTAGCGCGATCGGCTGTTAACTGAAAAGTTGGAGGTTCGAGCCCTCCCGGGAGGGGTGTGTTGCTTTTTTCTTTGCGCTGATAGCTTTGAAGATATGTTTTGACGGTGGTGAGAGTGGAGCACGACTGTCTCCGTGGCGCAATTGGCCAGCGCAATCGGCTGTTAACCGAGCGGTTGGAGGTTCGAGCCCACCCGGTGGTGGTGCGGCGCTTTTTTTTTCTTTGGCTGATAGCTTTGAAGATATGTTCAGATTGTGGCAAGAGTGGAGCAGGACTATCTCCGTGGCGCAATTGGCTAGCGCGATCGGCTTTTAACCGAAAACTTGGATGTTCGAGCCCACACGGCGGTGGTGCGGCGCTTTTTTTTTTCTTTGGGCTGATAGCTTTGAAGATATGTTCTGATGGTGGTGAGAGTGGAGCAGAACTGTCTCCGTGGCGCAATTGGCTAGCGCGATCGGCTGTTAACCGACAGGTTGGAGTTTCGAGCCCTCCCGGGAGTGGTGTGTTGCTTTTTTCTTTGCGCTGATAGCTTTGAAGATATGTTCTGACGGTGGTGAGAGTGGAGCACGACTGTCTCCGTGGCGCAATTGGCTAGCGCGATCGGCTGTTAACCGAAAGGTCGGAGGTTCAAGCACACGCGGTGGTGGTGCGGCGCTTTTTTTTCTTTGGGCTGATAGCTTTGAAGATATGTTCCGTTGGTGGCGAGAGTGGAGCAGGACTGTCTCCGTGGCGCAACTGGCTAGCGCGCTCGGCTGTTAAACGAAAGGTTGGAGTTTCGAGCCCTCCCGGTGGTGGTGCGGCGCTTTTTTTCTTTGGGCTGATAGCTCTGAAGAAATGGTCTGACGGAGGTGAGAGTGGAGCAGGACTGTCTCCGTGGCGCCATTGGCTAGCGCGATCGGCTGTTAACCGAAAAGTTGGAGGTTCGAGCCCTCCCGGGAGGGGTGTGTTGCTTTTTTCTTTCCGCTGATAGCTTTGAAGATATGTTCTGATGGTGGTGAGAGTGGAGCACGACTGTCTACGTGGCGCAATTGGCTAGCGCAATCGGCTGTTAACCGAAAGGTTGGAGGTTCGAGCCCACCCGGTGGTGGTGCGGCGCTTTTTTTTGGGCTGATAGCTTTGACGATATGTTCTACTGGTGGTGAGAGTGAAGCAGGATTGTCTCCGTGGCGCAATTGGCTAGCGCGATCGGCTGTTGACCGAAAGGTTGGGGTTTCGAGCCCTCCCGGGAATTGTGTGTTGCTTTTTTCTTTGCGCTGATAGCTTTCAAGATATGTTCTGACGGTGGCGAGAGTGGAGCAGGACTATCTCCGTGGCGCAATCGGCTAGCGCGATCGGCTGTTAACCGAAAGGTTGGAGTTTCGAGCCCACCCGGTGGTGGTGCGGCGCTTTTTTTCTTTGGGCTGATAGCTTTGAAGATTTTGAAGACATGTTCTGATGGTGGTGAAAGTGGGGCACGACTGTCTCCGTGGCGCCATTGGCTAGCGCGATCGGCTGTTAACCGAAAGGTTGGAGGTTCGAGCCCACCCGGTGGTGGTGCGGCGCTTTTTTTTCTTTGGGCTGATAGCTTTGAAGATATGTTCTGAGGGTGGTGAGAGTGGATGGAGCACGACTGACTCCGTGGCGCAATTGGCTAGCGCGATCAGCTGTTAGCCGAAAGGTTGGAGGTTCGAGGCCACCTGATGGTGGTGCGGCGCTTTTTTTTCTGTGGGCTAATAGCTTTGAAGATATGTTCTGATGGTGGTGAGAGTGGAGCAGGACTGTCTCCGTGCCGCAATCGGCTAGCATGATCGGCTGTTAACCGAAAAGTTGGAGTTTCAAGCCCACCCGGTGGTGGTGCGGCGCTTTTTTTTCTTTGGGCTGATAGCTTTGAAGAAATGTTCTGACGGCGGTGAGAGTGGAGCAGGACTGCTTCCGTGGCGCAATTGGCTAGCGCGATCGGCTGTTAACCGAAAAGTTGGAGGTTCGAGCCCTCCCGGGAGGGGTGTGTTGCTTTTTTCTTTGCGCTGATAGCTTTGAAGATATGTTCTGATGGTGGTGAGAGTGGAGCACGACTGTCTCCGTGGCGCAATTGGCTAGCGCAATGGGCTTTTAACCGAAAACTTGGATGTTCGAGCCCACACGGCGGTGGTGCGGCGCTTTTTTTTTCTTTGCGCTGATAGCTTTGAAGATATGTTCTGATGGTGGTGAGAGTGGAGCACGACTGTCTCCGTGGCGCAATTGGCTAGTGCGATCGGCTGTTAACCGAATGGTTGGAGGTTCGAGCCCACCCGGTGGTGGTGCGGCGCTTTTTTTTTCTTTGGGCTGATAGCTATGAAGATATGTTCCGATGGTGGTGAGAGTGGAGCAGGACTATCTCCGTGGCGCAATTGGCTAGCGCGATCGGCTTTTAACCGAAAACTTGGATGTTCGAGCCCACCCGGCGGTGGTGCGGCGCTTTTTTTTTCCTTGGGCTGATAGCTTTGAAGATATGTTCTGATGGTGGTGAGAGTGGAGCAGAACTGTCTACGTGGCGCAATTGGCTAGCGCGATCGGCTGTTAACCGACAGGTTGGAATTTCGAGCCCTCCCGGGAGTGGTGTGTTGCTTTTTTCTTTGCGCTGATAGCTTTGAAGATATGTTCTGATGGTGGTAAGAGTGGAGCAGGACTGTCTCCGTGCCGCAATCGGCTAGCGCGATCGGCTGTTAACCGAAAAGTTGGAGGTTCGAGCCCACCCGGTGGTGGTGTGGCGCATTTTTTTCATTGGGCTGATAGCTCTGAAGAAATGTTCTGACGGTGGTGAGAGTGGAGCAGGACTGTCTCCGTGGCGCAATTGGCTAGCGCAATCGTCTGTTAACCGAAAAGTTGGAGGTTCGAGCCCTCCCGGGAGGGGTGTGATGCTTTTTTCTTTGCGCTGATAGCTTTGAAGATATGTTCTGATGGTGGCGAGAGTGAAGCAGGACAATCTCCGTGGCGCAATTGGCTAGCGCGATCGGCTTTTAACAGAAAACTTGGATGTTCGAGCCCACCCAGCGGTGGTGCGGCGCTTTTTTTTCTTTGGGCTGATAGCTTTGAAGATATGTTCTGATGGTGGTGAGAGTGGAGCACGACTGTCTCCGGGGCGCAATTGGCTAGCGCGATCGGCTGTTAACCGAAAGGTTGGAGTTTCAAGCCCACCCGGTGGTGGTGCGGCGCTTTTTTTTCTTTGGGCTGATAGCTCTGAAGAAATGTTCTGACGGTGGTAAGAGTGGAGCAGGACTGTCTCCGTGGCGCAATTGGCTAGCGCGATCGGCTGTTAACCGAAAAGTTGGAGGTTCGAGCCCTCCCGGGAGGGGTGTGTTGCTTTTTTCTTTGCGCTGATAGCTTTGAAGATATGTTCTGATGGTGGTGAGAGTGGAGCACGACTGTCTCCGTGGCGCAATTGGCTAGTGCGATCGGCTGTGAACCGAACGGTTGGAGGTTCGAGCCCACCCGGCGGTGGTGCGGCGCTTTTTTTTTCTTTGGGCTGATAGCTTTGAAGATATGTTCTGATGGTGGTGAGAGTGGAGCAGAACTGTCTCCGTGGCGCAATTGGCTAGCGCGATCGGCTGTTAACCGACAGGTTGGAGTTTCGAGCCCTCCCGGGAGTGGTGTGTTGCTTTTTTCTTTGCGCTGATAGCTTTGAAGATATGTTCTGACGGTGGTGAGAGTGGAGCACGACTGTCTCCGTGGCGCAATTGGCTAGCGCGATCGGCTGTTAACCGAAAGGTCGGAGGTTCAAGCACACGCGGTGGTGGTGCGGCGCTTTTTTTTCTTTGGGCTGATAGCTTTGAAGATATGTTCTGATGGTGGCGAGAGTGGAGCAGGACTGTCTCCGTGGCGCAACTGGCTAGCGCGCTCGGCTGTTAAACGAAAGGTTGGAGTTTCAAGCCCACCCGGTGGTGGTGCGGCGCTTTTTTTTCTTTGGGCTGATAGCTCTGAAGAAATGTTCTGACGGTGGTAAGAGTGGAGCAGGACTGTCTCCGTGGCGCAATTGGCTAGCGCGATCGGCTGTTAACCGAAAAGTTGGAGGTTCGAGCCCTCCCGGGAGGGGTGTGTTGCTTTTTTCTTTGCGCTGATAGCTTTGAAGATATGTTTTGACGGTGGTGAGAGTGGAGCACAACTGTCTCCGTGGCGCAATTGGCCAGCGCAATCGGCTGTTAACCGAACGGTTGGAGGTTCGAGCCCACCCGGTGGTGGTGCGGCGCTTTTTTTTTCTTTGGCTGATAGCTTTGAAGATATGTTCAGATTGTGGCAAGAGTGGAGCAGGACTATCTCCGTGGCGCAATTGGCTAGCGCGATCGGCTTTTAACCGAAAACTTGGATGTTCGAGCCCACACGGCGGTGGTGCGGCGCTTTTTTTTTCTTTGGGCTGATAGCTTTGAAGATATGTTCTGATGGTGGTGAGAGTGGAGCAGAACTGTATCCGTGGCGCAATTGGCTAGCGCGATCGGCTGTTAACCGAAACGTTGGAGTTTCGAGCCCTCCCGGGAGTGGTGTGTTGCTTTTTTCTTTGCGCTGATAGCTTTGAAGATATGTTCTGACGGTGGTGAGAGTGGAGCACGACTGTCTCCGTGGCGCAATTGGCTAGCGCGATCGGCTGTTAACCGAAAGGTCGGAGGTTCAAGCACACGCGGTGGTGGTGCGGCGCTTTTTTTTCTTTGGGCTGATAGCTTTGAAGATATGTTCCGTTGGTGGCGAGAGTGGAGCAGGACTGTCTCCGTGGCGCAACTGGCTAGCGCGCTCGGCTGTTAAACGAAAGGTTGGAGTTTCGAGCCCTCCCGGTGGTGGTGCGGCGCTTTTTTTCTTTGGGCTGATAGCTCTGAAGAAATGGTCTGACGGAGGTGAGAGTGGAGCAGGACTGTCTCCGTGGCGCCATTGGCTAGCGCGATCGGCTGTTAACCGAAAAGTTGGAGGTTCGAGCCCTCCCGGGAGGGGTGTGTTTCTTTTTTCTTTCCGCTGATAGCTTTGAAGATATGTTCTGATGGTGGTGAGAGTGGAGCACGACTGTCTCCGTGGCGCAATTGGCTAGCGCAATCGGCTGTTAACCGAAAGGTTGGAGGTTCGAGCCCACCCGGTGGTGGTGCGGCGCTTTTTTTTGGGCTGATAGCTTTGACGATATGTTCTACTGGTGGTGAGAGTGAAGCAGGATTGTCTCCGTGGCGCAATTGGCTAGCGCGATCGGCTGTTGACCGAAAGGTTGGGGTTTCGAGCCCCCCCGGGAATTGTGTGTTGCTTTTTTCTTTGCGCTGATAGCTTTCAAGATATGTTCTGACGGTGGCGAGAGTGGAGCAGGACTATCTCCGTGGCGCAATCGGCTAGCGCGATCGGCTGTTAACCGAAAGGTTGGAGTTTCGAGCCCACCCGGTGGTGGTGCGGCGCTTTTTTTCTTTGGGCTGATAGCTTTGAAGATTTTGAAGACATGTTCTGATGGTGGTGAAAGTGGGGCACGACTGTCTCCGTGGCGCCATTGGCTAGCGCGATCGGCTGTTAACCGAAAGGTTGGAGGTTCGAGCCCACCCGGTGGTGGTGCGGCGCTTTTTTTTCTTTGGGCTGATATCTTTGAAGATATGTTCTGAGGGTGGTGAGAGTGGATGGAGCACGACTGACTCCGTGGCGCAATTGGCTAGCGCGATCAGCTGTTAGCCGAAAGGTTGGAGGTTCGAGGCCACCTGATGGTGGTGCGGCGCTTTTTTTTTCTGTGGGCTAATAGCTTTGAAGATATGTTCTGATGGTGGTGAGAGTGGAGCAGGACTGTCTCCGTGCCGCAATCGGCTAGCATGATCAGCTGTTAACCGAAAAGTTGGAGTTTCAAGCCCACCCGGTGGTGGTGCGGCGCTTTTTTTTCTTTGGGCTGATAGCTTTGAAGAAATGTTCTGACGGCGGTGAGAGTGGAGCAGGACTGCTTCCGTGGCGCAATTGGCTAGCGCGATCAGCTGTTAACCGAAAAGTTGGAGGTTCGAGCCCTCCCGGGAGGGGTGTGTTGCTTTTTTCTTTGCGCTGATAGCTTTGAAGATATGTTCTGATGGTGGTGAGAGTGGAGCACGACTGTCTCCGTGGCGCAATTGGCCAGCGCAATCGGCTGTTAACCGAACGGTTGGAGGTTCGAGCCCACCTGGTGGTGGTGCGGCGCTTTTTTTTTCTTTGGGCTGATAGCTTTGAAGATATGTTCAGATTGTGGTAAGAGTGGAGCAGGGCTATCTCCGTGGCGCAATTGGCTAGCGCAATGGGCTTTTAACCGAAAACTTGGATGTTCGAGCCCACACGGCGGTGGTGCGGCGCTTTTTTTTTCTTTGGGCTGATAGCTTTGAAGATATGCTCTGATGGTGGTGAGAGTGGAGCAGAACTGTCTCCGTGGCGCAATTGGCTAGCGCGATCGGCTGTTAACCGACAGGTTGGAGTTTCGAGGCCTCCCGGGAGTGGTGTGTTGCTTTTTTCTTTGCGCTGATAGCTTTGAAGATATGTTCTGATGGTGGTGAGAGTGGAGCACGACTGTCTCCGTGGCGCAATTGGCTAGCGCGATCGGCTGTTAACCGAAAGTTCGGAGGTTCAAGCACACGCGGTGGTGGAGCGGCGCTTTTTTTTCTTTGGGCTGATAGCTTTTAAGATATGTTCCGATGGTGGCGAGAGTGGAGCAGGACTGTCTCCGTGGCGCAACTGGCTAGCGCGCTCGGCTGTTAAACGAAAGGTTGGAGTTTCGAGCCCTCCCGGTGGTGGTGCGGCGCTTTTTTTCTTTGGGCTGATAGCTCTGAAGAAATGGTCTGACGGAGGTGAGAGTGGAGCAGGACTGTCTCCGTGGCGCCATTGGCTAGCGCGATCGGCTGTTAACCGAAAAGTTGGAGGTTCGAGCCCTCCCGGGAGGGGTGTGTTGCTTTTTTCTTTCCGCTGATAGCTTTGAAGATATGTTCTGATGGTGGTGAGAGTGGAGCACGACTGTCTCCGTGGCGCAATTGGCTAGCGCAATCGGCTGTTAACCGAAAGGTTGGAGGTTCGAGCCAACCCGGTGGTGGTGCGGCGCTTTTTTTTGGGCTGATAGCTTTGACGATATGTTCTACTGGTGGTGAGAGTGAAGCAGGATTGTCTCCGTGGCGCAATTGGCTAGCTCGATCGGCTGTTGACCGAAAGGTTGGGGTTTCGAGCCCTCCCGGGAATTGTGTGTTGCTTTTTTCTTTGCGCTGATAGCTTTCAAGATATGTTCTGACGGTGGCGAGAGTGGAGCAGGACTATCTCCGTGGCGCAATTGGCTAGCGTGATCGGCTTTTAACCGAAAACTTGGATGTTCGAGCCCACCCGGCGGTGGTGCGGCGCTTTTTTTTCTTTGGGCTGATAGCTTTGAAGATATGTTCTGATGTTGGTGAGAGTGGAGCAGAACTGTCTCTGTGGCGCAATTGGCTAGCGCGATCGGCGGTTAACCGCAAGGTTGGAGGTTCAAGCCCACCCGGTGGTGGCGCGGCGCTTTTTTTTCTTTGGGCTGATAGCTCTGAAGAAATGTTCTGACGGTGGTGAGAGTGGAGCACGACTGTCTCCGTGGCGCAAATGGCTAGCGGCATCGGCTCTTAAACGAAAGGTTGGAGGTTCGAGCCCACCCGGTGGTGGTGCGGCGCTTTTTTTTCCTTGGGCTGATAGCTTTGAAGATATGTTCTGAGGGTGGTGAGAGTGGATGGAGCACGACTGACTCCGTGGCGCAATTGGCTAGCGCGATCAGCTGTTAGCCGAAAGGTTGGAGGTTCGAGGCCACCCGATGGTGGTGCGGCGCTTTTTTTTCTGTGGGCTAATAGCTTTGAAGATATGTTCTGATGGTGGTGAGAGTGGAGCAGGACTGTCTCCGTGCCGCAATCGGCTAGCATGATCGGCTGTTAACCGAAAAGTTGTAGTTTCAAGCCCACCCGGTGGTGGTGCGCGCTTTTTTTTCTTTGGGCTGATAGCTTTGAAGAAATGTTCTGACGGCGGTGAGAGTGGAGCAGGACTGCTTCCGTGGCGCAATTGGCTAGCGCGATCGGCTGTTAACCGAAAAGTTGGAGGTTCGAGCCCTCCCGGGAGGGGTGTGTTGCTTTTTTCTTTGCGCTGATAGCTTTGAAGATATGTTCTGATGGTGGTGAGAGTGGAGCACGACTGTCTCCGTGGCGCAATTGGCTAGTGCGATCGGCTGTTAACCGAATGGTTGGAGGTTCGAGCCCACCCGGTGGTGGTGCGGCGCTTTTATTTCTTTGGGCTGATAGCTATGAAGATATGTCCCGATGGTGGTGAGAGTGGAGCAGGATTATCTCCGTGGCGCAATTGGCTAGCGCGATCGGCTTTTAACCGAAAACTTGGATGTTCGAGCCCACCCGGCGGTGGTGCGGCGCTTTTTTTTCCTTGGGCTGATAGCTTTGAAGATATGTTCTGATGGTGGTGAGAGTGGAGCAGAACTGTCTACGTGGCGCAATTGGCTAGCGTGATAGGCTGTTAACCGACAGGTTGGAATTTCGAGCCCTCCCGGGAGTGGTGTGTTGCTTTTTTCTTTGCGCTGATAGCTTTGAAGATATGTTCTGATGGTGGTAAGAGTGGAGCAGGACTGTCTCCGTGCCGCAATCGGCTAGCGCGATCGGCTGTTAACCGAAAAGTTGGAGGTTCGAGCCCACCTGGTGGTGTGGCGCTTTTTTTTTCATTGGGCTGATAGCTCTGAAGAAATGTTCTGACGGTAGTGAGAGTGGAGCAGGACTGTCTCCGTGGCGCAATTGGCTAGCGCAATCGTCTGTTAACCGAAAAGTTGGAGGTTCGAGCCCTCCCGGGAGGGGTGTGATGCTTTTTTCTTTGCGCTGATAGCTTTGAAGATATGTTCTGATGGTGGCGAGAGTGAAGCAGGACAATCTCCGTGGCGCAATTGCCTAGCGCGATCGGCTTTTAACAGAAAACTTGGATGTTCGAGCCCACCCGGCGGTGGTGCGGCGCTTTTTTTTCTTTGGGCTGATAGCTTTGAAGATATGTTCTGATGGTGGTGAGAGTGGAGCACGACTGTCTCCGGGGCGCAATTGGCTAGCGCGATCGGCTGTTAACCGAAAGGTTGGAGTTTCAAGCCCACCCGGTGGTGGTGCGGCGCTTTTTTTTCTTTGGGCTGATAGCTCTGAAGAAATGTTCTGACGGTGGTAAGAGTGGAGCAGGACTGTCTCCTTGGCGCAATTGGCTAGCGCGATCGGCTGTTAACCGAAAAGTTGGAGGTTCGAGCCCTCCCGGGAGGGGTGTGTTGCTTTTTTCTTTGCGCTGATAGCTTTGAAGATATGTTCTGATGGTGGTGAGAGTGGAGCACGACTGTCTCCGTGGCGCAATTGGCTAGTGCGATCGGCTGTGAACCGAACGGTTGGAGGTTCGAGCCCACCCGGTGGTGGTGCGGCGCTTTTTTTTTCTTTGGGCTGATAGCTTTGAAGATATGTTCTGATGGTGGTGAGAGTGGAGCAGAACTGTCTCCGTGGCGCAATTGGCTAGCGCGATCGGCTGTTAACCGACAGGTTGGAGTTTCGAGCTCTCCCGGGAGTGGTGTGTTGCTTTTTTCTTTGCGCTGATAGCTTTGAAGATATGTTCTGACGGTGGTGAGAGTGGAGCACGACTGTCTCCGTGGCGCAATTGGCTAGGGCGATCGGCTGTTAACCGAAAGGTCGGAGGTTCAAGCACACGCGGTGGTGGTGCGGCGCTTTTTTTTCTTTGGGCTGATAGCTTTGAAGATATGTTCCGATGGTGGCGAGAGTGGAGCAGGACTGTCTCCGTGGCGCAACTGGCTAGCGTGCTCGGCTGTTAAACGAAAGGTTGGAGTTTCAAGCCCACCCGGTGGTGGTGCGGCGCTTTTTTTTCTTTGGGCTGATAGCTCTGAAGAAATGTTCTGACGGTGGTAAGAGTGGAGCAGGACTGTCTCCGTGGCGAAATTGGCTAGCGCGATCGGCTGTTAACCGAAAAGTTGGAGGTTCGAGCCCTCCCGGGAGGGGTGTGTTGCTTTTTTCTTTGCGCTGATAGCTTTGAAGATATGTTTTGATGGTGGTGAGAGTGGAGCACGACTGTCTCCGTGGCGCAATTGGCTAGCGCAATCGGCTGTTAACCGAACGGTTGGAGGTTCGAGCCCACCCGGTGGTGGTGCGGCGCTTTTTTTTTCTTTGGGCTGATAGCTTTGAAGATATGTTCAGATTGTGGTAAGAGTGGAGCAGGACTATCTCCGTGGCGCAATTGGCTAGCGCGATCGGCTTTTAACCGAAAACTTGGATGTTCGAGACCACCCGGCGGTGGTGCGGCGCTTTTTTTTTCTTTGGGCTGATAGCTTTGAAGATATGTTCTGATGGTGGTGAGAGTGGAGCAGAACTGTCTCCGTGGCGCATCTGGCTAGCGTGATCGGCTGTTAACCGACAGGTTGGAGTTTCGAGCCCTCCCGGGAGTGGTGTGTTGCTTTTTTCTTTGCGCTGATAGCTTTGAAGATATGTTCTGACGGTGGTGAGAGTGGAGCACGACTGTCTCCGTGGCGCAATTGGCTAGCGCGATCGGCTGTTAACCGCAAGGTTGGAGGTTCAAGCCCACCCGGTGGTGGCGCGGCGCTTTTTTTTTTTGGGCTGATAGCTCTGAAGAAATGTTCTGACGGTGGTGAGAGTGGAGCACGACTGTCTCCGTGGCGCAAATGGCTAGCGGCATTGGCTCTTAACCGAAAGGTTGGAGGTTCGAGCCCACCCAGTGGTCGTGCGGCGCTTTTTTTTCTTTGGGCTGATAGCTTTGAAGATATGTTCTACTGGTGGTGAGAGTGAAGCAGGATTGTCTCCGTGGCGCAATTGGCTAGCGCGATCGGCTGTTGACCGAAAGGTTGGGGTTTCGAGCCCTCCCGGGAATTGTGTGTTGCTTTTTTCTTTGCGCTGATAGCTTTCAAGATATGTTCTGACGGTGGCGAGAGTGGAGCAGGACTATCTCCGTGGCGCAATTGGCTAGCGCGATCGGCTTTTAACCGAAAACTTGGATGTTCGAGCCCACCCGGCGGTGGTGCGGCGCTTTTTTTTCTTTGGGCTGATAGCTTTGAAGATATGTTCTGATGGTGGTGAGGGAGGAGCAGAACTGTCTCTGTGGCGCAATTGGCTAGCGCGATCGGCTGTTGACCGAAAGGTTGGAGTTTCCAGCCCACCCGGTGGTGGTGCGGCGCTTTTTTTCTTTGGGCTGATATCTTTGAAGATTTTGAAGATATGTTCTGATGGTGGTGAAAGTGGGGCACGACTGTCTCCGTGGCGCCATTGGCTAGCGCGATCGGCTGTTAACCGCAAGGTTGGAGGTTCAAGCCCACCCGGTGGTGGCGCGGCGCTTTTTTTTCTTTGGGCTGATAGCTCTGAAGAAATGTTCTGACGGTGGTGAGAGTGGAGCACGACTGTCTCCGTGGCGCAAATGGCTAGCGGCATCTTCTCTTAACCGAAAGGTTGGAGGTTCGAGCCCACCCGGTGGTGGTGCGGCGCTTTTTTTTCTTTGGGCTGATAGCTTTGAAGATATGTTCTGAGGGTGGTGAGAGTGGATGGAGCACGACTGACTCCGTGGCGCAATTGGCTAGCGCGATCAGCTGTTAGCCGAAAGGTTGGAGGTTCGAGGCCACCCGATGGTGATGCGGCGCTTTTTTTTCTGTGGGCTAATAGCTTTGAAGATATGTTCTGATGGTGGTGAGAGTGGAGCAGGACTGTCTCCGTGCTGCAATCGGCTAGCATGATCGGCTGTTAACCGAAAAGTTGCAGGTTTGAGCCCACCCGGTGGTGGTGTGGCGCTTTTTTTTCTTAGCACTGATAGCTTTGAAGATATGTTCTGATGGTGGTGAGAGTGGAGCACGACTGTCTCCGTGGCGCAATTGGCTAGCGATATCGGCTGTTAACCGAAAGGTTGGAGGTTTGAGTTCACCCGGTGGTGTTGCCGCGCTTTTTTTTGGCTGATAGCTTTGACGATATGTTCTACTGGTGGTGAGAGTGAAGCAGGACTGTCTCCGTGGGGCGATGGGCTAGCGCGATCGGCTGTTAACCGAAAAGTTGGAGGTTCGAGCCCCCCCGGGAGGGGTGTGATGCTTTTTTCTTTGCGCTGATAGCTTTGAAGATATGTTCTGATGGTGGTGAGAGTGGAGCGCGACTGTCTCCGTGGCGCAATTGGCAAGCGAGATCAGCTGTTAGCCGAAAGGTTAGAGGTTCGAGCCCACCCGATGGTGGTGCGGTGCTTTTTTTTCTGTGGGCTGATAGCTTTGAAGATATGTTCTGATGGTGGTGAGAGTGGAGCAGGACAGTCTCCGTGCCGAGATCGGCTAGGGCGATCAAGTGTTAACCGAAAAGTTGGAGGTTCGAGCCCACCCGGTGGTGGTGTTGCGCTTTTTTTTCTTTGCGCTGATAGCTTTGAAGATATGATCTGATGGTGGTGAGAGTGGAGCACGACTGTCTCCGTGGCGCAATCGGCTAGCGCAATCGGCGTTTAACCGAAAGGTTGGAGGTTCGAGCCCACCCAGTGGTGGTGCGGCGCTTTTTTTCTTTGGGCTGATAGCTTGATGATATGTTCTACTGGTGGTGAGAGTGGAGCAGAACTGTCTCCGTGGCACAATTGGCTTGTGCGATCGGCTGTTAACCGAAAGGTTGGGGTTTCGAGCCCTCCCGGGAGATGTGTGTTGCTTTTTTCTTTGTGCTGATAGCTTTCCAGATATGTTCTGACGGTGGTGAGAGTGGAGCACGACTGTCTCCGTCGCGCAATTGGCTAGCGCGATCGGCTGTTAACCGAAAGTTTGGAGGTTCGAGCCCACCCGGTGGTGGTGCGGCGCTTTTTTTTCTTTGGGCTGATAGCTTTGAAGAAATGTTCTGCCGGTGGTGACAGTGGAGCACGACTGTCACCGTGGGGCAATTGGCTAGCGCTATCGGCTGTTAACGGAAAGGTTGGAGGTTCGAGCCCAGCCGGTGGTGGTGCAGCGCTTTTTTTTCTCTGGGCTGATAGCTTTGAAGATATGATCTGATGGTGGTGAGAGTGGAGCACGACTGTCTCCGTGGCGCAATCTGCTAGCGCAATCGGCTGTTAACCGAAAGGTTGGAGGTTCGAGCCCACCCAGTGGTGGTGCGGCGCTTTTTTTCTTTGGGCTGATAGCTTGATGATATGTTCTACTGGTGGTGAGAGTGGAGCAGAACTGTCTCCGTGGCACAATTGGCTAGTGCGATCGCCTGTTAACCGAAAGGATGGAGTTTCGAGCCCTCCCGGGAGTGGTGTGTTGCTTTTTTCTTTGCGCTGTAGCTTTGAACAAATGTTCTGATGGTGGTGAAAGTGTGGCACGACTGTCTCCGTGGCGCAATTGGCTAGCGCGATCGGCTGTTAACCGCAAGGTTGGAGGTTCAAGCCCACCCGGTGGTGGCGCGGCGCTTTTTTTTTTCTTTGGGCTGATAGCTCTGAATAAATGTTCTGACGGTGGTGAAAGTGTAGCAGGACTGTCTCCGTGGCGCAATTGGCTAGCGCGATCGGCTGTTAACCGAAAAGTTGGAGGGTCGAGCCCTCCCGGGAGGGGTGTGTTGCTTTTTTCTTTGCGCTGATAGCTTTGAAGATATGTTCTGACGGTGGTGAGAGTAGAGCAGGACTGTCTCCGTGGTGCAATTGGCTAGCGCGATCGGGTGTTAACCGAAAGGTTGCAGTTTCGAGCCCTGCCAGGAGTGGTGTGTTGCTTTTTTCTTTGCTATGATACCTTTGAAGATATGTTCTGATGGTGGCGAGAGTGGAGCAGGACAATCTCCGTGGCGCAATTGGCTAGCGCGATCGGCTTTTAACAGAAAACTTGGATGTTCGAGCCCACCCGGCGGTGGTGCGGCGATTTTTTTTCTTTGGGCTGATAGCTCTGAAGAAATGTTCTGACGGTGGTAAGAGTGGAGCAGGACTGTCTCCGTGGCGCAATTGGCTAGCGCGATCGGCTGTTAACCGAAAAGTTGGAGGTTCGAGCCCTCCCGGGAGGGGTGTGTTGCTTTTTTCTTTGCGCTGATAGCTTTGAAGATATGTTCTGATGGTGGTGAGAGTGGAGCACGACTGTCTCCGTGGCGCAATTGGCTAGTGCGATCGGCTGTGAACCGAAAGGTCGGAGGTTCAAGCACACGCGGTGGTGGTGCGGCGCTTTTTTTTCTTTGGGCTGATAGCTTTGAAGATATGTTCCGATGGTGGCGAGAGTGGAGCAGGACTGTCTCCGTGGCGCAACTGGCTAGCGCGCTCGGCTGTTAAACGAAAGGTTGGAGTTTCAAGCCCACCCGGTGGTGGTGCGGCGCTTTTTTTTCTTTGGGCTGATAGCTCTGAAGAAATGTTCTGACGGTGGTAAGAGTGGAGCAGGACTGTCTCCGTGGCGCAATTGGCTAGCGCGATCGGCTGTTAACCGAAAAGTAGGAGGTTCGAGCCCTCCCGGGAGGTGTGTGTTGCTTTTTTCTTTGCGCTGATAGCTTTGAAGATATGTTTTGACGGTGGTGAGAGTGGAGCACGACTGTCTCCGTGGCGCAATTGGCCAGCGCAATCGGCTGTTAACCGAACGGTTGGAGGTTCGAGCCCACCCGGTGGTGGTGCGGCGCTTTTTTTTTTCTTTGGCTGATAGCTTTGAAGATATGTTCAGATTGTGGTAAGAGTGGAGCAGGACTATCTCCGTGGCGCAATTGGCTAGCGCGATCGGCTTTTAACCGAAAACTTGGATGTTCGAGCCCACACGGCGGTGGTGCGGCGCTTTTTTTTTCTTTGGGCTGATAGCTTTGAAGATATGTTCTGATGGTGGTGAGAGTGGAGCAGAACTGTCTCCGTGGCGCAATTGGCTAGCGCGATCGGCTTTTAACCGACAGGTTGGAGTTTCGAGCCCTCCCGGGAGTGGTGTGTTGCTTTTTTCTTTGCGCTGATAGCTTTGAAGATATGTTCTGACGGTGGTGAGAGTGGAGCACGACTGTCTCCGTGGCGCAATTGGCTAGCGCGATCGGCTGTTAACCGAAAGGTCGGAGGTTCAAGCACACGCGGTGGTGGTGCGGCGCTTTTTTTTCTTTGGGCTGATAGCTTTGAAGATATGTTCCGATGGTGGCGAGAGTGGAGCAGGACTGTCTCCGTGGCGCAACTGGCTAGCGCGCTCGGCTGTTAAACGAAAGGTTGGAGTTTCGAGCCCTCCCGGTGGTGGTGCGGCGCTTTTTTTCTTTGGGCTGATAGCTTTGAAGAAATGGTCTGACGGAGGTGAGAGTGGAGCAGGACTGTCTCCGTGGCGCCATTGGCTAGCGCGATCGGTTGTTAACCGAAAAGTTGGAGGTTCGAGCCCTCCCGGGAGGGGTGTGTTGCTTTTTTCTTTCCGCTGATAGCTTTGAAGATATGTTCTGATGGTGGTGAGAGTGGAGCACGACTGTCTCCGTGGCGCAATTGGCTAGCGCAATCGGCTGTTAACCGAAAGGTTGGAGGTTCGAGCCCACCCGGTGGTGGTGCGGCGCTTTTTTTTGGGCTGATAGCTTTGACGATATGTTCTACTGGTGGTGAGAGTGAAGCAGGATTGTCTCCGTGGCGCAATTGGCTAGCGCGATCGGCTGTTGACCGAAAGGTTGGGGTTTCGAGCCCTCCCGGGAATTGTGTGTTGCTTTTTTCTTTGCGCTGATAGCTTTCAAGATATGTTCTGACGGTGGCGAAAGTGGAGCAGGACTATCTCCGTGGCGCAATTGGCTAGCGCGATCGGCTGTTAACCGAAAGGTTGGAGTTTCGAGCCCACCCGCTGGTGGTGCGGCGCTTTTTTTCTTTGGGCTGATAGCTTTGAAGATTTTGAAGATATGTTCTGATGGTGGTGAAAGTGGGGCGCGACTGTCTACGTGGCGCAATTGGCTAGCGCGATCGGCTGTTAACCAACAGGTTGGAATTTCGAGCCCTCCCGGGAGTGGTGTGTTGCTTTTTTCTTTGCGCTGATAGCTTTGAAGATACGTTCTGATGGTGGTGAGAGTGGAGCAGGACTGTCTCCGTGCCGCAATCGGCTAGCGCGATCGGCTGTTAACCGAAAAGTTGGAGGTTCGAGCCCACCCGGTGGTGGTGTGGCGCTTTTTTTTCATTGGGCTGATAGCTCTGAAGAAATGTTCTGACGGTGGTGTGAGTGGAGGAGGACTGTCTCCGTGGCGCAATTGGCTAGCGCAATCGTCTGTTAACCGAAAAGTTGGAGGTTCGAGCCCTCCCGTGAGGGGTGTGATGCTTTTTTCTTTGCGCTGATAGCTTTGAAGATATGTTCTGATGGTGGCGAGAGTGGAGCAGGACAATCTCCGTGGCGCAATTGGCTAGCGCGATCGGCTTTTAACAGAAAACTTGGATGTTCGAGCCCACCCGGCGGTGGTGCGGCGATTTTTTTTCTTTGGGCTGATAGCTCTGAAGAAATGTTCTGACGGTGGTAAGAGTGGAGCAGGACTGTCTCCGTGGCGCAATTGGCTAGCGCGATCGGCTGTTAACCGAAAAGTTGGAGGTTCGAGCCCTCCCGGGAGGGGTGTGTTGCTTTTTTCTTTGCGCTGATAGCTTTGAAGATATGTTCTGATGGTGGTGAGAGTGGAGCACGACTGTCTCCGTGGCGCAATTGGCTAGTGCGATCGGCTGTGAACCGAAAGGTCGGAGGTTCAAGCACACGCGGTGGTGGTGCGGCGCTTTTTTTTCTTTGGGCTGATAGCTTTGAAGATATGTTCCGATGGTGGCGAGAGTGGAGCAGGACTGTCTCTGTGGCGCAATTGGCTAGCGCGATCGGCTGTTAACCGAAAGGTTGGAGTTTCGAGCCCACCCGGTGGTGGTGCGGCGCTTTTTTTTTGGGCTGATAGCTTTGAAGATTTTGAAGATATGTTCTGATGGTGGTGAAAGTGGGGCACGACTGTCTCCGTGGCGCCATTGGCTAGCGCGATCGGCGGTTAACCGCAAGGTTGGAGGTTCAAGCCCACCCGGTGGTGGCGCGGCGCTTTTTTTTCTTTGGGCTGATAGCTCTGAAGAAATGTTCTAACGGAGGTGAGAGTGGAGCACGACTGTCTCCGTGGCGCAAATGGCTAGCGGCATCGGCTCTTAACCGAAAGGTTGGAGGTTTGAGCCCACCCGGTGGTGGTGCGGCGCTTTTTTTTCTTTGGGCTGATAGCTTTGAAGATATGTTCTGAGGGTGGTGAGAGTGGATGGAGCACGACTGACTCCGTGGCGCAATTGGCTAGCGCGATCAGCTGTTAGCCGAAAGGTTGGAGGTTCGAGGCCACCCGATGGTGGTGCGGCGCTTTTTTTTCTGTGGGCTAATAGCTTTGAAGATATGTTCTGATGGTGGTGAGAGTGGAGCAGGACTGTCTCCGTGCCGCAATCGGCTAGCATGATCGGCTGTTAACCGAAAAGTTGTAGTTTCAAGCCCACCCGGTGGTGGTGCGGCGCTTTTTTTTCTTTGGGCTGATAGCTTTGAAGAAATGTTCTGACGGCGGTGAGAGTGGAGCAGGACTGCTTCCGTGGCGCAATTGGCTAGCGCGATCGGCTGTTAACCGAAAAGTTGGAGGTTCGAGCCCTCCCGGGAGGGGTGTGTTGCTTTTTTCTTTGCGCTGATAGCTTTGAAGATATGTTCTGATGGTGGTGAGAGTGGAGCACGACTGTCTCCGTGGCGCAATTGGCTAGTGCGATCGGCTGTTAACCGAATGGTTGGAGGTTCGAGCCCACCCGGTGGTGGTGCAGCGCTTTTATTTCTTTGGGCTAATAGCTATGAAGATATGTTCCGATGGTGGTGAGAGTGGAGCAGGACTATCTCCGTGGCGCAATTGGCTAGCGCGATCGGCTTTTAACCGAAAACTTGGATGTTCGAGCCCACCCGGCGGTGGTGCGGCGCTTTTTTTTCCTTGGGCTGATAGCTTTGAAGATATGTTCTGATGGTGGTGAGAGTGGAGCAGAACTGTCTACGTGGCGCAATTGGCTAGCGCGATCGGCTGTTAACCGACAGGTTGGAATTTCGAGCCCTCCCGGGAGTGGTGTGTTGCTTTTTTCTTTGCGCTGATAGCTTTGAAGATATGTTCTGATGGTGGTAAGAGTGGAGCAGGACTGTCTCCGTGCCGCAATCGGCTAGCGCGATCGGCTGTTAACCGAAAAGTTGGAGGTTCGAGCCCACCCGGTGGTGGTGTGGCGCTTTTTTTTTCATTGGGCTGATAGCTCTGAAGAAATGTTCTGACGGTGGTGAGAGTGGAGCAGGACTGTCTCCGTGGCGCAATTGGCTAGCGCAATCGTCTGTTAACCGAAAAGTTGGAGGTTCGAGCCCTCCCGGGAGGGGTGTGATGCTTTTTTCTTTGCGCTGATAGCTTTGAAGATATGTTCTGATGGTGGCGAGAGTGAAGCAGGACAATCTCCGTGGCGCAATTGGCTAGCGCGATCGGCTTTTAACAGAAAACTTGGATGTTCGAGCCCACCCGGCGGTGGTGCGGCGCTTTTTTTTCTTTGGGCTGATAGCTCTGAAGAAATGTTCTGACGGTGGTAAGAGTGGAGCAGGACTGTCTCCGTGGCGCAATTGGCTAGCGCGATCGGCTGTTAACCGAAAAGTTGGAGGTTCGAGCCCTCCCGGGAGGGGTGTGTTGCTTTTTTCTTTGCGCTGATAGCTTTGAAGATATGTTCTGATGGTGGTGAGAGTGGAGCACGACTGTCTCCGTGGCGCAATTGGCTAGTGCGATCGGCTGTGAACCGAACGGTTGGAGGTTCGAGCCCACCCGGCGGTGGTGCGGCGCTTTTTTTTTCTTTGGGCTGATAGCTTTGAAGATATGTTCTGATGGTGGTGAGAGTGGAGCAGAACTGTCTCCGTGGCGCAATTGGCTAGCGCGATCGGCTGTTAACCGACAGGTTGGAGTTTCGAGCCCTCCCGGGAGTGGTGTGTTGCTTTTTTCTTTGGGCTGATAGCTTTGAAGATATGTTCTGAGGGTGGTGAGAGTGGATGGAGCACGACTGACTCCGTGGCGCAATTGGCTAGGGCGATCGGCTGTTAACCGAAAGGTCGGAGGTTCAAGCACACGCGGTGGTGGTGCGGCGCTTTTTTTTCTTTGGGCTGATAGCTTTGAAGATATGTTCCGATGGTGGCGAGAGTGGAGCAGGACTGTCTCCGTGGCGCAACTGGCTAGCGTGCTCGGCTGTTAAACGAAAGGTTGGAGTTTCAAGCCCACCCGGTGGTGGTGCGGCGCTTTTTTTTCTTTGGGCTGATAGCTCTGAAGAAATGTTCTGACGGTGGTAAGAGTGGAGCAGGACTGTCTCCGTGGCGCAATTGGCTAGCGCGATCGGCTGTTAACCGAAAAGTTGGAGGTTCGAGCCCTCCCGGGAGGGGTGTGTTGCTTTTTTCTTTGCGCTGATAGCTTTGGAGATATGTTTTGATGGTGGTGAGGGTGGAGCACGACTGTCTCCGTGGCGCAATTGGCTAGCGCAATCGGCTGTTAACCGAACGGTTGGAGGTTCGAGCCCACCCGGTGGTGGTGCGGCGCTTTTTTTTTCTTTGGGCTGATAGCTTTGAAGATATGTTCAGATTGTGGTAAGAGTGGAGCAGGACTATCTCCGTGGCGCAATTGGCTAGCGCGATCGGCTTTTAACCGAAAACTTGGATGTTCGAGCCCACCCGGCGGTGGTGCGGCGCTTTTTTTTTCTTTGGGCTGATAGCTTTGAAGATATGTTATGATGGTGGTGAGAGTGGAGCAGAACTGTCTCCGTGGCGCATTTGGCTAGCGCGATCGGCTGTTAACCGACAGGTTGGAGTTTCGAGCCCTCCCGGGAGTGGTGTGTTGCTTTTTTCTTTGCGCTCATAGCTTTGAAGATATGTTCTGACGGGGGTGAGAGTGGAGCACGACTTTCTCCGTGGCGCAATTGGCTAGCGCGATCGGCTGTTAACCGCAAGGTTGGAGGTTCAAGCCCACCCGGTGGTGGCGCGGCGCTTTTTTTTCTTTGGGCTGATAGCTCTGAAGAAATGTTCTGACGGTGGTGAGAGTGGAGCACGACTGTCTCCGTGGCGCAAATGGCTAGCGGCATTGGCTCTTAACCGAAAGGTTGGAGGTTCGAGCCCACCCAGTGGTGGTGCGGCACTTTTTTTTCTTTGGGCTGATAGCTTTGAAGATATGTTCTACTGGTGGTGAGAGTGAAGCAGGATTGTCTCCGTGGCGCAATTGGCTAGCGCGATCGGCTGTTGACCGAAAGGTTGGGGTTTCGAGCCCTCCCGCGAATTGTGTGTTGCTTTTTTCATTGCGCTGATAGCTTTCAAGATATGTTCTGACGGTGGCGAGAGTGGAGCAGGACTATCTCCGTGGCGCAATTGGCTAGCGCGATCGGCTTTTAACCGAAAACTTGGATGTTCGAGCCCACCCGGCGGTGGTGCGGCGCTTTTTTTTCTTTGGGCTGATAGCTTTGAAGATATGTTCTGATGGTGGTGAGAGAGGAGCAGAACTGTCTCTGTGGCGCAATTGGCTAGCGCGATCGGCTGTTAACCGAAAGGTTGGAGTTTCGAGCCCACCCGGTGGTGGTGCGGCGCTTTTTTTCTTTGGGCTGATAGCTTTGAAGATTTTGAAGATATGTTCTGATGGTGGTGAAAGTGGGGTACGACTGTCTCCGTGGCGCCATTGGCTAGCGCGATCGGCTGTTAACCGCAAGGTTGGAGGTTCAAGCCCACCCGGTGGTGGCGCGGCGCTTTTTTTTCTTTGGGCTGATAGCTCTGAAGAAATGTTCTGACGGTGGTGAGAGTGGAGCACGACTGTCTCCGTGGCGCAAATGGCTAGCGGCATCGGCTCTTAACCGAAAGGTTGGAGGTTCGAGCCCACCCGGTGGTGGTGCGGCGCTTTTTTTTCTTTGGGCTGATAGCTTTGAAGATATGTTCTGAGGGTGGTGAGAGTGTATGGAGCACGACTGACTCCGTGGCGCAATTGGCTAGCGCGATCAGCTGTTAGCCGAAAGGTTGGAGGTTCGAGGCCACCCGATGGTGGTGCGGCGCTTTTTTTTCTGTGGGCTAATAGCTTTGAAGATATGTTCTGATGGTGGTGAGAGTGGAGCAGGACTGTCTCCGTGCCGCAATCGGCTAGCATGATCGGCTGTTAACCGAAAAGTTGTAGTTTCAAGCCCACCCGGTGGTGGTGCGGCGCTTTTTTTTCTTTGGGCTGATAGCTTTGAAGAAATGTTCTGACGGCGGTGAGAGTGGAGCAGGACTGCTTCCGTGGCGCAATTGGCTAGCGCGATCGGCTGTTAACCGAAAAGTTGGAGGTTCGAGCCCTCCCGGGAGGGGTGTGTTGCTTTTTTCTTTGCGCTGATAGCTTTGAAGATATGTTCTGATGGTGGTGAGAGTGGAGCACGACTGTCTCCGTGGCGCAATTGGCTAGTGCGATCGGCTGTTAACCGAATGGTTGGAGGTTCGAGCCCACCCGGTGGTGGTGCGGCGCTTTTATTTCTTTGGGCTGATAGCTATGAAGATATGTTCCGATGGTGGTGAGAGTGGAGCAGGACTATCTCCGTGGCGCAATTGGCTAGCGCGATCGGCTTTTAACCGAAAACTTGGATGTTCGAGCCCACCCGGCGGTGGTGCGGCGCTTTTTTTTCCTTGGGCTGATAGCTTTGAAGATATGTTCTGATGGTGGTGAGAGTGGAGCAGAACTGTCTACGTGGCGCAATTGGCTAGCGCGATCGGCTGTTAACCGACAGGTTGGAATTTCGAGCCCTCCCGGGAGTGGTGTGTTGCTTTTTTCTTTGCGCTGATAGCTTTGAAGATATGTTCTGATGGTGGTAAGAGTGGAGCAGGACTGTCTCCGTGCCGCAATCGGCTAGCGCGATCGGCTGTTAACCGAAAAGTTGGAGGTTCGAGCCCACCCGGTGGTGGTGTGGCGCTTTTTTTTTCATTGGGCTGATAGCTCTGAAGAAATGTTCTGACGGTGGTGAGAGTGGAGCAGGACTGTCTCCGTGGCGCAATTGGCTAGCGCAATGGTCTGTTAACCGAAAAGTTGGAGGTTCGAGCCCTCCCGGGAGGGGTGTGATGCTTTTTTCTTTGCGCTGATAGCTTTGAAGATATGTTCTGATGGTGGCGAGAGTGAAGCAGGACAATCTCCGTGGCGCAATTGGCTAGCGCGATCGGCTTTTAACAGAAAACTTGGATGTTCGAGCCCACCCGGCGGTGGTGCGGCGCTTTTTTTTCTTTGGGCTGATAGCTTTGAAGATATGTTCTGATGGTGGTGAGAGTGGAGCACGACTGTCTCCGGGGCGCAATTGGCTAGCGCGATCGGTTGTTAACCGAAAGGTTGGAGTTTCAAGCCCACCCGGTGGTGGTGCGGCGCTTTTTTTTCTTTGGGCTGATAGCTCTGAAGAAATGTTCTGACGGTGGTAAGAGTGGAGCAGGACTGTCTCCGTGGCGCAATTGGCTAGCGCGATCGGCTGTTAACCGAAAAGTTGGAGGTTCGAGCCCTCCCGGGAGGGGTGTGTTGCTTTTTTCTTTGCGCTGATAGCTTTGAAGATATGTTCTGATGGTGGTGAGAGTGGAGCACGACTGTCTCCGTGGCGCAATAGGCTAGTGCGATCGGCTGTGAACCGAACGGTTGGAGGTTCGAGCCCACCCGGCGGTGGTGCGGCGCTTTTTTTTTCTTTGGGCTGATAGCTTTGAAGATATGTTCTGATGGTGGTGAGAGTGGAGCAGAACTGTCTCCGTGGCGCAATTGGCTAGCGCGATCGGCTGTTAACCGACAGGTTGGAGTTTCGAGCCCTCCCGGGAGTGGTGTGTTGCTTTTTTCTTTGCGCTGATAGCTTTGAAGATATGTTCTGACGGTGCTGAGAGTGGAGCACGACTGTCTCCGTGGCGCAATTGGCTAGGGCGATCGGCTGTTAACCGAAAGGTCGGAGGTTCAAGCACACGCGGTGGTGGTGCGGCGCTTTTTTTTCTTTGGGCTGATAGCTTTGAAGATATGTTCCGATGGTGGCGAGAGTGGAGCAGGACTGTCTCCGTGGCGCAACTGGCTAGCGTGCTCGGCTGTTAAACGAAAGGTTGGAGTTTCAAGCCCACCCGGTGGTGGTGCGGCGCTTTTTTTTCTTTGGGCTGATAGCTCTGAAGAAATGTTCTGACGGTGGTAAGAGTGGAGCAGGACTGTCTCCGTGGCGCAATTGGCTAGCGCGATCGGCTGTTAACCGAAAAGTTGGAGGTTCGAGCCCTCCCGGGAGGGGTGTGTTGCTTTTTTCTTTGCGCTGATAGCTTTGAAGATATGTTTTGATGGTGGTGAGGGTGGAGCACGACTGTCTCCGTGGCGCAATTGGCTAGCGCAATCGGCTGTTAACCGAACGGTTGGAGGTTCGAGCCCACCCGGTGGTGGTGCGGCGCTTTTTTTTTCTTTGGGCTGATAGCTTTGAAGATATGTTCAGATTGTGGTAAGAGTGGAGCAGGACTATCTCCGTGGCGCAATTGGCTAGCGCGATCGGCTTTTAACCGAAAACTTGGATGTTCGAGCCCACCCGGCGGTGGTGCGGCGCTTTTTTTTTCTTTGGGCTGATAGCTTTGAAGATATGTTCTGATGGTGGTGAGAGTGGAGCAGAACTGTCTCCGTGGCGCATTTGGCTAGCGCGATCGGCTGTTAACCGACAGGTTGGAGTTTCGAGCCCTCCCGGGAGTGGTGTGTTGCTTTTTCCTTTGCGCTGATAGCTTTGAAGATATGTTCTGACGGGGGTGAGAGTGGAGCACGACTGTCTCCGTGGCGCAATTGACTAGCGCGATCGGCTGTTAACCGCAAGGTTGGAGGTTCAAGCCCACCCGGTGGTGGCGCGGCGCTTTTTTTTCTTTGGGCTGATAGCTCTGAAGAAATGTTCTGACGGTGGTGAGAGTGGAGCACGACTGTCTCCGTGGCGCAAATGGCTAGCGGCATTGGCTCTTAACCGAAAGGTTGGAGGTTCGAGCCCACCCAGTGGTGGTGCGGCGCTTTTTTTTCTTTGGGCTGATAGCTTTGAAGATATGTTCTACTGGTGGTGAGAGTGAAGCAGGATTGTCTCCGTGGCGCAATTGGCTAGCGCGATCGGCTGTTGACCGAAAGGTTGGGGTTTCGAGCCCTCCCGCGAATTGTGTGTTGCTTTTTTCTTTGCGCTGATAGCTTTCAAGATATGTTCTGACGGTGGCGAGAGTGGAGCAGGACTATCTCCGTGGCGCAATTGGCTAGCGCGATCGGCTTTTAACCGAAAACTTGGATGTTCGAGCCCACCCGGCGGTGGTGCGGCGCTTTTTTTTCTTTGGGCTGATAGCTTTGAAGATATGTTCTGATGGTGGTGAGAGAGGAGCAGAACTGTCTCTGTGGCGCAATTGGCTAGCGCGATCGGCTGTTAACCGAAAGGTTGGAGTTTCGAGCCCACCCGGAGGTGGTGCGGCGCTTTTTTTCTTTGGGCTGATAGCTTTGAAGATTTTGAAGATATGTTCTGATGGTGGTGAAAGTGGGGTACGACTGTCTCCGTGGCGCCATTGGCTAGCGCGATCGGCTGTTAACCGCAAGGTTGGAGGTTCAAGCCCACCCGGTGGTGGCGCGGCGCTTTTTTTTCTTTGGGCTGATAGCTCTGAAGAAATGTTCTGACGGTGGTGAGAGTGGAGCACGACTGTCTCCGTGGCGCAAATGGCTAGCGGCATCGGCACTTAACCGAAAGGTTGGAGGTTCGAGCCCACCCGGTGGTGGTGCGGCGCTTTTTTTTCTTTGGGCTGATAGCTTTGAAGATATGTTCTGAGGGTGGTGAGAGTGGATGGAGCACGACTGACTCCGTGGCGCAATTGGCTAGCGCGATCAGCTGTTAGCCGAAAGGTTGGAGGTTCGAGGCCACCCGATGGTGATGCGGCGCTTTTTTTTCTGTGGGCTAATAGCTTTGAAGATATGTTCTGATGGTGGTGAGAGTGGAGCAGGACTGTCTCCGTGCCGCAATCGGCTAGCATGATCGGCTGTTAACCGAAAAGTTGCAGGTTTGAGCCCACCCGGTGGTGGTGTGGCGCTTTTTTTTCTTAGCGCTGATAGCTTTGAAGATATGTTCTGATGGTGGTGAGAGTGGAGCACGACTGTCTCCGTGGCGCAATTGGCTAGCGATATCGGCTGTTAACCGAAAGGTTGGAGGTTTGAGTTCACCCGGTGGTGTTGCCGCGCTTTTTTTTTGGCTGATAGCTTTGACGATATGTTCTACTGGTGGTGAGAGTGAAGCAGGACTGTCTCCGTGGGGCGATGGGCTAGCGCGATCGGCTGTTAACCGAAAAGTTGGAGGTTCGAGCCCCCCCGGGAGGGGTGTGATGCTTTTTTCTTTGCGCTGATAGCTTTGAAGATATGTTCTGATGGTGGTGAGAGTGGAGCGCGACTGTCTCCGTGGCGCAATTGGCAAGCGAGATCAGCTGTTAGCCGAAAGGTTAGAGGTTCGAGCCCACCCGATGGTGGTGCGGCGCTTTTTTTTCTGTGGGCTGATAGCTTTGAAGATATGTTCTGATGGTGGTGAGAGTGGAGCAGGACAGTCTCCGTGCCGAGATCGGCTAGGGCGATCGGCTGTTAACAGAAAAGTTGGAGGTTCGAGCCCACCCGGTGGTGGTGTTGCGCTTTTTTTTCTTTGCGCTGATAGCTTTGAAGATATGATCTGATGGTGGTGAGAGTGGAGCACGACTGTCTCCGTGGCGCAATCGGCTAGCGCAATCGGCGTTTAACCGAAAGGTTGGAGGTTCGAGCCCACCCAGTGGTGGTGCGGCGCTTTTTTTCTTTGGGCTGATAGCTTGATGATATGTTCTACTGGTGGTGAGAGTGGAGCAGAACTGTCTCCGTGGCACAATTGGCTTGTGCGATCGGCTGTTAACCGAAAGGTTGGGGTTTCGAGCCCTCCCGGGAGATGTGTGTTGCTTTTTTCTTTGTGCTGATAGCTTTCCAGATATGTTCTGACGGTGGTGAGAGTGGAGCACGACTGTCTCCGTCGCGCAATTGGCTAGCGCGATCGGCTGTTAACCGAAAGTTTGGAGGTTCGAGCCCACCCGGTGGTGGTGCGGCGCTTTTTTTTCTTTGGGTTGATAGCTTTGAAGAAATGTTCTGCCGGTGGTGACAGTGGAGCACGACTGTCACCGTGGGGCAATTGGCTAGCGCTATCGGCTGTTAACGGAAAGGTTGGAGGTTCGAGCCCACCCGGTGGTGGTGCAGCGCTTTTTTTTCTCTGGGCTGATAGCTTTGAAGATATGATCTGATGGTGGTGAGAGTGGAGCACGACTGTCTCCGTGGCGCAATCTGCTAGCGCAATCGGCTGTTAACCGAAAGGTTGGAGGTTCGAGCCCACCCAGTGGTGGTGCGGCGCTTTTTTTCTTTGGGCTGATAGCTTGATGATATGTTCTACTGGTGGTGAGAGTGGAGCAGAACTGTCTCCGTGGCACAATTGGCTAGTGCGATCGCCTGTTAACCGAAAGGATGGAGTTTCGAGCCCTCCCGGGAGTGGTGTGTTGCTTTTTTCTTTGCGCTGTAGCTTTGAACAAATGTTCTGATGGTGGTGAAAGTGTGGCACGACTGTCTCCGTGGCGCAATTGGCTAGCGCGATCGGCTGTTAACCGCAAGGTTGGAGGTTCAAGCCCACCCGGTGGTGGCGCGGCGCTTTTTTTTTCTTTGGGCTGATAGCTCTGAATAAATGTTCTGACGGTGGTGAGAGTGTAGCAGGACTGTCTCCGTGGCGCAATTGGCTAGCGCGATCGGCTGTTAACCGAAAAGTTGGAGGGTCGAGCCCTCCCGGGAGGGGTGTGTTGCTTTTTTCTTTGCGCTGATAGCTTTGAAGATATGTTCTGACGGTGGTGAGAGTAGAGCAGGACTGTCTCCGTGGTGCAATTGGCTAGCGCGATCGGGTGTTAACCGAAAGGTTGCAGTTTCGAGCCCTGCCAGGAGTGGTGTGTTGCTTTTTTCTTTGCTCTGATACCTTTGAAGATATGTTCTGATGGTGATGAAAGTGGGGCACGACTGTCTCCGTGGCGCAAGGGGCTAGCGCGATCGGCTGTTAACCGAAAGGTTGGAGGTTCGAGCCCACCCGGTGGTGGTGCGGCGCTTTTTTTTCTTTGGGGTGTGTTGCGACGCGGACCGATCCCGCCGATGCCACCGCTGTTGCGACGGCGGCCGATCCCACAGCTGCCAACACTGTTGCGACGCGCACCTCCGACGACGTTACGAAGGGCGCTACGAATCTCACCGCTGCAACCACTGTTTCGAAAGACGGCGACGCCAACACGGTCCCGAAGGCGCCACTGTTTCGAACTCCACAGGGAAGGTCACCAGCCGTTTGGTAGCGTAGGTTTCTCGGCTCGCGACTGCTTCTGCGCAGAGCTGATAGACGAGCGGACGAGACGACGGTGAGTTAAACAAGGTTTATGTACAGCATATATACAGAGGCGTTACAAATTCGGCACTGGGGCCGACAGAGACTCGAAGAGCCGAGCTCTCCTCTCTAACACATAGGTCTGCTCTCAAACGGGTCCGCTCTGACACACATGTCAGCTTTCACCTAGGACCGCCCGATCGCGACGCGCCGCAGGGCTTCTTTTATATGCACCGGGTCCAACCAAAATGTCCAATTAGAAGCGCCGCTGGTCGTCAGGGCAGACTCCTCCAATGGGGTCGCCGCGCAATGCGTCAGACCCCCAGACATGAAGACGCCCGTTGTTTACTCGACGGGCTCGCTGGCACGTGCGCTGACTCCCTGCACGTGGGCGCCAGAGAGGCGCCGACAGAAAGGCGCCGTGGCGTGCTGACGCCGTTGAGTTGTTGATCGCGTCAGGCGGGCTCGCGGCTGGCCTTGACACAGATTGCCTTTTTCAGAGGCACGGCCGTTCGCTGTGGACTCGCAGGCATAACAGCACCCCCGCCGCCAGACATTGCGCTGAAAAGACGAGCTGCTTCCACGGGGCTCGGATGACAGGCGCGCTCGTTCGCCAGGTCCCTCCAGGTTCGCCTCCAGGGCCATGGGGAGAATGCAGCTCCAGACTCTGTTCCGGGAACACATCCCATTCTTGACGACGGATCCCAGCTCCACTGGCTTGTCGCCATAATTTGCTGACCAGCTTCGCTCGTCTCTGACGATCCTTGGTTTCAGCACTTGTCAATGGTTCTGCAACTTGCTAAGAATGGTTCGACAAAAGACAACACACGACACAAGCAAGTGCCCTCGGTCACCCGACAGAACACCAGACAAAGTATAGTACAACATATACCTAGCTAAGTGTCTATCGGAATTTCGTTCCCTCTACATCAAGAGGCACATGTGGGACACAAGACTCTTAAAATGGCAACTCAATTTTTTTCCCACGTACAACAATGTAACGAATCAGAATACAACATAAAGTTGGCCCCTTGAGATCATCACTCTGAGCGAGAGCGCTCAGCCCAGGTCGTGATGAGGTCAAAATTTTGCCCCGAATCGCCAGCGAGAAACCGAAAGGTTGAGAAGGTTGTAGTTAGAACGCACTGCTCAATGCACCTGCATTAGCGTATAGCTTTCCCCTTTTTTTTAGCGCACGTCGAAGTTGTGTTGCCGGAGTAACATGCTCCATCTCAGTAACCGCGCACTTTTAGGTGACGATACCTATGCGGTACCAAGAGCGGCTCACACTTGCGACGTTGCACAGGGGAACAACGATACGGCTTGCTACGGATTGACTCCTCACCGCTTAGCTTGATATCGTGTTCGATCACCCTCGTGTTTCCGGGGCGGTCCGAAAACACGTCTTCAAACACCAAAACAATCTTTCTAGGGTCCTCCTTTTGGACTTCACTTAACCTAGGCTCTAGGTTTATCTGCTCCCAGATTACCTCCGATTCCCTTTCGATTGCCTCACTAGAACTAAAAATTTCTGCTCCCTCTTCCTCTGAAGCATTCAACAGCTGATTTACGACTGCTTTCAAGTTGTAGATTTTGTCCGGCCGCCTTCCTAATTTCACTTGATAATTTGTATCGCAAGGCTTCAATAATACTTTGGCGGGCCCTTCCCAATCCACATCAAGCTTGTTCCTTTTGGACGGCTGCAGCAGCATTACCTGATCATCAACTTCAAAAGCGCGCTTCTTCACCGATTTCTCCTAGTGCTCCTTCGACAGCACTTGTGCCGCGTTTTTGTGGCTTTCCACTAGCGCTTCAATCGAGAGATCCTCACGCTGCTCTCGAATGAGCGTCTCTCGATCAACTCTCGGCAGCTCGTTCCAACTTTCCGCTACAGGCGAGAGCGTTGCAACCCTCTCGCTCCGACTCAATGGCGCCATGTCGTCTCCCCCTACGCATACCTCGCCGGCCGCTTCCGCGACGGGCGCTCGCGTGACCGCTCACATGACTCTTGCGGAAAATTTCCTTTCTGGGGTTCCGTCGACCCGCCGACAAGGTCACTTGAGAGTTCACTGCATTGAACCAGATCAAGCTTCTGCGAAAGCTTTCGTGCTTGCGATCGCGTGAGGGCCATGCACGCTAAGTTGGGGAAGAATGATTTGCCCTGCTCTTTGAGAAGCTGCTCTGAGTTGTTGGAGAAAAGATAAGGAAAACGATCGTTTAGCGCGGCAGGAACAGCCGCTTCGGTGCGAAGCTTACCGAACGGGCCTTCAATGACAACCGTAGCTATTGGTAGGCAAGCACTCTGCTCCTCGGCGACTTGCCTGATCCACGCGCGTTCTCCTGTAAAGTCATCCGGAGACACCAATGAAGGATGGACAACGTCCATGGTTGCCGCTGAGTCTGTAAGTGCTCGGCACGTTTTCTCATTCCACCTAATTTCTTGGAGATACGGCTCCAACAACCGCATGTTTTTTCTGATTCTCGGATTGTTGCGAAGGCAAACGTTTCCTGGCAGTTTCTCGCGGTGTGTCCTTCCTTTTTGCAGTTGTAGCAGATTAGCGGCTTCCGTTTGTTTTCCGATTCAAATGCCCGTGTGGTAGAAACCTCACTCGATTTCTCCGCTTCCGTTTGTCCTTCCCCTACAGTGTCCTTCGTAAGAGACGGGTCCTTCTTGAAATTACGGTGCGGAGCGGGTTTCCGTTGATCAGGTTTCCTTGAAAAGCCCTCTTTCCTTTCATCCTTTTCCACGCGCACTGCCCTGCTATGCAACTTTCGGCGAGTATAATACTCCTGAGCTAACTCTGCTGCCTTGTTTAGCAGTACTTCACAAAGTCTGTCCTGCAGCAAAAGTTTGACATCCTCCTCGATGCAGCGGTAGAATTGCTCCATTGCAACGCATTCCACCACTTTATCGTGGTCGTCCTAAACACCTTCGCCCTTGAGCCATTCAATTAAATCGGCTTTAAGACGAAACGCGAAGTCAACGTGTGACTCATTCCCCTTTTTAGCATACCGGAACCTTTGCCTGAAAGCCTCGGGTGACAACTTATAACGTCTCAAGAGCACTTCCTTAACCTCGTCATAGCTCTCAAACGCTTCCCTCGACAAGCAAGTTACCGCGTCGGACACTTCGCCGGGAAGAAGAGCTAACAGGTTCCGCGCCCAAAGAGACCGCTCCAAAGCGTTTCGCTCACAGACGTGTTCAAACTTGACGAGATACTTCGCCATGTCCTCGCCTACTACGAACGGTGGCAGTTGGTCCCGCATTCTAAAACCGCTGACCTGAATCCTCGGAGAAGCTACGCTAGGCGCCTGCGAACACTGTAGGATTGCCAATTCTATTCGTTTCAACTCGAGGCGCTCCTGTCTCTCGGCCTCCTCGCGACGCTCGCGCCTTTCAGCTTCTTCACGTTCGCGAGCTTCGCGCCTTTCAGCTTCTTCGCGAGCTTCGCGCCTTTCAGCCTCCTCACGTTCGCGAGCTTCTCGCCCTTCAGCCTCCTCGCGGCGTGCTTTGATATCCACCCAGGCCTCATCGACTTCCTCAGCCGACACTCCCTCATGCTTCATGATCTCAAGAATCGCTTGCTTTCGTTTCGCACGGCTCAAAGTAATGCCGAGTTCCTCACAAATTTCGATGAGTTCCTTCACTTTAAGGTTCTCCATCGTTCACACTAGCCTCTTGCAGTTAGCCCCTGTTAAGAATCTACTTGCCGTACCCACTATAAGCCTACTAGCAAGACGCGCAAGCAATTTTTCACACTCCCGTGTTTACCCCCTCTGCATTAACTTTGGTTTCAAAGCGCTTCGACTTGGCTTGAAACGATCAAAGCTCACTTCAATGCTTCACACAGCCCTTCTCTAAACTGCTATAACCTGACCTAGAGTAGTCTGGTAAACTGAGGGGAAAACATCAGGCACTCACCGCATCGATGTCGCTGACGCCGGCCGATCCCGCAGCTGCCAACCACTGTTGCGACGCGGACCGATCCCGCCGATGCCACCGCTGTTGCGACGGCGGCCGATCCCACAGCTGCCAACACTGTTGCGACGCGCACCTCCGACGACGTTACGAAGGGTGCTACGAATCTCACCGCTGCAACCACTGTTTCGAAAGACGGTGACGCCAACGCGGTCCCGAAGGCGCCACTGTTTCGAACTCCGCAGGGAAGGTCACCAGCCGTTTGGCAGCGTAGGTTTCTCAGCTCGCGACTGCTTCTGCGCAGAGCTGATAGACGAGCGGACGAGACGACGGTGAGTTAAACAAGGTTTATGTACAGCATATATACAGAGGCATTACGAATTCGGCACTGGGGCCGACAGAGACTCGAAGAGCCGAGCTCTTCTCTCTAACACATAGGTCTGCTCTCAAACGGGTCCGCTCTGACACACATGTCAGCTTTCACCTAGGACCGCCCGATCGCGACGCGCCGCAGGGCTTCTTTTATATGCACCGGGTCCAACCAAAATGTCCAATTAGAAGCGCCGCTGGTCGTCAGGGCAGACTCCTCCAATGGGGTCGCCGCGCAATGCGTCAGACCCCCAGACATGAAGACGCCCGTTGTTTACTCGACGGTCTCACTGGCACGTGCGCTGACTCACTGCACGTGGGCGCCAGAGAAGCGCCGACAGAAAGGCTCCGTGGCGTGCTGACGCCGTTGAGTTGTTGATCGCGTCAGGCGGGCTCGCGGCTGGCCTTGACACAGATTGCCTTTTTCAGAGGCACGGCCGTTCGCTGTGGACTCGCAGGCATAACAGCTGATAGCTTTGAAGATACGTTCTGATGGTGGGGAGAGTGGAGCAGGACTGTCTCCGTGGCGCCATTGGCTAGCGCGATCGGCTGTTAACCGAAAGCTTGGGGTTTCGAGCCTTCCGGGAGTTATGTGTTGCGTTTTTCTTTGCGCTGATAGCTTTGAAGATATGTTCTGACGGTGGTGAGAGTGGAGCACGACTGTCTCCGTGGCGCAATCGGCTAGCGCAATCGGCTGTTAACCGAAAGGTTGGAGGTTCGAGCCCACCCGGTGGTGGTGTGTTGCTTTTTTCTTTGCGCTGATAGCTTTGAAGATATGTTCTGATGGTGGTGAAAGTGGGGCACGACTGTCTCCTTGGCGTAATTGGCTAGCGCGATCGGCTGTTAACCGAACATTTGGAGGTTCGAGCCCTCCCGGGAGTGGTGTGTTGCTTTTTTCTTTGCGCCGATAGCTTTGAAGATATGTTCTGATGGTGGTGAGATTGGAGCACGACTGTCTCCGTGGCGCAATTGGCTAGCGCGATCGGCTGTTAACCGAAAGGTCGGAGGTTCGAGCCCACCCGCTGGTGGTGTGGCGTTTTTTTTTTTATTAGGCTGATAGCTTTGAAGATATGTTCTGATGGTGGTGAAAGTGGAGCAGAACTGTCTCCGTGGCGCAATTGGCTAGCGCGATCGGCTGTTAACTGAAAGGTCGGAGGTTCGAGTCCACCCGCTGGTGGTGCGGCGCTTTTTTTTCTTTCGGCTGATAGCTTTGAAGATATGTTCTGATGGTGGTGACAGTGGGGCACGACTGTCTCCGTGGCGCAATTGGCTAGCACGCTCGGCTGTTAACCGAAAGGG
This sequence comes from Rhipicephalus microplus, assembly GCF_043290135.1. Lineage (NCBI taxonomy): Eukaryota > Metazoa > Arthropoda > Arachnida > Ixodida > Ixodidae > Rhipicephalus > Rhipicephalus microplus. The sequence goes on along the minus strand of NW_027464611.1, from coordinate 45,639 downwards.
TGGAGTTTCGAGCCCACCCGGTGGTGGTGCGGCGCTTTTTTTTCTTTCGGCTGATAGCTTTGAAGTTATGTTCTGATGGTGGTGAGAGTGGAGCAGGATTGTCTCCGTGGCGCAATTAGCTAGCGCGATCGGCTGTTAACCGAAAGGATGGAGGTTCGAGCCCACCCGGTGGTGGTGTGTTGCTTTTTTCTTTGCGCTGATAGCTTTGAAGATATGTTCTGATGGTGGTGACAGTGGGGCACGACTGTCTCCGTGGCGCAATTGGCTAGCGCGCTCGGCTGTTAACCGAAAGGGTGGAGTTTCGAGCCCACCCGGTGGTGGTGCGGCGCTTTTTTTTCTTTCGGCTGATAGCTTTGAAGTTATGTTCTGATGGTGGTGAGAGTGGAGCAGGATTGTCTCCGTGGCGCAATTAGCTAGCGCGATCGGCTGTTAACCGAAAGGATGGAGTTTCGAGCCCTCCCGGGAGTGGTGTGTTGCTTTTTTCTTTGCGCTGATAGCTTTGAAGATATGTTGTGACGGTGGTGAGAGTGGAGCACGACTGTCTCCGTGGCGCAATTGGCTAGCGCGATCGGCTTTTAACCGAAAGGTTGGAGGTTTGAGCCCACCCGGTGGTGGTGCGGCGCTTTTTTTTCTTTGGACTGATAGCTTTGAAGAAATGTTCTGACGGTGGTGACAGTGGAGCACGACTGTCACCGTGGGGCAATTGGCTAGCGCTATCGGCTGTTAACGGAAAGGTTGGAGGTTCGAGCCCACCCGGTGGTGGTATAGAGCTTTTTTTTCTTTCGGCTGATAGCTCTGGAGAAATGTTCTGACGGTGGTGAGAGTGTAGCAGGACTGTCTCCGTGGCGTAATTGGCTAGCGCGATCGGCTGTTAACCGAAAGGTTGGAGGTTCGAGCCCACCCGGTGGTTGTGCGGCGCTTTTTTTTCTTTGGGCTGATAGCTTTGAAGATATGTTCTGATGGTGGTGAGAGTGGAGCAGGACTATCTCCGTGGCGCAATTTGCTAGCGCGATCGTCTTTTACCCGAAAACTTGGATGTTCGAGCCCACCCGGCGGTGGTGCGGCGCTTTTTTTTCTTTGGGCTGATAGCTTTGAAGATATGTTCTGAGGGTGGTGAGAGTGGAGTACGACTGTCTCCGCGGCGCAATTGGCTAGCGCGATGAGCTGTTAACCGAAAGGTTGGAGTTTCGAGCCCACCCGGTGGTGGTGCGGCACTTTTTTTGGGCTGATAGCTTTGAAGTTATGTTCTGATGGTGGTGAGAGTGAAGCAGGATTGTCTCCGTGGCGCAATTAGCTAGCGCGATCGGCTGTTAACCGAAAGGGTGGAGTTTCGAGCCCTCCCGGGAGTGGTGTGTTGCTTTTTTCTTTGCGCTGATAGCTTTGAAGATATGTTCTGATGGTGGCGAGAGTGGAGCAGGACTATCTCTCTGGCGCAATTGGCTAGCGCGATCGGCTTTTAACCGAAAACTTGGATGTTCGAGCCCACCCGGCGGCGGTGCGGCGCTTTTTTTTCTTTGGGCTGATAGCTTTGAAGATATGTTCTGAGGGTGGTGAGAGTGGAGCAGGACTGTCTCCGTGCCGCAATCGGCTAGCGCGATCGGCTGTTAACCGAAAAGTTGGAGCTTCGAGCCCACCCGGTGGTGGTGTTGCGCTTTTTTTCTTTGCGCTGATAGCTTTGAAGATATGTTCTGATGGTGGTGAGAGTGGAGCACGACTGTCTCCGTGGCGCAATCGGCTAGCGCGATCGGCTGTTAACCGAAAGGTTGGAGTTCCGAGCCCACCCGGTGGTGGTGCGGTGCTTTTTTTTCTTTGGGCTGATAACTCTGAAGAAATGTTCTGACGGTGGTGAGATTGGAGCACGAGTGTCTCCGTGGCGCAAATGGCTAGCGGCATCGGCTCTTAACCGAAAGGTTGGAGGTTCGAGCCCACCCGGTGGTGGTGCGGCGCTTTTTTTTCTTTGGGCTGATAGCTTGGAAGATATGTTCTGAGGGTGGTGAGAGTGGAGTACGACTGTCTCCGCGGCGCAATTGGCTAGCGCGATGAGCTGTTAACCGAAAGGTTGGAGGTTCGAGCCCACCCGATGGTGGTGCGGCGCTTTTTTTGTGGGCTGATAGCTTTGAAGATATGTTCTGATGGTGGTGAGAGTGGAGCAGGACTGTCTCCGTGCCGAAATCGGCTAGCGCGATCGGCTGTTAACCGAAAGGTTGGAGTTCCGAGCCAACCCAGTGGTGGTGCGGCGCTTTTTTTTCTTTGGGCTAATAGCTTTGAAGTTATGTTCTAATGGTGGTGAGAGTGCAGCAGGACTGTCTCCGTGGCGCAATTGGCTAGCGCGATCGGCTGTTAACCGAAAGGTTGGAGGTTCGAGCCCACTCGGTGGTGGTGCGGCGCTTTTTTTTCTTTGGGCTGATAACTCTGAAGAAATGTTCTGACGGTGGTGAGATTGGAGCACGAGTGTCTCCGTGGCGTAAATGGCTAGCGGCATCGGCTCTTAACCGAAAGGTTGGAGGTTCGAGCCCACCCGGTGGTGGTGCGGCGCAATTTTTTCTTTGGGCTGATAGCTTTGAAGATATGTTCTGAGGGTGGTGAGAGTGGAGTACGACTGTCTCCGCGGCGCAATTGGCTAGCGCGATGAGCTGTTAACCGAAAGGTTGGAGGTTCGAGCCCACCCGATGGTGGTGCTGCGCTTTTTTTGTGGGCTGATAGCTTTGAAGATATGTTCTGATGGTGGTGAGAGTGGAGCAGGACTGTCTCCGTGCCGAAATCGGCTAGCGCGATCGGCTGTTAACCGAAAAGTTGGAGGTTCGAGCCCACCCGGTGGTGGTGCGGCGCTTTTTTTTCTTTGGGCTGATAACTCTGAAGAAATGTTCTGACGGTGGTGAGATTGGAGCACGAGTGTCTCCGTGGCGCAAATGGCTAGCGGCATCGGCTCTTAACCGAAAGGTTGGAGGTTCGAGCCCACCCGGTGGTGGTGCGGCGCTTTTTTTTCTTTGGGCTGATAGCTTTGAAGATATGTTCTGAGGGTGGTGAGAGTGGAGTACGACTGTCTCCGCGGCGCAATTGGCTAGCGCGATGAGCTGTTAACCGAAAGGTTGGAGGTTCGAGCCCACCCGATGGTGCTGCTGCGCTTTTTTTGTGGGCTGATAGCTTTGAAGATATGTTCTGATGGTGGTGAGAGTGGAGCAGGACTGTCTCCGTGCCGAAATCGGCTAGCGCGATCGGCTGTTAACCGAAAAGTTGGAGGTTCGAGCCCACTCGGTGGTGGTGCGGCGCTTTTTTTTTCTTTGGGCTGATAGCTCTGAAGAAATGTTCTGACGGTGGTGAGATTGGAGCACGAGTGTCTCCGTGGCGCAAATGGCTAGCGGCATCGGCTCTTAACCGAAAGGTTGGAGGTTCGAGCCCACCCGGTGGTGGTGCGGCGCTATTTTTTCTTTGGGCTGATAGCTTTGAAGATATGTTCTGAGGGTGGTGAGAGTGGAGTACGACTGTCTCCGCGGCGAAATTGGCTAGCGCGATGAGCTGTTAACCGAAAGGTTGGAGGTTCGAGCCCACCCGATGGTGGTGCTGCGCTTTTTTTGTGGGCTGATAGCTTTGAAGATATGTTGTGATGGTGGTGAGAGTGGAGCAGGACTGTCTCCGTGCCGAAATCGGCTAGCGCGATCGGCTGTTAACCGAAAAGTTGGAGGTTCGAGCCCACCCGGTGGTGGTGCGGCGCTTTTTTTTTCTTTGGGCTGATAACTCTGAAGAAATGTTCTGACGGTGGTGAGATTGGAGCACGAGTGTCTCCGTGGCGCAAATGGCTAGCGGCATCGGCTCTTAACCGAAAGGTTGGAGGTTCGAGCCCACCCGGTGGTGGTGCGGCGCTTTTTTTTCTTTGGGCTGATAGCTTTGAAGATATGTTCTGAGGGTGGTGAGAGTGGAGTACGACTGTCTCCGCGGCGCAATTGGCTAGCGCGATGAGCTGTTAACCGAAAGGTTGGAGGTTCGAGCCCACCCGATGGTGGTGCTGTGCTTTTTTTGTGGGCTGATAGCTTTGAAGATATGTTCTGATGGTGGTGAGAGTGGAGCAGGACTGTCTCCGTGCCGAAATCGGCTAGCGCGATCGGCTGTTAACCGAAAAGTTGGAGTTTCGAGCCCTCCCGGGACTGGTGTTTTGCTTTTTTCTTTGCGCTGATTGCTTTGAAGATATGTTCGGACGGTGGTGAGAGTGGAGCACGACTGTCTCCGTGACGCAATTGGCTAGCGCGATCGGCTCTAAACCGAAAGTTTGGAGGTTCGAGCCCACCCGATGTTGGTGCGGCGCTTTTTTTTCTTTGGGCTGATAGCTTTGAAGATATGTTCTGAAGGTGGTGAGAGTGGAGCACGACTGTCTTCGTGACGAAATCGGGTAGCGCGTTCGGTCTTTAACCGAAAGGTTGGAGGTTCGAGCCCACCCAATGGTGGTCCGGCGCTTCTTCTTCTTTGGGCTGATAGCTTTGAAGATATGTTCTGATAGTGGTCAGAGTGGAGCAGGACTGTCTCCGTGGCGCAATTGGCTAGCGCGATCGGCTGTTAACCGAAAGGTTGGAGTTTCGAGCCCACCCGGTGGTGGTGCGGCACTTTTTTTTGGGCTGATAGCTTTGAAGTTATGTTCTGATGGTGGTGAGAGTGAAGCAGGATTGTCTCCGTGGCGCAATTAGCTAGCGCGATCGGCTGTTAACCGAAAGGGTGGAGTTTCGAGCCCTCCCGGGAGTGGTGTGTTGCTTTTTTCTTTGCGCTGATAGCTTTGAAGATATGTTCTGATGGTTGTGAAAGTGAGGCACGACTGTCTCCGTGGCGCAATTGGCTAGCGCGATCGGCTATTAACCGCAAGGTTGGAGGTTCAAGCCCACCCGGCGGTGGTGCGGCGCTTTTTTTTCTTTGGGCTGATAGCTTTGAAGATATGTTCTGATGGTGGTGAGAGTGGAGCACGACTGTCTCCGTGGCGCAAATGGCTAGCGGCATCGGCACTTAACCGAAAGGTTGGAGGTTCGAGCCCACCCGGTGGTGGTGCGGCGCTTTTTTTTTCTTTGGGCTGATAGCTTTGAAGATATGTTCTGAGGGTGGTGAGAGTGGAGCAGGACTGTCTCCGTGCCGCAATCGGCTAGCGCGATCGGCTGTTAACCGAAAAGTTGGAGCTTCGAGCCCACCCGGTGGTGGTGCGGCGCTTTTTTTTCTTTGGGCTGATAGCTTTGAAGATATGTTCTGAGGGTGGTGAGAGTGGAGTACGACTGTCTCCGCGGCGCAATTGGCTAGTGCGATGAGCTGTTAACCGAAAGGTTGGAGTTTCGAGCCCACCCGATGGTGGTGCGGCGCTTTTTTTGTGGGCTGATAGCTTTGAAGATATGTTCTGATGGTGGTGAGAGTGGAGCAGGACTGTCTCCGTGCCGAAATCGGCTAGCGCGATCGGCTGTTAACGGAAAAGTTGGAGGTTCGAGCCCACCCGGTGGTAGTGCGGCGCTTTTTTTTCTTTGCGCTGATAGCTTTGAAGATATGTTCTGATGGTGGTGAGAGTGGAGCACGACTGTCTCCGTGGCGCAATTGGTTAGCATGATCGGCTGTTAACCGAAAGGTCGGAGGTTCGAGCCCACCCGGTGGTGGTGCGGCGCTTTTTTTTCTTTGCGCTGATAGCTTTGAAGATATGTTCTGATGGTGGTGAGAGTGGAGCACGACTGTCTCCGTGGCGCAATTGGCTAGCGCGATCGGCTCTAAACCGAAAGGTTGGAGGTTCGAGCCCACCCGGTGGTGGTGCGGCGCTTTTTTTTCTTTGGGCTGATAGCTTTGAAGATATGTTCTGATGGTGGTGAGAGTGGAGCAGGACTATCTCCGTGGCGCAATTGGCTAGCGCGATCGGCTTTTAACCGAAAACTTGGATGCTCGAGCCCACCCGGCGGTGGTGCGGCGCTTTTTTTTTCTTTGGGCTGATAGCTTTGAAGATATGTTCTGACGGTGGTGAGAGTGGAGCAGAACTGTCTCCGTGGCACAATTGGCTAGCGCGATCGGCTGTTAACCGAAAGGTTGGAGTTCCGAGCCAACCCGGTGGTGGTGCGGCGCTTTTTTTTCTTTGGGCTAATAGCTTTGAAGTTATGTTCTAATGGTGGTGAGAGTGCAGCAGGACTGTCTCCGTGGCGCAATTTGCTAGTGAGATCGGCTGTTAACAGAAAGGTAGGAGTTCCGAGCCCTCCCGGGAGTGGTGTGTTGCTTTTTTCTTTGCGCTGATAGCTTTGAAGATATGTTCTGATGGTAGTGAAAGTTGGGCACGACTGTCTCCGTGGCGCAATTGGCTAGCGCGATCGGCTGTTAACCGAAAGGTTGGAGGTTCGAGCCCACTCGGTGGTGGTGCGGCACTTCTTTTTTTCTTTGGGCTGATAGCTTTGAAGATATGTTCTGAGGGTGGTGAGAGTGGAGTACGACTGTCTCCGCGGCGCAATTGGCTAGCGCGATGAGCTGTTAACCGAAGGGTTGGAGGTTCGAGCCCACCCGATGGTGGTGCGGCGCTTTTTTTGTGGGCTGATAGCTTTGAAGATATGTTCTGATGGTGGTGAGAGTGGAGCAGGACTGTCTCCGTGCCGAAATCGGCTAGCGCGATCGGCTGTTAACCGAAAAGTTGGAGGTTCGAGCCCACCCGGTGGTGGTGCGGCGCTTTTTTTTCTTTGCGCTGATAGCTTTGAAGATATGTTCTGATGGTGGTGAGAGTGGAGCACGACTGTCTCCGTGGCGCAATTGGTTAGCGCGATCGGCTGTTAACCGAAAGGTCGGAGGTTCGAGCCCACCCGGTGGTGGTGCGGCGCTTTTTTTTCTTTGCGCTGATAGCTTTGAAGATATGTTCTGATGGTGGTGAGAGTGGAGCACGATTGTCTCCGTGGCGCAATTGGCTAGCGCGATCGGCTCTAAACCGAAAGGTTGGAGGTTCGAGCCCACCCGGTGGTGGTGCAGCGCTTTTTTTTCTTTGGGCTGATAGCTGTCTCCGTGGCGCAATTGGCTAGCGCGATCGGCTGTTAACCGAAAGGTTGGAGGTTCGAGCCCACCCGGTGGTGGTGCGGCGCTTTTTTTTCTTTGGGCTGATAGCTTTGACGATATGTTCTACTGATGGTGAGAGTGGAGCAGGACTGTCTCCGTGGCACAACTGGCTAGCGCGATCGGCTGTTAACCGAAAGATTGGAGTTTCGAGCCCTCCCGGGACTGGTGTTTTGCTTTTTTTCTTTGCGCTGATTGCTTTGAAGATATGTTCGGACGGTGGTGAGAGTGGAGCACGACTGTCTCCGTGACGCAATTGGCTAGCGCGATCGGCTCTAAACCGAAAGGTTGGAGGTTCGAGCCCACCCGATGTTGGTGCGGCGCTTTTTTTTCTTTGGGCTGATAGCTTTGAAGATATGTTCTGAAGGTGGTGAGAGTGGAGCACGACTGTCTTCGTGACGAAATCGGGTAGCGCGTTCGGTCTTTAACCGAAAGGTTGGAGGTTCGAGCCCACCCAATGGTGGTCCGGCGCTTCTTCTTCTTTGGGCTGATAGCTTTGAAGATATGTTCTGATAGTGGTCAGAGTGGAGCAGGACTGTCTCCGTGGCGCAATTGGCTAGCGCGATCGGCTGTTAACCGAAAGGTTGGAGTTTCGAGCCCACCCGGTGGTGGTGCGGCACTTTTTTTTGGGCTGATAGCTTTGAAGTTATGTTCTGATGGTGGTGAGAGTGAAGCAGGATTGTCTCCGTGGCGCAATTAGCTAGCGCGATCGGCTGTTAACCGAAAGGGTGGAGTTTCGAGCCCTCCCGGGAGTGGTGTGTTGCTTTTTTCTTTGCGCTGATAGCTTTGAAGATATGTTCTGATGGTTCTGAAAGTGAGGCACGACTGTCTCCGTGGCGCAATTGGCTAGCGCGATCGGCTATTAACCGCAAGGTTGGAGGTTCAAGCCCACCCGGCGGTGGTGCGGCGCTTTTTTTTCTTTGGGCTGATAGCTTTGAAGATATGTTCTGATGGTGGTGAGAGTGGAGCACGACTGTCTCCGTGGCGCAAATGGCTAGCGGCATCGGCACTTAACCGAAAGGTTGGAGGTTCGAGCCCACCCGGTGGTGGTGCGGCGCTTTTTTTTTCTTTGGGCTGATAGCTTTGAAGATATGTTCTGAGGGTGGTGAGAGTGGAGCAGGACTGTCTCCGTGCCGCAATCGGCTAGCGCGATCGGCTGTTAACCGAAAAGTTGGAGCTTCGAGCCCACCCGGTGGTGGTGTTGCGCTTTTTTTCTTTGCGCTGATAGCTTTGAAGATATGTTCTGATGGTGGTGAGAGTGGAGCACGACTGTCTCCGTGGCGCAATCGGCTAGCGCAATCGGCTGTTAACCGAAAGGTTGGAGTTCCGAGCCCACCCGGTGGTGGTGCGGTGCTTTTTTTTCTTTGGGCTGATAACTCTGAAGAAATGTTCTGACGGTGGTGAGATTGGAGCACGAGCGTCTCCGTGGCGCAAATGGCTAGCGACATCGGATCTTAACCGAAAGGTTGGAGGTTCGAGCCCACCCGGTGGTGGTGCGGCGCTTTTTTTTCTTTGGGCTGATAGCTTGGAAGATATGTTCTGAGGGTGGTGAGAGTGGAGTACGACTGTCTCCGCGGCGCAATTGGCTAGCGCGATGAGCTGTTAACCGAAAGGTTGGAGGTTCGAGCCCACCCGATGGTGGTGCGGCGCTTTTTTTGTGGGCTGATAGCTTTGAAGATATGTTCTGATGGTGGTGAGAGTGGAGCAGGACTGTCTCCGTGCCGAAATCGGCTAGCGCGATCGGCTGTTAACCGAAAGGTTGGAGTTCCGAGCCAACCCAGTGGTGGTGCGGCGCTTTTTTTTCTTTGGGCTAATAGCTTTGAAGTTATGTTCTAATGGTGGTGAGAGTGCAGCAGGACTGTCTCCGTGGCGCAATTGGCTAGCGCGATCGGCTGTTAACCGAAAGGTTGGAGGTTCGAGCCCACTCGGTGGTGGTGCGGCGCTTTTTTTTCTTTGGGCTGATAACTCTGAAGAAATGTTCTGACGGTGGTGAGATTGGAGCACGAGTGTCTCCGTGGCGTAAATGGCTAGCGGCATCGGCTCTTAACCGAAAGGTTGGAGGTTCGAGCCCACCCGGTGGTGGTGCGGCGCAATTTTTTCTTTGGGCTGATAGCTTTGAAGATATGTTCTGAGGGTGGTGAGAGTGGAGTACGACTGTCTCCGTGGCGCAATTGGCTAGCGCGATGAGCTGTTAACCGAAAGGTTGGAGGTTCGAGCCCACCCGATGGTGGTGCTGCGCTTTTTTTGTGGGCTGATAGCTTTGAAGATATGTTCTGATGGTGGTGAGAGTGGAGCAGGACTGTCTCCGTGCCGAAATCGGCTAGCGCGATCGGCTGTTAACCGAAAAGTTGGAGGTTCGAGCCCACCCGGTGGTGGTGCGGCGCTTTTTTTTCTTTGGGCTGATAACTCTGAAGAAATGTTCTGACGGTGGTGAGATTGGAGCACGAGTGTCTCCGTGGCGCAAATGGCTAGCGGCATCGGCTCTTAACCGAAAGGTTGGAGGTTCGAGCCCACCCGGTGGTGGTGCGGCGCTTTTTTTTCTTTGGGCTGATAGCTTTGAAGATATGTTCTGAGGGTGGTGAGAGTGGAGTACGACTGTCTCCGCGGCGCAATTGGCTAGCGCGATGAGCTGTTAACCGAAAGGTTGGAGGTTCGAGCCCACCCGATGGTGCTGCTGCGCTTTTTTTGTGGGCTGATAGCTTTGAAGATATGTTCTGATGGTGGTGAGAGTGGAGCAGGACTGTCTCCGTGCCGAAATCGGCTAGCGCGATCGGCTGTTAACCGAAAAGTTGGAGGTTCGAGCCCACTCGGTGGTGGTGCGGCGCTTTTTTTTTCTTTGGGCTGATAGCTCTGAAGAAATGTTCTGACGGTGGTGAGATTGGAGCACGAGTGTCTCCGTGGCGCAAATGGCTAGCGGCATCGGCTCTTAACCGAAAGGTTGGAGGTTCGAGCCCACCCGGTGGTGGTGCGGCGCTATTTTTTCTTTGGGCTGATAGCTTTGAAGATATGTTCTGAGGGTGGTGAGAGTGGAGTACGACTGTCTCCGCGGCGAAATTGGCTAGCGCGATGAGCTGTTAACCGAAAGGTTGGAGGTTCGAGCCCACCCGATGGTGGTGCTGCGCTTTTTTTGTGGGCTGATAGCTTTGAAGATATGTTGTGATGGTGGTGAGAGTGGAGCAGGACTGTCTCCGTGCCGAAATCGGCTAGCGCGATCGGCTGTTAACCGAAAAGTTGGAGGTTCGAGCCCACCCGGTGGTGGTGCGGCGCTTTTTTTTTCTTTGGGCTGATAACTCTGAAGAAATGTTCTGACGGTGGTGAGATTGGAGCACGAGTGTCTCCGTGGCGCAAATGGCTAGCGGCATCGGCTCTTAACCGAAAGGTTGGAGGTTCGAGCCCACCCGGTGGTGGTGCGGCGCTTTTTTTTCTTTGGGCTGATAGCTTTGAAGATATGTTCTGAGGGTGGTGAGAGTGGAGTACGACTGTCTCCGCGGCGCAATTGGCTAGCGCGATGAGCTGTTAACCGAAAGGTTGGAGGTTCGAGCCCACCCGATGGTGGTGCTGCGCTTTTTTTGTGGGCTGATAGCTTTGAAGATATGTTCTGATGGTGGTGAGAGTGGAGCAGGACTGTCTCCGTGCCGAAATCGGCTAGCGCGATCGGCTCTAAACCGAAAGGTTGGAGGTTCGAGCCCACCCGGTGGTGGTGCGGCGCTTTTTTTTCTTTGGGCTGATAGCTGTCTCCGTGGCACAATTGGCTAGCGCGATCGGCTGTTAACCGAAAGGTTGGAGGTTCGAGCCCACCCGGTGGTGGTGCGGCGCTTTTTTTTCTTTGGGCTGATAGCTTTGAAGATATGTTCTGAGGGTGGTGAGAGTGGAGTACGACTGTCTCCGCGGCGCAATTGGCTAGCGCGATGAGCTGTTAACCGAAAGGTTGGAGGTTCGAGCCCACCCGATGGTGGTGCGGCGCTTTTTTTGTGGGCTGATAGCTTTGAAGATATGTTCTGATGGTGGTGAGAGTGGAGCAGGACTGTCTCCGTGCCGAAATCGGCTAGCGCGATCGGCTGTTAACGGAAAAGTTGGAGGTTCGAGCCCACCCGGTGGTAGTGCGGCGCTTTTTTTTCTTTGCGCTGATAGCTTTGAAGATATGTTCTGATGGTGGTGAGAGTGGAGCACGACTGTCTCCGTGGCGCAATTGGTTAGCACGATCGGCTGTTAACCGAAAGGTCGGAGGTTCGAGCCCACCCGGTGGTGGTGCGGCGCTTTTTTTTCTTTGCGCTGATAGCTTTGAAGATATGTTCTGATGGTGGTGAGAGTGGAGCACGACTGTCTCCGTGGCGCAATTGGCTAGCGCGATCGGCTCTAAACCGAAAGGTTGGAGGTTTGAGCCCACCCGGTGGTGGTGCGGCGCTTTTTTTTCTTTGGGCTGATAGCTTTGAAGATATGTTCTGATGGTGGTGAGAGTGGAGCAGGACTATCTCCGTGGCGCAATTGGCTAGCGCGATCGGCTTTTAACCGAAAACTTGGATGCTCGAGCCCACCCGGCGGTGGTGCGGCGCTTTTTTTTTCTTTGGGCTGATAGCTTTGAAGATATGTTCTGACGGTGGTGAGAGTGGAGCAGAACTGTCTCCGTGGCACAATTGGCTAGCGCGATCGGCTGTTAACCGAAAGGTTGGAGTTCCGAGCCAACCCGGTGGTGGTGCGGCGCTTTTTTTTCTTTGGGCTAATAGCTTTGAAGTTATGTTCTAATGGTGGTGAGAGTGCAGCAGGACTGTCTCCGTGGCGCAATTTGCTAGTGAGATCGGCTGTTAACAGAAAGGTAGGAGTTCCGAGCCCTCCCGGGAGTGGTGTGTTGCTTTTTTCTTTGCGCTGATAGCTTTGAAGATATGTTCTGATGGTAGTGAAAGTTGGGCACGACTGTCTCCGTGGCGCAATTGGCTAGCGCGATCGGCTGTTAACCGAAAGGTTGGAGGTTCGAGCCCACTCGGTGGTGGTGCGGCACTTCTTTTTTTCTTTGGGCTGATAGCTTTGAAGATATGTTCTGAGGGTGGTGAGAGTGGAGTACGACTGTCTCCGCGGCGCAATTGGCTAGCGCGATGAGCTGTTAACCGAAGGGTTGGAGGTTCGAGCCCACCCGATGGTGGTGCGGCGCTTTTTTTGTGGGCTGATAGCTTTGAAGATATGTTCTGATGGTGGTGAGAGTGGAGCAGGACTGTCTCCGTGCCGAAATCGGCTAGCGCGATCGGCTGTTAACCGAAAAGTTGGAGGTTCGAGCCCACCCGGTGGTGGTGCGGCGCTTTTTTTTCTTTGCGCTGATAGCTTTGAAGATATGTTCTGATGGTGGTGAGAGTGGAGCACGACTGCCTCCGTGGCGCAATTGGTTAGCGCGATCGGCTGTTAACCGAAAGGTCGGAGGTTCGAGCCCACCCGGTGGTGGTGCGGCGCTTTTTTTTCTTTGCGCTGATAGCTTTGAAGATATGTTCTGATGGTGGTGAGAGTGGAGCACGATTGTCTCCGTGGCGCAATTGGCTAGCGCGATCGGCTCTAAACCGAAAGGTTGGAGGTTCGAGCCCACCCGGTGGTGGTGCAGCGCTTTTTTTTCTTTGGGCTGATAGCTGTCTCCGTGGCGCAATTGGCTAGCGCGATCGGCTGTTAACCGAAAGGTTGGAGGTTCGAGCCCACCCGGTGGTGGTGCGGCGCTTTTTTTTCTTTGGGCTGATAGCTTTGACGATATGTTCTACTGATGGTGAGAGTGGAGCAGGACTGTCTCCGTGGCACAACTGGCTAGCGCGATCGGCTGTTAACCGAAAGATTGGAGTTTCGAGCCCTCCCGGGACTGGTGTTTTGCTTTTTTCTTTGCGCTGATTGCTTTGAAGATATGTTCGGACGGTGGTGAGAGTGGAGCACGACTGTCTCCGTGACGCAATTGGCTAGCGCGATCGGCTCTAAACCGAAAGGTTGGAGGTTCGAGCCCACCCGATGTTGGTGCGGCGCTTTTTTTTCTTTGGGCTGATAGCTTTGAAGATATGTTCTGAAGGTGGTGAGAGTGGAGCACGACTGTCTTCGTGACGAAATCGGGTAGCGCGTTCGGTCTTTATCCGAAAGGTTGGAGGTTCGAGCCCACCCAATGGTGGTCCGGCGCTTCTTCTTCTTTGGGCTGATAGCTTTGAAGATATGTTCTGATAGTGGTGAGAGTGGAGCAGGACTGTCTCCGTGGCGCAATTGGCTAGCGCGATCGGCTGTTAACCGAAAGGTTGGAGTTTCGAGCCCACCCGGTGGTTGTGCGGCGCTTTTTTTTTGGGCTGATAGCTTTCAAGTTATGTTCTGATGGTGGTGAGAGTGGAGCAGGATTGTCTCCGTGGCGCAATTAGCTAGCGCGATCGGCTGTTAACCGAAAGGGTGGAGTTTCGAGCCCTCCCGGGAGTGGTGTGTTGCTTTTTTCTTTGCGCTGATAGCTTTGAAGATATGTTCTGATGGTGGTGAGAGTGGAGCAGGACTATCTCCCTGGCGCAATTGGCTAGCGCGATCGGCTTTTAACCGAAAACTTGGATGTTCGAGCCCACCCGGCGGTGGTGCGGCGCTTTTTTTTCTTTAGGATGATAGCTTTGAAGATATGTTCTTATGGTGGTGAGAGTGGAGTAGAACTGTCTCCGTGGCGCAATTGGCTAGCGCGATCGGCTATTAACCGAAAGGTTGGAGTTTCGAGCCCACCCGGTGGTGGTGCGGCGCTTTTTTTCTTTGGGCTGATAGCTTTGAATTTATGTTCTGAAGGTGGTGAGAGTGGAGCAGGATTGTCTCCGTGGCGCAATTAGCTGGCGCGATCGGCTGTTAACCGAAAGGATGGAGTTTCGAGCCATCCCGGGAGTGGTGTGTTGCTTTTTTCTTTGCGCTGATAGCTTTCAAGATATGTTCTGATGGTTGTGAAAGTGAGGCACGACTGTCTCCGTGGCGCAATTGGCTAGCGCGATCGGCTGTTAACCGCAATGTTGGAGGTTCAAGCCCACCCGGCGGTGGTGCGGCGCTTTTTTTTCTTTGGGCTGATAGCTTTGAAGATATGTTCTGATGGTGGTGAGAGTGGAGCACGGCTGTCTCCGTGGCGCAAATGGCTAGCGGCATCGGCTCTTGACCGAAAGGTTGGAGGTTCGAGCCCACCCGGTGGTGGTGCGGCGCTTTTTTTTTCTTTGGGCTGATAGCTTTGAAGATATGTTCTGAGGGTGGTGAGAGTGGAGCAGGACTGTCTCCGTGCCGCAATCGGCTAGCGCGATCGGCTGTTAACCGAAAGGATGGAGTTTCGAGCCCTCCCGGGAGTGGTGTGTTGCTTTTTTCTTTGCGCTGATAGCTTTGAAGATATGTTCTGATGGTTGTGAAAGTGAGGCACGACTGTCTCCGTGGCGCAATTGGCTAGCGCGATCGGCTAATAACCGCAAGGTTGGAGGTTCAAGCCCACCCGGCGGTGGTGCGGCGCTTTTTTTTCTTTGGGCTGATAGCTTTGAAGATATGTTCTGATGGTGGTGAGAGTGGAACACGACTGTCTGCGTGGCGCAAATGGCTAGCGACATCGGCTCTTAACCGAAAGGTTGGAGGTTCGAGCCCACCCGGTGGTGGTGCGGCGCTTTTTTTTTCTTTGGGCTGATAGCTTTGAAGATATGTTCTGAGGGTGGTGAGAGTGGAGCAGGACTGTCTCCGTGCCGCAATCGGCTAGCGCGATCGGCTGTTAACCGAAAAGTTGGAGCTTCGAGCCCACCCGGTGGTGGTGTTGCGCTTTTTTTCTTTGCGCTGATAGCTTTGAAGATATGTTCTGATGGTGGTGAGAGTGGAGCACGACTGTCTCCGTGGCGCAATCGGCTAGCGCAATCGGCTGTTAACCGAAAGGTTGGAGTTCCGAGCCCACCCGGTGGTGGTGCGGCGCTTTTTTTTCTTTGGACTGATAACTCTGAAGAAATGTTCTGACGGTGGTGAGATTGGAGCACGAGTGTCGCCGTGGCGCAAATGGCTAGCGGCATCGGCTCTTAACCGAAAGGTTGGAGGTTCGAGCCCACCCGGTGGTGGTGCGGCGCTTTTTTTTCTTTGGGCTGATAGCTTGGAAGATATGTTCTGAGGGTGGTGAGAGTGGAGTACGACTGTCTCCGCGGCGCAATTGGCTGGCGCGATGAGCTGTTAACCGAAAGTTGGAGGTTCGAGCCCACCCGATGGTGGTGCGGCGCTTTTTTTGTGGGCTGATAGCTTTGAAGATATGTTCTGATGGTGGTGAGAGTGGAGCAGGACTGTCTCCGTGCCGAAATCGGCTAGCGCGATCGGCTGTTAACGGAAAAGTTGGAGGTTCGAGCCCACCCGGTGGTTGTGCGGCGCTTTTTTTTCTTTGCGCTGATAGCTTTGAAGATATGTTCTGATGGTGGTGAGAGTGGAGCACGACTGTCTCCGTGGCGCAATTGGTTAGCACGATCGGCTGTTAACCGAAAGGTTGGAGTTCCGAGCCCACCCGGTGGTGGGGCGGCGCTTTTTTTTCTTTGGGCTGATAACTCTGAAGAAATGTTCTGACGGTGGTGAGATTGGAGCACCAGTGTCTCCGTGGCGCAAATGGCTAGCGGCATCGGCTCTTAACCGAAAGGTTGGAGGTTCGAGCCCACCTGGTGGTGGTGCGGCGCTTTTTTTCTTTGGGCTGATAGCTTTGAAGATATGTTCTGACGGTGGTGAGTGTGGAGCAGAACTGTCTCCGTGGCACAATTGGCTAGCGCGATCGGCTGTTAACCGAAAGGTTGGAGTTCCGAGCCAACCCGGTGGTGGTGCGGCGCTTTTTTTTCTTTGGGCTAATAGCTTTGAAGTTATGTTCTAATGGTGGTGAGAGTGCAGCAGGACTGTCTCCGTGGCGCAATTGGCCAGCGCGATCGGCTGTTAACCGAAAGGTTGGAGGTTCGAGCCCACTCGGTGGTGGTGCGGCGCTTTTTTTTCTTTGGGCTGATAACTCTGAAGAAATGTTCTGACGGTGGTGAGATTGGAGCACGAGTGTCTCCGTGGCGCAAATGGCTAGCGGCATCGGCTCTTAACCGAAAGGTTGGAGGTTCGAGCCCACCCGGTGGTGGTGCGGCGCTTTTTTTTTCTTTGGGCTGATAGCTTTGAAGATATGTTCTGAGGGTGGTGAGAGTGGAGTACGACTGTCTCCGCGGCACAATTGGCTAGCGCGATGAGCTGTTAACCGAAAGGTTGGAGGTCCGAGCCCACCCGATGGTGGTGCTGCGCTTTTTTTGTGGGCTGATAGCTTTGAAGATATGTCCTGATGGTGGTGAGAGTGGAGCAGGACTGTCTCCGTGCCGAAATCGGCTAGCGTGATCGGCTGTTAACCGAAAAGTTGGAGGTTCGAGCCCACCCGGTGGTGGTGCGGCGCTTTTTTTTTCTTTGGGCTGATAACTCTGAAGAAATGTTCTGACGGTGGTGAGATTGGAGCACGAGTGTCTCCGTGGCGCAAATGGCTAGCGGCATCAGCTCTTAACCGAAAGGTTGGAGGTTCGAGCCCACCCGGTGGTGGTGCGGCGCTTTTTTTTCTTTGGGCTGATAGCTTTGAAGATATGTTCTGAGGGTGGTGAGAGTGGAGTACGACTGTCTCCGCGGCGCAATTGGCTAGCGCGATGAGCTGTTAACCGAAAGGTTGGAGGTTCGAGCCCACCCGATGGTGGTGCTGTGCTTTTTTTGTGGGCTGATAGCTTTGTAGATATGTTCTGATGGTGGTGAGAGTGGAGCAGGACTGTCTCCGTGCCGAAATCGGCTAGCGCGATCGGCTGTTAACCGAAAAGTTGGAGGTTCGAGCCCACCCGGTGGTGGTGCGGCGCTTTTTTTTCTTTGCGCTGATAGCTTTGAAGATATGTTCTGATGGTGGTGAGAGAGGAGCACGACTGTCTCCGTGGCGCAATTGGCTAGCGCGATCGGCTCTAAACCAAAGGTTGGAGGTTCGAGCCCACCCGGTGGTGGTGCGGCGCTTTTTTTTCTTTGGGCTGATAGCTGTCTCCGTGGCGCAATTGGCTAGCGCGATCGGCTGTTAACCGAAAGGTTGGAGGTTCGAGCCCACCCGGTGGTGGTGCGGCGCTTTTTTTTCTTTGGGCTGATAGCTTTGAAGATATGTTCTGAGGGTGGTGAGAGTGGAGTACGACTGTCTCCGCGGCGCAATTGGCTAGCGCGATGAGCTGTTAACCGAAAGGTTGGAGGTTCGAGCCCACCCGATGGTGGTGCGGCGCTTTTTTTGTGGGCTGATAGCTTGGAAGATATGTTCTGATGGTGGTGAGAGTGGAGCAGGACTGTCTCCGTGCCGAAATCGGCTAGCGCGATCGGCTGTTAACGGAAAAGTTGGAGGTTCGAGCCCACCCGGTGGTAGTGCGGCGCTTTTTTTTCTTTGCGCTGATAGCTTTGAAGATATGTTCTGATGGTGGTGAGAGTGGAGCACGACTGTCTCCGTGGCGCAATTGGCTAGCGCGATCGGCTCTAAACCGAAAGGTTGGAGGTTCGAGCCCACCCGGTGTTGGTGCGTCGCTTTTTTTTCTTTGGGCTGATAGCTTTGAAGATATGTTCTGATGGTGGTGAGAGTGGAGCAGGACTATCTCCGTGGCGCAATTGGCTAGCGCGATCGGCTTTTAACCGAAAACTTGGATGCTCGAGCCCACCCGGCGGTGGTGCGGCGCTTTTTTTTTCTTTGGGCTGATAGCTTTGAAGATATGTTCTGACGGTGGTGAGAGTGGAGCAGAACTGTCTCCGTGGCACAATTGGCTAGCGCGATCGGCTGTTAACCGAAAGGTTGGAGTTCCGAGCCAACCCGGTGGTGGTGCGGCGCTTTTTTTTCTTTGGGCTAATAGCTTTGAAGTTATGTTCTAATGGTGGTGAGAGTGCAGCAGGACTGTCTCCGTGGCGCAATTTGCTAGTGAGATCGGCTGTTAACAGAAAGGTAGGAGTTTCGAGCCCTCCCGGGAGTGGTGTGTTGCTTTTTTCTTTGCGCTGATAGCTTTGAAGATATGTTCTGATGGTAGTGAAAGTGGGGCACGACTGTCTCCGTGGCGCAATTGGCTAGCGCGATCGGCTGTTAACCGAAAGGTTGGAGGTTCGAGCCCACTCGGTGGTGGTGCGGCGCTTTTTTTTTCTTTGGGCTGATAGCTTTGAAGTTATGTTCTGAAGGTGGTGAGAGTGGAGCAGGATTGTCTCCGTGGCGCAATTAGCTGGCGCGATCGGCTGTTAACCGAAAGGATGGAGTTTCGAGCCATCCCGGGAGTGGTGTGTTGCTTTTTTCTTTGCGCTGATAGCTTTCAAGATATGTTCTGATGGTTGTGAAAGTGAGGCACGACTGTCTCCGTGGCGCAATTGGCTAGCGCGATCGGCTGTTAACCGCAATGTTGGAGGTTCAAGCCCACCCGGCGGTGGTGCGGCGCTTTTTTTTCTTTGGGCTGATAGCTTTGAAGATATGTTCTGATGGTGGTGAGAGTGGAGCACGGCTGTCTCCGTGGCGCAAATGGCTAGCGGCATCGGCTCTTGACCGAAAGGTTGGAGGTTCGAGCCCACCCGGTGGTGGTGCGGCGCTTTTTTTTTCTTTGGGCTGATAGCTTTGAAGATATGTTCTGAGGGTGGTGAGAGTGGAGCAGGACTGTCTCCGTGCCGCAATCGGCTAGCGCGATCGGCTGTTAACCGAAAGGATGGAGTTTCGAGCCCTCCCGGGAGTGGTGTGTTGCTTTTTTCTTTGCGCTGATAGCTTTGAAGATATGTTCTGATGGTTGTGAAAGTGAGGCACGACTGTCTCCGTGGCGCAATTGGCTAGCGCGATCGGCTATTAACCGCAAGGTTGGAGGTTCAAGCCCACCCGGCGGTGGTGCGGCGCTTTTTTTTCTTTGGGCTGATAGCTTTGAAGATATGTTCTGATGGTGGTGAGAGTTGAACACGACTGTCTCCGTGGCGCAAATGGCTAGCGGCATCGGCTCTTAACCGAAAGGTTGGAGGTTCGAGCCCACCCGGTGGTGGTGCGGCGCTTTTTTTTTCTTTGGGCTGATAGCTTTGAAGATATGTTCTGAGGGTGGTGAGAGTGGAGCAGGACTGTCTCCGTGCCGCAATCGGCTAGCGCGATCGGCTGTTAACCGAAAAGTTGGAGCTTCGAGCCCACCCGGTGGTGGTGTTGCGCTTTTTTTCTTTGCGCTGATAGCTTTGAAGATATGTTCTGATGGTGGTGAGAGTGGAGCACGACTGTCTCCGTGGCGCAATCGGCTAGCGCAATCGGCTGTTAACCGAAAGGTTGGAGTTCCGAGCCCACCCGGTGGTGGTGCGGCGCTTTTTTTTCTTTGGACTGATAACTCTGAAGAAATGTTCTGACGGTGGTGAGATTGGAGCACGAGTGTCGCCGTGGCGCAAATGGCTAGCGGCATCGGCTCTTAACCGAAAGGTTGGAGGTTCGAGCCCACCCGGTGGTGGTGCGGCGCTTTTTTTTCTTTGGGCTGATAGCTTGGAAGATATGTTCTGAGGGTGGTGAGAGTGGAGTACGACTGTCTCCGCGGCGCAATTGGCTGGCGCGATGAGCTGTTAACCGAAAGTTGGAGGTTCGAGCCCACCCGATGGTGGTGCGGCGCTTTTTTTGTGGGCTGATAGCTTTGAAGATATGTTCTGATGGTGGTGAGAGTGGAGCAGGACTGTCTCCGTGCCGAAATCGGCTAGCGCGATCGGCTGTTAACGGAAAAGTTGGAGGTTCGAGCCCACCCGGTGGTTGTGCGGCGCTTTTTTTTCTTTGCGCTGATAGCTTTGAAGATATGTTCTGATGGTGGTGAGAGTGGAGCACGACTGTCTCCGTGGCGCAATTGGTTAGCACGATCGGCTGTTAACCGAAAGGTTGGAGTTCCGAGCCCACCCGGTGGTGGGGCGGCGCTTTTTTTTCTTTGGGCTGATAACTCTGAAGAATTGTTCTGACGGTGGTGAGATTGGAGCACCAGTGTCTCCGTGGCGCAAATGGCTAGCGGCATCGGCTCTTAACCGAAAGGTTGGAGGTTCGAGCCCACCTGGTGGTGGTGCGGCGCTTTTTTTCTTTGGGCTGATAGCTTTGAAGATATGTTCTGACGGTGGTGAGTGTGGAGCAGAACTGTCTCCGTGGCACAATTGGCTAGCGCGATCGGCTGTTAACCGAAAGGTTGGAGTTCCGAGCCAACCCGGTGGTGGTGCGGCGCTTTTTTTTCTTTGGGCTAATAGCTTTGAAGTTATGTTCTAATGGTGGTGAGAGTGCAGCAGGACTGTCTCCGTGGCGCAATTGGCCAGCGCGATCGGCTGTTAACCGAAAGGTTGGAGGTTCGAGCCCACTCGGTGGTGGTGCGGCGCTTTTTTTTCTTTGGGCTGATAACTCTGAAGAAATGTTCTGACGGTGGTGAGATTGGAGCACGAGTGTCTCCGTGGCGCAAATGGCTAGCGGCATCGGCTCTTAACCGAAAGGTTGGAGGTTCGAGCCCACCCGGTGGTGGTGCGGCGCTTTTTTTTCTTTGGGCTGATAGCTTTGAAGATATGTTCTGAGGGTGGTGAGAGTGGAGTACGACTGTCTCCGCGGCACAATTGGCTAGCGCGATGAGCTGTTAACCGAAAGGTTGGAGGTCCGAGCCCACCCGATGGTGGTGCTGCGCTTTTTTTGTGGGCTGATAGCTTTGAAGATATGTTCTGATGGTGGTGAGAGTGGAGCAGGACTGTCTCCGTGCCGAAATCGGCTAGCGTGATCGGCTGTTAACCGAAAAGTTGGAGGTTCGAGCCCACCCGGTGGTGGTGCGGCGCTTTTTTTTTCTTTGGGCTGATAACTCTGAAGAAATGTTCTGACGGTGGTGAGATTGGAGCACGAGTGTCTCCGTGGCGCAAATGGCTAGCGGCATCAGCTCTTAACCGAAAGGTTGGAGGTTCGAGCCCACCCGGTGGTGGTGCGGCGCTTTTTTTTCTTTGGGCTGATAGCTTTGAAGATATGTTCTGAGGGTGGTGAGAGTGGAGTACGACTGTCTCCGCGGCGCAATTGGCTAGCGCGATGAGCTGTTAACCGAAAGGTTGGAGGTTCGAGCCCACCCGATGGTGGTGCTGTGCTTTTTTTGTGGGCTGATAGCTTTGTAGATATGTTCTGATGGTGGTGAGAGTGGAGCAGGACTGTCTCCGTGCCGAAATCGGCTAGCGCGATCGGCTGTTAACCGAAAAGTTGGAGGTTCGAGCCCACCCGGTGGTGGTGCGGCGCTTTTTTTTCTTTGCGCTGATAGCTTTGAAGATATGTTCTGATGGTGGTGAGAGAGGAGCACGACTGTCTCCGTGGCGCAATTGGCTAGCGCGATCGGCTCTAAACCGAAAGGTTGGAGGTTCGAGCCCACCCGGTGGTGGTGCGGCGCTTTTTTTTCTTTGGGCTGATAGCTGTCTCCGTGGCGCAATTGGCTAGCGCGATCGGCTGTTAACCGAAAGGTTGGAGGTTCGAGCCCACCCGGTGGTGGTGCGGCGCTTTTTTTTCTTTGGGCTGATAGCTTTGAAGATATGTTCTGAGGGTGGTGAGAGTGGAGTACGACTGTCTCCGCGGCGCAATTGGCTAGCGCGATGAGCTGTTAACCGAAAGGTTGGAGGTTCGAGCCCACCCGATGGTGGTGCGGCGCTTTTTTTGTGGGCTGATAGCTTGGAAGATATGTTCTGATGGTGGTGAGAGTGGAGCAGGACTGTCTCCGTGCCGAAATCGGCTAGCGCGATCGGCTGTTAACGGAAAAGTTGGAGGTTCGAGCCCACCCGGTGGTAGTGCGGCGCTTTTTTTTCTTTGCGCTGATAGCTTTGAAGATATGTTCTGATGGTGGTGAGAGTGGAGCACGACTGTCTCCGTGGCGCAATTGGTTAGCACGATCGGCTGTTAACCGAAAGGTCGGAGGTTCGAGCCCACCCGGTGGTGGTGCGGCGCTTTTTTTTCTTTGCGCTGATAGCTTTGAAGATATGTTCTGATGGTGGTGAGAGTGGAGCACGACTGTCTCCGTGGCGCAATTGGCTAGCGCGATCGGCTCTAAACCGAAAGGTTGGAGGTTCGAGCCCACCCGGTGTTGGTGCGTCGCTTTTTTTTCTTTGGGCTGATAGCTTTGAAGATATGTTCTGATGGTGGTGAGAGTGGAGCAGGACTATCTCCGTGGCGCAATTGGCTAGCGCGATCGGCTTTTAACCGAAAACTTGGATGCTCGAGCCCACCCGGCGGTGGTGCGGCGCTTTTTTTTTCTTTGGGCTAATAGCTTTGAAGTTATGTTCTAATGGTGGTGAGAGTGCAGCAGGACTGTCTCCGTGGCGCAATTTGCTAGTGAGATCGGCTGTTAACAGAAAGGTAGGAGTTTCGAGCCCTCCCGGGAGTGGTGTGTTGCTTTTTTCTTTGCGCTGATAGCTTTGAAGATATGTTCTGATGGTAGTGAAAGTGGGGCACGACTGTCTCCGTGGCGCAATTGGCTAGCGCGATCGGCTGTTAACCGAAAGGTTGGAGGTTCGAGCCCACTCGGTGGTGGTGCGGCGCTTTTTTTTTCTTTGGGCTGATAGCTTTGAAGTTATGTTCTGAAGGTGGTGAGAGTGGAGCAGGATTGTCTCCGTGGCGCAATTAGCTGGCGCGATCGGCTGTTAACCGAAAGGATGGAGTTTCGAGCCATCCCGGGAGTGGTGTGTTGCTTTTTTCTTTGCGCTGATAGCTTTCAAGATATGTTCTGATGGTTGTGAAAGTGAGGCACGACTGTCTCCGTGGCGCAATTGGCTAGCGCGATCGGCTGTTAACCGCAATGTTGGAGGTTCAAGCCCACCCGGCGGTGGTGCGGCGCTTTTTTTTCTTTGGGCTGATAGCTTTGAAGATATGTTCTGAGGGTGGTGAGAGTGGAGCAGGACTGTCTCCGAGCCGCAATCGGCTAGCGCGATCGGCTGTTAACCGAAAAGTTGGAGCTTCGAGCCCATCCGGTGGTGGTGTTGCGCTTTTTTTCTTTGCGCTGATAGCTTTGAAGATATGTTCTGATGGTGGTGAGAGTGGAGCACGACTGTCTCCGTGGCGCAATCGGCTAGCGCAATCGGCTGTTAACCGAAAGGTTGGAGTTCCGAGCCCACCCGGTGGTGGTGCGGCGCTTTTTTTTCTTTGGACTGATAACTCTGAAGAAATGTTCTGACGGTGGTGAGATTGGAGCACGAGTGTCTCCGTGGCGCAAATGGCTAGCGGCATCGGCTCTTAACCGAAAGGTTGGAGGTTCGAGCCCACCCGGTGGTGGTGCGGCGCTTTTTTTTCTTTGGGCTGATAGCTTGGAAGATATGTTCTGAGGGTGGTGAGAGTGGAGTACGACTGTCTCCGCGGCGCAATTGGCTAGCGCGATGAGCTGTTAACCGAAAGTTGGAGGTTCGAGCCCACCCGATGGTGGTGCGGCGCTTTTTTTGTGGGCTGATAGCTTTGAAGATATGTTCTGATGGTGGTGAGAGTGGAGCAGGACTGTCTCCGTGCCGAAATCGGCTAGCGCGATCAGCTGTTAACGGAAAAGGTGGAGGTTCGAGCACACCCGGTGGTTGTGCGGCGCTTTTTTTTCTTTGCGCTGATAGCTTTGAAGATATGTTCTGATGGTGGTGAGAGTGGAGCACGACTGTCTCCGTGGCGCAATTGGTTAGCACGATCGGCTGTTAACCGAAAGGTTGGAGTTCCGAGCCCACCCGGTGGTGGGGCGGCGCTTTTTTTTCTTTGGGCTGATAACTCTGAAGAAATGTTCTGACGGTGGTGAGATTGGAGCACCAGTGTCTCCGTGGCGCAAATGGCTAGCGGCATCGGCTCTTAACCGAAAGGTTGGAGCTTCGAGCCCACCCGGTGGTGGTGCGGCGCTTTTTTTCTTTGGGCTGATAGCTTTGAAGATATGTTCTGACGGTGGTGAGTGTGGAGCAGAACTGTCTCCGTGGCACAATTGGCTAGCGCGATCGGCTGTTAACCGAAAGGTTGTAGTTCCGAGCCAACCCGGTGGTGGTGCGGCGCTTTTTTTTCTTTGGGCTAATAGCTTTGAAGTTATGTTCTAATGGTGGTGAGAGTGCAGCAGGACTGTCTCCGTGGCGCAATTGGCTAGCGCGATCGGCTGTTAACCGAAAGGTTGGAGGTTCGAGCCCACTCGGTGGTGGTGCGGCGCTTTTTTTTCTTTGGGCTGATAACTCTGAAGAAATGTTCTGACGGTGGTGAGATTGGAGCACGAGTGTCTCCGTGGCGCAAATGGCTAGCGGCATCGGCTCTTAACCGAAAGGTTGGAGGTTCGAGCCCACCCGGTGGTGGTGCGGCGCTTTTTTTTCTTTGGGCTGATAGCTTTGAAGATATGTTCTGAGGGTGGTGAGAGTGGAGTACGACTGTCTCCGCGGCACAATTGGCTAGCGCGATGAGCTGTTAACCGAAAGGTTGGAGGTCCGAGCCCACCCGATGGTGGTGCTGCGCTTTTTTTGTGGGCTGATAGCTTTGAAGATATGTTCTGATGGTGGTGAGAGTGGAGCAGGACTGTCTCCGTGCCGAAATCGGCTAGCGTGATCGGCTGTTAACCGAAAAGTTGGAGGTTCGAGCCCACCCGGCGGTGGTGCGGCGCTTTTTTTTTCTTTGGGCTGATAGCTTTGAAGATATGTTCTGACGGTGGTGAGAGTGGAGCAGAACTGTCTCCGTGGCACAATTGGCTAGCGCGATCGGCTGTTAACCGAAAGGTTGGAGTTCCGAGCCAACCCGGTGGTGGTGCGGCGCTTTTTTTTCTTTGGGCTAATAGCTTTGAAGTTATGTTCTAATGGTGGTGAGAGTGCAGCAGGACTGTCTCCGTGGCGCAATTTGCTAGTGAGATCGGCTGTTAACAGAAAGGTAGGAGTTTCGAGCCCTCCCGGGAGTGGTGTGTTGCTTTTTTCTTTGCGCTGATAGCTTTGAAGATATGTTCTGATGGTAGTGAAAGTGGGGCACGACTGTCTCCGTGGCGCAATTGGCTAGCGCGATCGGCTGTTAACCGAAAGGTTGGAGGTTCGAGCCCACTCGGTGGTGGTGCGGCGCTTTTTTTTTCTTTGGGCTGATAGCTTTGAAGTTATGTTCTGAAGGTGGTGAGAGTGGAGCTGGATTGTCTCCGTGGCGCAATTAGCTGGCGCGATCGGCTGTTAACCGAAAGGATGGAGTTTCGAGCCATCCCGGGAGTGGTGTGTTGCTTTTTTCTTTGCGCTGATAGCTTTCAAGATATGTTCTGATGGTTGTGAAAGTGAGGCACGACTGTCTCCGTGGCGCAATTGGCTAGCGCGATCGGCTGTTAACCGCAATGTTGGAGGTTCAAGCCCACCCGGCGGTGGTGCGGCGCTTTTTTTTCTTTGGGCTGATAGCTTTGAAGATATGTTCTGAGGGTGGTGAGAGTGGAGCAGGACTGTCTCCGAGCCGCAATCGGCTAGCGCGATCGGCTGTTAACCGAAAAGTTGGAGCTTCGAGCCCATCCGGTGGTGGTGTTGCGCTTTTTTTCTTTGCGCTGATAGCTTTGAAGATATGTTCTGATGGTGGTGAGAGTGGAGCACGACTGTCTCCGTGGCGCAATCGGCTAGCGCAATCGGCTGTTAACCGAAAGGTTGGAGTTCCGAGCCCACCCGGTGGTGGTGCGGCGCTTTTTTTTCTTTGGACTGATAACTCTGAAGAAATGTTCTGACGGTGGTGAGATTGGAGCACGAGTGTCTCCGTGGCGCAAATGGCTAGCGGCATCGGCTCTTAACCGAAAGGTTGGAGGTTCGAGCCCACCCGGTGGTGGTGCGGCGCTTTTTTTTCTTTGGGCTGATAGCTTGGAAGATATGTTCTGAGGGTGGTGAGAGTGGAGTACGACTGTCTCCGCGGCGCAATTGGCTAGCGCGATGAGCTGTTAACCGAAAGTTGGAGGTTCGAGCCCACCCGATGGTGGTGCGGCGCTTTTTTTGTGGGCTGATAGCTTTGAAGATATGTTCTGATGGTGGTGAGAGTGGAGCAGGACTGTCTCCGTGCCGAAATCGGCTAGTGCGATCGGCTGTTAACGGAAAAGGTGGAGGTTCGAGCACACCCGGTGGTTGTGCGGCGCTTTTTTTTCTTTGCGCTGATAGCTTTGAAGATATGTTCTGATGGTGGTGAGAGTGGAGCACGACTGTCTCCGTGGCGCAATTGGTTAGCACGATCGGCTGTTAACCGAAAGGTTGGAGTTCCGAGCCCACCCGGTGGTGGGGCGGCGCTTTTTTTTCTTTGGGCTGATAACTCTGAAGAAATGTTCTGACGGTGGTGAGATTGGAGCACCAGTGTCTCCGTGGCGCAAATGGCTAGCGGCATCGGCTCTTAACCGAAAGGTTGGAGCTTCGAGCCCACCCGGTGGTGGTGCGGCGCTTTTTTTCTTTGTGCTGATAGCTTTGAAGATATGTTCTGACGGTGGTGAGTGTGGAGCAGAACTGTCTCCGTGGCACAATTGGCTAGCGCGATCGGCTGTTAACCGAAAGGTTGGAGTTCCGAGCCAACCCGGTGGTGGTGCGGCGCTTTTTTTTCTTTGGGCTAATAGCTTTGAAGTTATGTTCTAATGGTGGTGAGAGTGCAGCAGGACTGTCTCCGTGGCGCAATTGGCTAGCGCGATCGGCTGTTAACCGAAAGGTTGGAGGTTCGAGCCCACTCGGTGGTGGTGCGGCGCTTTTTTTTCTTTGGGCTGATAACTCTGAAGAAATGTTCTGACGGTGGTGAGATTGGAGCACGAGTGTCTCCGTGGCGCAAATGGCTAGCGCGATCGGCTGTTAACCGAAAGGTTGGAGGTTCGAGCCCACCCGGTGGTGGTGCGGCGCTTTTTTTTCTTTGGGCTGAAAGCTTTGAAGATATGTTCTGAGGGTGGTGAGAGTGGAGTACGACTGTCTCCGCGGCGCAATTGGCTAGCGCGATGAGCTGTTACCCGAAAGGTTGGAGATTCGAGCCCCCCCGATGGTGGTGCGGCGCTTTTTTTGTGGGCTGATAGCTTGGAAGATATGTTCTGATGGTGGTGAGAGTGGAGCAGGACTGTCTCCGTGCCGAAATCGGCTAGCGCGATCGGCTGTTAACGGAAAAGTTGGAGGTTCGAGCCCACCCGGTGGTAGTGCGGCGCTTTTTTTTCTTTGCGCTGATAGCTTTGAAGATATGTTCTGATGGTGGTGAGAGTGGAGGACGACTGTCTCCGTGGCGCAATTGGTTAGCACGATCGGCTGTTAACCGAAAGGTCGGAGGTTCGAGCCCACCCGGTGGTGGTGCGGCGCTTTTTTTTCTTTGCGCTGATAGCTTTGAAGATATGTTCTGATGGTGGTGAGAGTGGAGCACGACTGTCTCCGTGGCGCAATTGGCTAGCGCGATCGGCTCTAAACCGAAAGGTTGGAGGTTCGAGCCCACCCGGTGTTGGTGCGTCGCTTTTTTTTCTTTGGGCTGAAAGCTTTGAAGATATGTTCTGATGGTGGTGAGAGTGGAGCAGGACTATCTCCGTGGCGCAATTGGCTAGCGCGATCGGCTTTTAACCGAAAACTTGGATGCTCGAGCCCACCCGGCGGTGGTGCGGCGCTTTTTTTTCTTTGGGCTGATAGCTTTGAAGATATGTTCTGAGGGTGGTGAGAGTGGAGCAGGACTGTCTCCGAGCCGCAATCGGCTAGCGCGATCGGCTGTTAACCGAAAAGTTGGAGCTTCGAGCCCATCCGGTGGTGGTGTTGCGCTTTTTTTCTTTGCGCTGATAGCTTTGAAGATATGTTCTGATGGTGGTGAGAGTGGAGCACGACTGTCTCCGTGGCGCAATCGGCTAGCGCAATCGGCTGTTAACCGAAAGGTTGGAGTTCCGAGCCCACCCGGTGGTGGTGCGGCGCTTTTTTTTCTTTGGACTGATAACTCTGAAGAAATGTTCTGACGGTGGTGAGATTGGAGCACGAGTGTCTCCGTGGCGCAAATGGCTAGCGGCATCGGCTCTTAACCGAAAGGTTGGAGGTTCGAGCCCACCCGGTGGTGGTGCGGCGCTTTTTTTTCTTTGGGCTGATAGCTTGGAAGATATGTTCTGAGGGTGGTGAGAGTGGAGTACGACTGTCTCCGCGGCGCAATTGGCTAGCGCGATGAGCTGTTAACCGAAAGTTGGAGGTTCGAGCCCACCCGATGGTGGTGCGGCGCTTTTTTTGTGGGCTGATAGCTTTGAAGATATGTTCTGATGGTGGTGAGAGTGGAGCAGGACTGTCTCCGTGCCGAAATCGGCTAGTGCAATCGGCTGTTAACGGAAAAGGTGGAGGTTCGAGCACACCCGGTGGTTGTGCGGCGCTTTTTTTTCTTTGCGCTGATAGCTTTGAAGATATGTTCTGATGGTGGTGAGAGTGGAGCACGACTGTCTCCGTGGCGCAATTGGTTAGCACGATCGGCTGTTAACCGAAAGGTTGGAGTTCCGAGCCCACCCGGTGGTGGGGCGGCGCTTTTTTTTCTTTGGGCTGATAACTCTGAAGAAATGTTCTGACGGTGGTGAGATTGGAGCACCAGTGTCTCCGTGGCGCAAATGGCTAGCGGCATCGGCTCTTAACCGAAAGGTTGGAGCTTCGAGCCCACCCGGTGGTGGTGCGGCGCTTTTTTTCTTTGTGCTGATAGCTTTGAAGATATGTTCTGACGGTGGTGAGTGTGGAGCAGAACTGTCTCCGTGGCACAATTGGCTAGCGCGATCGGCTGTTAACCGAAAGGTTGGAGTTCCGAGCCAACCCGGTGGTGGTGCGGCGCTTTTTTTTCTTTGGGCTAATAGCTTTGAAGTTATGTTCTAATGGTGGTGAGAGTGCAGCAGGACTGTCTCCGTGGCGCAATTGGCTAGCGCGATCGGCTGTTAACCGAAAGGTTGGAGGTTCGAGCCCACTCGGTGGTGGTGCGGCGCTTTTTTTTCTTTGGGCTGATAACTCTCAAGAAATGTTCTGACGGTGGTGAGATTGGAGCACGAGTGTCTCCGTGGCGCAAATGGCTAGCGGCATCGGCTCTTAACCGAAAGGTTGGAGGTTCGAGCCCACCCGGTGGTGGTGCGGCGCTTTTTTTTCTTTGGGCTGATGGCTTTGAAGATATGTTCTGAGGGTGGTGAGAGTGGAGTACGACTGTCTCCGCGGCACAATTGGCTAGCGCGATGAGCTGTTAACCGAAAGGTTGGAGGTCCGAGCCCACCCGATGGTGGTGCTGCGCTTTTTTTGTGGGCTGATAGCTTTGAAGATATGTTCTGATGGTGGTGAGAGTGGAGCAGGACTGTCTCCGTGCCGAAATCGGCTAGCGTGATCGGCTGTTTACCGAAAAGTTGGAGGTTCGAGCCCACCCGGTGGTGGTGCGGCGCTTTTTTTTTTCTTTGGGCTGATAACTCTGAAGAAATGTTCTGACGGTGGTGAGATTGGAGCACGAGTGTCTCCGTCGCGCAAATGGCTAGCGGCATCGGCTCTTAACCGAAAGGTTGGAGGTTCGAGCCCACCCGGTGGTGGTGCGGCGCTTTTTTTTCTTTGGGCTGATAGCTTTGAAGATATGTTCTGAGGGTGGTGAGAGTGGAGTACGACTGTCTGCGCGGCGCAATTGGCTAGCGCGATGAGCTGTTAACCGAAAGGTTGGAGGTTCGAGCCCACCCGATGGTGGTGCTGTGCTTTTTTTGTGGGCTGATAGCTTTGAAGATATGTTCTGATGGTGGTGAGAGTGGAGCAGGACTGTCTCCGTGCCGAAATCGGCTAGCGCGATCGGCTGTTAACCGAAAATTTGGAGGTTCGAGCCCACCCGGTGGTGGTGCGGCGCTTTTTTTTCTTTGCGCTGATAGCTTTGAAGATATGTTCTGATGGTGGTGAGAGTGGAGCACGACTGTCTCCGTGGCGCAATTGGCTTGCGCGATCGGCTCTAAACCGAAAGGTTGGAGGTTCGAGCCCACCCGGTGGTGGTGCGGCGCTTTTTTTTCTTTGGGCTTATAGCTGTCTCCGTGGCGCAATTGGCTAGCGCGATCGGCTGTTAACCGAAAGGTTGGAGGTTCGAGCCCACCCGGTGGTGGTGCGGCGCTTTTTTTTCTTTGGGCTGAAAGCTTTGAAGATATGTTCTGAGGGTGGTGAGAGTGGAGTACGACTGTCTCCGCGGCGCAATTGGCTAGCGCGATGAGCTGTTACCCGAAAGGTTGGAGATTCGAGCCCACCCGATGGTGGTGCGGCGCTTTTTTTGTGGGCTGATAGCTTGGAAGATATGTTCTGATGGTGGTGAGAGTGGAGCAGGACTGTCTCCGTGCCGAAATCGGCTAGCGCGATCGGCTGTTAACGGAAAAGTTGGAGGTTCGAGCCCACCCGGTGGTAGTGCGGCGCTTTTTTTTCTTTGCGCTGATAGCTTTGAAGATATGTTCTGATGGTGGTGAGAGTGGAGGACGACTGTCTCCGTGGCGCAATTGGTTAGCACGATCGGCTGTTAACCGAAAGGTCGGAGGTTCGAGCCCACCCGGTGGTGGTGCGGCGCTTTTTTTTCTTTGCGCTGATAGCTTTGAAGATATGTTCTGATGGTGGTGAGAGTGGAGCACGACTGTCTCCATGGCGCAATTGGCTAGCGCGATCGGCTCTAAACCGAAAGGTTGGAGGTTCGAGCCCACCCGGTGTTGGTGCGTCGCTTTTTTTTCTTTGGGCTGATAGCTTTGAAGATATGTTCTGATGGTGGTGAGAGTGGAGCAGGACTATCTCCGTGGCGCAATTGGCTAGCGCGATCGGCTTTTAACCGAAAACTTGGATGCTCGAGCCCACCCGGCGGTGGTGCGGCGCTTTTTTTTTCTTTGGGCTGATAGCTTTGAAGATATGTTCTGACGGTGGTGAGAGTGGAGCAGAACTGTCTCCGTGGCACAATTGGCTAGCGCGATCGGCTGTTAACCGAAAGGTTGGAGTTCCGAGCCAACCCGGTGGTGGTGCGGCGCTTTTTTTTCTTTGGGCTAATAGCTTTGAAGTTATGTTCTAATGGTGGTGAGAGTGCAGCAGGACTGTCTCCGTGGCGCAATTTGCTAGTGAGATCGGCTGTTAACAGAAAGGTAGGAGTTTCGAGCCCTCCCGGGAGTGGTGTGTTGCTTTTTTCTTTGCGCTGATAGCTTTGAAGATATGTTCTGATGGTGGTGAGAGTGGAGCAGGACTGTCTCCGTGCCGAAATCGGCTAGCGCGATCGGCTGTTAACCGAAAAGTTGGAGGTTCGAGCCCACCCGGTGGTGGTGCGGCGCTTTTTTTTCTTTGCGCTGATAGCTTTGAAGATATGTTCTGATGGTGGTGAGAGTGGAGCACGACTATCTCCGTGGCGCAATTGGTTAGCGCGATCGGCTGTTAACCGAAAGGTCGGAGGTTCGAGCCCACCCGGTGGTGGTGCGGCGCTTTTTTTTCTTTGCGCTGATAGCTTTGAAGATATGTTCTGATGGTGGTGAGAGTGGAGCACGACTGTCTCCGTGGCGCAATTGGCGAGCGCGATCGGCTCTAAACCGAAAGGTTGGAGGTTCGAGCCCACCCGGTGGTGGTGCGGCGCTTTTTTTTCTTTGGGCTGATAGCTGCCTCCGTGGCGCAATTGGCTAGCGCGATCGGCTGTTAACCGAAAGGTTGGAGGTTCGAGCCCACCCGGTGGTGGTGCGGCGCTTTTTTTTCTTTGGGCTGATAGCTTTGACGATATGTTCTACTGATGGTGAGAGTGGAGCAGGACTGTCTCTGTGGCACAACTGGCTAGCGCGATCGGCTGTTAACCGAAAGATTGGAGTTTCGAGCCCTCCCGGGACTGGTGTTTTGCTTTTTTCTTTGCGCTGATTGCTTTGAAGATATGTTCGGACGGTGGTGAGAGTGGAGCACGACTGTCTCCGTGACGCAATTGGCTAGCGCGATAGGCTGTTAACCGAAAGGTCGGAGGTTCGAGCACACCCGGTGGTGGTGCGGCGCTTTTTTTTCTTTAGTCTGATAGCTTTGAAGATATGTTCCGATGGTGAGGAGAGTGGAGCAGGACTGTCTCCGTGGCGCAACTGGCTAGCGCGCTCGGCTGTTAACCGAAAGGTATGAGTTTCGAGCCCACCCGGCGGTGGTGCGGCGCTTTTTTTTTCTTTGGGCTGATAGCTTTGAAGATATGTTCTGACGGTGGTGAGAGTGGAGCAGAACTGTCTCCGTGGCACAATTGGCTAGCGCGATCGGCTGTTAACCGAAAGGTTGGAGTTCCGAGCCAACCCGGTGGTGGTGCGGCGCTTTTTTTTCTTTGGGCTAATAGCTTTGAAGTTATGTTCTAATGGTGGTGAGAGTGCAGCAGGACTGTCTCCGTGGCGCAATTTGCTAGTGAGATCGGCTGTTAACAGAAAGGTAGGAGTTTCGAGCCCTCCCGGGAGTGGTGTGTTGCTTTTTTCTTTGCGCTGATAGCTTTGAAGATATGTTCTGATGGTGGTGAGAGTGGAGCAGGACTGTCTCCGTGCCGAAATCGGCTAGCGCGATCGGCTGTTAACCGAAAAGTTGGAGGTTCGAGCCCACCCGGTGGTGGTGCGGCGCTTTTTTTTCTTTGCGCTGATAGCTTTGAAGATATGTTCTGATGGTGGTGAGAGTGGAGCACGACTATCTCCGTGGCGCAATTGGTTAGCGCGATCGGCTGTTAACCGAAAGGTCGGAGGTTCGAGCCCACCCGGTGGTGGTGCGGCGCTTTTTTTTCTTTGCGCTGATAGCTTTGAAGATATGTTCTGATGGTGGTGAGAGTGGAGCACGACTGTCTCCGTGGCGCAATTGGCGAGCGCGATCGGCTCTAAACCGAAAGGTTGGAGGTTCGAGCCCACCCGGTGGTGGTGCGGCGCTTTTTTTTCTTTGGGCTGATAGCTGCCTCCGTGGCGCAATTGGCTAGCGCGATCGGCTGTTAACCGAAAGGTTGGAGGTTCGAGCCCACCCGGTGGTGGTGCGGCGCTTTTTTTTCTTTGGGCTGATAGCTTTGACGATATGTTCTACTGATGGTGAGAGTGGAGCAGGACTGTCTCTGTGGCACAACTGGCTAGCGCGATCGGCTGTTAACCGAAAGATTGGAGTTTCGAGCCCTCCCGGGACTGGTGTTTTGCTTTTTTCTTTGCGCTGATTGCTTTGAAGATATGTTCGGACGGTGGTGAGAGTGGAGCACGACTGTCTCCGTGACGCAATTGGCTAGCGCGATAGGCTGTTAACCGAAAGGTCGGAGGTTCGAGCACACCCGGTGGTGGTGCGGCGCTTTTTTTTCTTTAGTCTGATAGCTTTGAAGATATGTTCCGATGGTGAGGAGAGTGGAGCAGGACTGTCTCCGTGGCGCAACTGGCTAGCGCGCTCGGCTGTTAACCGAAAGGTATGAGTTTCGAGCCCACCCGGTGGTGGTGCGGCTCTTTTTTTCTTTGGGCTGATAGCTCTGAAGAAATGTTCTGACGGTGGCGAGAGTGGAGCAGGACTGTCTCCGTGGCGCAATTGGCTAGCGCGATCGGCTGTTAACCGAAAAGTTGGAAATTCGAGTTTCCCGGGAGGGGTGTGTTGCTTTTTTCATTGCGCTGATAGCTTTGAAGATATGTTCTGACGGTGGTGAGAGTGGAGCATGACTGTCTCCGTGGCGCAATTGGCTAGCGCGATCGGCCGTTAACCGAACGGTTGGAGGTTCGAGCCCACCCGGTGGTGGTGCGGCGCTTTTTTTTCTTTGGGCTGATAGCTCTGAAGATATGTTCTGATGGTGGTGAGAGTGGAGCAGGACTATCTCCGTGGCGCAATTGGCTAGGGCGATCGGCTTTTAACCGAAAACTTGGATGTTCGAGCCCACCCGGCGGTGGTGTGGCGCTTTTTTTCTTTGGGCTGATAGCTTTGAAGATATGTTCTGATGGTGGTGAGAGTGGAGCACGACTGTCTCCGTGGCGCACTTGGCTAGCGCGATCGGCTGTTAGCCGAAAGTTTGGAGGTTCGAGCCCACCCGGTGGTGGTGCGGCGCTTTTTTTTCTTTTGGCTGTTAGCTTTGAAGATATGTTCTGATGGTGGTGAGAGTGGAGCAGGACTGTCTCTGTGGCGCGATTGGCTAGCGCGATCGGCTGTTAACCGAAAGGTCGGAGGTTCGAGCCCACCCGGTGGTGGTGCGGTGCTTTTTTTCTTTGGGCGGGTACCTTTGAAGATATGTTCCGATGGTGAGGAGAGTGGAACAGGACTGTCTCCATGGCGAAACTGGCTAGCGCGCTCGGCTTTTAACCGAAAGGTTTGAGTTTCGAGCCCACCCGGTGGTGGTGCGGCTCTTCTTTTCTTTGGGCTGATAGCTCTGAAGAAATGTTTTGACGGTGGTGAGAGTGGAGCAGGACTGTCTCCGTGGCGCAATTGGCTAGCGCGATCGGCTGTTAACCGAAAGGTTTGAGTTTCGAGCCCACCCGGTGGTGGTGCGGCGCTTTTTTTTTCTTTGGGCTGATAGCTTTGAAGTTATGTTCTGATGGTGGTGAGAGTGGAGCAGGATTGTCTCCGTGGCGCACTTGGCTAGCGCGATCGGCTGTTAGCCGAAAGTTTGGAGGTTCGAGCCCACCCGGTGGTGGTGCGGCGCTTTTTTTCTTTGGGCTGTTAGCTTTGAAGATATGTTCTGATGGTGGTGAGAGTGGAGCAGGACTGTCTCTGTGGCGCAATTGGCTAGCGCGATCGGCTGTTAACCGAAAGGTCGGAGGTTCGAGCCCACCCGGTGGTGGTGCGGTGCTTTTTTTCTTTGGGCGGGTACCTTTGAAGATATGTTCCGATGGTGAGGAGAGTGGAACAGGACTGTATCCGTGGCGAAACTGGCTAGCGCGCTCGGCTTTTAACCGAAAGGTTTGAGTTTCGAGCCCACCCGGTGGTGGTGCGGCTCTTTT
Organism: Rhipicephalus microplus; assembly: GCF_043290135.1. Taxonomy (NCBI): domain Eukaryota; kingdom Metazoa; phylum Arthropoda; class Arachnida; order Ixodida; family Ixodidae; genus Rhipicephalus; species Rhipicephalus microplus. The sequence goes on along the minus strand of NW_027464611.1, from coordinate 10,855 downwards.
TTTCTTTGGGCTGATAGCTCTGAAGAAATGTTTGACGGTGGTGAGAGTGGAGCAGGACTGTCTCCGTGGCGCAATTGGCTAGCGCGATCGGCTGTTAACCGAAAGGTTTGAGTTTCGAGCCCACCCGGTGGTGGTGCGGCGCTTTTTTTTCTTTGGGCTGATAGCTTTGAAGATATGTTCTGATGGTGGTGAGAGTGGAGCAGGACTATCTCCGTGGCGCAATTGGCTAGCGCGATCGGCTTTTAACCGAAAACTTGGATGCTCGAGCCCACCCGGCGGTGGTGCGGCGCTTTTTTTTTCTTTGGGCTGATAGCTTTGAAGATATGTTCTGACGGTGGTGAGAGTGGAGCAGAACTGTCTCCGTGGCACAATTGGCTAGCGCGATCGGCTGTTAACCGAAAGGTTGGAGTTCCGAGCCAACCCGGTGGTGGTGCGGCGCTTTTTTTTCTTTGGGCTAATAGCTTTGAAGTTATGTTCTAATGGTGGTGAGAGTGCAGCAGGACTGTCTCCGTGGCGCAATTTGCTAGTGAGATCGGCTGTTAACAGAAAGGTAGGAGTTTCGAGCCCTCCCGGGAGTGGTGTGTTGCTTTTTTCTTTGCGCTGATAGCTTTGAAGATATGTTCTGATGGTGGTGAGAGTGGAGCAGGACTGTCTCCGTGCCGAAATCGGCTAGCGCGATCGGCTGTTAACCGAAAAGTTGGAGGTTCGAGCCCACCCGGTGGTGGTGCGGCGCTTTTTTTTCTTTGCGCTGATAGCTTTGAAGATATGTTCTGATGGTGGTGAGAGTGGAGCACGACTATCTCCGTGGCGCAATTGGTTAGCGCGATCGGCTGTTAACCGAAAGGTCGGAGGTTCGAGCCCACCCGGTGGTGGTGCGGCGCTTTTTTTTCTTTGCGCTGATAGCTTTGAAGATATGTTCTGATGGTGGTGAGAGTGGAGCACGACTGTCTCCGTGGCGCAATTGGCGAGCGCGATCGGCTCTAAACCGAAAGGTTGGAGGTTCGAGCCCACCCGGTGGTGGTGCGGCGCTTTTTTTTCTTTGGGCTGATAGCTGCCTCCGTGGCGCAATTGGCTAGCGCGATCGGCTGTTAACCGAAAGGTTGGAGGTTCGAGCCCACCCGGTGGTGGTGCGGCGCTTTTTTTTCTTTGGGCTGATAGCTTTGACGATATGTTCTACTGATGGTGAGAGTGGAGCAGGACTGTCTCCGTGGCACAACTGGCTAGCGCGATCGGCTGTTAACCGAAAGATTGGAGTTTCGAGCCCTCCCGGGACTGGTGTTTTGCTTTTTTCTTTGCGCTGATTGCTTTGAAGATATGTTCGGACGGTGGTGAGAGTGGAGCACGACTGTCTCCGTGACGCAATTGGCTAGCGCGATACGCTGTTAACCGAAAGGTCGGAGGTTCGAGCACACCCGGTGGTGGTGCGGCGCTTTTTTTTCTTTAGTCTGATAGCTTTGAAGATATGTTCCGATGGTGAGGAGAGTGGAGCAGGACTGTCTCCGTGGCGCAACTGGCTAGCGCGCTCGGCTGTTAACCGAAAGGTATGAGTTTCGAGCCCACCCGGTGGTGGTGCGGCTCTTTTTTTCTTTGGGCTGATAGCTCTGAAGAAATGTTCTGACGGTGGTGAGAGTGGAGCAGGACTGTCTCCGTGGCGCAATTGGCTAGCGCGATCGGCTGTTAACCGAAAAGTTGGAAATTCGAGTTTCCCGGGAGGGGTGTGTTGCTTTTTTCATTGCGCTGATAGCTTTGAAGATATGTTCTGACGGTGGTGAGAGTGGAGCATGACTGTCTCCGTGGCGCAATTGGCTAGCGCGATCGGCCGTTAACCGAACGGTTGGAGGTTCGAGCCCACCCGGTGGTGGTGCGGCGCTTTTTTTTCTTTGGGCTGATAGCTCTGAAGATATGTTCTGATGGTGGTGAGAGTGGAGCAGGACTATCTCCGTGGCGCAATTGGCTAGGGTGATCGGCTTTTAACCGAAAACTTGGATGTTCGAGCCCACCCGGCGGTGGTGTGGCGCTTTTTTTTCTTTGGGCTGATAGCTTTGAAGATATGTTCTGATGGTGGTGAGAGTGGAGCACGACTGTCTCCGTGGCGCACTTGGCTAGCGCGATCGGCTGTTAGCCGAAAGTTTGGAGGTTCGAGCCCACCCGGTGGTGGTGCGGCGCTTTTTTTTCTTTTGGCTGTTAGCTTTGAAGATATGTTCTGATGGTGGTGAGAGTGGAGCAGGACTGTCTCTGTGGCGCGATTGGCTAGCGCGATCGGCTGTTAACCGAAAGGTCGGAGGTTCGAGCCCACCCGGTGGTGGTGCGGTGCTTTTTTTCTTTGGGCGGGTACCTTTGAAGATATGTTCCGATGGTGAGGAGAGTGGAACAGGACTGTCTCCATGGCGAAACTGGCTAGCGCGCTCGGCTTTTAACCGAAAGGTTTGAGTTTCGAGCCCACCCGGTGGTGGTGCGGCTCTTCTTTTCTTTGGGCTGATAGCTCTGAAGAAATGTTTTGACGGTGGTGAGAGTGGAGCAGGACTGTCTCCGTGGCGCAATTGGCTAGCGCGATCGGCTGTTAACCGAAAGGTTTGAGTTTCGAGCCCACCCGGTGGTGGTGCGGCGCTTTTTTTTTCTTTGGGCTGATAGCTTTGAAGTTATGTTCTGATGGTGGTGAGAGTGGAGCAGGATTGTCTCCGTGGCGCACTTGGCTAGCGCGATCGGCTGTTAGCCGAAAGTTTGGAGGTTCGAGCCCACCCGGTGGTGGTGCGGCGCTTTTTTTTCTTTGGGCTGTTAGCTTTGAAGATATGTTCTGATGGTGGTGAGAGTGGAGCAGGACTGTCTCTGTGGCGCAATTGGCTAGCGCGATCGGCTGTTAACCGAAAGGTCGGAGGTTCGAGCCCACCCGGTGGTGGTGCGGTGCTTTTTTTCTTTGGGCGGGTAAATTTGAAGATATGTTCCGATGGTGAGGAGAGTGGAACAGGACTGTATCCGTGGCGAAACTGGCTAGCGCGCTCGGCTTTTAACCGAAAGGTTTGAGTTTCGAGCCCACCCGGTGGTGGTGCGGCTCTTTTTTTCTTTGGGCTGATAGCTCTGAAGAAATGTTTGACGGTGGTGAGAGTGGAGCAGGACTGTCTCCGTGGCGCAATTGGCTAGCGCGATCGGCTGTTAACCGAAAGGTTTGAGTTTCGAGCCCACCCGGTGGTGGTGCGGCGCTTTTTTTTCTTTGGGCTGATAGCTTTGAAGTTATGTTCTGATGGTGGTGAGAGTGGAGCAGGATTGTCTCCGTGGCGCAATTAGCTAGCGCGATGGGCTGTTAACCGAAAGGAAGGATTTTCGAGCCCTCCCGGGAGTGGTGTGTTGCTTTTTTCTTTGCGCTGATAGCTTTAAAGATATGTTCTGATGGTGGTGAAAGTGGGGCACGACTGTCTCCATGGCGCAATTGGCTAGCGCGATCGGCTGTTAACCGCAAGGTTGGAGGTTCAAGCCCACCCGGTGGTGGAGCGGCGCTCTTTTTTCTTTGGGCTGATAGCTCTGAAAAATTTTCTCACGGTGGTGAGAGTGGAGCACGACTGTCTCCGTGGCGCAAATGGCTAGCGCAATCAGCTGTTAGCCGAAAGGTTGGAGGTTCGAGCCCACCCGATGGTGGTGCGGTGCTTTTTTTTTTCTGTGGGCTGATAGCTTTGAAGATATGTTCTGATGGTGGTGAGAGTGGAGCAGGACTGTCTCCGTGCCGCAATCGGCTAGCGCGATCGGCTGTTAACCGAAAAGTTGGAGGTTCGAGCCCACCCGGTGGTGGTGCGGCGCTTTTTTTCTTTGCGCTGATAGCTTTGAAGATATGTTCTGATGGTGGTGAGAGTGGAGCACGACTGTCTCCGCTGCGCAATTGGCTGGCGCAATCGGCTGTTAACCGAAAGGTTGGAGGTTCGAGCCCACCCGGTGGTGGTGCGGCGCTTTTTTTCTTTGGGATGATAGCTTTGACGATATGTTCTACTGGTGGTGAGAGGGAACCAGGACTGTCTCCGTGGCGCAATTGGCTAGCGCGATCGGCTGTTAACCGAAAGGTTGGGGTTTCGAGCCCTCCCGGGAGTTGTGTGTTGCTTTTTTCTTTGCGCTGATAGCTTTGAAGATATGTTCTGACGGTGGTGAGAGTGGAGCACGACTGTCTCCGTGGCGCAATTGGCTAGCGCGATCGGCTGTTAACCGAAAGGTTGGAGGTTCAAGCCCACCCGGTGGTGGTGCGGCGCTTTTTTAGGGGCGAAGCTCCTTAGGGCGTGGGCTGTGCGTTCCCTGTAGCCTGTATGTAGCCACCTCTAGTTTAGTACTTGCAGTGTTCACTAGATGGCGGAACCGTCCCCTGTATGTAGCCACCTCTAGTTTAGTTCTTGCAGTGTTCACTAGATGGCGGTACCGTCTCCTGTATGTAGCCACCTCTCGTTTAGTTCTTGTAGTGTTTACTAGATGGTGGTACTTGTAGCTGATGATGAAAAGATGCAAGATGTTATAATCTAGAAAGCGGTACTTGTAGTTGATGAAAGACGCGAGATCTTATAAAATAGGAATAATGACACATATGGCGCGTGTCACTGGTTGAAGGCAATCGTTCCATTTAGTGCGGCGACGTACGCTAGGGGGAGCGATGTAATAAAATCGAGTGGGCAAAATGTACAGAGAATTCATGGTTTACCAGGTTTACCTCCGGAGCTTCGCCCACTCATCATCATTCACTTCGTGGATATGACGGAATTTTTTTTCTTTGGGCTGATAGCTTTGAAGATATGTTCTGACGGTGGTGAGAGTGGAGCACGACTGTCTCCGTGGCGCAATTGGCTAGCGCGATCGGCCGTTAACCGAACGGTTGGAGGTTCGAGCCCACCCGGTGGTGGTGCGGCGCTTTTTTTTCTTTGGGCTGATAGCTCTGAAGATATGTTCTGATGGTGGTGAGAGTGGAGCAGGACTATCTCCGTGGCGCAATTGGCTAGGGCGATCGGCTTTTAACCGAAAACGTGGATGTTCGAGCCCACCCGGCGGTGGTGTGGCGCTTTTTTTTCTTTGGGCTGATAGCTTTGAAGATATGTTCTGATGGTGGTGAGAGTGGAGCAGAACTGTCCCCGTGGCGCAATTGGCTAGCGCGATCGGCTGTTAACCGAAAGGATGGAGTTTCGAGCCCTCCCGGGAGTGGTGTGTTGCTTTTTTCTGTTCGCTGATAGCTTTAAAGATATTTTCTGATGGTGGTGAAAGTGGGGCACGACTGTCTCCGCGGCGCAATTGGCTAGCGCGATCGGCTGTTAACCGCAAGGTTGGAAGTTCAAGCCCACCCGGTTTTGGAGCGGCGCTTTTTTTTCTTTGGGCTGATAGCTCTGAAGAAATGTTCTGACGGTGGTGAGAGTGGATAACGACTGTCTCCGTGGCGCAATTGGCTAGTGCGATCGGCTGATAACCGAAAGGTTAGAGGTTCGAGCCCACCCTGTGGTGGTGCGGCACTTTTTTTTGTGAGCTGATAGCTTTGAAGATATGTTCTGATGGTGGTGAGAGTGGAGCAGGACTGTCTCCGTTGCGCAATTGGCTAGCACGATCGGCTGTTAACCGAAAGGTCGGAGGTTCGAGCCCACCCGGTGGTGGTGCGGCGCTTTTTTTTTCTTTGCGCTGATAGCTTTGAAGATATGTTTTGATGGTGGTGAGAGTGGAGCACGACTGTCTCCGTGGCGCAATTGGCCAGCGCGATCGGCTCTAAACCGAAATGTTAGAGGTTCGAGCCCACCCGGTGGTGGTGCGGCGCCTTTTTTTTCTTTGCGCTGATAGCTTTGAAGATATGTTCTGATGGTGGTGAGAGTGGAGCACGACTGTCTCCGTGGCGCAAATGGCTAGCGCGATCAGCTGTTACCCGAAAGGTTGGAGGTTCGAGCCCACCCGATGGTGGTGCGGTGCTTTTTTTTTCTGTGGGCTGATAGCTTTGAAGATATGTTCTGATGGTGGTGAGAGTGGAGCAGGACTGTCTCCGTGCCGCAATTGGCTAGCGCGATCGGCTGTTAACCGAAAGGTCGGAGGTTCGAGCCCACCCGGTGGTGGTGCGGTGCTTTTTTTCTTTGGGCGGGTACCTTTGAAGATATGTTCCGATGGTGAGGAGAGTGGAACAGGACTGTATCCGTGGCGAAACTGGCTAGCGCGCTCGGCTTTTAACCGAAAGGTTTGAGTTTCGAGCCCACCCGGTGGTGGTGCGGCTCTTTTTTTCTTTGGGCTGATAGCTCTGAAGAAATGTTTGACGGTGGTGAGAGTGGAGCAGGACTGTCTCCGTGGCGCAATTGGCTAGCGCGATCGGCTGTTAACCGAAAGGTTTGAGTTTCGAGCCCACCCGGTGGTGGTGCGGCGCTTTTTTTTCTTTGGGCTGATAGCTTTGAAGTTATGTTCTGATGGTGGTGAGAGTGGAGCAGGATTGTCTCCGTGGCGCAATTAGCTAGCGCGATGGGCTGTTAACCGAAAGGAAGGATTTTCGAGCCCTCCCGGGAGTGGTGTGTTGCTTTTTTCTTTGCGCTGATAGCTTTAAAGATATGTTCTGATGGTGGTGAAAGTGGGGCACGACTGTCTCCATGGCGCAATTGGCTAGCGCGATCGGCTGTTAACCGCAAGGTTGGAGGTTCAAGCCCACCCGGTGGTGGAGCGGCGCTCTTTTTTCTTTGGGCTGATAGCTCTGAAAAATTTTCTCACGGTGGTGAGAGTGGAGCACGACTGTCTCCGTGGCGCAAATGGCTAGCGCAATCAGCTGTTAGCCGAAAGGTTGGAGGTTCGAGCCCACCCGATGGTGGTGCGGTGCTTTTTTTTTTCTGTGGGCTGATAGCTTTGAAGATATGTTCTGATGGTGGTGAGAGTGGAGCAGGACTGTCTCCGTGCCGCAATCGGCTAGCGCGATCGGCTGTTAACCGAAAAGTTGGAGGTTCGAGCCCACCCGGTGGTGGTGCGGCGCTTTTTTTCTTTGCGCTGATAGCTTTGAAGATATGTTCTGATGGTGGTGAGAGTGGAGCACGACTGTCTCCGCTGCGCAATTGGCTGGCGCAATCGGCTGTTAACCGAAAGGTTGGAGGTTCGAGCCCACCCGGTGGTGGTGCGGCGCTTTTTTTCTTTGGGATGATAGCTTTGACGATATGTTCTACTGGTGGTGAGAGGGAACCAGGACTGTCTCCGTGGCGCAATTGGCTAGCGCGATCGGCTGTTAACCGAAAGGTTGGGGTTTCGAGCCCTCCCGGGAGTTGTGTGTTGCTTTTTTCTTTGCGCTGATAGCTTTGAAGATATGTTCTGACGGTGGTGAGAGTGGAGCACGACTGTCTCCGTGGCGCAATTGGCTAGCGCGATCGGCTGTTAACCGAAAGGTTGGAGGTTCAAGCCCACCCGGTGGTGGTGCGGCGCTTTTTTAGGGGCGAAGCTCCTTAGGGCGTGGGCTGTGCGTTCCCTGTAGCCTGTATGTAGCCACCTCTAGTTTAGTACTTGCAGTGTTCACTAGATGGCGGAACCGTCCCCTGTATGTAGCCACCTCTAGTTTAGTTCTTGCAGTGTTCACTAGATGGTGGTACCGTCTCCTGTATGTAGCCACCTCTCGTTTAGTTCTTGTAGTGTTTACTAGATGGTGGTACTTGTAGCTGATGATGAAAAGATGCAAGATGTTATAATCTAGAAAGCGGTACTTGTAGTTGATGAAAGACGCGAGATCTTATAAAATAGGAATAATGACACATATGGCGCGTGTCACTGGTTGAAGGCAATCGTTCCATTTAGTGCGGCGACGTACGCTAGGGGGAGCGATGTAATAAAATCGAGTGGGCAAAATGTACAGAGAATTCATGGTTTACCAGGTTTACCTCCGGAGCTTCGCCCACTCATCATCATTCACTTCGTGGATATGACGGAATTTTTTTTCTTTGGGCTGATAGCTTTGAAGATATGTTCTGACGGTGGTGAGAGTGGAGCACGACTGTCTCCGTGGCGCAATTGGCTAGCGCGATCGGCCGTTAACCGAACGGTTGGAGGTTCGAGCCCACCCGGTGGTGGTGCGGCGCTTTTTTTTCTTTGGGCTGATAGCTCTGAAGATATGTTCTGATGGTGGTGAGAGTGGAGCAGGACTATCTCCGTGGCGCAATTGGCTAGGGCGATCGGCTTTTAACCGAAAACGTGGATGTTCGAGCCCACCCGGCGGTGGTGTGGCGCTTTTTTTTCTTTGGGCTGATAGCTTTGAAGATATGTTCTGATGGTGGTGAGAGTGGAGCAGAACTGTCCCCGTGGCGCAATTGGCTAGCGCGATCGGCTGTTAACCGAAAGGATGGAGTTTCGAGCCCTCCCGGGAGTGGTGTGTTGCTTTTTTCTGTTCGCTGATAGCTTTAAAGATATTTTCTGATGGTGGTGAAAGTGGGGCACGACTGTCTCCGCGGCGCAATTGGCTAGCGCGATCGGCTGTTAACCGCAAGGTTGGAAGTTCAAGCCCACCCGGTTTTGGAGCGGCGCTTTTTTTTCTTTGGGCTGATAGCTCTGAAGAAATGTTCTGACGGTGGTGAGAGTGGATAACGACTGTCTCCGTGGCGCAATTGGCTAGTGCGATCGGCTGATAACCGAAAGGTTAGAGGTTCGAGCCCACCCTGTGGTGGTGCGGCACTTTTTTTTGTGAGCTGATAGCTTTGAAGATATGTTCTGATGGTGGTGAGAGTGGAGCAGGACTGTCTCCGTTGCGCAATTGGCTAGCACGATCGGCTGTTAACCGAAAGGTCGGAGGTTCGAGCCCACCCGGTGGTGGTGCGGCGCTTTTTTTTTCTTTGCGCTGATAGCTTTGAAGATATGTTTTGATGGTGGTGAGAGTGGAGCACGACTGTCTCCGTGGCGCAATTGGCCAGCGCGATCGGCTCTAAACCGAAATGTTAGAGGTTCGAGCCCACCCGGTGGTGGTGCGGCGCCTTTTTTTTCTTTGCGCTGATAGCTTTGAAGATATGTTCTGATGGTGGTGAGAGTGGAGCACGACTGTCTCCGTGGCGCAAATGGCTAGCGCGATCAGCTGTTACCCGAAAGGTTGGAGGTTCGAGCCCACCCGATGGTGGTGCGGTGCTTTTTTTTTCTGTGGGCTGATAGCTTTGAAGATATGTTCTGATGGTGGTGAGAGTGGAGCAGGACTGTCTCCGTGCCGCAATCGGCTAGCGCGATCGGCTGTTAACCGAAAAGTTGGAGGTTCGAGCCCACCCGGTGGTGGTGCGGCGCTTTTTTTTCTTTGCGCTGATAGCTTTGAAGATATGTTCTGATGGTGGTGAGAGTGGAGCACGACTGTCTCCGCTGCGCAATTGGCTGGCGCAATCGGCTGTTAACCGAAAGGTTGGAGGTTCGAGCCCACCCGGTGGTGGTGCGGCGCTTTTTTTCTTTGGGCTGATAGCTTTGACGATATGTTCTACTGGTGGTGAGAGGGAACCAGGACTGTCTCCGTGGCGCAATTGGCTAGCGCGATCGGCTGTTAACCGAAAGGTTGGGGTTTCGAGCCCTCCCGGGAGTTGTGTGTTGCTTTTTTCTTTGCGCTGATAGCTTTGAAGATATGTTCTGACGGTGGTGAGAGTGGAGCACGACTGTCTCCGTGGCGCAATTGGCTAGCGCGATCGGCTGTTAACCGAAAGGTTGGAGGTTCAAGCCCACCCGGTGGTGGTGCGGCGCTTTTTTAGGGGCGAAGCTCCTTAGGGCGTGGGCTGTGCGTCCCCTGTAGCCTGTATGTAGCCACCTCTAGTTTAGTACTTGCAGTGTTCACTAGATTGCGGAACCGTCCCCTGTATGTAGCCACCTCTAGTTTAGTTCTTGCAGTGTTCACTAGATGGCGGTACCGTCTCCTGTATGTAGCCACCTCTCGTTTAGTTCTTGTAGTGTTTACTAGATGGTGGTACTTGTAGCTGATGATGAAAAGATGCAAGATGTTATAATCTAGAAAGCGGTACTTGTAGTTGATGAAAGACGCGAGATCTTATAAAATAGGAATAATGACACATATGGCGCGTGTCATTGGTTGAAGGCAATCGTTCCATTTAGTGCGGCGACGTACGCTAGGGGGAGCGATGTAATAAAATCGAGTGGGCAAAATGTACAGAGAATTCATGGTTTACCAGGTTTACCTCCGGAGCTTCGCCCACTCATCATCATTCACTTCGTGGATATGACGGAATTTTTTTTCTTTGGGCTGATAGCTTTGAAGATATGTTCTGACGGTGGTGAGAGTGGAGCACGACTGTCTCCGTGGCGCAATTGGCTAGCGCTTTCGGCCGTTAACCGAACGGTTGGAGGTTCGAGCCCACCCGGTGGTGGTGCGGCGCTTTTTTATCTTTGGGCTGATAGCTCTGAAGATATGTTCTGATGGTGGTGAGAGTGGAGCAGGACTATCTCCGTGGCGCAATTGGCTAGGGCGATCGGCTTTTAACCGAAAACGTGGATGTTCGAGCCCACCCGGCGGAGGTGTGGCGCTTTTTTTTCTTTGGGCTGATAGCTTTGAAGATATGTTCTGATGGTGGTGAGAGTGGAGCAGAACTGTCCCCGTGGCGCAATTGGCTAGCGCGATCGGCTGTTAACCGAAAGGATGGAGTTTCGAGCCCTCCCGGGAGTGGTGTGTTGCTTTTTTCTGTGCGCTGATAGCTTTAAAGATATTTTCTGATGGTGGTGAAAGTGGGGCACGACTGTCTCCGCGGCGCAATTGGCTAGCGCGATCGGCTGTTAACCGCAAGGTTGGAGGTTCAAGCCCACCCGGTTTTGGAGCGGCGCTTTTTTTTCTTTGGGCTGATAGCTCTGAAGAAAGGTTCTGACGGTGGTGAGAGTGGATAACGACTGTCTCCGTGGCGCAATTGGCTAGTGCGATCGGCTGATAACCGAAAGG